>NC_086153.1:287160822-288584988 GCF_035149785.1 Candoia aspera
ACTGGTTTATTTCTATCCTGGTTTATTATGTAATTTATTATTTATATTTATAAGGACATATTTGCTCAGCATCATATTATAATAGTAAATATAATCATGTCATCTTCTGTTCCTTTGATTTCAAAATGGCAGATCAATATTTACTGAACTCTCCTTCTGAAATCAACCTACCTCACTGCAAGGTGGCAGAAATCAAAGAAGCACAGAGTTGGAATGCACCTTAGATGTCATCTAACCCAGACTTGGCTCAGTGCAGTATCCATTAGAACCTCTCTGACAGATGATAATCCAAACTCTGTTTGAAGACTTCCCATGAAGGAGAATTGTCCAGTTCAGGTAGCAACCTGTTCTACTAGCTGACAGCTTGTTTGTTCAGGAATTTTCTCCTCATGTCTAGCCAACCTCCTTCCTTGTAGTTTTGGTTCTGGTCCTGGCTTCTGGAGCAATAGAAGGCCCTCCCTCTCCACTCCTTGTGGAGACAACTCTTCAGATATTTGAAAAGTCCTATCATATCTCCACTCCATTATTTCTTCTGTAGGCAAAACCTCCCCAGTCCCTGTAACCCCATAGGGCTTGGTTTACAGATTCCAACCATCTTGGTAAACCTCAGTTACCCTCAGTCCACTTTGTCAATATCCTTTTTAAACTGTGGTGGAACCTTGAACTAGACATAGTTTCCTTGTTCCATGGTCTAATATAACCAGCACAGGGTAGAATGGAACAATTACTTCCCATGCTGTGGATTCTATGGTCCTCAAGATAACATTTGCCTTTTTAGTAGCTGTGTCATACTGTTGAACAGTGTTCAATCTGTGATCTACTAGAATACCCAGATGCTTCTCTCTCTCTCTTTCTCTCTCTCTCTCACACACACACATATCCTTATATTTGTCCCTTTCATTTTTCTCTCCCCAGATGCAAGACTTTACATTACTCCCTGTTAAATTTCATCCTGTTTATTTCATCCCACTGTTCAAGCTTTTCTAGATCTTTTTGAAGTTTCTCTTTCTCTGCTAAAGTGTTAGCCACTCCTTATAGTTTTGTGTTATCTGAAAATCTGGTAAAAAATACCTCGACTTCTACATCCAGATCATAAATAAAAGTATTGAATAGCACAGGGCCCAGGGTACAGCCTGCAGCACTCCACTTAATACTACTCTTTAAGATATAGTGAAGCCATTGGACATGGTCATTCAACTGGGAGTTAACTATCCTCATCCTATATTTCACCATTTTTTAAGGAGAATATCATGGGAGACTTTGTTGAAGGCTTTGATGAGATCCAGATAGCTTATGCCTGTGTCCTTTTCTCGATCTATCAAGCTAGTAACTTTCATCAAGTCGTTTGTGTTATGGCCATGCTGCCCTCTATTGATTGTAGCATCCCTATCCAAATGCTCACAAACATGCTGTTCAAACACCTGTTTGAGGACCTTGCTTATTACAGATGTCAAATTGAAAGGTCTGTAGTTTCCCTTGTCCCTTTTTTTTTGTTTTTGGTATTACTCACAAGTCTCAAATCATTCTAAGCTTTAGCTCTTCAGACACAGTTCTCAGAGCTTCTGGAGATTACCCTGCATTCTTTTTTGGTTATATTATCCTCTTTCCATTTCCTAAACCACCCCCTTTTTTTGTCTTCAGCATTTTAGAGAACTCTACATATATCCGAGCTGACCTCTTTAGTTTTCTCCCATTTTTTCTTCTTGTAGGAGTTGCTCTTGGTTCTGCCTTCAATATTTAATTTCACAGGATTTCCCATACTTCCTGGATACTTTTCTCCTTCAGGTTTTCAAGCCATTAGATTGACCTACCTGCCCTAGGAATTCATCCAAATTCTTCTGAAATCCAGGGTGTAGGTCTGATTCTTCTCAGTTTCCCAACCCCTGGATATCACAAATTCAAGGATAACATGATCACTTTACTCCATGGTAGCAGTCACTTTTACTTCTTCAGCCTATTCCTTCCTGTTGGAAAGGATTAGATCCAGAATAGCAAATTATTTCTTCTTTTTTTCACCTTTTGACCAATCAAGTTGTCAGCAAGAGAAGATAAGAATTTGTTGGATCTCTGACTTAGAGTTAGATTCCCAGCAGATGTCAGGATAACTGAACTCCCGAATTTCCATTATTGGCTCCCTCTTTAAAAGAGTGGGCATCTGATGCAGAAAGACCTCATCTATATGTTCAGCCTGCCCAGATTGTCTTGAATAAGCTCCCATGACAGTATTGTTAATATATTGTTTTCTACTACACATTAAGGTTACTATGGTAACTAATCATTTTGGCCAGGTGAAGAGGTTGTATTTGATTGTCCCCTTTTCGGTTGTTAATTTTTGCACCTGGGGGGAAAGAACTTGCCTGGACTTGTTTTTAGTTTCAGTTTCCCTTCGGTGTAGGCATGTAGAGAGTCAAGCTGCTCTCACTGAGAGCCTGTAAGAATGCAGAAGCTTTTAAATATGTTTTGCTTTCTGTAAATAAAATTATTTTTATAGAAATGCCTGGTATGTGACTTTTCTGATCTCTCCTGGGCCAAAGGCTTTCCAAGCAATCTGCCAATAGGTTATGGGCCCAGTAAACAGCCCAGTAAGCCCAGTAAAACCCAGAGAGAATAGAGAGATCAGCTCCAAACCTCATACACAATTTAAAGGCAGGTAACAAAGACCTGTGAAGATTTTCTTTCGAGCCACCTGGAGATTTTCCAGCAACTGCCAGTCTACAGGACAAAGAAGCCAGCTGAGGTGACTTGCAAAAGAAGGAAGAAGCCATGGCTACCTCCCAGCCCTCAGCGATGCCTCTGGAGCACCTATCAGAGACCAACTATTTGAATTGGGCCCTGAAGATGGAGATGTATCTTCGCAAAGAGAATCTGTGGCTGCCAATTGGTGAGCAAACCCCCCAAAATCCCAGTGCTGAATGGCTGAGACAGGATGAGCAGGCTAGAGCCACCATTATCCTGGGAGTTGAGGACAATCAGCTAGTCCACGTGCAAGGTATGCAGTCTGCAAAGCAACTTTGGGACGCTTTGAGAGACTTGTATGTAAAGGCAACAGCAGGGAGTAAAGTTACCCTGACAAAAAAGCTGTACAAAGCCTACCTTGCAGAAGAAGATAGCCTTCCTGAGCACCTGCATTATATTCAGCAGCTGTTTGTTGAGTTGCAGGAGAGAGGAATGGAATTTACACCTCTCACAAAATCCTATATCCTCCTGTCCTCACTGAATGAAATGTGGGACACACTGATTTGTACTCTGGAGGCTATGCCTGAAGCAGACGTCACCCCATCGTATGTTACACAGCACTTACTCGCTGAATGGGAGAAGAGAGAGGAAAGATTCCCCCCCCCCATCTCTTCTGGAAAGCTGCAATACCAGAAAACAAGGGAAAAGAAGGGAAAGGAAACTGAGGCCACAGCGCTAGCCAGCCAGCGATGCTTCACTTGTGGTTCAGCTGGACATTTGCAGAAAGACTGCCTTGAGACCCAAGAGTAGAAAGACAGAGAAGAAGAACACAAGGGCAACACAGAAGAAGGCTCTTCAGACAAGCCAAATTGCACAGGTTGCTGAGAAGGGTAATTCTGATGTATGGGTGTTAGATTCTGGGGCCAACTGTCATTTATGTAATTGTAAAAGCTCTTTTGTGTCACTGTCTAAAACTGAAAGACAAAGTGTATCTTTGGCTGATGGGTCTGTCACCAAAATTATGGGACAAGGTGACTTGTATTTATCTTGCTTGGGAGAAACTGTAAAAGGTGTGTTGTATGTGCCAAATTTACAATCAAACCTTTTATCTGTGGCACAATTGGCTGGATCAGGGTATGTCATAACATTAAGAAAAATGGTTGTGAGATATGTAAAAATGGGAAATTGTGTGCTACTGGTATGTTAAAAGACTCCTTGTACATTGTGCAAAATGCAAGGAAGCCAAGCTGCAAGGCTGCAGTTGGCAACACTCCATATCATGACCAATGTGTACACCTGATGCACAGGAGATTTGGTCATGCTAATTTCAAGTATATAGCACAAATGCCACAGCTGTGTGCTGACCTAAAGATAAAACCCTGTGACAAATTCTTAGATTGTGTAGTTTGCAAAGAATGCAAAACACTAAAAGCTCCTGTGAGTAAGCACAGTGACAGAGTTACAACTAGACCTTTGGAAATTGTACACTCTAACGGTATTGGTCCTTTTGCTCCAAGTCTTGGACAAGCAAGGTATGCAATGACCATCAATGAAGATTTCTCAAGATACACATTTATCTACATCTTAAAACATAAAGATGAGGCATTTGAGAAATTTAAAAGTTTTGTGACATGGGCAAATGGAAAATTCCCTAGGCCTGTATCTGCACTCCAATGTGATAGAGGAGGAGAATACCTTTCTCACAAATTCAGAAGGTTCCTAGTGGAAAAGGGGATAGAATGAATTCTTTCTAACCCTTACACCCCTCAGCAAAATGGTGTTGCTGAAAGAAAGGACAGAACGTTGCAAAATGCAATGGAATGCATGCTTAAAGATTCACATTTATCGTTTAAGTATTGGGGAGAGGCAATATCTACTGCCTGTTATGTACAAAACAGATTGTATAACTCTGTGATTCAGGACACTCCATTCCATTTGTTTTATGGTGTGAAACCAAAGGTAAACCATCTTAGAGTGTTTGGTAGCACTGCATGGGTTCATATTCCAAAACAACAGAGAAGGAAAGGAGGCCCCACAACAAAGAAAGCCATCTTTGTTGGCTATGAAGAAAGCCAAAGGAGCTACAGGTTCATAATGGGAGAGAAATTGATAATTAGCAAAAGCGCTTCTTTTGCTGAACAAAACTGGGGGAGATTAAATTCTAGCTCTCCAGTTGAACTGACCACCACAAGAGAACAGCAAGGACTTGCTGATGGTGATCTTTTGCCTGATGAGGACATTAAACCAGAAAAGCAAACTGAAGATCTGCCTGATGAGACAGATGCTTCTCAGGAAAGTGATAGGAGTCGAAATTTAAGCCCTGTATTACCTCGCAGATCTCAGAGAAGTAATAAAGGCATTCCTCCATCACGTTTTCAGGCTGAAACAGTAAAGGCTTTTCACATATTCACAGAACCTGAGTCTTTAGAACAAGTGAATGCTTTACCACCTGAGATTGCACAAAATTGCCATTCTGCCATGCACCAGGAGTTAGCATCCTTGAAAGAAAATAAAACATGGAAACTGGTAAATCTAGGTTGCAGGTGGGTTTTCAAACTGAAAAGGGATGCTGATGGCAAAATCCAAAAATATAAAGCAAGGTTAGTTGCAAAAGGGTTCACTCAAAGGAAAGATTTAGACTTTGACAAGACTTTTGCACCAGTTATTAAAGGTGAATCAATTAGATTATTGTTAAAAATTGCTGCACTCAAAGGAATGTCAGTTAACCACTATGATATTCAAACTGCATTTCTCTATGGTGATTTAGACCACAAATTATACATGCAGCAACCCCCTGGCTATGAAAAAGGGGAGAATCTAGTCTGTGAACTGCAGAAGTCAATCTATGGGTTAAAACAAGCTGCTAGATCCTAGAACCAAAAAATTAGATGAAAAACTGCAGAATTTTGGTTTTGAAAAAGGAAAAGCAGATCCATGTGTATATATGAAGAAAGACAAACAAGGCTGTATGTATCTGTGCATTTATGTTGATGATTTGCTGCTGTTGACACCAACAGAAAAACAAAGGCTTGATTTTTAAGCCTGCATGAAAAGCCATTTCATATTAAAAAGCCTTGGAATTGTAACAAATTACCTAGGTTTGAAAAAAAAATGGGGAGAAAGATGGTAGCTTTCTGTTAAACCAAAGGGGAGATAATGTTAAAATAATGTGAATGGAAAGACATACAGAGTTGTCAAAGAAAATTGGTTGGCATCTTATTCTGTAGTATAAAAAGGGGAGTGTTAATATATTGTTTTCTACTACAGATTATGGTTACTATGGTAACTAATCATTTTGGCTGGGTGAAGAGGTTGAATTTAATTGTCCCCTTTTCGGATGTTAATTTTTGCACCTGGGGGGAAAGAACTTGCCTGGACTTGTTTTAGTTTCTGTTTCCCTTCTGTATAGGCATGTAGAGAGTTAAGCAGCTCTCACTGAGAGCCTATAAGAATGCAGAAGCTTTTAACTATGTTTTGCTTTCTGTAAATAAAATTATGTTTATAGAAATGCCTGGTGTGTGACTTTTCTGATCTCTCCTGGGTCAAAGGCTTTCCTAGCAATCTGCCAACATTAATTTTGTTTATTCCTCCTTTTACTCACTCACTTTTAACAGGACTTCCATGCTCTGATTCCTGAATTTCTGTGCAAATATATTCTTTTATATGTACCCCCATCCTAGGTCTGCCCCTTTTGAATAACTTGTGCCCAGTTTGATTAGTGATTACATTTCTTATGATGTCAAGTTTCTGAGTAACACATGAACAACTAAGTACCAGTATCCAGGCATGTATATAGATATCCGAGCAAGTGTTTATATGTCCATGGAGACTTTTCACATGAAATGTTTGTTTATTTGTTTAAATCTAACTGAATGTTATGGAAAAAACTGTCAGGGAAAGAATGAGAAAAAGAGACAGGAAAATAGAGATGTGCTGGTGTAGAAAGAAAGTAAATGAAAATTTTGGTAGAGTTGGAATAAGATGCTCAAAAATTAATATTAAGATAAAATTAGTGGGGCTAGAAATTAAATCACCGCAGAATAATCTTGTAAGGCTGAGCAGTATTAGGGGAAATGAATAAAACATGTTACACAGCTGCAGTGGGTACTTTTCAATATAGTATGTAACCAAAGAGAGAAGCAAGGTTATTTAAAAAAGACAACAGAGCCCATTCTAAACAGAAAAAAGTAGAAAAATGAAATACAGTTTTTGTGCTCATGTGAAACCAACAGATTATTAGGATATTGCAGTGCCATTGTCCCCACCCAAATTCATGATTTTTACTATCGAGTAATGAATGGTCTATAACATCATTCAGGAATTGTACTTGTCAAGGACCCCACAATTAAACAAATGATGTTTGTCCCTTATAGTGTAAGGCTTGATATTATGATATAATAGGATATTATAAGATATGTCAAAATCTTTAATCAGAATGGTTAAAAAAAAAAAAACAGAAGGATCATACGCAAATACAATATGGATGTTAGTTAAACTGGATTTTGAAAAATTGAGAAACATTCTAAGGCAACCCAGTCAAAGTCTGTGTGATCCCCCTCTTCCAGCCTGGGGGATATTTATTTGGAAGAAAGCTTTCTGAGAAGTGATTTGTTTCTAGGAACCATGAGGTTGATCAAAGTGTTCAATATTCTTTGAGGAAGACATCTTCAGATCTGCCTCCTTGGGGTATGGACTATCCATCTTTCTGACTTCAACAATTAAGCTAAGTCCCTGCCAGAATATGCTGGCTTGATTGCCAGGTGTCAGATGAAAATACCCATCCAAGAAAGCAAAAGCAGCATTTCTCATGAGCGAAGGCCTATCAATGAAGAGAAACTCTTTAAGGGATTTTAAGATTTGATAGGGTTTCTTAAAGTTCAAACTTAGATACCTCAATCATGGGTTGCTAGGATAGCATTGGTTTCTAACTGTTAGACCTTGTATGAACCTGGCTGCCCTTAAATGCTTGTGTATTTCTGGGTTCTTCCTACGGATCTTGTCCTTGCATTAATGTTTCCACCAAAACTGTTTTCTTCTTAACCCTTAGTTCTGGAGCCTTTCTACTTTGGCTCAGTGAGCAGACCAAAGTGGTCTGCTTCTATTCCAGTACAATGTCTGTATTATTGGTGGCAAACAATCATTTTAAATTTCCCATGCTGTCAGTATTTGAACATGAGGCTAGGGGCCCATTAGTGGAGGATTGTGCCCAGAGAATACTTTGCCAAGGCAGTCCTCAAATGTTTTTATATACTACACTAACACTGAAAAACCAGTATCATCTCAATAGCAGCAAAGCATTGAAATGAATAAACTGACTACCTCTGAATTTAAATATATTGAGTTTTTAACCCTTCACCTAGTTAAAAGGTTTTGGTGAGGGTAGGATGGAAATACAGTATCTTAGAAGATACTCCTCAAAGTATCTCTTTCCACAGTAACAATTAAATTCTCTTACACAATGATTTATTCAAATGAACATAGACATTGGCGTTTGCTTATCCTGTTAAATTGGGTTCCAAGTGAGCAAACTCATGCCATATATTTAATTCATTCCCAGTACGGGATTTTGACATCCAGCCACAGAGATTGTACAAAGTGATTCCTTTTCTGGCTTAGGAATTACCCCAGCAGCATAAAATAGGTTGTTGTTGTTATTGTTGTTGTTGTTGTTGTTTTATTGCATCAAGAACTGAAACCTTCATTATTTTATCCTTTTCTGGTTAAAGAGTGAAATTCCTGTTATGCTTGTTTAGCCTCACCGTCTTTTACCAAGTTGCTGTTTCTAATGGATTATCTTGTTGTTTTGCATCATCATTATTATTGTTGTTGTTGTTATTGATTAAATTGGTTCTCTTCTGGTTTTTATTCTGTACTATTCTAAGGACTACTGCTGATAAAGTAACTAGCTAATATTCCTTACCCAAACAAATAAAGTGTCCTGTACAGACTATGCAGCCAAACAAGGTCTTAAAAAGACACACTTTATTAAATAACTATTTATAATAAATAAATCCTTGGATGCAAAAACTCAATTCAAAAAGCCCAACTGGCACAATAGGCAGTGAAACAGGACTCTCTCACTGGACAGGAAGGCTGGCTACGACTGGAATGCGGTGCTCTGGAAGCAACAGATCTCAAATTAGAATGGAGTACTGGAGCTATTCTGACACTGAATCATTGGCAATCTGGGACTGGATTGGGACTAGACACAACAACTGGAGCTTGGAAGCAGGACTTGAACTCAGAGCAAGGCTGTGAACTGGATGCAAGGCTGGACTCAGCTGGAAGCCCCAGACTAGGCTGAAGTCTCTGGGCTGGAAACTTGGAGCAAGACAGGAAACTGGAAGCAAGTCTAGACTTGGCTGGAAGCCTCAGAATAGGTTGAATTCTCTGGGCTGGGAACTTGGAACAAGGCTGGGAACTGGAAGCAGGGCTGGACTTGGCTGGAAGCCTTGGACTAGGCGGAATTCTCTGGACTGGGAACTTGGAGCAAGGCTGGAGACTGGAAGCAAGGTTGGACTCAGCTGGAACCCCCAGAGTGGCCAGGAACTCAGATCCTGAACAAGATATCCATGAAAGACTCAAGTATGGCTGAGTGTATGAAGCGCGGTTGAACCGGACTGAGGACAAGTGGTGACGCAGAAACCTCTCAGCTTGACTATGCTGCAGAGGAGATTGTGGAGTTTCAAGGCTGGATGCGAGATGAAGACTGCTGGGCATGGCTGATGCTGGTTCCTCTGTTGCATCATACACAAAATTCAATTCCTCTTCAGAGTGGAGCTCAGGTGCTGATTCCTCTGTGGCAACAGACTCTGCCTCCGATGCCAGTAAGGACTCTTCTTCCGAAGCTGCAGGCTTAGAGGATTGGTTGTCTCCAGCAGCTCGCTGTCCATGTGGCTGCCTTTTATACCGTTCTTTGGCATGTTTGGAGCCTCCTGTAGAAAATTGGGCTGCCTTCTCCTGTGCGTGTTTTTCAGCTCATCATCGGTGTGCACTGATTGGTGCATTCAAATCCTCCTCCGAACGTCTTTTAAAAAAGCCTCTAAAATGCCGTGATGAACATAGCAAATTTGGGCCTGAATTAGTGAAGCTGGATCTCCAAAATCTACTGTCAGCCTCAAGCAATACACAAATAATCAAAGACCTGTGTTTTGAGAAAGGGAATTTTTTTCCTATACAACTTTGGCATTTGGCCACTGCCATTTTACTTTTTCCTTATTCTCTACCTTGCTTCATTTCTAAATCCTTATAAGGCAGTGGGGAGAATGCAAAATTCCTTACTTATCAAGGGATTTTAACCTTCCTTGTTGAGATACTGAACATACCATAAACTTAAAAGGACACAATCTTTTATATGGTACCCTTAAGAATATATAGATACAATGATATATCATTTTACCTAGAAATGTAATGAACCAAAGTTTGAAATTAGTGTTTGCCTTGAGTTCACCTCTTTTTCACTGTTACTTTTTTTATTTTTAACAGAATCCCATCAACAGAACTAAAGATCCCAGGCCTTGTACACAGATTTGAGGATCAAACAGTAATTTCTTTGCTTCTTACTCAGAGCAGGAAATGTGTTTACAATTTATTATTCTGTGATATGCCAGAGAGCTCTGTGGAAAAAAAAAAAGCAGTTAACAGATGTACCCTTTTTTTTTACAAAAGAAAGGGATTAGATTGGGTAGACCTGTTCCTAACTTCTATAGATAATACATTTTATTTGCAGTCAGTTTAGTTAATACAGTAACTTGAGAGGTGCTTAAAATATTTACAGTTCAACAGAGTGTCCTTCTTAATGTTTGTTGTCATTTGCTTAGGTTTGTGGACTTTTAATAAAAGGGGAAAGGTATAATTCAGTGTGAGAGCATATACTTTGAATGCAAAAGGATCTAGGTTCCATTTCTGGTAATTCCAGATATGGTAGAGAAACATTGCTGCCAATAAATCTGAAGAGACACTGATAGTCGCTGTAGACCGGGATGCTGAACTACGGCTCTCATCATCCCATGTTACTGGATATTGTGGCTGATTCTCCAGGGTAAGGCAATAGGAAGATCTATGTCTCTCCGTGACTGATTCAGACTAGCCTTCTCCAGAGTGGGCCCTTTCATGTATCTTGTCCATCCATCACAAGCAATGATCAGAGTTGATGGAAAGTGAACATTGAAAGCTGTCTAAGTTGGAGAAAACTTGTTAGAAATGATACTGAACTATAGGAACCAATGATATGCCCAAATAGAAAGCAGCTTCTTATGTTTATAACAAAGAAAATAAATGCTGGGCATATATCACTTTTCAACATTGTCCAAACAATTCATAGGCAGAAGACTTAAGTAGATGATGTCTCTGAATTTCTCCAGGTGAAGTAAAATTCTCCAGTAGGTCTCCCCAAGCAGTGCCAAATATCTAATGGGAGGTGCTTCCGATTACATACACAAAAACATTGCAATCAGCCCATGAGAATTTTGCAGAAACTCTTTTTCCTCTGAAAGAATTTGGAAAGCATTTTTTCTTTCATTAAATGGAATGAGAACTGGTAGGAAATCATGGAGGAGAATTCCTTTGCTTGGCATAGAAAACAAACTACCAAAGCATTCCAGTAGAAGGAACCCCATATCTTAATTATTCTCAAATCAGACTGTGAAGTGATTTTTTGATAACTTCATATACCTTGGTTTGTCATTCAGTAGGCACCTGCAACCCCTTATAACATCACAATAAATGTACTAAAGTGATAAGTTGAATAATAATACTTGTTTGTTAACATTCATTCATTTTAAGAGCACCTAAAACAAAGAGTATGTGCAAAGCTGTTCTAAATAATATATGTAAAAGCAAACACTTTGAAAATTCAATATTGCAGCTACAGGTTTTTTCCAGTTAAATCTTAATGTAGACTGTTTTTTTTTTAAATCACCCTGTACATTGAAAAGTTAGAAATTTGATGTTTTCTTAAACACACACACACACACACACACACACACATGTGTGTGTGTGGTTAATTTTTAAGGACAGCAGCACTGGATTTAGTTCAATCACCCACTAGAGGGAACCAAAATCTTGTGCAGGGGCCAGCATGTTATTTCTATGATGGCTTTCTTTCCTGTTAAATCCTTTCAGCCATTTTGTAGACACTTTTTAACAATCAGGTTTTGTTTGGCTATGTCAGACTTCACAATCAAAGGATTGCTGAATCATCTGATCATGTTCCTCTGCCATGAAGAGCTAACACGTGTCAAGCAGGAAGATGGGAGGGGGGATTGTTAAGAGTGAGAATGAATGGTGTTTGGTCTATGAGGAGAAAGCCAAGGTCACGCTAGCTGAGACATCTGTGGCTGGCATGGCTGACCATTAGAAGACGGCTGAGAAAGAGACTTTTGGGGGGTGGAAGTGCTGGGTGATGGAATGTTTTAATGAGCAACTTCTGGCAGGCTTTTTCATTTGCAGCTTTTCTTCTATTCTGTACACTTGCACTCAATAAATCTGAATTTTGCATATTCCAAGTGTGCATGAGTCAGGTGGTATTTGGGACTAATGGTGTCAGCTCTTATATAAAGCTTCAAATGAAAAAAAAAAAAAAAAAAAACCCTTTAACTTTACCCAGAGAGATTAGACTTTCTGAGGAAAGTGTACTTTGAGATTTCCAGCATTCTAACTTGAAAGTATGGAGGGCTCCACTAATCCTGAGATGGCAGCTGATGATGGAGAGGTCCTTGGCCCCTCCATGGAAGCAGCAGTGGACACAAGGGTGAAAACAGCAAAAACCCAAGGGGAGAAAATGAAGGAAAGAGTGGAAAGGTGAAAGCTGAAAAGCAACAGCCAAGCTGACCACTCTTCCCAGATTCAGATGATCCATTGGAGAAGGAATTGATCTGGAACCCCAAGCCTGGCTGGACTTTTAGAGTGGGAGATAGAACAGAAAGAACCCTGGCAAAGTGGTGCACTTTTCACCAGGAAGCCTGAGACCGGGAGATAATGAATGACAGATGCCTTGCCAGAGTAGAATGAGACATGAAAACCATGACCAAATTGGTCTCCAGCCTCAAAGAGATGATGGATGGACTAATCAGCCATCTGATACAGAAGGATCTGCCATCTAGACCTGCAAGTGCTCAATCGGGGTTGGAAGGAGGAGCAGGGACATCAGATTAAGCCTGGTCCAGTGAAGAAGAAGAGGATGCTGCACTGGCAGTAGCGGCACCAGAGCAAAGACGGGTTTGGATCAAACCCAAGCCATGACGACCTGAAGCAGGTTGAAGCCCAGTAAAGTTCCATGACTTAAATGTGAAGTTTGGAGGAGACCCAGATGAGTTGGTGTGCTTCCTAACCCATGTAAGTAGATTTATGGAGGAGTATGGGGACTCCTTTGTTAATGATGAAGCCAGGGTGAGATATGTATCAACTCACCTGGAGGCAGTGGCACCAAAGTGGATGGTAGGGCTGCATGATGCCAGAGCTCCTGAACTCAATAATTTTGATGAATTTATGACAGTGCTAAGGGACCAGTTTTAAGATCCCTTGGCTAAGATTAAAGCCAAGTCCACCCTCCAGTATATTAGACAAGAACATGGTCAGTGTCTGAGTATGCTATGGTATTCAAGAGTTTGGCAGGAATATACATGACTGGCCAGAGTCATTAAAAGTGGATTTTTTTCCAAATGGGATTGCAGCACGATATCCTAGATTGGTGTCTGGCTAGGGGAGATCCAGAAATGTTGAAGGAGTGGATCTGGTGGAGAACACCAAAATCCACCTGAAGAAGCAACAGCAACTGCAACCTATGTTTAAGAAACTGGGAGCATCAGTGAGCAGCAGGGCAAGACCCAGTTCACAGAAATTGTGGGAAGAAGAAAAGGGCAATGCCTAAAAGAAGGGTTGTGCTTCAAATGCGGAAAAGATGGACATTGGGCAACCAACTGTCCACATACCCCAGCAACCCCAACTGCCAAGCCTGGATCTAAATCTAAAAAGTCCCCTTCCACAAAAGCCAAAGCTACCGTGGCAACCGGTCATGTAAAACCAGGTGAAGAGACATCTAGTTCTTCAGAAGGCTCCTCAGATGAAAACTTTTCACCAGCAGGAAACGAGCAGAGCCTGCTTTGAAGGGCACTGAAAGGCAGGCCAAACCGAAAGGGTGCAAAGATCCAATGGTGAGTGTTGATGGCCCCATGATGATGGTGGGAGTGCAATTACAGACTTTAACCCAAGGGAAAAGGGCTGATTTAACTGCCCTAATTGACTCTGGGTGTGCCAAGTGCTTGATTCACTCAGCTATAGTGAATGGACTGGGTTTGAAAGTAAAAAGTCTCAAGGAGCTGATGGTCTTCATGCAGCTAGATGGGGGCCTTGCAGTATTTTATACAGAGACAGTAAAAATGCAAGTGGGCACTCACCAAGAGACTTTGAAGTTTATAGTGGCCCCAATAGCCAATCATTCATTAATTCTGGGACTACCTTGGCTCTGAGCTAACAAACACCAAGTTGACTGGGTCACAGGCCACATACAGATTAAAGATGGACTGTATGTAGGGGTTGAATTAACTGGAATGAACCCTGAAGGGGGAGGTTTAGCAGCACTGTCTGCCAATGCTGGGTCAGTTAGGGACCCCAATGAGGACTTGATTCCAGAACCATACTGAGACTTGAAAGAGGTGTTTGGGGAAGCTGAATGTGATCAATTGCTGCCCCATCATAGAACAGACCATGCTATTGAAATCGAATAGGGGTGAAGTTTCCTAAACCCAAATTGTATTCAATGTCACTGAAAGAGAGAGAGGTGCTGAGAGAGTTTATTGATAAGAATTTGGCATGAGGTTTCATTAGACCTGCCAATTCTCCAATGACTGCTCCAGTGTTGTTTAGGACCAAAAAGGATGGTTTGTTATGATTGTGCACTGACTATCAGGGGTTGAATGCTATTTGCATGACAAACCAGTATCCCCTTCCCCTAATGAAGGACATGTTAGCTCTTCTTTTGAAGGGGAAAATTTTCATGAACCTGGACTTGACAGAAGCCTATTTCAGGGTACACATTTGGGAAGGGGTTGAATGGAAAACTGCTTTTAATTGCCCCTTCAGTTCTTTTGAATACCTTGTTTTACCTTTCAGATTGAAAGGTGGTCCTGGAGTGTTTATGCAATTGATTAATGAAGTTTTGCATGATTTTCTGTACAAAAGAATGTTAGTGTATCTCAATGATAACTTAACCTACTCAGAGAATGAAAGGGATGACATAAGTCTGGTTTGAAAGGTCCTAACTAAGCTTAAGGATGCTAAGTTGTATGCCAAATTGTCTAAATGTGAATTTCACAAAGAATAGCTTGACTATCCGGGCTATAGGATGTCTAGACGTGGTATTGAAATGGATCCTGGAAAGGTTCAATAAGTGGTGGCATGGGAACCGCCCCACACCTGGAGGCAATTGCAAAGTTTTTTGGGCTTTGCCAATTTCTATTGGCAGTTTATTCTAAATTTTGTCCATATCACTCTTCCTTTAATGGACTTACTAAAAACGAAAGGGAAGGGGGGAATCTAAAAAGTCAAAAGCCCTGCAGTGGTGCTGCAGTGGACTGCAGAATGTTAAACTGCATTTGACAAATTAAAATGGCTTTTCACTGCTGAACCCATTTTAAAGCATTCTGACCCAACCGAACCTTTAATCATTCAAGAAGATGCATCAGATATGGCAATTGTAGCTGTATTGCTGCAAACAAGTCAAGATGGCAAGCAGCATCCATGTGCCCATCTGTCACACAAATTTACCAAAATTGAGCACAGATGGCATGTGTGGGAAAAAGAGGCATTTGCAGTGAGATAGGCTTTGTTAAGTTGGAGTCATTTGCTGGAAGGAGCCCAAAAACCTTTTGAGGTTTGGACTGATCATAAGAATCTGGAGACTCTAAAGACCCGACAGAAATTAAAAGCTAAGCAGGTTTGCTGGGCTCAGTTTTTTAGCTGTTTCAATTTCACTTTGGAGTACCTGCCTGGAGGAAAGAATTGTTTAGCAGATGCTTTGTCCCCTTTGCCTCAGCACCATAGCCAGAAAGAGGAGGTGGTGGATACGATAATTCCCAAACAGCAATTAGGGTTGGTGGTGATAACACACAGCCAGGAAAAATAAGAAAAGGCAGAAGCCCGCAAAAATTTAAAGCAAGCGCTGAGGCAGGAATTACAAACTGATTGTTGGCTACAAAGTAACAAGGACTCGTTAATTGAAAATGATGGACTGTGGTTGTTCAAAGAGAAACTTTACATTCTAGAGACTTTACGTAGAGGAATCATGGAATCAGGTCATGATGCTAAATTGGCTGGACATTTTGAATTTGTAAAGACTTTGCATTTGCGACACAGGCAATTTTGGTGGCCAAGCCTTAGGCAGGATGTGAAAGAATATGTGGCAACTTGCCCTGTTTGTGCTGTAGCAAAGAGAAAAGGAGGGAAACCTCAAGGTCTGCATCAGCCAGTAGCTAACCCTACCTAGCTCTGGAAGCAAAATGCGATGGACTTTATAGTAGAGTTGCCTGAAAGCAAAACAAAAACAAAAACTGTTATTTGGGTTGTAAGAGACTTGTATTCCAAGCAAGCTTATTTTCTTCCATGTGCCACAATTCCAACAGCTAGACAGCTAGCAAAGCTATTTATCCAGCACATCTATTGATTTCATGAGGTCCCTGATAGGGTGATCAGTTACCATGGCACACAATTCACTTCTAAGTTCTGAAGATCATTTTTAAAACAAATTGGTGCTTCCCAGGCTCTGAGTTCGAGTCACCATCCAGAATTGGATGGATTGATGGGATGATTGAATGCCATGTTACAACAATTCCTAAGATGCTACATAAACTACCAACAGGACAACAGGGTAGACCTATTGCCTTTTGCTGAAGTAGCATACAACAATTCTGTTCATCAGAGCACAGGATTTTCCCCTTTTCAAATAGTAAATGGCCAGGAGTTCATGCTGATTCCGGAGCTGGCACAAGGGACTTCTGAGAACCATTCAGTAGATGAATGGGCTAAACAAATTAGTAGCACCTGGCCAATGATTCAAAAAGCTTTAATGGAAGCCAGGGAAAGATATGAAAAACATGCTAACAGAAAGAGAACCCCTGAATGGTAGTTTAAAGTAGGGAAGAAGGTGTTTTTGTCAACAAAATTCCTTAAATCATTGCAATCTTCCAAGAAATTGGGACCTAAATTTGTGGGGCCTTTTGTTACAAAGAAAATAATAAATCCTGTTATTGTACAGTTGAAGTTACCAAAGAACATGAGACGAATACATCCTGTGTTCCATTGTAGCTTGTTAAAGCCAGTAAAAGAATCATCCAGAGCAACCACCCCCAGTACCCATGATGATTGAAGGGGAACAACATTTTGAAGTTAAAGAGATTTTGGACGTTCATAAACACAGAGGAGAATTACAGTATCTCATACATTGGAAGCATTTCCCTGATCATGAATGGGTGGCCAGCAAGCGTGTTCATGCTCCAGTTTTAGTGAAAAAATTCTATGCAAAATATCCTGACAAACCCAAAGACTAAATTCTCCTACCTTCCATTATCTCATTCCTTTATCCTCTCTTCCATCTGCAGGGGGAATTTCCCCTTTGTTTGTGTAGTTTATTTAATGTTTTATATAATCATATTTCATGTATGTCTAGTTTCTTTTTCAGGAGGGGCAGTCTGTAAGACTCTACAATCAAAAGATCGCTGAATTGTCTGATTGTGTTTGTCTGCCATGAACAGCTAACACTTGTCAAGCAGGAAGATGGGAGGGGGATCATTAAGAGAGAGAATGAATGGAGTTTGGACTATGAGGAGAAAGTCAAGGTCACGCTAGCCAAGACATCTGCGGCTGCCATGGCTGACGTTAGAATATGGCTGAGAAAGAGACGGGGGCGGGGGGGAGAAGTGCTGGGTGATGGAATTTTTTAATGAGCAACTTCTGGTGGGCTTTTTTATTTGCAGCTTTTCTTTTGTTCTGTACACTTTCAATAAATCTGAATTCTGCATATTCCAATTTTGCATGAGTCAGGTTGTATTTGGGACTAATGGTGTCAGTTCTTACAGGCTGTTGATTTCTAGAGTTTTCTATTTAAGGTAGTTTCATACTGTTCGATTCTAAATTTCAACATAGTTCATTAGTAACTAGTAAATACTCTAAACTAGTAGTAAATACACTAAATGAAACAATTCATTTTCTTAGATTGCTTTTACAATGAGGACCTCTCTGCTGGATATCATAGTCTCCTGATCATACAGCATTCATCATGGATGCTTCTGCCAATTCAAGCTCTTAATGCATTGCAACCTCATGCTGCACATGTTTTTGGAAATATGGATTTATCATCACCAAAGAATATATTTTAACTATATACACAGGTAAAATTTTATGGGCATATCTCAAAAGGATACTGTGTGAAGAAGTCCCAAGCATCCCTTGATTCTTATTCTGAGTTTATAGCTCACAGAAAATGTGTTCTGCCTGGAGCTTGTTAAAAAAGACTCTTCGTGGTTTTACTTCTAATTAGACTACCCAATCATTCTGTCCTATGCTGCAGTGGAGCTTTAAAGCATAGTGACTAGTATTACCTCTGTCCCATCATTTCTGTTAATAAGTAATGACTCTTGATCTTGCTTCCATAGCTTTTTCTCCTTTTATATCTTCACCATTATCATAAAATAGGGGGCTATCAACATGCCTTTCATCTCCTGGTTTGTCTTTCTTATTGTTTCCAAGTTCAGCTTGGACAGGACTTTTCTTTCTGTTGTTGGTGGGTTTTTTTTTGTTTTTTTTTAATGTGCCCTTATAGAAGGCTATCAACCAGCAGTTTGGGAACAGGGTTTGAATTATTCATTCCTCACCATCGTACAGAGTGACTAATGTGCTAATTATATAGAAGAGCTCTTTTATAAAGTTGGGTAAGATGCTCAGTGCTAAACATCATTATAAAAAAAACCTAGTATTGGGGATTGTGGGGGAGGGGAGGTTGGGAATATTGTTATGGGGCCTTGTCCTGAATGTTGTTACCTTGGTCAGGGGAGCTTTGCAAAATCCAGATAGTAGCTAACATAAATTATGCAGATAAGTTTAACTGATACAGAGGAATCTTATAATACTTGGTTATCAAGAGTTTTCTCCTGCATCTACAGCTAGAAAACTATTAGATATTTTGGGGTACTTTGATAGTATTGCTTCTATAGTCATTGTATTGGCTATATACTTTATAAATATAGTTTTAGGTAAGTTTTTTTCATATAGTAATTTTATGAAAAATTACAGTTAAAAAGATAAAAACTAATGCAAACTAAAAAAAGAAAAAAATATAAAGAAAACTAGAAAAAAAAAGAAAAAATAAGAATATAGTAAAGAAAAAGGACAGGAAACTATTTCTAGTTTTAGATAAGTTTTGATGAGATACCTCTGTGTTGAAATTTTCCATTATTTTACTGTGATGCCATTATAATTTATTATGTAGAAATGTTCAGTTCACAGCTTTTAGCCCAGAGGTACAACTTAATTGAGCTGAACTTAACAGAAGCAAATATAAAAATGTGTGCTTCATATTTCAGGACAGTACGTTTGTTTCCTAGCAACATGATTTGCATTTGGGCAAGAGAAGATTGGTAAGGAACTCCTACTGCATGAGAATAAGAAATCTGCCAGCCCTACATACTAGCTTTTAGTAATGTACTGAAATTGTTTTTCTACAACCTCATCAGGTCTGCCTTTGTGCAGCAAAAAGGGAAGAAATGAAGAAAATCCATCTTACCCTTTCCTTAATATTGCATTTTGATATTTTTCAAGGTCCTGCTTTTCCTGACAGAATATAGTTCCAAAAATGTTACCAAGACATGCTGAAGAATGTACAAGAGTAATCTTCAACCTTTTCAGATATGGAACCTTTGAATTCAGCCAGCAACACAGATTCCCTTTTAATTTGTTTCCCATATGCCCGTCCATCTTTTTCAAGTAGGCACCTTAGGCTTCCTGTCTTCTGTCTTCCTCTTCTGTCAGCATGCAAAAACCAAAGTTTAAAATGTGGTGTTAGGGGACAACATGGAAGTCTAACCCTGTATACTTTAAAATCATGTGCTGAATGCTAAGGTGTTTGGGAGTTTCCTAAGCACATTTCCTTATTAAGATCTATTCTGAGGAGGTCAGTAAGAACATTCATCTTAAGATACGTAGCAACTTCTGGGTAACCTTAAGATTCAATGCATTAAGACATTTAGAGGCCTCTATATGCTTGAGGACAAGGGAGGTAAAGGTTATATAAGTATCCCCAACACATTTTTAACTCACATTTTTGCAATCTAAATGCATGCTAAATGATTCTGCAAAATAAATAAAAGAGTTGCAGGGCAAATGTTGTGACTCACCTTGAATTATAGCATGATCTGCAACCCAATAGTTTAAGGCCATTGTATACAAGGCACTTGAAGTCATATTAAAGATTTATTTAAAAAGCAGGTTATTTTGTTCTCTTTTCAGGGGTGCTTTTTTTTTTTTTTGCTAGACTGTGTTCAGCTTCCTGAGAAAATGTCCAATAGTGTGAACCTGTACATGTCTGTTCAAAATCAAATCCCATTAAGTTACTATAGCAACATGTGAACATAGTTGCAGTTTAAAGCAATTTGTTTCTCTTAGGAAAAAAAGTTAATTATATCAAGCAATTACTCTTAAGATTCAAATAATAAAAATGGAAATCAAATGAAATTGTAAAAAGGGAGAAAACATAGCTCAAGACAGGGAATTCTGTTTTCAAACAATAGTTGTTCTCTTTGCCTTGCATTTCATCTTTGATAATTATTTTCAATGATTGATGGTAATTAATGAGCTAAACATCAATGAATTAAAATAACTCCGAGAGAATCCCTGCTGGCTTTTGTAGCTGACTATCTGGATCACAGCAAGATTAAAAGTGTGACGAAAGACATAATTTGCAGCATTGCGCAACACTTTGAATGCAATTCTAAAAAGTGCATCAGAGCAGGAGGGATACAAACAGAACACTTGTCTGCAGCTCAGAGAACTATGTCTTTTTTCTGGATGAATGCACAATTGCAGGAGTTACAGGATTTGGTAAAAAAAGTGAATATGGCAGGTGTGACAGTGCGGTCAAAGATCCAGCCATTTTGTGAGCACATAAACAACAGGCAAACCTTTGATCACATCGTAGCATCTGCCATCTTGATTTTTTTAAACCATACCCTATGGATACCTCGGAATATCCTAAAAAATTACCTTCGTGTGCCGCGCCTTTTTCTTTGAAGGCTATTGGCATCTTTGTGAGGCACAGCCACTCCCATGACCTTCCACATTCACTTTAAGAAGGAAGAACTCCATGTATCGATACGAAAATTGGTACACACCGAATATCACTTCCTTTTCAGTAGACTGGGAGAACTTATCAGCAGCCCTAGGTATTCAAATCTGTAACCAACTTGGTAATTTTTTAGTCCAACATTCAAAAATGAAAAATGCATTTGTCTTGCCATATGAATTTGTTAATTTACTTCTGCGTAAGGCCTATGGACTTTGTGGTTCCAGAGATATAGCTATCCTGTGCCTTGCATGACAGGCCAGAAAGAGCTTTGGGTAATCGTATGCATGTCAAGGTAATGCATGCTATATGCCCGCAAATTTGGAAAACACAAGAATGGCCATCAGACTGGAAAAAATCAACTTATATTCCCATACCAAAAAAGGGAAACACTAAAGAGTGTTCAAACCATCGAACAGTGGCACTCTTTCACATGCCAGTAAGGTAATGCTCAAGATCCTGCAAGGTAGACTTCAGCAATTCATGGAGCGAGAATTACCAGATGTACAAGCTGGGTTTAGAAAAGGCAGAGGAACTCGGGACCAAATTGCCAATATCCGCTGGATAATGGAAAAAGCCAGGGAGTTTCAGAAAAAACATCTATTTCTGTTTTATTGACTATTCTAAAGGCTTTCACTGTGTGGACCATAACAAATAGTGGCAAGTCCTTAGCGATATGGGGATACCAAGTCATCTTGTATGCCTCCTGAGGAATCTGTATAATGACCAAGTAGCAATGGTAAGAACAGACCACGGAACAATGGATTGGTTTAAGATTGGGAAAGGAGTACGGCAGGGTTGTATACTCTCACCCTACCTATCCAACTTGTATGCAGAACACATCACGTGACATGCTGAGCTTGAGGAATCCAAGTCTGGAGTTAAAATCGCTGGAAGAAACATTAACAATCTCAGATATGCAGATGATACCACTTTGATGGCTGAAAGCGAGGAGGAATTGAGGAGACTTATGATGAAGGTGAAAGAAGAAAGTGCAAAAGTGGGCTTGCAGCTAAATCTCAAAAAAAACAAGATTATCGCAACCAGCTTGATTGATAACTGGCAAATAGAGGGAGAAAATGTAGAGGCAGTGAAAGACTTTGTATTTCTAGGCACAAAGATTACTGCAGATGCTGACTGCAGTAAGGAAATCAGAAGACGCTTAATCCTTGGGAGAAGAGCAATGACAAATCTCGATAAAATAGTTAAAAGCAGAGACATCACACTGACAACAAAGGTCCGCATAGTTAAAGCAATGGTATTCCCAGTAGTAAAATATGGCTGCGAGAGCTGGACCATCAGGAAGGCTGAGAGAAGGAAGATAGATGCTTTTGAACTGTGGTGTTGGAGGAAAATTCTGAGAGTGCCTTGGATTGCAAGAAGATCAAACCAGTCCATACTCCAGGAAATAAGGCCAGACTGCTCACTTGAGGGAATGATATTAAAGGCAAAACTGAAATACTTTGGCCATATAATGAGAAGACAGGACACCCTGGAGAAGATGCTGATGCTAGGGAGAGTGGAAGGCAAAAGGAAGAGGGGCCGACCAAGGGCAAGGTGGATAGATGATATTCTAGAGGTGATGGACTCATCCCTGGGGGAGCTGGGGGTGGCGAGGGCTGACAGGAAGCTCTGGTGTGGGCTGATCCATGAAGTCATGAAGAGTTGGAAGCGACTGACCGAATAAACAACAAATTCATGTCTACTCAGGATACTTCAGCAAAGGATCGTTACCTTGTCATGGTGCTGGAGCTTGAGCACCTCAATGATGCCATGAGCTAAACCGTGAAGGGCCACCCAAGATGGTGGACATCTATACAGTCAGTAAAAACAAGACCTGGAGCTGACAGTAGTTCCGATCACAAACTTCTTCTTGCACAATTTATGATCAGACTAAAGAGATTAGGGAAGACCCACAGATCAGCTAGATATGAGCTCACAAATATTCCTAAGGAATATGCAGTGGAGGTGAAGAATAGATTTAAGGGACTGGACTTAGTAGATAGGGTCCCAGAAGAACTCTGGACAGAAGTTCACAACATTGTTCAGGAGGTGGCAACAAAATACATCCCAAAGAAAGAGAAAACCAAGAAGGCAAAATGGCTGTCTGCTGAGACACTAGAAGTAGCCCAAGAAAGAAGGAAAGCAAAAGGCAACAGTGATAGGGCGAGATATGCCCAATTAAATGCAAAATTCCAGAGGGTAGCCTGAAGAAACAAGGAATTATTTTTAAACAAGCAATGCACGGAAGTGGAAGAAGACAATAGAATAGGAAGGACAAGACACCTCTTCCAGAAAATTAGAAACATTGGAGGTAAATTCCAGGCAAAAATGGGTATGATCAAAAACAAAGATGGCAAGGACCTAACAGAAGAAGAATAGATCAAGAAAAGGTGGCAAGAATATACAGAAGACCTGTATAGGAAGGATAACAATATCGCGGATAACTTTGATGGTGTGGTCAGTGAGCTAGAGCCAGACATCCTGAAGAGTGAGGTTGAATCGGCCCTAAGCATTGCTAATAAATCAACTTATATCCCCATACCAAAAAAGGGAAACACTAAAGAATGTGGGGAAGTTGGATGGATGATATTCTAGAGGTGACGGACTCGTCCCTGGGGGAGCTGGGGGTGTTGACGACTGACAGGAAGCTCTGGCGTGGGCTGGTCCATGAAGTCACAAAGAGTCGGAAGCGACTAAATGAATAAACAACAACTCAGGATAAACAATTTTTGAATCAAATGAGATCTACTCCATATTAGTATGTGCAGTATTACAGCCATGGTCACTTTTATCTAAACATTTAATGTCTGGCAACTTTAATAGTTCTCATTATGATTTACACTGCCTACAAATAATACAATAAAATAATTTAAGTTTTAAAATGCTATTAAAAACATGCCTATTTTAAAAGGCCAATGTTGTTAATCCATATATTTCCAATAGAAGCATTTCCAATGGGAATGTATCAGAGTGTTAATGAGCTGCTTTTAAAGTGCTTTCCTATCTATATATTTCCCTGATGATAACAACAACAGCCCACATTTGCATATTTGCAATTTCTTTTACATTTAGCCACACGCTAAACATCAAACATGAATTTATAACAGATAAAGAAAATACATAAGCCCAAATACTGGTGTATTGTGATCACAGATTTCTAAAAGTTATGAACTTACATTAAGTAAATTTTGGAATAACTCACAGCAGCTTTGGTGGGCATGAAGGGAATTTCAGTCCAAGACACCTGAAGACCATCCAACCAGTGGTAATGAGTAGACAAAATATCAGAAATGGGAAAAAAAACAAACTTGATCCTAAAGTTATGGATTCAGAATAATAAAGATGGATGAGTTCTTGAAGGTCTTCTAGTCCAACCCCTACCAAGGGCAGGATTCATCATAGCATCCTAAACAAATGATTGCCCAATCTTCACTTGAAAATCTCCCATGATGGAGCACCTACAGTATGACTCCAGGAGGCAGGCTGTTCCACTGCTTAATAGCTCTCCTGATCAGGAGAGTTTGAGTTTGGATCTCCCTCTGTTCAGCTTCTACCTATTGGTTCTTGTCTTACCTTCGGGTGCTCTGGAGAATAACTCCACACTCTCTGCCCTGTGACATCCCTTCATGTATTAGAAGACTGCTCTCATGTCTCCCCTCAGCCTTCTCTTTTTGAGGCTAAACATACCCAGTTCCTTTAACTATTCTTCATAGGACTCAGCCTCCAGGCCCTTCATCATTTTTGTTGCTCTTCTCTACACTCTTTTCAGGGGTATTCATAGGGTTTCATACAAAGACAACAAAGATCTCAAAAACTCTGTGGCTATGCTCAGGAAATGCTCTTTTTTCAAGTCAATCCAAATTAAACCAGGCCTTATTATTCCCTTGATTAGAGATGTAACAGAAACTATTCCCCACAGTGAGCCCTCTAAGACTCCACATTCTCTTCAAATAAAGATCCATTAGAAAACTGAAAACTAAGAGAGCAGCCATTTTAAGTGCAACTGAAAGGTAAATAGTACTACATTTGTTCCAGACTAGTTTTCTATAGCATAATTTTATAATACTTGCAAAAGCAATATTAAATATTGGGCTTCAAGAACTCTGTTTTTCAGACTTCTTAATTTTCACCATTGACAAGTCTACCTGGTGAGTGTGTCCTTCATATTCCTAACTCATCTACAATGTGCAAGAACTCCAAGACAGATTTAAGAAGTACTTCAGAATATAATCCAGTTTAGACAGTGATCCCTGAAGACAGCAAGTTAAAAAGTCAGTGATTTACACCATGCTGATAACAGCTGTTGCTGTATAACAGTCAACATCATAAACTAAGGTCGAGTTACCTACAATACTCAGTTAAGGTTGTTGTTGTTTTTAAGCCAAAGAACAACTAAATTTATTGTACATGTAGTCCTCATTTAGCGACCACAACCGGGACCAGCAACTCAGCTGTTAAGCAAAATAGTCACTAAGTGAAACCACAACTGTGCATTTGAACTTACTTCAGCTTTCCTTTGCTTCATAGACCTGCAAAGGTCATAAATGTGAGGATTAGTTGGAGTTACTTTTTCATCACCATTGTAACTGTGAATGGTTGCTAAACAAGTCAGGTGCTAAATGAGGACTACCTGTATATTGGTTTTTAAACTTGTTTTAATTGGATTGTTTTGTTTATTTATTTATTTATTTAATTAATTTATCAAATTTATATAGCCGCTCATCTCACAAATGTGACTGGGAGGTGTACAATAAAAACAGAACAATTAAAAATAAAACTTTTACCTGTTGTGAGCTGCCCAGAGTCACTTAGATGAGATGTGTGCACATATAAATTGAAATAATAATAATAATAATAGTAATAATTAATATAGAAATATGAGGTGGATTTGGTAAAAGGCTCTTTGAGCTCTGCATGGTCTGAGGTGCTAATTCTCAAGTGCAGATGAGAAGGAACAGAAGTAAAACCAGAGAATTGTCCTTATGCTGTTGTTTGCATAATCTAGGCTTGATCTAACCTTCTTATTTAATCACTCCAGAAGCTTCCTAATTACTCTGTTTTCTAACTTGGAGAGCAATGTAAATGTGGATAGGGATTCTTAATAATTGGGTACTATGTGGGAGTATCGTGCTAACAAGAGAGCCATGAAAGAAACTGTGTCTGCCTTTTGGTGGCTATAAAAATAACAATATTAATTGAACAATGCAGCAGTTTTGCAGCCGGTTGGTTGATCTTTGGAGGCCTTGCCTATTTTATGCTGTCTCTTCATAATGACCTACAGTGATAACTATACTTCTATAAAGCGTTGAAAGGAATGCAGCTTGCAGACTCACACGGAAAAACTTTAACATTGAGGTGACCAGAAGTATATGACAAGCACTGTCTTAAAACAGTATAAAATAATTATCTAGGTAAAATAAGAATGATGGGGAAAAAAATCTTTATGGTTAGTCTTGAATTATTTGCTGTGTGAGGAAGAAAGGGAAAATACTTACATTATTTGCCTCATTCTCTCAGTACTTTCAGAAGTCAAAGCTAAGCAAACTTTGTTAAAATATGTTTTAGTATCATTACAGGTAGTCCTCAACTTATGGCCATTCATTTAGCAACTGTTTGAAGTTACAACAGCACTGGGAAAAGTGATTTATGATGGGTCCTCACACTTACGACTATTCCAGCATTCCCCACAGTCACATGATCAAACTTGAGGTGCTTGGCAACTGGCATGTATTTACAATGGTTGCAGCATCCCAGGGTCATGTGATTGCCATTTGTGACCTTCCCAGCCAGCTTCCAACAAGCAAAATCAATGGGGACCCACATGATTCACTTAACAACCAGATGGTTCACTTAATGACTACAGTGATTCACTTAACAACCACTGCAAAAATGTAAAATTGGGTGCAGTCACATGAAGCCTTGCTTAACAACCACACCGCTTAACAACAAATTTTCCAGTCCCTACTGTGGTAGTAAGTCAAGGACTACCTGTAGTAAGGGATATCTTATGGCATTATTAATTAACAAGGTATTCCATTTTTTCATTTTTTCCATAAACAGAAGTGACAGTTAAATTGTTCTTAATAATTAAAACATTGAAATACATGCAAAAATATTTAATGTCTTCTTTGTAACAAAATCATTCAGAACATTGTAGTTTCTTTACAATACAGAGTATTAAGGCAGGAATAATGCTCGAGGATTCCATACTGCTAAATGATAAGCCACACAAAATAAAACAAAAGGCATTATTTTAAGCCATTAAAAATGAAAAAGCAATAATACTTCCCACTCCTGGCTCCAAAACATTTGTGTGGTGGGTGAAGAAAGCATGGCAGCTGCTTCTGAATGAGAGAGGCCCCACAGGAAAAGTCAGACCTTAACACACAGAGGGCTATACAAGCATGGCCTGTTCCAGCCAGATCCTGGTTCTGACAATGTCTACTTTTCTCCTCTAAGCCATTCAGTATAGATATGTCTGGGCTTCAAGTACAGATTTCTTCACTTACTCTAGATTAGCCCAGAAGCCTGGAAATTGCTCTGTTGGAACCAGTTTAAATAGGTCAGGCACAACTGCCCAGAGTCCCTCCTTTGGGTGGAGATGGGCATTGGTAGAATTTGATAAACAAACAAGCAAACAAACAAACAAACAAACTTCCAGTGTGAGAAGGAAATAAGAGTGGGAAGATACTTCTGAGTTTCATGAGGTTTCTCTGGATTTGTACTTTAGGGTTGTAGGACCAAGAGGATGGGGAAAGATTTCCATTAAAGATTACTTAGAACAATGCACATTAGATCCTGGAATTGGTGAATTGGAAAACTTCCCTCAACTAGTTGGATGTAAACTTGACCTTCCTTCTAGAATAGAGGTTGATTCAGTGGAATGATAGTACACATTGAAAAGAAAGAGGCAATACTACCCTTGCCTTGACCGACTCCCACAGAGCTATTGGGCTTTGCTATAAATAATCAAATAAAACTGTGGCCTACGTTCACCAATATGTATGTCCACCTTTATTCTATGTTGCATTAAAAAGGCAGTATGCTTCATTCACTAGAGCCACAGAATTCACTGGGTGCCTTTTAATCAATCACTTTCTCAGCCTAATATGTCTTCCAGAGGGACTGCAAGATATTATCCTGAATTATCTTGCTTTAGACATTTAGCTTCATATAGAGAATTTCCTATCAAGTATGCCTCTCAGAGCTATTTTTCCCAGTGACTTGCTTAGGTGATGTTCCAAATAGTTCTTGTGGTGGAAGTCTTGAGTGTCATCCTTCTCTCTTACTGAATAGTTTTTCTTTTAGTTCCTTCTACTCTGTTTCTGCCCACTGACAGCAGATCAACTAAGTGTAATTTATGTAAGAAAGGAAGACTTCCATTATATAGTTTCTGCACTTCCTAACAAGCCAATGATTTCTGAATGTTGTGCTCTGTTGTGCTCCTTACGTTGCCCACATCTATTCTTCCCTTCTTTTAGTTTTCATTGGCTATAAATTATAATATTTCATTTGTAAAAAACACTTTACTTAAATCTGTATTCAGTGTCAAACAGCTAAAATAGTAGGTGGGATGTTTTTGAAGAGTATATAGAATCATAGATTACTGAGTTCATAGAGTCTACTTCCCTGCTTCTCTGCCTCAACCCCATGTAGGATCCACTAGAACATCTCTGACAGATGATCATCCAGCCTCTGTTTTTAAGACCTTTAGCAAAGGAGAAGCCACCTCTTCATGTGACAGCTTGTTCCACTGGGTAACAGTTCATACAGTCAGGAAATTTCTGTGAAGTCAGCCCAAATTTGCTTTTTTGTAGTTTAACCTGGTTCTGCCCTCTGGGCAATAGAAACAATAAATTTAACAATTTATTCTGCTATTTGCCTATTTAGGCTGGTGCAGGCACACACTTCTCCCTTCCTGGCCCTGGACAGTCTTCCATAGCCTTTTTACTTTCAGCAGTGGAAGTCCAAATTTTTCAGATTGGTCTCTCCTCCTGTACCCACCAGATCTTAATGCTGATTTCCAAATCAGAGAACTAGATTTGAAAGAAGGATCAGCCTAACAGATGACAGGTGTTAAGAGGGCTGTGCAGTGCAGTGAGAAGAAGTGTCCACCACAGCCTGGGCAACTACTCCCCACCCCCACCCCCAGGTACATGTGTCATCGACTTGATGACTTCATTGCTCTGTCAGAACAGCTGATGGGTACAAGGGGTTACACAATTCAGCAGGAGATTCCCCTATTACTGCACCACACAATGACTTCCTCATGCCTATACTGTAACCTACAATAGCTGTGATGGGAGTGCAGGGGATTGCATAGTGCAGCAGAAGTTTCTCTGTCACACCATGCAATGCACCCAACCACATTAACTGTTTAATTGGGCTTCTCCTAAACATAGGTTTAGTGCTCTTGTCAAGGCCTGTGAGGCTGACAAACTCAGGAAACAAAAACCACTTGGATTTCTGAAAAGATCTTTATTACAAGTAGGGTAATATAATAGAATCTTGAAAGCCTGCCAAAACAATTATCCCCCTCAACTTATATCTAATGCAATTAAGGCAGAATTGCTCTCTTTCTTATGCTTACCCACGTCTGGAGGAGGGATCTGCAGATCAGTGGGAGAGTTCCCTCTACTTCCTTGTACAACTCCCCCCATCACCTATTAATCTGAGAAAATCTGGAGAGAGTGTTGACAAATGGCTAAACCTGCCAGTCTAGCCATCCCTTGAAACTTTCCTTCTCTTCCTTCCACATTCAGGAATGATTGGTGCTGATATAGGGTGGGATGGGAGGGAAATAAAGACTGAAGAATCTACTCATCCTTTTCTTTAATATCCCCAGAATATAGTAACTAAATCAGCCCAGTTTTACAGAATTCTGTCCATGGCAAACACAAGCTGGTAATAAGGGTGACAAATGTTATACAATTTTCTCTTAGTTCAGGGATCACTGTAAAACACTTTAAATGCCCAGGATGAAGAACCCTAAGACTCAATCTTTGGTTCTGGGCACACCCAATGGATGCCATCAGCAGTTGATGCAAAATACTGATTTGAACAAACCAGCAGTCTGAACAAAGCCCCCTTTTTTTTAGTGTTGTTTTACTGTCTCATTTTGCTAATTCATGTTTCCTTCAGACTAAATGCCACTGAATTTACTGATCAGACATGGATAGAACTGTTAATTTCTGATTCACCATCCCCCCATGCAAAAAACAACAAACAACCCAAAACACTGAAAAGTCATTTGATGAACTTCTCTGTATCTTTTAAATAATATTTGAGTATTGGCAATATTTTTTTTCAAATGTATCTTACCACTTCTTCCAAAACAGACAAAGTAAAATGAATTATTTCTAGATAAGTGAAATAGCTTCCAAATGATCATTATATCTGAGCCAGTCTTAATAAACACTTGTTTTTTTGTATGTCCTCAAATATAGAGAGATGTTATACTCAATTAGATGTCTTCATCCCTCCAAGGTCTCTCACTTCTGCCAAGCAAGCAGTGCTTTTGCTTTCTAGAAAGAGAAAAATAGCTAATAGATAATAATTTGGCATCTACTACAAGGAAAAGCAGGAAGGGAATTTCTTAATTTGTTTTTAATTGGAATAAATTATATATCTCATTATGCTATATAATGTCAGTGACCCTTTTGATTCTATTCTTATTTTATTATTTTTTTGTTTGTTTGTTTTCTTGTATTCTAATGATATTACTTTCGTGTTAACCTGATAGCAAAACCCGAATGAATTAATCTTGATTCTTACTTTAAAAATCATTCCTATAAACAAAAATAAAATGTTAAAATTAGGGAATTTCTGAAGAAGATTACTTTTGGCAGAATACTCTCTATATAATGGTGTTTTTTATTTCTAATGGAAGGGATTAATGGTACTGCTAGATAGCAAAGATTTTCTCCTAGGTGTGATTGTAATTTATTAAAAAAAAAAAAGTTGATCTGGTGGGAAATCTCATATATTCTCTTCTGCAGAAGTGATTTGTAGAAACATCACTACTGCTGAAAAGGTCTGGAATATGAAGACAGATGTCTGCTCTAGGGCAAGTTTCTAGACAATGTATATTATGTGCTTGGAATAATAATATAGTGGTATTAACTGGTTATTGATGACACTACTAACTTTGTTGGTCTTTAGAAATAAAAATGTAATTACTAAAACTCAAGACTCAATTCTATAATTTCTGACTCCTAAATGTCCCAAATGCTGTAGTTCTTCTGAATAAAAGTGAAATTGTTCTGAAATCTAACATCTTGGGATCTTCCTTCATCTTCAGTCTTCTATTAGAAGCAAAATCTTGCAAAATATAAAATTGTTTCAAAAAATGTTAAGTTTACTGTAATTTCATCAAAAACTACTTTATGTATGTATCACCATTCAAAGATGTATGAAGTCATGATAAAAAAGCACTGATGTCTGACCCAAGTATAAGATTAATACTCAAAGTGAGAATATATGCCATAAAAATTAGGAGTTTCCCTTACAGAGTAGAGATGAGCAGGACCTTATCATTGAAGCTTCATCTCCATATCTATCTGTATAGCATTTATTACAACCCTGGTATAATTACACTAGCTTGAGTTACTAAGGCATAATGAGCTTTGTTTGGCCTAGAATGATATGCAAACCCAGTTATTGTGACTTAGTGTTATATTCAATTCAACTTACTATGACTTATTCAACAAATTAATTCTTTAAAATCTTAGGTTAGTATTATCTGAGAATATTATGTGATAATATCTCTTTTGCTACACTTACCAGCCATTGCTGTTGAGAGTCAGTGTAGCTGGTCTGATTCGAAGAAGGCCCAAAAAAGTTAATTTTTTTTATTGGCCTGTCTTCAAAGCATATTGCTGCTTATTTTTTTCAGGCAAGACTGTGGTAGATTCTATATGGTGTTGATTAATTGAGGTCTGTTTTATTCTGATCTGACGTAAAGCTGAAAACCAGGCTTTGTTAACCTGCAGACTCTCTTCCTTGTTTAAGTTACAGTTAGGATTAGTGGTCTGCTCTTCACTACAGAAATGTCAGAGTACCAGATAATTAGACCATGCCTGTTAGCCCATAAGCTCATCATCATTGGACTGATGCTGGCTGTGAAAGCCTGCGTCGATATATGGTTTACAGCTATTCTGAGCATTCCTGCAGTAGTTTTAGTAGCTAGGAGAGACCAGAAGAGCTGGAAAGGCTTCTGCTCTAGCTTCTGAAGCTGTCATACAATACCTCAAAATGATATGAAGTGAACCCAAGCAACCCAATTGTTTTGCTTTTAAAGGGGAGGGGGTATTCAACCACTTTGAAGAGGCACTTCATATGAACCTTCCTTGAAGTGAAGCTCCCTTTCAGAGCTTAGCACAGCCCTATTAAATCCTCACTGAGTGAAGTGAATCCTAAAAGTTCAGTGGGACTCAATTAGATGTTTGCTTTTTTGAGGCACTGTGGTCAGCACTGAAAAAACTGCACCTTTTTTTGCCCCTTCTCATCTACAGATTTCTGCTTCTATTTCCAATGCTAGGGATCAAACTGGGTGTTTGAGGATTATAATTGTTGTTAATGGGAAACATTAACATTCATTCAAACATCTGTTGCCCATAGTCTGAATACCCAGATCAATATTTTTGCTTCCTGAGGAAAGCGTGCTTGGAAGCATGTAAGCCATGGTGGCGGCAGACTCAAAGACCCTTAAATATCCCCAAGATGATTTCTCTGGATTAGGGTTTTAGAGAGAACACATTGGATCAGGATCCCTAAAACCTATCTGAAGATAAATAATAAGACTAAACTGCCTCTAACTAACAGTTGGAAATCTACAGGAGCAAAATTTATCCAGATAACCATTCACTCACAGAATAATACAAACAGTAATCTAAAATGCATTATCAGAATGTTATGCTTTATTTTTCTATGGATGTGTCTGCTTGATTGTTTCTAGAAACTGTCTCTGATCACTTTTGTAACCAAAGTTCATTGGATTTTGTCAGGAGTTCTTTCATTTTGATCCACCCTAAGCTCTCTGAGCCACATATTCCATCCAACTCGTATTTGTACCCCTGTCTCCCATAGCATTCTATGGGAGATTGATGATCAAGATGCTATTTGCCACTTTATCAGCACTGTTGTCCTTAGTCCATACACCCATATTTGATTTTGCACATAACTTCCTCAAGTTAAAAAGAACCTTTACTTTTCCGTTTGTGTATTTTAAATAAAAATAATTTTAAAACCATAGATTGTCCATTTGTTCCAATTCCTCAAAAAAAAAAAAAAAACCCTCTTTGGGGTGGGGTGTTCATCAGGGCACATGCTTCAAGCTGCAAGAGGGGGTGATGCTACAAAGTTCATGTTCTTTTTTTCCCCTCCTCCTCCTCCTCCCCAGGAACTGAAAAGTAACAGTGCTTAAGGTCTCAGATCCCCTGTCTTACACTCCAGTGTTAAATACATCTCAATGCTGCAAGGGCCAAGAGATATTATTACAGAATTATTATCATCCCAAATTAGTGACAACTTTGGCCAAATTGGCCACCTTTCTCAGCTGCTACAATGATTGTCAAATGTAATTATTCTGCTCTGAATCTTTCCTGAACCCTGAAGAAAAAGTCATGACTGCATTTGTTTTTCTATGTGGTCAAGGGAGAAAGCCAGCCCATGTCTGTTGGTGTTTCTTAAAAAAAAAAAAAAAATCAGGTTATACTACAGAATTCTTTAATTGATCCTCAATCTTGCTAAAGAGAGCGAGGGAGTAAAATCACTTTTGAAAAAAGAGAGAGGAAAAAAGATGATGCGTGTATCCTTCCTATAAGCATTTTTGAAGAGCAATCATATTTCTACCTCACATTAGTTGTGTTATACTTGCTTACTCTTCTTATTGCCTTTGCTTTAATTGTTCTTCAGTGTATGAGGATGGCATATGTCTGCTTGGATTATGAATTTTACAGTGCTGTTAGGGTTCTGTATAGTGTCATAAGGCACTCTTCACTGATCTTTTATCACCAAAGGCCCCAGCCATCCACTGAAGACTGAAACTGGCAGACTATTTAGTGTGCCCTAAGTATAACTTTGAGACAGCAGGAGCTGGTGCTTGCTGTAATTATGCTTTCCCAATTGTAGAATCTACTCCCTATCGAGACTGGAAGATCAGCATCTGTTGCAACATTTAGGCTAAAATTAAGGAGGTGCACAAATCTGCTGATTCATTTAACTGTAGGGAATTGTTTTTAATTAAAATGTTTGAATGCTTGGATTCTTTTCAAGCAAAATATAAAATTGGGAAATGAAGTCACGTGGTGGAAATTTGTAGAGTAAAAATGAATGACAAATGTCATGAGGAAGATAGTGTAGATTTGCTTCTGGAGGACTCAGAATGAAAGTGAAATGAAATGTCAAAAGGTTTGCCATTTATTTGCCAGCTATTTGCCAGTTAGTACAGTCTTTGAAATTATGGGAATTGGTCCAACACATCAAAAAGGCAGTGGGTTGGACAAGGATTATCTATATTTAACAATAAAGTATTTCTCTGTGACTTCCCATTAAAAATAGTACAGATCTTAAATGTCTAATCTAAAATTTCAGTGTGTTTGCTTATTTATATCTTGCCTTTGTATCCGACTCAGCTGTGCCTAACAATATCAGCTGTGTCATCTTATTTCTAATTCGAGTCTGGTATTACATAAAGAATCACTATTCTGCGGATCAAACAGTTGGTAAAAATAAAATGAAACTAAAGCTCATGTATTTTAATCAAAAGGGATACCAGTGAGTTATCTACCCTAATTGAGCACTGCTAATATGTATTGTGTATACAACAACAATTAATCCTGCATAATATGATAAATAATAATTTAATAAATCATTAAAAAGAAATAGAAACATCTAATCTATCTGTTGGCTATCTCATACTTTGTAAGACTCAAGGCAGTTCATAAAAAAGAACAGAAATAAAGTACTTTATTTTCCCCAAACTAACTAATTAACTAACCCTTCCACCATCAGTGACCAAATTCTGGGGTAAATTATGACTGGGACCTCAAGCCAGTCCAATTTCTTTATGTAAATGTAGGGAAAAAATGAGGTTGAAGGGACGGTATCTGTAAAAATATAAGGAAGAAAAAGAGGTGGCAGTAACCGAAGATACAAACTGGGAGTCTGATCTGAGGTTTAGTTCTCTCTGTGGTGACAGATGATCCAAGCTGAAATGGAACAAGATACATTTGGGCTGCTTTTGAGGCACCATGGTGATTGCCAGTTAGTCCAAGCAGAGAAATTATCTTTCCTTTTTCACCCTACCAGTTCTCATTCAGTTTGATGAAACAATTCCTTTAAAGGAGAAGAGAAAGTTGAAGAAATGGTAATGGGTGATATGCGGTGTTCTTGTACTTACTTAGTTATGAGGTGGCCAGGGTCTATCCCTTTCCAAGCATGGTGACCAGCACTATACACAGGATTACATTGGTGGGCATACCATATATTTAAGTGGACATGCCATATATTTGTATGAGGGCATTACAATATTAACTTTTTCATTTTTGTTTCCTAATGCTTAACATGGAATTTGAATTTTTCACAGATGCTACATACTGAGTTGACATAATTGCTGAGCAATACAGTAAATGCTCAAGGCCTTTTTCTGTTAGTTTCAAAAAGCTTAGACTCCCATCAGTGTTTGTGTGAAGTTAAATTTGTCGTTGTTCCAGTGTGTATCACTTAAGTAAAACTGTTTTCATCCAGTTTCCTTTCCCATACCTTTGCATCCAGCTCTGTAATCAATTCAACTTTATACATTGGGATAGGCAATCTGCAGCCAGTGGACTACCTGTGACCCTTGGATGGCTTTGGCATGGTTCTTAGAGCTTCCTGTCATCTTGCCATGATAATGGGGACCCCGGCTTTAAAGATCATCATGGGTTTTGTTGTTCCTCTTTATTGGAGGGGAAAAGGAAACTCTCCTTTCTTCCCATTTCTGGGAAAAACAAAACTTATTCCTGCCAGCAAAAACACCCAAAATTGTTATTGTCTTGAGCACAAATATGTATATATGTATGTCAGGGATGTATATATGTGTGTTGTGAAAGGGGAGAAGATATGTAAATGTGTGGGTATAAGTATGTGTATATGTATACACACCTATGTTTGTGCACACTAAGAATAGCCCATGCAACCAAATGAAGATGTGTCTTGTACAGGATAATTTCCATCTAGTAGAATAGTCTTCCCTAGACCTGTGCCCTTCAGTTGGTATTATGATTGCCCTGGATGGGAATTTAGGAAAATGCTATTCCAACATTAGATTGGAAGATAACTAGTTTAGAGACACCTAGTGCAGGGAATTAATTTTCTTGAATTATCATTAGGATCTGTTTTGCTAGCTTTCTGCTAGCTTTGGCAGAATAGAAATCCTGGAAATATCTGTGAAATAAAGTCCACAAACAAAACATTTCCATGTAGTAATAACATCACACAGTAAGCTGTGGTGTGAATCCATTGCTAAATAAAATAAGAAATATCTATTTTCCATTAATTCGCTTTAATCTTCCTCATTTAATGAATTGCTGAACAATTTGCTTTTTTGGAAGAGGAGGAAATGTCCAGTCCTCAGTTTAAATCTTTTTATTGTGTTCATTTTAACTCCAGTAGCTTAAAAATATTCAAAGTTATTTTTTCTCCCCATCTATCTTTAATACCTCATTTTTTTTCTAGAGCATTGAAAGGTCTTCGTAAGTATCTCACTATAAAAAACCTAGCCCCATATAGGAGCTCAGTCTAACCTTTCAGAAGTTCTTCAGGCCCTGGCCCTTACTGTCAAATATTCTGACATCTTTAATTGGTTTTTTATTCCTTTTAATTTTCTTTTTCAAGTTTTTGTCTTTCCCCTTCTCTCTGTTTTCCTTTTCTCTTCTCCTGCTGGTTATATTTTTCTCAAATCCCACAGGTGTCCAGCTGTAGATTTCTTTGTTTCTTCTGTTTGACTAGTAGCATTTTTTTCTAAATTCCCTCCCACTATGACTACGATTCTTTTTCAGTGTTTGCTTTCTTTCTAATCAATTCCTTTCTTGTTCAAAAGGAAGATGCTTTCAATTGTTCTGTGCTTCTTTTCCTCTATTGTGATGAGGTAGCTAGGTGTCTTTTGCACATCGCCTGTTGTTCTTTAGTCTTGCTGTCCATCATTTTGGTCATATGTAAGAGACTCACAATGTGAATGGAGAGGGGGGGAAAAATCCACCAGTATTAAGAGTCAGTGTGATACAATTGTTAAAGGCTTAAAAATTGACTGCCTGAATGCTGAATTCCTAACTGGGATGTAAAGCTCATTGCTAAGGAGTATCAGAGAAGGGAAGCTAATGCTTACAGAAGCCTAAAACATCTCTCCCCGCCCCCAACTTTTTTTTTTTTAAGTAATGGGGTAGAACTTGAGCATTGGATAGTTAAATTACCTAGGGGAGCTAGGTATTAGAGAAAGAGAGAAAGAGACCCCAGCTCAAAATTCTGTCAAATGGAGCTGCAAAACATGAAGGATCAGATTGAAGCATCTTTTGCCATCTCCCATTTGGATGTTTTTCTTAGCTGCCATGGTTCTAGAATTCTTATTGACTGTGGAAATCTACATAAAGGGAGTCTATTTCAGTGATACACACCAGTGGTGAATTCTGGGTCAGAAGCAGAGTACATATTTGCATGGTAGGTGATTCCTGAATTTCCATGTAAGCCTGTGGATATTGGTACCACAGGCCAGGGGCAGAGAATCCTTTGAAGAGTAATTAGTGATAACCTGTTGAGAGCAACAGGTGCAATCAGAGTTGGCAATGGGCAATGCCATAATAAAAAGAAAATGCTGATAAATAATACAGCTCTATGTGTCGCCCTCTTTCTATGGGACATATGATATGTCTCCAAGAAGTCTCACCTACAGTATATTAGCATAATGATTTAAGTACAACTTCCTATGTCTTTGGGTAAAGCACCGTCTCCTAGATCTCTTCTCAATTCAGGATCAAGGCCATGCCTTATGTTCACACACTGCTATCTGTCTCAGGGAAATCTTTTACAATTGAACTGATAAAGTTGTGGCTCAGTTCATCCTTCAGAAAAGAAAAAATAAACCTCAGCAAAAAGGTATTTTGCAGTGTTTGAAGCTTCAAGATAGGAGATTTTCCACTTGGGACCTTCTACTTCTTCCCACTTCCTAATAAGAGTCCCTCTGCATTCAAGATGCCATGGTGACTTACTATTGTTTGAGCAAGATAATTTTTGGCATTTCTGTACATGACGGCCATTTCCCCCCACCCCGTTTAGTGCAAGATAAATATGATGAGACAGGGAAGAGAACAAGGGGACAGAACGTTGGCTGAAGCAGTAATTTTTATCACCTACTATTAGCATTATATAACTTGTGAAACTCCTTTACAGAACAGTGCAGTTGTGTTTCTAGGGGTTTGGAGAGTGAAATCATGATTAAGGAAATGCCATTAGTCTAATTTAAGTTTTAAAAAAAGAACTCAGTGTCACTATCTGAAATATCATATTAATTTCTTTGGAGGAATGTTGAAAAACAAATATACTCTAACTATTTTTATTCCTATCAGGTATTTCTACAGTGCATGCCTTCAGTACCATTATCACTCACCTATAATGCTGGAAGTTTTGTCACTTTGAGCAGTTAATTAAAACAACATAATTACACATGAAAATGAATCTATCATCTTGAACCTGAACATTAAAATTCATTCTCTGCATGCAAAGCCCTGCAAGGTCAACAACTTCAGGAAATAAGAACCACTTGGATTTCTAGAAAGATCTTTATTGTTAGTAATGTAACAGAATCTTAAAAGCCTACCCAAGTTGCTCTCCTGTGCAATTATACCTAGTGTAATTAAGGTGGAGTCACTCTGAGTCTCTCATGATTCTGCTCTCCTCAGGAATCTCTTCTGTTTCCTGCTCCTTCCTCTGTGTTTCCAAGAACTGTTCAGAATTCCATCCCAACATGATTCTGCCTTTGGAGACAACCTGGAGGCTTCAGCTGCCACAGGATGGGGCATCCAAATGGCTACAGGCCTAAAACCACCGTTGTAGAATAACACTAATGTGAAGGTTGCTGCATTGGTTTCCAGAAGCCTTCTGAACCCAATTAAAAATGATGGTTATTACCTTCAAAACTATATACAGCATAGCACCAGAATCCATCATGAACCACCTTGCCAAATATGACTCTGCCTGTCTGATCTGAACAACAAGGGAAAGGCTGCTGGAGGCTCTACATCCCTGAGAGGTACATGGGGTGAAAGTCAGATGGCAGGACCTTTTCAGTGGTGGTGGCCACCCTCTGGAACATGTTCCTCACCTGAGATATATTTAGCCCCATTGCTCTTCACCTTTGTCAAGGCATCCTTTTCCAGAGTGCCTTTGATCTTGAGTGATTATCTTGTCTCGTTTCATGTCAGAAATGTAGGAAATAGAAAGGGGGAAAGTATTAATTAAAAGTTAAAAAGTTAAAAACATTTAATAAAAAATATAAAATTTATATAGCTCTAGCCCAATACTGGGCCACATTGACGGCAGAGGTCTTTCCGACCAATAAGTCACTCTGTGTGCATGTCGGTCCCAAAGGGCACTGTAAAAGGTGGGTAGCTGTTTGAATATTGCTGCATTTGCAGCAAATGCCCTTGCCCTCAGGGAGAAACCCCAATTTTTCCATATGATCTTTAGTTCTGGCCAAACCAGTGTGCAATCTGTTTAAACATCTCCAAACTGTCCACCCCCCGTCCAAACCTCCAGGCAACTCCTCAAGCGGTTCTATCCAATTATGAAGATGTTTTACTTGAGATTTCCATCTTTTTAATCATTCTGTTTGGGGTGTACTAGCAATCTCCTCAGCACAGTCTGAGAAGCTCCTTCTTGTCTTCAATCTTTCTGTAGGAGTTACTTGACCAAATAATGGGTGTGCCAGATTGTGTAACACCTTTCCATTTTCCACGCCTTGTGCCACACTCCTTCTAATGCCTGTTGGGGCTATTCCCACCAAGATACATAATTTATCAAGTGGAGTGGAGCATAAACATCTGGTAACAATGCGGCATGTGTCACTAAGTGCCCTATCTACCTGCGTAGAGTGTGCAGAGAGGCCCCAAATGGGGCAGGCATACTCTCCCACCGAGTAGCACAGTGCAAGGGCGGCCATGTGTAGAGTAGTAGGGTGAGCACCCCTTGTAGTACCAGCCAGGTTCCTGAGAAGATTATTATGGGTGGAAATCTTTTGCTTTAAGTTGCAACAATGTCTTTTAAAGGTTAAGGAGTGATTATGAGTAACCATTATTCTCAGTTAAAATAATTGTTGTATAGTATTGCATTGTTTTGTTACATTATTTCGTTTTGTTGTTACTTACTTCTTTGTTTTATATCGCTCAAAGACTCTACTGACTGAGGGAGTTTAGAAATATGGTAAAAAATAATAAAGTAAAACATTCCGATCATATCAGGGCTATGTGTCTATGATATGCAAATCCAATACATTCCCTTCCATGGAAAATGTAGAAAATACCTCACACAAAAGTTAGTTGCCATTGAATCTGCCTAGACTTTCAGGCATTATACAGACAAATGCCTGCGGTCCTGAACAATCCCTTGCAACAACATGTAATTTTTCCAAGAGTAATTCCAGAAACCTCTTTAATCCCAGGCTAAGACGTTCAAGGGCCAGTCTGGCATAGTGGTTAAGGCATCAGGCTAGAAACCAGGAGACCCTGAGTTCTAGTCCTGCCTTAGGCACGAAGCCAGCTGGGTGACCTTGGGCCAGGCACTCTCTCTCAGCCCTAGGAAGAAGGCAATGGAAAGCCACTTCCAAAAAACCTTGCCAAGAAAACTGCAGGGACTCGTCCAGGCAGTTGTCAGGTGTTAAAAACTGACTCAAAGGCATGCAGACACACAAAAAAGACAGCCTTAACAAACCACAATGAAGTAAAAAGGATGGCATTTTGGTTTGGTTTCCTTAATCTTTTTTTCCTATTGTTTTCTTTTCCCTTTTTCTATTCTATTTAACTAAAGGCAAACATTTTTTTTTTTAAATTGGAGATGTGGGTCCTGGCATTATTACGCAAATAGTGTGATTATGTAAACATGTCTTGATGCCTGGATGGAAGTATGTAAATTGCATAATTGGCCTGATGATGTGATGATGTACAGTACATGTCAACATTTGTCCTCCTTTGCTTTCTCTCCACCCCCAGATATACATGATCCCATTTATCTACCTTTGCACCCATCCATTGGCTAAACATATTTTCTAAATATCTCAAATAGTTAGTATTTCCACCTTTTCTTTTGATTCTAGCTGTCAGATTTTCTAATAATACATAGTGCATTCACCTTATAGTATACTAAACAGATAAGGGTAGAATATGCATTCTTGTATGACACCTTTCCCTATTCTGAATCACTCTGTTTTTCCAGATTCAGTTCTTACAGGAGGTTCATGGTACAGATTCCTTAGAAGAATAATCAGATTTTATGCCATATACATTTGCTTTAATAGACTCTATATTCTGGCATCATCCACAAGGTCAGAGGCATTGCTACTGTATAGCCAATGAAGCAAAGGTAAATATCCTTCTTGTATTTTCTCTCCATTGTTTTATTTTATCCAATTTCTAGACTATGCACTCTTATTCCATGCTTGTTGACATTAATCTGTTAGTTTTTCTCTTGCAGTTTTAAATAGTTCAGTGGGTATCACATCTGTGCCTGGTGTTTCCCTATTTGACACTGGTCTACTGCCTATCATACTTCACTTGCTAGTGAAGTGGATGTCAGAACCAAGCCTGCCTCTGACTGGGAAAGTGAAACTCCTTCGGAGTCAGAGGAGGAAATGGAAACTTACTGGTCCAAAACCTGGAAAATGAAACTCCAGGCTGAGCCAGCAGCGCGGGAAGAATCCACAGCACTGATTGGGCAAGATTTGGAGGAGGACTTGAATAGGCCAATCAGCGTGTGCCAATGACAAGCTGAAAAACACATGCAGGAAAAAGTAGCCCGATTGGCTACAGAAGACTCCAGGCGCGCCAAAGTACAGTATAAAAGACAGCCATGTGGAGAGCAGGCTGCCGGAGACAAGCAATCCTCTAAGCCTGCAGCTTCGGAAGAAGAGTCCTTACCATCATCAGAGGCAGTGTCTGTGGCTGCAGAGGAATCAGTGCCTGAGCTCCACTCCGAAGAGGGATTGAATCTTGTGTATGCTGCAACAGAGGAACCAGCATCAGCCATGCCCAGCAGCGTTCACCTTGCATCCAGTCTTGAAACTCTGCAATCTCCTCAGCAGCATAGTCCAGCTGAGAGGTTCCTGCATCAACACTTGTCCTCAGTCCTGTGGAACCATGCTTCATAGACTCAGCCGTGTTTTGGATTTTCACAACTATCTTGTTCAGAATCTGGGTTCCTGGTCAGTCTGAGGCTTCCAGCCAAGTCCAGCCTTTCTTTGAGTTCCCAGCCTTGCTCCACGTGTCCAGTCCAGAGAATCCAGCCTCATCTGGGGCTTCCAGCCAAGTCCAGCCTTGCTCCAAGTTTCCAGCCTTGCTCCACATGTACAGTCCAGAGAATCCAGCCTAGTCCAGGGCTTCCAGCTTTGCTTTCAGTTTCCAGCCTTGCTACGAGCTCCAGTCCTACCCCAAGCCACAATCCAGAACCTTCAGTCAAGCCCAGTCTTGCTCCAGGTTCTAGTTCTGCGATGAGTCTCATTCTAGTCCAGAGTTCCTAGCCAGGATTAGTCCTGTGCTTCATTCGCAGTCCTTTTCCAAGACCAGTGTTGTTCCAGTTCGAGATCTGCTGTCTCCAGCACACTGTGTTCCAGCCAACCTGTCCAGTGAGAAGTCCTGTTCTGCTGCAGTTGTGCCCATTGGGCTTGTTGATTCAACTCTCCACATTTCAAGGACTTAATTATTGTAAATAGTTATTTAATAAAGAGTATTTTATAAAACCTTGCCTGATTGCATAGTCTGAACAGGACAGTGGATTCCTGAGCATATCCTTTCTCTACAAATGGTTGTCATTCTGTAATTCCATTTGCAAAGAGTTTCAGGATAGTCTTTCAACATTTTTCCTCTATTAGGTCTATCACTATTCTTGGGGTAATTTTTCCTGTGATTCCTCTGGTTTTCTTTAAAAAAATTCTCAATTTCCTTTTTCTAATATTTGACAATTTATTGGCATTTTAGTGAGATACTTTTCCTTGTCCTTTCTTGCTTAATGTTCGAAGTTTGTATTCAGTCATACTTTTTTTTGTTGCCCAAAGCTTTCATCTTCCCTTTTAATTTGATGATGTAGCTTGTTCTGAAAACCACCTGGATTTTCTCCTCTTTAAAATTTTGGGAATCTGATTTTCTGCTCCAGTTTTTGCCATATCTATTCTCTTTTCTTTGAGTTCCCTGGATTCTCTTTTACATAAGTTATGTGGACTGAATCTGTTCCTTCTTTAATCTTATATTTTGACTCTATATCATCCAGGTCAGATCTTACTGGCTCATGTACTGTTTTTAATTTTCAATGCTTTACCCGCATATCTGACAGCACAAATTTATTTATTTAATTAATTATTTATAAAGATTTGTATGATCACCATCTTAAAACAAAATCTTGGCAGCCATACAAATACATACATAGACATATATGTTTTACAGTTTGCATCAAGAAATGACCTTGTTAACTAGATTGCACTTCTCCATCTTCTGTTTCTATTAGGGACCTCCTGGATTTAGATGAAATCCATCCAGCAAACTTTATGGCTAGAATCTGCATTTATATTGCTTAAAGCAGGTGTGATGTTAGCGACTTTGTTATCCCATCTCCTGCAATATGGTATTTATCTAGTCCAAATCTTCCTGTAATTCCAGCTTCCTCCATTTCTTCAACTTTTGCTTTCCAATACCCCATTAAGAGTACTTAATATTTGTTGAGGTTGTACTGAACACCTCTCTCTGTTCCTCAAAATCTTTCACTGTTGCAAATGTAATAGATGTATGTAGTTGTATAACAATGATGTTCTCTGGATACCCAGTAATTCTAGCAGATATGAACTTGCTGCTTATTGGATTATATCCTAAATATTATTTGCAATGTTCCTTTTGAGTAATATTGACATTCCATTTCTCCTTATGAACTCATATAATAATCCAAGGTTAAAGTAGCCCATTCCAGTTCACTGAAAATTCATTTATTCCTAAAACACCCAGTTTGGCACTATTCATGTCTGCTTTGGTTCATGCTTCTCTGATTCCATTTCCAATTTTATGTGTTCTTGTAAAATGAGGAATTTGTTTTTTAATATTGGCACCATCATTGACCAGACTTTCTTATAGCTTTGGTCTGGCCAAGTCATTACTGCCAGTTCTGCTCATAGATTTCTACACTTTCGCTCAGCAAAGAGAGAATTGCCTTCTGACCTGGAAGAGGACCATCTTCAAGCATCCAAACTAACTGAAATGATTCAGACAAGTCCATACAGGCGTATATATAGAAGCGGTTTGCACTGTCTTATTCAGGTTTGATTATGGACTTCCTTCTTCTAGTTGGATTGGCTTCCCTTCCTCCTACAGAGCTCTGCTGCTTACTCAAACTGTGAACTATCACTATTGTGCCTATTCCTTTTGGATGTTATCAACAAAAGGGACTCTAGACTTATCAGCACCATTCTAAGCACCATTGGAGCTATTGAGCCTTCCCACATCAAGCAATAGTCTCCTGAGAGGACTCAGAAAATCCCATGCTCATGAATTCAAAGCAGGGGCATTGTGTTTACCTAAGACATTAATTATTGGGAAATCAAATTAAACCCTTGCATATGTGAACCCACTCCAGGTAATGGGGCTTCTGTTGACTAGAATATGGAACGACCATTCCTTGAGATACATAATCCAAAACTTGCTGGAACTCCCCCAGCCTAAGTTACTTTGTATTGGCCTAGCCATAGTGAATCTGATGGGTCAAATATTGCTAATTTTCTCTGTAGCCAATTTATATTTTATTTTTAATTAAATAGATATCTAACAGCTTGCTATTGATGTTGGTGTTATTTTTATGTGCCATATTTATACTAACACATTAACAGCATGCTTCATTTAGCATATGTAGACCTAACATGTTCCTGCTGCAGTTAACTAAACTGAGAATATTTTTTTTAAATCACACATTTGCTGAGATTTGTTTAAACTGCTTTCAAGTTTCTCAACACACTTGAACTTTGTTTCAAGTATAAACAGTGACTAAAGAGATTGTTCAATAAGTTACTCCTAAATCTCTTTCCAAATAAAACCAAACAAGTCAAAAACTCTCCCAGCATAAGAAAAGTAATGCATGTTCGACTAGATGCTAGAACCATTTTCTGATTCTGAGGACAGGAGAAAGGCAGTGTCCCTGCAGAAAGAACCTGCAGCTACAGGCAATCATTTATCCACTCCACTAGTAGTCTAAAAGGACACCAGAAGTGGTCTGTTGTACACACACACACACACACACACAGACCAAAATCTCATGGATATATGGTGAATCCATGAGATTTGAGCCACTATTGAATGTTGACATATGCAGAGATTTACCCAAAGGAAAGAGTTGGGAACCGCTGACTGAATGGTTTTTACACAGCAGATTTAGATAACTGTGTTTGACTTCATTGGTGATATACTCAACTAACATTTCCCTTCTTCTCTCAATCATTCCCTACTTTACATTCCTCATAAGATGGGAGAAAAGAATGACAATGCTGCTTTTGTAAGTTCTTCTGTGGGTTAAGACTAGACCTGCAGAAGTATCCTGCTGCATGTGGCAGCCTGCACTGATGGGATAGATGCTATGATAGGACTATTGAGTTCAGGACTTGGAATGGAATCTTTGGGGACACTACTGGAAGGGAATAAGGAAGGCCCACATTAACACCAAATAAAAATGAACAGTGATGCTTGTTACATATAAAGCTTTATATGGCATGTTCACTGTCTCACATCGTAACGTTTCACATGCCATGGCACTGACATGCGTTTCTGTTTGGGAGGGAGCTGCTGTGAAACCTTGTACCAAGCTCTGTATCTGTGTTCATTACAATGGAATGTGTTTGGGTTATGTTCTCTGTTCAAGGACTTCTCCCACAGACCATCAGAAGCTGTTAGGAGCACCTGGGATTGTGAACTTGAGAAGATTCTACGGGGGGAGGGATCTCATTTGCACCGAGGGTTTTTAGTTTGTATTTGGCGCGCTTTCATCATTCTCGGCTTTCTCTGTGATCCTGCATACTATTCTTTAATAAATCAGATATCTTTGAATTCCCGCTCATGAGTCTGATAGTGTTTTAGAATAGGCATTTATTACAGAAAGCTGAGAATCACCAAAGTTGTACCGTTAGCTCCTACCTGTCATGTTCATCGTTTCAATGTTCTGTATACATCGTAACGTTTCGCATGTCACTTTTCTAACCCGTGTTTGCGGGTTGGAAATTTCCAGCCGTGCCAGGCTATAATCTTCTTACTGCAACTGTGGAATGTATGTTTGGGTTATTGACTCTGTTCAAGGTTACTTTCTCAGGCCGATGTGGGTAATGGTTGCTAACACCTGGGAGGGGGTGGTTGCTAGGATTGCTAGGAGGGAGGAAGGGCGGGGCTGGTTTTGGAAGCGAGGGTTTTTAGTTTGTATTTGGCGCGCTTTTGCTCATTCTCAGCTTTCTTCGTATTTGCATACTATTCTTTCAATAAATCAGTTTTCATAAAAAATCCCCTTGTGAGACTGAGTATGTCAGAATAGGCAATCATTACATAAAGCTGAGAATCAAAAAAATCCTTACCACTAATCTCCTTCCAGCGCTACTGTGAGGAAATAAAGTTAGTGATGACTGAACCTACTTCCCGCTCAGGAGAGAGTGAGGATTCCAGCGTGGGGGAGATGGATTCCATGAGGCAAAGAAGGGAAAGGACCCTCACCCCTGAATCAGAGGAACTGTCGGAGACCTCGGATGCCAGCTCAGCTACTGTGAAAGCGGTAAAGTCCAAGGTGGTCAGAAAGGATGAGGAACCCTGTCTGGAGCGCCCCAGGCACCTGTGAAGGCAAAGTATCCGCTGTCCCCAGATGTGGCCATAATGGAGAAGAGTGATTCGGACGGCTCCGAGGCCAGTGAGAAATCGCAGAGGCTAGAAGCCAGAGTAAAGTCTTTGGAAGACATGATGGAAAGAATGTCATTTGCGAGGGGCAGCCAGGACAGAGGAAGAAGGGAACATCGCTACAGACAGTCATTCCCATCTGTTACTCCCTCCTCCCCCCCAAGTGTGAGGAGGAAAGACCGGAGGAGGTACTGGGGGTGATCACCACCATGCAGTCCCAGGCAGGCGTCCCCATCGCCCCCGTGGCGGGCGGAAAATGCAGGGAGGGGATGAAGCAGGGATCGGAAGAAAAGTCCCAAAGTCGGAGTTGCGAGTCCCCCTCCCCCTCGAGAGAAGAGGTCTCCAGAGCCCAGGAGGAGGGCCGGGTGGAAAGAGAGGAAGAACAGCCCACAAAGAGCCAGGTATAGGGATTTCACTGTCAAATTTGATGGGAATCCTACAAAACTGTCATTCTTCCTGACTAATGTGAAAAGCTATATGGAGGAGTTTGGGAGGCTGTTTCCTTCAGAAAGGGCAAAGATAAATGCTGTAGCTACCCAACTGGAGGGGAGGGCAGCTGACTGGTTTGTCCAATTAGCCGAGATGGATGCCCTGGAGTTGGATGATTTCAGAGACTTTCTATGGGTGCTAAAAATGCACTTTGCTGATCCGTTAGCAAAGGAGAAAGCAAAGGTGGCCCTGCGGGAGCTATTCCAGGGGTCTAAGTCCGTGGCTGATTATGCCCTCGAATTCCAAGCCTTAGCGGCGAAAGTGGACGATTGGTCGCCAACTACTCTAATAGAAATGTTCAAAGATGGACTGAGACCTGAGTTACTGAGATGGGTATTAGGAAGGGCAGACCCAGGCACGCTATACGACTGGATACAGCTGGTGGCGAATGTTGAGCAAGCCCAGGCTAAGTTCGCGCAAACCAGGAGGGGCCCTAAGCAGATGGCCATGACAAAGATGGGCAAGGCACCCGGAACCACTGGCAGAGCGGGACGGACGGCCTGGCAGGAGGAAAAAGAGAGCCGGTTTGCAAAAGGGCAATGCCTGCGATGTGGGAAAGAGGGACACCGAGCAGCGACGTGTCCGCAGAAGAAGACCGAAGAGCATCTGGCAAAGCCGTCAGGAAAATCCCCCTCTGTGCACAGGAAGATGAAGGCAGTGATGGCTGAAATGGAGCCGGAGAGCATTCCTTTCTATGAGGACGAAGGGGACCTCGAGCCGTCTCAGCCAGCGGGAAACACCAGCCACCTGCCCTAAGAGGCGCCACTGGGCAGGTGGTAGAGGAGGGGCGCAATCACGCTTCAGTGAGTGGAAATTTCCCTACGCTGACAGTGAAGGTGAAATTGGGGCCCCGCACACGAACTGTTGAACTGTGGGTGATGATGGATTCAGGGTGTTCGTGGTGTTTAATGCACCCTGACGTGGTGGCTGCCTTAGAGCTTCCCATGTTTCCGTTGAAACGCCCCATGATCTTTACCCAATTGGATGGGTCTACGGCGGGGGGAGAACCAGCAACTCACTCCACAGGGATGGTGGCATTGCAAATGGGAAGTCACAGGGAAAAGCTGCCTTTTGTGGTGGCGCCTGTGGGGGGTCCGTTTGTCGTTTTGGGGATGCCTTGGTTTGTTCAACAGAACCCGAATATAAACTGGGTGCACAGGACTGTGACTTTTGCAGATGGATTTTATAAAGCACTGGAGGGGGATGAATTGGACAGCGGGGACATGGGGAGGGCGGCAGCGGCCGGTCCGCACCGCCTTACCGATCTGTTAGAAGGGTTGCCGGAGCAATACCAGGACTTTGCGGATGTATTTGGTGAAAAGGAAGCGGATCAACTACCGCCACATCGAAAGACTGACTGTGCCATAGACTTTATCCCTAATGCAAAGTTGCCTAAGCCAAAAATTTATGCTATGACTCAGAAAGAGCTGGAAATGCTAAGGGAGTTTGTGGATAAAAATCTGGCTAGGGGTTTTATAGAACCAGCAAATTCCCCAGTGGGTGCGCCTGTCCTATTCAGACCAAAGAAAGATGGAACTTTGAGACTATGTATGGATTTCCGTGGGCTGAATGCAGTATCAATATTAAATAAATATCCAGTCCCATTAATCAAGGATATGCTATCGCACCTGTCAAAGGGGAAAATATTCTCTAAGTTGGATCTGAGGGAGGCATATTTCCGCATTTGCATTAGGGAGGGGGATGAATGGAAAACTGCTTTCAATTGTCCCCTAGGCTCTTTTCAATATAAAGTGTTACCTTTTGGGTTGGCGGGAGTGCCTGGGGTTTTTATGCAATTGATTAATGAGGTCTTACATGACCATTTATACAAAGGTGTATTAGTATATTTGGATGATGTATTAATCTATACTGAAACAATGGAAGACCATGTAAAGCTGGTCAGACAAGTGCTCAGCAAACTGAGAAAAGCTGAATTGTATGCTAAATTGCCTAAATGTGCTTTTCATAAATCTCAAATTGACTATTTGGGTTATAGAATTTCAGACAAAGGTATTGAAATGGATCCAGCTAAGATTGAGGCCATTCTGGCATGGGAGGCACCACGTACACAGAGGCAACTCCAAATTTTTCTCGGTTTCATGAATTTCTATAGGTCCTTCATAGAGGGGTTCGTGGACACCACCCTCCCCCTCACTGAGTTGCTTAAAACCAAGGGGCAGGGGGACACCCGGAGATCAAAGAATCCGGGGGCGTTATTGAAATGGACGCCTGCATGCCAGCTGGCTTTTGACAAGCTTAAGAAACTGTTCACAGCAGAACCCATTTTGCAGCATCCAGATCCAAACAAACCATTTGTGGTGCAAGTGGATGCCTCTGATTTTTCCATTGGAGCTCTCCTGCTGCAGGCAGATGAATCCGGGTGCCTAAAGCCTTGTGCTTATCTCTCTCGTAAATTCACTGAGACTGAAAGGCACTGGCACATTTGGGAAAAAGAGGCTTTTGCTGTTAAAGCTGCTTTAGACACTTGGCACCATCTATTGGAGGGAGCTATCCATCCGTTTGAGGTTTGGACTGATCACAAAAACCTTGAAGCACTCAGTGCACCTTGTAAGCTTAACCCAAAGCAAATCAGATGGGCACAATTCTTCAGCCGTTTATTAATTTATTCCAGGGAAGAAAAACTTTCTGGCTGATGCGCTGTCCCGCAGACCCCAGGATTCCAGCACTGTGCCGGATGTAATAGGGACTCTCTGGACGGAGCCACAATTGAGTCTGGCAGCGGTCACTCACAGCCAGACTCATGCACAACACCCAGATGCTTCAGGTTCACCCCGTCTGGGATGGTTGCCAGTTCCTTCAGATTTGCAACAACGGTTTCTTTCCCAGCTGAAATCTGACACTTGGTTACAAGCAAATTTACACAATATTATTTTTGACAAGGATTTCGCTTGGGAAAATGATTGCCTCTATGTGCCTGAAGTTTTACGCAAAGACATTTTGCTCCGTTGCCATGATGACAAACTAGCGGGGCATTTTGGGTTTGTTAAAACACTTCATTTGGTTAGACGCCAATTTTGGTGGCCCACAATAAGGCGGGATGTTAAGGACTATGTTGCCTCCTGCCCTGTTTGCGCTGCTTCCAAACGGAAGGTAGGTAAGCCTCAAGGTTTGCTCCAACCAGTGGCCAGTCCCTCTCACCCCTGGGAGGAAATCTCTATGGATTTTATCGTGGATCTGCCTCCAAGTCAGAGAAAAACTGTGTTTTGGGTTGTAAAAGACTTTTTCTCAAAGCAAGCCCATTTTATTCCATGTGCTTCCATTCCCTCAGCACAGCAGCTTGCCCGGCTTTTCTTTGTACACGTGTACAGGCTCCACGGATGCCCCTCCCATTTGGTGACTGACAGAGGCACACAATTTACTTCACAATTTTGGCGGGCTTTTATGAAATTGGTGGGCACTAAACAAGCCCTATCCACTGCATCGCATCCTGAGACTGACAGAGCCACGGAGGTTCTTAATTCTACGTTGGAGCAATATTTACATGCTTTTGTTAATTATCAGCAGGATAATTGGGTTGATCTTCTCCCCTTTGCTGAAGTCGCCTATAACAATGCAGTGCATCAGAGTACTGGTCAGGTGCCATTTTGCACTGTCTTTGGCCGTGACTTTGTACCCATTCCTGAGCTGCCCCAACCAAGTTCTCCTCCTTCGTCCCCTGCAGACTGGGCAGCACATCTGAGAGACTCCTGGCCAAAAATAAAGCAAGCTCTTGCTGATGCCCAAGCCACTTATAAACGCTATGCTGACACCAAACGGGCACCTCAACCACCTTTCCAAGTTGGAGATAAAGTCTATCTCTCCACGAAATTTATTAAATCACCCCAACCTTCTAAGAAACTGGCACCAAAGTTCGTGGGCCCTTTTCCTATTGTTGCCCAGATCAATCCTGTTACTTTTAAGTTGGATTTGCCTCACAATCTGAAACGTTTGCACCCTGTTTTTCATTGCAGCTTGCTCAAACCCTGCCACCAGTTGGATCGCTGGCATCCACACCCCTCCCCGCCTGCTCCTATCATGATTGATGGCCAGCAACATTTCGAAGTGCAAGAAATTTTAGATTCTCGGCGTCTTCGTTCTACCTTACAATACCTGGTCCGATGGAAGCATTTCCCACATCCTGAGTGGGTTGCTGCTCACCATGTTCGCTCACCTGTTTTAGTTACTCGTTTTCATACTGCCTATCCTGATAAGCCTGCTCCTTAGTTTTGCATTTTTTAGGGGGGGCAATATGTCATGTTCATCATTTCAATGTTCTGTATACATCGTAACGTTTCGCATGTCACTTTTCTAACCCGTGTTTGCGGGTTGGAAATTTCCAGCCGTGCCAGGCTGTAATCTTCTTACTGCAACTGTGGAATGTATGTTTGGGTTATTGACTCTGTTCAAGGTTACTTTCTCAGGCCGATGTGGGTAACGGTTGCTAACACCTGGGAGGGGGTGGTTGCTAGGATTGCTAGGAAGGAGGAAGGGCAGGGCTGGTTTTGGAAGCGAGGGTTTTTAGTTTGTATTTGGCGCGCTTTTGCTCATTCTCAGCTTTCTTCGTATTTGCATACTATTCTTTCAATAAATCAGTTTTCATAAAAAAAACCCTTGTGACACTGAGTATGTCAGAATAGGCAATCATTACACTACCAAGATTAGTTTCTTGTGAGGGAAAATAGTTAACAATGGCCGAGTCCAAGCTCACGACAGGGGGACTTGAGGAGATGGCTAGCTTGATGCCCGAGTTGACGGTCAAGAGTGGAGAACTGAGCCTCACCCCAGAACCTTCAGATTTCCAGGAGGAATCAAGTTCCAGCTCTGAGGTGGAGGAATCTGACAATGGGGGAGAACCAGAGCAACCGGCACCCAGCGAATCGCCCGCAGAGTTGATCAACTGGGATGAAATGGGAGAACCCCAGCCAGGGACGTCCCAGGCATCCTGGAAGTATCAGTTCTCGCCGACCCCAGATGTAGAATCTACCATGGTATCAACAGAGAGACAGCCTAACACGCAATGGAGGGAGGAATCTCAAACCCCTGAAAGGCTAAGAGTGGTGGAGGCCAAAATAGAATCAATGGAGTACATGTTAAGAAACCTGTCTCTATCATTGGGGGGGCAGGGGAGGCGTGGAGGAGATCCCAGCTTCACGCAACCATCCCCCATCCTCTCACCCGGACCGCTGGCAGAGTGGGGCTGGAGACGGCTCCGGGATGAATCTCCACCCCGCAGAGCTCGACCACCAGTGTCCCCACCCTGAAGAGGGAGAACTACTGTAACCTGGGGCCCAACCACTCAAGCAGCCGCCAATTCCACTCCAACAGGAGTGGAGATGATAGATTTTTCTGTCAAGTTTGATAGGGATCCAACCAAGTTATATTTCTTTCTAACCAATGCTAAAAGTTACATGAGGCAGTTTGGACCATACTTCCCTTCTGAAGAGGCTAAGATAACTGCCATTGCCACCAAGTTGAAGGGTCGAGTGTCTGACTGGTATGTTCAATTAAGTGAGGCTGACTCCCCTGAACTTGAGTATTTCAAGGACTTCATGTGGGCGTTAAAGCTGCATTTTGAGGATCCTCTGGCCAAGGCAAGAGCTAAGAAGGTGCTGAAGGATCTTACCCAGGGCCAATTGTCTGTAGCTGATTATACCCTGGAGTTTAAGGCTTTAGCTGGGAAAATCCCTGACTGGTCTCAGTCAACCTTAATAGAATGGTTTAAAGAGGGACTCAACTGGGACATCCTATGGTGGGCGTTGTGTAGGGATGACCCAGAGTCATTGTACAAATGGATCTGTCTGGCCAGCAAGGCTGAGCATGCCCAGCATACCCTCATGCACACCAGACGACCTGAAAAACCACCAGCCACCATGAGGGGACCCCGAAGTGCTGCAACTGCTGCCCGGAGAGGCTATAGAGCCTGGGAAGAGGAGAGAGATCAGCGCTATGCGAGGGTTCAGTGTCTCCGATGCAGAAAGGAAGGGCATCAAGCAGCTGATTGCCCAAAAGCCAAGGCTGGAGATCGAGCGGGCAAGCTGCTGGCCAAATCGCACCCCCCCCCTCATGGAAGATGACAGCAGCCAAGGGCGCAGCCAATGCTGAGGAAGTATTCTACTTCTCGGGAGAGGCTGAAGATCACTCTAAGGAACCGGCAGGAAACACCAGCCACCTGCCATGAAGAGCGCCTGTGGGCAGGTGGAGGAGGATGGGTGCGAAGATGCTATGGTGAGTGCTGACTGTCCCACTTTAGCAGTAAAAGTGAAATTGGGTTCCCGCACAAAAACTACAGAGGTTTGGGCTTTAGTTGACTCTGGGTGTTCCAGGTGTTTAATTCACCCTGATATGGTTGCTGCTTTGGACCTGCCTAGGGTCTCCCTCCAGCAGCCTTTGATCTTCACACAGTTGGATGGTTCAATGGCGGGGGGGGGCAGCAACCCATTTCACTGGAACTGTCGCAATGCAAATGGGCAGCCATGGTGAGACTTTAAAATTCATAGTAGCACCTGTTGGCAATCCCTTGGTAATTCTGGGGATCCCCTGGTTGACCTATCGAAGCCCATATAGAAACTGGGAACACAGAACTGTGACTTTTGAGGATGGGTTTTACCAAGCTCCTACAGTGGAGAGAGCTTCACGTGTGGGGGTTGGAAGAGCTGCAGTCACCATGCCGCGCTCTAACTTGGTACATCTAGAAGGCTTGCCCAATCAATACCAAGACTTTGCAGATGTTTTTGGGGAAATAGAAGCAGATCAGCTACCCCCCCCCCATTGGAAAACTGACTGTGCAATAGAGTTGGTTCCCAATGCTCAATTGCCCAAGCCAAAAATTTATCCAATGACTCAGAAGGAGCTTGAGGCATTACGGGACTTTATTGACAAAAATCTGTCAAGGGGGTTTATTGAACCTGCAAATTCCCCAGTTGGGGCCCCTGTGCTATTCTGGGAAAAGAAAGATGGCACGCTTTGACTCTGTACAGACTATCGAGGGTTAAATTCTGTCTCAATTTGCAATAAGTACCCTCTTCCACTCATGAAGGACATGTTAGCTCATTTGTCTAAGGGCAAGATTTTCTCCAAGCTCAATCTTTGTGAAGCCTATTTCCGCATCTGCATATGAGCTGGAGATGAGTGGAAAACTGCTTTTAATTGCCCACTGGGTTCATTTCAGTATAAAGTCCTCCCTTTTGGGTTGGCAGGGGCACCTGGAGTCTTCATGAAATTGATTAATGAAGTATTACATGATCATTTGTTTAAAGGGGTCCTGGTTTATTTAGATGATGTTCTCATTTACACTGAAACCAAGGAGGAACACGAATGCCTCCTCAAACAGGTGTTAAGCAAGCTTAGAAATGCCAAAGTCTATGCCAAACTTTCCAAATGTGAGTTTCACAAAACCCAACTTGACTATCTGAGCTATAGGGTGTCTGACAAGGGCATTGAAATGGACCCTGCAAAAATGCAGGTGATTCTAAGTGGGGAATGTCCCCGCACCCAGAGGCAATTGCAAAGTTTCCTCGGGTTCAGTAATTACTATCGCCAGTTTATCCAGGGGTTTGCTGAGGTTGCTTTGCCCCTCACTGATTTACTCCATACCAAGGGCTTGGGGGAGACAGGCAAAGTAAAAAACCCTGGGGCAGTGCTGAATTGGATGCCTGAATGCCAGGCAGCATTTGAGAAGTTAAAAACCCTCTTCACTGCTGAGCCTATTCTACAGCACCCTGATCCTGAACGCCCCTTTGTGGTCCAAGTTGATGCTTCTGACTCCTCAGTTGGGGCTATATTGTTACAAAGAGATCCTGAAAATCACTTAAAACCCTGCGCTTATCTGTCCAGAAAATTTTCTGAAACCAAATGCCAGTGGCATGTTTGGGAAAAGGAGGCGTTTGCTGTAAAAGCTGCTTTGGAAGCCTGGCATCACCTCCTGGAAGGTGCTAAATGCCCTTTCGAGGTTTGGACCGATCACAGGAATTTGGAAGCCCTCTGCACCCCCTGGCATCTCAGTCCTAAACAGATTCACTGGGCTCAATTTTTCAGCCACTTTAACTTCCAGTTAAAATTTATTCCGGGAAAGAAAAACTTTCTGGCCGATGCTTTGTCATGTTTACCTCAGGACCTTGACCAGGTGGCAGATGTGGTTGGGACTGTTCTCAATGAACCACAACTGGGTTTGGTTGCTGTCACTCAGAGCCAGACCCATGCGCAGGCGACCCCGCCCCCAGCCCAGTCTGGGAAGCGGAAAGTGCAAGTTCCTTGTCAATTACAGAAAGGTTTTCTCCAGGTGCTGAAATCTGACACTTGGTTGCTAGCTAATAAAGACACTGTTTCTTTTGAAAATGGTCTTGCATGGGTGCAACACCACCTTTATGTGCCCGAAACTTTAAGAGCTGATGTTTTACAATGTTCCCATGATGATAAACTTGCTGGGCATTTTGGTTTTGTCAAAACATTACATTTGGTTCATTGTCAATTCTGGTGGCCTACCTTGAGACACGATGTAAAAGACTATGTGGCTTCCTGTCCTGTTTGTGCAATGTCAAAACATAAGGGGGGGGGGGGGAACCACAGGGGCTTCTACAGCCAGTGGCCAGCCTGTCCCATCCCTGGGATGAGATTTCTATGGATTTTATTGTGGATCTTCCTCCCAGTCAGAAGAAAACTGTCATTTGGGTTGTAAAAGATTTTTTTTCCAAACAGGCGCATTTCATTCCATGTGCATCCATCCCATCCACCCCGCAATTGGCGCGCCTATTTCTCATCCACATCTACCATCTCCACAGCAGCCCCTCCCATTTGGTCAGTGACCACGGGACACAGTTTACTTCCCAGTTTTGGAAATCATTTTTAAAATTGATTGGCACCAAACAAGTGCTGTCCACCTCTTCCCATCCTGAGACTGATGGATCTACTGAGATTTTAAACTCCACCCTTGAACAATTTCTTAGAGCATACATTAACTACCATCAGGACGATTGGGTGGAGTTACTGCCTTTTGTTGAAGTGGCTTACAACAATGCTGTCTATCAAAGTACCGGGCAAACCCCTTTTCATGTGGTTTCTGGTCACAACTTTGTTCCTATCCCTGAACTGCTACAACCCCCTTCCCAAACATGTTCTGCCTCTGACTGGGCTGTTAAGCTGGCTGATTCCTGGCCAGTGATTCAACAGGCTTTGGCTGATGCCCAGGCTACTTACAAGTTTCAAGCCGATAAGCATCGTTCCTTGCAACACAACTTCAAGATTGGGGATCAGGTGTATCTATTTACCAAATTTATCAAGTCACCACAACCCTCTAAAAAACTTGCTCCCAAGTTCATTGGTCCTTTCCCTATTGTTGGTCTTATCAATCCAGTTACTGTTAAATTGGACCTGCCTCAGAATTTGAAATGCTTGCACCCTGTTTTCCATTGCAGCTTGCTCAAGCCTGTCCACCACTCCTCCCACTGGCATCCCCAACCTCCTGCTCCTGCTCCGATCATGATTGACGGCCAACAGCACTTTGAGGTCAAGGAGGTCATTGATTCTCACAAGCTTCGAGGCACCCTCCAGTATCTGGTCCGATGGAAACACTTTCCTCATTCCGAATGGGTGTCTGCTTGCCACGTTAATGCTCCTGATTTAGTTCACCATTTCCACTTGGCTTACCCTTTGAAGCCTGCTGCTTAGTGTTTTCTTTATTTTGGGGGGCAGTATGTCATGTTCACTGTTTCAATGTACACTATACATTATAACGTTTCACATGCCATGGCACTGACACACATTTCTGTTTGGGAGGGAGCTGCTGTGAAACCTTGTACCAAGCTCTGTATCTGTGTTCCTTACAATGGAATGTGTTTGGGTTATGTTCTCTGTTCAAGGACTTTTCCCGCAGACCATCAGAAGCCATTAAGAGCACCTGGAATTGTGAACTTGGGAAGATTCTATGGGGGGAGGGATCTCATTTGCACCAAGGGTTTTTAGTTTGCATTTGGCGCACTTTTATCATTCTCAGCTTTCTCTGTGATCCTGCATACTATTCTTGAATAAATCAAATATCTTTGAATTCCTGCTCATGAGTCTGATAGTGTTTTAGAATAGGCATTCATTACATTATATGGCTTGGGCCCCTATAATGGGCAGAAGGAATCACCTTGAGGAACAGGAAGAAGAACGGCTACCAAAACAATGGTCAGATAAAAGAAACCTGAGTCCAGGGCAGAACTGTAACCTGAGAAAACATCTCAGCAAGACCTCACCGCACTCGTTCTCATGAAGATAGAGAGAGAGAAGGGGAAAGCACATTCAGACTTGCAAGATTCTGTTACCATAACCTTATAATAAAAGTAGTATTGGCTTGCATGACTTCAGTTTCCTAGTCTGGTCAACCTTGAAAGGCTGACAGCCCCCTGTTACCTTCATACCTTCATATGCTAGGTAGAATATGCCCAGCCTACACAATCTAGCTGGGAAGAGAGGCTCTAGGTGCCTACCTACTGGGAAATCAGTAGAGTCACTATAGAACAGCCTGCCCCTGTAGTCAGATTGGCCCCCACCTTATTATTATTTAGAAGAAGAGTGAAAACAGTCCTCTTCTAACTGAAAAAAAGCATTGGGGGGTATGATGTTAGGAATTTTATTTTATTTTAATGTATTTTTATGGTTTTACTGGCTTTATCTAGGCAAGCTGGTAAGAGTAGGGTGAATCAGGTGCGATAAATAAATAAATAATTCCCCAAGACATGTATACAGATGGCCTTTAACCATCCAGCAAGTCAGAAAAGAAATTTGCTTTCTATCTGTCCCCTTGTTCAGTGCAGAAGACGTTAAGCCAGCTTCCATTGCATGCAAGCTAGCAGACAATAACATTTTTTGTCTTCACTTTCCTAACTGATCCAGAAACTAAGTAACTCCTTCTCTATATCATTTTTCCTTACATTTTTCCCATAAACAAAATTCCGCAACCCTTCTCCCCATTCCTTCCATTTCATACTTAGTGGATACACAAGGTGGATGTACATTTGCAGTCCAGAAAATTCATGTCACAGGAACTGAAGTTGCAGAAGAAGAGGAAAAGGAGCTAGAAGGAGGAAAAGGAGTGGAACAGATGTACACCTTCACTGACACTGCGTGTGTCTGTGTAAAATCTATTATTTCAGGTGTAATATTTTCTAACTATGCACTCCTGCAAAGTAAACAATGGGAGAAGGCAATGAATGTTGATCCAGCAAGGGAGAACAAGAAAGTTAGGCTTCAGCTTTGCTGGAAAAAGGAGCTTCAGTCTTTTAATCAGCCCAGCTTTCCAGGCTTCATGAATGCTGCTGCTGACATACCTGATAATGCTCTTACAAAACAAGGCAGGAAATGCTTTTTTTTCAAGGTTGACTCTGTGCAAGTGGAAGCAGAGAGGGGGGGGGGGGAATCAATGCCTACAAAATCAGAAAGGACAAAGAAAAAGAAAATAAACACACAGCATCCAGCCACGGAATACAAACTAAAACACATTTACTTGGGGGAGGAGGAGGGAGAAAGAGGCTGCAATCATATTGTCTTTGTCCCATAGTTGTTGAAATTCTAATAAAGGTATTTTTATATGCATTTCTAGGCATGACTCATTTACTGTATATTTTGAATCACACTAGAAAGCAATTGTGATTGGAATTTAAGGATGGCATAAGAAGAGTTCCCAATACAAGAACATTATGATTAGATGAGATGCGACAGGTGTAACTTCGCAAGCAACCAGGATTTCATATGTAGCTCCCAAGGGTGAATCAGATCTACACCACTGTCAAAAACCTGGATATGCATCCATACAGGGTGATCCTATTTTGTATACTATTAATGAAAATACACCTTCCCTTTTTTTTTTTTCTGGAAAAAAATGCACTGATATCCACTATATATAATTTAATGAATATATTATGCAGCTCTAGCTGCATGCGACAGTTTGTTGTGCCTACACCATCTGGACTAATGAAACCAAATTTCATATCTTCCTGGCTACATTTCCACAACATGGCTGTCTCTGTCTGCTGCTACCTCCAGGGATATGACTTAGTGGATAAAGGAATGGCAGATGATCAGTGCAATGAGAAGATGCCCCTGTTACATCAGGGACATTTTTTAAAAAGAATTTTTACCATATTGCCTCTTCCCTGACAGAAGCAAGCTAGCTATCTCTTTAAAACAAGGGAAAAAAAAAACTGAGATAGACCAATAATTATTGTTGTAAGCTGCCCAGAGTCACTCGCTGAGATGGGTGGCTATAGAAATCAAATACAAACAAATAAACAAATAAATAAATAAGGGTCAGAATGACCAGGGGTAGCCAGGAGGAGAGAGCAAGATTTCCTTTAAGCCTTTCTGAATCTTTCTTCCTGGTACACTTGTGGGGAAGAGGTTTAAAAAAAAATGAGGGGTTATGTGCTTAGAAAAGCCTTATTCTGAAGGCCTGTTCTACATTTCTGTTTCCATGCAGACTGCCAGAGGAAAACATTATCCCTATGCTAACCCATTATTCTGTGTTCACATAACAGTTGATCAAGAATGGTTCTTTTAACTCGAAATGAATGCAGGACTGCTTCCATGCATTTCAGTGTTTCATGATTGTGCCCTTGACCCAGATAAGAATGTCATGAGAGCCCAGCCAGTGTGCAGATAAAAATCTGTAAATTTTATAAATGAAGTGTAAATAAAATCTGTGGGATTTGGGCACAATAGCCTTTCAAAGGTTTATAAGATGTAGTTCAGAAAGTCACTGGGAGTGTGAGCGATATACAGTTGATCACAGGAAATTGGTACCTGGGGCAGAGTCCAGCTTTATGACCTACCATTGGCAAAACAATTAACTGATTTTCTAGACTAGTCTTAAAATGCAGCGGTATCCCAAGATGATATTATGAAGAAATGTGGGCAATGCCCAGAAATAAACTGCAACACTTGCATGTTTATGATAGCAACAGGAATACTGGGAACAATAGGAACTATATTTGCTGAGTTTTCCCTCCAAAAGCACTCCCACACTCTTTTTCTTTTTTTAATAGCCCACATAAGGCATCATAAAACCTATATGGTTTTCCAGGATTTGAAGCTATATTGCAACTAGAGCTGTGCTAAACAGCTTATTTTCCATTCATTTGCCACATTTATGAAAAATGAGCGGTGAATTACAGGAAAGCCACAGAACTGGAGATGGAGTGAGTGCAAGTGAGGGAGAGTTGGCCTTAGTTTTCAGGGGTGGGCAGTTTTCTGTAACTTCAAGCACAGGGGCTCTCCTTCCTCCTCTTTCTCCTCTTCCTCCTCCTCCTCTGTCCTCTTCCTCCTCCTCCTCTGTCCTCCTCCTCCTCTTCATCTCCTCCTCCTCCCCCTCCTTCTCCTCCCCCTCCTCCTCCTCTTCTTCTCCTCTTCCTCTTCCTCCTCCTCTTCTTCTTCTGCTTCTTCTCCTTCTTCTCCTCTTCCTCTTCCTCCTCCTCCTCCTCCTCCTCTGTCACCTTCCTCCTCCTCCTGTTCATCTCCTTCTCTTCCTCCTCCCCCTACCCCCTTCTCCTCCTCCGCTTCTTCTTCTCCTTCTTCTCCTCTTCCTCTTCCTCCTCCTCTGTCACCTTCCTCCTCCTCCTGTTCATCTCCTTCCCCTCCTCGCCCTCTTCCTCCTCTTCTTCTCCTCCTCCTCCTCCTTCTCCTTCTCCTTCTCCTCCTCCTCCTCCTCCCCCTTCCCCTTCCCCTTCCCCTTCCCCTTCCCCTTCCCCTTCCCCTTCCCCTTCCCCTTCCCTTTCTCCTTCCTAGCATTTTCCCGCTGTCATGGAGTCTGCTTTTCAGATCTCCTTTCCCACACACTTTTTGCAAGAAATATCACCAGGTTTTAATGGGGGGGGGGGGGGAGGCTACCAAAATAAATAAAAAGATAAGCGCTTGCTCACTTAATAATAATTGTAACTCATTAGGGTTGGGTTATTTTTATGTCCCACATAGTGAACCAGTAATATAGATATCACACCAGGCTATGCTAGAATTTCATTTATGTATTTACTTCAGTTTATTATACCTCTTCCTTCCTGAAGACTCTCGGCAGGCAGTTTCCTCAGAGTGCGGTCAGAAAATTCAGGGTGGTTGGTGCAATGCACATAAAAATTGCTGTAGTTTCTATCACATTGCAATGACTCAATCATGGCCTTTTTGACCATATCCTGCAGATATCCCTAACTTTGGAGAATTTACAACAGAGCAACGCAGAATAGGATCAATGCAGTGAAAATACCAGCAACAATTAAATGACAGTTCATAACCTCCAGTGGCATGCTACCATTCAGAAGTCATGTGGACTTCACTTGAATCCTGAAGAGTCATGTTTAATCTTTAGCTATTCTCAGAGTGAGATGAAAAAGACTTCCATCCCAGCCAGAGTGGCTTTAATCAGAGTTTGTTGGCATGCCAAAGAGAAACTCTTATCATACTCAGGGCTATTTGGGTGAAAAGCTTGTTTGCTTGCTTCATCGATTTATTATAGATCAATCAATTGATAGTCTGAATTTATAAGAGTGAATCCACTCTTCAGCCTCAAATTTTCTCAGACCAGTTTACAGGATGATGATGATGATGATGATGATGATGATGATGATGATGATGATGATGATACATAAAGAAAGGGGGTGGAAATGGAAAAGGAAAAGAAATACTATAGAAACTTTTCCAGCTAGTGACTCTAATACACAGATTCCCTAACATGGGAAGTCAATCTACCCCTACACTCCTCCCTTGGGCACTCACTAATTTTTTCTGCTTCACTTGCTTCTAATCATCATCATCATCATCATCATCATCATCATCATCATCATCAACATCATCTAGAAAGGTGTCATGCTGCCAGCATCCAGCTTTACTTTTATTTCAAAGAATGCCTCTGGGTCCCAAATGGATTCCATAAACTTTGTTTCTAGTGTAACAGAAAAAAGAGACAGAGGTATACAGAGGAGGTAGGGAAGAATTAGCAGGTGGAATTCTGGTAATTTGATGCTTTACAATGCATTCTCCTCCTTGCGGCTACTAGTTTAGGCAGTCTGGGACCTTGATATTTAAGGGAGTGCCTATATGACTATGGACCTTCCCAAACATTAGGATCTGAGAGTGAGGATGCCTCATTTTATGATTGGGTGAAGAGAAGATCTTCTGTTGTTTATGTTCCTAGATATGCAGAAGAGGATCTTTTCAGTCATGAGACCCAGTTTTGAGACACCCTTCTTCTGAGGTTCAGGATGGCACCAACATTATCTGCTTTTCAGCAGATAATGACTTTATTACTTCTACATTTGTGACTTAACAACTACAATCCAGCTGCGCATTATTTTCCATTGTAAAAATCTGTGCCTTTGTATCATTGTGGGTGTTGCTTTTTACATTTTTAAAAAATGAACAAATGTTTATATTAATTCCATTCTATTGTTATATGTATGTTACGGATTGTAATCCTCTTGGAGATCCATAGGCTAGGTGACTCCTAAAATTGTAATAAATAAATAAATACTTACATTTTGTTAATAGACAGGGCTCCCCAGGAGCCAGTTTGTAAGACTGTCCTTGGCATCTTTTGAAAAATTCCAATTCCAGAGATATGATTACCAAGTCTAAAAAGCTGGGGAACTATAGGCAATGCTTGCATAATGAGTATAGGAAAAAATGTAGTCACAATGGGTAGTATAGCTATTTTCTTTTGATTGTACTAGAAACTGGGAGTGGAGCTATTCAGAAGACACATTTGCAAGAAAGTGAAATAGAGGAGTAGCAAGAAGGAGATATAACGAAAGGCACAATCCCCAGTAATCTAAAGTGTGAATAACTATAAGTCTATGCTGTCACTGAAATAGACACTTCCATGTTAAGTGTCAAGATTCATGCTAGAAAGATTTAAAAAAAAACAAAAACAATGTTGAGGCAAAGCTAACTTGTTACAATGGAGCTATAGTATGTCCAATTCAAGGAACCACATATCATTGTGGTTCTCAATGCCATTTCAGATAAATGGAGAAGTTGCTTTTGAGAATCTTTAATGAACTTATGAAATGAAAACATTTTAGCAGAATCTGAACTTGAGCACAGAGCTACAAATGGCACAAGAAAATAATATTTAGTGAAACAGACTCTTCTGCATAGAAGGCATAGAAAATTTACTATTCCAATAGAAGAAAATATCTGTAGCTCAGAGTTGAACTGTGGATTCCTTGGTGCTCTTTGAGCTTGGTTATTTGCTTGCACCCTTTCATTACCTGACTATGTAACATCATCAGTGCTAGTGAGTGTGGGGTTTGCTCCCTGTTTATATACAGTAGCTTGCCCTGCCTGTGTTGGTGGGGGTGTGGTTTTCTCCTTGGTAGTTCCTTAATTAGGGCATTGCTTCCTCCTTGATTGTTTGTCTGGTGTTAATCCCTGCTTATCTGGGTGTTGATTGCTGGAAAGGATGTGTTCTGGTCTTTTTGTTTCCTTCTAGACTTTTTTATTGTCTCTTTTGAATGGTATGTAAATGTGGTTTATCTCTATGTGTCTATTGATGGCTGATTTGTCTGAATGCCAAGCTTCCAGGAGTTCTCTAGCATTTTTGGATTTAGCTTGGTCTAGGATGCTCACAGTTTCCCAGTTGAAACTATGGTTGAGTCTGTCCATGTGTTTGGAGATTAAGGAGTTTTCATTGTGTCTTCTGACTGCTAGTTGGTCAAAGAATGCCTCTGGATGAGTTCATGGATGCACGCTGGTATTCTTCTGCCTGTCTGTCCTACATAGGGGCTGTTACAGTCCTTACACTCCTGTTTTTTTTCTTCTTCTTGGGCTCCTGGATCTTTTGGTTTACTTAAGATGGTTGAGTGGTCAGACACTTTTTGATAAAGTTGTATGGGTATCTATTTTGTTGGAAGATGAATAGGTGGTCTGCTTCCTTTATCTGGTGTTCTGGGTTTTTTCTAGAACATCAGAAAAACAGAACACAGAAAAAGAAAATTCAATTCTGATTTCCAAGGAAGAAATTTCTACTGCTGAAGATTTCCACACACATCACAAATACTGTCCAGACATGGGTGCCAGAAGGTAAAAATGGATAATTGAATAAATCCATAATTTTCAGAAATGATCAATACACAATGTTGGAAAGTAAAATAATTATCTTCATCTGGGAAATGTTCATATATCATTCTTTAATGAAGTTCACAGCAAAGTTATAGCTTCTGGAATGTTAGCCTAACTAAAATTATGAAAACAACTCAAATTCATCGTTGGAAAAAAAATAACCAACTCAAACAATCAATAGGAGGTCATTGGTGCCATATATCTGTCATATTTAAGTGAATCTGCAGTTATGGTCTTCTTGGTGATTAAATTAAATCTTCCATTCCTGAGTGCTTGTCAATAACATGTCAAGTCTGTCATTCAAGACCACTTTTGTAAGATTTCCACTTAAAAGAGTTTCCCAAGCAGAGAAGAAAGATAGAAACTGCTATCATATAGTTTTTAGGAATACTTCCTCAGATATTTTCCAATAAGCATTGCTCTGAAAACCCAGAGGTGAGAATAATGAGGAGTAAATGTAAATTATGTAATATCATTCGTACAGTTTCCATAGAATCTCTACATACTGCTGCAAAGATTTTAGCATCCAAGAACCTTACTCATTGCTGCAACATTTCCTTGTGCCTTCATTATAATGCTTGCAAACCAAGCCCCCCAAATAATTGCTTGATTAGTTATGAGGCAAGTTGTTCTAATCATGGTGGCTACTCCACATATTCAAAACCATAAAACTTGCTGATGTGCAATTTGGCATTCCTCCTGGACTTATAGCTGTTGCTCAAAGAACAGATGGCAGCTGTATCCAGGAGGGCCTTTGTGCAAATTCATCTTGCATACCAAATGTGCCCATTCTTGAATTGGGAGGTCACCCATTCCTGACTCATCTCCAACTAATGGTGTGCCCCTGAACACCATTCAGAAGCCACAGATGGTCCAGTATGCAACAGTGCAAATAGTTATGGGTATACCTCACTACTTCCATAAGATATCTGTATTTAATGAATTGCCAGTGGAATCCCAGGGGCAATTCAAAGCACTGATAGTCATAATGAAGCCCTTCCTGACACAGGGCTTGATTATTTTGGGACTGTTACCCTCCAATTGTTTCAGTCTGTCCTATAAGATCAGACAAAGGATACCGTGCTCTGGCTTCCATCTTTAAAACAATTTCATCTGATGAGACATAGGAGGCATATTTTCTTGTCACCATACCTGCCCTTTGGAATATCATCTCCCAAGGTCCTTATGGACCCAACCCTGTTATCTTTTAGGAAGGCCTTAAAAAAGTATTTCTTTTTACAGGCCCTGGGTCAGGACAATATATGCAGCCATTTAATGTACAAGTAGTCCCAACAGTAATTGGTACTGGGAACTCCATCGCTAAGTGACATGGTCATAAAGCACAATGTATGTGAGTGCCCCAACTTATGACATCAGTTCCAGCTGTTCCACTTGTGGTCATTGGGTGAATCCCACATAGTCATTAGATGCACCATCACATGATTGCCAATTGTGAATTCATGCTGGCTTCCCTATTGACTTTGCTTGTCAGAAGCAGGCAGTGAAGGTCATAAATAGTGATCATGTGACCATCATAATTGTGAGCCTCCCCTAGCATAGTTGTTTTTACAGTTGTTTTTTTCCCCTTATTTTGATGATTTTAACCCTCTTGTAAGCCACCCAGAGTTGATTCAGCTGCCAAGTGTCTGAATCGTGATCATGTGACCATGGGGATGCTACAACAGCCTCAACTCTGAGGGCTGGCCACAAGTCTCCTCATTTAGTGCTGCCGTAACTTCAAATAGTTGCTGATCAAATGGTTGTTAACTGAGGATTACTTCTAGTATATTTGAGTCTGTCTTCCCCTAGCATAGTTGCTTTTACAGTTCTGATTTTTTCCCCTTGTTTCGATGTTTTTAACCCTCTTGTAAGTCACCCAGAGTCATTTGGAGAATGGGTGAGCTTAGAAGAAGAAACAACAACAGCAACCATCCCTGGGAGAGGATTATTGGTTCTTTTTTATTGCTATTTCTTCCTGCTTTTCAAATAAGGCTTCATTAGTTTTGTCTGACTCCCAGATCTCTTCCAACATTCCTTTTGGTTTGACTTTATCATGTAGTGACACCAATTACTCAATCTGGGTACATGTTGGTCAGCTGGCTCCTGGACTACAAGCCCCTATCATAGTAGGGATGTTGTCATTTGGTATAGTAGAGATTGGAGGCACTAAGCAGCAGAATATAGTATGAAAAACATTAATAAGTACATTTTGTAGGTTCAATATTTGTTATGGACAATACACACACACACACACAATGTGTACAAACTGTACATGTCCCTTTGTGATTCTTTGTGTTTGCAATTGGAATTATATGTTTGGTTTAACTCACTGGTTTCTGGGCTTATTTGTGAACCTTAGAGTTGTCCATGGGGAACTCCCATAGAAAAAGGAAATAAAAGAAATTCAGTTTATATTCTACCTCACGTTCTGCACCATGGATTGATTTATTTTTCTTTGGAAAGAGTAAACATTTTTAGAATATGTACATGCAAATTCGTTGACATATATTGCTGATTTATTACTTGGCCTGTAATCTGTGACTTGGCTCATTTTCTTAGGATAACTGACAGTAAGTCAGCTGCTTTCCTTGTGGATTTTGAGTTCTTCTAGTCTATCTACTTTTCTGTACGACTACTTTCAGTCTCAGAACACTCCTTCTATGAAGTATGAAATTTTATAGATGATATCTTTGAAGGATTAGTTTAATATGTTGTGTACATGTAACTAGATATTTTATTTTAATCACTATCTTAACTGTTTTTTTGTGTACTTTAGTTTTACTTTCTGTATGTGGTACAGTTGTACACCTTGACTCCTTTGTGGACTTGGATTGGTTTTCACCACAGAATTACTGTGAGAAGAGAAATGAATGTGGAAAAAAAAATAAACTTCACTGTATGGCCCAAATCAAGATAGAAGAAGTTAATGCTACCTAGGTAAATAAAACAGACACAAAAACTATGCAATAACTGGGAAAAAGGTTTTTAAAAATCAACTATTAAAATAATAGCAATTATAAGGGAAGCAATAAACACAGACTGAATTTATTTAGGATTTTAATGGTGTACTTTAGAGAAAAAGATGTTTGAGAAAGCACATTTCAGAGGAACAGATGGAAAGGGTGAAGAGTACTGAATAGAGAAATGAAGGGAGAAGATAATAGAGAACAACTCACTTTAACAGGCCAGGTTGCTAAGTTCATGCAAATAGACAGGTCTTGGGTTGATTGTGAATTGGTGAAAAATCTTGATGGAGAAGTATGCTGGGTGAGGAGGGAGAAGGACATTGTAAAAGAAATGTTAAAACTAAAGACATTCCTTACCCACATGGTCTCTTTGTTTCCCAAGATTGCTCAAAACAATGTGATTGACCAATTCAGTCACTGAATCCATAGCTCCTCTTGACGTCTTTCCCCACCATGGTTTAAATGACTATATAAGTATTTATTTATTTCAGTTGTTACATGTACATCCTTTCTAGCCTGCCTGATCTCTAGATATACCAGTCAGAACCAGAGATCTACAGAGAATGAGAATGAGAACAAAATGGTTTATGATCAGTCTCTTGCAACCCAGGAAAATGAACATGTGTGCTGAATTATCCCTCTTCAGCTTGGATGTTGGGTCAACCCAAATCCCTCCCTCCCTCCCTCCCTCCCTCCATTTTCTTCTTCAGTTTCAATTTCATACTTGTCTTTTTGAAGTACACCTGTAACAAGAATAGTATAGCAATAAAACCAGCACAGTTTAACAAACCGTGGCTTTCCTTGTCATCACTAGGCCAGTAATGATATGAAAATGAAGAATGACTCCAAGATGCCAAGCAAGAGAGTGTGATTAAAAATAACCAACCAATCTAATCCCCATCCAGACATTTTAAGCAGGCTTTTGCTTTCCTTGTTTGTTTTGTTTTTGACATAAATTACTGAAATTAGGAGTCATAATTTCCATACCAAGGTGATTATTTTAAAACTTCTCTAATACTTAGTGCATGCCACACTTTGTTTTACACAGGGAATCAGATGGGAAATAAACAGCTGGCATATTTTTCTTCTTCTTCTCCTTCTCTAAAAAGAGGGGACAATATCATGAAATCTTTGGAAAATCCACTAACAAAGTACACCTGAGACGAGCTTACATCGAACTCTTTGCAAAGTGTGGGAGCAGAGCAAGAGTATAGGGCTTTCATATAATGTGTCCATTGATTTCCATGACATCAGAATGGGAAATGCTAATGCCAGATCCGACATAAATACTTTAGTACATGTACTAAATCAGACTTCAGCAAGGGATCATTACCTTGCCATGGTGCTGGAGCTTGAGCACCTCAATGATGCCATGAGCTAAGAAGTGAAGGGCCACCCAAGACAGGAAGGTCATGACAGAGAGGTCAGACTAAAAGCGATCCCTGGGGAAGGTAATGGCAACCCACCCCAGTATTCTTGCCGTGAAAACTAAATGGATCAGTACAACCAGAGATATGTCGGTATACCATCGGAAGATGAGACCCCCCCCCAGGTCAGAAGATGGTCAAAATGCTACTGGGGAGGAAGAGAGGATGAGTTCAACTAGCCCCAGACGTGATGACGCAGCTAGCTCAAAGCCGAAAGGACGGCTAGTGGCCGACGGTGCTGGTGGTGAACGGCGAATCCGATGTTCTAAGGATCAACACACCATCGGAACCTGGAATATAAGATCTATGAGCCAGGGCAAATTGGATGTGGTTATTGGTGAGATGTCAAGATTAAAGATAGACATTTTGGGCATCAGTGAATTGAAATGGACTGGAATGGGCCACTTCACATCAAATGACCACCAGATCTACTACTGTGGACAAGAGGACCACAGAAGAAATGGAGTGGCCTTCATAATTAATAGTAAAGTGGCTAAAGCAGTGCTTGGATACAATCCAAAAAATGATAGAATGATCTCAATTCAAATTCAGGGCAAGCCATCTAACATCACAGTGATCCAGATATACTCCCCAACCACAGATGCTGAAGAAGCTGAAGGATAGTAGTTCTATGAGGATCTGCTGCACCTACTGGACAACATGCCTAAAAGAGACATTATTTTCATCACAGGAGACTGGAATGCTAAGGTGGGCAGTCAAATGACACCTCGAATTACAGGTAAGCATGGCCTGGGAGAACAAAATGAAGCAGGACATAGACTGAGAGAATTTTGCTAAGACAACTCACTCTGCATAACAAACACTCTCTTCCAACAACCTAAGAGACGGCTTTATACATGGACTTCACCAGATGGACAACACCAAAATCAGATTGACTACATCCTTTGCAGCCAAAGGTGGTGGACATCTGTACAGTCAGTAAAAACAAGACCTGGAGCTGACTGTAGCTTTGATCACGAACTTCTTCTTGCACAATTTAGGATCAGACTAAAGAGATTAGGGAAGACCCACAGATCAGCTAGATATGAGCTCACTAATATTCCTAAGGAATATGCAGTGGAGGTGAAGAATAGATTTAAGGGACTGGACTTAGTAGATAGGGTCCCGGAAGAACTATGGACAGAAGTTCGCAACATGGTTCAGGAGGCGGCAACAAAATACATCCCAAAGAAAGAGAAAACCAAGAAGGCAAAATGGCTGTTTGCTGAGACACTAGAAGTAGCCCAAGAAAGAAGGAAAGCAAAAGGCAACAGTGATAGGGGGAGATATGCCCAATTAAATGCAAAATTCCAGAGGTTAGCCAGAAGGGATAAGGAATTATTTTTAAACAAGCAATGCATGGAAGTGGAAGAAGACAATAGAATAAGAAGGACAAGAGACCTCTTCCAGAAAATTAGAAACGTTGGAGGTAAATTCCAGGCAAAAATGGGTATGATCAAAAACAAAGATGGCAAGGACCTAACAGAAGAAGAAGAGATCAAGAAAAGGTGGCAAGAATATACAGAAGACCTGTATAGGAAGGATAACAATATCCAGGATAGCTTTGAAGGTGTGGTCAGTGAGCTAGAGCCAGACATCCTGAAGAGTGAGGTTGAATGGGCCTTAAGAAGCATTGCTAATAACAAGGCAGCAGGAGACGACGGCATCCCAGCTGAACTGTTCAAAATCTTGCGAGGTGATGCTGTCAATGTAATGCATGCTATATGGCAGCAAATTTGGAAAACACAAGAATGGCCATCAGATTGGAAAAAATCAACTTATATCCCCATACCAAAAAAGGGAAACACTAAAGTATATTCAAACTATCAAACAGTGGCACTTATTTCACGTGCCAGTAAGGTAATGCTCAAGATCCTGCAAGGTAGACTTCAGCAATTCATGGAGCGAGAATTGCCAGATATATAAGTTGGGTTTAGAAAAGGCAGAGGAACTAGGGACCAAATTGCCAATATCCGATGGATAATGGAAAAAGCCAGGGAGTTTCAGAAAAAATGTCTATTTCTGTTTTATTGACTATTCTAAAGCCTTTGACTGTGTGGACCATAACAAATTGTGGCAAGTTCTTAGCAGTATGGGGATATCAAGTCATCTTGTCTACCTCCTGAGGAATCTGTATAGCAACCAAGTAGCAACGGTAAGAACAGACCACGGAACAACAGACTGGTTTAAAATTGGGAAAGGAGTACAGCAGGATTGTATACTCTCACCCTACCTATTCAACTTATATGCAGAACACATCATGCAATGTGCTGGGCTTGAGGAATCCAGGGCTGGGGTTAAAATCACTGGAAGAAACATTAACAATCTCCGATATGCAGATGATACCACTTTGATGGCGGAAAGTGAGGAGGAACTGAGAAGCCTTATGATGAAGGTGAAAGATTATGGCAACCAGCTTGATTGCTAACTGGCAAATAGAGGGAGAAAATGTAGAGGCAGTGAAAGACTTTGTATTTCTAGGCACAAAGATTATTGCAGATGCTGACTGCAGTAAGGAAATCAGAAGACGCTTAATCCTTGGGAGAAGAGCAATGACAAATCTCGATAAAATAGTTAAGAGCAGAGACATCACACTGACAACAAAGGTCCGCATAGGTAAAGCAATGGTATTCTCAGCAGTAACATATGGCTGCGAGAGCTGGACCATAAGGAAGGCTAAGAGAAGGAAGATAGGTGCTTTTGAACTGAGGTGTTGGAGAAAAATTCTGAGAGTGCCTTGGACTGCAAGAAGATCAAACCAGTCCATCCTCCAGGAAATAAAGCCAGACCGCTCACTTGAGGGAGTGATATTAAAGGCAAAACTGAAATACTTGGCCACATAATGAGAAGACAGGACACCCTGGAGAAGATGCTGATGCTAGGGAGAGTGGAAGGCAAAAGGAAGAGGGACCGACCAAGGGCAAGGTGGATGGATGATATTCTAGAGGTCATGGACTTGTCCCTGAGGAGCTGGATTGTTGATGACCAACAGGAAGCTCTGGCGTGGGCTGGTCCATGAAGTCACAAAGAGTCCGAAGCGACTAAACAAATAAACAGCAACAATTAAATCAGAACAAAGATACATTTTGGTAACTTCCTTTTAAGCAGCTGCAAGATAATTTTTTAATGTCCCCTCCCTAATGCTCCCACCACCTCACATTGTATACACATATATTGTTGGAGGTTGAAGCAATCTGTATGAGTGGTTGTAAGCATTTCATAAAGGTTAGTGAAGCAGGTTTAATACATATTACAGATAGGAGCTTTATTTCCGGGAAACATGTTACAGTGTAGGTGCAAAGCCTAGCACCTATTTAACTACATCCTATCAGGAGCAGAGTCAGAGCATGTGCTTTGTGCCTATGTGCCTGGGAACCTGACCTGAGATCAGCAAACAGAGAAAGAGAGGACACAGCTTTATCAACCACCCACTGCCCCCTTGTGATCCATAGGACATGAGGTGCTGAAGTGTCAGGGCCACTGAATTCATGTTTCTAATATAGGCATAGGGAATATTCATTCCCAGCTTGAACAGTATTTTCTCACCCATAGATACAATTTGATTTAATTCACCCCCAAAAGAAATAGTTTTGGTACACAGATAGTTCATCAGTTTTCTTCTCTTGAAACTTTTGAAAAGTCAGGCAACCTTTGCTTGGCATTTGAAAACTTTTAGATGTTATTTTTTCCATCTTCTTTTATTTGTTGAGGGAAGATCTAAACTATGTGACACTGCAAGCTGAATAATTTATATAACAAAACAACAACAGCAAGATTAAAATGAGCATATGAGTTTTACAATAAGGCACACTCATGACATGATGCTGAGCAAGATGCCACTCTGAATGTAAAATGTTACTGTTTTGCCATATATTTCATTATCACTAAATGAGCAATGGATAGCCCAATGTACTAGGGATTCCAAAAATTAAAAAAGCACATTGATTATTTGCTTAAATGGCCAAGATAGGCAAGGTTGTCTTAGTATGATTTTGTACCATATACAAGTTTTGGAAGGAGGTATCAAGATGCTTTTTGTTATTAAGCATTCCTCAATGAAAGTGTTCAGTTGGGAAACAATTGACACCTATGTGCATTTTGATCTTGTTCTATTCTCTCATTATTCTGTTGCATAAATTATTATGCTTGCAAGGTAATATAATAAGGATTTTAACATTATAAGTAAGCTTAGCTAGCAAAACAGAATGGAGCTAAAGATTTAGGATAGGCAAATCCCAAAGGACCTATTTGGGATTGAAGAAAATGTTTTGAAACTGGGTTACTTTGCCTAGTGTTAGCCCCACAATGTTTTATTATTAAAGTTTTGAAGAATTTCAAGAGAAAACTAAATGATTTTAAAACTAAATGATTATTCTTTAACAAAATCAGCTGTCCCAGAGATATTTTCAGCCCCTGAATTCAATAAAAATAGATAAAGGGAGAAACATTTAACAGGTCTTACTGATGAGAAAATGCCCAGGTGACCTATTCATATATTTCAGAGTAACTGTTTGAGCTGCAGTCTTTATGGTCTTATTTGGTGGTCAAAGCAGGCAAATGAAGCCACAGTCCCTTATGTGTCTGCACTGAAGGTAAACTGATTAAAGATGTATTTGCTCCTGAAAAAACACACAGAGGACTATGTTCTACCAGGACTAGTTGGTGAAAGTAAACTTTTAATATTTTAATATTTATATTCAAATATTACAATATTTATGTGCAGTTCACACCAATAGCCCATTATCTGCCAGCAGCACTAACAATTATTGCTGTCTCATGATACTAATTACTCAGAATGAGCAGATGAACCAGCAACTTCAACAAAGGGCAGGAAGAAGACATAAATTTGTGAATTGCCATAAACTGAATGTTCACAGTGGCAGATGCCTAATCTAGCTGATTCCTGATGTTAGCTCTATGTGCATCGGTATTGCTTGATTATGCATATATCTTCTTTCCTTATTTTAAGGATAGAGATCCCTAAGAATTTCATTAGGTTTTTATTTAGAAGTAAACTCATGATTCACACCTACCAAACACATGTCCAGATCAACACACAGGTTTTGTTTTGTTTTGTTTTGTTTTGCTTTGTTTTGTTTTGTTTCTTTGTTTTGGTTGTCACACTTCTTTGAATTTTTAAACATAATTTATGTATTTTCTAGAGAAAATGGGACAAAATGTACTTTATTAGAATGTATTCATATAATATACAGAATGTACAGTACATATGCAATATTGGAAAAGTCTTCCTGCATGGCACTTTAATTGGGAGTTTCTTGAATGCATACTGAAGCAGGGGCCCAACTTCTGAGTCATGACTTCCTCCTTTGGGACTCTGACATCATCGCTGTTACAAAAATGCAAAGCAGGCAAGTGCTTTGTCCAGCTAGGTGTGGAAAAAAGGCACCCTACTCGTTTGTATCACTCTGATCCCTTTGCTGAAAGTGTTCTAGCTTTTTATGTGTATTATTTATGTGTATTATTTCAAAAGGAAAATGTATTTTTCTTCCTCTGAAGACTTCCCTCTTTCACCCCCAAAATTAAAGGTATGAACAATACATCATGTATTCAAAATTCATCAGCAAATGTGCTTCCCCACCCCCATGTTCTTCTGGCTAATTGTATAAACATTCTGATAAGATTTCCTGATAAATCTCTAGCTATTCTTTGCATTAGTTTGAAGGTGCAGCAATGGGGGCAGGTCTTTAAAATGAATTTATCGAGCTAAGCCAGGAGCTTTATAAATGTATGCTCACAGAGACATGATTAGCACAAAACATGGATAATAATTCTACATCTCTGCCTTCTTTTTTAACACCTGTCGTAAAAGCAAAAAGCAGCGACAGTTAATAAGGAAAATGGGGCAATGCACTTTCCCAGCACTATTTTCCTGTAAATGTTACTTTCCATAGCATTAATTTTGATTATTGTGTTCTGGCAATATAAATCAGTTTTGAGTTGCATAGTTTCAATGTCATCATCAAGCCTTTCACAACAATTTAGAGTGGCAATTTATACTGCGTAGTCACCTTGGAAGAAAAGACAAAAGGTGCTGGATTTCTTGCAAATCAGCTCGAAATATTCAGGTTTTACCTTATTTTGCCTCTCCTCTGTCCCCCACCCCCAGCATGCTTGCACCAATACAGGTACTGTATATGCTAATTAACAAATTAATCCAGTCCTTGGCACTTAAACTGATCCCTGAGGCCTGAAGATTCTCAAACCTATATCCAAGCCCAAGATAACTTATTTTCTTTTGACTACATAGCATTTATATAATCTTCTTCCCCTCTCCCTGCCCTGCACTGCTGAACAGAACCTTGTAGTGAAGACACACTTGTATGCCGCTTTTCTGCATCAGCTGTAAAATTAGGAGCAAACTGTAATTACATCAAATGTGTGAAATGATGCTCTGGATTAGGTTTCTTTTTCTTTTCTTTTAATTAAAATGAGAAACAAGAGGTTGTGTTTCTGAAAGTCCCATTAATTATTTTCTCCATTTTGTCCATGTGGGGTTCCTGATTCATATTTTTAGATAGTAAAGTAGGTGGCTGCATATTGAACAGAATCCAACAATTTGAGAAAAGATTAACTATTTCCTTGTTCCTGCCACTCCTCCATTCAAACACACACACACACACACTTAAAAATAACATGAAATACAATAAGGCTTTTCTGTGAATCTTTTAGTATACTAATAAAGTTCTCATGATTCTGCTATCCACACTGTATGTTTGTAAAAACAGCTGCTTATAGTCATGCCCGAGCCAAATAGGCTTTTTTTCTTCTTTTTTTGCTAAGCATCCAGATTGGTTTAGGGATTTTTTTCCCCTTACTCAGTTCTGCTCTTTCAATTGTGATTTGCTAACAGCAAATGTTAGTTTCCTTCATTGGGTGTTTGGGTCACAACTGTGCAGAGCAGGGAAGTCAAGCAGATACAGGTGACTTTCCAGAGGTGTCAAGAAAGTGACAGTGGATTGTCTTGACGCTAGAGAGGAAATGTGATTGTGCTTCAGATGTTTGCATTCATACATACATATCCATCACACCATGTCCTTTTAGATTAAGCATTACTCTGCAAAGCCCAGAAAGGGAATAAGAAATAGTAAGTGAAAAAAATAATAATAAAGGCATGAGATAAGAGGAAAGGGAAATACTCCATGCTGATGTCAGGATGCTATATGTACTTCCACACTGTTGGGATGTGGGCAATAGTATGTTGAGCTGAAAGATAGTTTTCAGATTAGAACCCTAGTTTACCAAGAAAAACTTGAATATGCTTCATAAAACTGGGCTTTGGTTACACTTATGCCATATTGGCCAAAATGTGCCAGTACTGACCACTGTTGTCCTTACAATGAACAGGGAATGCTGCATGTAACATGGCTATGACTAAGGCTAGTAACCTAGCCTACACATTTTCTAATTTATTTTTAAAAATGTGAAAGCATATATTTCTGGAACTCATTTCTTAGAGTTGCAGCACAGTTTTAGACATTAGAAATAATTTCACTTATACCTGTGGGTTAGACAAATGCATGTAGTGCATTTGTAGTTCCACATTCAATATGGGACATTCATTATCTTCAGCGTTCCATTGAGTATATCTGCAGTAATAAACAGAGGGTGGGGAGATGGGGGTTGCCTCATAATTTTTGGAAAGGCAAAAACCCTATAGGGTAATTCTCAGTAATGACTTGACAGCTATAGCAACTCCAACTATGAACCTGAATTAGCAGCTTTCTTAAGGTCCATATATTAAGACTATATTACAGCTAGCTGAATGAAATTGAGATGGTAGCATTTTATTAAAAGCAGAAATCTGTTAAGTGCCAAGAATGTCCATTTTCATACCTGCATGGGAAATAATTAAAAACATAAGCAGATACATGGGAGCTAAATCATCCTATCCATTGGCATGTATAGAAACTCATTTCTAAAGTAATTTAGGTTGCAAATTAATTATACCTTTATAAATGTCCCTTGGTGTCCAAACTGATAGAGCATTTCTTTTTAGAGGTTCTAATATTCTCCATATAATAAATTTTCTTGGCCTTTTCTTAGCAGACTTTTTCTTTGTATGTATTAATAGATACTTACTTAGTGCTGACTGTAATCAGCATTGAAGGGTTCGGTATTCTGGGAGCTATTTCAGTTATTAAGTTGCTGTGGCACAGTTACATTTTCTGCATTGGGGAAAGCCACAAGGTACTCAGGACAGCCTATTGATTGGTGCAAGGTCAGCTGCCGACCAAGTAATGCAAGGTGAATCACCTTCACCATCACAATAACCTGACTTGGGCAAAGTGCTTGGCATTTCCTGCCCCAGAGAGAAGGAAGTATCTCATTGTTCCTTGCAAGTCCCTTGTTCTTTAAAGCAGAATGAAGGGAATGAAATAAAGGCAGATTGGCCATCTGGAGAAAATCATGTTTCAGAAACAGCCTCTGGAATTTATTACAAAGATTCACCTACAATGTCAAAGTAGCACTAACCCTGACTGACTCCAGTGAAAATATATTGGAAAAACATGGAGAGCTGCCTAATAGAGGCTTGCTGTAGATAAAGTGTTATTATAAGTCAAGAGGAGCCAAGGTATTTTATTGCTTGAGGCAGAAAATTCCAAAAAGTTCTCTGGTCTGGTGGGAAAAAAAAAACAAAACTGCTAAACTATTCAACCAATAATTTGCTATCCTTTAATGATGTCCCTTAAATTCATGACCGGCCATGGGAAGTGAACTCACCCATGCAAAACAGGTTCTGTGTATCTCTACAGGCAGGTGGGGCCATAGACCAATCAAACATCTTGCTGTGATTGGGTTATGAATTGTTGTTTGCACTGATATCCAGTGTGCACCTTGTATAAACCATAGCAGCAACCATAAAAAGAAAATGAAGTTTAGACTACTCATAATGCTTTGGCACAGTATAGTTCTCACTCATTTATATTCTATTGACTAAATAATGTAAACAAGCCAAACAAAAGGGATCTCAAGCTGTCTTTTGCACTGTTTCCTTCTGAGCCTAACCCTAACCCTAACCCTGGACTTACTACCAGTGCCAGGTGTTGTAAGAATTGGTTCTCAGACTGTGATGTAAACAACCAGCTGTAGACTCTTTGGCTATTGGGGAAGAGAACCACCTCCCCTCTGGTATATGATAAGGCTGTAGGAAAACCATCCAGAGGGTCTCCTACTCTGAGATATATTGGTTCTAAATTGAAAATTAGTTCACTTGCTGAAATTCTTGTAGTACTATTCTTTCATCTTAATACATCTTGATATAAGAAAATTCTGTAAAATTGTGCTTTGGGAAAAGAAGCTGCCAAAGGTCTGTCAGATGCTGTCAACTGTACTTATGCAGGATCTAGTGACTTCCTTATCATAGGACTAGCATATTGAAGAATATATATAACACTGACGATTGCAAGATAAGCATTATATAAAGAAGTGCAACATAGCCTTCTCAGCCTTGGTAGCCCAGTCATAGAATGTTCCACCTTTCTTGGTTGAACCAGCATCAATTAAAACATAGAATTATGTTATTGCTTGTGTCTCATCTTGAGAATCTTTTGCTATAGTATGGGATAGATCATTAAAACATGGTTCAGACTGATTTTTAAGGGCTATTTAAATTTATGGGTGGGAAGAAAACTCTACTGTTTTACTTTTAAATCCATTTTTTTTCCCTTAAGATTAAATGAATGAATGAATGAATGAATGAATGAATGAATGAATGAAAAAAATAATAAAAACTTGGAGAATGTCTTGTCTTGTCTTGTCTTGTCTTGTCTTGTCTTGTCTTGTCTTGTCTTGTCTTGTCTTGTCTTGTCTTGTCTTGTCTTGGAGAATGTAATTCTTTGGTGAAGATAAAGACCACTCTTTTTCCTTCCTCACCCTTTCAAAAATAGTAAACCTGCTAAAAATGGAGAAATACTATAGATACCTAGCTAGGGGCTGATTCTATGCTCTGAGATAGATCAGCATTGTCAGTATCATACAGGAACATACTGATCTATCTCAAAGCATACAATCAGCCCCTAGCTAGGTATCTATAGTATTTCTCCATTTTTAGCAGGTTTTCTATCTGTGAGAGTGGGAAGAAGAATGCTATGTATGTATGTATGTATGTAAGAAATATACTGTATGTGGCCACCCAACTTGAACAACAACTTTGGGTTATGTACAATAAACAAATACAAAACTGTATTCCAATCCTCCCTATGTTTGACATAGTTAATTTTAACTCCCTTTGTAACCCTAAGAGGCCTGCTTTTTTTTCCCCCCTTCCTGTTCCTTTTGGGATGAGAGTGATTTCAATGTTAAAGGAAGGAAATTTGAAATATACAGATTGGAATCAGTTGCTTTTATAAATGGGGTACTTTATTTTACAGCACATTAATTTTATTCAGTAGTTATTAATTCGTTTTTTTCCTTGTCTAAAACCTGTTCTTTTTTAGAGTGTGGTTTTAGCAGACATATAAACATATAGATATGTGCAGAAGTGCAGCACATATACACCCTTATTGGGGAGGGCAGAAGGTCCAGGACTAGTTTCAAGTTGAGTAAGCTACCCTAGGTTGACAAAGTAGGACACTGCACAGGATTTTTGTTTGTTGTTGTTGTCATCATCATCATCATCATCATCATCATCATCATCATCATCATCATCTACTCCTCCTTTGGGGGAGTGGTTGGTATTCTCCTAAACTTAGGGCAAACTTCCTTTCAGGTAAATAACATGATAGGAATTAAAATTTGCAATTAATTCTTAAAGAACAGTGATTTTGGAAAACATTTTAAAGTTAATCCAAAACATAGGCCTTTTCCCCAGGGATTCCCCAGGGATCCAAACATGAGTCTGGAGAACAGAATGTCACCCATCAAATAAACAAAGTCATGTTCAAAAAGTCTGATAGTGTAACTTGAGTACTATTTTCATCCACATTTTTGTTTTTTTCCTTGCAATTGTCCTTATTAATTAATTTGGGACAAGCAGCTATTCTACCAGCAGAGGCTGCTGGTGCCACATTTGTAGCATTTCAACTTGGTAGCAGAGATGTGACTGCCCAGCTGGTGGGGGGGATGAGGGGGGAAATGGCAAAAAAGAAGGTCTAAGTTGGTAGGTTTTGTGGAAATAGTGTAGGAAGTTTGAAAGGAACTAAGGGTGGAAAGGTCCTCCTACCCAACTCCTAAGAGAAATTTGGTTGAGACTTCAAAAGCGAACCTGAGGTTATGCCTTGTGAATAGTGACAGGACTAACGTCTGAAAGTACATGGTGAGTCACAAGGGGCACATCAAAAGATGGCATCTCTGGATATCCACAGAGCCTCAGTGAAACAAACTGTGCCTTAATTCTTCGTTTAGAAAATAATCTTCCTTAGGTACTGCAGCTACAAATGAACAGTGCCTACATAAAGAAAACAAAGCATTGCCATTCAATTTATCTAGGAGGATGTATTACATTGTTTTTTTTGGGGGGGGAGGGGGTTATGGATTTTAATTCTGTAAACCGCCCCAAGTCATTGTGTGTGAGTTGGGCGGCTATATACATTTGTTAAATAAATAAATAAATAAAATTACCTTTTCTTCATATGGTGTTTAGACACAACAGCAATTGTTCTTCTGTCTCCCTCAGTCATGCATGGGACTCATATTTAGCAAAGTTTTGATAACAAGAATTGGCTTGATTTATCAACCAAAGACACATTTAATCAGCCTACTTCATGTCTGATCACACAAAATGACTTACTATGTGATTATGTCTACAGGAAGAGTAAGCAATCTGTTGCTCTCCTAATATTTTGGACTTCAGTTTTTATCAGTCACTGTCAACAATAACAATTGCAAAGAATGGTGGGTATCATAATTGAAAATATCTGGAGGGCACCAAGGCACCTTTCATTCATTCTATTTTATTTGAGAAAAGCAAAGAAGTGAAAAATCCAACTGTAATTTAAATATCATACATGGGCAACTTCCACAAAATTATTGGAGATATTGAGGATTCCTGACAGCTGTTGGATAATACACAACATCAATATATATTTATATTTATATTTATATTATATTATATTATATTATATTATATTATATTATATTATATTATATATTATATATTATATATTATATATTATATATTATATATCATATATATATAAAATCAGTCTGGCAATTCTAATATGCATTAGAGAGAATCAAACATATGTGCCTGTCTTTTCTGGCATGAATGTTATTTCATGTGGGATGTGGTAAAGGATTTGGTATATTTTTCTATGTGATTATGTCCAGTTCTTGCAATCAATCAGTTTCAGTATACACATATAGAACACACACTTCTTACCTACATTGTTACATAATAATTGTGAAAGAAATGTGCTCACAATGAATAGCCCACTGGTTATGTGCACTGCAATGCTGTATATGTTTTCTCAAAGGGAAATATGTACAATGGCCTTACTCCCTAGTGAGTATGTATAGGATTCTCTATACATTTAATTAGGCTTATATCTCATGTTTCTCCTATAGATGTATACAGAAAGGTGCAATAAGTTCCAAGGTGACAGAAGAAAATGGAAATGTCAGCTATAAGAAAACAGACCATGATCAAAGGTTTTGAAGCTCCTCTTTAATGCAAGAAGCATGTAGAAATATTGGGTAACCATAAGATTCAGGCCTATTTTTCACTGAGAAGGAACACCTGTGAAAACTAAATCCCTCTGCTGGCAATTGTTCTCTTGACTTCACCTTCTTGTTGTTGTTGTTTATTCGTTTAGTCACATCTGACTCTTCGTGATTTCATGGACCAGCCCACACCAGAGCTTCCTGTCAGTTGTCAACACCCCCAGCTCCCCCAGGGATGAATCCATCACCTCTAGAATATCATCCATCCACCTTGCCCTTGGTCGGCACCTCTTCCTTTTGCCTTCCACTCTCCCTAGCATCAGCATCTTCTCCAGGGTGTCTTGTCTTCTCATTATGTGGACAAGTATTTCAGTTTTGCCTTTAATATCATTCCCTCAAGTGAGCAGTCTGGATTTCTCTCCTGGAGTATGGACTGGTTTGATCTTGCAGTCCAAGGCACTCTCAGAATTTTCCTCCAACACCACAGTTCCAAAGCACCTATCTTCCTTCTCTCAGCCTTCCTTATGGTCCAGCTCTCGCAGCCATATGTTACTACGGGGAACATTGCTTTAACTATGCGGACCTTTGTTGTCAGTGGGATGTCTCTGCTCTTAACTATTTTATCGAGATTTGTCATTGCTCTTCTCCCAAGGATTAAGCGTCTTCTGATTTCCTGACTGCAGTCAGCATCTGCAGTAATCTTCGCACCTAGAAATACAAAGTCTTTCACTGCTTCTACATTTTCTCCCTCTATTTGCCAGTTATCAATCAAGCTGGTTGCCATAATCTTGGTTTTTTTGAGGTTTAGCTGCAAACCAGCTTTTGCACTTTCTTCTTTCACCTTTATCATAAGGCTCCTCAGTTCCTCTTCGCTTTCAGCCATCAAAATGGTATCATCTGCATATCTGAGATTGTTAATGTTTCTTCCAGAGATTTTAACTCCAGCCTTGCATTCCTCAAGCCCAGCATGTCGCATGATGTGATCTGCATACAAGTTGAATAGGTAGGGTGAGAGTATACAGCCCTGAAGTACCAGTCCGTTGTTCCGTGGTCTGTTCTTACTGTTGCTACTTGGTCATTACACAGATTCTTCAGGAGGCATACAAGATGACTTGGTATCCCCATACCACTAAGAAATTGCCACAATTTGTTATGGTCCACACAGTCAAAGGCTTTAGAATAGTCAATAAAACAGAAATAGACCTTTTTCTGAAACTCCCTGGCTTTTTCCATGATCCAGCGGATATTGGCAATTTGGTCCCTAGTTCCTCTGCCTTTTTTAAACCCAGCTTGTACATCTGGCAATTCTCACTCCATGAATTGCTGAAGTCTACCTTGCAGGATCTTGAGGATTTCCTTACTAGCATGTGAAATGAGTGCCACTGCTCTATAGTTTGAATATACTTTAGTGGTTCTCTTTTTTGGTATGGGGATATAAGTTGGTTTTTTTCCAATCTGATGGCCATTCCTGTGTTTTCCAAATTTGCTGGCATATAGCATGCATTACCTTGACAGCATCATCTTGCAAGATTTTGAACAGTTTAGCTGGGATGCCATCATCTCCTGCTGCCTTGTTATTAGCAATGCTTCTTAAGGCCCATTCAACCTCACTCTTCAGGACGTCTGGCTCTAGCTCACTGACCACACCGTCAAAGCTATCCCCAATATTGTTATCCTTCCTATACAGGTCTTCTGTATATTCTTGCCACCTTTTCTTGATCTCTTCTTCTTCTGTTAGGTCCTTGCCATCTTTGTTTTTGATCATACCCATTTTTGCCTGGAATTTACCTCCAATGTTTCTAATTTTCTGGAAGAGGTCTCTTGTCCTTCCTATTCTATTGTCTTCTTCCACTTCCATGCATTGCTTGTTTAAAAATAATTCCTTATCTCTTCTGGCTAACCTCTGGAATTTTGCATTTAATTGGGCATATCTCCCCCTATCACTGTTACCTTTTGCTTTCCTTCTTTCTTGGGCTACTTCTAGTGTCTCAGCAGACAGCCATTTTGCCTTCTTGGTTTTCTCTTTCTTTGGGATGTATTTTGTTGCTGCCTCCTGAACCATGTTGCAAACGTCTGTCCATAGTTCTTCCGGGACCCTATCTACTAAGTCCAGTCCCTTAAATCTATTCTTCACCTCCACTGCATATTCCTTAGGAATATTCGTGAGCTCATATCAAGCTGCTCTGTGGGCCTTCCCTAATCTCTTTAGTCTGATCCTAAATTGTGCAAGAAGAAGTTCATGATCTGAACTACAGTCAGCTCCAGGTCTTGTTTTTACCGACTGTACAGATGTCCACCACCTTTGGCTGCAAAGGATTTAGTCAATCTGATTTCGGTGTTGTCCATCTGGGGAAGTCCATGTATAAAGCCGTCTCTTAGGTTGTTGGAAGAGAGTGTTTGTTATGCAGAGTGAGTTGTCTTGGCAAAATTCTATCAGCCTATGTCCTGCTTCATTTTGTTCTCCCAGGCCATGCTTACCTGTAATTCCAGTTGTCATTTGACTGCCCACCTTAGCATTCCAGTCTCCTGTGATGAAAATAACATCTCTTTTAGGCGTGTTGTCCAGTAGGTGCTGCAGATCCTCATAGAACTGCTCTACTTCAGCTTCTTCAGCATCTGTAGTTGGGGCGTATATTTGGATCACTGTGATGTTAGATGGCTTGCCCTGAATTCGAATTGAGATCATTCTATCATTTTTGGGATTGTATCCAAGCACTGCTTTAGCCACTTGACTATTAATTATGGCTACTCCATTTCTTCTGTGGTCCTCTTGTCCACAGTAGTAGATCTGATGGTCATCTGATGTGAAGTGGCCCATTCCAGTCCATTTCAGTTCACTGATGCCCAAAATGTCTATCTTTAATCTTGTCATCTCACCGATATCAAACATCCAATTTGCTCTGGCTCATAGATCTTACATTCCAGGTTCCAATGGTGTGTTGATCCTTAGAACATCGGATTTGCCGTTCACCACCAGCACCGTCAGCCGCTAGCCGTCCTTTCGGCTTTGAGCTAGCTGCGTCATCACGTCTGGGGCTAGTTGAACTCATCCTCTGTTCCTCCCCAGTAGGATTTTGACCATCGTCCGACCTGGGGGTCTCATCTTCCGATGGTACACCGACATATCTCTGGTTGTACTGATCCATTTAGTTTTCACGGCAAGAATACTCGGGTGGGTTGCCATTACCTTCCCCAGGGATTGCATTTAGTCTGACCTCTCTGTCATGACCTTCCCATCTTGGGTGGCCCTTCATGGTTTAGCTCATGGCATCACTGAGGTGCTCAAGCTCCAGCACCATGACAAGGTAATGATCCTTTGCTGAAGTGACTTCATCTTAAGTTATCCATATTCCTGTATTGATAGATCTTGATATATTAACCATTTATCTTTGCCTGCTGTTTCTTTTCTATAAAATGCTTCATTTGCTGAGACAAATAAAGGTATTTCCAGGTACAACTTGGCTTTGTATTTATGCCATATCCTTAATATGGCACTTCACACATAATGATTTTTAAAATCTACATTAATTTTCATTTTATTGTACCATAAAAACCCATGACAACCAAACTTCAGGTTTTGTTGTTTATTTGTTTAGTCGCTTCCGACTCTTCGTGACTTCATGGACCAGCCCACGCCAGAGCTTCCTGTTGGTCGTCAACATCCCCAGCTCCCCCAGGGACGAGTCCGTCACCTCTAGAATATCATCCATCCACCCTGCCCTTGGTCGGCCCCTCTTCCTTTTGCCTTCCACTCTCCCTAGCATCAGCATCTTATCCAGGGTGTCCTGTCTTCTCATTATGTGGCCAAAGTATTTCAGTTTGGCCTTTAATACCATTCCCTCTGGGACGCGGTGGCACTGCGGGTTAAACCGCTGAGCTGTTGATCGGAAGGTCGGCGGTTCGAAACCGCGCGGCGGGGTGAGCTCCCGTTGCTCGTCCCAGCTCCTGCACACCAAGCAGTTCGAAAACATGCAAATGTGAGTAGATTAATTGGTACCGCTTCGGCGGGAAGGTAACGGCGTTCCGTGAGTCATGCTGGCCACATGACCCGGAAGTGTCCTATGGACAACGCCGGCTCCAAGGCTTTGAAACGGAGATGAGCACCGCCCCCTAGAGTCGGACACGACTGGACTTTACGTCAAGGGAAACCTTTACCTTTACCTTTACCTTTACCTACCATTCCCTCAAGTGAGCAGTCTGGCTTTATTTCCTGGAGGATGGACTGGTTTGATCTTCTTGCAGTCCAAGGCACTCTCAGAATTTTCCTCCAACACCACAGTTCAAAAGCATCAATCTTCCTTCTCTCAACCTTCCTTATGGTCCAGCTCTCACAGCCATATGTTACTACGGGGAACATCATTGCTTTAACGATGCGGACCTTTGTTGTCAGTGTGATGTCTCTGCTCTTAACTATTTTATCGAGATTTGTCATTGCTCTTCTCCCAAGGATTAAGCGTCTTCTGATTTCCTGACTGCAGTCAGCATCTGCAGTAATCTTCGCACCTAGGAATACAAAGTCTTTCACTGCTTCTACATTTTCTCCCTCTATTTGCCAGTTATCAATCAAGCTGGTTGCCATAATCTTGTTTTTTTTGAGGTTTAGCTGCAAACCAGCTTTTGCACTTTCTTCTTTCACCTTCATCATAAGGCTCCTCAGTTCCTCTTCGCTTTCAGCCATCAAAGTGGTATCATCTGCATATCTGAGATTGTTAATGTTTCTTCCAGCAATTTTAACTCCAGCCTTGGATTCCTCAAGGCCAGCTTGTCGCATGATGTGTTCTGCATACAAGTTGAATGGGTAGGGTGAGAGTATACAGCCCTGCCGTACTCCTTTCCCAATCTTAAACCAGTCCGTTGTTCCGTGGTCTGTTCTTACTGTTGCTACTTGGTCGTTATACAGATTCTTCAGGAGGCAGACAAGATGACTTGGTATCCCCATACCACTAAGAACTTGCCACAATTTGTTATGGTCCACACAGTCAAAGGCTTTAGAATAGTCAATAAAACAGAAATAGATGTTTTTATGAAACTCCCTGGCTTTTTCCATTATCCAGCGGATATTGGCAATTTGGTCCCTAGTTCCTCTGCCTTTTCTAAACCCAGCTTGTACATCTGGCAATTCTCGCTCCATGAACTGCTGAAGTCTACTTTGCAGGATCTTGAGCATTACCTTACTGGCATGTGAAATGAGTGCCACTGTTCGATAGTTTGAACGGTCTTTAGTGTTTCCCTTTTTTGGTATGGGGATATAAGTTGATTTTTTCCAATCTGATGGCCATTCTTGTGTTTTCCAAATTTGCTGGCATATAGCATGCATTACCTTGACAGCATCATCTTGCAAGATTTTGAACAGTTCAGCTGGGATGCCATCGTCTCCTGCTGCCTTGTTATTAGCAATGCTTCTTAAGGCCCACTCAACCTCACTCTTCAGGATGTCTGGCTCTAGCTCACTGACCACACCGTCAAAGCTATCCCCGATATTGTTATCCTTCCTATACAGGTCTTCTGTATATTCTTGCCACCTTTTCTTGATCTCTTCTTCTTCTGTTAGGTCCTTGCCATCTTTGTTTTTGATCATACCCATTTTTGCCTGGAATTTACCTCCAATGTTTCTAATTTTCTGGAAGAGGTCTCTTGTCCTTCCTATTCTATTGTCTTCTTCTACTTCTGCACATTGCTTGTTTAAAAATAATTCCTTATCCCTTCTGGCTCACCTCTGGAATTTTGCATTTAATTGGGCATATCTCCCCCTATCACTGTGGCCTTTTGCTTCTTTCTTGGGCTACTTCTAGTGTCTCAGCAGACAGCCATTTTGCCTTCTTGGTTTTCTCTTTCTTTGGGATGTATTTTGTTGCTGCCTCCTGAACCATGTTGCGAACTTCTGTCCATAGTTCTTCCGGGACCCTATCTACTAAGTCCAGTCCCTTAAATCTATTCTTCACCTCCACTGCATATTCCTTAGGAATATTAGTGAGCTCACATCAAGCTGCTCTGTGGGCCTTCCCTAATCTCTTTAGTCTGATCCTAAATTGTGCAAGAAGAAGTTCGTGATCAAAATTACAGTCAGCTCCAGGTCTTGTTTTTACCGACTGTACAGATGTCCACCACCTTTGGCTGCAAAGGATGTCGTCAATCTGATTTCGGTGTTGTCCATCTGGGGAAGTCCATGTATAAAGCCGTCTCTTAGGTTGCTGGAAGAGAGTGTTTGTTATGCAGAGTGAGTTGTCTTGGCAAAATTCTATCAGCCTATGTCCTGCTTCATTTTTTTCTCCCAGGCCATGCTTACCTGTAATTCCAGTTGTCATTTGACTGCCCACCTTAGCATTCCAGTCTCCTGTGATGAAAATAACATCTCTTTTAGGCGTGTTGTCCAGTAGGTGCTGCAGATCCTCATAGAACCGCTCTACTTCAGCTTCTTCAGCATCTGTAGTTGGGGCATATATTTGGATCACTGTGATGTTAGATGGCTTGCCCTGAATTTGAATTGAGATCATTCTATCATTTTTGGGATTGTATCCAAGCACTGCTTTAGCCACTTTACAATTAATTATGGCTACTCCATTTCTTCTGCAGTCCTCTTGTCCACAGTAGTAGATCTGGTGGTTATCTGATGTGAAGTGGCCCATTCCAGTCCATTTCAGTTCACTGATGCCCAAAATGTCTACCTTTAATCTTGTCATCTCACTGATAACCACATCCAATTTGCTCTGGCTCATAGATCTTACATTCCAGGTTCCAATGGTGTGTTGATCCTTAGAACATCGGATTTGCCGTTCACCACCAGCACCGTCGGCCGCTAGCCGTCCTTTCGGCTTTGAGCTAGCTGCATCATCACGTCTGGGGCTAGTTGAACTCATCCTCTGTTCCTCCCCAGTAGCATTTTGACCATCGTCCGACCTGGGGGTCTCATCTTCCGATGGTACACCGACATATCTCTGGTTGTACTGATCCATTTAGTTTTCACGGCAAGAATACTCGGGTGGGTTGCCATTACCTTCCCCAGGGATTGCATTTAGTCTGACCTCTCTGTCACGACCTTCCCATCTTGGGTGGCCCTTCATGGTTTAGCTCATGGCATCACTGAGGTGCTCAATCTCCAGCACCACGACAAGGTAATGATCCTTTGCTGAAGTGACTGCATCTTAAGTTCTCCATATTCCTGTATTGATAGATCTTGATATATTAACCATTTATCTTTGCCTGCTGTTTCTTTTCTATAAAATGCTTCTTTTGCTGAGACAAATAAAGGTATTTCCAGGCACAACTTGGCTTTGTATTTATGCCATATCCTTAATATGGCACTTCACACATAATGATTTTTAAAATCTACATTAATTTTCATTTTATTGTACCATAAAAACCCGTGACAGCCAAACTTCAGGTTATCCTTTTCTAAGTCTAGCATTTTTTTAAAAAATTCTCAGCAGGATAGAAATAATATTGATGGTTTTGAAATTTGGTGCTGGAGAAAACGCTGGAGTACACCATGGAAAGCCAAGAAAACAAATAAATGAATCATTGAACAAATCAACCTAGAGTTCTCCCTGAAGGCAGAAATGATCAGGTTCAGATTATCATACCATGTGAATACCTAGCTGTCTGGAAGACCATAATGCTGGGAAAGGTGGAATGAAAATGAAGTGGACAACCAGCATCAAGGTGGATGGACTCAGTTTCAGCAGTGATGGGTGTACTGTTGGAAGACGTCAAGGACCAGGTTGAGGACAGATCCTGCAGAAGAAAATCTACCTACAGCAGGTGATCGCTAAGAATTGACATTGATTTGATGGCACATAATCAGCATAATCAATACACATACACAAATATATTCATATTCCTGAAGAATGCCAAATATTGAAACTAGCCCCATCTTCTCTGCTTCTTATTCCTTTAGGAATAAGTGGGAAACCTTTAACTGGAAGTGTCAATAAGCGAATTTAGGAATTCCTATATATGTTCTTCATAGTTCTTGTTCCATACTGAGGTAGGAAAGATCTTTTTCCCTAACATCTTCTATGTGCTATTTGTTTTTCACTGAAAAATAGGAAGAAGAGAATAGAAATTAATGTCTGCTATATTTGGATCAGTAGCAGTTAAATGACTATTTAACTTTTTATTTTATTATTATTTTATTTTATTGAGAGCCAGTTTGGTGTAGTGTTTAAGGCATCAGGCTAGAAACCAGGAGACTGTGAGTTCTAGTCCCACCTTAGGCACAAAGCCAACTGGGTGGCCTTGGGCCAGCCACTCTCTCTCAGCCCTAGGAAGGAGACAATGACAAACCACTTCTGAAATCTTGCCAAGAAAACTGCAGGGACAAGTCCAGGCAGTCACTGAGAATTGGACATGACTGAATGGCAGGGGAAAAAAAAAGAGTATAAAATAGTTTTTATCTGAAACCAAAGCCCAAAGCTGGGGTGGGTGGGTGGATGTTATACCTTGGAAATTGTGATCCTTTTTTTTTTAACATCAGCTGTTGATTTGTATTTATCATGATATTGTGATGTTGTTGTAATATTGTGTTTTTAACTGTATACACACACAAATACATATACAGTATTTTAACAGTCACTCATGCCCTTGTTATCTCCCGTATAGACTACTGCAATGCGCTTTACATGGGGCTACCCTTGAAGAGCATACAAAAGCTTCAGCTGGTTCAGAGTGCGACTACACGGGCTATTTTTGGTGCCCCTAGAAGGGTGCACATAACACCTTTGCTACGCAAGCTGCATTGGATACCAGTCTGCTTCCGGGTTCAATTCAAGGTGTTGGTTATCACCTATAAAGCCCTACATGGCATGGGACTGGGTTACCTAAGGGACCGCCTCTTCCCCGTTTCATCAGCCCATCCCACTCGATCATGCAGAGCATTCTATGGACCCAGTCGATAAGGGAATTCCATCTGGCGGGGCCCAGGAGGCAGGCCTTCTCTGCAGTACCACCCGCCCTCTGGAACATCTTGCCCCCAGAGGTGAGATTAGCCCCATCGCTCCTAGCCTTCTGGAGGAAGTTAAAGACCTGGCTCTGCCACAGGGCTTGGGGCAGGGAGGAGAATAGTCATACTTGGGGCTGGCTAGTACCTTGAAGTGTCCCTCCTATACAACAACTGAATGAGACCATAGCCATCTGGATTGTATTATATTTGGTAGCTCTGCGAAATTATGTTATAATGCGTTTTATATTGAAATTTTATTGTGTATTTATTGTTTTATATTGTAAACCGCCCAGAGTTCCTCCGCTCGGAGGAGATGGGCAGTGACAAATTTGACAAATTTGACAAATAAATAAATAAATAAACTACACATACACATACACACATCATCTAGAATGTTCTGGTGCTATTTTAAAGAGTTTAGAATTTGCTTTTGCTTTATATATATATATATATATATATATATATATATATATATATAATTAAATAATGTTAATCAATCACAAGAGACTGCAGAGTTTGCAAGCACTGTAGCATAGCAACTGATCTTGCCACGATTACTATCATCTTCTGAATTTCTATCACATAGTACATTGCAAATTGTTTCACTGTGAAATTGTCTCAGCATTCCTGTCATTGTCCCCAAGATTTCAACTGAAGATATGCTGGTGTATGCAGTTTGCAGAGTGCAATTATACTACTAATTCATACTGATATAAAACTGTCCCATTATGATTTGCTGCTAGTGAATGTTTGCATAGTTCCACTGATAATCAATAAAATTATCCAGTGGTGGAAACTTTAATGACTATTTTGCATAAGACCCCTAAAACCAAGCATGCTAATCTGAATTCTTCCAATATTGTAAAGGAGATATCCTTTATTCACATATGTTAAACCCATGTTTAAAGCATCAACATTAATGAGTTCATTTGAGGAATAAGTGTCCAACTTCTGTTTAGGAAGCAGCCTAGATAATATGTATCATTTACTCTAATTGCTTACTTTTTTCCCCACTGACTTTGTCTTTTTCTCCAAATTTAACATGTCCAAATTTTGAAATCTGATGTACTAATATTGCTTAAGCAGTTTCATTTGTGGACATTCCTTTTTTATGTTTCACTGTCATGTTTTTACAAAACTACAAATACTGTGGAAGGCAGTATCTGCAGAGTGATTCATGTATATTTCCAACTTATTTTCCAATCAAAATGCTAATCTTTAGGGAAAAAGTATAGCTTGAAGGCACTTTTCCTGGCTTCACTAAGCAGTGCTGGTACTCCTTATTTAAATATTTCCTACCAAACATAATCTGGATTTTAACCAAGGTTGGTTATTGTACTTATTTAAACACAAAATTTATCTTCGAAAAACATACTTTCTTTTTCCAAATGCTAAATAGCTGTAACATTAGTTTGATAGACTTAACTTCAACAGGTACAGGTTTTCCTACTGTGGGGCTTCACAGATGATTAAATGATACATTTCTACATCTCTTGCATATAAGGAAAGTGTAAGGTAAGCCCAGTGTATCTTATATCCACTTTTCCTTTTTGCTACAGATTGAAATAGTCACTAAGAGAAACATCATAAATGACATAAGCCATCATATCTAGGATAAGCTATAGTGTTCTGCTTTAAATACAAGTTACTTAAATAAAGTCTCACTTGAGGTTTTTTTGAGGTAAAACTCAAATAGTTATGAAAAACATTAATCTGCTATTCTACTTTGCTTGGGAATAAATCCCTTGCAAAACTCAGTGGGACAGTTTTTTTAGGAAATATGTAGATGATTGCACCATGAGCTTACCATTTCACGAACTTGAAACTAAGGATTGATTATTTCTCAGTAACATGTTAGCAAGTGCTTTAGCACTTGATCTTTATGCTGAAATACTATGTTGGAGAACTGTAAACAATGGCCATGACAACATGATACATTGAGCCACAAACTAGCCAATCATATTTTAGCTTAACATATTGTGCAAACCCAGATCATATGAATTCACTGTGGTTACTTCACCATGGTGAGTGTTCTTGAAACAAAGCCATTATGTTAGAACAGGATTTTCTAATTTTGATCAAATGAAAAGAATGATAAGTTATTGATCTTCCAGTCAGATGGTGGTCAGCTGACCATTTACTTAATACTCAATAGGGACTTGATTTGCTTGAGACTGAGTTCTTCATACCCAAAGAATAACTCCTTCATTTATCAAAATATATAGGACAACGATTGTTGTAAGCCACCCAGAGTTGTGTTCTAAGATGGACAGCCATTCAAATCAAATCAAATCAAATCAAAGAAAGTTTTACTGATAGAGCTACAATGAAATATAACTTTGGCCTGTTTTTGGGGAAGGATGAGAAAGATAGACACTGAAATAGTGGTATACAGTGGAGTTGAATTGGTAGGAAGCCAGAAAAGTAGAGTGAAACAAAAGAAACAGAAATAGAATGAAAGATGGATGAGATATTTCAGTGTTGTACCTATGTTTCCTTATAATTTATGTGAATGTGCAGGATAGCCAAGTTCTATGACAGTAGGGTGAATAAAAAAGAATTAGGAACTACATATATTCATGAGAAAATGTGTGCATTGGCCAATGGGGTGAAAAACTTACCTGGCAGGAAAGATACCATATCATAAATGGCATCCATGACTGGGATTCTGAAGGTCAGACAAATTGAAGGTATGCCAGAAAAGCTGCTCTTCAGATATTATACAGTAGATCTCAGAGCTCTTTCAGTTATAGTTTCAGAGAAACAAAACAAGTGCTAATAAAAGAATAAGGTGACAATCATAAACATTTCCAAATGCACAAAAAGAAAAGATACTGTGTTGTAAACTGCCCAGAGTCCCCCTTTGGGGGAGATGGGTGGTGACAGAAATTTGAAATATAAATAAATAAATAAATAAATAAATAAATAAATAAATAAATGCTGATTAAACTAGTTGTTAAATAAGGGTGCTTGTTGGCAGGTGTAGGTCTCCACAGTAAAGAAAAATTTCATCAAAACAACAAGATGTGCATGGTGATGCCATGACACAAACTCCACCTTTATGTCCATGAATCCCAACCTCTGACTCAAGTTGCAGCATGTTAGTACAGGTAACCCTTGTTTAGCGACCATTTGCAGTTATGATTGTCATGAAAAAGTAACTTTGTAATCAGTCCTTGGATTTAGGACCTTCACAGGCTGTAATGCAAAAGAGAGCTGAAGTAAGATCATAAGCACAGTCACAGTTTCACTTAGTGACCATTTCACTTAATGACCAAGTTGCTGGCCCTAATTGTGGTTGCTAAAAGAGGTCTACCTGTTAAGGTACATGTTTTGTTCCTCCCTGCCTTCCCTGAGGACACCTTTGATTACATGCAGATGCATTTTTGAAAGTAAATAAAAAATCATACAGGACCTGAGGGCAATGGTAGAGAGTTATCTTGTCTGAATTAGGAATAGAAGAAGATGCAGCTTTGTGCATCTCCCTTACTGCTTCCATTGAAAATGTCAATGACATTTAAGTTATTTTAAATATCTCAAGGTAATCTTCAGCAAAGATTATCAGTATGTGACATGACTCAGTCAAAGCTAAACCTTTTCCAGTTGTATTTATTTCAGTAAAAGACCTGTAAGGACATATCTCGATTCTCCCACTGAATGCAATAGATCTTAGAAATGATGAGTTCTGCTGGATCATACTCCTGGTAGTCTACATCTCCCAAATGAATATATTTAAAAGCTGTAGATGGAAATCACTAACCTTCTAATTTCTATCCAAAGGGCCTCAATATGTCCAGTTTATGCTTCAGCCAATCTAGTCAATGACCACTAATAGGCATTTCAATGAAGCTAATAGTTAAAAATGTATAATTGGTTATAATCCATCACAACCAATTATTTTCAGAAAACCCAGGTTTTGATTTTAATTGTGATAGGAATATTTCAGCATAAATAACCTAAAATCTGTGTTTAAAGGTTTCTGGATTTGCAGATTAAGTAAGAATTCATGTTGCCTGGGGAGGTAAGTAGGATTTGATAAAAGTAAATAATTTTATGGTAGGGCTATGTAATTTATGCTTATCAAATACAGACACACATCACATGCAGAGAACATCAGTCAGACACATTTTTTTTTTACTTTGGGTTCTATTATAAGAAGAAGAATTAGTGCTCAATTAGACCAAAATTAGTCCTGCAGCCAATTTTCCCTGAGGATGCCAGAATCTTCAATTCACAGGTTACTTACTGAATCATTTATCTCCTTTATCAGTTAAAAATCACGAAGTTCATTAAAGTAAAATGCAAACAATGTGCCCATTATCAGTGTATGGACCTATATACGTATGGCTGCTACAGCTTCTGCAATTCTATAATCTTTTTCCATTGGCTTCAAATTGCTCAGAGTCTGAGAGTCCAATTGTATGATTCTTTATGCAAGAATCCTGCTATTTCTAATTGGGCTTGCTCATAGGCAGATATGCATAGATTTTATTCTTGTAAATAAGCCAGCATTGTTCAGCATGACACAGAGAGCTGAAAGCTGAGAGAATTGTGGCTTGTCAGAGCTTGTCTAATGAGTTTCTGGATGATGTGAGACTTTGCCTTAATAGCTTGCTCACATATGCTGGGTGATTAAAATGTGCTCCATATGGAAAGAAGCAAAACTAGCTTCATTTGATGATTTTTGAAAATGCAGAGATCATCTTCAGATTCAGTGTTCTCCTTCTTCTAATGTTAACTAGGTTACTCATCCTCATGGAATAGAAAAGAAGATGTCTTCCTACTCCTTTCTTGCACAGAAAAGGTAGTGTGTCATCCTGAGTATTCCATATTGAAAAGTAAGCACAATGGATGGCACTGCTAGCACTTTACATAGAAACACACACACAAGCTTGAAATGAAGAAATAGGCATATGGTGTAAAGTACAACTCTGTATTGCAAATGGAAACAGCATGCCCATTTTTCCATTCGACTAGAAATGTATAATTAGCATCCTTAGGGTGACAAGTGGCTATTGGGCTCTTATCACACAGCTCTAAGCCCAAGCCTAGGGATTACTTTGTGGCAAAAAGGGTGGTGAAATGTCAACATGTGAGGTTTGAGCCTGCTTCTGACTCTGAAAATGAAACTTATACGGAGTCAGAAGGGGAAAACGAAACTCACCAGGAGAGATTTGGAGAAGCTGAACCAGGAAGTAACTCAGCAGAGTGGGAGAGTTTGCAAACGCAGATTGGACAAACTCCGGAGGGGGATTTGAATTCTCCAATTAGCGCTTGAGACAGGAGAGCTGAGAAGCATGCGAATCAGAAGGCAGCTAGATTGGCTGCAGGAGAGAAAAGGCAGGGAAGGGAGATTTTAAAAGGCAGGTGCGTGAGGAGCAAGCTGCCAGAGACAACCAATCCTTCGAGTTGCGGAAGAGCCATTACCTGTGTCGGAAGCCTTGCCTGTAGCCAGAGGAACCAGTGACAGTGTCTTCTACCACTACGGAACCATCTTCTGCACAATCTGCTGTCAAGCTTCACCTTGCCACCCCTGCTGAGCACAGCTTCGTGTCCATCTCCAAGCCTCATTGCATCGCTTCAGCGTGATTCAGGTGTGCTCCCAGATTCAAGCCTTGCCTGGACTCTCCAGTCCAGTCCAGTCTTGCTTCCAGACCTCAGTCCTGCCTAGACTCTCCAATCCAGTCCAGCCTTGTGTCCAGTCCACAGCCTTGCCTAGACTCTCCAGTCCAGTCCAGTCTTGCTTCCAGACCTCAGTCCTGCCTAGACTCTCCAATCCAGTCCAGCCTTGTGTCCAGTCCACAGCCTTGCCTAGACTCTCCAGTCCAGTCCAGCCCTGCTTTCAGATCTCAGCCTCACCTAGACTATCCAGTCCAGCCCAGCTTAGCTTCCAGTCCAATCTTGCCTAGCCTCCACATGTCAGCCTGGTCCTATCTGCATGCCAGCTCATAGAACCTTGCCTCCAGCTTCTGCCTTGCCACACACTCTAGATTCACCTAGCTGAATTCTGCCTGCTGTCCTGCCACAGTCTCATCCTGCAGCCTTGCCTGTTCATCTGTCATTGCCTGGGTGGTCTTGATTGCAATTGCTTTGCCTTATTTATTTACCAGGACCTTACTATTGTAAACAGTTGTTTTAAATAAAGAGTTTTGATAGTAATTCCATCTGGCTGCCTCATAGACTGAACAGGACACAATATTTCTCCATTCTTATTGCATTCCATCAATCCTGTTTAGGGTGACCCAGTCCCTACTGGGCAGGGAATGCCCCCAGGATCATTTACACGGCCACTGTGAGGAATATCAGTGTATAAAGTTGCTTGGATCTGCTCCTGAGGAAGTGGCTAGAGTTCTCTGTGTGGTCATTTCAGCCACCTGTTTTTTTGGACCCAGGGCCCTCCTGGATCATGAAAACAGCCAGGGAGATGCCTTAAGTTAGGTCTATGCTGCGGTTTCAGCCTCTTTGAGGGAGGTGGTGGTACCTCCTGCCTTGAAGGTGTGCCCCCTCTTCAAGAAGCCATCCTTGGATGCAATGTTTTTTGATAACTATTGTCCTGTCTCCAATCTTTCCTTTTCAGGGAAAGTGTTGAGAAGAAGGTTGTTGGTCTGCAGTTGATGAAGACCCTGGAGGAAATGGATTATCTAGACCCATTTTAGTTGGGTTTCAGGCTGGGATTTAATATGGAGATGACCTGTCACACTTGTAGATGACCTGTGGAATTGCTGGGATGGAGGTGGTGCATCAATGTATTTCTTGATCTCTTAGTGGCTTTTGATACCATCAATCATAGTATCCTTCTGGGCTGGTTCCAGGGGTTGGAAATAGGGGCACATTCAGAAAGTGAATGCATTTTGGTTCAGGTCTATCAAATACTTGTTTTAATCCACTCACCATATGCCTCTTCCCTATGGGTTACTGCTGAGAAATATGGTCCTTAATAGGAAAAATAGTTGTCCATCTCTATATTAAGAAATGGAATTACAGTTATATTTTTTTAATCTATGTGAACCTGTTGAGTATTATCATACAGGGTTCTTACTTACTCACCACCCCAAAGTTACAGCTCCGTAAAAATGAATGAGTCCTAGGCAAAAACAAAAACAAAAAACATAAAAAGCAAGCAATCATTAACTCACAGTAACAGTGGTGGGCAGCTGAAAATTTTCCTGCCCAAGATGAAGGAAAAACAAACTGGAAAATTATGCCATGAACAGATAAAGCATTTTCTATACAACTGCAGAGTGAGCACACTGCATCAAAAATCATCACCCAATGTTGTAAAATGGCAGTATAATTATAGGGGAATTGACTTCGTTTTCAGTGGTTACATCAAGAATAAAGTATAGTGGAAAGAATCAGTAAGCTAGAAGAAAAAAGTGTTATAATTATATATCCCCATAAATAGTCGCTGGAGCCTGGATGTTGTTTGGCCTCTTACTCCTCTGCTTCTAACCTTCAGTAGAGATTTATAAATGTGAGCTTTAACAGCATCTGTCCAGCATTCCTTGGTAGTAATTGTATTCACCATGGATGACAATATCTCTGCATCAGAGCAGAATATACGAGGCTGCAAGTTCTTTGTACCCTCTTCCCTTTGATCATTGCTTCCTTAAATAATATAAGAGATTGCCAAGGCTTAGCTTTAGTGTCTATTTATCACAAAGAAAGCTCCGTTGCCTGCTACAGGCTTAAGCCAATACATTCTGGTGGAGACCTATTTTTACTCTAAAATTATAGCAGTTTTAAAATACAGTATTACTGGATTGCTATTCTGCATATTGGTGAAATGATACCCTGGTGTTTATAAATTTTTGTAAAAGAAACCTAATATTGAATTAAAATATTTTTGCTGTTTTTAAATAAGTTTGTGTTTTCTTCAAATTTGGGGTGATTTTTTAAGGATTAAGGAAAGAACCTGCTAATTAATAATATTGTTGTTCGAATGAAATTATTTTGTACATATTATGGCCTACCTTGACTCTGGACCCATTTGTCCTACTTTGCAGAATAGCTGTTTACTTCAAGGACTTTGACAGAACAATCCTCTGTGTGAAGATGTCCTCTGTTTGAAGGGCTACCCAATGTAAGTCTGGATTAAAGAACCATGAAAAAGAAGAACAGGGCCTTTGAAGTCTGGAGCTTGAAAACTGACTTCAGCCAACACAGAGGCCTCCCCTTCATAGTCTTCCCCAAGTGACAAAATGTGTTGCATATATATTTACAGTAATTACTTCTGAAATGCATAAATACATATAAATTAGTATATGTTAAATTTTTTCTTGTTCTTCTTCAGCAACATTTAGAGGGTCACAATCAAATGTCACATCAAAGAAGCAGAACATCTGACAATCTTCAATGCCTTTGGGCATCAGCAGTAGTCTACACGCATACACAGATCTATACCATATATACATGCATGCACAATCCACACATACTTACATATACACATATATGTTTGCTTGAACTGTGGAAAGATTCACAGCCATGCTTTAATGCAGATGACAATGGGTAATAGGAAGGGTTTTAGATGTTTTCAGAGGATAGCAGTTCTTCTTAATAGGTTTTTCAGTGTTTCGTCTGGAGGATTGCCTAGATTCATTTTTGTGCCATATTACTGGAAGAAGAAAAGGGTTTTTTTGCTCAGCTATCCATATACAGCATCCTGGCCACCAACGAAAGACTTTGAGGCAATGTTTCTCAATCTCAACAACTTTAAGATGTGTGGACGTAAACTCCCAAAATTCCCCAGCCAACATAAAGTTGCTGAGATTGAAGAATGAAGCTTGGAGAAGTACAATAGGGAAAAGTAGAATTAGCAAAAAACAAAAACAAAACCCTACAACTTCAAAACCTAACAACAATTGCATCCTTCATTCAATCATCAATTTTGCAGATGACAGCATCTAGCAGATCTTGCTTGATCCCCCAAACATCAAGCAGTGTCAGATCTGGGTAATAGATGGGAGGCTGTCAATAGGCTAGAATGGAAAGAGTTGTTGTTGTTGTTGTTGTTTTTAAGAATCCCAGAATTAGGCAATGGAAAAGCCCTTCCATATTGTTGCCAAGAAAACAACATGGACACATCTATGCAATTGCCAGGTATCAAAGTGAACTTGACAGAGCCATTAGCTTTCATTAGCAGGACCATCTCATGAAAGAATTTGCATTCATGTAAGAAAGGGACTCAGAATCAAAGGTGTGGCAAATAGATTGATTAGACAGGGCTTTCTCAGTCATGGCCCCTTAAATATAGAATTACTTTCCTTGGTATAGTTGTTTGGCTTCTTTGCTGTTCATTTACTGGCAGAGTTCAAACACCTGTGAGTAGAAAGTACAGTTGTCCTGGACTCAAACAAATAGGTCCCTGTTAATCCTTTATGATCTGTGCTTCCCAGAAACTATGGAGATTATAACTGCAATAGTTCTGAGAACCTTTAATATTTGTTTTGTGTTTTTGTCTCTGTTTTCACTGTCTTCTTTCAGCATTCATGATTTAAATGCAAAATAATGTGTCCAAGACACATTAACATATTCATTGTATCACAGATTTTCCAAATAGCTGTAGATCTGCCATATTTTAATGCAGAGCTCTACATTTAAAATATAATATATCCCATATACTAAGAGAATCCATACTGAATAATTAGAATTCAATAAATGATTGTTGCTAATATGTTCTAGTACAGTACTGGATTCAGAATGAATTGAGACTGGGGTTTTCTTCCCCAGTCTCTCTCTCTCTTCCCCACTCTATCTATTTCTTCCCCATCTACCACAGGTAGTCCTCACTTAATGACTGCAATTGGGACCGACAAGTCCATCACTAAATGACAAGGTTGTTAAGTGAAACATTACGTGACCACACCAGACTTATGACATCAATTCCACTGTGGTTGTTAGGCAAATCACCCATACTCATTAAACACAACTTCATGTGACCACAACTTACAACTTACTGTTGGCTTCTCCATTGGCTTTGCTTGTTGGAGGCCAGTTGTGAAGCACACAAATGGTGATCATGTGACTATGGAACACTGCAACCATTCTATATGCACGGTGGTTGTAAAGCACCTGAATGTCAATCCTATGACCACAGGTATGCCACAATGGTTGTACGTTTGAGGACCAGTCATAAAGCTATTTTTTCAGCATTGCTGTAAGTTCAAACAGTAACTAAACAGGGCAGTCATTAACCAAGCACTACCTGTATGTGGTTGCTAGGAGTCAGAAATGACTTGATGGCACATAATCAATTTCTTCCCTAAAACATAACTTGATTGTATACATTATTAAATTATAATAGCAGAAATATAGAAAGTGATGGGTAGAAGCATGATCTCTTCATGCCACATATGCTCAACTGACTTGGGAACATCCTTGAAGTGGATGTGTTAATTCTTTAAGAGGACACAGCAGCTCAGTGTATCAAGCAGTGAGTTCAGGGTGTGTCTGGGTGCTTTGCTTGGTTTTTTATGGGTCCTTTGGAATGTTTTTGAGAATCATTGAATGGAAAGCTTGGAATGCCACTCTGTATGTACTCCCAGATTCCATGAATTCTCCATTACAAATCATGAAAGCTTTCTAGAGAGAAAGGAAAATTATCAGTAGGAATGTACTATAGTACCATTCCTCTCCCAAATTACAGATCTTTCTAAAAGGTTGTAGGATTGCAGGATTTTAATTAACACAACATATGTGGAAGACAAACTTTGTCAAGCATGGTATTTCCAAAAAATTCTTGGCTTGATTTGCTGATAACTTTCTTCTTCAGAGAGTAGAGAATACACAAAACTATCAGCTGTCCTTGTCTGGATGACACTAAATAATTCAGAGAACTTAATTGAAGAAGTGAAACACTGGGGGGAAAAAAATGACTAATGCTAACACTCTTGATTTTAAGTAAAACTAAGCTGAGTGTAGTCAATTGCATTATCTTATTGGTTAAAAAAAGTATGTAAAGCAATGACAGGTAGAATTCCATGGCAGGAAAAGCTAACTGGGGAAGATGGTAAAGATAAATAGGTGTTCTTGAAAAATGATAAACTAAAGGACAATTGCAAACCGTTTTTATAGTAATTTTATTAAAGCTTACAATGACAAAAATTAAAAAAAAAACTAATAGAAACTAAGAAAAATATAAAAGAGTAAAATGAGAGAAAAGAAAAAAGAAAAAGTGCAAAAAACCTTATATATTAAAGAAAAAAGAATATATATATATATAAAGAAATAACTTCCCTCTTCATCATGACAAGTACAAACAATTTCAGTAGCTTGTCATCTTTTCCAAAACTACAGTACAACAAAAACACTCTTCATCCCATGTCTCAACTCTAATTTATAAACAGATTCTTAAAGCCTCATCATTTAATTCTAGTCAGCAAAAGTCCATTAAGAGTTATTAGAAATGACAATCTATATATTTTAACCTTAATCAAATAAACTAGCTATATATTCCTTTCCTCTATTTTTAACACGGTAATTTATCACTTTTTCTAAAAAAAACAACAAAAGATCACTTCTTCCCCTATCTTATCTCTTACCTATAAACTAATTTTTACAACCCTGTCATTCAGTATTGGTCAGCCAAACTCCATTAAGAGTTACCAGAAACAACAACATATATATTTTAACTTTGATAAAAAAAACTCCACTTTATTCCTTTGTTTTATTTTGATCTTTATTCCCTTTGAATAGAGTCCTAGGACTTGAATTCTTTCCATTTTCTCTTTGTCTCTTCTCAGAAAGTCCTTCAAAACTTTAACATGTCTCTCTTATAAATCCAAAATGAAAAAGTTATCCAAGTCACTCTTCTGGTTTGTCATTTGTATATCTCTTTTAAGTGTTGACATCAGCCAGTTACATTTGCATATCCACTGCAACATCTTTAACCATATCATTCTTGTAATCTGTGATTTTTAAATCTATATTCAAATCAGCCTCAATCTCAGTCTTATTAGTAACAGAAAACTTTAAATGTAACTTCTGAGTGCATTGGTCCCAAATATCCTTAAATTTGTCCCAAGTTAGAGTAATTTGCTCCAATCTGTATTAGTGGGTCTCTTCTCCTTTAACTATAATCATTTAATTCTTTCTGGTTCCCTCTAGTGTTTGACCTTCAAAGTCCCATCTTATCATGTATTTTTCTGATGATCAGCATTTTCCCTCAGGAAAGATTCTTGTAATTAATTTCAAAATCTTATTTCAAATTCTGGCCCCTTAGCCCATTCCTAAGTTTCCAAATCAATGTTTTAATCACCCTTATGCTGTTTATTCCAAAATAGTTTTTAAAGGCCTTAAACTTGCATAAAACCTCTTTCACTAAGGATTGAAGGAGACTCACCCGATGTAATGAAACTTGCCTATCTGCAGGTCTTTAATATCCAAAAGCAGTTAACAAGCAACTTCCAGAAGTGATTAAGAAAGCAAGTATGCAAACTGAGTGTCCGTTTGAAGGCTCTGAAATGCAGCTTAAACAAAGATGGCAATTCCCTTGGCTCCCAGAGCCCTGAACCCACTGGAGACCACTGTCTTATGGTCTCTTCATGTGGAGCACACGTGGGCAATCCTGAGTCCTCTCCTTGTCCAGAGAGGAATTCCAAGAAGCTGGTCCATTTGCTGACTTCTCCTCATTCTGCCGCGATCATCAGCTTCACTTACTGCAGAGCTGTCTTCAGTTCACCAAAGCTTCCCTGGAAGTCAACTGCAAACAATTCTAACGGGGTGGGGCTAGGAATTCAGGACAGCAGAAGAAGCCGGTGTGACTAAATACACAGTTTAGTGAAGATCTGAAAATGAGAAAAGGAGACATACGTAGGAGATGGAAAGAGGGCACACCTAGGCATTAAATGGAGAATACCTGGCTTCGCAATAAGAGTTGTGAAAAAGATCTTGGAATTATAAGCTACTTAGATTTGCTTTGATGCCTTTTTTCAGGCTTATATGAAGCATGGAAGCACTGTGATTATCTTTGTCAAAGCAAATAGGCCACATAATTCTCTTTGATAATAGCAAATGTCTCAAAATGCTTCAGGCCAGTGCTGCAAGAGAAAGGCCCTCCCAGTTTTCTCCATCACCATTAGCTGAAGTTATGGTTGCCCCAGCAACATTTGCTGAAGCTACCCAGTTTAGGCTTCAGCCAGCTTTGTGGAGAGGTATGAATCAGAGAAATGTGAAGGAACCTGTTCATTCCATCATGCTGTTACAAACTACATTACTTCATGAAGATTTGCACAACGCTAGTAGTTGATTGCAAACTGAATATGAGCCAGCATTGGGCTACAATTGCAAAAAATGGAAACACAATTTTAGCTATATCTACAGAAGCATGTTTTCAAATCACTTTAAAGGGGTTCAGAGAAGTTGGAACATATTCAGAATGAGAATGATCAGGGGGCGAGAGATCAGGCTTATATGAAGCAATTTATATTCATCTCAACAAAGATTTACACTTTAGATATACCATGATTTTCCCACTGAAGCTCTTCTTCCATGTTTGCCAAAGCTTTTGGTGAGTGGTGCTGGAGGAGGCGAGCAGCATATTTAGTTCTGAGAAGAGATATTTGAGAAGAAATATGGTAGCACTTTTCAAATACCTGAACAGATTTCACATAGGAGAGGATTGAAGCCGGTTCTCTATTGTCCCAGACTGCAAGATGCAGCATATTGGAATTAAGTTATAGAAAGGCAGATCCCAACTGAATATTAAAGAGCAATTCAACAACGGAATCAATTACTCAGAGAGGTGGTGGTTGCTCCTCACTGGATGGATTCAGATGGGTTCAAGCAAGACAGCCATTAATCAGAGATGCTTTAATCTGGATTGATTCATTGACCAGAGGGTTCTCCTCACTGGCCTAAGTGGCCCCTTCCAATTGCACGATTTTGAGTACCTTTTTGACCTTCTCTTGGCCATCCCTTCTGACAAGTGTGATCTAAGTGTCTCCCAAGCCAGATCAAAGTCCTATATCTGAGCTCCCCCTGACTTACCATAGGCACCTTGTTCGCAGCATTTCCAAGATTCCCAGTAATCCTTGATAATATGACTTAGATCCAATACTGCCCTACCTTGCCATTCCTGGAATTTTCCAGCTTCCCCCAGGAATGGTTTTCTCCTTCCACCCCCTGCAATACACTTCCACCTCACAAAGAGGCCAAAAGTGTGTAGCCTGATGGTGGTCTGATAGAAGGTTTATTCTTGATTTGGGTGGCACAAGTGAAATGAAATCCAATCTTTTTCTTCCCTCTCTTGTAATGATGTTTTATGCAAACAGTGGAAAGCGGGGGGGGGAGGGCTTGCTTTTGTTTTTGGCACAACTGCTGTAGCACTTATTTTATGTGAATCACAAGATCTCCCAGTTGCTTCTAATCTGCTCCAGAGTTTGGTCTTTGCCCTGAGTTGGAGCACATCAGTATTGTAAAGCAGGAAGACACATACCGTGACTGTTTCCTTCTGTTGAATGCTGCATTCTCTGCTCTTCAAGGGAGAGAGAGAGAGACACAGACGCAAAAAGAATACTGGTGCATCTTTCCTCTATCTTCTTACCATCTCTTTCACTAAAACTAATTTATCCAGGCTAACAGCAGATACCTAACCAAGAGGTGTATATACAGTGGATCCATAATTGTTAACCTGCAGCAGGAAAGTTAAAAGATATATTTTAGGATGACTGCACTGATTTGCTTAAATGAGGAGCATTATTTGTATATTCCTGAATTTCCACTGCCCTAATTATTCACTGCAGTGAGAATGGCTGATGCAAATGGACAATGGCAGACTCTTTAGTTTGCTCATATGGCAGTTCTTTCATAAATTGTTTATGCAATGCTATGTACAGTCAATATATGGCACTGAATGAAGCAGTGGGACTCTGAAGCTTCAAAGGGGATTTGACTTCCATCAAAGCATCCCACTGAAGCTGCAGCACAAATCAAAGAAGGATGTGGTCCAGCTTTCCATGTCTGTGCATACTTGTGCAAGAGACATGTCTGCTAATACTTCCAGTGAGGTGAAGCAGTCAGCCAAACTGCTACAACACTGTTTGGGGGTGATAAGGGACAACAGTTTTTTTAGAATTAATTTGACACCCATAGGGGATCTGCTTCAGCAAAGGATCGTTACCTTGTCGTGGTGCTGGAGCTTGAGCACCTCAATGATGCCATGAGCTAAACCGTGAAGGGCCACCCAAGACGGGAAGGTCATGACAGAGAGGTCAGACTAAATGCGATCCCTGGGGAAGGTAATGGCAACCCACCTCAGTATTCTTGCCGTGAAAACTAAATGGATCAGTACAACCAGAGATATGTCGGTATACCATCGGAAGATGAGACCCCCAGGTCGGAAGATGGTCAAAATGCTACTGGGGAGGAACAGAGGATGAGCTCAACTAGCCCCAGACGTGATGACGCAGCTAGCTCAAAGCCGAAAGGACGGCTAGCGGCCGACGATGCTGGTGGTGAACGGCGAATCCGATGTTCTAAGGATCAACACACCATCGGAACCTGGAATGTAAGATCTATGAGCCAGGGCAAATTGGATGTGGTTATTGGTGAGATGTCAAGATTAAAGATAGACATTCTGGGCGTCAGTGAACTGAAATGGACTGGAATGGGCCACTTCACATCAAATGACCACCAGATCTACTACTGCGGACAAGAGGACCACAGAAGAAATGGAGTAGCCTTCATAATTAATAGTAAAGTGGCTAAAGCAGTGCTTGGATACAACCCAAAAAATGATAGAATGATCTCAATTCGAATTCAGGGCAAGCCATCTAACATCACAATGATCCAAATATACGCCCCAACCACAAATGCTGAAGAAGCTGAAGTAGAGCAGTTCTATGAGGATCTGCAGCACCTACTGGACAACACGCCTAAAAGAGATGTTATTTTCATCACAGGAGACTGGAATGCTAAGGTGGGCAGTCAAATGACACCTCGAATTACAGGTAAGTATGGCCTGGGAGAACAAAACGAAGCAGGACACAGGCTGATAGAATTTTGCCAAGACAATTCACTCTGCATAACAAACACTCTCTTCCAACAACCTAAGAGACGGCTTTATACATGGACTTCACCAGATGGACAACACCGAAATCAGATTGATTACATCCTTTGCAGCCAAAGGTGGCAGACATCTGTACAGTCGGTAAAAACAAGGCCTGGAGCTGACTGTAGTTCAGATCACGAACTTCTTCTTGCACAATTTAGGATCAGACTAAAGAGATTAGGGAAGACCCACAGATCAGCTAGATATGAGCTCACTAATATTCCTAAGGAATATGCAGTGGAGGTGAAGAATAGATTTAAGGGACTGGACTTAGTAGATAGGGTCCCAGAAGAACTCTGGACAGAAGTTGGCAGCATTGTTCAGGAGGCGGCAACAAAATACATCCCAAAGAAAGAGAAAACCAAGAAGGCAAAATGGCTGTCTGCTGAGACACTAGAAGTAGCCCAAGAAAGAAGGAAAGCAAAAGGCAACAGTGATAGGGGGAGATATGCCCAATTAAATGCAAAATTCCAGAGGTTAGCCAGAAGAGATAAGGAATTATTTTTAAACAAGCAATGCGCGGAAGTGGAAGAAGACAATAGAATAGGAAGGACAAGAGACCTCTTCCAGAAAATTAGAAACATTGGAGGTAAATTCCAGGCAAAAATGGGTATGATCAAAAACAAAGATGGCAAGGACCTAACAGAAGAAGAAGAGATCAAGAAAAGGTGGCAAGAATATACAGAAAACCTGTATAGGAAGGATAACAATATCGGGGATAGCTTTGACAGTGTGGTCGGTGAGCTAGAGCCAGACATCCTGAAGAGTGAGGTTGAGTGGGCCTTAAGAAGCATTGCTAATAACAAGGCAACAGGAGACGACGGCATCCCAGCTGAACTGTTCAAAATCTTGCAAGATGATGCTGTCAAGGTAATGCATGCTATATGCCAGCAAATTTGGAAAACACAAGAATGGCCATCAGACTGGAAAAAATCAACTTATATCCCCATACCAAAAAAGGGAAACACTAAAGAATGTTCAAACTATCGAACAGTGGCACTCATTTCACATGCCAGTAAGGTAATGCTCAAGATCCTGCAAGGTAGACTTCAGCAGTTCATGGAGCGAGAATTGCCAGACGTACAAGCTGGGTTTAGAAAAGGCAGAGGAACTAGAGACCAAATTGCCAATATCCGCTGGATAATGGAAAAAGCCAGGGAGTTTCAGAAAAACATCTATTTCTGTTTTATTGACTATTCTAAAGCCTTTGACTGTGTGGACCATAACAAATTGTGGCAAGTTCTTAGTGGTATGGGGATACCAAGTCATCTTGTATGCCTCCTGAAGAATCTGTATAACGACCAAGTAGCAACAGTAAGAACAGACCATGGAACAACAGACTGGTTTAAGATTGGGAAAGGAGTACGGCAGGGCTGTATACTCTCACCCTACCTATTCAACTTGTATGCAGAACACATCATGCGACAAGCTGGCCTTGAGGAATCCAAGGCTGGAGTTAAAATCTCTGGAAGAAACATTAACAATCTCAGATATGCAGATGATACCACTTTGATGGCTGAAAGTGAAGAGGAACTGAGGAGCCTTATGATGAAGGTGAAAGAAGAAAGTGCAAAAGCTGGTTTGCAGCTAAACCTCAAAAAAACCAAGATTATGGCAACCAGCTTGATTGATAACTGGCAAATAGAGGGAGAAAATGTAGAAGCAGTGAAAGACTTTGTATTCCTAGGTGCAAAGATTACTGCAGATGCTGACTGCAGTCAGGAAATCAGAAGACGCTTAATCCTTGGAAGAAGAGCAATGACAAATCTCGATAAAATAGTTAAGAGCAGAGACATCACACTGACAACAAAGGCCCGCATAGTTAAAGCAATGGTGTTCCCTGTAGTAACATATGGCTGCGAGAGCTGGACCATAAGGAAAGCTGAGCGAAGGAAGATCGATGCTTTTGAACTGTGGTGTTGGAGGAAAATTCTGAGAGTGCCTTGGACTGCAAGAAGATCCAACCAGTCCATCCTCCAGGAAATAAAGCCAGACTGCTCACTTGAGGGAATGATATTAAAGGCAAAACTGAAATACTTTGGCCACATAATGAGAAGACAGGACACCCTGGAGAAGATGCTGATGCTAGGGAGAGTGGAAGGCAAAAGGAAGAGGGGCCGACCAAGGGCAAGATGGATGGATGATATTCTAGAGGTGACGGACTCGTCCCTGGGGGAGCTGGGGGTGTTGACGACCGACAGGAAGCTCTGGCGTGGGCTGGTCCATGAAGTCACGAAGAGTCGGAAGCGACTAAACGAATAAACAACAAAGGGGATCTGCAAGGAGGCAAGAAAAGCAAGCTGGACATAAAGGTGCAGTACATAAAGGTGGGGTTTGTGTCACAATGTTACCATGCAGGTATGTCATCATCTCAGTTCTCTGTGGATCCCTAACCTTCAATCAAATAACTCCTTCGATCTGACACTAGATAGCTCTACAAAGTGAAACACAGCAGATTCACACAGGCCTATGACACTGTACTGAAACAAACAAACAAAAAAAGAAAGCACTCTAACATCAGACAATGGAAAATGAATTTAAAAATAAATACATGGCAGCTAAGGTACCTATATTTATTCATCAAAGTTCTGATCCAACATTATTTTATACAAGGGATCAAACCTGCGACTTTATCGTCATCAGCCTCATCTTGATGGGATCATAACTTAGTAGAGTCTCGTACGCAAACCTCCTAAATCTAATTAGATGGCTAGTGGCTTTTCACAAGGAAGGGTCAGAAAGATCCACTGTATATACAGTTTAAAGGCCCCATTACAGAAAAATATTAATCAGCTTTCTAAACAGGTATTTGACACAATGTAAAAAACACGATTGAGGTTAACCATGTTACTCCTAACTGTTCCAAAATAATACTTAAAATGACAGGTCTGTTGAAAAGTCTTTGTGGAAGTGCCACCTGGTTTGCCATTTCTGTTGCCATTATTATGGCGAACATGATGACATCTTAGAGGTATCCCGATGACATTTAATTTGTATTAGACAGTAGGACATAACTTTAAAAAGAGTCAAGATTAATTTCATACCTTTTATTTGCCCAAAACAAAGAGCACATGCTTTGATTGATGAGCAAACAGAAATGAGAAATGGTAAGTTTATCATGGTTCATTAACTTTTAAGATATTCTTCTCTAAGGAAGCATTTTTTTAAATGGTTTTTATTACAATTTCATTTTTTCATTTTTGTTTTTTTAGGTAAGTATATGGTGTGTCAAGGCCTGCTGTTTAGGGTCATTTTCAAGTTTGGTAAGTATGGGACTATGACTAGAATATATTTTATGGATCAGTAGGTCATCTGTAGCAGTGTGTGTATGTGTGTGTGTACAGGTAGTCCTCAGTTAATAACAGTAACTGGGACCAGAATTTCCATCACAATGCGGTCATAAAGTGTGATGTCATGTGACCACATTGCTTAGCAATGGCAATCCTGGCAGTCCTATTGCTGTCATTAAGCGAGAATTGTGTGTTGTTAAGCAAGGACCTCCTCGCAACTTCCTGCAGGCTTCCAACAACCAAGTCAGTGAGGAAGCCAGCAGGAAGTTGTAAGTCCCAAGCAGCTTGCAAACAGGCCATTGGGCAGGTGAGTGGCTGCTTCCAGGTGGGGGAGGATGCGCAGGTAGCCAGCATGGCACAAGCACAGTGTAGGTGTCTGGTGCCAGGTGGGGGAGGGTGTACATGGGTGTGCTGGTGGTCGTCATACCATACCATGGTGTGGCTGAGGGTGGCTGCTGCCAGGCGGGGGAGGCTTATCACAGCGACTTGTGAACTTCTCTGCCAGCTTCCCCATTGACTTTGTTTGTGGGAAGCTGGCAATGGAAGGTCACAAATGGTGATCACATGATTGCTAGATGCTGCATCTTTTATAAGTACGAGCCAGCTGACAAGCACTCAGATCACATGGCTGTGGGGGTGCTGGGATGCCCAGAACTTTGAGGATAGTTTGTAAGTACCACTCCAGTGGCATCATAACTTCAAACTGTTGCTGAACAAGTGTTCATTAACTGAGGACTGTGTGTGTGTGTGTGTGTGTGTGTGTGTACTGTGTGTAGACTATGCAGTGAAGCTCAGAGACAGTCCAACACATTGTGGCAGGTGTAATATGCAGGCAGGAACAGCATACACTGAACAGCACAACCAAGTAGCTGGCATTGTGTACAGGAACATCTGCACAGTGTATGGGCTAGACCCGCTCAAGTCCAGATGGCAGATTCCACAGAAGGTCAAGGAGAATGACAAGGCTAAGATTCTGTGGGACTTCCAGATTCAGACAGGCAGGCAGGTACTGGCCAATCAACCAGACATCGTAATAGTAGACAAGGACCAGAAGACAGCAGTGGTGATGGATGTGGCAGTGCCAAGTGACAGCAACACCAGGAAGAGGGAGTATGAGAAGCTGGAGAAGTACCTGAAGGAGGAACTAGAGAGGATGTGGAAAGTGAAGGTCAAAGTGGTTCCAGTGGTGGTAGGGGTACTCGGGGCTGTGACCCCCAAGCTGGGAGAGTGGCTCCAACAGATCCCAGGAAGAACATCAGCACTCTCTGTCCAGAAGAGTGCAGTGCTAGGAACAGCCAAGATACTGAGCAGAACCCTCAAACTCCCAGGCCTCTGGTAGAGGACCTGAGGTTGAGGAAGACACACACCACCCATAGGGGTGAGAATACACACACACACACACACACACTCACATACATGCACACACACACACACATACATACATACACACACACACTTACACACACACACACACACACAGTATATAAGCTTTAGCCAATGTCAAGTAGAACAACTAGGAGCAATAGGAGCATCTGTGACTATGGCATGCCTTGGTTATATGCAGAAACCATCCCAAACAACGGATTTCAATATTTGATACTTCTTAAATCAATCCCATAGTTATGCAGTCTTACTGACACTTGAATAGTATCAAGTTTTATGTTTTCAAGTCATAAACTAAAAGCTAGGTCCAGAATGGCATACATTGGCAGCTTGAATTACGGGTGCTGAGTGTTTGCTGCAGTGTTTGTAGAAATGGACAAGCAAATGATCAGTGGACTGAGGGAGTATGGCAGTAGTTCAAGGGGCAAAACACCGAGGAATGGGGAATGATGTAGTTATATGACATTATGCATGGTGTGGTGGACTTTCTTTTCCGATAATACTAGAACTGGAGGTCAAATAATGAAGCTGATTGGTGAGCAAGCCAGAGCAGATGAAAGAAAGTACTGGTGCACACTGTACAAGTTAGCTGAGAACTGCAAGATGAAATGATGATCGGAAAGTACAACAGCTTTAAACGGCATTGGGACGTATTTCTGAAGGCTAATACACGTGAGAGTGCTAGTGATGGCAATTCTGTGTATTTCCTCCAGTATCACAGACAGTAGGCCCCTCTATTCCAGGTCAATGGAGAATGGAAACAGAATGCATGCCCTTCTTGTAGGCTTTCCGTAGGCCCATCTTTGGCCAGAGTGGGGGACCAGTTCTTTGATCTGACCCAGTGTAATTCTGGTTCTTGCTAGCACCATGGTGATTCTGTTGTTGCAGAAGGGTGGAAGTTTTTAGTGACCGGAATTTCAAAGGTAGTCTGCAGTTAGCGAGCATACAACGGCACTGAAAAAACTGGCTTTACGACTGGTCCTCAAACTTACAACCTTTGCAGTGTCCCCACAGTCACGGAATCACCATTTGAGCACTTCGCAACTGGTATGCATTTATGATGATTGCAGAATCCTGCAGTCATGTGATTGCTATTTGTGAGCCACTTCACAGCCAGCTTCCAACAAGCAAAGTCAGTGCAGAAGCCAGCAGTAAGTCGCAAGTCACAGTCACTTGATGTTGTGCTTAATGACCATGGCTGATTCACTTAAGGACCTCCATGGAACTGACCTTGTTAATCCAGTGTGTTATGTGATGGTTCACTTAACAACTGCATCACTTAGCAATGGAATTGCTGGTCCCAATTGTGGTTGTTAAGTGAGGACTACCTGCACCCTGATACCACCCCACATATATCTACTCTTCAGTTTACAGGTGTGCAGTATCCAGATCCAAAGTGATCAAAGATACGTCAGATGCAGTGTGGTCATCTTCACTGACCCTAGTTGGCACCTCCTTAAAAGAATTCTGGCTGTTTCTAAGCTCACAAAGAGCTTCATGGCCTCAGAAAAGTAATTCAGTTGAGTTCAGGAGGAATCACAAAGGCATTGTAGTTCACCATGATTCACCTGAGTCAAAATGCTGCAATTAGTCCCTGAGGGATATTGATGGATAGCCTGAAACTCATTGAGGCAGTGATATCATTTTTTGCTGAAATTCCCCTATTGCCCACAACTACAGTAAGTAGTAGCAATACGGAAATACACATGCACAAAACCACTAATTAATGTCACTACTCCTGGATACATAGCCAAATCTAACTATGCAGCAAAGCACGACTACTTTCCCAATGAAGCATCATGACTGTTGAAAATCACAACACAAAACGGTGTATCATGAAGAAGCTGAGTCTTGGTAGTTTAGCTGCTCACTTCATAACATGTATAGCGTGAGAAATGTCTGGTAGAAGTAAAGTCCAATCCTTGCAGTTCTTCCACTGACACGTAGAAATTTAATTGTGACTTGGCTTATACAGCAAGTCGTTCTGTACTAGGCTCTTATGCACAAAAATCCATGATGCTTGATTTTCAGTGCAACTGTTGTCCGTATGGAAATTGCAGAGAGAAAAAAAAATGACCTCACACCTTGTTTTACATACTTTGTATCTGTATAAATCTATTGTTCTTCAGAATCCTGGCACTTTTTTTTAACCTAGGATAATACCAGTCACTCAAGAAGCATGTCACGGATGTGGTGGTGTCATTGGTGTGCATAGCAAATCATATTTGGCTGTGCAGTGATAAAAATGAAGATCAATAAAGATGCACCACCACCAGCCTCTCTAGCTGTTATGTTCCAACATAACGGTTGTAAGCTCAAAGAGGGGTGTGTGAGGTGTTTGTGTGTATGTATGATGCCAATGAGGATGAAGTCTTAACGTTTAACCAAATTCTAAAAGTTCCTTTCAGATGCTGCATGGTGGGTAGCACTTTTCAAAGAATAGAATGGCTGTGAAACATGCTTTTTTCCAGATAGGTATTGCTCCTCTCCGTTTCCTCATTTTATAGCAGAGATAACTTTGGTAGATGCTTAGGTGTGCTCTGCAGAAGATGGCCAAATGCTCCTGTCAAAACTCTTTCTTCTACATTTTTAATAGAGAGTCAGGAGCTGCTATACCATCTGTTCACCCTACTGTGGTTTCATGGTCTCCATCCATTCTTTATCTTCTGCATTTCCAGGTAAGCTATCTAGGATTACCTTACAATTAACATCAGCCTGGAACTATTTTGCAACAACTGTTCTTCTACTATACTGCAGTCTAGCTTTCTTCTTTCAGACCACAGTAGCACAGTTTTATAGAACTTGTGAACATTGCCACAGTAAGGTTGCAATGTGTCTTTAAGAAACCTATGCTCTTGGGTATACACACAAAAGCATACACACATACACACACACTGTATCAGAGGTCATTAACAGAAAATAACCTACTGAGACACACCATTCTTGTTTACAGTGAGATGCTGGTGGTGGCAGCAGGTATATAAAACATAAACTCAACAGGGAACACTGAACTAATAAAAAGACAAGGGTCTATAAAGCACTGAAAAATCCAAAGCCAACTGTGCAGGTAAGAATAAAATAGAACATTTTTTTTTTTTCTCATAAAACAATCAAAACACAGACTTTTCACTAAAAAAATGAATCCTATCCCCTACTGAGCTGGAATATTTATGGCTGGGTGGTATTTTTTACAACAGGGCCAGTCCTCCAGAAATCAGAATTTGAGGAGCAGAATCCCAAGTGTGTGGCTGTTGTGTGTATGAGAGAAAACAGCTGTAACCACAGCTCCTCTGGCCAGAAAAGGCTTCCAGGATCCTCCGGTCACTGAGATGGCTACAGAAGCAAAGATATGCAAAACAAAGGCATGCAGCCGTCTCACTATGTGTCTTTGTGAAATAGCTTTGAAGGGATGATCTGCCCAGCCTTCATTGAAGTGAAGCACCCGTTTGAAGCCTTGCACAGGCCTAATACATATTCTAACTCCAGATCTATTTCTCCTCCTCCTTCTTGTTTATGTGTGCCTTGGAATAACCCACTATGCAAGAAATGGTCTTCGAAAACCCAAGGTAAATATTTTGGACTATAAGAAGCCGTTCATAATTTTTCAGTGTACTGAGTACAGAAGAAGTGAACTGGATGCATCCTTGCTGAGCAGGGACTGAGGTGTGAAAGAAATCTATGAACTGGCACTGGAGAAGTAAAACAGTAGAGTGCTATGAACAGTGTTGCTGACGTACATCAAGGGTGAACAGTCGATAAATCCTAGTCCATGTGTGGCCTCCAATCCCCTTCTTGTGTCTGACGGAGGCTCCCAAAATTATTTACAGTGACAAAGCATCAAAGTCAATAGTTTGATTTCCTTTCCTTGTCCAGTAGAAAAGTAAAGAAGACATGCTAAGCCTTCAGAGAGAGCTATGCTCCTAGGAAAGATCTCCCTAAACTCCTGAAACTCTAAATTCTAGATAATTGTGAATCACCACTCTTTGCCACCTGTGGTCTCAGCCACTGAAAGTAATGCTTAAAAAGAGATTGCCTGAAAAGTGACCAGTGCCCATCATCTGTGCTGTCTTTTTCCACACTGTCTGAATGTCTTCAGAGTTATTTATTTATTTATTTATTTGTCTATTTGTCTATCTATTTATTTATTTATTTATTTGTTTGTTTGTTTTCTATCCCGCCATTATTATTTTTTTATAAATAACTCAAAGCAGCAAACATACCAAATACTCCTTCCTCCTCCTATTTTCCCCACAACAGCAACCCTGTGAGTAGAGTTGGGCTGAGAGAGAGTTTCTGTTTCCCCACCTTCCTTTCTGTTCAGCAGTAAAATATTTTGCTTTGGTACCTGGCTTTTCTTGTGGCTTGATTGTCCTTTGGTGAGGCAAGTATCACGGACCAGGAATAATCTGACTGCTCAGAATACTCAAGTTTTGTATCTCCTGTTTTAGGGTCTGCTAGTTCAGCACTCTGAATTTTAAGTTTGATATCTGGAATATGAAAAATGAACTTTACTACTGACACTAGCTGGTATCTTATTAGTGCTATCCATTCCTGAATTTCCAGTGAATAACTAACTAATAGAAATGTTTCCGTCTGAGAAAGTTTTAATCTATTTTGTCTCCACTCTCACTGAAGATGTGCATGGTATATAACCTTGACACCTGGGTAGCCTGTTCCCAAATAAGGGAGCCAGGCTTGCATGGGACATAGACGATTTTGAGAGTCATCCCATTATAGATGCAGGATTATCTCTGAAATTGAAGGAATCAAAAGGAATCCAGGCTATTTGATTTGCAAGTGGAGCACAGCTAAAAAGATTGCTGGGATTGCCATCTTCAGCAGGCCCCTGAGCTTCAAGAGTGCTGCTCCTGTTAAAGCACTTCCACAAGAAGGGTTGCATAATGCTGTATTTTTGTCCATATAATTTCAGTTTCTGAAGTAAACACCATCCCTGTGCCTACCAGAGCGATGGCATTAGGCAGTAACCTAAATCAACATTAACAGTCTCTGCAGCTGTCAGGTGTACTCCTGGGCTGTTAGACTAAGTTGACATTTCCCCTTCTACGTATGCTTCCATGCAGAGCCATGCTGGGTCTTTGCTGTTTTATTTTGCCTTTTCATTCTCAGTACCAACTCATCTTGTGCTGCTGTCAACAGAGCTATGGGAGAGAATCATTTGCATCATATACAGATAATGGTGAACAGCATTACTAGAAAGGTTTTTGGCTTCAGGATAATCTTTCTCTCTTTCGCCTAATAAGCTTGGCTATCAGATAGTCCTTCCACAGGCTTAGATTGATTTTGCATTACAGTTGCAGAAGAGGATGGAATCTCAGGCTTGATCCTGCATAACTAAGAGGAATGTTTGGATTGGCTCCAGTTTGATCCACCTCATCAGTCCAATCCTGTTCCATCAATCATTTAGATTGATTCAGAAAATCAGGCAATTCAATATGATTTTCTGAAGCTGTTAAAGAAAGGGGGGGGATTTTATGCATAAGCAATCATCCTTTTGAATCACCCAATTCGTCTGGGGGCAGTCAGTTCAATATGACTTTCCAATGCAGTTCATTCAGTAAATCATTTGGGTTGAAAAGCTTTCAAATTGAGTCTCTGTATTTGAGATTTACATAACCACAGCAACTAATATTATTTTAAATGTTCAAATACCAGAAGCGGGGGCGTGGGTGGGGAATAAATCCACAATCTCTTTTTTCAGCCTTGCTCAATAGTTATTTACTGTCCTAGCAAATAAGATCTAGGATTCTTGGTATTTTCTGCTTCAAAGCCGCCCTTCTTTTATCAAAGGTTCAAATGAAGCACCCCCTCAGAGCTGCTTTACAAAGCAATGTGGTCCCCTTATCTCTAAGAACGAAGCAAAGTGGCCATGTTGCTTTGCTTTTCTCCGCATTGTGCCCTTCTCAACATAACTCCTGCAGAATTTGGAAGAAAGTTGAGAAGTACCTTCCTCTCAGGAGTTCTTCAGAAAACTGAGAACTTCCTCCACAGTGCTGGATAAAATGCTTCCAGGCTGCACAGCTTCAATAAACATGGAGGGATTGTCCACAGTATGTGCTGAAAGTGGCCAGACAATTCACCCACTCTATACACTGCACCACTCAACAGGCTGAAATCTTCCAGGATGGGCAGCTTCTTCCACAACACTGGCCCATTGCAGTTTAGGTCCCCACCTCTTTGCTTCGTCCATATACATTTGGCAATGCTTCATTCTCAGTGCATTATACCTGAACTCTAATTTGGTTCTGAAACCTAAGTGAAAAGTTTAAGTTTCCTGCAAAACAGGTTTTGGTTTGGATTTTTGAGCTAAGTTGACATGGCAGAAGGTCCTGTTGTGTCCCCCTAACCTGCTAACCCACCCTAACCCCCCACATTTGTAAGTCCACCATCAGATGGCAGCCTCCCTTACTGCCCCTACTTGCTGATCTAAAAAAGTGCTATGAGATTAATTCCCTTTAGCCATTTTTTGCTTGGGATTTAATTCAAATGCAAAAAATCTAGATCTTGTACATACTGTAGCTGAAAAGTGATTGTAGACAAGATTATGCCCTTACAGTTTCCCCTTGGCCATCTCACACCCAGTAATCCACTAATGAGGATTCCACAGAAAAACAATTTCTTTTCCATCAGATTGGATGAGGATTAAAAAATGCAAAACCAGAAAAAAAATTGGCAGAGCAATAATCAATAACCCACCCTCATACTGCCTTTATTTTCAAGCCAGTTTTTCTGGTGCCATCAAATAAAATGGTACTTTTCCAGCTCAAATCAGATGGCAGCCACTAATTTACTCTAAATGTTTTCCATTTCTTTTTCAAAGCTCATATGTGTTTTATACATTTAAAGAAACAATATATTTTTTTTAAAAAATAAGCAAAGCATGGCCCGATATTTTCAGTTCAGCTGGCAAGAATACTAATTACATTATCACATATTCAGCAGCATTCAACAAAGTTATTTATTCATTTGTCCTCAAGGCCTGAGATGCCTAGCAGGTCAATTCCAATAAGCAATACCTTGTGAGCCTCAGCCAATAGTATGCACACATAATTAGATGTAGAGCCATGTGAAAAATCTTATACACAAAAGCCAAACCTTGGAGATTTGCCTTTTTGATGGCTTCGTGACTGAGTGAGGAAATTTACTTGTCGCCATAAGCCAAACACACACACACAAATTAAAAAAAAAAACACCTTTATGAAAAAAGAAGGTAGGAAAGTAAAGAATAAAATGATCCTCTCTATATATTTTAGATGCTGAATTTTGAATGTAAGTTCTTAAAGGAAAGCTATGATATGGAAATCAATATTTAACATTTGAAAAATACATTTCAGTCAAAAGTACAATTGATGCCGAACCTACTGGCATTGATCAGAAACAAATCAAATACAATATTTGATTGTTACAGCATTGAAATGAAATAGGCCTCAAACATAGATTGTATGTAGTTGTATTCACCAAGACAGACAACCTTTCTAGTTTGAGATGGCTTGCCTCTTGAAAGAATCTATCTTTTTGCTTTGCTTTTAGTTTTAAAACCTTAATGAGTTCATTTCTGCCCTCTGAAGTGGCATCACTGTGAAGGATCTACCCTGGCCTTGTTTAGATTTCATCCTGAAGCATGTGAATTTTGAAATATTTTGCTAAAATTATATTTTATGTTGTGGTGTTGTTCTCCTCATCTCAAAAGACAGAAGACAGATTCCAAACAGCCTAGCATGGTGCTTAGTTTCAGTTTGTGAAATAAATATGATAGATTTCACATTTAAAAGCCATCCATGGAGCTGGAGAACCCAATGGTATCTGCAAGGTAGTGTCAAAATCTTTAGTGTGGCAGGCCTGGTATCACAACTGAATGTACATCCTGTACTTTTTGAATGTGCATGCCAAAGAACCAGTGCGTTTGATCATGACATCCTGCCCATCATCTTGCAAATTTTAACTGATCCAACCTCTACACACACCCATGTGAGAACTTCTAGAGCAGCTGCTTAAAACAACATAAAGAGCTGCTATCCAGAATGCATTTTTAATCAGTTTAAAACTGTTTAAAACCATAACTGCATATGTCTTCCAAAAGCCTTGGCTTAAGCTAAAAGATCCTTTGAAAATTACACCAAAGAATTATAATGTTTTATGTGACAGAAAAGAAAAAAAAATGTTAAACAGAATCATAAGGAGTATATTAATCCTAATTAAAAATAAATTAGGACTAAATTAAAATTAAATTAAATTAAAATTTGCTGCTTTTCTGGTGGTTGCCATTATAATATAATCCGAAAATGAAAGTGGCACAAGTAAGGGAAAGAGAAAAGGCAAACTTCCCTTTAAAAAAAAAAAAAAAGTCTTCCTGTGCTCTTAATACTTTCATCTCAAATGGCACTCTGTAGTTACAGTCAGCATCACCTTCAGCATTGCCATAGTTACAGTCTTTATCTTTTGTTTTGTAAAATCCACCAACTGTCTGCACTATTTAATAGCAAACAAAAAACCTTCCCATGAAGGTCTGGCTTGTTTGTCTATTTTAATTCCAATTTGTTCAAAAGCACTTTCACCAAAAAATAATATTTCAAAATAACTATCCCCTTTATCTTTTTAAAGCTTTCTTACATCTACTTCTTGTTAAGCTTTTTGCCAAAAGTTTTTAAATCTTTAACCTTTTTTGTTTCCTTTGTAATCCAGAAAGAATGTTGACTCACCAAGTGGAATTTTCTTATCCTGCTGCTCAGAAAATCTTTTTTTTAAAAATAAATAAATTACATCCAAAAATGTTAAAGAAATGCAAACCCTGTGTCCATATAGGGTGCATTATGGCTGTGAGCTGGTTTGAAATCCCTTGACTCCCAGCCACCTAACTCACAAGCAAAACACAAAAACCTCAGTTCCTGCAGTCTACTCATGAGTAGTGCAAGTGGGCAATCTCACAATCTCTCCTTTTTCTGGAGAGACTTTGCAGCCAAAATTCGCCATCTTGCCACTGCAGCAATGCTATCCCTGCTCCTTCAGGGTTGTCTAGTTCTCTGTGAATCCTCACTGGAAACTCACCCATGTCACTTTTTAACAGGTTGTATTTTACCTGAGTAAGCAGATAACCTTTCTAAGGTAGGGGAACATCTTCTAAAATCTCTGGAATATCTACTTAAGCTTTCAATGCTTATTCCTCTTCATAATTACAAGCTGCAATACTATACTTATGAACTTTGGAGTTAGCCCCCGACTCCAATATATAGAATTGCACTGTCAATGTAGGTTTATACAAATTCAGATGAAGGGGACCATTATTAAGAAGAAAGAGAAAATGCAGTTTTAATTAATTGGGTTAACTTTAGGGGTGTGCAAATCAGGACTGAATCATTTCAAACATTCAGAATAGGTTGGAAAATTGATTCAGTTTAGTTCAGATGTCTGAAATTATTCATACTGAATTTCTCCCCTGGATTCAGTTAAGTTCAGAATGAATCAGACCACTAAAAACATTTGAACATTCAGAGAAAACATCCAGACTGTTTTGAGTCAGTTCCGATATGTTCAGTTCAGTGAATGGAATGGAATGGAATCAAGCTGATGCTCTGAATCAGTTCATATCAGTGTTTATTCATTTGGTTGATTTATTTGTTCTTCCAGGAAACTAAGGATTCCTTCAGGAAACCAAGAAGCTTACATGGGGATATCTCCTTATTTTTATCTCTATAACAGCCACTGCTTGGTGTACAGTAGGCTGGGCTGAGAAAGAATGAACCCTAACCCCAATAAATTTTCATGGCTGAGAGCACTCTTGAATGTTGGTCTCCTTTGTCCTAGATCAGCCACCTTAAAAAAAGTGTTGATTATTCTTGGAAAGCTATTAGGCATATATACATTCAGGATGTAATGTGATAAAATTTATAGATGTAAACGAACAATTAATCAAGGACCCATTTGTAAGAGAAATAAACCTTCATTGGATCTTAATTGGATGATCGCAGTGAAACCAAATTCAACATGCAGTAGTTGAGAGAAAAATGCTCAGAAAGTTCAATCATTCTCTCTTTTAATCTTAAAAGAAAGATAATGATCTGTCTGAGAGGAATCTGAAAGGGAAAATAAGAAGGGTCAAACCTTTTTGACACACTCAGAAGTTATTTAAAACCATGTTAAAATAGAAGCTGAAATAAAAATGTATACAACAGTGACAGATTAGGAAAGGTATAAACAAGCCCAAGAGGATGTCAGTGTAGTTAATGAGGGGAGTCAGGAAGCTATAAAAGGTAAGATGGCTTTCATTAAATGTACAAGCTAGTCCAAATGAGGAAAATAAAAAGACTAGCATAAAAATAGTCACAAAGTTTTAATGATACAAATGTAAAGCAAAGGAACTCAGTGGAGAATTTGAGGAGTATCTTGCTAAAATCATTGAAACAATATTATTTTTAAAATAAAGTATGTGGGGCCTGTTGCAGTATGAAATGCTTCTGTTCAAGGTCTCAATTTAGGGACACTTCATTCCATTATTCATCCCTTGACAGTTTTCTGTATGGCTTTCTCCCCAATCTTCAGTCATATTTCACATATACTGAAGCCCACTCCTTATTGGCTGGATTTATATTCCTCCATTCTATTTATTTTTCTTTGAAACTGTTTTGCATTTCTGGCAGTCTGGAAGAATCTTCCAGATGCCCCAGATTAAAACTTGCTGATTCTTTTGAGTAGGTGATGCCATTTTAGGAAGAACAGTTTGCAAAATGTAGTGTGTCCAGAGGAGAGTGACCAAGATTCTTAGGGGCCTGGAAGGAAAAACATGAGGAGACAGTAGCTAAGTCTAGCTTGGAGAAGGAAAGACTGCCATGACACAAGAGGGCTGCCTTCAATTATTTGGAAGGCTGTCATATAGAAGACAGGGTAGACTTGTTCAGTGTTTTTTTCAGGAAAAAAAAGAAGCAGTGGGTTTATTATTTCAAAGAAATAGATGTTGACTGTACATTGGGAAGCATTTCCTAATGTAAAACTGTTCAACAATAGCACACTCTGCCTTTGCCCCTCTCCAATGGAAGTATTTAAACAAAGGCTGGGTAGCCATTCTAGGGGGTTGTTGTAGTAATATATTTTTGAACTGGATATGGACTAGAGGATCTCCATGGTCCCTTCCAGCCCTCATTTTTATGACTTTTATGATTCTATGCACTGTCATCTGAAATGCAATGATGTGGAGTCAATGGCAGCTTGCACAGTGTGCCACCAATACCACCACTGTCTATCATACAATGATATAATTATCTAAATATGTGCCATTTTCTGGGTCCTAGAGGCACCCAGTGGGGTGCTGAAGCTGTGGAATTCTCCCCCATGCCCTCTGCCACCTTCCCAAACTCACTGCTACCTTTCACTGGTGTAGTTTAAACTGAGGATACAGATGAAAGGCATTGGTGTCTTTGTAGCTGTGAGTATCAAAGGGTGTTCCACTGATGTTAGAATAGTTGCTAAACCTCCCAAGACTTTTTAAAAGAGTTAGCTAATTAATGGTTGACTAATGGGTTGGTGACAGGTTCTGCACAATCTTAAGACACTGTGATGTTCTAAAAACTAAATCACCCATGTGAACTAATATCACTCCTTGCCTTTCCATATGGAGGAAAACTTTTCCAACTAATGTGAGAATAACAATAGGTATTAATAGCTGTGCCTGTAATTGCTACCCATCGTGCTTTCAGTGAATTCTGAATGTCTCAACAGGAATAATTAATGAAATAAAAATATAATCCTTTCCACGCACTGCACTTCAATCAATTTTCCACGATTTCAGTATTCAGTAACCGGCTCAAAGGAGATGTAAGTATTGGTTGTTCACAGAGAAATGGAGTCAGATATTTGGTGGCAGTGAAGGAATGGAATCTGTTGTCCCATTTCTTCTGCTTATTGTTTGGGAAAGTTCTGAATGAATTTATGAGACTCAGGAAAACACTACAATCTTAGGATATTTTTGTTTAAAGGAAATTGACTTGTTCAGTTATTCTGCTTGTCCCTGTTTCATCTAACAGCTGATCTTCTGAGCTATATTTTCAGAACAAGAACTTTCAGATTTAATAGTCTTTAGGACAGGATGTATATACCCTTTACCTATTTCTTGTTTTCAATCCATATTTCTCTTATTTTCTCTTTCCCCCTAAAAGTCCCTACCTTCTCAACTATGGTTTATTGCAGATTGCCTCAAAACAATTACAGGATTTTTTAAATTTTGTTTTTGTGTAAGTTATTTCTGAAGAAAACAATCAATCTATCAAACTGCTAGGAGTCTTCATGCAAGGAAAGGAGGAGGATTCATTTTCTACACGAGTTCCATAAAGATATTGTTTTCTTATGTCTGATATCTATTAATATACTATGATCAGCACTTAATAAAAAATGCAGCTTGCTGTTTTAGTCCCCTTGTACAGTAAGCGTTGACAAATATTGTTCAACCTACATTACTGAAGAATTAATAATCTGCTTGATTTTAGTGAATCATGAATACATACATTCATACATGAATGTCGAAATTACTCAGTGTGAGAAGCATGCAAGAACAGAACCTACACTAGTTAGCGGCTGTTAGTAAGGAAGACTTCTGCAATGGCATTTTGATGAAAAGAATGTTTTTTTCCAATATTAACTTTTCAGAACCATGTTTCTGTTAGCATCTGGCTTCAGAAATGTACTTTTGTTAACAGCTAACAACAAATACCATGGCAGACCTAATCACTGAGTATTTAAGCCAGATGAAATTCAGCTCCTTAAAGATACTGCCAAATAGTGCTGACAGTGAAAGTTAGGACTTAACCTTTCCAACAATCCTGCCAGGAACTCTTAAAACTCTCAGAATTTCAAGCAAGCACCGTCAAACTTCATGCTGATGAGGAATACTGGGAGCTTTAGTGACATGATATCTGAAAGGCACAAGGGTGCTGGAAATCTCTGTCTTAGTTGAATTTGCCCTTGTGGATACTTGGCACATATACACAATAATTTGATCAGAGGGGACTATAGCATTGGCATGGGAGGGAATAAGCCCCATCATGAGTTGTGTTCTGATATTAGAACAACTGGTAAACCTGTCATCAATCCAACATCCTACTAATGAATATATCACTTATATGGAGTTTCTCAAATATTTAGCTCCCATAAGATCTCCTTTCTTCAGTTGTCTGATTCATCTCCTTTAATACACAGAAAATATTACAGTTGACTTCTATGGAAATCTTCCATACATTCCTTTGGGTTCATATTGTTTTCTGTATTGACCTTTAGGTTATATGACATGAAAATGCCATATTTTGGCAAGTTGGTGGAAGTGAAACAGGAGTAATTTTAAAAAGAGTAAACAATCAAATGGACAATCTAAAAATTATAGCTTAATTGACCAATAGTTGCTCAGACTAGTAGTAATGGTGCTTTTCTATAAATTAATTTATACAAATTATAAATGGGAATATATATTACATATTATAGTAATTATGTACTCTTATTTTATTGCTCGAGCCAACTTCAAAGAAATTTCATTTTAATGTACACTTTGGTGTATAGTGAAATGACAATAAAAGTCTATTCTATTCTATTCTATTCTATTCTATTCTATTCTATTCTATTCTATTCTATTCTATTCTATTCTATTCATTTACTCAGCTGTTTGGACCACCAATGGCAGAAATCAGCTAAATGGTCAGATTTCAATTTTGCAGTTTAGATTCCATCTTTGGAAATGTGCTGAACCATCAGCATGTCTCAGAGGTTTGGGCTGGAAGCAATGAGGTTAAGGCTGGCGGGTGTAAATACATACACACGCACACACATATTTAATGACACTATGTCCAAAAAACCTGCAATTTTATCCCTCTTTATCTGGCAGCGAGTCCTATTGAACTCAATGGAACTTAACACTGAACAGACGTAGCCTTGCAGTGTTGATTTCTTAGGACCCTGTTTTCTGAGAAATTGCTGGCTGTTGTGAAGGAAGATTTGCTCTGCCATGTTCACAGATTAAATTCATATTGAAAAGTCAGACAGTGCAACGGTATCTCATCTGTATCACACACTGTATGTAAGGAAGAATGCCTTAATGATAGAGTTACTCTCTCCTTAATTTAGAATTAAAACTGGCTCAGTTGAGGAAAAAAAAAAATCTGTTTCAGAAAGTTCTCTCTTGGCTTGTATGTGCTGTCTTCTGCTTACAACTAATTAGGTTATTCCTGGTAATTTAAGTTCTCAGAACCAGGCCTAGCAGAAACCTTGAAAATGTGACAGTAGCATCCATTCCAAAAACCATTTTCTTGAGAACACACAGAAGTCCTTTGTCCAAATAATAACAAAAATAACAATATCAAATTATTTCAAGAAATGATTAAAGCTGACTTAAACAATATATAGAAAGAAGATATATCTCAAGTAAAAGGTCTTGCTTGTGAGATCAGATTATTCAGCAAACAGTTATCACTAGGAACTTCACTATGGAAAAAGGACGAATCTCCTGAACGGATGTCCAGCAAACACCTGAAACTGCTTGTAAATGCTAGTCAGCCTGATGACTAATGGAGCACGTGTAGGATTTAATTTTATATTCCATGACAAAGTATTGGTAGGAATGAAATTGTCTGGGTTCATGGAAGATGCTCAGTTCCAAATCCAGATTGACAAAATTCAATTGCTGTGTTCACATAGCATGCTATGGTCAAGTGGCTTGATGTAATGATTAGGTTCATACATGATGCTCAGACAATGTCTGGATTCCCACAACATGTTGAACTACTAACTCCCAAACCCCATTTTATTCTAACTTGTTACACAAACCTGACTGTGACATTATACATTATTCTTCCATTTAGCTGAAAAGTCACACACTACACTGTGAGAGTTTGCTGGATTCTTCCATCTGCCCTATTTACCCCTACAAAAACATTCCTAAGTAACCCCCCTTGGCGGTGAAGGGGCAGTCCTCCCGGTTCAGGTGCAGCTGTGTGGATGGTGCCTTTGGCTGCCTCGTGCTGTAATATATGGATATGTATGTAATATATTGTCAGATTTTTTTTTCAAAGAAGGATGGCGAGAGAGAGAAATGATTGAGACTGCTGCAGTTTTGAAGTGTGCAACCTGCCTTGCCTCTTTTAAACTGCAGTGGAATAATGCCCTCTAAATTATATCCCCTTCAGTTATAGTGGCAAAGCTCATGCATTTTGTACATCAAGAGATCTTGTGGAGCTTCCCTTGAGATTTTTGTGATAGACTGTTGCATATCAAGGCCCATCTCTCCCCAGGAAATAATGACCCTGCCCATGGTAAAATATTTTATCAGTGCAGCATTATCTCGAGATAATGGCACTATTAATGCTTGTCACCACTGTATGCTTCCTGTAATTTGGTTTGCTTTTTTACTGCTGTTCAGCACTCTGCAGAATCGCTTGGAGTTTATCACAGTCTCCCACACCAGGGACTATTCTCTGCTCCAGGATGCACTGTATAAACCGTCATACTGGCACTGGCTTGTGGCATTTCGAGGCAATTTCTCCCTCCACTTTGCCCCAGAACCTAGGGGCGGGTTTTAAACAACATATAGGTAGTGTTTTTTTGCAGGGTTTTTTTTTAACTCATGTGATAATTAAGTCCCTCAACATTTACCTTGTCCAATCTGTGTTTCCTAGATTCTTATACAAGCTGTTTTCTTTATTTATTGTTCAGCTGATTGCACTGTCAGCTACTGAGAGAAAAAACATAAAGCAAATATCTGTTTGAAATAATTAAGATAAATTAAAAGCCTCTTTGAAAAGGTGCATGTTAGGGGCTTTTTAAAGGGGAACATAGAAGTTAAGAAACTGAGTTTAACAAGATGAAATCAGGTGATGTTAAAATGATAGAATCATAAAATGTAAAAGTTGGAAGGGACTTTGGGAATTATCTATCTCAAATGTTTTTCACCTGTGGCCCCCCGCCAACCTGGTTTTTCTCCTGTGGGCCCCCATCCAGTTCCCATTATCAGATATGGACATGAGACAGTAACTGGTGCATTTTCTGGTGTCAACAAGACAGCATTTGCAGTTCAAAACTCTTTGCTTTCCTGTGGCCCCCTTGGCACATGCCATGGCCCCCTGTTATGTGTTTTTCACTTGTGATGCCCTTGAAATATCCTAGGACCCCAATAGGCAATATGGCCCCCAGATGAGAACTGCTGATCTAGCCCAACCTCTGGACTATTGCAGGAATCCTCCACTACAGAATCATATAGTGACTATTTTACAAATTGGGGTATAGTGTTGTGTGGAATTCATGCTGAGTGTTTGCCTTCCACTTCCTCCTACTAGCACTGAATATACAGTCTTCAAGATTTGTTGTGATGATTTATTTATGGCTAAAAATCTCCCACATTTGGCCCAGTTTGGATGCAGTTATAGGTGTAATTGACAAATTACAAATAATTCCCCAAAACCAAATAGTATACACCTGAGGGTTCTTAAAATCCATAAAACTCTTAAAACAATTACACAAAACCCATCCTCTCTGGCATCCCATTTAAGCAACCGTCTCTTATAAAAATCCCCAGAAATTATCCATTAAAAATTACTAATTAAAAGCTCTGTGGAAGAACTCCATTTTGACTGCCTTCCTAAATGCCATCAGGGGGGGTTCCAGCTGTATCTCCAGGGTTATTTTATTCCACATGCATGGACCATAAACTCAAAAACACTATGTTCTTGCCTCCCTTCCTGTATCTCATATAAGTCTGAGGGTGGGAATCAGCATGAATGCACTGGACAAGTCAGTTCTACTTGGAGGAGGGGATCCTGTAAGTAACCAAGCCATAAAGGATTTTATGGGCTAAAGCCAATTTTTGAATTGAACTTGGAAGTTCACCAGAAGTTAATGTGATACCTGCAGTCTTTTCCAAATAGTCTTCAAAGGCAGAAACATGGTTCTTCAAAGGTAGAGTGCTTTGCAACAGATTACTCTAGAGGGGATTATAGCAAGGGTAAACTGTTGCCAGGGGCTGATACTCCAGAAGAGCTGAAACTGATGCTCCAGTCACTGCTGGGCAAAGGCTTCCCCAGACCTGGCTTCAATCTACCTATCAAGCAGGAGCTGTGAATCTAGGCAATCTCTTGAGTTATGTACCTGCTATTTCAGGGACAGAGTTTTCCTGGTCAGAGTTATCACTGAGGGATATAAAAAGCATGGGGGAGAGAGACAATCCCTCCAGCCTCTTTCAAGAGGGCAACCACCCAGAAGATCTACTCTCATGACCGTCAATTGACACCACTTGCTACTGTAAAACAGTGTCCCTATGTCTAATTCTCACAGGCAGCCCAGAAGATACCGTGGTTAATACTACTGAAGGATGCTGAGAGGACTGAAAGGACCAGGAGAGACTTATTCCCCATGTCCAGGCCTGGATGAAAGTAGTCCACCAGAATGATTAGTGTATTTTCCATCCCATTCCCATCTGACTACCGAGCCCAAGAACAACGAACACCACCAAAATCCACCACACTTAGAGATTTTAGATAATCTGCAACTCCATCAACAACCTTGCCAAAAAAGGAAGGGATGGAGATCAGTGTTAATTGTCTAAGCCCAAGCATTGGGCTAGGATGGGGTTGAGTCAGGGAGTCAATAGTATGGGTGGTCTGGTGCCTAGTGGGAAGGGTTTGAACTGTTTTTACATTGCTGTTTTTCTTGGTTGTCGTGAGCTGCCTAGGATCACTATGAGGCCATATAAGATCTATAAATTAATTAATTAATTTAAACATCAACTTTCCCATACAGTAATATTATACAAATCTATACTGCATTTTACATTGCTAGCCTTTCTCTCATATCTGGCTCAATTCAAGAAGACAGACACAAGTTTTAATTAACTCACTTCTATTCCAGGGCAGATAGCTATTTTTTTTGGGGGGGGAGGGGGGTTTCTCTAAAAGCCTTCTGTTCCTCTATCCATTCTGAGACTGCTTTACAATTTGTTTGGTCTTTTTATTTTTAAACGATGTTCTTTTACAGTCTTAATGTAAGAGTGTGGAGGTTGCTAATATGTTTTTTTTTCTGTTACATTTCATTCTGCAACCTGATTGCTCACACTTCCCACCCACATTTAGATTTTGTCAGGTGAATCATGAGTTTTCCATAGTGATCATATCACAGGTACCTTCTGTTGGTTGTACTGATCAGAATTGCTTATATGTGCTTTAAAAACTTTGCCTATCAACCCTGTTGCATGAAAGAAAGGCTGAAAATTTTACTAGGGCCAAGCAAAACTTGATGCAACTAAAAGTTTCAAATGACCAGTATTTCACATGATGTTTGGGGTGGAAAACTGACTAAAATGTCCTCCTGCTCTTCTGTTAGTAGAGGCATTTACTTCATAAAAGCCATTTTGCAGCTTATCGGATTCCACCCATTACGATTTTAACTGAAAAAAGATATCCAGTGAAATGTTGGAAGAATGTAAGTAGCGAATTTATAAAAATATAACTCAAGCCAAGAACTAACTAGAATCACATGGCAAGGGGCCTGGCTTCAATCAAATAATGACACAACTGGAAAAAATGTTAAAGTAAATGGTGATGTAATTGTTATGAGTCAAAGAATATAATGTGTGCACTTAAATGGATTATGTGCAATGGATTGTCCCATAAAATGTATTGGACTTCATTTAAATAAACCCTTCTTCCTTTGTTTTAATCAAACTATTCCATTCTTTTTACTGATAACATAGAAAACAAGGCCATCTTTTTGATATGCCATTTTTTTTTTTTCCCAATTACAACATTGCATGAAAGACTGCTCCAGGAGCACTTAATGGCTGGAGAGTAGACAAATAAATGATATATCAAGCACTTGCACCTTGATTCTTTCCCATAAACTTAAGAGGCCAAATGGCAGTGGCAGCTGTTATGGGGAGCTTCTTTGCTCCTTAGTCTTGTCCATCTACAGCAGAATTTCTCCTCTCATTGGCAGCTGTTTTCTACTGTTTCAGGTGGGGCTCTTTCCCATCTTTTTAACAAATGATGCCAGAGTCTGAACCTTGGACCTTCTTTATTCAAGTCATAAGCCCGGCAAATCAGCTACTCCTGAACTGTTATTAAATTTTAGACTAATATTGCCAGAACAAGTGTAGTATCTGCACATGAGTGGCATTTAATAGAGGTGAGTTCAAGTAAATTTGTCAACTGCTTAAGTCTGGCATGTATGCACAAATACTCTGAAGCAATAACCCAGAGAATGAGAGACTTGTTTGCAACATACTATCCAGCCCATGTAGTAGCCTGGAATGATCTGTAGATAGGGCTAGCTGAAAAGGCATCTGAAGTCAAGATGATGCAAGGGATGCACATTAAAAGGGACATGGCTTTGTTCACATGGCTACAGCCACCATCTAGATTTTCTTGATCTCTCTACCCAAACCCCATGGGTATCCCTGGTTAGCTGGCTGGAGCATTGATCCCTTATTTCCCATATTTCTCTGGATTCTAAGTATACACATAGATGTCCACTTTGCAGGGAAGAGAAAGAGGGCTCTGCTGTTCCATTAATGTCCCATGCATGCATGACAAGTTACATTCATCCAAGAATCATGTTGTTAACATATATATTTGTCTACATATGTCTGTATTAGCTACAGGTTCCTTTAGAGGGGTCAAATCAGACCACATACATTTCTCATTAATCTTTGCAATGGTTCTTTAACTTGCTTAAAGGATGATATGCTGAAGCTAAGGATAGTATATTCCCTAAATCCAGTGAGTAAATTTTCATCTGACATTAGACTTGTACTTGACATTTCATAGTTCTTGGGCAGTATAACAGTAAACATAATTATGCTTTCTTAATTTGATACTTTCTGTCTTAAAATGGAAAAAAAAGTTGATTTTGCATTGGCATTATTGGCATTGTATAAATTTTACTCAATTAATTAAGTACAACAGAAAAATGCAAGAAGTAATATGTAAAGACATTTTTCCAGAAGCATACATGGAGAGAGAGAGGTCAGGATATTAAATGTGCTTGTAGGAAACCCCCTATTATGCCATTACTATATGGCAACCTTGTAATCAGTTTTTTTCTAGCTTGCATCCAGGGACAATTACAAGTAACAAAAGTCATACTATGCATGAAATATATTAATGTTATGATAGTGGCAACATAAAATTAAATACATCGGAGTAGAAAATAGGTCCCATTTCCCTCATCCAAAATGTATCTATATTGAAATAATTGCTTAACCCCACAAAGATGCTGAGTCAGAGTTATTTCAGATTGAGTTTATATATATTTTAGACAACAGCTGCTAGATGGACTGCAGTAACCAGGGCATCTTCAGGGAAGCAAGGGGTACAAATGATGATGCATTGTATAATGACATCATCACAGAAATGAAATTATTTCTATATGTGCATCTGATGCTGAAATGGATATACATCATGGTCACATCTGATGATCTTATGGTATCATCCCAGTTTGCCTGAAGTGCAGTTCCCAAACAACATGAAACCATCCAATGACCTATTTGTAGACCATCTACGCTTCCAAACAGCATCATCAAAATTGGTGGCAAAATAGATTTTCATTAGTGCCATTTCTATCTCTCTTTCTCTCTCTTCTCTCCAGGGTAGCAATGAAAGAGGGTTGCCTCTGGGAGGCAAATCACTTTGATTCCTATCCTTAATAGTCTCCCCCACCCCCCACAATAGGAGATGAAGTACATGATTAACCCCATAGCTTACAAATCCCTTTTATACTCCTTTGTTCAACTTCCTGTCCACCCACAGCTTCCTGAGTGAAGCAATTCAGTGGTGTAGCCAGAGGACTGGGCCAATAGTAAGAGCAGAAAAGGAATTAGCAGAGACAATATCTTCTGCTTCTGTTATACTTTGAGATGAATACTTAAATAGTTGGTTTCACTTTTTTTTTTCCCATAGAGACTGTTCGCATTCATACTGCTTATGAAAACAGTTGCACATTCTGGTAAACGGTTATCAAAAACAGTCAAAAGAACAAAATTAATTTGATAGACATGTGAACTGGCCAGAAAAGCTACTAAAAAGGGGGTGGCTGTCAGGGGAAAAAAAAACAAAAACAAAACCCTGACAACCTTAATTTAGTCCCACAAATATGACTGAGCTCACAGGTATTCAACCTGAGACTTTTCAGAGACAAACGTTCAAAATCTCATACATTGGATTTTTACAACTCATTTACCTTTATGTTTATGAATATGCAAGTTTTGGTGAGTTCTTACAAAAAAAGTGAAGCAAACAAAATTCTCACTCATCTCTATGTTTTAGGGAAGTAATAAGAATCACGTACTTGAAACCTGAAATTCTTCATCATGCAATCATTTCTGAAATACAGCCAGCAATTGGAATGCAGATGGAATTAACCTGAGAAAGTTTCATCATCATAAACTGTTTTAAAATTATCTGCCCCTTTTTTTATTTTTAAGAACAAGGTGGAATGACCCAGTTTAGATTCTTTTATCTTGGAATTCCAAATAAGTATTCCTTCCCATAAAATGAAGCAAACTGAAATGGAGGTTTTGTTTCCAGTTTACATAAGGAAAGGGAAGTTAGTCAAGAAATATAAATCAAAATCCACTTTGGATGCATAGGATAGAATACATTTTTTGTTAATGGTTGGAAATTCACATACACTTATAAAACATAAAAGGTTTTGTGGTATGTTTTATGAATGAGGCCAAATAGATGCAGTATGAAGGTGTGAACAGAATATAATTGCCTGTCTCTGAAGTTTTATTTGAAATTTTTACTCAGTGAATTCCTATAATTGAAGAGATCGCTGCTCAGCAAATTCAGCCACGCTTGACTTCTCAATAGTCATTACTGCTTATTAAAAATGTTTGATATTGGATGTAAAAAAATAGCTTTAATGTACAGAAATAGAGAAAAATTAAATACAAACGAAAAAAGAAAGAAAAAATAATTTTAAAAAGTCCAAAACTTTTCAGATAAGTAGAAAACAGTTTTATTTTTAAAGACAACGTTCAACTTTGACCATATAGAGCAGTGTTTTTCAAACTTGGCAACGTTAAGCAGTGTGGACTCCAACTCCCAGAACTCCCCAGGCAGCATGCTGGATGGGAAATTCTGGGAATTGGAGTCCACACCTCTTAAATTTTCCAAGTCTGAAAAACACTGATATAGTATGGTTAGAGTTTCCATTATGCTGATGGGGTGCCAGTTCAAAGCAAAGAGTGAACATATACCATTGTTCCCAGACTATGTCCTGGGTGGCATTTTCTGTCTACATAGAAGAATAATCTGCTACTATCCTCAATAAATCCAATGCTCTTCATATATTGATAAATTCCACATTGTCAGGTTATAACTCAGCATGGCATTGACATTTTTAAAACCCAATCCTCTTCCCCTGAACATATTAAGAAACGTATGAATATTAAATCAAAATGCAACAATAGTGATACAATCCCATATCATACATGTAAGTATCCCCTCTATCATTTTATACTTCCAGGATTGTAGATGATAGCCAACAGTTTCTGAACATTTTCTGTGTTGAAGAAGCTTGAAGAATACACTTCTGAATTAGATTTAAGAAGAAATTATTTTTACTAAAAGGAATTCTCATTATTGCAGAGATAGCTGCTATTCAATTTGAATAAGATCATATTTTGAGGATACTTGAGGGACCACTCCTCCCTAGTTACATCTACCTGTTCCATCAGATCCAGCAGGAGAGGCAAGCTATGGGTCCCATTTACCAAGGAATGTCATCTGAAAGGACCCAGAAAAATATATTTTTTTTACCATGGTGCCCATCCTTTGGGACATTATTCCCCCAGAACTGTCCTGTTCAGACTATGCAACCAGGCAGAGTAATATCAAAAATACTCTTTATTAATAACTATTTACAATAAATACGTCCTTGATATACAAAGACTTGGGTTCAACGAGCCCAACTGGAACACAACAAGGCAGCGAACAGGACTTCTAACTGGAACTGGAGGCTGAATGAGACTGGAATGCAAGGTGCTGATGAAGCTGAGGGCGTCTCGAACTGGAACAATACTGGAGCTACTCTGGCATTGGAGCACTGGGTAGCTGGAGACTTGTGTTAGACTGGAAGCAGCAACTTGAACCTTGAAGCAGGACTAGGAATTGAGAACAAGGCTGGACTTGCCTAGAAACTCTGGACTGGGTTGAAGACTTGAAGCAAGACTAGAACTCGAAGCAAGGCTAGACTCAATTGGGAGTCCTGGACTAGGCTGAATTCTCTGGACTGGAGACTTGGAGCAAGGCTGGGAACTTGGAACAAGACTGGGCTTGGCTGGAAGCCCCAGACTAGGCTGGATTCTCTGGACTGCAGACTTGGAGCAAGGCTGGGAGCTCAAAACAAGACTGGACTCTGCTGGAAGCCCCAGACTGGGCTGGATTCCAGATCCTGAACAAGATAGGTGTGAAATGCCTGGACACAACTGAGCACATGAAGCACGGTTGGCCAAAACCGAAGGCACACAGTGGTGCTGGAGTTTCAAGGCATGAAGAAGCCGCTTGGAAGATCATGGACTGGATGCAAAACCGAGACTGCTGGCCTTGGTGAGCAAAGGATCCTCAATGGCAGCAGAAGCAGGATTCCTCTCCAGAGCAGAGCGAAGGCACTGATTCCTCCTCGGCAACAGATGCTGTCTCCAACGCAGGTAAGAACTCTTCCGTGGATGCTGGAGTCTGGGAGGATCAGGTGATTCCAGCAGCTTGGTCTTTGTGCATCTGCCTTTTATTCTAACCCTTCGTGCACCTAGACCCTTCTGCAGCCAATCGGGCTGCCTTCTCCTTCACATGCTTTTCTGCCTGTCATTGGCACACACTGATTGGAGGATTCAAATCCTCCCCCAAATCTTGACCAATCAGTGCCTTGGACTCTTCCCATGCTGCTGACTCATCCTGGAGTTTCATTTTCCTGGTTTCAGCCCAGTAAGTTTCCAATTCTTCCTCTGACTCCAAAAGAGTTTCACTTTCCGAGTCAGAGGCAGGCTTGACTCTGACAAGAACTTGGATTGGCCTCTACCCTTCTGGCTTTCAGGAAGGCTCTGAAGATACAGCTGTGCCACCATGCTTGGGGATGGGGGGGGGGTTGTGGTAGATTTCCAGTGATTGCACTGAATTTTTAATTTATTTTTAATTGCTTTTTAATTAATAACAAAAAAAGAAAAAACAAAACAAAACAAAACACAGTGATAATACTGATGGAGATACATATATTGTCATAGAGAGGGGGAAAAACATTACAAGGACTTTACAAAAAAAGTGGAAGAAGTGCTACAAAAGGAGAGAAAAAAGAACATAATATAATATGTCATTATAGCAGTATCCAGTTACAATTCCATATATACTTATATAACAGAAATATTATTCAAGGAGGTATATATTTCTAATACATTTGTATGGCTATCATTTTTTAACCTAATGTCATTTGTAAAAATGAGTCTCGTATTTCATTATACTTGTCCAAGTCTACGTCTATAGGTAATCTGCTCACGAGTGGCAAGTGCAGTCAGGTCTTCAATCCATTGAGTAAATGGGGCCATTCATTTATCTTTCCAGTGCTGCAATCATGATTGCACTGAAACTGATGTATTTATTGTACTTACTGCTGGTTATGATTATGTTTTGAACTTATTGAGGTTTTTAGTAGTGGTTTTGGTAGGATTGTTTTTATTTACTATTTTTATTGTCGTTGTTTTGTGAGCCACTCAAAATCACATATAAGAGATCGGTGGCTATACAAATTGAATAAACAAACAAACAAACAATTCTTCAACCATCACTATTATAATGTTTAAAATGTTCAGGTTTCCACAACTCCACTCATTTTTTCCTCCTCACAATATTTTCTTCTGTATTCCAAATTCTTTAAACATGTTCAATCCACTTTGAAAGTTTTTTTGTGTCTGATTGTCCTTTGCTGTCATTATTGTTGTTGTTGTTGTTGCTGTTATTTCTGCAAGCCCTTGTCTTCCTAAGCCTTCTGATACCTTTGTCGCGTCGCGCGACCAGTCCTTCGCCCTTCGGTCTATGGGATTCCCTGGGGGGGAATGAGCCAACGATTCCCTCGCAAGGGTGAGGTCGAAAAAACAACGGTAGGTACGGGATTCTTTTGTGGTGAGAGACGCCACATCTCAGGAGGTTGCTGGTACTGCCTCCTGGTGCCACGCCCCCACCTCCTTTTATTCAGCAGTTCTATCAGGGCGGGGGAGTGAGTACAAAGAGAATAGGGAAATACAAGTCATGCCCTTATAAGGGAATATACAGCATTCTGAGGCTACGTGAGAGACATGCAATCTAGCTGTGCAGTAATGGAGTCAGGTTCGTCACATTTCCACCTTTTTTATTTAATTTTGTCCTCCCCCCAGAGGGTCTGAGTCGGGGAGCCAGGGACTCTTCAGTCCAAGGAGACCCATCCCAGCGTCCTCTCTCGGGGGGTAGTGTGACTGGGGGTCCTTGTCCATTTCCGATTCACTATCAGAGGACCATCCCAAGAGTGGTGTTTTCTCCATACCTACAGCAGTGACCAGGTGTTGAACAGCAAGCTTTGTCTCGGATACCTCTGAGTCCAATGTATGAAGTCTCTGCTTTAAGAAGCGGAGAACGCGACCCAGCACACAGGGGCCTATGGTGCATACGAGAATCAATAACAGGAGGGGCCCCAACAGAGTGGACAACAGTGTGGTTAGCCATGGAGAAATGCTAAACATATTTTGATACCATGACATGGATTGTTGGCGCTCCAATTCCCTTGTTTTTAAACGGGAATTGAGCTCTTTCATGGAGTCCAATACTACTCCTGAGTTGTCGGCATAAAAACAGCAGTCTTCCTTTAGAGCAACACACAGTCCCCCTTGTTTGAGGAACAGAAGGTCGAGACCCCTACGATTTTGCAAAACCACTTCGGATAGAGAGGTAAGGGAATCTTGTAGCGCCACAATAGATTGTTCGATGGCGCGAAGGTCAGTGTCAATGATAGCACTAAGGTGACGCAGGTTCTGATCATTGACAACAAGGGCTGACACACCGGTGGCGGCTCCGGCCGCACCTAAGCCCAGTAGGACTGATAAAGTTACAGCAGTCACTACTTCGCGCTTAGCCTTGAGGGGGTAATGAGGGGGTTCTAAAATGGAGATAAGTTCGTCAGGGGAATAGATAGAGATTTTGGGGAGTAGGAGCACCTGAATACAAAAGGCGTTAGTTCGTAACAAAGTATCACCATATACACATGCGGTGAGGCCAGAAGAACATGCCCAAACAGAGTTGTTCCCAGGGATAAAGTATTGCCCTGTCAAGCGGGCAGAGATATTACCAGAGGTAGTGTAGAGTACACCGTAGCCACCATGGCCGGTGTAACCGTTGATGTTCAAGCGATTATGTGGAAGATAGAGGGCACAGTGATCATGAGAAGAATTAAGGCAATATTGAGTATAGTTAGCAGGAACACGGCCAAGGCAGCAGCCCTGCCCTATTATAGAGGTGATAGTCAACGTGGTGTTTTGCCAGCGGCAGGAGGAGGCTGAGGTAGAGTTTCGGATAGGGTCAGGAGAACCGACTGCTTCATAGAATGGTGGAGAGGAAGACAAACAAAGCCAACATCGAGATGTGTTAGAAGCGGTGTGAACAAGGGAAAAGGAGGAGTTAAGAAGAGAGACAAGGGGTTTTTTTTGTTTGGTGAGGGGTTTAAGAAAGGTGGAGTGAATGTCGTCGGCATTGGGCCCAACAGGTGGGGACTGAGGGAGAGTGACCTGTCGTTGAATGTAGAATATGTTGCCATAATGAAACCCGGGCCATCCGGCATATATACGACCTCCCCATTTTACACCTGAGTCCCAGGCATTCCCCTGAGCTTTTCCTGCAGCAGTGAATTGTACAATAACCGGATTACATTTATTCCAACCCTGATTGGTCGTGGTGCACTCAATGTCCTCTCTCAACCGAGTGAGAGTGATGTAATCAGTCTTATACGGGGGGGTCCAGTAGATGTGGCCGGTGGAAACGCAGGACCAAGACTTGCAAAAGTAATCTGCTAAGCCTCCGCAGTCGTGCACGTGGTCAGGGCGGGTGTCATGTCCTGGGCACACATACAGGGGATACCTTTTAACGATGGAGTGGCTGGGCGGGGTGCCGTCCAGCCTCCTGTAGGCTGTCACTCCTAAAAGCATTTCTGAAAAGTCAAAATACAGGTTAGGGAAACAAGATACAATTGGGCTATAACAAAAGGAGGTATTCAGGATCTGACCCAAGGCATCGCAGATTGTCCAGGTGATACTGTAAGGGCGATGCGATCCCTGGGCGTCAGATGCCAGCAGGCGTCGTCCCTGCCAACGGGCGGGGTCCGGAAGGGAGAGTTGAAACAAGGTGAGCGTAAGGCGAGATGAGGTGGCGAACCCCTTAATTAATTTTGTTATTTCACAGTGATATTGTCCTAGATCGGTCAACTGTACGTTGGTGATCGCAAGGGTAGTTTGGCGAAAGTGATAAGTGATGGAGTAGGAATCGCCATCTTGGAGAAGAGTGTTGTTGCGAAACCAGCGCCAGAAGGTGCCTTTTCTTTTGATGGGAGAGCGTTGAAGACATTCCATGGCGTTGGATGCTGAGCTGCGGCCGATGGTGGCAGGGTAGCGTAAACGATGGGTTCGAATGAGAGAGGTTGTTTTAGGGTTCGTTGTGAGGGGAGCAAAGATGGAAGAGAGATAACAGAGAAGGAGGGTCAAGGAGGTGCTTGTCAGGAGGCTGCCCATGATACGGCCGGATACAGCGAGCAGGAACCCAGAGCACTCGATCAGGAAGTTGCACAGCAGCGTAGCCTTTTCCCCAGGTGACGAGTTGCGCAGGGCCTTTCCACTCAGGGCTGGGCAGTTGCCTAAAATAAACAAGGGGACGGGAAGAGGGAACTACTGGCTTAGAAAAGTGTCGAGATGCAGCCGTAGCAGGGGGGGTACCGGTAAGATTAAGGAAATTTAAGGTAAACAAGGTGAGATTAAGGATATTTTGTAACATCGGGAGGCTTGGGGGGCCTAAGGCCTTTTTCCCCGTTTGCCGATCAAGGGCATTCTTTAGGGTCTGGTTAGCCCTTTCCACAATAGCCTGACCTTGGCTGTTGAATGGTATACCGAATCTGTGGGTAATGGACCACTTACGGCAAAACTCAGCAAAGGGAGTGCTGACGTAAGCAGGGCCATTGTCAGTTTTCAAAGTTTTGGGACATCCCGATGTGACGAAAGTGCGAATACAATGATTGATTACGTTTTTCGTGGCTTCTCCTCTTTGCAAAGTTGCCAGGATGAATCCCGAATAAGTATCCACAGATACATGGATATACTTCCAAGGTGCAAAAGAGGGATAATGAGTGACATCCATCTGCCATGTGTCACAAGCTTGGATACCCCTGGGATTAACTCCCTCAGGGATGCACTTTGCCTGCAAACTGCAGGTTGGACATTGTTGAAGAATGGCGGTAGCTTCTTGATATGTAATGCCAAATTGGCGCACCAATGCTTTTTTATTTTGGTGGAAATAAGCATGGCTGTCCCCTGCTAAAAGCTGCGGAGGAAGAGGGGAAGAGGCCATAATTTTGCAAGCCTCATCTGCCATGTGGTTGCCTTCGGACAGGAAACCGGGTAGCTGTTGGTGGCTTCTAATATGCGCTACAAACAAAGGGGATGTTCTGTCCTTCAGGAGAGTTTGAAGCTGCAAAAAAAGCGTCATGAGAGAGGGGGGGGTAACAGGGGAAATATATGCATCAAACATGGCCACAGCCATTTGAGTGACATACATACTATCTAATATAACATTCAAAGGCTGTTCTGGGAAAAGGGACAAGGCTAACAGAAAAGCGGCTAACTCAGCCTGTTGGGCAGATGCTTGTGGGCCTGTTAGGCGTTTATGCCATTTGCAATTATTTTGCCATGTACAAGCCCCTATGGTTTTGGAGCCGTCTGTAAAAACAGTGAGGGCTTCCTTGAGTGGCTGCTGAACGAACGGCGAGGTTAGTGTGAAGGGTACTGTTCGCAACAGTTGCAATCGAGGATCAGGGGGAAGATGGCATGACACCTGGCCACACCAGTCCTCCAAGGCATCCTGCAGTGCAGTGGAGTTTTGTAGGAGGGGTTCCCATTGAGTAACCTTAAGGGGAATGTACAGGGTGGAAACATCCAGTCCCATTAGGGCTCTAATCCTCTTCCGGCCTTTCTCAACAAGAGAGGCCATTTGTGCTGCTCTGGTGATGATGGATGTCTTAGGTGTGTGTGGCAAGTGTAGCCATTCTAAAATATGTAGATGTTTGTTATCAGACGTTTGAACAATGATGGCAGTTAATAATTGATGTGTTGAAAGAATGGCAAGAGAGGGTGGTTTGTCAGTGAGCGCACGGTCCACCCATTGGGTCGTAAGGACGGCATTGACCTGTTGTAGGGCATGCAATTGTTGTTCTGTAAGGTACACCTTGTCAGCTGGGTTTGTCAAACCCATTAACGCTTGGAATAAAGGTGATAACATGGGTGTAGTTAAAGCGAGGTATGCGCGGGCCCAGTTAATGACCCCCAGACATTGTTGTAATTGGACCAAGGTGGTCGGCTGGGGAAGCGTGAGCATAGGTAGAAGTGGGGCAGCCGTGGAGGCTAAAACTTTGTGGCCTAGATATTGCATTGGATAACGAGACTGGACCTTTTCTGGTGCAACGTGCAACCCTGCCGTTGCTAGGGTGGCTAAAAGAATAGGAAAAGTTTTTTGAACTGTCCCTTTCGGGCCCTCAGCAGCGACTAAAATGTCATCCATATAATGATACACAAGAAAATGCGGAAATTGGGATCTATAGGGTTGCAATGCTTTATCAACAAAAAATTGGCACATTGTGGGTGAGTTCAACATGCCTTGTGGGAGGACCTTCCACTGGTACCGAGCAGTAGGCTTTGAATTGTTAAGTTCCGGTACCGTAAATGCGAAAATAATTCTGTCCTTTTGTGCCAAAGGTATGGAAAAAAAACAATCCTTGAGGTCTATTACAATAAGGTCGTGTCCTTCCGGAATCAAGTTGGGGTTGGGAAGTCCACACTGCAAAGGTCCCATGGGCTGAAGGATGGTGTTGATAGCCCTAAGATCCTGTAGGAGGCGCCATTTGCCAGACTTCTTTTTGATGACAAATACCGGAGTATTGTATGGGCTGGTGGAGGTTTCGATATGGCCTTCAATTAACTGCTGTTGGACCAAGATATGTAAGGCGTCCAGTTTCTCTTTGGTGAGTGGCCATTGATCAACCCATACCGGCACAGAGGTTTTGAGAGAGAGAGAGAGAGACCCTAAAGGGTCCTGTAAAGCCATTAGGGAAGTTGAATAAAAGCGTGGAACTGTGAAAGCAAGTCACGGCCCCATAGGTTGCAGTGCAAAGGCAAGATATAAGGCTTTAGATAAGCTGTAATATGAGAATGAGCAGTCACAGCAGAAAGCCAATGAGAGCTGACCTTAGCGGCCTGTGCTCCGCCTACTCCTTGCACCGAGGAGGCTTCGGCGATAGGCCAGGAGGAGGGCCATTCAGCGGAACGAATGACAGAGACGTCGGCGCCGGTGTCAATCAAGCCTTCGAAAGAGCGACCATTTAGTGTGACAAGGAGGGTGGGTTTAGATGTTTGGACTGGTTGCTGCAAGGCAAACAATGATGGCATATCAGGAGAAGGGAGAAGTATGAGCGTGGCGACAATTGTTCCTTTATCTAAGGAAAAGCACCTATCTCCCACTCCTGCCAAAGCAATTTGTGTCAAATCTGACGAGTCATACAAATAGGGAGCAGCAACCATTCCCTCAAGCGTGAGCGAGGAGTTGGGAATAAGCAAAGCAGGGGTAAGAGGAGGGAGGGGTTTATGCAGCGTGACAACAAGAGGAAGGGAAAGGACAGCCCCCGGATCGTCATACAAAAGATCCTCTGCCAACTCCACAGGGAAGCTGGTGATGGGTAATTCAGCCTTTGGGGCGGGGTTAGCTGACAACCCCCGATCTAGTTTTCCGAAGGCTGGTGAGGGGAGGAGTTGTTGCGACATTGCGAGGCCCAATGATAGCCTTTGCGGCACCTGGGACAAGGAGTTTTAGGTTTGGAGGGGGGGGGCGGCCCCCTTTGAGTGGAAGGGGGCGCCCCACCTCCCCCGGGTGCATGGCATTGATTCTTAAAGTGGCCCGGCTTCCCACAATTGAAGCAATTTCCATGACGAGTGATTGCGAGGGCTTCCGGGGAATGGAGCTGAGGGGAGGGGTTAGTAGAAGGCAGCGAGGTGGTAATGGCGGCAGCGAGAGCGCTCACTTTATGAGAGGTGGTACCAACGATTCTGCAGAGTTGCAGGAAGTCTGCAAGCTTTACACCCGGTTGATTGACTGCGGGTTGCAGAATGGTCTGGCAGTCATGATTAGCGTTAGAGAAAGCAAGTTTCATTAGCAGCTCTTGTTTAGCCGTGGCATTATCAATTTGTCGGTCTAAAGCAATCTGAAGGCGACTTATGAAGGAAGCATATGGTTCATTTGGTTCTTGCATTATTTTCAAAAACGTTTGGGTGGATTGAGAGTCGGAATCATCCACTCTTTTGAGAGCATTCATGGCGCACATGTGAATAATAGCAAAACAACGACGGGGGGAGTTCTGTTGCTGGACTAAGGTTGCGAATTGTCCCTTTCCTAATAATTGATTTGCGGTCACCCCTGCGGGAAGACCTCTTCTAATTTCTACTTCCACCCCTTTGTCGTATTCAGATTGCCACACAACGTATTGCGCCGGGGTCATAAGCATAGAAAAAAGCATTTTCCAATCATACAATAACATAACAGTGTTAGCAGTAACTAAAGAGTCTAAAACTCCCCTAGTAAAAGGAGAGTGCAAGCCGTAGGTGGTTACAGCATCTTTGATTTGTTTCAAAACCTTAAGTTCAATATTGTTATACAAATTTCCTCCCGCCGCCCCTAGGCCGATGGTCATGGGAAAGGCAGAGGGACTCTCCATTTCCAATGAAAGGGGGGAGGAGAGGAGTTCAGTGATGGCGCCTCCTAGGGGGTGGTGTTGAGGGGAGTCGGGGGTTGGAGCTGAAGGGGGAGGAGGAACGGCTGGGTATGGAGGGGGTGGTGGTGAGGCAGCATCGAGATGGGCGGCAAGAGGGGGTGGGGTTTTTGGGCCGGGAGGAGAAGGGCAAGTTTCCGGGGAAGACGGGGGAGGGTAAAGAGTGTTGATGGCCGCCATAACAGCCTTCCAGGCAGTCAGAATAGGCACGGGTGCTCGTGGGGTATCATGAAAATATTTTCCTATCCTTTCCCAAGTGGATGCTTTGAGCGACCCCTCTGAAGGATAGACAGGGCAGTGTCTCTCCATGTACAGTAGGAGTTGAGTCACCGAATTTTTTGAAATGGGAAAGATGGTCGTACCGTTAGCCTTTTGACAAGAGTTAGCCTTCTTCACTAAATCATAAAGTTCGTCCCTATGAACTGACGAAACTTTGGAGAGTGGGGAGCCCATTACTTACGATTGCAGAGCCTTTGCCAGGTGCGTAGTAACGAGAGTGAAGGCAGTGCACCTCTAGACAGAGATCACACTGTGAGACCGAAGGGATCCCGGACGAGCCCCCAGTTGTCGCGTCGCGCGACCAGTCCTTCGCCCTTCGGTCTATGGGATGCCCTGGGGGGGAATGAGCCAACGATTCCCTCGCAAGGGTGAGGTCGAAAAAACAACGGTAGGTACGGGATTCTTTTGTGGTGAGAGACGCCACATCTCAGGAGGTTGCTGGTACTGCCTCCTGGTGCCACGCCCCCACCTCCTTTTATTCAGCAGTTCTATCAGGGCGGGGGAGTGAGTACAAAGAGAATAGGGAAATACAAGTCATGCCCTTATAAGGGAATATACAGCATTCTGAGTCTACGTGAGAGACATGCAATCTAGCTGTGCAGTAATGGAGTCAGGTTCGTCACATACCTTGATAGCTTTGGCTACTTAAGGATTCACCCATGGAAAATGAGTAAAATGTTAGCATAAATTATAGGATGTATTAGGCTGTCTCTTGCAGCAATTTCTCAAATGCTTATTTTCACTCTTTTCAACAGCACATATGGCAAGACTGTAGGAGTAATTACCAGTCATTTGAACTCTATACTTTTAACATTATTTAAACTTGCTGGGGGGTGTTATAGTTCATGTTACTAAATATTATTACATTATGCCAATGGGTGCATTCCAAGACCTATATTCCTGTGTTGACCAACTATTGTATAATACTATATCATGTTGAAGGAGAACCAGCAGCAACAGATAATATGCATTGTGTCCCATTTGTATTTTGCACATATGGGTAAAGCAGAAATGGGACAGCAAAACTAAAACAACCTTCCCCAAGCTGATGTCTATGGCATAATAATATATTATATTGAGTAAACAGACATAGGGCAGCACTTTTAAATATTAATTTTATTCGGACTGATAGGCTTGCTACTTAATGTTATTCAGAGTAGACATACATAGAATCAGAGTGTTCATTTCTTAAACTATTATGTATGTATGTATGTATGTATGTATGTGTATGTATATATATATAAATAATAGTTTTTATGCTACCTACTAACTATTAATGGCCAGGGAATGGGAAGAGGAAATATCTGGGGACAAGCCATTTTCATTCTTAATCTTAATCTTCAAACCTATCTAAGTGTATGAATCTCAGTAATCACATGACATCGAAAAGACAAAATGCCTAACACGTTGCATGTATGAAAGGGCAAAGCTTGCATTGTGATGAAATGACACACATTTTGTCCCTTGCTCTTACCCACTCCCAGACACCTACAGCCAAATGCCTTGAAATCACATTGTTGGCATTCAACTCTTTTGGCACCATTACCAGTAGCATGATTTTCACCTTTTTTTGCATTATGAGCAAGATAGATAGATAGATATTTATTCAGTCCATGACCAGCAAAATTTAAAAGAAAAAAAGTACAATCAAGAAATAAAATAATAAACTACAAACGAACAAAATATATCACATAATGATACAGCATTCACTCTGCCATTACTGTATTAATACATTTGTTACCTTATGGGGTGAGCCTAAAACATTAGAAATTATACGGTAAGAAATTATAAAATGAAAGTAAAAATATATATCCCCTGACGATTTATCAATTAAAATATTTCAAAGTTAAAAGTACTTTTTAAAATAGGGAGTTATTTCTTTGTCTGGATTTGTCTTACTTACATTACAGCAACACAGAATTTGGCAACTGTACAGGTAATGTAAGGTTTTAAATCCTGAAGTAGATAGTTCACATAAAAATTATCTGGATACCCAGGGAGTTTTTCTATTGGGGCAAAATGTAAATTGACCTGATATCCCTATAACATTTACAGTGTAGCAGTACATGTAAGATGGTTTCTACTTCCTCTTCACCGCATGGGCAGGTACACTCAGCTATGGGGACTTTGTTGTATCTGCCTTGGAGTAGTGCAGATGGGAGACTATTGAATCTGGCTTTAAAGAATGCGATTCTCAACTTAGGAAATGTTAAATTTAGGAGATATCTTGCTGGTTCCCCTACACCCCAGTTTATCCAAATTCTGTTATGTTGTGGGAGCCTACTGAGTTCTTTCTGGAACTCCATGTCCTTCATTCTTTGGATAACTATTTGTTTGGCTTGATCGCAGACTAATGATGTTAAGAATAGAGGAGAGAGTCCATACAAAGCCAGCTTATATTCTACCGCCTGCTTCCAGGGTGAAGAGAAATTATCTACTAGGACTAAAGGAGTTAAACCAACTGGGAAAAAAATGGATTTTTAGCCAATAATTTATCATTAGCTTCCAGGCCCTCACTTGAATTGATGGCATTCCTGTCTCGAACCTTAACTGGGCATTTGATGTACTGTTGGGTGTGGCCAAAATTAATCGCAGGGATTTTGTATGGACCAGTTCCTCTGGCACCTTCTTCATATAAATTCCTATTTGAGCCCAGTAAAGAATTTGAGCCAATGTTTTGGCCTCAAAAAATTTTAAAGCTGCAGGTACTAATTGTCCTCCACCAGTATGAAAAAACTTTTAATGGTGTTCCTTGACCTGAGGGCTGATTGCATTGTGTAGTTCTGGTGTGCATCCCAAGTACCTTTCGAGTGGAAGACCACCCCAATGTATTTAATATACCCCCAAATACACCCCAATGTATTTAAATACATTGACCTGTTCTAATTTATGCCCTTCTACTTTATGAGCAATACTTACACTTAAACAAATTAGTAAACAACTATTTACTACTCTGAAGTTTCTAATTTAAAGTGGCTTGTTGCCAATTAATCAGGAAGAATTACGTTAGTTTTGTTGAGTGGAGATTATAGGAACTGAAATCCAGCATAATTTGAGAGCATCATGCTGAAAAAATCTATAGTCAATATAATGCCTTGTTATTTTATGGTATCCATTTCAAATTTGCTATTATATCGGTCTGTTGTAGATGGACTTAACAACAATGGCTTGGTTTGGAATCTAACTTTTACAACACTAATAATGAGACAATCAAATCACCAGACAACTTTGAATTAATGCTTTTTACAAGTAAGAGAATATTGCCTTTGTCACCATTCTGAATCCTTGTGCTGACTTTCTGTATTGCTTTTCTCACCTTTCTTTTGTCAACTTGTTGGCCTTAATAAATCGTTGCTCTTGACCTCTTAATTACAAATCCCTGGAGTGTCAAGATCTACTTTTGTCCTCTGTGGCATGCCAATTGGCTCCTACTATCTTAATGATGCTTCTTGCTTTGTTCACAGTTTGATTCTTTAGAAGTCCGCATTATCATAAGTTCTTGACAGCTGGAATGTGTTTATCATTTGATGTCCAAAACCCACTGGAGTCCTCAAGGATATTTAAATCCTTGTCTATCACTTTTTTCTCCACTTGTTGTACATTAAACACAAGGGTTGACAAAATCATATTGTGTAGAAGTGGGAAACATGTTTCCAACCCTGTTGTTTTTTACTGTCCCATGGTATTAGTTACAATATGCATTAAAAGCTTTTTAGAAGGGAATTAATTAATATAAGGCACTTCCTCATGGCACCTTTTCCACTGGCTAGTTCCAGCAAGCCATTTGGAAGCAGATTGTCTGCTGTCAGGCCTATTAAGTCAAACGAGCAGCATGGAACATAGAGAACAGACAGTGAACTCCATCAGCCAATCAATATTTTTCCTGGAGCTGACCAACGGAGGAGGAGGAGGAGGAAAACCAACTGTGTCATTGCTACAAAGGCTATCTGCAAATATCCCAAGCTTTATTTTCTTGTTGCATTGAAACGCCTCATTGTAGGTGAAAGAACAAGCAGGCAACTCAGCGCTTCATATAATCCCAGTAACAATGGTAGCATGGAGCAGCAGTAGCTGAGGTGGAGAAGAGGGACAATACATTCTTAAAAGTGCCTGAAAATAGAAAACAGGAATGGGAAGGAATAGATGGGTTGATCTCTTCCACACACTCTAAGCTATAGGGAATAAAATATTGAAGCTTGGCGCCAGGAGGTAGGATGAGGTAATGGACTGCAGAGGTCTCATGTGGAGATGCCCAAAATCAGAGAATTTTCATCAGCATGTATGCACTATCCCTTCTAAAATATGATCCAAGATCAAACATTTATAAAAAGCAGCAGTGAGTGTTAAAGGAGGAAAATATTATTCAAATTGAAAAGCATCTATCTCTTCAGATATACTAATTATTTTTAGTAAGCAATATAAATAAAGCTTTAGAGATACTTAACAATCCTATATTGCTCTCTCTTCCATGTAGCATGTAATAGAGGGAAACTCTCAGTTGAAATTCTGTGCAATCATTAATATTTAAGGGATTAAATGACAGGGATAGTAACTGTAGTTGGGCCTTTCTGGTGGTGGGACTTGGCTCGGGACCAACATGACAGTGGAGGTAGTTTCATCACCAATGGCTGGGTACTTCAGGATGGAGGCTCTGTTCCCATCCCTAGTGGGGTGGAGGAGCCATATGAGGGCTCAGCCCAGGCAACTTGGCCATGGGAGTGACCTGGCCCACCTGCTGGAACCATGGTGGCAGTGGCGCTGGTGGCAGAGCAACATGGATGGGTGTGCTCCTTGGAGCTTTTGGGTCTAACAGTGATGTTGTTGGAGAATTCTGATGAGCTGTCCCCTTGGACTGGGCTATAAGGACCTGGGGAAGCTGAGTCCTTGTATAGATCTCCTGGGAGAAGACCATGATATCTTTTCCTGGGAGCCACTGTGGCCTGCCAGAAGGGAGCTGGACTAGGGTTGTGGATGTTGCTCTGCCCCTGGATAGGGACTTGTGTTAGGTGGTAGAGAGGTGGGTATGTAAGTACTGGCTGTGGGATTCTGGAGACCATGTTTCTTTGGGACCTCATGTGTTGGGATCCTAAGTGGTTAGGTACAGGGCAGAATAAGCCCCCTGTGATTCCAGTGCTCTGGTACTGCCACAGTTCATTCCTGCACTCCCTGGGGTGTGGGCTATATTGTGCTATTTAGGGCTGGGAAGCCCCATGAATGAGAGTTTGTGGGAATGAGAACAGCCTGGTCAGCAGTAGTAGTATGGGTTGGTGGGGTTGGTGGTCAAGTGCTAGTGGAATTTGCTGACAACAGGGGAGACTCTAGGTGCTGGACTTACCCCCACCTTATTTTTGTCAGTTTGGGTAGTATTTGTTTTGTGGGGGGCTGGGTGCAGAAGCTGTTGGTGGTATGTGTATTGTGGGATTGGCACGAGATGTTTTTACTTAAATGCTGTTTGGGCTGATTGGAAAATGGGGGAGTTAGCTGTGTTTATGGGAAAGAAGCAACCACCCACATTTGATTGTTATGAAGCTTGAAGCCAGGGTGAAGGGGATACGACTGCTTTATTTTGGAGATGTTGGGCCAAGGGATATGGGGATGGGAATTGCAGAGTTGACTGTTCCAAGGAAGTGAGATCTCCAACTGTGGTGAGCTCCTCTTCTGACTTAGCAACCTCATCCTGGACACATGGTGATTTGGTTGTCAGTGCAATTGGCCTCAGAATGTTGCTGGTTAATGCCAAGTGTGTCGCAAGAAGACCATGTCCATACATGATCTGGTGGTGGATGAATGGGCAGACCTGGTATGTATTACCATAACCTGGATGAGTGAAGGGGAGGTGCACTTCTCTTGGGCATTTGTTCAGCTGGGTGCTTGTGGTGGGAGACTGGAATGCCAGAACTGGAAACATAAAAGAGGAAAATACAATTGTACTGTATGGCCAAGGAAACAAAAATGAAGCAGGAGAATGCCAATCTATTTCTGCCAATCCAATAATTTCTTCATTACTCACAGAGTCTTCAAACAATGAAAAGGACACCTGTATGGGCATCACCAGATGGAGTACACAGGACTCATATTGACTATATTATTGGTAGAAGGAGGTAAAAGAATTCAGTTATAACAGCAAAGATGTGGCCAGAGGCTGACTGTGAAACAGATCATAAACAGTTCATGTGCAAGTTCCAACTTAAAGTAAAGCAGAAGAATAAAACCAACCAGTTTCCATGGCCCTGAGCATTAACCCCTGATTTTCAAGGAGAACAGTGGAATCACTTTGAAGTCCTGAACCCTAAGGATAGGTAACTGGAAGAACTGGGGAATGTACTTAAAGGATGAATAAGAAAAAAGCTACTAAAGAAGAAACAGAAGAAAACAAACTGGATGTCAGAAGAAACACTGGAAATTGCCAAGAAGAGAAGCCAAACCCTAAAAAGACAAAGACCTCAAGAGGGAACTATAAAAAGAATTTTAGAAAACTGCAGACTAGCACTTGATAGAATAACCACAAGGACCTTGAAAAAGACATTTAAATATTGGCCTGTACAAAGATTAGAATTGTGCAGGCAATGATTTTCCCTGTGACACTCTATGGAAGCAAAAATTGGACTCTGAAGAAGCAGGATAGAAAGAGTATTGATGCTTTTAAACTTTGGTGTTGGAGAAGACTCCTGAGTATATCATGGATAGCCAAGAAAATGACCAAATGGATCATTGAAGAAATCAATGCAAGGTTTTCACTCACAGCACAAGAATGCCATACTTCGCATACATTATGTGAAGACCTTGCTCTCTGGAGTAGTCTATTATACTGTGAAAGGTGGAACAAAAGAGAAGAAGAGGGCAACCAGCAGCAAGATGGATGGACTCAATTACAACAGCGATGGGTGCACTGTTGGAAGATATGAAGGACAATGTTGAAGATAGATCCTCTTAGAGAAACATCTATCTATCTGATTGCTAAAATTCAACATGGACTTGATGGGACATAATCAGTCAGTCAATCAGCCAATCATTTCCTAAGGTTTACTGTTCATTCCATAACCCAAAAAATAAGCAATTTTACTTTACTTACATTTTTGTTTACTCTCTCTTTCTAGTTACATTTGATAATGCTCCTTTTCTCTATTAACATGAATTGAATGCTTGTTCATTAATATATATTTTCTTCTTGGTTTTATAATTAGTTGAACTCAGTTGTTTAAAACTATTCAGAAAGGAATCTGAATTAAAAACTAGGCATAGAGATATTGGAGGAATGTGTTAGAGAAAAGGAATTACCTCAGCTTCCATGACTTGCTCTAGTTAAAAGTCCAATGCCTGTAGAACAATGTTCAGTTTACCATTTAGATGCTTTTAAATTATATTTTTGGAATTTTGAAACATTTCTATTTCACTCAGTGCTTGTGTGTGAACCACATCTTTAACCAGGTCAGCTAAACACTTGGCTTCATGAGTTCCTTGTGCAAAATTTGATTAGTTTGTTTTATGTTTGTGTATCTTAATATGATGTTTGTGAACCCAGACTGTTTGGTTCATTAGTGATTTAATATATTATGCAAACACAGAACATCAGTTGATCCAGGAACCACTTTAAGTGTGTTGATGCAACAGAGTTTGAATGTACAAGGGTATCCTATTCAATCTTCTGCTCATATGCATTCTTCTTTTTTAAAAAAAAATCAGATTCACATATGATTTATACAATTTCATAAATTCATTTGTGTGCTTTATTTGTCTCTCTCTCTGTGTGTGTGTGTGTGCACCTTCGAGTTACTGTTGACTCCTGGCAACTGCCTGGACAAGTCCCTGCAGGTTTCTTGGTAGGATTTCAGAAGTGGTTTGCCATTGTTTCCTTCTTAAGGCTGAGAGAGAGTGACTGGCTGGCTTCAGCTGGGTAGCTAAGGTGAGACTAGAGCTCACTCTCTCCTGGTTTCTAGCCTGATGCCTTGACCACTACACCAAACTGGCTCTCTGTGTGTTTCATAGGGTCTAACTTATGCTGTCTAAAGGGGCACTTGGGACGAAGCCTCTCTGTTGGGGGGAATATACTTTATTATGTTTGGATTGTCCAGATGAAAAGAATGGAGATTCCACCTAATTTTTTCCTACAATTTCTTTCAAAGCAAGCCATGTCTTTCTGCAACATGAAGGAGCCCATTCAATTGGTAAAAAAGGATATGTTGAGAGCATGGGACTATGTCTAGTTTGCTACAGAGAAACCATAACACTCCTATTATACTCTTACCTGTATCTAACTTGCAACATGTCTATTTGCCAGTAAAAAGTTCCCAAAGGTCATTTGAGCAGGATTGCTGTAAATGACAGCACATTGTAAGCTCACCAACTTTGCCAAGTTTAGAAATAAATAAACATAGGTGCATTCAACTCCAATTCTCAACAGACTCTTTCAGTTGTATAAATTATTCCTAAGCAGTTGGAGTATTGCAGTAAGAGAAGGTCTCCTGGCTGAGAAGATGCAATTTGCTTTCATTATGTTCAGCTTTCCGAGTTGCTTTCATGTCGGTTCTGACCTACCAAACAGACATATAAACATTGATGGCTTCCCCCTTTAATATTATTTTAAATTATTGAGATTAAAGCAGTCTCACTAAATATTTATGGCTGATTGCAACCTCTAGCTGATTTTTTTTTTAAATAACACTTGGAAACTACAACACTCTTTAAATGTTTGATTAAGGATACCTTTTATTTATGTCAGCATATAGAAGAGTACAGCTGTACAAAGCATACATCAATGTCCAAAATAAAAAGATATTAAAATTCATAAGGTTCATTTTCTAACGTTCTCTACAAACTGAGAACCATAGCAGAGAGTTTGTCATAGAGTGAATATCAGCAATAAAATTATAAGACTGCTAGTTTCATATTCCTTGAAGTACACTCAGGGGCATCTACAATTTTACCAATGAGTTAAGCTTATTTCTGAAATGAACATAAATTATCCTTAATCTTACTTTGTGTAACACTGGAAGACTCTGTCAGAGAAAATTATCTATATTTCAATGAGTTTGAGTTCAAGCAAAGAGAAGATTCACAGGCAGCTTTGTTTTACTTTGTTCCCTTTCATGCCACAGGAAAAAAGAAAAACGCAGAAAGAGAAAATCATTTACAAGCAATTTCCTTGTTTAGTAAAGTAGATTAGATTGAAAAACTGTGACAGAACACTGGTTAAAATCAGTCCAAGAATGGTATGCCTGATTGGTTAAAACTTTCTACTTCAATACAAATTCATATTAAGTTAAATAGACCAAAACTGGAGTCAGTTTGGCTTAATATTCAGCTCTGATTTTGTAACTACTTCCCACATGCCAACATTTCTGCTGTAATAGCAATGCAGGAAAAAAGTGTCCTTCTTTCAACTGTATAGGTAATTATTCCTGTGTAATGAGATCTGACTGTCCTGCATTGGTCATTATTTTTATAGGTATTGAAATATATGATTGTTCTTGCAGCTAAAATTGGGAGTACTACTCCTAGATGAAATTGTTATGTCTTTTTTCCAGCATTTCCCTTTTCCAGTCTTCAGTTTGCTCTGTCTGCTTTCTATGGGCCACCCACGCATTAGGACAGATCTCTGCAAGTAAGGGGTATCACAACCCTGCCCAAGTAGGGCCTAAGCAGGCCTCATTGCGTGAAGCTGGGATGAACCGTCAGTCACAGAGGACAATGTCAGAGTGCAACCACATTATAAATACTTTTGTCCTTCTAGATGTTTGACAGGCCTTCTGGCCTAGGTTCTTTAAAATATGTCTGAACATTTGCATTGCGGAAGAAAAAGTTGCAAGTGACAAAAGTTACTAAAGCTAGATATACAGGGTGCACTATGCCTTTGTCATCTGTGAATATAAGGCAGATGTGTCACAATAAGTGGTGAGAAGATGCAAAGGAAATGTTGGAGCAGTGTACCCTGTATATTTTGGAGAACAATAGCACTTTTAAATGACCTAGTGAGTTGACAGAACCTTGTGTCCTCTCTTCCTTGGGTTGTTTTTTCCCATTAGGATGTCAGATAGATAATAGACAGACAGACACACACACACACACAGAGAGAGAGAGAGAGAGAGAGAGAGAGAGAGAGAGAGAGAGAGAGAGAGAGAACAGACGTATGTACATACTACACATACCGACACACACACATAATATTCTAAGTGAATCACTTGTAATTTGCTTTCCTGTTGTGCCTCTATCTAACTGACATACAACAAGGCAGCTGTAATTTGCCTTAAAGCTACAGAGGTATAGCATTCTTGACTGCAATGAGATTTGACTTCAGTTGAGCCAAGTCTGTGAGCCTTTTGCCAATCAAGAGAGGAGTTAAGTTGTGCAGTTTCAGGAGATCTATGATTTGCTGCTGATTCTATTTCAGGAGAACCACATCCATACACACATATATGCATGCAAACACTCTTACTTGGGGTTTGTAAATACTCGCAATCTGGCTCAGTAAGGTGTTTTGCCTAGCAGAAGTGCATCACTCTGCCTCAACTCTTTTTTGAGGCATGGCTCATCTACCTTAATCGGTTCCTCTCCTTCATTAACAGTAACATCTGCATCTGTGCATGTAAAGAACACACTGTGACTGAGCACAGCAAAGCAGTATGGCCATTCTGTCTTGATAGGGAGAAGCAGAGTCATTTCACTTCAAAGGGGCACTTTGATCAAGTGCTCCCTGGAAATCTCGGCAGCCCTCATACACTTATACTGTATATACATTTACACACACATGATGTTCTATTCTGAAGCAACAGTATGTGGTATGAAAATACTAACTGAAAACTGCAGCATGCCTGGATCTGCTGAAATGTCACTTAATAAATGTGTGCCTTGGGTCAGTGCACTCCTGTTGATCATGATTGGTTGGATCTTCACTTTTCATTCTGTCCACTTGCTAAATGACAAAGTGGGCTAACAAGCACATTAAGTGCACACTAAATATGGGCTTCCGCGAGCCTCTTGTGCACTTTTACTAATTCAAGTATTTTGTCAGGAAGACTAGGGCCATTGAGAGATCTCACTTACAAGGTTTTGTTTTAACCTGTCACCACCAGAGCTTGTTCAAGAATGGAGATGATTACAGGCTAAAAGGAGGAGGAGGAAGAGGGAGGGTGCTGGGACAGGCAAGCAAGGAACCAAGCAAGATATGCTGCCCTACAATCTATTTATTTATTTATTATTCAAATTTAATTACCGCCCATCTCCCTCAAAAGAGGGAGTGCACAATGCAGTGAAAACTGTGTAGCACAAACCTGTGCATATCCACTCAAATACAAATGGGGATTACCCATAAGTAAGTGCCATGTTATACTTTTATCCTTTTTGCCCTTTTGGTTTGGTGGGGAAGGACACTGTGGAGGCATAAGGAAAGTCATGGGGGGGGGGGAATTGGTGCAAGAAGACCATAAGCAAATACACAGGGGAAATCCGTGTTGTACAGGACAAGCAACTACAATTAGGATGCCAGAAAATATAGCAGCAGACACTGGACATCTTTGGAGCATTGCCCACATTTGGGAACACACAGTATGGGCTGGGGTTGTTTTCAGAGCTTAAGCATGAGAAGGTCTGCTGAGAGATTTTTCTCGTTTGGAGCCACTGCCAGTTGTACATGCCTGCAGGAAGAGGGTCAGCAAATGACGTGATTGGACCATCAGTGTAAGGAAGTCAGGTTCAGAGGTTGCCAGGATTCTGGTAGTGAATTCCATAGTAAAGTGCTTGCCTTTTTCAGCCACTTTATAAACCCTACCTTTTTTTTCTTGAAGAATTTAGTAGGCAAGATTGGATAACTACTCTACTTTCCATTGGGCTATATTTCTGCACAACACACTGAGTGAGGAAAGGCACTTCAATTCAGGAAAAAAAAAAAAACCTGGGGCTTTGGAGGGTAAAAAAGCTTCTTCCTAATGCCATAGTCCACTGGGTTCTTTGCATACAATTTGCTGTACAACAGAAGTCCCATTTAACAATGTTGTAAGAACACAGACACAGTTTTGCATGGGGGGGGGGCAAGCAAGAGTGTTATGAACAAAGCAAATGCCAGAATAATTGCACAGAGGCTTTAATTACTCAAGTCCTTTAAAATCAATAGAGATAGAGACAGAGATAGAGATGATATAGAGATAGAGATAGAGAAAGAGAGAGGGAGAAAGAGAGAGAGAGAGAGAGATGATGATATATAGTTACAGCTACAGTAATAGATATAGTCATTCAGGGAAAGAATGGCATTTATAACAATACTAGTACCTTCTCTGAGCAACAATGTATTTCAGACAAAGACACTGAGAAGAGAGCTGTGCAGGGAGAAAGAAAGTTCATAAATAATGACAAGGAAATTTCCTGAATGCTAATTCTCATGCTTCAGGACTAAATTAACTCGCTGGTCTTCTCCACCTACTCTTGCTAAACATGGTGCTATGACATAAACAAGGTAAATGTGGTATAAATGGTAAAATTCAAAATTTCTGCACCTCAATGCAGATATCATCACCCATTTGTAATTGAGATAAATAACAGTTGCCTGATTACTAGTACCAGACTGATCTGCAAGAATTTCTTTTTCTTTTCTCCCAGGATACTGTATGTAAACAACAAAATGAGTTTTCTTGCCTGAGGGCCAACCTTTGCTGCCCTTTAAGGGGCTGAAGAAGCAGACTGGGACTAGCTTCATTACAGCCCAGAATCAGATCACAGAAGGTTCAGACCCATGTAGGCTCTTCCAAGGAAATGGAAATCTTGTCTGAATGGCTTTGCATCACCTCTGGATCTGTGTCACAGAAGCACGCAATTCAGCTTCTCAGCTGTACAATGTTTTAATCCCAAACACATATAAAACTTTATTTGGACATTTGCTTAAACACAAATGAGCCCAAAAGTCCGTAGGAGGACACGGCAGCACAAACTTTGTAAGAGCTTTTATGTTCATGTGATTTAAACTCTCCCAACTATTAGGAAACTATGAAAAAAATATATGCTCAGAGATCATCTGTAGAGATTTGCACTGAATATTGGAAGATCTGAAGAACTTGCATAGGCAGGGATGTTAGAGGTAGACAGTTGAACACCTGTCCACATACTCATTTTTCAATTTTGCATGTCCATGTGAATAATGCCTTTTGCAATGTGGGCAGCTTGTACGAATAACCAATAGGCTCTTCATGAAGGCAAAAGGAAGATGGAAGGAAAAAAATATAATAGAACTATTCCTTAATCAGCAGCATCTGGGGGGAGGGGTTTCAAAAAGTTAAGATGGCAGCCACAACTTCCCAATCAATATCTCCATCTTGACCTTTTTTACTCCCCCCCATCCCCCTTGGATACCATGCTCTTAATCATGTTGCTTAGCAAGCCGTGATACAGTGCTTGGAAATGAAAGAATTGTTCCTGATTCTTTTCACCTAATGTCAGACCACTGAAAAAAATCATAGTACAAGCAATCATAGTACAAGCTTAAGGAAGACGGAAAGGAAGCTGGCAAGTGAGCACCAGCATACAGTTGGCCAAAATATGCAGTGATCTATCCTGAAGACTGAAACTGAGGAATAGAGGCCTGGAAAAAGAATTGTGATCCTGAGCATTCCAGAGTTAGCCCATGGCTCGTTTATCCCTAAAACTTAGATGTCAGGGTCAATCCATGCATCAAAAGCCAAAGAAAATTGATGAAATAATGTTCAGATGGCAGAGCTATCTCTGAAGCTTAAGTTTTATAGGAGGGGTTCTGAACCTAAGACCCTGCAGATATTGCTGAACTAAAACTTCTAATATATTAAGTATATAGCCTGAGGTTAATGGGAGTTCAGTAACACCCAAAGGCCCACAAGTTTTCCATCCTGTTTAATGGAAGTCATGGATAGGAACTGATTTTTGGAGTCAGCTGACTGAATGCTTAAGTAGGGTAGTACATGAGCCTAGGTAGACAGACTCCTGAACTACAGACTCAGCCTATCAGATTTACAGTGAAAAAATGCTGCAGTGAAGTTCTTCTCCATAAACATATCACTACCTGTCTGTCTGGACACAATACCCAGATGTAGGAGGGAATCAAAGGTCATAGCCACACCATTGCCCATTTGGAAAAACAAAAACAACAGTTGATACAGCAAATAGCGTGAGTTTTAAGTTTATCTGCCTTTGTTTTTTCCAGTAAGAATATATTATTTCCTTCTGAAATATTGATTTGCACACATGTACACACACACATAACCTGAAAACCAGCAAGGTAAGCTTTCAAAGTCCAGCAGAGTTGGCTCTGAGGCACATCATTAGAATTTTCAGTATTAACAGACTAACACCACTATAGTTGCTGCACAAGTTGTATCACAGGATGACTATGAATGATTAATGAAGTAGACAGTGGAAACTAAGAAGATAACACTGCCAGGGGCTGTAAGATGTCCCTCTTGCCAAAATGGAAACTCTGGCTAAAATGTGTTGGTCTTTGAAATATTTGGTTCTAGCCAACCACTTTCCCATTCTATTTCTTCATCCCTCCATCTTTTCAATTAATACTGGACTTCTGAGTTATGATCTCTTATGGGTACAATAAATATTCTGCATACCAGAAGTGGAAATCTCACTCCAGGAATAAAAAAGGTTATTTCCTATTATTTCCTGCATTTTCCATTTGTTTAGGTTTTTTTTCTTCTTTTTGCAGAGAAAAGAAGCCTCAGAACTGAGTGTGTCATAGAAGCACTATTTATTTCAGTTCACTGTGATTATTTGAAAGCAAGTTTCCAAAATGCAAAGAAATTATTAATGGTCAAGATATTTATCTGTGCAACATGCCCCTCCAGCTGTTTTGCATCAGAGTTTAGGGTTTTTATCAAGGGTTAGGCCTTTGCTGAAGCTTCTTTCCTTCCTGTCTAGCTGATTTCCTAGCTTTAGATGTGGATCTCTGTGTCAACTATACTTGCAGAGGAAATGGCTGCCCAGGCCACTGAAGCAAAACTCCAAGAGGGAGCCATCGCAACAGTACAATAGGTTATCTTTGTCACTCAGGTCAGGGTGAAAGAAATTGCCTAGAAAGAGTGGGTAAGGTTGAAGCAGCTCAAACCTTGAGGCTTCTACTCCTGTTTATTAGAACTGCACAAAGTTTTGAATTCAAAAAAGCTTCAATCAAATCACCCCTCAAAGCGGGCTCAAGTGAAGACCCACTTTGAAGCAGAAAATCAAACCAGGTAGCTTTGAAGCATTTCACAGTTTTTCAAAGCACTTGACAGATTTGATGGTTTTTCTCATGCTTCTAGGGTTGTTAGAAACAATACCAAGCATTGCAAGTTCAGTCTCATGCATGAAGAATACTGAGGGAATGTTGAACAGCCAACCAGTGAGTTTTATCACCGCATTAAAATCTCTGGTTAGCTGTGGCCTTTTGGGATTAACCAGGCTTACACTTCTATGGGCTACACTTGCTTTTGTGGCTGTTAACTTCTTTGTTGTGACCAGTCATGAGCTGTAACTTTGCTCTTTTGTGGGTACATGGAATGATACACTTCTGTGCTGGTCCTGACAACACAAGTGGGAGTTCGACTAAGTTCTTAGCCATGTGAATATGGGCTCAGTGCTGATCAACCTGATTGGGTCAAATTTATTTATTTATTTATCCCCCCCCCACCTTAATTATTTTTTATAACTCAAGGCAGCAAACATACCTAATATTCCTTCCTCCTCCTCCTTTCCCCACAACAAAAACCCTGTGAGGTGAGTTGGGCTGAGAGAGAGTGACTGGCCCAAGGTCACCCAGCCAGCTTTCATGCCTAAGGCAGGACTAGAACTCACAGTCTCCTGGTTTCTAGCCCAGGCCCTAGTCTCCTGAGAATAAGTGAATGGGCAGAAGCTACAATTTACAGGCTCTAGCCCAAAGGTTTACTGATTTAAAAAGAAGAAGTGTGTGACACTTCCTCTGTTCAGCTCTTTCTTGGCCTGTCTATCTCTGTGGCACTGTATCTCACTTACCAGCAAGCCACAGGTCTGTGCCAGTGGTAAAGAAGTTCTTTTTTGGAGGAACCAAACTTATCAACCACCCATACCAATTCTCCAGAACTCCAGAAAAAACATTGATCTGAGCCAGCAAAACATGTGACCCCACAAGGACAGTCATTCCTTATTCTTCAACTTCGTAGCAAGCCCAGCACTTCAAAAAAGCAAGCAGCAGCAAAGTGAACACTTCTTTTTTAAAAACAGTTTATGAAAGTGTTTATTTTTATATTGTAGTAGGATAGTCTTGGCTTTCATTCAACTCCTCCTTGCCTTTACAGGATAATCTGGAATTTCCTGTGCAGTCCTTTCCTTATCCTTACTGTGGCCTGAAAAGAGGTACAAGAGGTATATTAAAAAAAAAATGCAGTAAAACTCTTGAAGGTCTCCAGCTGAAACTTGGCAGGATTTATGCCATCTACAGAATGCCATCCCTGCTATTTTCATCCAGTCTGCCAAAAAAAAAGCAGCTGAAGCCATTTTGATCTTCCATTTACAACCTATAGAGAAGTCTTTTTTCCAAGTCAAATCTTGAATTGCCTATCGTTGTAGAGTTGTGTGGTGTTAATTGGAAGTCCCTTCTTCCCCAAGTACTGTTTCCACAGAATGATTGACCAAACTTTTGTCAGAGCCATAAAAGAGCAAGATCTATGCCATAAAGTCAGCATCCAGCCACTTCCAAGAACACAAAGGTTTCTCCACTACAGATCTTGCTTGCCTTCTGCACATGAAGATTAACATAATGAAACAGAGTTAACGTGCTCATCTCTGTTCTCCTGAATGCAAGTAGAATCTTGCCACTTATCATAATACCTGAAGAGAAAACATGGTAGTTTTGCATAGCAAGACTCAGCAGAAGATAAATTCAGCATCTTCTCCTAGATATCTAGGTCAAAAATAGTAGTATATTAGCAAAGACTTTGGATTTTCAGTGGTTTAAAAATAGCAGCAGTCTACCTCCATATTCCAAACCCTCAACTCAACCTGCTGAAATCAAGAAAGAGTGGTGTAATAGAGGTGACTTTTACCTCTTGTTCTGGAAAAAAAAAAACAGTTATTGATAGACAGATAAAATATGTCTTTAATGAATAGCTGATAGATGAACTAGTATACTTACTAAGGATCGTGACACAGGGAATGGGGTTTTTACTTCTTATACTTCCGTGCTACTTGCAATGAGTGGATAACTCCTACTGGTGCTGCTGGGATTTTGTTTTCCCCAGTAAGAAAAGCAGAAGAACTATCAGGAGACTGCGATGGAGACTATGACTGAAGCTCATGACTGCTATTACAGGAAGTTAGCCACCATTTCTTAAGAGCAAATCACTCACATATAAGGACATATATTGGGTGGCCAATACATTTAAATAAATCATCATCATCATCACCATCACCACCACCACCACCTAATATCTCATCTGGTCCTGGGATGACTTGCTTCAGTTAGTCAGCAGTTGGAAGAAAATAGAAAAGAATATATGTAGCTCAGAATTGAAGTGTGAAGTCCTTGGTGCTCCCTGAGCTTGCAGACATTTCATTACCTGACTAGGTAACATCATCAGTGTTAATGAGTGTGGGGTTTTCTACCTGTTTCTATACAGTAGCTTGCCCTGCCAGTGTTGCCACTGGCAACTGCCAGTGCTGCCAGTGCTGTCACTGTCAGTACTGGCAGGACAAGGTACTGTATATATAGGGCAAGCTAATGTACAGGGCAAGCTACTGTATAGAAACAGGAAAAAAAAAAAAAAACTCACTAGCACTGAGCTCTTAATAGTTGTTGCTGTTAATTGCCATCAAGTCAATTTTGGCTCATGGCAACCTTGTGGATAGTTGTCCTGAAATTTGTTTGGTCTTCAATCAGGTGGCATCACTACTAGAGTGGCATCCATGACCGTTGATATTGTATCAATCCATTGTAATACTGGTCTTACTTTGCATTTTCTTTCATGCCAAGCATGATACCTTTCTGTAATGATCTTTCTCTTTGTACAATGCGTCCAAAATATGAAAGTGCCAGTCTTGTCATCAGAGTGTATAAGGAAAGCTAGGCTTTATTTCAATTGATTTGTTCACTGGGAAGTCCACTGTACCTGCAGTATTTTTTGCTAGGACCATAATTCAGAGCCATCTATTTTATTCCTCTCTTGTCACTAGCCCAACTTTCAGATCCATATGATGTTTTTGAAAATGCCATGGTCTGAACAAGTTGGATCTTTGTACACAAAGAACTATCTATGTACTTAAAGATCTTGTCTGGGTCATTCATAGCCATTTTTCCAAGAGTGATTTCTTGGTTGATTTCTTGGCTGTTTGTCCTTTCATTATTGATTATTGATCTAGCAAACAAGTTGTCAACTATTTCTTTTCCAACAAGGCTGTAATTATTGATGTTACTAGTTCCTAGAATCTTTGTCTTCTTAGTGCAGGCCTTTCTGAGGCTATGCTCTTTGATCTAGATAAGCAGACCATATTCACGTTTGGCTAGTAATGTGGTATCATCAGCATAGTGAAGGTTGTTGATGAGTCTTCCATCAATTTGCACAACTCACTTTTCTTCATACAATCCTGTTTCTCTGATGCTTTTTCTTCATGGAAGTTGAATAGGTATGAGGAAAATATTAAGCTTTTTTGCACACTTTTGGCAGTTTCAAATGATTCTCCTTGTTCTTGCTTTTTGAACATGTAAAGACTGTATTAGAATTATCAGTTGTTCTGGTACAGCCATGCTTCTTAATGTGGCCAATGATATTTGCAGTCAAAGCCTTCTTTAGTAAATGAAACATGTGTCAATAGCTTTCTGGTATTCTTTCAGATCCATCCATCTTGTTCCTCATCCTTTATTGAAACTCCTTGCATTTCAGGCTGTTCTTGCTCCAAGTACTTGGAGTTTTTAGTTTCCATTAAATGATCTTGAACTGAATCTTGCTTACCTGTGGGATCAGGGTGATTGCACAATAGTTTCTGCAATCAGTTGGATCACTTTTCTTTGGTGTTGCTATGAACACTGATCTTTTCCAGTCAGTTGCCCATGATGTCTTCCTTCAAATTTCCTGGCAAAGCCTTGTAAGTATTGTAACAGCTGCATCTGATTGCTTTAGTAGTTTAATGGGAATGCTATCAATGTTCAGAACTCTGTTCTTGGATAAAGCTTTCAAAGGTGCTCCAGCCTCTTCTTTTATCACCAATGGTTCTTGATCAGGTTGAAATAGCTGTTGGTTCTCTTGAACTTGACTAGTCCTAATACTGACAGATAAATGAACATTTTGATTGCCATACTAGCAAATCAAAAGTGATTTATGCCTCAATTTAAGGCAAATTTCTGAAACCTGAATCTCCAACTATTTTGGATTCTATTTCCTTTCAACTTCAACCAGCATGATCAGACCTTATTGGTGTTGTAGTCCAGAACATCTGATGGACAATACATGTACTGCGTAAAGAGATATCTACTTGTAATATTAAAGATTCTCTTCTACATACTCAACCTAAGTATCTAAAAGTCATTTCTATCACATTGCAGCAGCTATACAGGTGTAGATGACTTTCCAAAGTTCAAGTAGTAAAAAAGCAACAATTAGTTTATCTTTCTGAGGCACCATTTCCCCCCTCCTTCAGTCAAATATATTATTCTCTAAATGTGATCAGCACCTCTAAAATAATTATGCCAGACATGATAAAAAATTACAGAGGGTGGCAATTTAGGAAGATAGTGAAATAAAGGATTATAATTATAGTTAACAATTATGTATAATGATATGCAGGCTATTACTTTAATACTCATCTGCGTCATTCTGTAAATGGGCTGCTGGACCTTTGCAACCTCTGGGACAGATGGAATTTCAGCTTCGATGAGCCCTTTGAGGAACACTAGGGAAATATGTCTGTAAATAAAAGACCATTTATTTTGGCAAAAGGTTTCTTCTTATGCTCAAATGAAGTGCTATGGCTGAGTCTCCTTGAGAATATGACATAACAGAATGGATAATTTGTCTGTTCTGAAAGGTGACTTTTGAAACACTAAGTTAAACAGAGAGAGAATTGCTGAGGGGATGAGCAAACTTAACAAGGCATGGGAGGCAAATGAAGCTCAGTCTACATACTCCATCCTGTTTGCTAGCAAAAGTGAATATTTCACCTTTCCTGTCAGAAATTGTCTTGCAAAAATTACATTGAGGGATTTATGGATGCTCTCTCTCTCTCTTTCTCCCTGGGCACAGGATGGAACCTTTTTCTTTTTTTTACTTTTAAACCATTTCTCCAAGGGAAAGCTGTCAACATCTTGCAAAGTATTTGGTTTTGAGGATCAAATCAAGGCCATTGTAAAATATAGTGATACAATTGTATCTATTAATTTCATTGCCTTGAGCTCCTGGGGGAAAGGGAGGATTTAAATCTAATAAGTAAGTCCTACACTACATCAGGTCATTAGCTTAACTACCTTGATACTATCTAACTATGCTTCACCTGCCTATCTTGGATATGAGGGTGACACAAACTAAGAGAGTCAAGCCAACTTGGACATCACCTGGATTAACAAGGTCTGTGCCAGATGTTGGGGAATCAGGAAAATCTGAATATAAGTGGGCTTCTGGAACAAACCATACATGGACAAGACAAGAGAACCTGGAATTGATGAAATGCTACTACCACAGTAGACCTAATGAGAGGGGATGTATGAAACGTATGAGGGAACTATGGATGGACAGAAGACCTGCATCCACACTAAATGAGAAACAGCTAGTTACCCAATGTTTCAACATAGTGAAGGGGAAGCTGCTGTCACAACTTGATGTGGAAAGTGAAGGCCAAAGTGGTCCCAGTGGTGGTAGAAGCCCTCGGGGTTGTGACTGCTAAGCTAGAGTACAGTGCTAGAAACACCTAAGATACTACGCAGAACCCTCAAACTCCCAGGCCTCTGGTAGAGGACCCGAGGTTAAGGAAAACACATACCACCCATAGGGGTGAGAAGGGAATTTTATTTTAAAGGCTTGAAATATATTGAAAGGCTTGAAATAATAGACTGAAAGGCTTGCACTAAACTTCATAAAGTTATGGATACTGGAACTTTAGGCATGATAATAAAAGTGCAGGGGTTTTTAGCCCAAACAAGGCAAAAATATTGGCTTTAGAAATGTTTTCTTTTGTGTTTGTGTGTGTTCATGTCTCCAGTCCTTTAATATACTTTGATGTGTTCTCATCTCTACCTAGTCTGCATTAGGTTTAATGGATTTTTAAAAGCGTTTTCAGGAACTCCCAAGGAGCCCCTTCATTTAAGTTCCTTTCTGAATATACTGGGTCTCAATCAAAGAGAATTGCTTGCACTGAAGATGTTGCCTCATCTGGCATTGAAATGTCTGCAAGAGAACAACAACGTTCAGAGAGCACCAAGGACTCCACAGTATACTGGGTCTCCTGCATGAGAACCATACCACTATCTCTCTTTCTTTCAGTCTAATACTTGTAGTCACTATTATTTCCAGGATTATTATTATTACTATGGTTGGTAGCACAGTCAGACAGATGTTTAGACTGGATTTGACATTTTTGTCCACCTATCGAGTCCTTCCCAAGGATCTAAGATAGGCAGATGTTTTTGTTTAATAGTGTTAAAGGTATCATCACAGGATGTAAACTGTTCCAAGTAAAGCTGCCTTTTGCAATCGACTGATGGTGATTTTCTCAATGCCAATAGTGTTCAAGTGGTGCTCCAGGTGTTTTGGGATTGTACCCAAGGTGCCTATTACTATCAGTACTATCTTTGCTTTCTTTTGCCACAGTTAATCTACTTCAATATTATTATGGTTGTTCACACAGCCATTATTATTATTATTATTATTATTATTATTATTATTATTATTTTGTATGAAGAAACAGAGAGGGATCAGGAGACTGAATCATGGTTCTTGCTTCCCAGCAAGGATAATTGACATAACTTAAATTAGATCTATATGGAATCAGATTCCATACACATGGATGCTACAGCTGCTTATAAATAGAGGGATCTCATTCTTATTTTCCACTGTAGGTGTGGAGGATCTAGGATAAGTCCACTGATAGTCTTCATCCTATATACAATTAAGAATATGTGAAAAATGAGGGGAAAGTAGAAATAAAAACATATACATACAAGCCTCGCAGCTCCTGAAGTACTTTAGCTTCTGGTCCAAGAATTGTATGGTGCTGTAAGACCACTTATGGTCAAAAAGTTTGTTATAGTGCTTGGCTTTTATCATGATTGTGTAGACCTGAGTCAAAGTTCTTGACAAAATATAGAAAGGCAATGCTAGTTATATGAGCTGAATAGCAATTCACCGATAAAAATTAATTAAGCAAAGAAGGTTCTGCTTTTGCTGCACTCTGAGTCCCAACTCAGCAACCATGTTTGCTTATTAATAACTGTAGTTATTGACCTTCATCACACAGTAATTCTCAGGCACCGTCAAGAAAGATTAGTCTTTTGCCTCTTCTCCCTCTTATTTTCAGTTTGCTAGAGAAAGATTTGTGCCAGTCATGTTTCCTTTATTGTTTCCATTATAAATCTTGTAACCAGCTGTAGTACACAGAAACTTCACCTATTATATTTGCTGACAGGAAGTTATGAAAACCAAATATCTGCTGCAGTTATATAAAATTCATAACTATGCAAAACTGCTAAGGCTAGACACAATCTAAAATTAAATGGAATTTTGTACATAATGCATGTCCCATAAGGAAATGGTTCAGGGCATCATTAAAATAATAGTCAGAAAGAGGAAATATGTTATTCAATGTTTAGAGATGATACTTTCATTTCTACTGAAACCATTTCTGCTTTGCATAGCAATATCTGATGTTATAACTGTGCAAAAGATCTACATGGGACACACTGATACAGTGTGATGAGATTCTGACTTTGAACATCACTGGATTTGTATCATTCTCGATCTCCAACTCAAAACTTCACCCAGGAGTAACATCCATCATGCAACCAAGAAGAGCAAGTCTGAATTTCTTGTAAATTCCTTTCTGTTTGTTTTAGTTTTCACATACTCTAGTTCAAAACCTGTTAGGATCACCATCCAAACAAAGATGGTGATCACCTCTAATGGAAGGCTTGTATGGGTGAGGGCTATTCTTGCTCCTATAGATACATCTGAGAAAATGATAAGGATTGGACCAATGTGTACACCAGCAGAAGGCAGGGAGGAGAGGGGTTGCCAGATTGAAATCTTGGCAGCTGCTGCCTGGATGTTGCTGAAGCTTCATTTTTATGGTTCTTGTTTCACTTGCCTTAATTCTATCCATTCCTGACAATCTTTTCATTAGAAAGAACCATACAATCCTGTTGATATTCAGTTATTAAGTCTCTTCCAACTTCTCATGACTTGATGAACATCATTTTGCTAGGATTGTCTATTAGTAACTGTTTCTGAGTTCTTGTAAGCTTATGCCTGTCTCATCAATCATAGTATCTTGACATCTTGTTCCTTGTTGGTCTCTTTTTCAACTGCATTCAACTTTCTCCAATAACTTATGCCTTTGCATTGGGTGCCCACAATATTTAGGTTTTACTTTCTTTATTAGTGTTTTCAGGGAGCTGTTTGGTCTTATTTTATCTAGTACCGAGTGATATGTTTTAGGCTTACCTAATCTGGGCCTAATGGTGGCCTAGAGCATTGTAGCCAAAACATGGTAGCCCTAACAACAACTTGCAAATCACCACGCCAAAAAATTACATTGTGATGCCAGTAAAGAGTTGGTCTTCATGAATATATTGCAATTTTCTGAAGAGAGATGCCTTCACATACATGTTATCTCCAGACCTTCTTTTGTGCATACAGCTGTACATGAGAAATCCCCACTCCTTTTCTGTGTACAGCTCTACATAAGAAGAATCATGTTAAACTAATGAAGACTGGTTCTTTACTATTGTTACCAGTAAAAGGACTTCTACTTTCAGGGTGAGTCATATGCTTCTTTTTAATGATAGAACAGGTTATAGAATATGTGTGTGTGCATGTGATCATAATGATGATGACCCTAAATCAATCCACTGCCATAAACTACCAGGTTGGTCCAGTGTGGGTTGGTAGATAGATGTTTTTCAGTTCCCAAGTCTATGGCTGAGAGAGAGTGATTGGCTCAAAGTCATCCAGCTGATTTTCATGCCTAAGGGAAATCCATGTGTCTCCCTACCCCTGGTCCAGCACCTCAACCCACTACACCATACTGGCCCTTGCATGTGTTTATGTATGTACTCATATTCATATTCATGCTTATATTCATATATGTTCACACTTAAGTCCAGGATGTTTAATAAAATCCATTCTTAAGTTAATGAGTATAGGGATGCATCCTTTGATTGTAATCTTCTGGAACACAATGACAGTGGTTGCAGAATGTCCTTATCCTTTGACTAAATGCAACAATCAGTCTGTACCTTCTGCCTTCAAAGAAGAATATCACTGCAGGGGTGAGATCACCCTGTGTTTTCTGTTTTGTGCCTTTACAATCTGAAGAAATTTTGATGGACAAAAAGCAAATAAATAAATGAATGAATGAATAAATAAAAATCTTTAAAACAGATACATTTTTTGGTTATCAGTATTGCTGCTAATTGTTTCTCCTCAGAGATGAATAGATCTCCAAATATTATTTATTTATTTATGTGATTGTTTAAAATAATTTCTGTTTTTTCTTCATTCAGAATTTCAAAACAGGCTAAAAAGGGGAAGTGGGGGAGAGTTTAAGTTTCCCTAAATACAACCTTTCTTATGCTAATTATTATTTATCTGCTATTGTTTCCCAATCCTTTCTCTTTTAAGATTAAGATGGAGATCATCAGCCTACCAAAAACTGGTCTTCTATCTGTGTAAGAAGGAACACTCTGCTAGCCAAGAGGGTCCTACAAGGTTGAAATAATTTCCATTTACTTTGTCCTTCCAAAGTCAAGAGTGTGATTATTCCATAATTCTTTCACCTGATTAATTCTTAACTATGAACATAATTACATTCTCCAGAAGGTAAATCACTCTTATAAATCAGTAGTTGCTGACAGTTCACGCTCCTGAAATTCTGCAACAAAATCAGAAAGGAAGACCATGGAGAAAGGAATGTGTCCATTAAAGCTTTTAGCCCTTACAGGAAAAGACTTTAGCTGCAATCTTAAACACACTAGCCTGGGAATACCATATTTCATTGAATTTAATAGGGCTTATTACTGGGTAAGCACATGTCCTGCATATTGATGAAATCATACTAACATATTTTAAGCAAGTCCAGAAAATAAAGACGGTGGAACAAGGGTCCTAATGTATATTTATTATACAATGGAAGATTGTTCTGTAATTAATAACTGAGAGGAAAAAACTAGAGGTCGTCTAGCAGTGAGAAATGTATGTAATCAGCCTGTTGCAAGATGTTCTTACTTAGGTCACGCACAAATAATCTATTAACATACAGTATATGTCCACAACATGTAATAGGTATAATTTTTTGCTGAGTAATTTGTCATGAAGGATGCCATTTCAGATAAGAGTGAGAGGCAAGGTTACATTTGAGACGAAATTGAGAGAAGGTCCAATTTAATCGTTTTTTTGTGGCCATGTTCTTTTTCTGCCTTAAAAAAGTCTTTATTTTTTTTAATTCTCAAAACATGATTATGGAAAAGCGCGCGCACACACACACACACACACACACACATATATATATATATATATATATATATATATATATAATTAAGCAAAGTAATACATGTCATTTTGTATTTCAGCTTTTAATATTAAATGTGTCTCTGTACCTGGACCCACTTAGTTGCTTATATTGATTAATCTTTCTTAGTGTGCAGTAATAGTGAGAAAGAGGTAACATATGGTCTAAGACTGCAAGAGAGGGGATTGGTATCTGTCTACTATAGCAATAAAGCAAACACATTTTATAGATTCTGATCATTGGTTCATACAGATAAAATGAGGTATTTTATACTTGTGATGGTAGACTTTTAAAATTCTTTTGAAGTATTAAAAAACAGACTAGGGGTGTGATGGATAGGTAGAATTCTAAAGGAACTAGTCCCTACTTAGTTGACATTTTAGCACCAAATAATATATTTTTTCTATTTTCCCCATGTCTTTTAGACATATTTTTACAACTATTGAATGGTGAGTCAATGTGGTATAGGGATCAAGATATCAGACTAGAATTGATAAAGCACAGGTTCAGAGATAGCTCCTTAGGCCCCTCCTGTGTGGGGTGCTGTAGGGTTCTACTGTCTTTCTCTCCTTTTCAACATCTGCATGAAATCACTGGGTGAAGTCATCTGCTGGTTTGGGTTTGGTATTATCAGTACACTGATCATGCCCAATTATGTCTCTTGACCTTGGGCTGGCCAAGTGAGTCTGTTGAAGTTCTGTCCCAGTGGATAGGGAGAAACTGTCTCTGACTAAATCCTACCAAGACTGAGTGGCTGTGGGACACCCAGATCTCAGGATATCCCATCTTTGATTTGGATGGGGTTGCACTTCCTCATGCAAGGGTGGTCCACAATCTGGGAATCTTTCTGGATTTATAGCTCCTGTTCAAAGGATAGGTAGCAGCTATGACCAGGAAGGCCAGTACATGGCTTCATCTGGTGTGCTAGCTCTGCTCTTTCCTAGATCTGGGGGCCCTTCAGTCAGTCACTCATGCCTTGGTTGCTGATGGCTCAACTACTGCAATGTACTGCATATGGGGCTGCCCTTGAAGACCACCCCAAAGCTTCAGTCCAGAATGTAGTGGAACTGGTATTTATGTCCATACCTCAGTATGCCCATGTAACACTTCTGCTTTGCAAGCTGCACTGGTTGCCAATTTGCTTCAGGTGCAATTCAAGGTCCTGATTTTTACCTTATAAATAGGTAAAAAATAAATAGGATACTTGGTCCCTGATGTATCCATAGGGCCTGGATACTTGAGGAACCACTATCTACTTGGCCTATTTGATCCTGTAGGGTTGGTGCACTCTGGGTTCCTTCAATTAAACAATACCATCTATTGGGACCCTGGAAGTGTGCCTCCTCTGTAGCAAAACCTGCCCTCTGGAATGAGATTCCCCTCCCACCGCAAGATCTGGATGACCTCCACCCCACTGTTGTTTGGAAGGACCTTGAAGACCTGGCTCTTTGCCCAGGCCTTTGGCAAGGGAGAATTAATCCCCTTTGCTTCGCTCCTGTCCAGTTTGTCATTCTTGCCATCTTTTATTTTTAACTTGTTATTGATCGTATTTCTCCTGTTTTAGTTGTTATGAACTGCCCAGAGTCTTTGGGAGTCAGGTGGCATACAAATTAGCTAGCTAGCTAGCTAGGTAGATGGATCCCCAGTCAGGGATGGGTAATCTAGACAGTAGAAATCCCTGAATTTAATATAATCATTTTGAAGTTATTAGTGTTGACACTAGTGCTCTTGTAGCAATGACTGAGCATTCTCCATTGTTTCAACAGTGTTTTGGCATAATAATATCCTTATTAAGTTTTCCAAACTTCCTTCTTATTAGAGGTGCCTGATCGGTGGGCCAAGATAAACCACCCTGCCTATTTGCATGGCAGTGTATCCCATTTTAGTAATGGCAGCATCAGTAGTTACTTCTGAATATGGTATGTGAGTAGAAATTCATTAATTTAATTATTTATTAATGATAATCAGGCTATTTCAATATAACTATTGCCTTACTAAAGTGGATTCCATGTTATAGAAAATTTAATATACTGAGAGACATGCACTATATGTTTTGGAGAAAAGCAGAGGGAAAAAGTTATAAAGAACATTAATAATGTTACAAGGAAAAAAAATCTTCTGGATTCCAGTTTGGGATTAATATATGTTCCACAATATAACTAGCAGCTATGACAATTCTGGTCCCCAAAGCAAGCACATGCAATTCTGCATTTGGCCAAAGAAGAAAGTAACTTTGGCCTTGAAAGCCTTTTTAATAGAATGGTTGAATGATCCAAGGAGGGCCAAATCACATGACAGTGTACAGAGAGTCATGTAATGAAGTCAAATGATCCTTAGGTCACCATTTATGAAGCACAGTTCTCTATTCAATTTCATGCTTAACTTCTGATACACTCACCTCATTCTGACATTCCTAGAGTTAAGGACTGGGTCTAAGTTAATCTCATCCATCACTTTCACTCTACATTGACCTTAGCTGTTTTAAATGTTGGAGGACTATTACAGTGAACACATGGTAAGGTCTGAATATGGAGAATCGTTTTATATTCAATGCTTGTATAAAGAACACCTTCCCTAAAGAGTTTTGAATGTCTGAATTATATTCCTCATTCACCATGTCACCGCAGCTACAGTGAAAATGGGGTATATCTGAGTTCACTCAGGATTTGTCAACTGACTCAGTATTTCAGAGGTCTGTACAGCTCCTGCCTTCATGACATTCCAGAAAACCTTAAAGACCTGGCTATTTACCCAGACTGTGGGATAGGCTGGATGGGCCTCTCCTGTCTGTGATGTTTTATGTCTGCTTTGTTGTTGAATTGCCATTTTGTGATTATTTTGTGCTTATTTTTGTTCTTGTTTCTGCTAATTTTTGTATTCTGATATTTTTGTTATTTATTGTTGTGAGCCACCCAGAGTAGATTGGAGTCTGGTGGCTTCCAAACTGAAACAAAACAACCACAAGAACAATAATAGTAATAATTGAATGAGGCTTCCATTGCCTAATTTCTGTGATTCACAGAAAGATCCTTATCTCAGTCTTAAAAGCTTTTCTTAAGTAGAGATGTACACATGCCATAGTTTAAACTGCATAAAAACATCTGGATAATGGAAAACTATTAATTAAACATATATTTTTTTTAATTTTCAAAGGCAAACATAAGTATGAACAATCATGGAATCATGTCAATCCTTAATAATTTTTAACAGCTTGGATTTGCATCCATTTTAAACGTAGTCCATGAATCTGATACCAGGATCTAGACCATGTTTCTCTTGCTTCACTTTAATAAAAACTATATTTGTAAGTTCCCAAGGCACTTCATTATAATCCAAGCTAGATTGTCAGTTGTTGTTTACCCTAACAACTCAGCAAGAATTAAGAATAGTAGATAAATTCATTCTGTGCAACATGTTTTAGAAACTTATCTAACTTCCTGAACCCATTTGCAAATGAAAAAGGAAGCTTTGTCGCAAATCCACACTTCTAAAAATTTGTGATGCAATTTAATACTCCAACATTAAAATATACATTAAGCATATATATGAGGGGAATGTATGAAAAATATGCATTATACTGGGTAAAAATCACTTGCAAAAATACATTCAAAATGCATATTTTAGGAGAAATATGATTTAAATAAAACAGTGCCAAAACAAATATGCAGTCTAGAAAATGAGGAAGAGAATGAAATAGAAAATAATGATTTTTTTTCCTATTCCTAGTAACAGGTGGATTTTTAAGTTGTTGCCAAATGAAAAGTTCTCACTGATATTTATCATTTCCCCATCAAAATCAGTAGAATTGATCTTTTTATCCATATGATCCAGTTAAAATGGGGAATTGAGGATCAGTGGCTTTGCAGTGTTGGAGTCCAATCCCTTTCAATCCAGGAGCACAAAGAGTACCACACACAACAACTTCTGGAGGGCTACAAATTCCACAGAACGCCATGCAGGCTTGTGTCTATCATATTTCCCTGTTGTCATAATATTTAAAGAACCCTAATTTTAAAGTTTGGGGGAACAAAAGTTAATCAAAATTTTGGTTGTACTGGGTAAAGAGATGTTTTTCAGAAGGAGCAAATCCTTCAATCTGCTTATCATACAATTGCTGGTGGCAGCAACTTGAATCGTCTAAGCCATACCTGACTTAAATTAAATTAAGCTCTTCGGGTACCATATGGGCTCCCCTTACTTGACAGATGGATAGTGATATTTCTGCATGAAAACTAGCTGAAGCATATGCATAACTCTTAATGGTATTAAAGCCCAGCCAATTAAGAGCATAGTCAAGCATCCAGTATGATACTTGAGAGCATGTTTCACAAGTTTCATTTTCCATTTTCCATTTTCCATTTTCCATTTTCCATTTTCCATTTTCCATTTTCCATTTTCCATTTTCCATTTTCCATTTTCCATTTTCCATTGCAGGTTTGTATATGTTTTTGTAGTCACCATTATGAAACCAAACGAAAAGGTGGGGAACATCTTTTCTCATTGGTTTATCACCAAGAAAAAGATGAGTTTCAAAAACAGGAATGTCACTCAGTTATGTGTTACACACACAAGCTCCCAGGTTCGGCTTTGGTCAATCACTCACAGATTCACAGCCTGTTGAGGCATGCAGATCTTGTCAGCCCCCCTTGCTTTCTACCTGGGTTTTCCAGATAGGTGCAGTCTGAGCAGACAAGACACACAGCCCTGGTCAACAGCCGGGAAGTAATTAGGGACACATACAAATAACTTTCAACCAAACACTGAGGCACAACAGGTTATTTGAAATACATGGAGACCCAATGAATTTAAAGTAACAGCAAAACTTTACTGGTTGCAAGATACATTTGCTCTTTCTCACACACACACGCACACACACACTCATCTACACTTACCCACGTCCAGCTAAGCTGCCAGGCACTAGCTAGAGGGATGGAAGCTGCCAAGTCTGGATCCAAAGATGACTCAAAGAGTGGGCGGGCTTTGGGACCCCTTTTATCCCCAAAAGTCCTTGCTTTGTTGATTTGGTAGCTGTAGATGGAATTGGGGGTAGTGGTTCTCTATGTGCTCAGGTCCAACTTCCTTTGTCTAGTTCAGGTGACATTTTTCCTTTGTTTCCTTAACGACTTGCTTCCTTCTTATCTACCTCCCTGAAGGAATCTTTTAGACAAGATTATTCCTGGCTTTTGTCCTCTCTACATGACTGTTCCATCTTTAGGTAATGGCAGCTTAAACCTAGTCTTACAATGTATGAAAAAATTAAAACAAGGAGGATGGGTGCAATCAAAAATTTACAATTAAATTGATAAGCTAAGTTCTTACTCAGAAACTAATGTAAAGAATATTTTTATGATGTCCCTTTGACCTTTGCTGAATACCTGAGCTTATGGTTTCCCAAGCAAGCCATGGACTATGCAATATAAACTGACTTTTGGGTTCTCGGTGCTCTCTGAGCTTGGTTGTTTTCCTGCAGAGGTTTCATTACCAGGCTAGGTAACATCATCAGTTCATGGGAGAGTAGAGTTTGCTGGTTGTTTACATATAGTAGAGTGCCCTGCCAGTCTTGGTGGAGGTTTCCAGCCTTCTTTGATGGTTCCTTGGTTAGGGAATTGTATGTTCTCTGACTGTTTGCCTGGTGCTGTTTCCTGTTTCTCTGGGTGTTGGTGACTGGGAAGGATGTGCTCTGGGTTGTTTATTCCTTTCCTTGATTTTGGTTGTATCTTTTAAATGGCATGTAGATGAGGTTTATTGCTATGTGTTTGTTGACAGCGGATTTGTCAGAATGACAAGATCTACTAATGCAATTGACTTTTTTCAGGCAATCCATTGTGGGACTAGAGCACCATATACAAGAGTTAAAAATGGCTCTACTTCAAGTAATTCAGGTTCTTCAATAGCTTAGTGTCAGGATAAAATCATGAAAGTTTGCTCTATACTTAATTTACATGAAATAAGGACAGCCATTTTGAATTTTATGATATCTTGCTTTTTTGAAAATTAAACTCCTTGATTATTATTATTGACTTCAAGCACCAACATTTTTAATTTAAATGCAAATCTGTTCAACTTTAGCTTTTGTATTTAGAGGCACATTTTCCTCTGAGCTTTCCTCTCCACTGTCAGAAAACAGTTTGCTCAGAGAAGATGAATCAATATCAATTTACCTTGTCGTATTGTGCTAGCACCCATACTTAATACATGGATTATGTTTTTTGCTCACATTTTGCTACAGTGAAAAGGTTTTCGGAATGGGTAGCAGTCACATCTGATACTGCTGGAACTCCAGCACAATAATCTGTGTCTGTCTGGGACCAGAAAAAATGAAAGGTAATGAAAACTCCACACCAGGAATATAAAATTGAAAAAGAAGATATACTTTGAGAGGTTTAAGGGGCCATTCAGGCTATTATTAACCTAAATATTTCAGTTAATATTTTTAAGTATACATTCCTCATTCCAAAAATCATTTGGCAACCAGCTTATTTTTACTCTGTGTTGAAGGCATCATGAAACATGGCTTTGATATAATATTTCCATTATGCAGATATTTGCTTCTATTTATTTAAAATATGTTAATAGTGCCCTTCATATTTCCAGGACAATAACAAAGAAAAACACGATAAAACCTTCCATATTCATGAGCAGCTTTCGTCCTGGTACATTTTCAGCTGATCATCATTCTACCCTAGTCCAGTAATCTCTTCTAGACAGGCTGTCTGAAAATTATGGAAATTATTCTGCAACATAACTCATGGGTTCTGAGTTGCAAGCAACGGCTCTAATGAATCACAGAATTCTAAACCCCAAGTCAGAGACTAAGTTGATGTATAAATTAATGCTTATTTGTACCTCGCTTTTTCCTTTATTAAAAAAAAAATCTAAAGCAGTTCTCATGATTTTAAAAGAGGAGCTTGAAAAGGAACAGAAGAATAAGAAAAGCTAAGAACAATGCCACATTGTATGTATAGAATTTCAGTTTAGTCCATAAGAGCTAATTAACCTCAAAATATGCAACATTACATAAATAAATATCAGTATAGATGTTATGTAAGCAAAGCAAGAACTGCTTTTGATAATTCTAACCTGAGCAGGTCTTCTCTGGAGAAGAGCCCATGTGATGCAATAGGATTTGCTCTGAGGAAAACATATATTGGCTTGCAGAGTTTTCAAAAATGGAAAATGTTTAGTTCCTCCCTCACTAGATGGCTTGCTACTTCAACTTTCCACCACCACTTTTCTCTTCTATATGATCACTGCAGACCTGAATTACCCCTTCTCCTCCCCATATCTACAGTTCTGATTGCTACCCCATCCAAGAAGCTAATTTATGCTTGTCCCACAGAACAGCAGGCAACCTATACTCCTGGTTCCTATTGAAATACCATTCAAAGTTCCATTTCTGAGTGGGAGGGGAAGCAACTCTCTTCTTGTATCTCTAGGGGAAACACTGTTACTCACCAAGTTGTCAAAATCAATCTGGAACTAGATAGATAGACTTCCTGGAATCAGTAGGCTCTCTTGGATATGTCTTTCCCATCTCACTTCACCTATCCTGGCTGTTAAATGTTATTAAACTAACTTTTTAAACAACTCGTTCACACAAACTGGACTGAATTGGCTAGATAACACACTGGTAACACCAGAATAATAATGATTACACATCATCTTTGGCCACTCCATAATATGGAATGGACTTCCTTTTCCTTGGGATGGACCAGGTGGATCTGAATTCACTCAGTTTTCATTATGGATCTCATTTAAGTACTGATCCCATTATATTTCGCTGGACCTTCAGAGGAGAAGAAAGAACTCTGTTTATATAAAACACACAAAAAAATATAGGATAGGGAGGGGAGAGAGGATGAACAGTGGACCTACTGACTGACAAGTCTGCCCTCAGGTAAGAATAACCCTTATAACAAGGACACCATTGTTTATCCCAGTCACATTGACTGTAGATAATTATTTGCTATTATTATTTGCTGTGCATGATCTTGCATAATTTTTGCCAGTTTCTTGCCCTGGTGATTTTGATTTATTTTGTTTTTGCCTAAATTTCATTAGCAGTTATTCACTTATTTAATAAAGCAGACTGATTGGTGGAAGTGGTTGTGAGCAATGATGAAAAACTTAGATGGCAGGATTACTTTGTTGTAAATCTCCTTAACAAAGTTAAATGGCAGGGCTATCAGCTTTCTGGGTTTAGGATTTTGTAACTGTATAAGTATTACTGTTGCTGTGACTGTAAATATATTATAGTATATATTGATTTTGTTGCTTTCATGTAATTTAATCTGTTTTTTAGTTTTTACTTGTTAATTTTGATTGGGTTGGGGCTCTGGGAGAGGTCACAGTATAATTTTTTGTTTGTTTGTTTGTTATTGTTCCTACATGACTGAACTAGGTGAAGGAGGAAATGTTACCAAGGTTATTCAAGAAAGGGAGGGAGGGAACTTCATTTTGACATTCAGTTCTGTCTTTAAATGAAGATGGCGTTTTGTGAAGCAGCTCTGGCTCTTCTCTGTGCCCACAGTTTATCCTGTATCTATTTATCAAATCCCTCTTTTACAAATATGTGCTATATCCTAGTTCAACTTTGACAGCTCTGCCAAAAAGTTCCCATAATGTAGAATGTGAGATTCTTTCCTAAGTTTTCTTTCTACAGGGACACTGAATTTCTACGTGAAAAATTCATTAGAAGCTTAATGAACACATGATTTTTATTTTTACCACGATCCCCATTTTCACAATGAATGGAATATATTTTCACATGTTCCAAGAGAATTCTGATCCCAGGACAATTGAAGCACTTGTCAGAAATGTAATCTATATAAAGAAAAATGCCACTGTGGACCTGTAACTATATTTATTATAACAGATTATTTTTCCTATAGATCTATTGTGTAAGCATATATTAGTAAATACAATATTGCTGTTATGCTAGGAGCCTGAGTGAAATTTAAGCCTATTCTGTTCTGTGCTCTCTTCTAGAATATTATTTCTAGAAATAATATTTACTGAAACTCTATTATTTTATTATTTTGATGAGTAAAAGGTTAGCTTATCTCTATCTCTGTCTCTATGTCTCTATATCATCAATATCTACATATATCTATATATCATCTATCTTTAAGGAAAGAAAAAGAAACAATAATTACATTATTTTTCTAACTTCTGCTTAAAATTGACCCAAAAGAAAACATTGACAGAAACTAAATGCTGGCAAGTCAGCTTTCTTCACTTTGGTTCGGAGTCCCTAGCACTATATGCCACTGGTTCTCAGCCTTTCATTTTCTAAGTCCCACCACTCACTCTATCAAGTAACCTGAAACCCACCCAGTGATATCTGAGGGGGTGCTGAAAAAAGGCAAGAGGAGGCAATAGTATTGCAATGTAAGCCCCACACCTTTTCTACTTGCCTTGTCACTTCAGTGTACAAAACAAGGGGAGCTTGCATTGTGATGCCATTCCTGCCATCTTGCCTTGTTGGACCCTCCACCCCCTCCAACCCACTAAAATAGAAACAAAAAGTCTACTTTTTCAGAGAAGAACATAGATATAGATAGATCTATGTAATATAGACAGATGTATGTAAACATAGATCGGTTTACAAGCATTTGGTGGCTATATTCATCATTTATGGTAAGCTCTAAGGACATTAAAATGTAATAATATTGTTGACAATAACCTTTACCTCCATAATTGTAAAATAATGAGTGAGCGGTAACAGGGGCTGAGTCAGTTATTGCCACTCTGAGAGCAGTTTTGCCTCAGCCAAAGCAAAACAATCTATCTACATAAGGAAAAAGAACACATTAGTACAAAAGTTAATCGATCATATTTTGGTCCTAAGCCCAAATCTTCCATGTCTTCCTCAGTTGTGGCTCCAGGAAACACTCTGCTGGAATTTCAGTTATCTTTGTTTTAATGTACTGAAGTGGAGACTAGCTGGTCTTCTGATCTTCTCTTTTGTTTCACTTTCACTTTCTTTTCTTTTTTTTCCCCATATTTGGGAAGGGTAGTCACATTACACACACTTCTTTGTCTACTGGTTGAGGAAACACTGCTCTACTGTATGCAATTTTTCAGACATTCAGCACAAATACATCACCTTCCCTTAGCCATCAATGGGTGATCTGGGTCATTCTGAATGGGACATATAAATGCATGGGTTGACCCATGCAGACAGCCCTGCCTGCCTACATCTGTGCAAGACACTCTTCATGATAACCAAATGGTTTCCCAGCATTACAATGGAAAGCTATTCTCAACTTGATTGTTGGGAGGAATGAGTTTGAGGCTTATTGTTAGCAATGGAGGAATGGTCACTTTAAACTGGAGCATGAGAGTCTCTTACCCCCATTTCCCAATAATTATTTTGAAGATTATTGTGAAGGAAGTAGATATTATGCGACGGTATGTGAACATGTATATGTGTAGAGGAGTACCGAGATGGCCTTGAAGAAAATATGTGGTAACCATTAGTAAAACATGAGGTTACCCAGGAAAACAGGAAAACATGAGAAAGAAATTCAAGTTTGCCCCACCTTGACACTCTATGTATAAGGGGGTGGGGGAGAGGCAATGCTGTCAGACTTTCAAGAGTCTGTTATTATAGCCTATGTCAGCAACATGTACTCCATGTGGTATCTGTTTCCTGACTTGGTCTACCTCAAAGGGCTGGCAATACATGGCTGTGTGAAAGAGAGATATGGCCCACATGGCTGAAAAGTATGGCCACCCTTGGTTTAGGAATTTGTGGCTAGGCTGAAGTTTAATTACAGATCTTTTGTTCTAATCAACTGTTATTATCCCTTACCTTTCTTTTCAGAATTTCAAGGAATTGCTGATTATTTTGCTGTAAGTACACATGCACAGGTAGCAGAACACATCCTTGGGTTACATTCCCAATATGAGAAAGCAATATTTCATTCCAATTAGCAAGTATTTTGATTAGCAAGCATTTTTTTTTTAAAAAAAGCATGAATTGTATGAGTCAATTCTGAAGTACATAAAAGTATTTAATTTGTCATTATTTTTGTGTGGTGTGTGTGTGTGTTTTTTTTAATTGCAAATTGTTTCATTTAAAAAAAGATCAGAAATATATATACTTATTTTAAATACATAAATAAATAAAGTTACTTCTGTTTTGGATGAATGGGAATCTTCTAATGGAGTATTGGTTTTCAGAATTTCAGATAAATTTAAAGCATTTTTAGGCTGCTTTCTAGCAAATCATGAATTAAGATAGAGTGTGATTTATTTCCTAGTTAATATGCACCAAATTGTCCAATCAGTTTGATTAACAGGTTTGATGATCCTATTTCACCCGTTCAGGTGGACTCTTGTAAAGCCATTGTTCCTTTTAGTTAAGCACATCCTGCCCAAACATAGCACCAAAAATTTGTGTGGACTCACCAAGCTTCCCTGGCTATAGAAGGCCTCATTGAATCCTCCTGGGGCATTTGGAAAGAACTAGCTTTAAAGGAAATTTACTATAAAGTAAGAATCAGCATTATAGGGACGTGGTGGCGCTGCGGGTTAAACTGCTGAGCTGCCGATCGGAAGGTCGGCAGTTCGAAACCGCGCGGTGGGGTGAGCTCCCGTTGCTAGTCCCAGCTCCTGCTCACCTAGCAGTTCGAAAACATGCAAATGTGAGTAGATCAATAGGTACTGCTTCGGCGGGAAGGTAACGGCGTTCCGTGTCATGCTGGCCACATGACCCGGAAGTGTCTATGACAACGCCGGCTCTAAGGCTTAGAAATGGAGATGAGCACCGCCCCCTAGAGTCGGACACGACTGGACTTTACGTCAAGGGAAACCTTTACCTTTACCTTTAAGAATCAGCATAGGGTCAGCCACTGTTAGATGGCAAGTATAGGAGTTCTTTTACTGGAACCTATGCCAAATTCACAATTGTCAGCAAGAGATGGCTACATTTTAAGCAGACTTCATTTAAGCACATAACAAAGAAGGTATAATATGTGATGGAAAACAAGGAAGTATCCTTCTCTTTTCCTTTGGTGACCATTTCCTCATACAACTAGCTACAGCTACTATTTCTTATTTAAGATAAGAAATGCAATTTTTAATCTTAATTGAGAGAAAAGGAGGGGATTTAAGAAGGAACTTGTGGATTAAGGAAAAGTTAATTTATTTTATGTTGTATTGGTATTATTTACTACTGCAATTCCTTTCCTTTATTTTATTTATAAAGTTATTTATAGTTACTTATTATTACATGTTCATGGTGGGGTCTGCCCACATTTTATAGCACCCTTATGAGATTGGTATGGCTGAGAAATAGTGATGAATCCAAAGTCACCTCGTGAGCACCATGGGGATTTGCACCTGGGTCTCTCTACACTGTTCTACTTTTTTGTCTTTTTCATCTGCCATTTTCCCTTCCCAGGACCATGTTTGCTGCCATTCATATATTTTCAACTTGCTTGTAATATGTACTGAAATGGTTTCCACTTGGTTAAATATGAAAGCAATTGTGATTCTGAAGATGTAAATTTAGAAGACATATTTATCATCAAGAATTTCTTGTACTTTATCAGTTTGTACTGATTGTACCAAACACTGTCAACTGTTTTATCCAACTTGGCAAATTTTCTATTTCATATGAAAATAATACAGTTAATACTCATTCTGTTGAACTTCACATTTATCATGGCATTAGAGGGGAATTTGACATCCCTGGCGATTTTTGTTATGAACATATTCTCAGATGTCTTGCAGTTTGTAGAGCTGCCAGGCAACTCCAATCATATCTGTGAGATCTTCCCTGCTTCTCCTGATGCCATTTCAGCAAACTAAATTGTATCTTGATGCATCTGTGCTCATCCATGACGGACACTACACTTTTCATAGAAATGTGTTTATCGGTTGGGACAGGGGTGTCAAGATTATTCAACAATGGTAATGCTAGTGATTGGATCTTTTAAAGAAACTAAAGGCATACATTTGAAATGAAATTTGATCAGAGTAAGATACCAGCCCTTACTATATAAACATTTATACAAGCAGTAGTATGACTAACAAACATACTATTCTGATACCCAGTTGTATAAACAGGGGGATGTGAAAACTCTTAATAACACAAGAAGGAATATACAGGTATAATATTAATCCTGTTTGGGCTTTCTTTGTGTTTTTCTGTGGTACCATTAGCAAAAGTATTCCTCTACACCAGTTGGCTGGCTGGAGAATTCTGGGAGATGAAGTCCACCTGTCTTAAAGTTGCCAAGGTTGAGAAACACTGCTCTTTGCCCATATACATGAACATGAGATCACCTCTATAAATATCTGATCCATAGTGAGTTCAAACAGAATGGAATGCCAGTACTACAGCAGAATTTATAAAACCCCAACCAAGTCAGATGTGCTTTGTTTACTCCTTCAGTGGCTTATTTAGTTTTCCATAGAAAGACAATGCCTTAATTCTTGCAGATGTATTCATGTGCAGAGACTATGCCAGTAGGTGATCACATGACAATGGTAGTTGCACCAATTATGAAGCATAGTTATAAGGAAAATGGAAAATCCACAGGTATGTCTTATGATGCAGGACTGAAAAAAAGAAAAAAAAATCCTAGCATCTGAATAACCTTTTTTCAAGACAGCCTTGAAAGACAGAATTTTTTTTCTATCTGTCTTTTTTCTTTTCCCTTTTCTATCCTCTGTTATATTGATACAGGCTCACCAAAGTTGATTAATGAATGTTGAAATAGGGTACCCTTTACATCAGTATTCTCATTCTCGAGAAAAGCCTAGAATGAAACAGTTGGTATTTGCCAGTTCCTTTCTCCCTCTTGTTGTTGTTTATTCATTTAGTCACTTCCGACTCTTCGTGACTTCATGGACCAGCCCATGCCAGAGCTTCCTGTTGGTCGTCAACACCCCCAGCTCCCCCAGGGATGGGTCCGTCACCTCTAGAATATCATCCATCCACCTTGCCCTTGGTCGGCCCCTCTTCCTCTTGCCCTCCACTCTCCCTAGCATCAGCATCTTCTCCAGGGTGTCCTGTCTTCTCATTATGTGGCCAACGTATTTCAGTTTTGCCTTTAATGTCATTCCCTCAAGTGAGCAGTCTGGATTTATTTCCTGGAGGATGGACTGGTTTGATCTTCTTGCAGTCCAAGGCACTCTCAGAATTTTCCTCCAACACCACAGTTCAAAAGCATCTATCTTCCTTCTCTCAGCCTTCCTTATGGTCCAGCTCTCACAGCCATATGTTACTACAGGGAACACCATTGCTTTAACTATGTGGACCTTTGTTGTCAGTGTGATGTCTCTGCTCTTAACTATTTTCTCGAGATTTGTCATTGCTCTTCTCCCAAGGATTAAGCGTCTTCTGATTTCCTGACTGCAGTCAGCATCTGCAGTAATCTTCGCACCTAGAAATACAAAGTCTTTCACTGCTTCTACACTTTCTCCCTCTTGACACATATACAATGAGGACAGGCTTTGGATCACAATGCCATGATGGCCATCTTGCCTATTTTGACACAGACCTTCCAAATACTGCTGCACTACCCAGGTTCAACCAGTAACTTGGATGGAAGAAGTTCTTCTTGGCTGCAACGGGGTAAAAATTCAAAAAGACAAGGCATGGCAATTTATGCTGTTTATCATATAGAAAAAAAAATGGAACGTATTCCCCTGTTTTAAAAGAAAACCAGAAGCAACATATCATAAGATATTCACAACTACAATATATTCATTGGATAGTAAACACCTGCTGGGCTGACATTGACCAAGATTTTCACAAAGATTAAACAGGACTTACTTAAAACCTCTAGCAACTAAACATTCCAATTCTTTATCGATCTGTAGATACACATTTCTAATGTAACCATCTATACTAGGAATCATTTTTTTTTTAAATTTGCCTACCTTGAGATCCCTCCTTTTCAGTTATACAGCCTGAAACTTCTCACATTCTGCAGAGGCACTTTTTAAATAGAAGTACTGAAGAAATATCAAGAAGCACACACTAAGTCTAGAAGTGAGGCTTGCACTAGTCATTGCAACTTAGCTGTGGGTCTTATTGGATGTTAACATGGTGAAATGATGCTTTATCTTTGCTGCATAAATTCATCATCAGAGAAGAATGGCCCATTAACGGTCACAAGAAGAAACCAAGCAGATATCCCTTAGTGAGACTGCTGAATGATGTATTCACAATGAATATTTCATTTGCTTTATTGGGTTTATTTCAAAACCTGATTAATACTTTCCATAACATGCAACTAAATGTGAAAGCACTGAGCAGAGAAAGGGACCTCAAATCTTACAAGAAGATGCAGGCTTTTAAGATAATCTGCTAGTGCCATGGAATAGAAATCAGTTATATTAGGGCTACAAAAATCCAGAAGACCACTGGATGGCAGGAAAGAAATACAGAAAACTTTCTAGCAGTTAAGCAGATTTTTGCAGCCTGGATCTGGTTGTTCTAATTACCAAAGACACATGGGTATAAACTTGTCAGTGTCATGGGATCAGGGATGCAGTCAAATAACCTGTGTCCAAAAAGACCCCTTCATATTGCAGGTAGAAGTCCAAAATAGTAAAAATGGAGTTTCATTCATTTTTTAGTACTATGACTTTTCTGTAGTACCATTAGCAAAAGCATTCCTCTACACCAGTGTTTCTCAACCTTGGCAACTTTAAGAGGAGTGGACTTCATCTCCCAGAATTCCCCAGCCAGATCAAGTCTATAAATATCTGATCCATAGTGAGTTCAAACAGAATGGAATGCCAGCACTACAGCAGAATTAAAAAAAAACAACTCCAACCCAGTGCTGAGTGTTTTATATGAGAGTTTGGGGAACATGGCACTTGAATGAAAGCTATTGTGTTCAGACCACACTACATGTGTCAAATGTATGCTTTCTGGATGAATGTGTTAGCTACAGCACTGATCAATCTTCTGTGAACCTTGCTTATGTCCATGCAGAGGTGCTGTGTGATTTGTATCTGGGTTGCCCCATGTTTGACTATAGAAAGGTTTTTATCCTACAGTGACATGAGAATCACCATCCTGATATATAGAATATTATAAGAATGGACAAGGCTATTTTTATAGGTGGCAGCCTCCTTCCTTCCTTCCTTCCTTCCTTCCTTCCTTCCTTCCTTCCTCCCTCCCTCCCTCCCTCCCTCCCTCCCTCCCTCCCTCCCTTCCTTCCTTCCTTCCTTCCTTCCTTCCTTCCTTCCTTCCTTCTTTCCTGTTAAAAAACACAACTCAGGGTGGCTCAAAACACCTACTGTAGGTGATTTCCTTTTTCCCCACTCAAAAGACTAGCTACATCCTATAGAGCTGAACATTTTACATTTTGCCAAGCAGCAATGGCCATTAGCATATCGTGATGGAACTGTAGACAAGAAGCATCCAAATCAGTCTGTACAAATGTGCAGTGCATGTGCTATTGTTCTATCTATGACAAACTTTTCAATTTTGTTCTATGTGGTAGTGTACTGTAGAGGGAAAGCTACTGTGGATAGTGATCTTAACAAGGACCTACACAATATATATATATATATTTTTCTGTAGAATTCCTTAGGAGACTCAACTTGGTGAGACTCATGCTGTGTCAAAGAACCCTTCTGCTCCTAGGAAGGCTTGGTTTTTCTAATTCCAGTTGTTCTTCTAGCAATGTGATCTTTGCCCAGAATGATTCAGTCATTCCATAGTTGCTTTATACTCTCCTTGACAGAAGCTAAAATAAGTTCTGCTTATGGAACTGTATGTTAGCTTTTTGTAGAGCTATGTTTAGGGAATTATTTTTAAACAAGCAATGCGCGGAAGTGGAAGAAGACAATAGAATAGGAAGGACAAGAGACCTCTTCCAGAAAATTAGAAACATTGGAGGTAAATTCCAGGCAAAAATGGGCATGATCAAAAACAAAGATGGCAAGGACCTAACAGAAGAAGAAGAGATCGAGAAAAGGTGGCAAGAATATACGGAAGACCTGTATAGGAAGGATAACAATATCGGGGATAGCTTTGACGGTGTGGTCAGTGAGCTAGAGCCAGACATCCTGAAGAGTGAGGTTGAATGGGCCTTAAGAAGCATTGCTAATGACAAGGCAGCAGGAGATGACGGCATCCCAGCTGAACTGTTCAAAATCTTGCAAGATGCTGCTGTCAAGGTAATGCATGCTATATGCCAGCTAATTTGGAAAACACACGAATGGCTATCAGATTAGAAAATATCAACTTATATCCCCATACCAAAAAAGGGGAACACTAAAGAATGTTCAAACTATCGAACAGTGGCACTCATTTCACATGCCAGTAAGGTAATGCTCATAATCCTGCAAGGTAGACTTCAGCAGTTCATGGAGCGAGGATTGCCAGATGTACAAGCTGGGTTTAGAAAAGGCAGAGGAACTAGAGACCAAATTGCCAATATCCGCTGGATAATGGAAAAAGCCAGGGAGTTTCAGAAAAACATCTATTTCTGTAATATTGACTATTCTAAAGCCTTTGACTGTGTGGACCATAACAAATTGTGGCAAGTTCTTAGCGGTATGGGGATACCAAGTCATCTTGTATGCCTCCTGAAGAATCTGTATAACGACCAAGCAGCAACAGTAAGAACAGACCACGGAACAACGGACTGGTTTAAGATTGGGAAAGGAGTACGGCAGGGCTGTATACTCTAACCCTACCTATTCAACTTGTAAGCAGAACACATCATGCGCCATGCTGGGCTTGAGGAATCCAAGGCTGGAGTTAAAATCTCTGGAAGAAACATTAACAATATCAGATATGCAGATGATACAACTTTGATGGCTGAAAGAGAAGAGGAACTGAGGAGCCTTATGATGAAGGTGAAAGAAGAAAGTGCAAAAGCTGGCTTGCAGCTAAACCTCAGAAAAACCAAGATTATGGCAATCAGCTTGATTGATAACTGGCAAATAGAGGGAGAAAATGTAGAAGCAGTGAAAGACTTTGTATTTCTAGGTGCGAAGATTACTGCAGATGCTGACTGCAGTCAAGAAATCAGAAGACGCTTAATCCTTGGGAGAAGAGCAATGACAAATCTCGATAAAATAGTTAAGTGCAGAGACATCACACTGACAACACAGGTCTGCATAGTTAAAGCAATGGTGTTCCCTGTAGTAACATATGGCTGCAAGAGCTGGACCGTAAGGAAGGCTGAGAGAAGGAAGATCAATGCTTTTGAACTGTGGTGTTGGAGGATAATTCTGGGAGTGCCTTGGACTGCAAGAAGATCAAACCAGTCCATCCTCCAGGAAATAAATCCAGACTGCTCACTTGAGGGAATTATATTAAAGGCAAAACTGAAATACTTTGGCCACATAATGAGAAGACAGGACACCCTGGAGAAGATGCTGATGCTAGGGAGAGTGGAGGGCAAAAGGAAGAGGGGCTGACCAAGGGCAAAGTGGATGGATGACATTCTAGAGGTGATGGACTCGTCCCTGGGGGAGCTGGGGGTGTTGACTGACAGGAAGCTCTGGTGTGGGCTGGTCTATGAGGTCACGAAGAGTCAGAAGTGACTGAACGAATAAACAACAACAACAACATGTTTAGGGAATCTAACTGGCCAAAACAGAAGCGGCAATAACCACAGCATAAAGCAAATTAATATTTTTGCAAGGTCCATGGATGTTCATTTGCTTTTGCCCCAGGATCTCCTTTTTCTAACAAGACATATTTTCAACAAATTCAGTCAGCTCTCTGTAAATACAAGACACTGATAGTATGGAAGTTGCTTTTAAAGTCCATCTTGTGGAATAAAATGGTTTCTGATTTATTTTGTCTTCTCTTTGCTGAAAGGCTTTAAACTGGGTAAACTGATGAAGTTATGATGGAGATTAGGTCAGTTTTTTTCACCAGGAAAATGTCTACACGTATCATATTTCCTGATCTATCTTGCACCACTAGATTTCACAGTATGTGCTACACACTGAACATGTAATACTTGTGATTCCCCTTCTTTCACAACAGCCTGCACTCCAATCAGACATCTAACAATATTAGTTGCTCCATTACATCAATGTCCACAGCACCTATTGAGAGGAAGGATAAAGTGGCAGAGGACACCTTTCAAAACAGTGAGCAGAGATTCTGCTGTTACATCACAGGTTTCATAAGAAACCTTAAACAGTTCCTCGATAGATACATGCAGAAACTATATTGATCACCAGGAAACACTGCACAACCAGTTTCATCCTTATTGGAAATCATCAGACATATATAGCTGGATCTTATTCTGTGGGTTCATACCCCCTACCAGGAATTGAATTTATGGATCATTGCACTTTAGGTGAAGATGGACTGTATACACCATTCTGCTAGATCCTCTATAGAATTATAAGGAAAATGAAATTTGTTCGATCACACAGATATATGCAATTTCATCCATAATTACAGCATAACAAATTGCTATCTTGATGTCTCTGAGTAATATTTGTAGAACATAGTGAGCTATGATCTCAAGCATCTCATTTGCCACAGCAGATGAAATCCATTTGTAACTCATACAGTTCAGCCATGATTTCAGCTCTGCAAGATCACACAAGCAATAATGGAAAGAATTGCTCCAACTTGACTCCTCCTCAATATTGCCATGGATAGCAATACCCTGACAGGATAGACACAGAAAAGATTATGGCTACCAGTGCTATTCTGGCCTTTTGCATTTGCTCTGTTTGCCTTCTGACTTCTACTTTTCAGTCTCATCCAAAGCTCTAACATGGAGGTTCTCCTTCCTTATTCACATTCTTAGCTGAGCAAATTGTGGTACATCCTGCATTCAAAGAACTAGCAACTAGTTTGTTTTTCAGTAACAACAGTATGGAGTAAAGATGACTTTGATGGAGATAGGCAGGAGCTGTTGCCTAAGCAAAGCATTTTTTAAGCCCACAACAAGATAACATTAGAAATGGTTCAGGCAGATGCCTCCTTAATTTACTGAACTGTACAACAGAGGAGGAGGCTCAGAACAATCAGACTTGCAAGATTCTGTTATTATAACTGATCTCAATAAAAGTCATTTTAGCCTGCCTGTCAGTTGATTTTCTGGTCTGGACTGTCTATTGGGACTGACAGCAGGTCACAGCTCACAGAGACAACTCAGTCCCTGGATTTTCACAGTGATGGAATGTTGGGTTTTCCCAAGTGCAAATGGGCCATAACAGGCTGGTGAAGAGAGGCAGATAAAAAAAGGTAGTGGTGGCATAGATGCTGGAAAGAGAGACTGTCAATCAATACATTCCCTTCCTCCTCTTTGTAACTTGGGTTGGGAAGAGGTAAAGATCAGGAATTTTTTAGGCCTCCAGAGATACTTTCAGTCTTGGAGTTACAGCTTCCTTACTAGTGACAAAACAGCCAATTTGGGGTAGTGGTTAAGACATCAGGCTAGAAACTGGAAATCCTGCCTTAGGCATGAAGCCAGCCAGGTGACCTTGGGCCAATCCTTCTCTCTCAGCCCTAGGAAGGAAGCAATGGCAAACCACTTCCAAAAAACCTTGCCAATAAAACTGCAGGGACTAGTCCAGGCAGTCTCCAGAAGTCAAAAACCCCAAGGAACACACACATACTTGTAAGAGTCTGATGATGCCAGTTGCTTGGTAGCCCAACCCAGAATCTTAGGGGGAAAGATGGACCTTGTCATCCTGCCCTGAAGTTTACACTCATAGATAGACATATGATGATGCAAGGAAAGCCTAAATTTGCTTCTTATAATGGAAGTAGAGTGAGTGCTGCTTCTCTACCTTTGTCAGTATTGTGGCAACTGCATCACTTCTGTGACATAAGAGTGCAATCTTAGTGAGTTTAGTAGTGAAATACGATGGACCTACGGAATTTAATCAATCATCAGGAGGTAAGTCAAGCTAGCCTTCCCAGTCCTGTTAGATGAGTTGAGAATGCAACTCCCAAAATTCTTAGCTAGCTGGCTGGCATTCTGAGAGTTACAGGACCAACAATTTGGATGGTGTCAGATTGCAGAAGGCTGAGTAAAACAAATGCCACAATGATGCTACTGTAAAACACCTCCATGTGATGTGATCTTCCTATGCTGGCAGTAGGGATATATGACTTCATTTCATTTCTTAGATGGGATATGGGTCACTTACCACAAAGAAGTGAGACTGTAGGCTATATTCAATGTTTTGCTTGTCTTATATGTGATCTACTTGAGGAAAAATTAAAATATATCTCATGTCATATAGAATTATTTCCAAATTAGGGAGCTGAATATTTTATCTCTGTAGCCATATTTTGGGTTGTGCTTACTGAAAGCCTTTTCCTTCAAAGTTGGGCAATAAAAAAGCACATTCTGGAGCCAAACAGTACATCCAATAGATTGTAGCTTTTATTTATAAAATGGCAAGTTATCTTACTGTTCCATCAATAGCTCAAAAGAGCCCCTAAGCTGTGATTCCAGAAATAAATAAATACATTTAAATATAAGAAATCCCTTAATTGTTTAAAAGGCAAATGATTAGTCAACTAAGACCACCCTCTCAGCTTTAAAGATTTGATAGCCCTGGAATTACCTAGTTTATATAACCAGTATATGTGAGGAAAACACATTACAACTGGGTTCTATGTTTGCATTTGTTGTTTATTCATACAGTCGCTTCTGACTCTTCGTGACTTCATGGACCAGCCCACGCCAGAGCTTCCTGTTGGTCGTCAACACCCCCAGCTCCCCCAGGGATGAATCCATCACCTCTAGAATATCATCCATCCATCTTGCCCTTGGTCAGCCCCTCTTCCTTTTGCTTTTTCCATTATTCAGCAGATATTGGCGAGTTGGTCCCTAGTTCCTCTGCCTTTTCTAAACCCAGCTTGTGGATCTGGCAATTCTTGCTCCATGAATTGCTGAAGTCTACATTGCAGGATCTTGAGCATTACCTTACTGGCATGTGAAATGAGTGCCACTGTTCGATAGTTTAGTGTTTCCCTTTTTTGGTATGGGGATATAAGTTGATTTTTCCCACTCTGATGGCCATTCTTGTGTTTTCCAAATTTGCTGGCATATAGCATGCATTACCTTGACAGCATCGTCTTGCAAGATTTTGAACAGTTCAGCTGGGATGCCGTCATCTCCTGCTGCCTTGTTATTAGCAATGCTTCTTAAGGCTCATTCAACCTCACTCTTCAGGATGTCTGGCTCTAACTCACTGACCACACCGTCAAAACTATCCCTGATATTGTTATCCTTCCTATACAGGTCTTCCGTATATTCTTGCCACCTTTTCTTGATCTCTTCTTCTTCTGTTAGGTCCTTGCCATCTTTGTTTTTGATCATACCCATTTTTGCCTGGAATTTACCTCCAATGTTTCTAATTTTCTGGAAGAGGTCTCTTGTCCTTCCTATTCTATTGTCTTCTTCCACTTCCGTGCATTGCTTGTTTAAAAATAATTCCTTATCTCTTCTGGCTAACCTCTGGAATTTTGCATTTAATTGGGCATATCTCCCCCTATCACTGTTGCCTTTTGCTTTCCTTCTTTCTTGGGCTACTTCTAGTGTCTCAGCAGACAGCCATTTTGCCTTCTTGGTTTTCTCTTTCTTTGGGATGTATTTTGTTGCCGCCTCCTGAACAATGTTGTGAACTTCTGTCCAGAGTTCTTCTGGGACTCTATCTACTAAGTCCAGTCCCTTAAATCTATTCTTCACCTCCGCTGCATATTCCTTAGGAATATTAGTGAGCTCATATCTAGCTGATCTGTGGGTCTTCCCTAATCTCTTTAGTCTGATCCTAAATTGTGCAAGAAGAAGTTCGTGATCTGAACTACAGTCAGCTCCAGGTCTTGTTTTTACCGACTGTATAGATGTCCACCACCTTTGGCTGCAAAGGATGTAGTCAATCTGATTTCGGTGTTGTCCATCTGGGGAAGTCCATGTATAAAGCTGTCTCTTAGGTTGTTGGAAGAGAGTGTTTGTTATGCAGAGTGAGTTGTCTTGGCAAAATTCTATCAGCCTATGTCCTGCTTCATTTTGTTCTCCCAGGCCATGCTTACCTGTAATTCCAGGTGTCATTTGACTGCCCACCTTAGCATTCCAGTCTCCTGTGATGAAAATAACATCTCTTTTAGGCATGTTGTCCAGTAGGTGCTGCAGATCCTCATAGAACTGCTCTATTTCAGCTTCTTCAGCATCTGTGGTTGGGGCATATATTTGGATCACTGTGATGTTAGATGGCTTGCCCTGAATTCGAATTGAGATCATTCTATCATTTTTTGGATTGTATCCAAGCTCTGCTTTAGCCACTTGACTATTAATTATGAAGGCTACTCCATTTCTTCCGTGGTCCTCTTGTCCACAGTAGTAGATCTGGTGGTCATCTTTAATCTTGTCATCTCACCAATAACCACATCCAATTTGCCCTGGCTCATAGATCTTACATTCCAGGTTCCAATGGTGTGTTGATCCTTAGAACATCAGATTCGCCATTCACCACCAGCACCATTGGCCACTAGCCGTCCTTTCGGCCTTGAGCTAGCTGCATCATCACATCTGGGGCTAGTTGAACTCATCCTCTGTTCCTCCCCAGTAGCATTTTGACCATCTTCTGACCTGGGGGTCTCATCTTCCGATGGTATACTGACATATCGCTGATTGTACTGTCCATTTAGCTTTCACGGCAAGAATACTGGGGTGGGTTGCCATCACCTTCCCCAGGGATTGCATTTAGTCTGACCTCTCTGTCATGACCTTCCTGTCTTGGGTGGCCCTTCATGGTTTAGCTCATGGCATCATTGCGGTGCTCAAGCTCCAGCACCATGGCAGGATAACGATCCTTTGCTGAAAATGTTTGCATAACAAATGCATTTTCCACAGCCAGAAAGGCACTTGACACAAAAAAAGTCACCTTCCCTCTCAGCGTAAGGTTATCTTTTATGAATGGTTTCAAGACTGCGGGTGTGCATTAGGAAGTTTGACACACAAGTGGCTACTTAATGAGATTTGAGGGAACAAACTTCTTAACACGGACAGGTGAAACCAATAGATCTACAAGGGCATCCTGTGAGGAAGGAACACTTTTTAAAAAAGAGTAGTAGCTTTCTGTTAGAGACAGGTGCTGCACCAGATGCCAGAGGTAAATCTCTAGCCTTGAAATCTTTCACTGCAGAAGTAAAAGGTCCATTAAAGCCAAATGTGTCCCTTTAACCATTCATTACACAAGTGCATTAGTCGTAGTCAATTATTGACTTCCTGAGTGATTGGAATTGCTCAAGGTTGCCTGGACAAAGCAAATGAAGTTTGTATCTAAATGCAGAGAACATTGCTGGAGTTGTACTTTATTCCATCTTCAAAAAAGGTCATATTAGGGTTCTCAGCACCAGCCAATTTATGTCTACTCATAAGTAAGCCTCATTGATTTCATTCAGATTTACTTCCAGGTGAATGGTAGGTGATTGAAACCACAGGTGAAGAGGATAGGAAAATAAAATCTAAATTGTGAGATTAGAGGAGATTTCTTCACAGAGACCATTATAAGTAACTGTCCTTGCCAAAAAAACCCTGTAGTTGATTGAAAACTAAGGTGATTTCACAGACAAGTTCCAGTTGTCTCTCATCTTCACAAAACTAATAATTTGATGTTCAAATTTGATCATGTCATGATAAGATCTTTACATTGGTGCCATTTTTATTCACAATTAGATGCAAGTCTGAGACATTTCAAGGGCCTGCAATGTGGGACCATCAGTCAGTGGAGAAATACATGCTTCCTTAAATGGTTGGAAACATATAATACTGCAATAGGTAGAGCTACCATATCTTGGTTGTAGAACTCTGGACTACTACTACTACATGACAGCAAAATGGTAAAGTGTTCAGCTGCTGTTTAAGATCTTGGCTTAGAGCTTCCCTTTTAACTCCTGTTGATCAGAGGTAGAAGGGCAGGGGCCAACTCTGGATCTCCACTGTAATTCAAATTATGCATTTGGGAGTGGGGGTAGGAAGCTAACACCCCAACTCATGATGTAACATTACCATTAATAACATATATACTTGGATAGATAGATACAGTCTCAGTTAATGATGGAGGAGTGAAATAATATATAAATTATAGCTGTAAAGGTAAGGAGAACTAATGGTACCACAGCTAGAGAGGATTTCCTGAGAAATGTGTTACACTGGAGTTAGAAACCAAATTGTGAGAGCAGAGGTGCTCCTGAAGAATGCTTAGCCTTTGAATGACATGCTGAGGCTGGATCAGACAGAGCTGGAACAAAAACTACATTTGATTTAATTTAAATTAACATCTGATTAAGTGTAATTAAATGTAGTTACTATGACTATTATGTCTCTAAGTTTTGACACATCCTGTGGACACATAAAAAATCAGTTTCAGAGATGAATAAATTGTATGACTTATGTCCTGTAATGGTACTATGATAGTTATTTTTTCAAGGTCTGTATAATTCTGTTTACAATATTTGAAAAGGAGATTGATATTTTTAATGGGCAAAAAACACCTAAATAGATCACAAACAAAGAAAGCAATGAAAATTATCCTTTAAACAAACAGCAAAACAGTCCATGTGAAAATGCCTTAGCAATGATTTAGTAGTGAAAAATGGAAAAATGCAACATTGCCCTACAGAAAGTAAACAAGAAATGTTATTTTTTTCAGTGAAACACAGATCTATTCTATTTACTCATCAAAATACCATGTTATTAAAGGAAATCCTCCATTATGTTGAGACACTCAAATATAAGGATGCTAAAGTCATTCTTATCACAGCTGCTGCAGAAGTACAAGCTGCAAAACAATTTGGATATTGCCTAACTTGCTTGTTTTAGTGTAAAATCTATTACATTCTATATTGGATTCTGTCATGCCCCATTCTAAGGCATACATGCCCTACAACGTGATCATGCCTTCCTGTTGGAAGGAAGGGGCAGGAAGCATGTATAGGCTGCCCCCCTCAAGAACAGATTGCACGGGTGGCACGCCCAAGGGCGGGCGGCCATCAACATAATCACCAGCCACTCCAAAGGGCCCCAGGGCATTCACCTGAGGCGCACACAGAAGGAGGATAATGGCAGTTGGACGGCCCCACCCGAATCACCCATCAAGAGGGCCGGAAACGGACACACGGACAGGGGGGGCGGAAAGGGGCAAGGCCTACACACGTGTATATAAAGGGAAGGAGCCCAACACATGCTCATTCCCATCTTTCTCTATTGACTGCATCCTTCACAATAAACCAGATTTCCTTAGCCAGCCTAAGTTCAAGTCTGCGCCTTATTGGGGAGAAGCTACTCATCACATAAAGACAGGAATCAATTTTTTTTTTTTTTCTCTCGCTAGCACCATTCCAGGTATTCCTGTGAGGGAAGAACGCAGCGATGACCCATCTCCCGACGCAACGCGGCGGAGGCCCAAGAACCAGCGTCGGCACCCCAACCTTTGCAGAAGGGGCCAGCGGATGCCAGGCAGGGGTGGAACCGAGCCACAACCTCACCTTGATGCCCACCGATGAGACGCTGCCGGAATGGGTTACCCTCGACGGCACGGGGGATTCCCTGCCCGTGATCCTCAGGGCGGCATGGGAGCCGTTGCACACGACCTCAACCAGCGGCAAGGATCAGTGGTGGAGCAAGCAAGCCATGGGAGGCCTCCTGGAAGACGCAAGCGACGGGGCCACGGAAGTGTGCCTGGTGAGGATCGGGCGGCTACTCCACGACCTGGTGCGGGAACGCGGAGGCAGCGAAAGGGGCACCAGCAGCGCATCCCCGCCCCCACGCGATTCTGCAGCATGGCAGCGGCAGCGGCAGGAGGAAGCCGAGGACGCTGATGCTTACCGCGCGGAGGAGAAGTTCCCCCCCCCTTCGCAGGGCATTAGCTGGGAAGAAGCCTACGACGAATTGAGGGCAGCGAACAAGGTGAGTATGGACGGGGCAGCAGAAGCGCGTCCCCGCCCCCGCTCATCCCCAAAGCATGGCAGCTGCGGCGGCAGGAGGAGGCCGAGGGCGCCGGCGCACATGGTGCAGGGCTGCCGAGGAAGGGCTTCCCCCCCCTCTTTTGCAGCTCATCAGCTGGGGAGAGGCTGGAGATGAGTGGAGGCAGAGCCAGCGCCACCCGGAGCCTCGTCAAGGGAATCCCCACGCCGGAACCACAGCGGCCTACCGGAAGTAGGGATGGTGGCGCGCCCGGTGGGGGAATCCCTGCCCGAAAGCTTTGGTGCAGTGCGGGAGCCACCCCACGCACACACAGGCAGTGGCAGAGGCCGGCGACGGAGCGGGCAAGCAACGGGAGGTGGCCCAGAGGTCGTGCGCTGCGGAGCCGAGGAAGCGCGCCTGGCGAAGATGGAGAGGCTGCTACAGGACCTAGTGCTGGAGCGTGGAGGCAGCGAATGGGGTGAGTATGGCCGGGGTGCCAGAAGCCCACCCCCACCCCCGCCCGACCCCGAAGCATGGCAGCCACAGCAACAGGGTGTAGCGCGGCAGGAGGAGGCAGAGGACACCGGCACACACCGCGCAGGGTTGCTGGGGAGGGGTCCCCCCCCCTCTTCTGCAGCACATCAGCTGGGGAGCAGCTGGGGACAAGGGGAGCTGAAGCCGGAGCCACCTGGAACCTGGCTGGGGGGACCCCCGCATCGGAACCACAGCTTCGCACCAGAGGAGGAAGTGAACACGCACCCGGAGGTGCCCTGGAGCCCACCAATGATGGCAGTGAGAGACCTCACGGTGAAATTCAACGGCAACCCGGCCATGCTGTCCTTCTTTTTGATCAACGTGAAGAACTACATGGCGGAATATGGACCCTGCTTCCGAACGGAAAGGGGAAAGATCAACGCTATTGCAAACAGACTCAGAGGGACGGCGGCTGGCTGGTACGTCCACCTATGCCAGGCAGACGCTCCAGAACTCAAACACGTGGATGCATTTCTCAACGCCCTGGACTGCCATTTCCGAGACCCCCTCGAGGCCGAGACGGTGAAGAGAGCCCTACGGGGAATCCGGCAAGGGGAACATTCCATGGCTGACTACGCCAGTGAATTTCAAGCACTTGCGGGCAAACTGCGGGACTGGTCACAATCCACCCTCACTGAAAAATTCAAGGAGGGACTCAACCTAACCATTTTAAGGTGGGCACTGAACCGGGACGACCCCGCCACCCTCCGTGAATGGATTGAACTCGCGGGGAGGGCGGAGAATGCCCAGGAGACCTTTCGGCACATCCAGAGGTCCCTGCAACCTGCAGCAACGGCGAGAGGACCCCGACCCAGTGGCGCTCCAGCAAGACAGACATCCTGGCCCTGGGGGGAGGAACGAGAGCGCCGGTTTGCCCAGGGACAGTGCTTCCTGTGCAGCAAAACGGGCCACAAGGCGGCAACCTGCCCAAACGCAAAGCCACCAGATCGGCAGAGATGAGCAGCAAACAAACCGGCCGCAACAGGAAAAAAGACTGCAGTAGCCAGTGGAGTAGTAGGTGTAAAATCCCTACATTACTCTACTGAAGGAGACGACAGCGTAGGATGGCGAGCCAGTGGGAAATGCCAACCACCTGCTTTAGGAAGCGCCACGAAGCAGGTGGAGCCGAACAGCAGGCACAGCAGAAGCTGGGTGAGTGACGACTGCCCCACCTTCTACGTAAAAGTCAACCTGCAGAGCGAGGCCAACCTGGTCAACGCATGGGCCCTCATTGACTCTGGCTGCTCGCGGTGCCTCATGCACCTGAGCCTGGCTACAGACTTAAAGCTCCGCCGCCACACACTACCGCAAAGCCTCACGTTCACACAGCTAGACGGCTCAGCCGCGGGGGGGGGGGCAGTCACCCACTGCACCAAAAAGGTGACTCTGCAGCTCGGCAGCCACCAAGAGAGACTGCAATTCGTGGTGGCACCAGTCGACCACCCCCTAATAATTCTCGGGATCCTGTGGCTGGTGCGCAGGAACCCGCACATAGTCTGGGTGACCAGAACCATTACGCTTCCCGATGGCAGCTACACAGCACCCACGGGTGAGCAGGTCCCCCGCGCGGCAGTGGGGAGGGCGACCTCCACAATGGTACACTCAGTCCCAGAGCCCCTGGAAGGCCTACCCCCCCAGTACGCAGATTTTGCAGACGTCTTCGGGGTCAAGGAGGTGGACAAGCTCCCCCCCCACAGGAAAACAGACTGCTCCATACAACTGATCCCAAACGCACCCCTACCTAAACCGAGGATCTACCTGATGTCCCAGAGAGAGCTGTCAACATTGCGGGAGTTCGATACAAACCTGGCGCGGGGTTTTATCGAACCCACAAACTCGCCCGTTGGGGCCCCGGTCCTCTTCAGGGAAAAAAAGGATGGCACCCTGAGGCTATGTATGGATTACCGGGGCCTCAACGCAGCATCCATTTCTAACAAATATCCCATGCCAATCATAAAAGATATCCTCTCCCATTTGGCCAAGGGCAGGATTTTCACAAAACTGGACCTGCGTGAAGCATACTATCACATCAGAATAAAGGAGGGGGACGAGTGGAAGACGGCGTTCAACTGCCCGCTGGGAGCATTCCAGTTCAACGTCTTACCCTTCAGGTTGGCAGGTGCACCTGGGGTCTTCATGCAGTTGATCAATGAAGTCCTGCATGAACACTTATACAAAGGCGTCCTCGTCTATTTAGATGACGTATTAATCTACACAGAATCAGAGGAGGAGCATGAGCGCCTAGTGAAACAGGTACTCAGGAATCTCCTCAAGACTGGACTATTTGCCAAACTCTCAAAATGTGTGTTTCATCAATCCCAGATCGACTACCTGGGGTACAAAATTTCAGAAAGAGGTGTCGAGATGGACCCGGACAAAGTCCAAGCCATCCTGGCATGGGAACGCCCACGCACAAGAAGACAATTACAGTTTCCTGGGTTTCACGAACTTCTATCGGGCGTTCATACCGGGCCTAGCAGAAATCGTCCTGCCCTTCACCAACTTGTTACGTACCTAGGGTTTAGGGGACACGCGCAAGTCACGCAACCCGGGAGCGCTCCTCAACTGGACTCCGGCTTGCCAGATGGCCTTTGAGCGCCTCCAAAAACTCTTCACCATGGAACTGGTCCTCCTTCACCCCGACCCTACGAAGCCCTTCGTGGTCCAGGTTGATGCTTCCGACTTCTCGATCGGGGCAATACTCCTACAGAAGGATCCCAACGACCAGCTGTGGCCCTGTGCATACCTCTCCTGCAAGTTTTCCGAAACGGAATGGAGATGGCACGTGTGGGAGAAGGAGGCTTTCGCTGTCAAGGCCGCCCTGGAGGCATGGCGACACCTATTGGAGGGAGCCGCCTGCCCCTTTGAGGTCTGGATGGACCACAAAAACTTGGAAGCTCTCAGTACCCCAAAACGGCTTAGCCCTAAACAAGTCCGATGGGCGCAGTTCTTTAGTCATTTCGATTTCAAACTAAAATTCATACCAGGGAAAAAGAACTTCCTGGCGGACACCCTCTCCCGCTGGCCGCAAGACGCCAGCCAGGCATCCAACATCATCGGAACCGTATGGACTAACTCGCAACTGGGCTGCCCAGCGATCACACGCAACCACACGGAAACGCAATGCACCAAAGCGCAACCACCAGCGAGGGCGGGGAGAGGCTCACACATCCCCTCCGATATACAACAACAGTTTGCCCAGGCACTAGACACAGACATCTGGCTGCAAGCAAACCGCTCCAACATCACCGTCAGAAACAGCCTGGCATGGCGGCAGGACAAGCTATACGTCCCAGAACAACTGAGGCCCGAAATCCTGCGGCGATCACATGACGACAAAACGGCTGGCCACTTCGGATTTGTTAAGACACTGCACCTCATCCGACGACAATTCTGGTGGCCTCTACTGCGGAAAGACGTAAAAGACTATGTCGCAGCTTGCCCAAAATGCACCAGGGTCAAGCACAAACTGGGGAAACCTCAGGGTCTCCTACAACCAGTGTCAAAACCCTCACGCCCATGGGAGGAAATATCCATGGACTTCATAGTCAACCTCCCACCCAGCCAGCGAAAAACCGTCATATGGGTGGTAAAGGACTACTTCTCGAAGCAGGCGCACTTTGTACCTTGCGCCTCCACCCCCTCCGCGCAACAGCTAGCATGCCTCTTCCTGACCCACGTATACAGATTACACGGGACCCCCTCCAGAGTGGTCACGGACAGAGGGACACAATTCACTTCCAGGTTCTGGAAGGAATTCCTAAAGTTACTCGGCACCAAGCAAGCACTGTCCACTACTTGGCATCCCCACACAGACGGGTCGACGGAAATTCTGAACTCCACCCTGGAGCAGTTCTTACACGCCTTTGTAAGCTATCAACAGGACGATTGGGTAGACCTACTCCCCTTCGCAGAGGTAGCGTACAACAATGCCGTGCACCAGAGCACGGGCCACACACCCTTCCGGGTGGTATATGGCAGGGAGTTTGTCCCCATTCCAGAACTCCCACAGGCAGACACTCTGCCCTGCTCCCCCGACGACTGGGTGATGCAGCTGGCCAACGTTTGGTTGGTCATCCAACTGGCCCTCTCCGAGGCCCAGGCAACATACAAGCGCTTCGCGGACAACCACCAAGCAACACAACCAGACTTCAAAGTGGGAGATCAGGTCTACCTCTCCATGAAATTCATCAAATCCCCGCAGCCCTCGAGGAAACTGGGGCCCAAGTTCATCGGCCCATTCCTGATCCTGGAGCAACTCAACCCAGTGACATATAAGCTAGACTTGCCGCATAACCTGCGACGAATACACCCAGTTTTTCACTGTGCTCTGTTGAAACAGGTCGTCCCGTCCAAATGGCACAGCGACCCCCCCCTGCCTCCTCCCATAATGATTGATGGACACCAACACTTTGAGATGAGGGAAGTGTTAGACTCCTGCAAGCTCCACGGCACCCTCCAATACCTGGTCTGCTGGAAACACTTTCTCCATCCAGAGTGGGTACAGTCCCAACATGTCGCAGCGCAAAGACACATAAACCATTTCCACGCAGCCCACCCGGACAAGCCAAAGCCATGACTTCCTTGGGGAGGCAGTATGCCATGCCCCGTTCTAAGGCATACATGCCCTACAACATGATCATGCCTTCCTGTTGGAAGGAAGGGGCAGGAAGCATGCATAGGCTGCCCCCCTCAAGAACAGATTGCACGGGTGGCACGCCCAAGGGCAGGTGGCCATCAACATAATCACCAGCCACTCCAAAGGGCCCCAGGGCATTCACCTGAGGCGCACACAGAAGGAGGATAATGGCAGTTGGACGGCCCCACCCGAATCACCCATCAAGAGGGCCGGAAACGGACACACGGACAGGGGGGGCGGAAAGGGGCAAGGCCTACACACGTGTATATAAAGGGAAGGAGCCCAACACATGCTCATTCCCATCTTTCTCTAGTGACTGCATCCTTCACAATAAACCAGATTTCCTTAGCCAGCCTAAGTTCTAGTCTGTGCCTTATTGGGGAGAAGCTACTCATCACAGATTCAGTAAAATGTAGCATGGAAGAAAGGAAGCTTGACTGACAGTGAACTAAAGTCTGTAATGGTTAAGATTCAGGACTAGGACTGGGGAGGCTTCAGTCCAAGTCCATCATCAACCATGGACGTTCATTGGCTGACGTTGGGCATGTCACACTCTCTCAGCCCAGGCTGTCTCACAGGATTGTTGTTGTGGAAAAATGAACAATAACAACAACAACAACTTATTAAAGAGTGCAATGTATTCTATCTTGAGCACCTGGGCTTGGATATCTATCTATCCAACTCATAAATTAACAAACATTCTTACTCTCACTACTACAAATAATGCAGATTTATTAATCTGTTATTTAGTTCAAGTTTATTTATATCTATTTCCAAGAACTGTACCTAATGTGGCTCATAGTAAATACTGTATAGCATTATGTTTAAAATCACTGTGAAGGTGAAAGGTCCCTTGTGCAAGCACCGAGTCATGTCTGACCCTTTGGGAGGACACCGCTTTCACGTTTTCTTGGCAAACTATAGCGGGGTGGTTTGCCATTGCCTTCCCCAGTCGTCACCTTCCCCAGCAATCTGGGTCCTCATTTTACCAACCTCGGAAGGATGGAAGGCTGTCGACCTGAGCCAGCTACCTGAGAACCCAGCTTCTGCTGGGATTGAACTCGGGTTGTGGGGAGAGTTTCAGTTGCAATACTGCTGCCTACCACTCTGTGCCACATGACACCCATTTAGAATCACTATAAAAGTTATTACTTAACTGTTTTTTTTAAGAAAATCAGTGAGTTAATTTTTTTGTAGAATCAGGAAATGTAAGAGTTGGAAGGAACCTTGGTGATCATCTGGTCCAACTCCCATAATTAAGCCAAATTATAATATGGCTTAGACCAAATGTTGAAGTAAGATAGCATTACATATTTACATAAGATATCCCAGCTTTCTTTACTTTTGAAAGTCATGCTAGCATGGAAAGTATCACCCATCAATCGTCCTTTGTTAGAGTAAGCATGGTGGGTTATTTCACTACTGAAATAATGTGTGCTTTTATATGATGATGGTCTCCAAGGCCATGGAGCCCACAATGCCTTGAACTTAGGAAAAAAGCCAGAATTAGGCACTGTTATTCCCCCAGAAGAAGATTGGTCACATTTAGGGCAAAGTTAGATATAACTTCATATGCAACTTTATATTAACCATGCAATTTTTAAAATAGGCAATTCCAGGTGAACCTCAGATCCTAAACCTTCTTCTGGAGGAGGAAGATCCAGTCAGGACCTAAAGATGTTACTGCTCTGGATGCAGGTATTTTTTGCAGGAATTTTGCAGGATTTTCTTCCAGTCATTCCATCTTGTTGGAATTAAATTGAAGCCCATTTTATCCCATTCAGATCCTGGATGTGTTTTCCCTTTTTGATAATTAAAAAGGTATCAAAAATGTTCAGAATTTTGCCCTTCTTGAAGCATAAACCCTGATCTTGTTTGGCTGGTGGCAGCAGAAGGGGACAGGCAAGGGAGGAGCAGAAGCAAGAAAGGATCAGCAGTGACACACTGTCCCAGCCTCCTCTGATTGAATCATTGCTGCTTGACTGAGGTGCCACCACTGCACCACAGAAGGTGGAAATGGGAACATCTAGCACTACATACAAAGGTACTTGGCACAAGCTGTGCCAGAAGGCACAGCACAGTTTAAGATTTGGGTACAGGATTGCAGGTCTGCTTCTGATTCAAAAGCCTTCATCTGGTTATGATTATTCCAGTCTAGGGCAGGATTCTCATGTTCAGAAGAGAACCTGAAACATTGCTCCAGGACTTCTCTGATTTGGAAGAGATTAATACTGTATATATATGCTCATCACTCAAAGGCAGCGGTTCTCTGATTTAGAAGTTAAATGTTATTTTGGAACACTGATTATTCCTTACTTCTTATTTATAGAAATTCAATATAGATTGCATGCAGTATACAGTATTTTATAGAGAGAACAGCGCAGCAATTCAGATGATATCTCCAAAAGGTCTCCTTTGGAAGGGATGGAGACTGCAAAGGAAGTACCAGTCAGAATGGCTTATTCTTTGTCCAGGATCATCTGGACCCAGCCCAGTCCTATGTTATTTACACAGTTATTTGTTCCATATGTTCACAATGAATTAATTTGTATATATACTATACATCACATACCAATACAGTATGAGTTTGTCAATTCTGACACAGATACATACCCCTGTCCAGATTCTCTGCTCTTCAGAAAGTTTGTCTATGGTTTACTATAACATTAAATTATAAGCAGCACTTATCTGACATGCTGAATTTGACTGTTGATTACTATATATCACATAACAAAAAGTAAATACAAAAAGAAAGTTAACCTGGCCTTGCTGTTTTCTCTAGCAGCTTAATTTAAGTGCACAGTAGTTTGGGACCTTAAGGGCAAGGTCTATTCAGTTGGCTAAAGAGTTTTAGATCCTCATTTGTCTTCCCACAATGGTTGTAAGAAATTGGGGTAGCAGAAAGGAAGGACACTCAGAGATGCAGACTGGGAGAAATTATCTACTAGGAAATTACTTAGAAAATAATATAGCAACAGAGATGGAAGGACACTTAAGAGTAAGGCAGTAGAAGCAATCTAGTGTAAATAACCAATTTGTCTTCTATAAAACTCTTTTCTGGTTTTTAGATGGCTGCAAACACTACTTGAAACAACAATAAGTCTTGTTGCCAACCACCAGGGTCCAAAATCTAAACTAAATTCTTGCATATGTTTCCACAACTCCTTGTCTAGTTTTCCATTACTAGTGCTTTCATTGGCTATTTAAAACCTGATGGATATATGCTGAAAATAAAAACAGGATTTATTTCAGTGTGCTAGCAATGTGCTTCATTGCTGAAACTGAGATTGATAACTTTCAGGAAACACTGATCCAGGCATATAGCAAAATTATAATAGGACATTAATGCATCCTATTTTGCTGCTTCTTGTGATAGGATATTAGAGATATGTACTCAGACCATTAATATTCCTTTGTTTATTATACAGTAGTGTTATTCCACATTTTCATTATTCCAAATTATAATTGATTTGTAGCTAATTTTGTTCTCCTATAACCCTACTCACCCATCTCTGCTCCACAGCAATTAGTCCATTACTATGGCTGCACCTTCAGCTAAAAGCTTTTTAATTTATCCAGTGCATTGATGAAGGTGTTTTTAATTTGAACTCTCTTTGAAACAGTGTTTCTGAAGGAGGTAGAAGTCTTCTTAATTATGTTTACAAGACCCATCCCTGCATGAAGGGCATCTGTCTGTTGCTCTATTCACGTGTATAGCAGGGTAGAAAGGAATACCTAGTGAGAACTTTTCCCTGGCTTTGGGGAATTACGTTTAGTTAAGCACAAGCTAGAAATTGTCTCAATATATGCAATCCCCTGGACATAAACTCTTAGTGCCAACTCAGTTCCATAGCACTACACAGCAGTATCCAGCCCACTGGACATACCTGCTGGAGTCACATACACACATGCATTCACTATTTTTGACTCACTATTTTTCTTCTGTTTCACACATACACACACTAACAGTCAATATACACCACCTCCACTTCTTTATATGTTCAAGCACACAAATGCCTCTCAGACAAAAGGATTGTACTTTTTAAAACCTTAGCTGATCAAATGGAGGATTTTTTTCAAACCTACAATACAAAGGATACATTTTTGAAGGGATTCTTTGCAGGGGTGGCCAAGTAAACAATGAGAGGATGCTTAACCCTGTGCTCCCCAGGAGTGACTCCTCAAAATGTCCCCATTCAGCATCTGCGTTTTTTAAAAGCATTCACTGATAATACTAGATGCTTCTCTTTCCAGAAAAGAACTGCGAGAAGTTTTTCTATTCAATCAGTTCCTAAATGCAGTTGAGAGCTTTTTTCTGCTTCTGAGACCTGCATGGGTCAAGAGCTCAGGTCTCAAGAAGGAGATGAGTAGGACCAGAATTTTTTCATTGCTACTTTAGAGGATGTAAGATCAGTTAGCATGCTCTCCCCTTCATGTGCTCATTTGCATCCAAATGAATGAGTGAATAAAGTTTATGTGTTTCTATATTCACTAATTTAGCAGTAATCTATTACCAAAGTCACAAAAGGGCTCCAACCCCCTCTTTAAAGACCACAAACAAATCATCTTCATTATCTTTAGGCCTAACCATTTCAGTCATAGAATGAGATTCTTTGATTAAACTATTCTTTTTTCCCCTTATATGATTTCCCCAAGCCCCTTTAGGTTATATATTACTTTACTTTGTCTTTGTAGTATGGGACAATTCCCTCAGTGAATGAAGCATACAATCAATAGTAAATGATATTGTTTGATTGTTCAAGGCTGTTCACAGCTTGTAGAGGACTTGATTAAAGGTATCAGTGAACTTTGCCCATGCCAGACTCAGAAAAGAAAGTTAGGAGTATGGTTGGAAAGTCAACCTCAAAACGAAAGCTCCCTAAATTTTACGTGATTCTCATCCTCTCCATCTCAGCTACCATATTCTTCCAAGAAGAATTAACACCCATGCCCATACTTGCCTTTCTCCTCATCTCTATAAATTATTTATCTCCCTAGCCCCACTACCATACTGTGAACAGCCTGGTTATGCGACTGCCCACAGCATACAGTGCCCACTTGGAAAACTAACACAGATGGAGCTCTACACTGGATGGCTTCAGTTTCAACACATGTTTAAAGCCACACAGCCTGAGTAACCTGGCTCATGCCAAAGGCACTCCAGACTTCATCACTGGTCATCCAAGTTCTGGTTTGCACTGCTTTCTTCCTCCTGAACATGGTGCCTCCTCCACAACACTTCCAGAGTTTTCAACAAATGGAGGAAGTTCCAGATTGAGTATCATCAGTGCATGCTGCAAGACAGCCTAGCCCTGAAACCTATAAGTACATGTCAAGAGGGATTCATGCTCTCCCCATCCAGGATTGCCTGCAGTGGGCATCACAGCTGCCCAGCACTGGGAACAAGGGAATAAAATCATTTCGTTTCTCTCTAGGAAACAAGGGGATGACATCGCTTTTGTGAAGCAGCTTTAACAGGGTTTTTTTGTTTGAAGCTTGATCAAAGCAAAGGATGTCTTCAAAGCTGTGCACAATCCTATGTACTATATATAAAGTATATTTCAAAGAAGTTGGAAAATCAATCCTGAAATATCCAAATATTTAAAATCTGATTGCTCTCAAAGCATTCCATATCCCAACTATATATAACTCTGATATAAAAATTGGCTATTCCATAATTTAGAACTAATCAATTTCAGAAGATAGTATTTCAAAATTACTTTTTTTCTATGAAATACAGCAAGTATCTATCTAAACTGACTGCTGCAAGGAGTGTGCACAGCCAAATAAACCACTGTGTTCTACTTTTCCCCCCAAAAATACCTATGTTGCTTCTGCATGTTATTTGCTCCAGTGGAAGACAGCACAGTAGGTGACTTTGCTGTCACTGTGCTTTGCGATGAGCTACATAAATGAAATCAGTGACCCTTGAGCTCAGACTGAACCCTCAAGATACAACCAAAGTGAGAATTACAACCCACAATAGGCAATCCAGAGAGGAGGAGGAGGAGGAGGGAGGGAGGGAGGGAGGGAGGGAGGGAGGGAGGGAGGGAGGGAGGAAGGAAATTGGAAGCTTTGCATGGTGGGTATGATGTAAATACATATTAATTTCTTTATCGAGCAAGAAGAAAATTATGGCACAGTATAGTGATTTGTTTCATTGAGAGGACCTGTAGGAATTGTAATAGAAATCTTAGTCTCATTCAGAAGCTCAGGCTCATATTTCTGCTCAGCTATGAAGCGTTCTGAAACTTTAGATCCCAGAATCATAGTATCATAGAAATGGAAAGGCTCACAAGGATCGTATAATCTGTAAAATGCAGGAAAACCATTTAACCACCCATGAGAGGTGGCTGTTCTTCTTAAAAGTCCCCAGAGATGGAGAGCTCACAGCCTCCATAGGTAGACAGTTCCACTGCTGTATAAAACATATCTATAAATTGTGATGTTTCAGTCTAACTTACTTTGCAGGGTTATTATAACAGATTCATTTATGGTACATAGATCATTGGGTGGGCATGCAACATAGTTTATGGCTTTGATATAGAAAGTATATTCCCACTTTTCAGTAATATTTTGGGCAAGATGACCAATAAGAATTTTAAGAAAGAAGAAATATATCAAGGTATCTGGTCCAATCCCTGTTAGGAATCAAACAGTGACAATATATTTGATAATGGCTATAAAGCCTTGCTGAAATAGCTTCAGAGAAGCCATCACCTGTACAGGTAGCATGATGAATAGTTGATGACCTGGTTGTACTCTTAAAAAGTTTCCACTAAGACTTTTCCAGAATCTGTAATTCCCACCCCTGAGTTCTAGTTCTGCATTTTCTAGACCAGTGGTTCCCAACCTTTCTGGCACCAGGGACCGATTTCAGGATGATTCAAGCACTTCCTCTTTTTCCTGACCTTTTATTATTTTTTCTTCACGCCATTTGGAGATAGCAGCCAATGGGCTTGCTTCCTCTCACAGGAGGCGGAGCTCAGCCCATGCTAGCAATGGGAAGTGGCTGTAAATACTCAGGCTGTAAATTTGCTCACTTGCCCACTGCTCACCTCCTGCTATGTGGCCCGGTTCCTACCAGGCCAAGAACCGGTACCAGTCCATGGCCCGGGGGTTGGGGACCCCTGTTCTAGAGTAATGGGAAACAAGTCTGTTCCATCTTCTGCATAACAAATAAAAATGACACCTACCTGAAATCTTGGTGGAAGCAAAATTGGATATTTTGCTGATACCAGAACTCCAGGCAGGACAGCTACTTGTTGTTTATTCATTTAGTCGCTTCCAAGTCTTCGTGACTTCATGGACCAGCCCACACCAGAGCTTCCTGTCGGTCGTCAACACCCCCAGCTCCCCCAGGGACAAGTCCGTCACCTCTAGAATATCATCCATCCACCTTGCCCTTGGTCAGCCCCTCTTCCTTTTGCCCTCCACTCTCCCTAGCATCAGCATCTTCTCCAGGGTGTCCTGTCTTCTCATTATGTGGCCAAAATATTTCACTAGGACAGCTACTAGCCAGGATAAATTCCAACAGTATCTACCCTATACAAAAATGCATTATGAGGATAGGAGGTGACTCATATTAATACTTTAGGAGATGGCTGAGATGTGCCTCCTCCTCCTCCTCCTCTTTCTGTCCATCCATCCATCCATCCATCCATCCATCCATCTCTCATGTTAAAAACAGTCAAGACTTTACCAGATACAGTTTTTTTTTTTTCCCCCCCCTGGCATTTCCTGGAACCATCATATGACCACTCACTATTATGTGATCACATGCCAGTTCAGGGGAACTTCAGAAACGATGGATTCTTTAAAGAGTCACAAGCATACTTGGCTTTTTTTACAGTTAAAAAACAGTGCAAGAAGGGACATCTTAGTCACCTCCTAACACTTCAGATGTAAGTCAAGCACTTTCTCATCCCCAAGTCCAAACAAGTAAAATTTTAGCTTAATAATAATCAAACTGTAGAGGAATCAGCCCTTTAAACAGGAGAGTACAGAAAGGAAGCAACTTACTCAGAGTGGTGAATTCCTACATCGTAGTCCTTCAGAAGTTATTTCTTTAAAAAAAAAAAAAAGTATGAATTTATTGTTTTATTCCTATACACTGCATTGAGGATTTTGTGACTGAATGATATTACATAAACATTGCAGTCAACCAGTCAAATCTCATTATCATGTCTCTCCTCCATCTCATCATCTTTAGTTGCTTTATTGAGGCTGGTTTCACCATCCTTGACTCCTCTGGAAGCAAACTAATTTGTCAATGTCCACTGCAAAATGAAATCACCCAGCACTGAGACCATTCCCATAGATACATTCTAACCAGTACAGAATACAATGGAATTATTATTTATGGTGATATGAGCCTTCTGGTTTTGCTAATGCACTCCTAGGTATCAGAATGGTCCACAGTTCATAGGTAGAATTCATGTTTCATATGAACAATATTCCAATATAATTGACCATTTCCACACTACCGATTGATACTGTTACTCAATTATATTAAGCCTGTCCACCTTAGCGATATATTGCCACAGTGATAGTGGCATAAGTGTATAAACTGATAATTCAGAAATGTTGGGCTTAGGAAATACTTTGGCCAGAAGCTTTAGAGACTCACTGCCAGTGTCTGACTCAGAAGGATCCAGCTTTTTTAGTCCCTTTACAGTAATTCATTTAACATACTGATGCCCTTTCATTTACTGAGATATATTTCCAAGGCAACTTACAGGTTTTCAATAAAAGCAGCAAAATATCTGAGAAAAGTAGTTTTGGGTTTTTTTTGTTTTGGTTTTCCAGGGCAAAATCATTTTGTTTCTAGGCGTATTCCTCTAATCTGTTTTCACAGACACATTTATATTTTTACCAGCCTATGGTATTTCATTTGTATTTGACTTTTTTTAATTGAATAAAGCTGCAACAAAATTAAGTACTGTGAATGTAGATAGTGACATTCTAAATTGAATAGCAAAACTACCTTGGCGCTTTCTTTCCCCATCACCCCTTCCCAAAGCACACGGCACATTGAAGTTATCAGACCATATCAAGCTTTAGGGACATTAAATGTCAAGAGAGCAGACATACTATAGAAGGCTGATGGGAGCTCTGGGAACTTTTAGCATCAAATGTTCTCCTCTATAATAATGGGCGGCAACATCAATCTCGGGAATGCTGCTACAAATGTCAGAGAAAGCCTTACACCAGATACTGATTAAGGTTGCAGATAAAAGTGCAGGCCCAAATCAAAGCCTTAGCATTCTTTCACAGAGAAATCTCACTGCAACAATTGCAATTTCTTGGTTATCAAAAAATAGAATCAGGAACAGAGAACTCATAAAGTTTCACATGTTGGCATTATCAAGAGGCTTATGTTGGGGTGGGAAAAGTTATTTTTCATCCCTGAAAATACAGCTGAATCTTATTTTAAAGAAAATAGATTATGGCGGGGTGGGGGGGGGAACCGGAGGAGGAGGAGGAAGAAGAAATGACAATATTTACTTCAGCCAATTGACAAGCTTGAACAACTTGTTTTGAGTTCTGTGCAAATGTAACACTTCGGCTTTGTTTGAGTCCCTTCAGTGATGCCTAGATTTAAAGCAGTATATAAAGGAATATGTCCTCCTCATGTCATTTAAATGTTCATGGATTAAGAATATCTCCAAAGAATGAAAACAATGTGTTATGAAGAACAACAGTAACAATAACAAAAGAAAAAAAACAACAACTAAGGAATCTTTACAGATAGTAAGAAACCCTTAAATCACATTATAATTCTAGGATGCTTCACCTAGTGACACACAGTTACCCTAAAACATTTCATGATCTGAAGCCACCAACTCCCTTTTTGAGAGAGAGTGAGCAAGGCTACCCACAATCATTTTTCCTTTATACTTTCAGCCTGTAGTGTCTGTCCCTCAGCATTCCCAAATCTACAAGGAAATTTGCTATAATGGGATAAGGCAGCTGCCACAGGGAATAAATTCTGGGCACCATCAAAAAGAGAGCAAAAATGGAACTCCTGCTTAAAGATAAACTAAGTTCATACTTACTCAGATATGATCCTAATAGTTAAATCTGAGAAGGCTAAACATGACCAGAAACGCAGAAGGTATGGCAGGGAAATTTAGCGCTTTCCTTTCCATGATCTTGAGGAAAGATGGGCAGTGATATAAATTTAAATAATAAATAAATAAATAAAATCCCTCATTTGAAGATGCTATCTGAACTAGGAGGACGTTTCTCATTGACACTATTGGCTGGTCTAGACTAATACTTTGAAAAGAACCTTTGAAATCAATGCCATCAAATAATCATGGCTAACTTAGATTACACTGGTTTCAAGTGGCCTAGCCTACATGTCTGACTTTTCCATTATGAACTAAATATAGGAAAATGCAAAATAATGAGACATCACTTACCCAACAATGATATGCAGTAAGAGAGAAACTTTCTTTGAAAAGAATGGCTGTTAAAGTGGACATCAGGAAAGACTATTCTGTCTACAATGTCTAATTCATAAAATGCAATTTGTGGGACCCTCCAGACAAAATATAAATATATAAATTATTGCTATTGTATTGTGTACAGCAGTGTTTCTCAACCTTGGCAACTTTAAGTTGTGTGGACTTCAACTCCCAGAATTCCCCAGCCAGCAGGTCTGGCTGGGGAATTCTGGGAGTTGAAGTCCACACAGCTTAAAGTTACTGAGCTTGAGAAACAACTGGTATATGGCGTATTATTGGAAAGAATATTTATTAAATGTATTTGTGCAGCTTCTCACAATTTGTAAACCATTCTTGTAGAAGTACTAACCCATAAAAATAGCTAAACATATTTTTTTTTTGCCTAAAAACAAGACTAAGAAGAGGGATTGCATGCTTGCTTGACTCTTGCTCCTCCTGGCCTCCTGGTTAATGGAATGTATTCTCCACACTTAAAGGTCTAGTCATAATACCTCTATTGAAGAAGCCCTCCCTTGACCTGGATGATTTCTGTAATTATAGGCCAATTTCAAATACAGCATTCTTGTGTAAGGCAAATGAAAATGGTAGCTTTACAACTCCAGATGCATCTGGATGAAACTAATTATATGAACTGAGTTCATTGGGAATTCATCTAGAATACAATACTGAGATGGATGAACAATATTAATTGTTCATAATAGCTTTCAATACCATTGACCATGTTTTGTTCTGAGCTGTCTGGCAGGGCTGGGTATTGAGGATACTGTTTTATGGTTATTTTGTTCCTTCCTCTTTCCAAAACCACTCCAGAACTTAAAGTTCAATTATTGCTATTGGATACCTAGGTCCTATACCTGTGGTGTTAGGATTCTATCTTGTTCCCTTAGCAGTTTAATATTTACAGAAAACTATGGGGGAGATCATTAAGCAGTTTGGGGTAGGGTGTGATCAGTGTGCTGATGATGTCCAGCTTTATTGTTCCTTACCATCCAATTTCAGCAGAGCAATCAGTATCCTTGAACACTGCCAAATTTGAGTAATAGGCTGGATGACGGAGAACAATATGAAATTCAATCTAAAGAAGAAGTTCAGTAGGTAAGGAGAAAGCTGGGCTCAGGGACTGAGGTGAAGTCTGATCTGGATAGAGTTGAATTTCCTCAAAAAGAGTAGGTTGACAGTCTGGGAATACTGTCACTGGATTTTATGGTGGGGGCTGTGGTAGGAAGAATGTTTGTACAACCATAGGTAGTTAACTCTTCCTGAGCTGGTCATGCTTGATGACAATCACCCATGCCTTGGTTACAACCCATCTTGATTACTGCATTGCTCTTTACATGTGGTATCTCTGAAAAATATTTTTTTCAAATTTTGAAAATTTGAAAAATTGCAATTAGTGGAAAGTGCTGTGGCCAGGATATGAGCAGGTGCAAGATGCAGGGACTGCATTATGCCCACATTAAAAGTTCTTCACTGATTGACAGTTGTGTACTAGGGAGAATTTAAAGTGCTGGTGTTAACCGTGAAGGCCTAAATGTTATATGGATTGATTATCCTGCTATGAAACTGCCTGGTTACTTGGATCTTTGGAAGACAACCTCACTGCAAGAAGCCCAGATGTTTGGCATGTAAGAAAGAGTATCTTCTTTCATGATTCTCAGGCTGTGGTATGCAGTTTCCCAAGAACTCTTTTCCCAAGCTTTTAACTGTTAATTATTTTAATCATATTATTATTATTATTATTATTAATTATTATTATTATTGCATTTATTGTACTGTTATGCTTTACATTTTGCATTCTATTTGTGAATTACCCAGAGTTGTTGGGAGCCAAGTGTTGTAAAATATTTTTTTTTTCCAATTTTGTAAACCACTTTCAGTGTTTACATAAAAATTGATGGATAAATGTAATTGTTAATAAAATCAGTCAAGTAAAATAACTGCCTACCTATCTTATCTCGGATAGACTATGAAAAAGAGGAGGGCTTCTCCTATGAACAACTTTCTTTTAATTTTTCACTAATATCTTTATTCTGGCTTTTAAAGAATAAAAAGCTTCTGCTCTGCTCCCCTCTCTCCTCTCCCTCTCCCCTCTCCTCCTCCTCATCTAAAATGTACATCCTACCATAACACAAAACAGATTAAGTAGCATGTTCTGGAGTGCAGTTCAGTAATATGAGCTACATACAGTTTTGAAAGGTATGTATTTAAAGTATATATACGTACTGTGACCGTATTTTCTTGGAAAAAGTAAAGGGCAAACCTGAAAAAGGGGCAAATGTGAAAGAAGTTCGTAAGGGTAAAAAAATTGTTTAAGTTTATAACTTTGCTTTACAAAGGAAAATTCAAGAGCAACACCAACAAAAAAATTACAAAAACTCATATTCTAATAAAAATATCTAAAATCAAAAAGTATATGTAAAATTTTTAAAAGACAAATCAGTTTCCATATTTTTCACATGAACGTGAAAGACTGCATTAAGTGGTAACATTTGCATGGTAAAAGTTAAATGACCAAAATAGGACAAAGGACAAAAGTGAGCTTTGAAAAATAAATCTGAATTTCTGAAATCAAGGACTGTCCTCTGTAATAAAGGACATATGGTCACTGTATGTATATGCCACCCTAACACAGGAACAAGGCAAATCTCTGGAAGGGCTATGCCATAACCCAGAAACACCACTAAAAAAGTCCTGTCTACTTTACTCCTCCATTAGCATACCTTATTTGGCAGAAGCATCCATAGAAAGAACTTCAAAAAGTCTAAGTAGGCCAATGTAGGAGGATGCAGTCCTTGAAATATTCTGACTTCAACCCTTTGAAGGTTAAGACCAGTATTTTGAATTAGGCTCAGAAATGGACTAGAAGCCAGTGCAAGAGGAAAAGCATGGGTGTACATTGACAATTTTATCCAGACAAAATCCTGACACCAGTAGTAAATGATTTGACTATCCCTTGGCTATTCAATAATGGCAGACCTAAGCTTCCCACCACTTGAGATGTAATGGCCAAAAACAATCTCCATCACCATCTTACTCGATGCCTCTGTCCAAAGGGTTCTTCCTCAGAGTAATACATCTGATTAGTTTCTTCTAAGCATGGCTTGCTAAACATATCATACCATAGTGGCTATAAAACATGGTTGATATAGCAGCATGGATGCTCCACACTGCATACTATATCAAGCCTAAACAAACTGCATGATGGCATAGGTGTGATGTGTATGAATCCAGCCATGGTGACAATTCTTTGAGGATTGCCATGATAAAAACATCCTCCATTGACGTCTCAGTCACTGTGCCCTGCTCTATGGGAGAACTTTTCAAAATGATGCAGTTAGTCTTGATGGCATTGTTCCCAGTCCTTTCCTGTTACTCTGTCATAAAAGAAAGGTAGCCAGGACTCATCTCTAAAGTGTCCAGTTTCCTTTTGTTCTATGACCCTCACAGAAGAATGGTCATGAATTCTTATCAAGAATGTTCCTCTCCTCTGGAACAGCCTATCCCCAAATATTCAGATTGCCCCCTCTTTATTAAACTAGAGTAAATAAATAAACGAAACAGAGTAAATAAAAGAAATAGCTGGATTTTCCAAAACTACCCCAATGGCTTCTACTGAGGTGTCACAACACCAGAACATTCTTCTGAAGAATCTTCAAAGCAATAAATCAGGCAGACTTTTAGCAGTTGGAGTGGAGTAGAAAGGCAGTAGGAAGTAGAGTATCCTGTTGTTCCTAATCCATGTTGTGAAACAGAGGATTTACATTGTCTCACAAAAGGGCTACGTCCATCAAGAAAACCAGTTTGAGAGTGTCCCAGCAAAACAGTCTCATATTATCATGGCTCTGATATAGTTTTGAGCCTCTTTGATTTCCCAGCTCTAAGCAACAGGGTGGATTCTTCTTTCTTCCTCTTCCCATCATTTAAACACTTCTCCAAATCTGCTAAAGAGAGTTAGAAGGTTTCTGAAACAGAGTTACAGCACACGAAGGATATAGGGAAAAATTAGAGCAAAAGGAAGTCCTGTTATGTGGAAAAGTGCCCTCAGCTAAAATAGAATACTCACTTGTTTAAGTTTAATTCCACTATATCTGTATCAAAAATGTAAATTTGAATGATTTTTTTGTTATGATTTCTTCTTTTCCAGGTTTGATTAATTTCAGCTGAAAAAGACCATGATGCCTAAAAGGCATGTTGCTTTTAGTTGTTTGTCTTAACAAATGAACAACTTTTGGGCTCTAGTACTCACAGGAATATTGATGTAAACAAATGAATATCTTTGCCACATTTTCTGATTAATGTCAACCATCAGGTGTTGTGAATAAAATGTCATTAGTGTTTTGATTTCTTTCAAAGAATAATTCATTACCATGCAAATAGAATGCAAATAGAATAGGATCTTGTTTCTAGCCTGGCTAATTGCCACCAAACATAAAATAGTAAGAATCAAATTTTGGTGCTACAACCAACCTCAGTAAATTAATCAAAGAGAGAGTTTTATGCAATTGAATATAATCTTTCTTAGAATCAGAGTATCTTTTAGAGAAGACATCAGTTATAATAAACATGGATTGATCCATTTGTTAATTCATCTCTTATATTTTCCATAGTTACATTAAATTTTCTAATTCCCTATCTTTCATGGTATATATTGACCCAACATTTTATTTTCAAGCAGCACCCAAGTGCAAGCAAAAATATTCTAGCAGCAATATGAGGGGACAAATGCTTCAGAAGAGTGGTCAGAGGTCCAAAGGCATCTGGGGGGAGCAAGAGAGGCAAATGTCAAAAGAAATATTGCCCATTGTGATGACACACACATGTATGAAAGGAGTGTGCTTTTTTTGTACCATCATGATGCTCGTTTCATAATTTTGGCAAAATCATCTGATTCTGCTGGTATCTTACAGGTATCATAATCCCAATTCACATTCCCTTGCAGTGGTGTTTTTTTTTTTTACAAGTACTCCTGGAATGTACAGTATTTTATTGGTCTGACCAGTAAAACTGTATTTATTATTAGTCTGAAATGTCATTTGTTGTGGATTCTGCAAGGGCTCCATCCATTACTATTTCAATCAGCTCTTTTCATAAACCAATAAACTTCAATCTGAGTGTTCTAGCCTATGGATAGATACACCAACCAACTTTTGTTTCTGCCTGTTTCTCATTTTTCCTGTGTTACATCGGATTGTCCATTTTTGTACCTGTTTGAGAATTTCTAAGTTTGTATTAATATTTGCAAGCATTTTGTGCCTATTTTTTCCTAATGTGTGCATTTTGCATGCAATATTCCTCAATATGATATACTATTGTATAATAGAGAGACATTCACACACATAGATACATACACATAGATGTATTAGTATTGTGCACAAAACTTTGGAGTGTTTTGAGGTGGCAGGTTCCAAACAATCAGGCCCATTCCCATTGGGTAGAGCAGTGTAGTAGAGGAAAAGTTGTATTTAAGGAAAGGTTCATTAGTAGTATCCCCACACTTGAGACAATTGTTTATTAAATGGTCAGATGTCCTACTTGACAAAAGAAGGTCTGTCTGCAGAACTATCATATAATAGTCACTGTCTAAAACTGTTATCTGTCTGAAAAGCTGTCCACTTCAAGTCCAAGATAAAAATAAAGAACCAGGGTAATTGATTCTTGAATTTTTATATCCACAGGTTCTGAACAGAAGATTGAGAAGGTCTCCCAAGCTTTTCTGCTATCCTGGATTATATTTTTATTTAAATTATGGCAATTAATGCTAAATTAAATTATATTATAAATATATGTCCTTTTTTTAGATGATGTGGTCCTTTTCTGGGGCCCATACTACATATTTGCTCACTGGTAATATATTCTATTATCTCAAAAAGGATCAACATATAAAGCAAAAATGCTCTAGCACTGATGTAGTATATATTTTTATAATATTCAAAATAGAAAGGAAGGAAAGAAAAGATGAAGAAAAGAGAGTACAAGAGAGGGAGGGAGGGAAAACCAACTGGTTGCATACATAGATTTCATGATTATTAGAATTTCAGTTCCAAATGCATAAACTATATTTGATTTTTTTTATATTATCAACACCACTGGGAGGCCTTCTGTAATAATCTCTCCAGCTAGCAAAACTTGTTTTTCTTCTGCTATCATCAACCAGCGCAGCTGTCATCCATAATCTTTCTGATAATGTGAGCTGCTGTAATACCCCAGGACTCGATTATTTTGTGCGAAGTTTGTTGAAATCTGGCCAGAAGAACCAGTCAACAGATCTGGATTCTCAAGTGAAATTACAGCTTTAATTAACTTAAGACTGAAGCATTTTCATTGGCATTTTCCTATTTAGATAAGCCTGTAAGAATGCTATTTAGTGGGGCAAAATTAGAATCATCATTCAGACAAATAATCAATCAAACAAACAAAACTGCTCTCCTTAACTATATTCATACTATTCCCAAGTCCAATTCATTTCTATAAGCTGTGCCTGCTTCACATCATGAAGAATTCACCCCAGGGATCCTTTTCCCCAAGCTATGTTTGCATTTTTTTTTTTCTTTTTAAATCTTCTGGGATAAGAAGTGATAAAGTGAAATGCTAAGCAGCGTTCAGAAAGTAAAAGAATACATAAGCAAATAAATGAAGGGAAGCAGAATGGCTAAGGAAAAGAGTTGGATGTAAGGGAAAAAGAGCTCCAATAGGAACAGAGTTCTGATCATCTCTGAATAAATTGCCAGAAAGGATCATAAGATTAACCCCTTGTATTTGGAAAGAAGTCTGACTGAACTAAGTAGGACTTCTTTCCAAATATACATTCATAGGACTGGGTTGTTAGATGTTCAAATTAATATCTATGTTTGGTAAAAAAAAAAAGAAGAAGAAGAACTTTTCTGTTTTATTTTGACTAATTAATCATCTCCTGGATTGAATATCCATATTTAAGTTTCTAGTGCTGATGTCAAATGGAAACTGTTCCTAGTAGATGGAAATATGTCTGTCAAGTTGAAACATACTATATCCTTAATATTGTTCAAAAGGTTTAATGGCTATTAGCTATGAAGTTTCAGTTGGTCCAATGACCCACCACATTGCTTGGACCTTTTACTCCTTTGGCTCTCAGTATACGTCATTATAATTTTGGCATTTTGTTTCATCTTAGCACATAACACTGCTTCCTCAAAAGAAGTATGAGTATGTATGTATGCAAATCCAGAAAAAGGGTAAAAAGTATTAATAAAAATAAATTAACAAGTCATAATCAAAAATAAATTAAAGGCTGGGAAAAAAAAGCAAAAGAAATCTAGCTAAGTATGGTTTATGCCAACTGCATACTTTTCTATTTTTGCAGACATCCTTGTTTCTACCACATCTATCCACCAATTCATATGTTGTATTTTATTCTTAATCTTCTCACCTTTCTCTCCTTGAGAATCTGATTGACACCATCCAACCATGACTTGCTTTCCCCTTTCTGTCATCCTATTCACTCTTCCTTCATATATTTATTTTGCAATTCAGTCCTCATTCATTCCCTCTCTATATCCAAAACCTCTCAACATACTTCTTTCATATACTGTAAGTCACTCACTTTTGTATTTAATCCACATTCATTGATTGTCCATTCATTCTTAATCCAATCTCTTCTTGTTTTACTTTTTTAGGGGACAAAATCCAGCTCTTATTTTGAAAACTCTCTCCTGGTGTGGACTTCCATTCACATTACTTCTATGTTTCTCCTGACATGCCCAACTCCCAATTCCATGTAATAAATTAGACATAAATATTCTCTTACGCGTAATTATTTGTGTAAGTGTTTACAAATATTCATCTCTTACAACTGACCACATATTATCTATTAACATTTTGTCCACATTTGCACATGATAACATTTATGTATCAATGTTCCCATTTTGAGTAAACTTTCTGCAAAGGTACATAAATTCAACTATTTATTTTAGGGTTGTTGCCCCCCCCCCCATTTATCTGTAATGTGCAATCATTCAGCCTGTTTTCCCTATCAAATACAACTTAGGTACATTAATTTTCAGATTTATGCTCCTCATTGCAACATACAAGCTATCTAACATTCGCTGCAGATAATTTTGATGTTCATGTTCAAAAAGACAATTCATTGGCTATTTTGCATCAGCTAGTCCTTCATCCTAGCTTTCCAGGAAAAGGAAAGCTAGAGTGGACCTGCCTTCACAATTCCTGTGTAGCTTGCAGATAACAAACTGTCAAAGGGCAAAGCCCTAACTGAGGCACTAAAGAGGCATGAATCTGGCTCAAGCCAAGAGTTCAAAAGGTGAAACACTCTTGGAGCAGAAGCCCAACTGTATATTGTGAAGATATTTTTCACAGTTATCTCTGCAAGCAGACATAACAGGGAGTGTTCTTTCAGTAAACTCCCTTAAGGACATATATGCTATGGGTTCACACAAAACACACAACATCAGACAGAAAGAGGTCAGCACTGAGATAATGTAACACCTTCCTCAACCTCTTTCCCCCCCCACTCCTCTCCCAGCTCTAAAGTAGGTAAGACTGTGCATATATTGGTACGGAATAAGTCTGAAACTTAAGCCTTGGAATTTATAAATTGGTACGTGGTATCAAAGCTTGCTAATTGCTGTACTCTCTATTATTTCCTTATTTGCTTTCTTGTTTGGGTTATGATCCTTTTTGTTATGTTCCTATTTAAAAAGAAATAACATTTTTTCTGCTCTCTAATGAACTTTGTCTTGTGATTTTTTTTTTGCCTCTGTATGAGCATTAATTATCCTATACAGTGAACCAAGTAGAAACAAAAGCCCATCAGATTTATGGTAAGCTTATATCCTGAAGCAAATTTCTGCTGTGTGAATTATCCATGGAATATCCTGGTCCTTAGTAATCACTTCAAGTGAGGAATGAGAAGAGATGTTTTGTTAGACCCTAACCTGACAAGCCAACAATATGGCATTGTCTGCATTCACAGTGCATACCCATCTATGTTCCCAATCAATACACTTCTATCATCACCACATTCAGTCCTTATAGATTTATCCATCAATACATTAAACAAGCAAGGAGACATCACACATCCTTATCTTACCCTACTCAATGTCAAGCAAGTCATTAAGCATTCCATTTATTTTCTCACATTCTTTCCTTCCATCATATACAATTATTATCACATTCAGCAAGCAAACTTACATCTCATATTTGTGCCAAATATTATATAATTCAAGCATTACTTTATCGTATCCTTTCTCTATATCAACAAACATACAGCAATCTTTTTCACATTCATACATTTCTTAATGACTTGCTGATGAGTAAAAGATGTTATCTCCATACCCTCTGCATTGCAGAAAGCCTCACTGAACTTCCTAAATTTTGTTCATTGTCACTTCTTGTACCCTTTCAGACAGACTTCTGCCAAAGACCTTTCCCAGCACATTTAACAAAGTCCAAACTCCAAGCTTTGGCCCCAACTTTCTTTATATCAACTTTTTATTCATTCTGATATTAATTTATCTTCTAGTATTTCTTCATACAGGATTCATACTTTCTCTTCCCATGTTTTTCTTTCACTCATGTTTATTTTGTTTATTTTCTTATTTTCTTCCATGTCCATCATCTCATCACCTTTGTTTCTTTCACTATTTTCTGAGATTTTCATCATAAACAGTAACATCAATCATGCTTTTAGATTTAAATGTCATCTTTTGTCATGTGTACATATAGATAAACCTATGTTTAAACCATGTATTTGAACTAACCTAACCTTTTTCTATGCAGAAATTCAGATCATAATTCTCATTTATTTTTGGGTCTCCTAATGTCTCAATCATTTTTTCCTGTACTCTCTAATCTCATTCCCATTCATCCACTCATGTCACTTCACAGAATACTCCCCCTTCCCCAATCATGTTTGTTAGAAGATGACACAAATTTTCCTAATACTTATGTCTGGTTCTTTCATCATAAACATTTGCTGGACATGCAGCTATTGTCCACCTATGAATTCTTACTTTCATACGCACCTACAACCATTTAGATGATACCAATTCAGATTTTTTAATATACACCATCACTTTCATTCATAATTAAACCTACACTTCTGTCTCCTGGATGTATTCATCAACTCCACAAGACCTGGCCACCCTCATCTATTGCATTCCTTTATTTTATCTTAGTTTCGCAGACACACCGCTTATCTGTTATTTTACATCATTAATTCATACCCTTTACCATGTATTCCTCTTATATTCCAAATTGCAATCATTCATATGCCATGGTTGTCAGCAGAACGACCCATGAATATAGATCTCTACCTTTGGTCAATTGAGGCCAAATTACATTTTTTTTAGTAAGATAAAGGCAAAAATAGACAGGTTCCCAGAATTCCCAAGTTCCCAGGAATGCCAGGCAACATGCAGCATTCCCTGCCAACCTTAAGAATAGGACTGGTTAGTCTTGGCATATTTTGGCCACTATGTTACAAATTCAGCAAAAGCCCAGTTTTATTCCAAGCACATTTATGCTATTCCATGCAATCTAGGATCTCAGATCTAAAGATTACTTTGTAAGTTAGGATAGCATTGCCCACATCCCCTTAAGAAGTATATTTATTTATTTTATTTATTTAAATTTGTATCACCGCCCATCTCCCCCAACGTGGGGGAAAATGTAGTGATTAGCACATTCAGTCAGGATAAGTATTTTTTTTTAAGACTTCTTTCTTTGCAACTTGCCCTAACATAGTTTTTATATAGATTCTCTCAGAAATCATTTTTTTTTCCTTTGTGTAATTATTATGTAAATTCCTTTGAAGTATGCTTTCTTTATTATACGTTAATCAAATGTACTCTCTTTGTATTTCAATTAACCCATTGTGTTGAAAAAAAATCAAAAACATATATTTTGCGGGGAGATACATTTCTTGTTAACAAATTCAAGAAAATGTGCCATTTGAAGGCTATAGAAATACAGGCACTACCAAATCCCATTCAATGCTATTGTCTATGTTGTGTTAAAGTATATTTTTATTTATCTCACATATCCATTAAAGACAAATTTCTTTCTTTCCTTTTTTAAAGTATCCTATGTTGGAGGCCACGTCTGCTACCAACAACTTTTCTGAATATTCAGCTTACTTGAGTTTAAGTATTTCTCAAATTTTAAAATCAACAAACTAGATTTAAGAATCTCAAAATTGCTTTTTAAATATAAATTATAAACCAAACTTTGAATTTTGCTTCCATCTCTAAGATTTGTACTTCTTTTAATAAGACATTATAAAAATAGCTTGAGTTCTCTGGAACACAATATAGTTTGTAGGGATGCACCAAGGTGTGAAGAAACATGTCTAGTTCATTCTTGCATGGTACAGCTGCAGGCAAGAAATGATCAAAATATGATGATTAGCTAGAGAGTTTGGGGTTAAGGATTTTGTGGGAACTGGGGAGAAAATGCAGAAACAAAATCTAAATTAAAATTAATCCCTTAGTTTGACATTAGATGGAACAAGCAAGTGGGGCAAACCACTAATCTCCTACCACTTTATCCTAAGTGACATTACCTGTTGGACTGGGGTTTTTTTTGGACTGTTGGACTGCTTTTTGTTTTCCTGCAGTTGCTAAACTGTTTCAGTTTGGTTATTTCTACTTATAGAACATTAGCTGAAAGACCAGGGTTGATATAGAAAATAGGGAGATAGCAAAAGAGCTGCATCAAGGGGGTAGCAGATAATTATGGGAGGACTGAACCTGCAACTTCTGGTGTTATCCCAGTGTGCTTTATCTCCTAGGAAAATGTTCATTCCAATCTTTGATTTAATTTGAAAAACCAATCAGTCAATTCAATTATTCAGATCAGTTTGGGAAACTAATTCTCTTAAAGTTGGGCACTTAAATTAACCTGTCAGAGTTGATTGATTCATTTTAGGTTTATGACTAAATTTAGAATAATCTGTACTATATACTGTAGGACAGAATAAGATGACCTATATGTGTGTGTGGCAGCATCCTAGTCACCCAAATCATTTCAGAATCATCCAAGTCAACTTTCCAGTTAGATTCAGAAAGATTATTTGATTCAGAGCTTTGATTGACTAGCTATTAAATCTCTGAACTGAATTTTTGTTCAGCCCTAATATCTACCATCCATTTTATATGGCAAATAGATCATCATGAATTCAAATAATCCATTCAGATGGCCAGTACTGCTGGCTTCCAGGTTTGAGTCTGTCATGTGTTGTCACTGAATCTTCACAGGAGTTCACAGTTGCTCCTTGTTAGATGGAATGTTGGTTAATTTGGGAGCATGCATTACATCCATATTTGCTATTTTTCACTTGAGTTATGAACATCTTGTGACTTCATCTTTAATTTCTGACATAATTTTGGAAGGTGACACACAGTATTAAGTCTAGTTGAGCTCTTCATGTACAAATACAAAATTCCTTCCCTTTCCTTACCATCTGGGATATTCTTTATCCAGAACAATAGATAACAAATCAAATCAACAAATTTAAAATTTAAAATATCATATCTACAACAAATTAGATAATTTTACAAGGCAGCTGCACCATTAAGCAGATTAATCTGGCCACCTCAGGGATGTTAAGAAAGGACTTAGTTCTTATGTCATTTAATTTATTGGTATTAGAAGGGGTGGTGGGATTTTCTGCTCTACAGGCTAAAATAATTTGGGACTCAGGCAGCAAACTCTCTTGACTTGGGGATTAGTGTCCTACCTAACCCACAATGGATATGATAATGAGAAAAAAAAAATTGTTGAGACCATAAAGTGACAGTAGATATAATAACTGAACAACTGAGCAAAGTATTTTCAGCTTCACTATTTAGTTTCTTAAGCAAATCAAAGCAATTGTTATGCTTGTAGGTGAACAGATTTACCAATTATTCCAAAACAACCTTCTTTCTTTTTCAAAAAAAAGGTCATGTTTCAACACAGAAGTGAAACTCAAACCTTTTGGCTTTTTCTTTTTATGGGAGATGGGGGAATTTGTCATGCATTCTTTTAGTTTGCATAAGCAATGAAACATTTTATTTGAGCAGTTCTGTGTCCTGAGGGGTTTCTTTCCAAAACCATTTTCCTAGCCACTTTCATAGAAAATCTACAGAGAGGTGAACTGGAAAAACAAACTATAAACTAAGGCGCCAAGAGAAATGAACTATAAGTAGGAAACATGAAAGTAGCATGAAATAAATAAAGTAGTGTTTTCATGACAATGAGAAGATGGCACAAACACCTCCAGGCTATCAGCATTCTTACAGCCAACTCCCTAGGTTGAAGAGAAATTTGAGATCAAACTAGTATTTGGGAGGAAAAAGAAGCAGGAACACTAGTATAAATTAATAATAAGAATGAGCTGGAGATACTCAGAAGTTTTCTTCAATATCAGAGTTGTTATTGTTATTGTTACTATTTCCTTGTGAAAAGGTTTAGCAATGCACTGATATTCTGTTTTTCTCCTGCTTTTTAATTATATTCATCTGCTGAATTCTACCATCCCAGAACCAATCTGGTTGGCTACTAGAAGCTAGTTCTGTAGCTTCTCTTAAGAACTTTTACCTGTCTGAGTATCATACTTCCTGGATCTCATCAGGCAGACACATCTATGACTAAAGGAAACAATAGTATGTCATTTTCTCCCATACTATTACATAAGAACATAAACTTCTAGTTCAGCAGTCTGTTCTCACAGTGGCCAGCCAACTTCACAAGGAAGCCCACTAATCTCCCAGCAGATGGGCTTCAGAGGCAGTGATACTGCCATCAAGGCTAATAGCCATTGTTCCCCATGACTTCCATGAAGGGTCCAACCCTTTTTGGAAGCCAACTGAGCTGGTAGCAAGCACCCACATCTCACGGTAGCAATTCCAAAGTTTAAAAAGATGTGCTTAAATGTATTTTAAAATTCCTTTTGTCTGTCCTGATTCTTCCAAGATTCAATTTCATTGGATGACCTCTGGTTCTGGTATTTTGGGAAGGGGAAAATAGCTTCTTCTTGTCCACTTGATCCACACCATGCATAATTTTGTACCCCTCAATCATCTCCCCTCTCATTCACCTCCTTTCTAGACTTAAAAGGCCCATATGTCACAATCTTTCTTCATAGGGGAGCTGCTCCAGCACCTTGATCATCTTAGTTCCCCCTCTCTGAATCTTCACTAGCTCCATTATACCCCTTTGAGGTACACACAATACTCCAGATGTGGTTGCACATAAGGACATTTTAATATTTGCATTTCTAGTTTCAATACTGTTTTTTTTTTTTATTACTATCTCTAACATGCTGTTGGCCTTTTTTACAGCAGATGCACACTGTGTTGTTACCTTCATTGAACTATTTATCCTTACTGCAAGATCTCTTTCCTCATCAGTCTGTGCTAGCTCTGGTCCCATTTGTTTGTATGAGTAGTTAGGATTTTTGGCACCAATGTGCATCATTTTACATTTGCTCACAGTTCTCCATATTTTGTTCATAAAAGGTGGGAAAACTAAAGCTCTCCAGAAACTGCTGAACTATTGGTTCTCAGCATCCTTCACCATCGAACATGCTGGATTGAGCTGCTGGAGTTGTAGTTCAGCAACATAGAATCACAGAGTTGGAAGGGACCATGTAGGCCCTCAGGGTCAACCCCACTCAGTGCAGGAGTCCAAATTAAAGCTTCCCAGACAGATGTCTATCTAGCCTCCACTTGAGCACATCCAGTTAACGTAAGCCCACCGTTTTTCTGAAAATTTATTCCACTATTAACCTTTTCTTTCTATTAGGAAATTTTCTTTAATTAGTTTTTCTTAACTTAAGAATCTGTCTTCCAACTTAAATCCATTATTTCATGTGCTGTAGTCTGGAACAAAAAGGATAGATCTTGACTTATCTTCTGTATAATATCCTTTTAGCTATAGTCATAGAGACCATAGGTTTCTTTCCCATGTGATACATCTTTGACCATTTTCAGACTCTTCTTCCAAGTGTCTCCATTGTTTCCCATGTGGCTGATGTTGCTTCAAAGGATGCCTTCTTAGTGGAAATGATAAGACATTTTTCAGAGAGTACCATCTGTCCTGTCACCATTATTCATTAAATAACAAACAACAAACAAAACGTACCAGGACTTTTAGGCATGGCATTTTAATCTGTGATTGTTTTAAGCAGCAGTTTTTATTTGTGCCCTTTCATTTCATCATGCTGTTTTTAATGTTTTGTTTTATCATGTACACCATTCTTCCAAACAATAATGAGGCATAAATGTATCTAAAACAAATGAAGGAATGAACGCTACCACAATAGTAACATTTACAGTATGTGTGCATATTGTAAAAGCATCTCCCTAAAACAGGTGTCTGTCAGATATATTGGACTTCAATACCCATAATTTCCAGCTATTCCCACCAATAAATGGGAATATGAGGCTTGAACACCAGTCTGGGAAAGACTGGATCATCTCTCAGCCAGCTTCAAGTCATGTGGTCTGATAGAATGGAAAAATCAGAGAAGCAGAACCATTTTACACAAAGCTTCTGTGTAGTTCAGAGATGTCAAAATACTGCCTCTGATAAGGACTCTTAGAATATAATAATCCAACTTCCATTACTCCACATGTATTACTATTTAAGTTCTGCAAGTAAAAAGAACTCTGTCTTTTCTGTTGAAGAATGTGAGCGTTCTGCATTAGCCACTGTCCTCTTAAAAATAATCAAAACTTCTGTGTGGCCTGCTTGTTGCTACATTATGACAATAGGATTGAGGATGAAAATGCTTGATAATTTGGATTAGGGGAGTCAACCTCACAACTGTAGAGGTCCTTTTGAAGTCCAGCTCAAACATTCTCATGAATATATAAGGTCTAAAATTAACTAGCAGTAAAGCATTCATGTTAGTCTCACCCACAAATTTCATATCACCAATTTCTTTTTAGATTCTTGCATACTGAGTGTGAATGTTTGAAAACGTTTATGATGAGTTTATGATTCCTGATCATAGAAAGACTGTAAGCACATAGATCACAATGGTCTTAGAAATTTTCTTCAGATTTCCCCAGTCAACATGCAACTATTTGAGGAACTCATACTGTCAAAGATATTGGGATGATGCTTCTATGCATGACCATCCCATTGTTTACTTTAGCGCTCACATATTCAGAAGAAAACCTGAACAAGAGTGAATTGTCAAACTGAACTCATACAAAAGCTCCACTAATTGTTCCATGCCCCAGCTCCTGTGACTCTAAAATGCAGCCAAAAGGAGCAACTTTCTATTTATGACTTCTTTTACAGTTTCTTCTTTTGTGTGGCTTGGCTGATATCAAAATCTAGAGTTCTGAGGGCCAGTGGTGCAGATAGGAAATAGAAAGCAAACATATTCCAATATAAGGAAGGTGTCAGAGAAAGTAATTGTAGGTAAAAGTAAAAATGGACTTACGCTCTGTAGAAGGTGACAAATATTTCTCACAGGACCCGCTGTGCAATATTTATAAGTAAAAGTCTAAATATTTCAAACAAGCAGGTCTCTTGAAAGTTTTCCCCCAACCATTTTAGCTGTATATTGGTACTTACACTGAAAGAGAGCCCATAAAGAGGTTATTCTATGAAACAATTTGGGTGTTCCATTTCTTTGTAGTCATGATTAAATTAACAGGGCTATTCCCAACCTAAGTTAAATATGAATGTTGGACTGAAGGATATATTATTTATTTTTATTTATTTATCAATTTTTTATCGCCACCCATCTCCCTCCACAAGGGGGGACTCTGGGCGGTTAGGCAAAATAACCCATTAGGCAAAATACTGCTTTTGTTTGATATATAACTCATTTTATTGCCATTAAGAATCAGAACCAAGATGACATGTAGATGACAGGCAGTCCTAAACTCTGTTCTAGGTTGGCAGGACCTATAACCATCATGCTCTTATGCAGAGCACTTAAAAAAAAAAAAACAAGGTAAGAAATAGAGAGCCAAAGATGTAAAAGGCATGAGATTAGAAAAAAAAAGAAATGTGGCTAAAATGAGTTTTCACCAATACCCTCTACTATATTCCTTATACCTTTCTATCTTTACAAAACATCCTTACTTCCACCAGCTCCATACACTGATTTGTACATTGCTTTTTGGTTTTTGAAACTCCTCATCATTCTCTTTAAAGATCTGATCAACTCCAACCAAGCACAACTTGGATAATGGAAAGGAAGCACATAGTATATGGAAATTTGGAAGTAATGAAGGTGGCAGTGTGACCTAGCACTGTAGAATCATTTCCTTCTCACCTGATACGCAGATATAGTTTGGGGTTTGTATATTAACTGACTTTGTAATTCCTCACATATTCTTCTCTTTGGGTATATAATCTTTGGCTGGGGGATGAATGATCACTATAGTTTACACCTGAGTAAAGAAGCTTTGCTGCATCTATGGTTCTTTATGTAATGAATATTCTCCTCGCAACACAACATTACCTGTCTGTCCCAATGAAGATCTTGCCCAGTACAGGTTGTTGCTATCTCCACTGTTAGAAGGTTGATGCAATCATATTCCTGTGAAAGAGAGATTCTGCCTCTGTTGGAAGAAATAAAAGAGTCCCTCATGTGCTTCTCTGCTATCCCTTCTATGTGGCATGGCAAGGCAGCCTAATAATCCCTTTCTTAATGCACTCTCACACCAGCTCAGTGGAGGTGAATACAGATAGTCCTGTATTACGACCGTCGCAGCATTCCACAGTCACATGAATTCCATTTGCGTAATTCATAACCAGCTTTCGACAAGCAGAGTTAAAGGAGAAAGTAGAAGTAAAATCACAGGTCACAGTCACGTGATGTCTTGCTCAATGACAGCAGTGATTAGTTTTATATATACAGAGAGTATCACACAGTGTTAAAGTTGTCACTGGAATAACTTAAACAATGCTAAGTTTTTAAAGTCAATGGGATAAATCTCATAAATCCTAAGTGGCTTGCTCAAAGCCAAAGTTTATATTTCCCGCTCCCTGCCCCATAAACATAACAGAGCCATTTCCTTATAAGTGCACTACATTTCAATAGCACAGTACTTATTTTGCTAAAATGATTCTCCCCACTCCCTTGTCAATAATGCTTGCTGCAATAGCTCTCTCTGCAAAAAAAAATCGAATGTAACCAGGTTTCTGATTGCTTTATCCCTCTTTCTGGGTTGAACTCCCAATCTTTTTTTTTCCTTTCTCAGATCATCAATGCTCAGACGTTCCTCAGCTGATCCACTGGGCAATTTCCTAGTCAGTGAAAATTGCCAGCTTCTTTCTCACGCATGGCATCCAATCTCCTGAGTCCTTTGCATAGGCATACATTCTCTCTCCTGTCTTCTCTCTCCTTTTACTTTCTTAGCAGACTTCCAGCTAGCCAAAGTACCACTGGAAAGAAAGCCTTCTTATATTCCCTCTTTTTACCTCTTACTAATCTTTCTCCTTTAACTTAAAGCTTAGTCTCTTATTCTCTTTAGGCTTTTCCCCCCCTTTCTAAGCTTTCCTTCTACAGCTGTCTGTCTGTCTGTCTCTCTCCCCCCTGCCCCCCCGCCCCCCCCCCCATTGGTCTTCAAGCTAAAGTTCTTTTGCTCCTCTCCCCCCTCATCCCTGTGAGTCGGTGTCTGTCTCCCACAGCTTTTTCTATCTATCCTAACTCTGAGTTTCATTTCTTGCCTCTTTATTCTCTGGGCTGACCCCTCCCTTTGAGAGGTCTCCTAATTCTGAGTTCCGTACTGACTTCAAGCAATCTAACAAGACGCCTCTCATCACTTCCTTAATCTCTACCTCTATTTGCTTTAGTATCTCTGGGAATCCTACTTCCTCCGATTCTGACTTCTTCCAATTACAGAACTATGCAACTAGATCTTCAGCACCCAATTTAACTTTCTTATTTTTCCTGTCATACTCTTGACAGATTGCACCAGATTTACTCATGTCCCATTATATGTTGCTCTTATATTGAAGAAAATGATGTTCATGTTACATTCCTGGACATTTAGAAAAGATTCCAGGAGAGAAGCTAGGAAAGCCACTACACTAAAAAAATAAGGAACACATTTTGAGGAAGCCACCTTTAAATGTTGTTCATTAGAATGCTTTAGCCTCTAAAGTGCCACAGAACTTAACTTTTCTTCTCTTTTTTTGAGTGCAACATCTAGGCAAACATAGTATCAAGAGAGGAATGTTGTGTGTGGTTGTGTGTGTGTGTGTGTTTAAATCACTAATTACAAGCTCCCTTAGGAAATATTTTCTTTCACTGTACAAGATTATCCAGATGGCTGGAATTGGATCCCACAAAACATGGTTATGACTGGCAGTTAGAAAAAAAAGCTCAGTAATTCCACACAAAAGATGTATACTTTGTAGTCAAGCTGCACACTGAAGGTACAATTCTCAGCTGAGCTCATTTGTTGTTGGGTACAGTGAGACTTGAGCTGGCAATGCTAGAACATAACCAAACTGGCATATCTGGCTCTCTGCCAGGCTGTTTCCCTCTTCTCATTTCATCTTGTATCAATATATTTCCACAAAACCCATTGCTCATGCATCTCCTGTAAACAAACATGTGCAACTGATTTAGGGCAAGAAAAATAGGGAATATCTACATTCTTCTGATATTGCAATGATGCTGTGCAGCTCAGAAAGCATTTATTTCATGAGCCTGTCACATAAACATTAATAAATATTTTGTAGATTCCATGACAACGAATAGCTAATGAAATTCTTTCTTCAGCTTGAATCAGCAACACTTCTAATAAACCACTGATGTAGACAGATGCAATCCTAATTACAGAGTGTTGACTGGCCAACACTTTAAGGTATCTGTTGCAACTGCAAGGCATATCACTTTGAATTTATAAGATCTCATTCTGATTCACATTTACAACACTTACAAAGTAATGGGTTATGATTTCTATAAACATGCTGATCATGTCTCTTCACAGCTTTACAGTCTTCATTCAGTTATTGTATTGATAATGATAAAGACTAGGTGCCTAATTCAGTTTCAAGACAAGATGCCCAGTTGGTCTCAGCTCCCTCAGGACTTTGTAATCTAAATCTGAGATGGACAACCAGTAGCCTAGAGGCCTTCAAGTAGCCTCCTCCTTTGAAGCCCTATTTTTTCTACCCCATGCTGCTTCTAATACAGAAGCAGGGGCAAGATTGACTTTCACCCCAGAAAGGGAAGTTCAGAATATAGGTGTAACTGGCACTAGCCAATCCTCCAGTACTTCTTTGTCTTACTTCACAAACACTCTCCCTTCCTACACCAAGAGAAGGATCATAGGGAACCTCAACCTCTTGGAGAAAGGGCACTTCATTTCTCATTGAGGTATATGCATGCCTGATGAACCAATTTGCTGTTCAGCACAGAATACATAGAATACAGTAGCTTCCTGTCCTCTCCAGCATGGAGAAATAATTTATTTCAAAGAATGAAGTTTAAGTGAGAGAGCCTGTGTAATTCTACTAAGCCCTGCCCCCTGACATCACCAGCCTGCTTCATCTCCCAGATCAAATGCATTTCATTGAGGAAAGCAGAAGTAATGTCAAATAGTCTAGAATTTTGTTTGATTTTATTTTGGAGTTTTTAAAAAGGTAATTCCTAAATCAACTGAATAGGCTAATTAATAAATTTATACTTGAATCATATCAACTGGGTCATTTTACACTCAAATCTGAGCATTTAGATATGGCTTCCCACATAACTATTTCACATACATCAACTTTCTCTGGTACAAATCCTCCAAGTGAGTTGTAGAGCATAAGATGCATAATTTCATGCAGCTATTACCTACTGTAGGTTCAGATATTAGAATTCCCAGGCCTGCCACGCAGAAGTCACTATATTCAACAATAGACTGTGATCCCCCAGAGTTAGTGAATTGTTATATGTACATGATACATATCATGAATATACTTGCCTAATAAACCAAAATATGAGGAAGATATGTAGTCTCACACAACTACTTCATTCCTTGTTGGTATGAGTTAATAGACAGTTAATTATTTAATGGATACAATTCCATCTGGGAAAACTAGGCAGGATATCAAGCCCATTTTCCTTCAAAACAGTCTTATTTGAAAATTATCTCTTTTTTTCCCAGTTTGACATAATGACAAAAAGGATTCACATAGGTCATATGTTTTACTCACATCTTAGTAATCATTCACCAAATGCAGCTGCTGCATATTATGGGGCTTTTGTTCTACCTTGTATTTCACGGTATGCATTGACAAAAGGGGAAGTCCTCTTCAGTCTCATCCTTCGTCCAATAACCTGCCACACATGCATAGAATTGAACTAGGGTGGGGGTAGGGAAAAATCTAGTTTTTGGAATGCCATACCTTGTTCAATTTTCCCTCAACTCCATCTGGATAGTATTTATTGAAGCAAAGGTATTGTCCTAACTACCGGGAAACACACTGAGACAAAGACTTGGTCTCTAATATTTATTAGTAGTACTTAACAAGAATCCTAACAAACTGAGGAAGCGTGGGAAAAACCCAACCATATAAACCCCAAAGGTTAAGGCGGTCCCGATCTGTGTCTCTTTGAATGGCTGAACAGTTCCTCAGTGCTACGCATGCGCTTGACAGTCTGGGTGGGAGCCCCCTGCTCGCCATCCTTACTCATGACAGGTATCTCTATCTGGGGAAAGTGACAATGAAAGTCTGGGAGATCCAGACTGAGATAAGACCCCAGTGAGACCATGTTCACCCCATTTGCAGCCTTCTACAGTGATCAAAGAGGCAATACATTAGTGATCTTAAGCCTGATAGATATTGAGGGTCACCCAATGAATTAACTAGTACACCTACTACAGGCTTGCAGTACTGGATATCACATATTCAGGGAACAGGGTTTTCATAACTGCCCAAGAAGCTGTGTTGTTGGAAAAAGGAAACTTCCTTCTCTTTGCTGGACAATACCCTATTCTGCAAAATGGGTGAACTGAGATGGCCAAGAAATGTATAGCTTTACATCCCTTACAGGTGTACAGCCTATAGTCCTTTAAACCCTACAACACATTGGCATCAGTGTTGTGAGTGTCCAAACACCACAGTCTGACTTATTCTGCCTAGATCCAAAGGCACCATAAGATCTCCCAACCCCAAGTTGTCAAAGCTATGTTTAGGGAATGAATATATTAGTGGGACTTATTTTTGACTGACGAGTTTTATGTTTAGGATATAATATTCATGATGGGAATTCTTAGGGTAGAACAATTTTGTGCAAGTTGGAAAATTGGTGTTTCTATGGATAAGAAAGGAAATATTGAAAATCTCCCCATGACACTTCTTCCTCTTTCTCTGCAATATTAAATATATTGGGTGTAGCTTACATAAAGTTCAGTAATGGTAAAGCTTTAATTAATGTAATCAGTTTGTTTAGCTCTTAAAAAGAAACATTTCTGAAGCTCATCTTATATTTTCCTAACATTGTTCCTCTTTTACATAAATAATACAATAAACTCAGATTTTATATTTCACATTTAAAAGATTTCTGACCATTTAAAATCTTGAATGCTACCATCAAGTTAAGACAGGCTAAAATTCTACACTTAGAACTATACATTTGTATGTTTCCCTTTGAGTAAAGACTAGCCAGCATAAAATGACAGGAGGCTATATTTAGCATTCAAGATATAAGATAAAACATATAAGGCATATTAGTATTGCTGAAATGGTTTCAGACAAAGACATGGGTTTCTGTCACTGATTTCTTGCTTAACTTATATTGCACATACCTAGAATAAAACATATTTTTCATTTAATTTTAATGCATTGGTGTATTAATGTTGATATAATTAAGCTAAGAGAGGATATATCTCTTGAGTTAGCTCTCCTTGAATGTTTAGCTGTGTACTGCACATTTCTTACAAACTACTCAGGACAGAGCCTATAGGAGAACTAAATATAAATTATTATTGCAAGCTTATTTGATGACAACAGAGATTACAAATGCTATTAAAGATTTTGCAGGGAGGAATGATGGAACACCAGCCCAACTATTTTTTTTCCAGATGCCTTAGGATATGTGAGCACCACTATTGTTATAATTAGGGTACTGCTATGAAGTTATTACTGGAGGCACAAAGATTTCACCCATGCTTCCCAGATTTAGAGATTTTATCACCTAATTTCTTTTTCTATTCTACAAGCTTCAAATACTGTATTAAGAAAGTAGTAGGAAGGAATGGGAAAGAACTGCAAGGAAAGAACCAAGAGCATATCAAAACATGTGTCAATTTAACAGAAATGTTTAGGACACTGACTTTCAATCAAATATGAAAATGCTAGTAAAACTGTGTTTGTTTGAATTCTTGGATTTTAGAGTTCTGAATTACCCAGTCGTATTTTCAAAGTAGAATAGTGGAATTTGGAATCCTGCATGCTTTCATTTTATTGTTTGAACTTTTAGGCACAGCTCTTAAAGTATGCAGACTCTTTCAGTTCCTTATATTTATCTTGCTCTTCCATGCTTTACCAATCCACAGGGATAAAACTCTGCACAGAGCATTATTGAATTGCATTAAACTCTCTCTCTCTGTGTATGTGGGTATGTGTGTGTGTTCTTGATGTGATGAATCTGTATGGTTGTATTAAGATGCTTTTGAGGTGCTTCCTCACTAACACAATACAAAATTAATGTTGATATAATCATGCATCCTATCCCATCAATATTGTTTTTGCAGTATTTTATGAATTCTTGCCTGTGTATCTGTAATACAGAAGGAAACACATTAATGGAACTAAAAACTGCAGCACAGTACACATATTTCAGTTCCAGAATATCTTAAATTTCCCAGAACAAAACCATGCAATAATAAAGGAACAGAATTAGTTAGTTTAGTGTATTGCTTGTTTCTCAAAAACGTGTTCAGGCAACTTACATAGACATAAAAAAGATACAAAAATAAAACCACATGAAAACTACATTCCCAGAAATTAAACATCACAGCAGAAGATAAATGACTGCATTAAAAAAAATAAATTAAAAAAGTAATTCAAAGTCATATGTTTGTGGGTGCATGTATAGTATAAGTTATTAAAATATTGAATTGAAAATACTGCATTTTTAAAACCTAGCATCAAAAATGCTTTTAATGCAGGTTACTGAACTAAGGAATACAATAAGAAAAAGGGAGGAGCCTAATTTAGTTCTTTTCATATTCTCCCCAAATAAAACAAATGTCTGAATAAGAGAATGAGACTATATCTAATGACTATCTTGCTCCTATACTATCATATGAAGAGCCCAAAGCATATGAAATGAGATTTTGCGCACTCACATGAGCACATGAAACCTCTATGTATATAGATACATTTTCAGATATGCGGAGAGCCATTGGGGTCATAACTACCACTACAGCAGCCATCGAGTATTGGGTAGAGCAAAGCAGGAGGACTAAATGAATGTCTTAAAGCTCTTAATGCCCTCTAAAGCTCCAAGAAATGGAAAAAAAAAAATGACCACCAAAAGTTATCCACATTATCAGTTTTTAGAATTAATGGAATTACAGTTGCTAATTGATTGTTATTTAGCCACCTTGTACAATTGCTAATTGATTGCTATTTAGCCACCTTGTCTAGCACCTAGGCAGGTCAAAGGGATAGAAAACAAATCAAGAACATATGACTGATAATCCTTCTAAATTACTAACACATTTGTGACTGTCAATCATTCCTTTTGATTGATTATGTACCATCAGGTCAGTGTCAACTCCATGACAATCTGTCCCTAACTTGGTCCTTCAGGACTTCCAACAGTGTACCCATCACCACTGCAACTGAGTCCATCCATCTTGCTACTAGTCATCCTTTTCATCTCTTTCATTCCATCTTTCCCAGCTTTAGACTCTTCCACTAGATCTTTGCATAATGTGTCCAAAGTAGGATAATTTGAGCCTGGTCATTTGTGCCTTGAAGAAGACCTCTGAGTTTTTTTCATGGCACAAATGTATGGTCCCATTCACTCAATGGATTGAAGAACTGAGTACACTAGCCACCCATGAGCAGATTGCCTATAGACGTAGACTTTGTATGGACAACTAAAATGAAATATGGGACTCAGTTATACAAAATTCAGTAGGTTAAAAAAGCATGATATTTATATAAGTGTATTAGAAATAAATACATACATACTTGAATAGTATTAGCATTAGATGAGTAAATATAGAATTGTGATTCTTTACTGATATAACAATATAATACATTGTTTCTTTGTTTTTTCTGTTGTATTCTTTTCACTTTTTTATAGCACTTTCTATTTGTTTTTATTATTTTTTTTGACAAAAAAGTATGAGGTTTGGTCAAACCTTGAGTCCATAAAAAGCTATATTAAAGCTCTGAGCTTGGTGGAACTCCCAGCTTTGCAAGAAACTGCAAAAATGTCAGTTTCTGCCATCTTTGTTGTTTATTCGTTGAGTCGCTTCCGACAGTTAGCGACTTCATGGACCAGCCCACGCCAGAGCTTCCTGTCGGTCGTTGTCACCCCCAGCTCCCCCAGGGCTGAGTCCGTCACCTCTAGAATATCATCTATCCATCTTGCCCTTGGTCGGCCCCTCTTCCTTTTGCTTCTGCCATCTACTCCCCCCCCCCAAAAAAAAAATCAGCTGTCCAGAGTACATATGGGTAATCTCAAGATCTCTCCTTGGTCCAGAGAGAATTTTTGGCAGTCCAGATCTAACATCTAGCTGCCTTTTGGCCATAATGTCTCCCACTGTCCATGGAACATCAATTCACCATTCCCCAACAGAAGCTTCTCAATGTCTTCATTGTCAATTCTAAATCTGGTTGTTGTACCTGTTACCATTAGTTTGGTCTTCTTTATATTTAATTTTACTCCCATTTTTTCACTGTGCTTCTTGACTTTTATTACTAGAGCTTGCATTTTTGGCTATCAGAATAGTGTCATCAGCACACTGAAGATTACTGATGCTTCTTCCTCAGATTTTAAAACCATGATCATCTTTCTCCAATATAGACACTGCTAGGTTTGCAGATCCTGGCATTACATTTGATTTGACCACATCTGAGCCTTTGTCTACCTATTCAGAAATATCCAGTGCAGACTTCTCCTATCCTAAATGCTTTTAAGAGAAGCTTTAAATCTCATGGTAATTTTCTTTTCAGTTTGCATTGGTCTTCAAATGATCCCATCAAAATAGTGAGGAAGAAAATGCAAAGGAAGGAGGCATCTCATTCTGAACACTCACAACAGAACAAAACAAAGCCATTAAGTGGTTTTTGAAAGGGGTTTATTTGGCCTTAATTAAACTGTAGAATGACTAAAGAAAAACCCAACAGCTGTTGGCAGCTTGAGGCAGAAGCCAGACAGCCTTTTGAGAGCTTTGTCTCCCAATGCCCTTCCAACTGCAGGAAGATTCAGCACATAATATTCTTACACCAAATGAGAGGGCTTTATGAAGGGAGAAACTATGCCTCAGTGGTATACCCTGTAATATGCATATAAAAGTTACCAGGTACAGAGCCACCCTGGTAGGCAAAACTGGTCTGACAAGAAAAACACTGTGATTCACTCACAGGCATCTGGCCCAGACAAAACTTGTGTTGTGATTCACAGTGTACATTTTGGCATCATTATGGTTCAAAATGGAGGCCTATGGAGCTGCTGTTAGGCAGTTTCCCATGAAACAGTATTTGAAAACTGTCAGTGGTAAGTTGCTCAAGATAGCACAGATATTACCCAAAGTACCAAATGAAAATGGATTTCTACTCTATTATTATTATTATTATTATTATTATTGGAAATATTTCAAACACATTCTTCAAGTTAGAACTTTGTGGTCTAAAAAAGAGATACTTTAAGTGGTCAGGGAAAAAATGACAAATACTTCTTTAAAGGACTGGAAGCCTTACATGGACTTTTTGTAGTAGAAAAGACTAAACTGATGACTTATGGATTTGGAGATTAGAACAGGTTAAAGAGGGAGGGGAAAGGGAGGAGAAAGAGTAAGGTGGCAACTACTCAATAGAAAGAAGGGCAGAAGTAAAAATTCTGTGGTTATTTCCTTTTTCTAATTTCCTATTTGTCACTATACAAAGTCAACAGGACACTCAGGACCTTCCTCAAGAACTCAATGGGACTGTGGAAGACAACACTGGAAGTCAACTCAAGGCAGCTTGCACAAGTGGCCATCAAGTGTGGCATATACCAAGGTGATGCACTGTCCCCACTGCTGTTCTGCATGGGCTTGAATGATAATCTTGCTCCCCCTCAGTGAGATTATCACAAGAACTAGATATGGATGCAAGTTCAAAAGTGGAACTACCATCAGCTACCTCCTCTATGTGGATGACATCAAGCTGTATGCTAAGAGTGAATGAGACATAGACTCACTTGTCCACCTGACACAGATCTACAGTGAGGGCACTGGTATGTCATTCGGACTGGAGAAGTGTGGCCGGATGGTAGTAAAGAGAGGGAAGGTAGTTCAGACTGATGGGGTGGAACTACCAGCAGGCTACATAGCAAACATACAGACCAGCTACAAGCACCTTGCTATCCCACAGAAGCATGGGAACCACAACAAGGAGGCAAGGAAGACAGCAACATCCAAGTACCACCAAAGGATAAGACAGGTCCTGAAGAGCCAGCTCAATGGGAAGAACAAGATCCATGCCAACAACATGTAAGATCCCTGCCAGTCATCAGATACCCTGCCAGTATAGTGAGCTGGTTAAAGGAGGACATGGAGGCTGCTGATGTGAAGACCTGAAAGCTCCTCACAATGTACGGAGGCTTCCACCCCAAGTCCAAAACCCAGAGACTATACACCAGTCAGAAAGAGGGCAGGCAGGGTCTCGTGAGTGTTAAAGCCATTGTCCTGGATGAGGCCAAGAGCATCCAGGGATACATCAGTAAGATGGCACCTAAAGATGAGTTATTGAGGGAATGCCTGAGGCAGCAGCAGACATGGAAGGAAGATCAAGCAGAGGAAGTGCCATGGCAAGACAAGACCCTGTATGGGATGTACCATTGGCAGATAGCTGAGGTGGCTAACCTTGGGAAATCCTACCAGTGGCTGGAAAGGGCTGGACTAAAAGACAGCACTGAGGCACTGATCATAGCAGCACAAGAACAGGCACTAAGCACCAGATGCATAGAAGCAGGGGTCTACCACACTAGACAGGACCCAAGGTGCAGACTGGAGAGGCGGAGGGGCCTCAGAGGCAGTCCAACACATAGTGGCAGGGTGTAAGATGCAGGCAGGAACAGCATACACTGAACGGCACAACCAAGTAGCTGGCACTGTGTACAGGAACAACTGCACAGTGTATGGGCTAGACCCTCCCAAGTCCAGATGGGAGATTCCACAGAAGGTCATGGAGAATGACAGGGCTAAGATCCTGTGGGACTTCCAGATTCAGACAGACAGGAAGGTAGTGGCCAATCAACCAGACATTGTGGTAGTAGACAAGGACCAGAAGACAGTGGTGGTGATAGATGTAGCAGTGCCAAGTGACAGCAACATCAGGAAGAAGGAGTATGAGAAGCTGGAGAAGTACCAGGGCCTGAAGGAGGAACTAGAGAGGATGTGAAAAGTGGAGTCCAAAGTGGTCCCAGTGATGGTAGGAGCACTCTGGCCTGTGACTCCTAAACTGGGAGAGTGGCTCCAACAGATCCCAGGAACAACAACAGAGCTCTCTGTCCAGAAGAGTGCAATGCTAGGAACAGGTAAGATACTGAGCAGAACCCTCAGACTCCCAGGCCTCTGGTAGAGGACCCAAGGTTGAGGAAGACACATACCACCCATATGGGTAAGAAGGAAATTTTATTTTTTTTAGAAAGGAGATACTTTAAGTGGGATGTTTGGAGACAGCAGTGACAATAGTTGTCACCCAGATCCTAGCCTAATTCCCCTTCCTATTTGCTCCTCCCTATTAGAAGTACCTATAAATGTTGCTAGGTCAGTAAAGGTCAGAAGATACTAGCTTTCTTTGCAACTTGGTAATGTTGTGCCAAGTATTTCTATTAGTTCATTTCTTGGCTTGTTCAGTTTTCATCTGCCATATGCCATCTTCTCTGTCTGGTTGCTTTCTATGCTGCCAGCCTGAGTATATCCTCAAATTTTCATTACAGCCCTATATTCTCAGCTCAGATTCGGGTCTATGCTTGATTCCACCTTGATCCAGCAAGGATGATTCAAGGGAACATCCACCTACAGATTCTCATCTGGATCACAAAGTGTGTGAACAAAAGGATGTGTGGCTTGTGTATGACCTTCCTTGCTTGTTTGTTATCAATAGTCTGCATCCTCAGTCTTCCCTTGCCCCTCATCAAGAAATAGATCCAAGCTGGTTTAACAGCAAACAAATGTAAGCAATTTTCTTCAGTTTGGGACTTCTGTGTGGGTGGAAAGTACCTTACAAATTAGAGCATTTGTGCTCTGCCATTGAAAAGGTTGGATTGCAGTCTTTGTTTATAAAGATGGAAATTGAAAATCCCGTGAGAATTAAAAAAAGGTTTGCATTCCATAACTTCCCAGAGATTTTGGAGAGGTCAAGTCAAAAGAGAGAAAAAAAAATATATTACTTCCTCAGTCCTAAATCCTTTAGAAGTAAGTCAAGTGAGAAATATAACATTTATAAACAAATGCTCACTTAGGACTGCTCATTAAGGCCTACCCTGTCTGGGCTGCAAAATCCACAGGGCCACTATATGGTAGTAAAGAATTTGAATTCTCTGTATTTCTTTGCTATCATCTAGTGGTCACCCAGATTTCTGTACCTCAAATGTGGTAGCTCTGTTCCACCCATTGGTGGCATAGACCTTCCTTAGAAAATTACAAAAAGATCATACTGGTTCATATTGGCTGTAGTGAGGAGGATGAGACAGAAGGATAAAAAGAGTCCGAATCAGTGTGGGGGTTCTTCAGCCCATCAAGCTGTACATTTTCTAAAAGCCAGGAAGGGGGGAGTGGGGACAGTGGGCAACTTACTGGAATAGAAGACAATAGTCTGGATTTAATTTGAAAGTGGAAAAGGAGGAGGAAAAACAAGAGGAACAACTCAGCTAGGTATGCCATTTTAACTAAATCTCTAAGCAATAAAATTAGAAGGGAGTCCAAAAATTGAATTAGACATAGCTGAGCATTTAGAGTCTCTCAAAGCTATATCTGACTACCCACATGCAGGAATAAGCCTTAGGCTTTGTCATGCAACATGGTGATAGAGCTGCTGTTAAATAAATACTGCAATGAGACAGCTAAAATAGATGCTGCTCATTCCTCCATCACAGTCATCTCTCTGAAATCTTATCACTCTTTTGTTACTCCAGCCTTTAGCTCTCTTCAAAATGATCCTAAGATGAGCTTCACTCTTTAGCCCAAAGATGGGCAACACTGGGGGTGGGGTGGGGGGAGACCATAATTTTCCTTTGAGCAGAATAGCAGGGGCCATGTGCCAAATAGTTTGGGGGGGGGGGGGTCTACACAAAAACTAAATCGTATTTTATTGTAATATTTTATTGTAAAAACAAACAAACAAACTACATACAGCTAATATTATTGCTTGCCAGTCCCATATTTATAATTTTGCCCTTTGACATAAGAATCATAAGAATTTGGTAATTATTTTTGAAGTCATTTTTTACCCTCTTAATCTATTTCTGCAGAGATAGACCAGTTCTGGTGTTTTCCTACTCATGATCATCCTGGGCACAAAAAAAACTGGAATTGCTCTTTCCACTGGTTATTCCTCACCTAAAGCAGGAGTAGCTTACCTGTGTACATCAGGCTCTGTCTTCTGCCTTCTCTCAACATATAAACAGCAAAAGGGATGCAATGTTTGGGATGGGACCACTTGAGAGGGCAACCTCTCTCTTTCTCTCCCCCCCCCCAACTGATTAAGATTGGTAAAGATTAAGATTGCTTTGAGAATAACATCACAGTAGAGATAGAACAGAGGTGATATTATAGACTGTCTGCATGTAACTCCTTGCAAACTTTGGGCAGCTCCAATGTGGGCTGGGGGGAACACTACAAAATGCATCAGAAACATCCAGCTGAAAGCCCTTCTCAGCAAGTCAGCAAGGTGTGTGGGCAGACAGATTATCCCAAAGCAGTTTGAGGCCACTTGATTTGCTTCATTGAGGCAAACTGAGCAGCCTCTTCACCCAATTTGATGAAGCAACAATCACAACCGAGATCACTTGATTAGTGTCTTCACATAGGTCTAATCCTGAATTATTTACCTAGCTCCTTAGGTGCATATCTATACAAGAATCATGGGAAAAGTACAAAATGTCCTTTTATACCATTCCTGTTTATATCAGAATAATTTTTATAGCACAGTCCTGGGCTTGGTGGAGATGATCTCATCTAGCTGTTCCCACAGGGTATTTGGTCCAACACCAACCTAGGCTGGAAGACCAGGGGGAGTGAAGGAATGTTGCTGTGATCTATTTTCAAGCTCACCAACAAGAACTTAGCAAAAATTCCCAGGCACTGAATTTGGCATGGCTTGACCAGTCTGTTAGCGGACTCTGAGATGCAACACATGGCATGACTAGATAAGAATCTTTATTGCATATGAGGATGGAACCACTATTGGTTGCCATCTGTCAATGTAAAGTTGAAGTCCCCTTTTATACCTGCTGTAAGTGAATTCCAGTACTGCTTTTTCTCACTCTTCCCAAAATTTAACAGATTTTTTGACTGGTACTTTACTTGAAGCTGCTGATTGTTGGTTGTTGATGTAACTGACTTCTCTGCTCTGAGGAACTATGGCTCTCAACTTCTATACAGAGTCCATTATCCTCACAAGAAAACCCTTCTGTCCTAGCACCAGTTTGGAGGACATGGATCTTGTGATGGATGGGGAAAAGAAACTGGTAGGAAACGCTTCAAGCATAATTGTTTCCTGATTACCTTCCTGTCTGAAGTGGTCTCAGAAATAACACTGGACAGACCACTTCCTAATGAAACTTGGATTGGCAGCAGCAAACTCTCCTTGTCAGCCTAAAGAACCCATCACAATGCTCCTATGTATTTCTGAATCTCCTATGGGATTTTCTAATTCTGTGTGCCGTGATGTTCCATCTTCTCAGGATCCAACTTCACTTTATTGGCTCTCCTACAGCAAATTATAATAATCAGACATTAGTCTAATGTCTGCAAATTCTGACTAATATAGGGCTAAAACATAGGGCTAAAGCAACACAAAATCAGGCAAAATAAAACAATTTAAAAAACCCAAGATGAAATCAAGTCCAGCCCACAATCATGCAGTACTGAAACCATTACAGATGCATTCATCCAATCTCAGGGGAAACACCAGATCTTCAAGGCTTGACAAAAAGCCAGCAAGACCAGAGCCATTCAAAGGGTAGGTGCTGCGGTAGAGCAGGGTCACTCCTTCTGTTCTGCCAGATGACGTTCTTTTATAAAATGAACGCTGGGCCATGCCCACCCTACTGGCACTTGTAGGATGGGCAGATTGAATTGGAGATAGGCATTCCCATAGTAACTTCAACCCTGTGCCATGAAGGGCTTTATTGGTGGTAACCAGGACCTTGGGAAAGAATCTTGATGGCACCACCTGGTCAGCCAGTGTTAAAGTTGCATATCATCTGCACACTAGTAGTTTATAGCCTAATCCACAAATATTCTCATCTATGTGGGTGACACAACTGCTTTGATGCAGAGTTAGGGAGATCTGTCTATGAAGCACTCCACTGATTTACTTGCACAGTCCTACTTCGTCTTTCGTTCTGAACATAATAGATGCCTTTTAGGCCAATAGCAAGACATTATACAATACATTTATATTAATTCTAGCTTTTGGTCCAGTTTAGTTCTGTGAAGGAAGCTTAAAAAAATTACTGTATGCAATTTAATGGTTCCTAAAGGAAATCAGTCCTGTGTTCATCCTGAACATTCTGAATAGTATGTTCAGTTTTATGAGTGACTCTGAGAACCTGTAAATAATAAGAATTTTTTTGTTTAATTCATTTATTATATGTTAATGGAAATGTTTAGGATAGGTCTGCCCAGCATTACAGATCATGTGCTTATAATGGTATTGTGTTTCAGATTAGAAATAAGAGTCTCTATTATTTTGTTCATATTGATCCCAGTAGCAAGCACAAGTGGCCTTTAGATAACCTTGCTTAGACACCCACTTTACTGTCTACCTCCAGAATTGTCATTACATCTTTTATCATTCCATTTCTGCTCCCTCAATTTTCTGCTGCTAGCAACTATCTTTACCAGCGGTATATTTTTGAGAATTTAATCAAAGATATTGAGCTACCTAAGTTTCTGGGTATATGCACCTATCCTTCTAGTTCTAGGCCTGATGAGGCCAGATTAATAATTCCAGTAATGTGTGTTCCTGTTGCCTAATATTAGTTAAGGGCAGTCTCAGCTTTTTTCAGAGGCATATTCACAACCCATTACACTCTTCAGTCTTTCTGGCTTTTGTAGAGAAAGTGCCCTACGATGCAGTGATAAGAATATAGGGCTAGGATTGGTGTGACCAGTGTTCAAGTCCACATTCAATCATGAAGCTCGCAGGGGAATTTAGGTCTGCCTTAATCTCTCTCAAAATAACTATCTTGCAGGCTGGGATGTCTCCAGAGGAACACTGAAAGAAGTTAAGTTGGCAGCTGCAACCACACAATCAAAGCCCTGCAGCAGACTTTTGATTGTGTGGTCACAGCTGCCATCTTAACTCTTTTTGGCTTCTTCTGCAGATGCCTCTGTTTGCAAGGTTGCTGTGGAAATACAGTAGGAGCAGGAACTGGGCACATGGTTTTGAGTTCATTGGAAGAAAGGCAAGGAATCTATGTACTACCATTTGTTGTTGTTATTGTTGTTGTGAAATATAATGCACCATGAAGCAGTGTAAGATAATGATTTATCTTATACATATACGTGCATACACATCTCTTGGTGTGGCTGTCACTGTTGATTACACAACAAAAATGTATTCATATGAACCAAAGAAACTGTTAGCCTGGCTTTCTACCAGGGATGATGGTGCCTCCCTCTCTTTTATAGTAGAGGGGCTAAAAGGCTGGTAGTTGGTTGGCCTTGGACACCAGCAGGAAAATAAACCTTTATAAAGCTCAGATTTCCTTCTCTGAGCCTTTTCTTCACCACGTGGCAACATTCTCTCTCCTTTTGTACAGTGTGATTGCATACAGTTGCGATTGTATACAGTGTAGATTGTAGGAACTTGCCCTGACTGTTGATTGATTGATTGATTGATAGGTAGTAGATAGATATCCTATTTATATCCTATTTATATGGCCACCCATCTCAACAAGTGACTCTGGGTAATGAAAAGAGTTAAAATAAAATAAAACAATTATAAACATTACAAAAGTTAAAACATACAGCACCTGAGCAACATCAGCCCAAATCACTAGCATAATAAAGAAGCGGGTCCCTTCACACACTTGGGGCCCCAGGCCTGGGCACAGAACCAGGTCTTCAGAGCCTTACAAAAGGCCAGCAGGGTTGGGGTCATCCTAATCTCCAGAGGTAGAATGTTCCACAGGCTGGGCACTACAGCAGAAAAAGTATGCCTTCCAGGCCCCACCAACCAACATTCTTTGGCCAATGGGACCCAAAGCATGCCCATCCTGCCTGACCAGATCAGACAGGTAAAAACAACTGGGGAGAGAGGGTCTCTCAACCCAGCCCTAAACCATGAAAGGTTTTAAAGGTGACCACCAGCACCTTGAATTGTGCCTGGAAGCACACTGGCCACCAGTGCAGATTAACACCAGACAAACAATCAAGCAGAAAACAATACCCTAATCAAAGAACTACCAAGGGGAACCCCACCACCACCACCAAAACTGGCAGGGCAGGCTATATAAACAGGGAGCAAACCCCACACTTACTCACACTGATTATATTATCTAGTTGAGTAATGAAACATCCGCAAGCAAACAACTAAACTCAGAGAGCACCAAGGACTCCAAAATATACTGTTTGCTGTTTCATCACAATATGGCCAGTAGTACAGGAATCATGGAACATTTTGGATTACCCGAGAAGCCTTATGAGACACCAAGAGGTATAGGAAGGAAAACTTATCTACCTTTGCTCTAAATTTAGAGACTCAGACCATCTTTTGGGACCCTCTAGGCTATATACTGCTGATCAGCAAGGATGGATTAGAGTACCTAAGGGTCATCCCTGCTTGCCTTTATGTGGGCAGATAATGGAAGAACAGACTGATTAGCTGATTGGTTTAAAGGCTCATAGACAAGAAGGAATTGCCTTAAAGTAGTTTGTCCAATTTTTATCTGGTCTAAGACTGCATTTAGCCTTGAAGTGGCATGCTGGTAGCACACTGCTACCCAAAGTCAATCAAACTAGGAAATCTGTAGGATTTCATTTGCAAATACACTGAATGAAAATGAAAACTATTAGAGATTTCAGGAGATGGTAGCCCCTGGTGGGCCTTGTCTTGGTTTGGAAGCTAAGTAGGTTTTGCTTGCTACTTAAATGGGAGACTTGTAGAGACTCCCAGAACTGTAAACAAGAATGTTGAAAAACATTCTGGAAGAAGGCAGTGGCAAAATACTTTGGTTCTGTTGCCAGAAAACTCCATATAGTCACCAGTAGTCAAGCTGAATTCAAAGAGACATTACTTATGTATAATCATTATGATTACTCTCCAAGTATGTACATAATAAGACAGCCAGTTTGGTGTAGTGGTTAAGGCATCAGGCTAGAAACCAGGAGACCATGAATTCTAGTCCCACCTTAGGCACAAAGCCAGCTGGGTGACCTTGGGCCAGTCGCTTTTTCTCAGCCCTAGGAAGCAGGCAATGGTAAACCACTTCTGAAAATCCTTGCCAAGAAAACTGCAGGGACTTATCCAGGCAGTCTCCAAGAATTGGACACAACTGAATGGATTAAAAGACATGTACATAATACATTGTATCTTTATCACATTAAAAATCACAATTGGAAAGCCAATTTTTGAGGTCTTGGGGGACTACACATAGCCGCAGGACCTCATGCTTGGTACCTCTCTGTTAAAAGAGAACAATTTAAAAGATCTCTTGCCAACTAAGAAGGAGAAGAGGAAATATTGTGAATATTCCACTTCTCCAGTTCTAAGTATGTAGCACTTACTTAGTTTTGATCCTTGAAATGTGAGTAGTTTCACACTGTTCTGTGATATTTTAGTTGCCCTTAATCAATGTTTTGCTGAACCATGGATTCTCTGTGTGTTTGGGGAAGAGACAGTCTTTGGGAGTAAGTTGTTGGAAGTGTAATGCTATTTTGTAATGTATGGTTATTTAGGAATATATAAATTGACATTAATTAGGTTATGAATGCAACGTATTAATGGGAAAATATCTTAAACACTCCAATTAAGCCAAACTCCTCTTCTTCCACCTCAGATCTCAGGAAACAGCTAGCCCCACCCACCTCTAATTCTTGGCTTTATTTCCTGAGTGTTCTTCAGGACATTTCAAATTGTAGCCTAATGTTTGCATAAATCCTGGATTAGTTTATCCTTGGTTGTTACTAGAAAAGATGTTTCTTCTCTGCCTGGTCTTCTCATTCAAAACAATCTCAGAGATATGATTTCCCATGATAAGATACCACCCCACCATTAACATTCCTTTATCTAGTTTAGTTGTTGCCTCAGGGCATCTCATATAAATTAGAAGGCATTTGCAAATTTCCACTCCTCTTTGAAGTTTTCTTTCCAAAGCCAAGGTTTTAAATGTAGATTAGGTTGAGAACAGTGGCATTACTACAGTGAAATCATTCAGTCTTTCCCTTTTTCTCTTAATTCAAGGAGGATCGACTAATGGCCCCATAACCACATGTGGGCCCTTCTGAATCCATTCCAAGCACACTGCTGAATTTTGACAACGTGATTTCAAAAACAGGAGTTTTAGTTTTTCATGATTTGTGTTAGAAAACATAAGAAAACTGTAGATGTAATGCAGTGTTAGAAGCCCAAGAACCCTCTCTGAAAGGACTTTTAAAATTCTGGCTCCAGCATATGACTAATGTCCACCCACTTCACATGGATGCCTGATCTACTGCAGCTGCTGCCCCTTCCCTAACATTCGGTCTGGCCCCAGCCAGCCAGAAGCTGCTTCTCGCAGAACTCTATTGTTAAATTTCAACAAAAATACAGGGCAAAAAAGGACTTCTTCCACCTCTGTTAAGTATACATATCACAAAAAGAAAAATACAGATAGATATACTGTAGATGGCATAGAAATATATGTAGATATATAGGTGGATAAACATAAATATATGTTGCAAAATGGGAGTTTAATGTTAACCGCTGGGAGGGAGGGAGGGAGGGAGGGAGGGAGGGAGGGAGGGAGGGATAAATACTTTATCATGGAAGAATGGACCACTTTTAAATTGAAAATCATGCTTAAGCAACTTGATTTTGAATGTTAAGCAAAAAGGAGGTCACACACTTCACATACTGTGTCTGGGTTCACACATTTTATTTGCCTGAATCTATCACTACCTCCAATAAGCGCTTACCTTGATGCTCCAGTAGGAGGTTACAGTGAAGAACAGGGTTGAACCAGTCAAATATGAAGCAACCATTTTGACAAGACAACCCCTCCCCCCCATTTGCAAAGTGGCTGGGAGGCAGTTAATTCTTATTCCTCTTTTTTTATATTTTTAGGAGAAAAACCCATGCTGACACAACCAGGATCAGGGCCAGATAGGATTTGGAATGGGCGGGAAGGTTTTCCCACCTAGCTTCCTTGTTGCTCTAACTGCCCCTGGCAACCATGGGGAGTGAAAAGCTTATTTTAAAGAAATGCAAGAGACAAAGAATGCCAATAACAGCCCAGGTTCCATATTCTTATTGCTTCTAGCAGCAGGAAGCCAAGTGTTAAGACCTTCCATTTTATCATGGCATGACTGACAGGGAAAGTTAATTTAAATCAAAACTATCTAAGGTTATTTTGGGTGACAAGTTAACCTCTTTAACCACAGAGTTGACTGTGACATTGACATGATGGCATCCTCTCCTCCTCCACCACCTCCTCCCAATACACATACATCTTAATACATTTAGACAAGTTGTGTGTGTCCAGCCAGTAAACATTCCACCAGTTTTTTAGGGGAGAGGGGTTAGGTTTACTGTTACCAGGAGCCTGGCATGTTGTTAGGCATATCAGACACCCACTTGGAGACCTTCAAGAAGAATAGCTGGATTGTTCAAATAAAGATTCATATCTTCTTAAGAAGTTAAGTACTATGGGTAACTGGATCACAAAGAGTTGCTATGTAAAGTATGTATCTGGTGTAAGCTGAAACCACATTAACATCTTTCAGCACACCCAAATTAGGCCCTTGGGCAGGAAAAAATATCTGAATATTACCTGGATTGTACATCCTTCTGGTTTCTCTGGCTCACTAATTTGACACTTTCCCTGTGATTGAAAAAAAAAAACAACAACAATGGCTCCTCCTCCACGAACAGATGGAATTAAAATCTCCCTTTTTGATCATAGTCAAAAGAAAAGCAAAAGAAATTGCAGGTGGCAAACACCTGTTGTATTTAAGCATCAGCCTGCTGACAGGCATTCTATGTATCTGTAAGAACAAAATAAATTGGAGAAAGTGTGGACTAAGTGGAAGCTATTTCAAAACGGTGTGCCTTCCATTTTCTTTCATCAATTTCACACTCAAGATTGGTGCTAGACAAGCCAGGGGCAGACTGGGGTAGAATGGAGAAAGCATATTGAAAGCAGCTGGAACATAGGATGGGGGAAGAAAGTAGCTGTTGATATTTCATATGGCAACAGCAACTCAATATGCAAAGTACATTTAAATCTGAATAAACTGGAATTTAACCTGTGTTCCTATATCCAACTGCCACAGTGAAAGCCCACTGGACTGAACTGGATTTATTTCTGAGTGTAGGTTTGCACTTACAGCAACCACTACCTCCTCGTGCTCAGCTGCTTTCTCTGCTTTGTCCATCTTGTAGCAGAGTGCTGGAAAGAGTTTGGCCCAAGAGATCAGAAAAATCACACACCAGGCATTTCTATAAAAATAAATTTATTTACAGAAAGCACAAAAACATATTTTTACAAGCTGTGCATTCACACGCGCTCAGAGAGGACTGAGCTGAGAGGCTGCATGTAGAAAGAAAGAAAACTGAAACTTAAAGCAAGTTCAGGCAAGGTTGCTCCCCCAGGCAAGGCAGCTTTTAACACCCAAATTGAGGACAAGTAAGTTCGACCTCTTCACCCTGCCAATACTTAAGGAAGTACTCAGTTACCATGGTAACATTAATTTCTGTAGCAGAAAACAATATACCAACACATCTCTCTCTGTCCATCTCTCTGTCTCTTTTCTTCCCCCCACCCTCCTTCTGGGTGGCACAACAGGGAGGATTTGGCTGATCACAGTGAATTCAGTTAAGGAAATAAAAGCATGAGAACATTACTCTTTCCATGCACATGTTTGCTTCATCAGCAAAAGAGATAAGTGAGCAAGTGAAGGCTGGTGCTCTCCATTAACTCTCCTGAACCATCTGCAGCTACCTCTTCTGCCTTGATGGTTCTGTCCATGTTGCTTTACAAGTGCCTTGCACAACTTGGAGCAATAGAACAGAAGCATGTTTTTTAGACAGCAGTGCCACAGATCAGTCTTCCCCATCTCAGATATGTTTGAACTGCAACTCCTAGAATTCACAGATACAGAATCCTGGCTGTGTTGTAGCCTCAACACAGCCAGAGGGCACTGGGTTTTCAAAAGCTGCTTTGCCCATTTCTCTAGGACTAGCTCCACTGTAAACCATACAGCTTCTCCACCCCCAACCCCGGGTGGTAACCTATTGGAATGCATTGTCTGTTGGGTAAATTAACATTTCTTTTTTCCAGCTGTGGGTTGGAATTAAAAGGAGCTAAAAACATAGCAACAGTTAAGTGTTTTGTATGTTTCCACCCTTATCTCAAGCATGTGTCAAATAATAGAATGAGCAGTAAAGAGAAATTAGGGCAAATACTTCAGGGCTATGGCATGCATTTTATGTAGGAGGCACTCAGAAGAAGCCAAGTTGCTTCCATTAATGTTAATGTGAGTTAAGCTAGTATGTAGACTGACTCAGTAGAAACATTAGCAAGGGCATTATTCTGTAAGAGATTACTGCATAGGTTTGGGAACGAAACTAAATCAGCACTCACCTTTCCTCACACTCAACTCCCAAGCATCTCCACCTTTCCCCCCTTTTTCAATTTAGAGGGAAGTTCCATTTTCTAAGTTTGTTGTGAAGAGAAACAAGTCTCAGAGTTAAGCCAGATTGATATCAAGCAGCAGAGACTTTGCTTCCCCCTCAAAATGCAATTTATCATCATCTTCCATTTAAGTTAATTTCTCATCATTTCCATCATCTTCATTTCACAGTTTGAACCTGGCTTTTACTAAACAATTCAGGATGCATCATTTGTATAGTAGTGCTTGGTCAGTCTGCTTGGTCAGTCTTCCATGGCTTGTAACCTTTAAGTGAGTTGGAAATGCAGCTCTCAGAATCCCAGAGAAATTTTAGGAACTGTAGTCCCAATGCATCTGGAGGACATACCATTGCAGAAAGGCCATTCTGATCAAAAATGGTCTTTATTGGTCAGATTTATAAAACCTGTGTAACTTGAATTCAGGGGTTCAATCTCTTCTAAAGACTAAAGTTTCTCCTTGTTGTAAGTATTCTGTTTTGTACCCAATTTCTTGTACCAGTCTTACTTGAGATAATTTCATCTCTAGGAGAAGACACTTTCATTTTGTTTCATAAAAGTTTTGAAAATTCAGTTTGCTTACTTTCCTGCAACATTTTAATCCTCCCCATCACTTTCTGTCAATCCTGACAGCACAATCTTTCTTGAGGAGGACACACAAGTTGAACAGAGCCAGCAGGCACAGATCTAATGCTCCTTTTCCCCAGCTGCCTTGGTGCACTGCATAGTTGCCTGGAGCTGGCAGAACCCAGGAATCACACTGCTGATTCAGTATTAATACCTCTGAAATGGCTTAAAAACAGAGGACTTTTGGAACAATAAAATGTTAGGGTTTCCTCCAGACACAAAGTCTTTTGCATAAGCTGGAACCCTAACGATGGAAGGTTTCAGCTCTCATTTGTGGGTAGGTGAAAACTCCCCACCGAAACTCCCCAATCATTAATTAATGATTGTCCATTGGGGGGTCCTTTCACCTACTTACCTAATTTTCACTTAATTAATTGTGATTTAGAGGCTGCCTGACTCCCAGACAGCTCTAAGTGCCTTATATTTTAAAAGTAGGAACAATATAATTGTAATCAAAACCATGCACATCCAGAAAAAAAAATCCAAAAGAAAACCAACAAAGGCTTGACAACCATCTAGCTTCAAGCCTGAGAGCAAAGTCAGGTTTTCAGAGATGTTCAAAACGGCTGTAGAGTGAGAGCCGTGCAGATATCCAGTGAGATGTTATCCCAAAGGGCAGTGCTGAGATAGAAAAGGCACACTTTCTAGGTCCCAATAGATGTCATTGTATGGTTGAGGGAACATGGAGTGAGCTATTCTGCACTTCCGAGGTGGGCAGAAACTATTGGAGATAGCTGGTTCCTTAAATAAGAAGGCCCTATGCTGTGAAGGTCTTTATATGTGATTACCAACACCATGAATTGCACCCAGAAGCCAAGTGGCAACCAGTGCGGCTCACTAAGCAGCAATGACACAAGGGCATTTTGTGGCACTCCCATCACTACCTGTGCTGCTGCATTCCGGAATAGTTGTAGCTTCCAAGTGGTCATCTAGAGCAGCCACATGTGAAATACATTGGAGTAGTCCATTTCTGATGTGACTAGGGTTTGAGTGACTGCCTGAAGAAAAGGGTATAACTGGCATGTTAGATGGACCTGTGAGAAGGTTCTCCTGGCCACAGTCAACACCTGCTTTTTAAGCAGGAGCTGTGAGTCCAGGATCAGCCCCAGATTGGGCACCAATCTCAAAAAATCAAATCTTAGAACTGGTATGTTTTGATTAAGGCAATGTAAATATTGAGAGATCATACTCAGCAATGAAGCTCCTGATAACTTTCATCATTTTATCAAGCTAGTTGTGATGTTTGTGACCCCCCACAATCAATTTCATGTGCTGGCCCACATATCTCCCATATGTAACCAGTACCTCAAGATGACTGTGCATAGTAGCAGCAGCTAGACTAGGTTTTTTTATTTATTTATTGATGTTCAGCTTACAAAGTAATATTCTACTTTTTGATCTCTAGAGTAACTTGATATTTGGGCATCCATAAATTGGCTGTCTATCATTTCCTTCCCTTCATTGCTCTATTCCCATAGTGCCTTTTGTCTTTGCAGTCATTCATCCATTCAAAGTTTGAAGTTTAGAAGTGAAATCTATTTAGGAAGTTTTATGGTAAGATGGGACACAGCATTTCTAATAAAAACCAGAAAAAGAGACATATTTCATTTTACTCCAGAAATACTTGGGCATAGATGCCATACTACTCACATTATGTTTTTGCATCCTGATATCTGACTCAAGGATGTAAGTCACAGCATTTGCATAATTACATTTTCAGACATTTCTCTCCCCTTGACTCCTCTTAGATATACAAGGTAAGGGACAGCCCCCCCTGTATTTTGAACCTGACAAAATAAATTGTATCCTAAGTAATTTGCTACATTCAGATACTTTTGTATATCTAACAATTCATTTCAGTTCAAATGCCTTCTCCTTCCAGAAGGTTGACAACCATGAGTCTCCACCTTTTGTTGTTTTGGCTCATAGTTGACTATGGGGTAGAAAGATGTGGTGAGGCCCCAACCTCATCCACTTTCTTTGTCATTCACCAAATCAGGTTGGTTCATCCCTCTTTCGGGGAGTTTCCTCACCCAAGGAAACAGAGTGCCCTAGAGATTCATCCACACAAGTTGGAATTGCAGTTTTTTCTTCTTTTGACAAGTTGTCACCTGGTCTTCACAAACATCCATTAGCATCCATAGTAGCAAAGCTCATGTGGAAGGTCCCAGGAAGCAAGCATGTGGACTTCTGTTTATCTAACAAGATTGTGCAAAGATGCTGCCTCCCTTGAGAACTATCACTGATATCCTCTTCTTATTATTAAATACATACATACATACATACATACATCTCTTTTCTTTTTGGCAGTTTCCACTATCTGCTCTGACATCCAGTTTGCTTTTTTTCTGTTACTTAGTCTTTGGCAGTCTCCTTTCACATTCATACTTAACAACTTATTTGGTTTCATTTCACAGTTCTTCCAGTTCCCTATCAATGAGGTTGAGGACTTCAAAGCAATTCCTGATGTTCTCCTTGGAAATGATTGACACATGCTCAAGAACATATTGTGGAAACCGATTGGCTTTGTTTTTCCACTTTAGCTTAGCCTGAAACTTACATATGAGCAGTCCGTTATCTGTTCTACATTCAGCCACTGGCCATAACTTTAATTATAATTGAGCTCTTCTATTTCCTTTTACCAATAATATTGTCAATTTTACTTGTATATTCCATCTTTTTCTAGAATTACACAATAGCCACACAATCTGAGGAAAATACACATTTGAGTTCAGAAGGTGCTGATAGAGTGTGATAAGCCACTTTTGAGTGGGCATAGGTACACTGTTGATCTCTCCTTCATTCAAATCCACATACAATACACACACACACATGTGTGTGTGTTTGTGTGTATTTCCCATGGCCTTTTGAAGTTTTAATTTTTAGTGCTTCATATTTCTTGTTTTTAATTATGATTTTTTTGTATTTTTGTCAGTCACCAGGAATAATTAAAGTAATGGGTAGAATATACATTTTAAAAAAATAAATAAAACTCCCGAACTGTAGCAATATACAAAATAGGAGAGATTTATTATCTCTTTTGGCCTCCTTAAATTATTGCATTGGTCATCCTTCTTTTTCCTCAGTGCGTACAGAGACATTGCAGCAAGTCAGATAACACAAGTCCTACTATTATCCTACACTGCTACAACATATCACTCCCTATTCCTTTTTACATTTCTATTTAAAAAGTGACTTTAATAGCAACAGCATGCATCCTCTGGTCAATACAGAGAGAAGAACTTGGAAGTAGCATCACCTTCAACTTGGAGGTAGTTAAGTATAACATTGCATTCATTGGTTTGGAAGAGGACACAGTGCTGGACATACTACATATAATATGAACTCTCTCTTTTTTTATTCACCATCTTATCTTTCTTGGAGCCTCAGGATTACAAATTTTCATGATACTTCTCTAAAGAAAAAGCACAATATCTTGCTCTGCAGCCTAATTTGAGGTGTTCTTAACTCCACACAAGCTTCCATTGCAGGCTGGGGAAGTAGATTTGCAGAGCCATTAAAAATTGTCCTGAAATCACTAAAATTGTCTAGTGTAGTCCTAGCACATAATGCATCCCCCAAGTTAGGCTGTCAACCTCGTCTTGTCTATGCTTTGCACCACATAACATGCTGCAGTGCTTCTAAGCACTGGGCCATTCATGACACCTCCTTGAATGAGGAAGTCAATAATGCAATATGTTGATGGTGGGAAGAAAAGTAAAAACTCTGAATGGATACAAGACTCTTCTATTATTCACAGCATTATTATGGAAAGATGCCTAGTACTCATAAAAGATAAATGAGGTATGAAGCATAAAGGGTGGGAGGTGAGCTAAAAAACGAGCAAGAGAAGCAGAGAAAAAGGGAATGAGAGAAGTGGTGTTAAATTTAATAGAAGTTCCTTCTTTAACTGGCAAGGGACTGCAGAAGACATCAAAGCAGTTTTCCTATAAATCTATATGAAAATGAACTTCAGAGGCTACTTTCCTTCTTTTATTGCTTTAAGTTCTCTTACACACTGAAAAGGAATATACTTCAGAAGCTTTTGAAATTGCTTTGAGATATATAATAAACCTAGCCTATGTGGAGTTAAAGTTTATAGCTGCCTCCTCTTTCTTCTCCTTCTCCTTCTCCTTCTCCTTCTTCCCCTTCCCCTTCCCCTTCCCCTTCCCCCTCTTCTTTCCAACAACATTTTTTCTCAATCTTTTTGTTTTTCGGGGTATGGATTTAAACCTATACAATCACCAGATTTTTCTTTTTGCAAAATTTATTACAGACAGAAGCCCCTGAAGACAATTTTCCTAGCCCTGCCAGTATATTTCACTTGACAGGGCCATCATTAATAACTTCTCATCTGAGGACAGATATTCTATATTGATGCAGATAAATCAGATGCTATCCTTTTAGAAAACAAAGGGGCAAATTCTGTTGTACAGCAATGATTATGCGTAGAGTTTCTCATTGTTCAGATAGTTTCAGAATAAAACCAATAGAAGGAAATCTGAATGCAGATGAAGGTTGAAAGTGCAGTAGTTAACACATTAAAATGGTTTGAGATCATATGCTCCACAAGTGCATTTGAATTTGTCAGTTCCAAAGTGACAGACAGACTTCAGACATAGAGCATTATGGCTGACTGATTGCCTTCTGATCACCCATTTCCATTTAATCCAAATGGGCAACTTGGGAGTCGGGAGTCAGGGGTATCTGCAGCATGTGGTCAGGTGCACAATGGAGCCCTGGCCATTTTTTGCATGTGTTGCATATATGGCATATCTAAAAATGGTGTGGGGCTTCCATGTCAAGGCTGCCATCTTGATTTTTTTGACACAGTCCCACTGCAAACATCCTGGCTGGGAAGACTTTTGAAACGTGCGGGAGTTGAAACGTGCGGGAGCTTCTCCCCTTCCAACTCTACCCTACTTTTTAATACTAGTATTGTGATTGTAAATTATTGGAATTATTAATTCCAGTCCTGTTTGGTATAAAGAATTGGCAAATCAGTCAGTGTCTAGTACTGACAAAAAGCATAATTTTATATTCCAAAAATGGCATCATTTCACCAACTTCTTTCTTAGGCTACAAGGAAATTGTTCTCTAGAAAGATTCACATCAGAGTTCACCCTTAAGGGTTTGAATCAATGTTTTCAGAATTAGCCACTTAATGCAGTGAGAAACACATTTAAGTAACTGATACAAGAGTGCAAAACAGCTCTTTTTAGCAGATATTTTGCAAACCTGTAGGGTACATCTGACAACTGTTCAAAGCATTATAAGCAGTGATAACATTATAAATGCAGTGAACCGGTCACTGCCACATCTCTCTGGGGATTTATTTTTTTTAACAGCCCCTTTGAAAGATCATGTGAATATTGCAAAAGTCTCCAGTTAAGGAAAAAATCTTCTCTTAAAATGCAAAAGACTTATGCAAATATTTGTTGGGGGTGGGAGGAATGTAATATAGGTCCCTTGAGTTAAACTGTTTACTGGGAAAAGCTAGCTTTTAATTCATTTCTTTGTTGATGTCTATAAAACAGGAATATATTCGGAGAACAATAGCAGGGTTCAGTACTCCAAAGAAAATGCCAGAGAGAGTAGAATTTGCTGAAGGATACTTTTGTAAATGAGAGTTCACACTGTCTTAAGCAATGATGTTCTCTTCTTCCTTTTCTCTACCATGCCTTTGGATGGAGTTAGTGTTCCTCTTATAACACTGCATCCAGCCAGCAGGCCCATTCAAGCTCAAAAACTATATCCTCTCACTGCTGTCTTAACAAGAACAGCATCCTTTTCCCCTTCTCCCATTGAACCAAACAGCCCCTTTCACCTTACAAAGCATTATTTGCTTGCAGTCAGGTGATTTGGATTAAATCAATTGGATTGATGGGAGAATGAAAGAGAACCTAAAGCGAGTACCTGAGGGATCATCCACGTTACAGGTATCATTCACACTTTTCCAAATTTGCCAATGCAGATACTAGGGAGATGTTTATAAAAACACATATTTGTATGAAAATAATGTACAAAAATGCACTAGGGAAACTGCAGTATTAGGCAAAATGGCAATGAAAAATGTATCTTAAAAAAAATGCACAACTTGGGGTGAAATTTAAAAAATAGTGATATAGTTGTCCATGCCTAGAGCTGTTGAGTGCCATTGTATTGGCAAAGTTATGTGGAGTTATCCACTACACAATTTCTCCCATACCCAAATGAAGAAAGCAGTTTTGTCCATCCACTTAAATACAGAGGGATCTTCTGCTTACTCATTAAGTAAGCTTGGGGAAGTAACTTTCTACCTTCAACTGTTTTTGCTGAAACATTGGCTGATTTTGGGCATCACTAGAAACTTGGAGAAGTGACTTTTCTATCTGTCCCAGCTTCCAGGGCCGCAACTAGGGTCTGTGTCACCCAGGGCAAACATGGATTCCATGCCTATTTTGGCGCCCCCACCCCAGTGCTCGTTTTGGTGCCCCCACCCCAGCACGGCACCCAGGGCACAAGAGGAAATGGCTCCAGCACCTTTGGGAGAGGTGGTCATTAAATCATCCATGCAAAGAAAGGTTGCTATACCCAGATAATTCAATACCTATAGACTGATGGCTAACATTCCCATCTGTCATGAGTAAGGATGGCGAGCAGGGGGCTCCCATCCAGACTGTTAAGCGCATGCATAGCACTGAGGAATTGGGCAGCCATTCAAAGAGACACAGATCGGGACCGCCTTAACCTTTGGGTTTTATATGTCTGGGTTTTTCCCACGCTTCTTCAGTTTGTTAGGATTCCTGTTATGTACTAGCAATAAAGCATTAGAGACCAGTTCCTTGTCTCAGTGTGTTTCCTGGTTGTTAGGACACCATCCCTGGTTGACTAATCAGATCAGACTTTTTTCAGGAAATATATTTCCTAGGATTCAAACTTAATTGTGGCCTTGGTCAACACAAAAAAATATTGAGGGAAATATATCTGAGGGAAAAGAAGGTGAATACAACTCTGTTTTTTAATCCTAGATGTTTATTTATTATGGTATCTTCTCAAGAGATTACTAAAGGTGCATATTGGTGAAGTTGTTCTGCTCAACTGGGAAATCTTTGCTCATCCTCATTAATGAGAATTCCATCTTACCCACACTTTCTGTTTTCTCTCCTTTTTTTTTCTATCTTTTCCATTTTGTGGCTTTCTGCTTTCCCATGTGCTTTTCTTTAAAATGTTCAGTGGTATACTGTGCAGTGTAGTAGGGTTTCACCCCAGATTACAAGTAGCCTATAGGTTTCCCATATGACCACTTTACCTCAAGTAACTAGAAAAACTATGCAGTAATAAATTGCTGAACTTATTTTAAATAAATAGGAAAAATAGGAAGGTCAGGGAAGGTGTTTTTGTTTTTTTTTAAATAAAATTTCTACCAGATTTTGAAACTGCAAACTTGCATTTGTGAGGTAAGAATTATAGCTATTGTGCTATTATAGCAGTCATGGTCAAGGTAGCTCTAAAAGATAGTAGAAAATAACATGACAGGAAGAATTTGTAGGAGAGCTGTGTTAATCTATGGCAGCAAAAAAATCAGAGGGAGTCTGGTGGCACATTTTCTGACTAACAATTTTTAATAGAATTTGTAAATTGGTGACCTGAAGCTCACTTCATCAGATGCAACAGAAAGAATTTTTAAGCTGCTGGTTGTGCCTACATATATGTACATTTTAACACTTTGAAATACGTGTGTTGATATTTATACATACACATATCCATCCATCCATCCATCCAGGAAGTTCCACCCACAGGAAGGAATAAAAGTAGCAATTGCTTTCCTGCAACAAAAAGGTGGAAGGTCATAGCCCACCAACCAGACTAAATATGTTGCAAGCCAGTTTAGACTCAAGCCGGCATAGCACAGGACAGGAGCAGCTTAAACGGTAAATACAAATATGCCTTAATGATACAGTAGAAGTACTATTTCTTTATCCATTCTCCCCACAACATATTTTATGGATTTTATGTTTCAACTGAGAACAATGCCCTGCATTAAGAAGAGGCAGTGGGTATATAACTTGCAAAACAATTAGAAGACAAATCTTTACATTTCTGGATACATATAGGCAGAAAACATTTGCAGAACAGTATGCATGTAATATGGACCTAGCAGTTTTTGGACAGTAGAAAATTAATTTTCCTATGGCTTCATGTCATTTATATTTAAAAATATAATCTTTAGTAGTTTGAGGTTGAACTGAGGAAGATGACAGCTTCCATAAATTAAATAATTAAATTAAGAACTTTTGAACACCTATACCTTGGATTATATTTTTATTTAAGAATATTGTTTTATTGTATTTTAATGATTATTTATTCTTGTTTTATTGTAAACCTACCAGAGTTGTTTTTTGAGTGAGATGGGCAGTGACTAAATTTGAAAAATAAATAAATACCACAATTCAATCACTTATTTTCCTTAAGTTTGGACTTCTGAAAATATCTATTCATCTAATTTTATTTGAAGTTTATTTCTTTCTTTTGTCATAGAAGTCTGTTATATGGTTAGTTTGATTGTCCAAAACTAGATGGCTTTTTAAAAGTCTTTAGCCAGTGCATACAAGGTACAATTATAATGCGAAGGAATAATAATTTCTGTATATTTTTATTTTACTGACTCTGTTCTTTGAATTTTAGATAGTTGTTTGATAATGATGATGACAACAATGAATGGCAATAGCAGCATAGAGATAACAGTAGAAGTAATGGTAATATTTTCTGCTTGTATTATGTATTGACCATGTGACACTGAAGGACAGAGATGCTTATACATTTATCCAATAGACAAATATATCCTGCAAGTTAGGGATAGGGAGTAAGAGCTTGATTTCCTAGGCAAATATACTTCATATGAAAAGTCCAAAGTGGACATAAGCCTAATTTTTTAATCTATGGTCTATCAAATCTCACAAAATGGTCTAGGGATTGAGATTTCAAGATTAGAGTTAAAAACTTGATCCTTAGACCATTGTCTTAGAATTTGAAATGGGTTTAAAATGTTATGATATATATCATATCTATATCTATATCTATACACACACACACACACACACACACACTTGTAAATGGCCCAGATCTATTGGAATGGATAGTATATAAATCTCTAAATAAATAAAATGAATCAATCAATATAAATAAACCAGAGATACATATTAAGGGTTTTATCTTATACTGATGTGAGGGGTCTACAGCATACCTGTTACCATGATTTTCTGATTCCTATTACCAACTTTCTATAAAATGCAAGGCAACTTTAATATGTATTCATTCAAATGAACAGCCTGAGAATAGTCTCTCTGACAGCTTTTTCTACTCCACATCATGACTGAAAGTGTGAAGAGATTTTCAAAAGATCAACAAGACATTTGTTGCTCACTTTCATTATTTAAGTGAACAGAATTACATTAGCTGAGTATAATTAGCATTGTGCACGTGAAGTGGAAGAGCATGCTTGCATAGTTGGGGTCTACTTTTGATGTCTTTCATTTAAATCTCCCCCTTTAAAAGAAGACTTGTCATATTTTCTGATTCTTTGGTTAATTAATATTGAATCCCTACAGCTGCATGTCAACAAAATGAAGTGCTGCTAGGGCTGTTTACATTTTCTGATGTAATACTCCAGGTTGGCTTAGAGAGTCAAATAAGTGGCGATGGTGGATGTGGGAGTTATATTTCTGAGACAACTGTGAAACCCACTTTGGTCTAGTGGTTAAGGCTCCAGGCTAGAAACCAGCAGACTGAGAGTTCTAGTCCCACTTTAGGCATGAAAGCCGGCTGGGTGACCTTGGGCCAGTCACTCTCTCTCAGCCCAACTCACCTCACAGGGTTGTTGTGGGGAAAATAGGAGGAGGAGTACTAGGTATGTTCGCTGCCTTGAGTTATTTATAAAAATATAACGGTGGGATAAAACAATCTAAAACAAAAGCTGACACAAAACCATGCACAGATGCAAGAATATCAGATGTGAAAAAAGATCAGAGGAAGAAACACCCAAGCTCCTGTTTTGCACATTAAAACTATAATCACTTATATATGTACTTAGAGGTAAACCCAATGGGATCTACTCTGAGGTAAGTGTAGGGAAGAGATGTATTAGAATGCATTGAACCAATCCACGTCATATTCTCAATATAAATATTTGCATGGAATACCAGATAAATAGTCTTTGTGGAATGTAGAGCACACATTCAGATAATAGGGACTGAAAAACAAAATAAGGTGCATTCTAAATCCAGAATTGAGCAAAACCTAGTTTGCAACGAATCAGATTAGCACAAAAGAACATACAAGTTTCAAATTTCCAGTCTTTTTTAATTTGTATGTACCATCAAAAAAAGGTAAGCAATACTTTAAATAGTCTAAAAGTTGTCCACAGAATTGAGGTCTGAAGTTTAGATTCACTCTGAAGATGCCCATTACTAGGTGCTGCAAATGTCAAATTATACCCAGCATTATAAGAGAAAGAGCACTGGCAAAGGCCCACAGTCCTGGGAATATAAAAGATCGATTTTTTCCTTGAGTGAACTGCACAGATTGTGGTTAAGCAGAAAGGGTGGGATGACAAATGTTATATTAGCAGGTCTGGATATTAAGTTTAGATAGTTCACTAGGATAAAATATATAAATTATAGCCAATTTGTGTGGTATTGCCTAGTGGCTAGAAGGAAGAGGAGAATTTTTCTGTAACTCCAGGCTCTGGTAACAATAATAATATCTCTGTAGGTACTACATACTTAATTGGGTCAAGGCAAGATGAGTTTATTGTACAAACACCCTAACTCAGTTAGTGGAAGAGCAGAAGACAGAAGGAATTAGGTTTAACTTCAAAAAGTCTCTGTTTAGGATTAAACTAACCCATCCACCCCCCATCAGCTGTGTCTCACAAAGAGATATAAAAGAGGGGAAATATGTGTTTTTTTTAAAAAAAACTGAAAAAAAACACATTGCAATTGAGCAATTTACTTGAGCTGTACCAATATTGTTTTAATTTCAAACCTTCTATGTTTGTTCTGTTTAATTCTTCTTGTTTATTACAACATGCAATACAGTCTCTTAGATGTTGGCTCAGGAGTGATCCCACTGACTTGAGAATCACATGAAACAAGAGCAGGCAGCCTGCCACTAGCAGGCATTTTTGCTTCTCCCCCAGTTTTTAGGGTACAGTAGTGCTACCAAAATGTGATCACAAAATGGTAATTTCTGGAGGCGAGGTTTTCCTTCTTTCTTTTTAAAAACAGTTTAAAGTTATATGTTAAGCCTCTGAGAAGCTCAGCAAAGAAACAGCTCCCACTGCTGCAAAGTACTTAAGTTATCGGACTTGGACCAGAAACGCTCAAGTTCAAGTCCTGACTCAAGCGAGTCCACACTGCTAACTTTGGGCCAGTTGCTTCTGTTATCCATAAAACATACGGATTGGTCGAAGAGATAGCAACTGGTGTCTCATAGACCAATCCACATGTTTCTCTAGTGATAAAATAAGGAGACACCCATCTCCCTCATATATGCAGTTTTGAGCTCCCAAGAGAAAAAGTGAGATGTAGATAAAGAACAGAGAGAGGGACCAATGGTTTTTTTTTTTTTTTGGTTGTGGCCATTGTGGTGATGTTACTGACCACAACTCCTGTAGCCTTTGGAAGCCAGCAACTGATTTAAGGAGGACAGTGTTCCTCCCAGAGCATCAGAGACTTTCTGCATATTCACTCGTACAGGATTGTTGTCTTAATTTATTTGTCTTTAGCTTGTGTCTGACTTTAATTCTCCTCTTTCCTTGCTTCTTCTTTAGAAAGCCTCTTGCATTTTTTTAGGCTCTCTGATGAATATCTTGTTTGAATCTAATGTCACATTTCCGAGTAAATATAAATAGCCTGTTTGTTTCCCTACTCAGGGAGGAATATTTTGCTTGCAAATATATTGCTAATGCTTGAATGTTGCATCTACTTAGAGGAATTCTAATTATCCTTGCATTTTGAATAAGCCTAGAAGAATGCATAGAGTAAGAAAGGGCCTTACAGATAATTAAATCCACTTTTCCTCTCCTGGAGCCATTTCAGCATCCCCTCAGATCATTCCTGCTTTAAAAAGTGTCTAAAAAAGGAAGGGTTCACAGTCTTTCAAGTTGGATGAGTTCCTTTTCTAGCAATTTGTAGCCTTTATTTTGGATCTTTCTGACAGAAAGAAATTTGCCCTATTACCTGTTTTAGGGGCAGGTCCACTGCCTGCTTGTGAATTGTTCCCAACAGTAGGATTCAAAGTAAAGGATCCTTTTTTTGTTTTGCAATGCCATGCCACAGACCCTTCAAAGCTTCAAATTTGTAATGCTGAATTGTAATGACCCTTTCCTTTCCTTTCCTTTCCTTTCCTTTCCTTTCCTTTCCTTTCCTTTCCTTTCCTTTCTTCCTTGTGAGGTGAGGTGAGGTGAGTTTCTCCTTGGCTTGACTCAGCTCCCTTTTACCTATATACAACCAAAAGTTCCAATGACCACCTGCTTTCTCCAGTGACACCGTAACATCACCAGCACTGTTTTTGGAAGTGCCATCAGGGGTCCCCAGCTGTCCAGTTTGCCCTAACCCTTGCCCTTGCTCTTTACCAAGCCTTCTTAGCACTTTGATATCAGCCCTTTTGAAATCAAAACCCTTAGTTGCTATTCCATTTTCCAGGCATCCTTGGCTGCTACCCCTCATGCCACCCTAATCAAAAAGGGGCAGTGTTATGAAACCAAAGAGATGACAGGGCCTTTGTCTGGCTTTTGGAACAGGTAATTCAGGGATATTATATCTCAAACATATATGCCAATACTTCAGTGACTTATGAGTCATCACAGCTGGGAGCATTTTGAAATAGTTATGTGTAAGATACATTTATTAAAAGGTCAACCATTTTTTTCCCTTACTCCTACAGGAGAATTTTAGACATTTGTTTCAAATGCCAGGGATTATACTCTTCCATTCTGCTTCTCACACCTAAGCAACACCATCCATTTCAGCACTATGACCAGAGGCAATTTGTTCTGAATTTATGAACAAATGACAAATTAAAAAAAGGAAGAAAGAAAACAAAACACCAAACCATATGCCAGATGTCCAATAAACTACATGCTTGGAAAGGGCACAGAATTGTGAGATAATGCACATCTATTATTTTGTGGCTCCAAGCTTTACAGTAAGCTTTTAACAAAGCAATCCTATACCTTTCTATTCAGAATTCCACCGAGATTAATAAAACCTACTCCTAGGTAAGCAACTATAGGCCTATATTCTAAACTTGAATTGATTAATCAATGAAGATCAATTGTGATAAGAATTTTAATTAGTAAAGCTCAGCATTAAACAAACAAGAAGTGGAAGGAGCCCTGAAGTTGAATACTACACCAAACACTGTTTTTAGATTTCTCAGTGTTTCTCTTTTTCTACAAAATATTATTTTTCCTACTTCAGTCTCTGGGTGTTTTAGGATTTCTTTAAATTGTCTTCTTGAACTAACCTAATTATTTCAAAAGAACAGGGTGTGGTGGTTGCCCAACATGCAGACCTGAAAAAGTTCGCTGGGAAGAGTTCCCTCATGATATCACACCTTTGAGGAAGAGAAACAGAGGAAGTCAGGGAGGCCGCAGAAAGCTATAGAGGTATTTATACAATGAAAGATTTCTTAAATGCACACTTTATCCAAATCGTATCTAAGATAAATGCAAAAAGCATGTATTTCACTATAGCAGGATTCTCCAAAGTGGTCCGTATTGACCCCCAAGGGTCAATGGGACTATTCAAGGGGCCATTGTTGTTGTTGTTCATAGTACTATTAGTTAAAGCAGTATTTATTAAATTATTTTCATACAATAAATATTTGGGGGTCGATGAACAATCTGAAACTTCACAAAGGGGCCAATGAGCTGAAGAGTTTGGGGAACCCTGTACAATAGGGACAGTGTTTGCAAAGAACTTTTGTATCTTGAGGAAGATGGACTAGCATGGCAGTTAACATGGGGATTTTCTGAAGCCATCTATGGTAAAAAATTATTTTCTCTATTTTCTTAATTGTTTTTAATGTCTGGAAGTTAGGAATGCATGCTATATATTTTACCAAGGTCTCTGGGTTGCTTTGAACCTTGCCACTGACACACACACTGGCTATGCAATGGTATATTTACCCTAGGTTCCAACTGCTGCTATATTGAGCAAGGTAACCAGTATCTGAAGAATCATAAGCCTCTTGTACCCTTGCAGTTCCTGTTCCATCAAATGGAATGAGAGTAGTTCAAAACATGCTGAAGAATTTTCAGCAGTAACATTTTCCTGAGAGGAAAATTATAAGGTTGATTTGGAATTCTAGATAAGTTGGAATAACTTGCAAGTGTACAGCCTTGGGTTTGAACTGCCCTGCAAGGAAGGAACTCACTAGTGAGGATTTGCTGTTTCTTCCTCCATTCTCAATTTCTTTGAAAAGACTCTCAAGAATAGCTTGAATTTCCAAGCCAGAACTTTCTGGGTGCAGTGGAATTCATTCTGTTTCATTCATCAACAATGACTCCACCAGTTTTGGAGGATAAAAAGAATCACATTTTCCAAGCTTAATTTTACTTGTGAGAAATAGGATTTATACCAAATGAAAGTCAGGCCATATCAAATAAGAATTTTTCCTGCATTTTAACTGCTCTGTACTTTCCTACCTGTCACATGACATCAGCACCAACCCAGCAGTAGTATACTTCAGCACCCTAAAATATAACTTCCTCTCTAACCATTGAAAGAAAAAGTTTTCCCTTCCTGAGTGCTATAGATAACACTGACATTTCAGTAAATGTGTTCTCTGTGTTATGGCATTTTCTTTCTCATTGAACAGCCTGCCTGCCATAATCCCCAATCTCCCTGTTCTATTTCATTCAGCTGGCTCAGGGAAAAGCCCTCAATCAGAGCTTTGTTGCCTCGATAGCTTGCTACACTATGAGGAATTGGTGTGGTAACATTTTTCACAAAGCTAGCCAGATTAGTACTGTGGTGAATTTAAGATTTTGTGCTTCTCCTTTTATTTCAGTGAGGCTGGACAGTTGAGACTGGTACTTCTGAAGCCAAGAGAGTAAGCATCGATAGGCTGGTGTTCTCAAGGTTAATTGGCTAAGTGAGGTTGAATCATGTTTGGGGTCTGTGGGAATTGAGGACAAACTGGTGAAAACATGGGTTGGGTTGGGTTGGGTTGGGTTGAAAATATACTGAGAATGATTTGCAAGTAAAAAGTGTGGCAGAGCTCAATATTTCAGTTCAAAAATTATTTTAATCAGTTAATTGATAAAAAGACAGGTGTTTATTCAGCTGATACTCTTTACTCAATGGACAATTTTAATTAAATCCTTTCTATTTGTTGCCAATAGAACATTTGTATCAATTATTAAGAAACTGATTTACTGGCTTTTCATCAGAATACGTCTTTCTATTTTTCCCCCCCATGTGAAGTAGATAAACAGATGTCTGCTTCATGCATTAACCAAGTTCTGTTGATAAATGTGAAAAATGCCCTAAGAAGCAGCTTCTGAAAGAAATGAACATGCTGCCCACTGATCAGCTTCTTAAAAGCAGAACTTCCTAGACCTGAATATGAATTAGTCTCCCTAATGTGACAGCACATTCCAATGCGTAGCTCTTAATATTCAAAGTATTTGCATTTTTGTGCAGTAGATATTTCTGAGTGTAAATCAGATGGTTTTGATTAAGTGCATATGGGAGAGAGGCTCAAGAAATATGCTCGTGGAAATCAGAGCACATTTTGAAATGTGGACCCTTATGAAGCACACAGAGCAAATATCTAAATATTGGGAAACATTGCAATATTCTTGGCACGCCTGCCTTCCAAAAGAACATTTTATTTTCTTGTCAGTGACTTTGGAATTTGCACCACAGTTGTTCAATGACTAAGGAAAGTCATGCCAAGAGAGATAAAGCTTTATTTTAAGGGCAAAGACATAAAATAAAGACCAAGCTGAACAATTGTACACCTGTTTCCCATAGTAAAAAGGTATCTCAAATCTGCTTTTCCTTGAAAAATTTGGCCAGGGAATATATTTCAAAAGCTCAATGGCCCACAACATTATCCCCGGTGCTCTGTGCTGTGTGCCTAATTGGGCTTTTTCACATTTGCATAAGCATGATGCTTCATGATTAATGCATAAGGCACAGCATGGAGCCCTGTACCAATTCATCTGTATATTCATCCCTGGTTCTCCCCCCCACCCCACCCGCCTCAAAACATGCATTATGCCAAAAGTGTAATCCATCATATCTGTAGCTATGGCTATGTTATTGAAAATCAAACTCTATAAATTTAATTTAAAAATGCCATCTGCAACTTAAAGCTCTTTTGTCTGAAGAAGAGGAAGAAAAAGACTTAAATATTATGCTGCCTATGATACTTACACCTCTGTTGTAATGACAGCTTTTCTCTCTCTCCCTCTCTCTTTTATTATTATTTTCAAAATGAAGTATCAAGTGTGTCATTATAGTGCTGGGAAGTTTACAAGATCAGATAAAATATGAAGATATTGTTGTATTAACCTAATTAGTATTTCTTCCCCTTACTCTTGGGTCTGCTTTAACCTGATCTGAACAGCAACTGGCTCCTCTAAAAGAGCAACAGGATGTTAATAATTCAACACCCCATCCACTCACAGATGCTAGATGGACAGTGAACCCCAAAGTGAAAAACTGATGACAAAATAGAAAGAGTAAAAAATAAAATGGAAGTTAATTTTAATCTAGCTCAGACCAGATTTATACAAAATGTTTACATATTACATTGGTTGTGCTCCATCATATTATAGGAGGTACAAATCTTGGTTTGTAGATGCAGAAGCAACAAAAATATTGAAGTACCACGATCAGCTTATTGTTCTGGAACCCTTTATGGGCTAAAGCCTCCTTTGTCAGAAGCATGAAGCAGACACCCTGCTGCATTAATTTTCTACTTGCTGATTTTTGTTTGTTTCTTTGCTTTTCATAACAAAGCATTACAGCTTTTGATTGTCCAAAAGTCTGCAGTCTGGAGTCATATAGTGTTTTACAATCACAGGATTATAGGATTGTATATTCTTTGCATAGCTAAACCAGATAAGGTCTTACTTAAGACAGAGGTGAATACAATGTAATGAGGTATTCACAGGACCCAGGCTCAGATTCTATTGAATTTGGATTTTCCATCCTGGGAATAGAACAGAATTCCATACACAGAATGAGGCCATTCAACTTCTTATGCTTTACTCCCCAAAACCACTCCTGAATTTTGTGGATTCTGGGGAGCAGCCAGAGAAATAGGTACCCCCTCAAGTAAGCTTAAATGCCTTTCAACTGGCTTTCCTTCTACAAAATATAGCTATATCAGTTTAAGCCACAGGATTTTAAAAATATATATTATTTTTCTTTTAATTAATGGAAGGGGCAGTTGATTAAAAATATTGGGGAAGATGGAATGCTGATGGCTGAACTAGCATTGGTACACATGTCTGTCATGCAACTTGGAGAGGAGAATTATGATTTCTGCAAACAAGGTAACATTCTTCGGAAGGCAGGAACTGTATTTCATGGAAAAGAGAGTTGCTGGGAACATAGGGTCATATTTCCATGCTCACTCCCGGATTGTTTCACCTAGCCTACTGCTGCCCTGTTTCCTAGGAATATATAGCAGATGGGCAAATCATTGCAAAAAATCTCAACTGGGTACAATTTTTTCTGCTAGAATTGGGCTGTAGATTGCCATCTGAAGATGCCAATAGCAATGAGAGCAGGGTACTTCTTTTCTGTGATGTGTTGCTTCTTAGACTTTCATTGATGCACAGTTCTAAAAAATGGAAAATCGAAAGCAGTATAAATAAAAATGGGGTGGGTAGTAGCTGTCTATATATATTGTGTGTGTGTGTTTGTGTACACAGTATATTCCACCAAAGCAGCTACTGGGTATAGTAGCTGTCTGCCTTTCTGTCTGTGTATGTATGTGTGTGTGTGTGTGTGTATTGTGTGTGTGAAAAAAAAAACCCTTCTCAATCCTATGGATGGTATGTGTCTTCCTCAGTCTCAGGTCCTCTACCAGAGGCCTGGGAGTTTGAGGGTTCTGCGCAGTATCTTAGCTGTTCCTAGCACTGCACTCTTCTGGACAGAGAGTGCTGATGTTGCTCCTGGATCTGTTGGAGCCACTCTCCCAGCTTGGGAGTCACAGACCTGAGTGCTCCTACCACCACTGGGACCACTTTGGCCTTCACTTTCCACACCCTCTCTAGTTCCTCCTTCAGGCCCTGGTACTTCTCACATTCCTTCTTCCTGATGTTGCTGTCACTTGGCACTGCTACATCCATCACCACCGCTATCTTGTCTATTACTAGACAGTGTAAAATACTTTTCTATTACGGTCCTTGTCTATTACTAAGTTGTCCGGTTGATTGGCCAGTACCTACCTGTCTGTCTGGATCTGGAAGTCCCACAGGATCTTAGCCCTGTTATTCTCCATGACCTTCTGTGGAATCTCCCATCTGGACTTGGGAGGGTCTAGCCCATACATTGTGCAGATGTTCCTGTACACAACGCCAGCTACTTGGTTGGGTCATTCAGTGTATGCTGTTCCTGCCTGCATCTTACACCCTGCCACTATGTGATGGACTGTCTCTGAGGCCTCTCTGCACAATCTGCACCTTGGGTCCTGTCTAGTGTGGTAGACCCCTGCTTCTATGGATCTGGTGCTTAGTGCCTGTTCTTGTGCTGCTATGATCAGTGCCTCAGTGCTGTCTTTTAGTCCAGCCCTTTCCAGCCACTGGTAGGATTTCCCAAGGTCAGCCACCTCAGCTCTCTGTCGATGGTACATCCCATGCAGGATCTTGTCTTGCCATGGCACTTCCTCTGCTTGATCTTCCTCCTATGACTGCTGCTGCCTCAGGCATTCTCTCAGCAGCTCATCTTTAGGTGCCATCTTACCGATGTCCTCCTGGATGCTCTGGGTCTCATCCAGGACAGTAGCTTGGATGCTCACCAGACCCTGTCCTCCCTCTTTCTGTCTGGTGTACAGTCTCTGGGTGTTGGACTTGGGGTGGAAGCCTCTGTATATTGTGAGGAGCTTCCAGGTATTCACATCGGCAGCCTCCATGTCCTCCTTTAGCCAGCTCACTATACCAGCAGGGTATCTGATGACTGGCAGAGCATACATGTTGATGGCACGGATCTTGTTCTTCCCATTGAGCTGGCTCTTCAGGACCTGTCTTATCCTTTTGTGGTACTTGGTTGTTGCTGTCTTCCTTGCCTCCTCATCGTGGTTCCCATGCTTCTTTGGGATACCAGGGTACTTGTAGCTGGTCTGTATGTCTGCTATGTGGCTTGCTGGTAGTTCCACCCCATCAGTCTGAACTACCTTCCCTCTCTTTACTACCATCCGGCCACACTTCTCCAGTCCGAATGACATACAGTGCCCTCACTGTAGATCTGTGTCAGGTGGACAAGTGAGTCTATGTCTCATTCACTCTTAGCATACAGCTTGATGTCATCCACATAGAGGAGGTAGCTTATGGTAGTTCCACTTTTGAACTTGCATCCATATCTAGTTCTTGTGATAATCTCGCTGAGGGAGAGCAAGATTATCATTCAAGCCCATGCAGAACAGCAGTGGGAACAGTGTATCACCTTGGTATATGCCACACTTGATGGCCACTTGTGCGAGCTGCCTTGAGTTGACTTCCAGTGTTGTCTTCCACAGTCCCATTGAGTTCCTGAGGAAGATCCTGAGTGTCCTGTCGACTTTGTATAGTGCCAGGCATTCACAGATCTATGTATGTGGCATTGGTCATAGGCTTTCCTGTAGTCAATCCAGGCTGTGCTCAGATTGGTCTGTCTAGACCTTGAATCTCAGGCAACTGCTCTATCTATGAGCAAATGGTGTTCGGAGCCTCTGGTGTTGTTCCCAATGCCCTTCTGAGCTGTGCTCATGTACTGGCTGATATGGTCCTGCAGCTTGGCAGCTATGATGCCTGATAGGACTTTCCATGTTGTGGGGGGGCAGGTTATTGGCCTGTAGTTGAATGGTGTTGTTCCCTTGTTGTGGTCTTTCATGATTCGCACTGTCCTACCTTGTGTTAGCCAGTCTGGGTGGGAGCCTGCTGCTAGCAGTCAGTTCATCTGTGCTGCTAGGCATTCATGCACTGCTGTTAGTTTAGCCAGTAGGTGTGGATCATGTCTGGGCCAGGTGCTGTCCAGCTCTTCATGTTCTTGACTTGCTGTTGGATGTCTGCTACTGTGATGGTGACTGGTTCCTGCTCTGGGAGATTTCTGTGGTCTGCTCTCAGATCCTGCAGACACTTTGCACTGGTGTTATGTGTCTTTTCTTTCTCCCATATGTTCTTCCAGTACTGTTCAGTTTCTGCTGTTGGTGGCTCTGCTGTTGTTGCACTGCAGTTGGGAGTACACCTTGAATGGTTCTTTGGTGAACAGGGCACTTATCTTCTTGGCCTCTGCTTCTCTAGTGTATCTCCTCAGGCTGGTAGCCAGTGCTGTGAGCCTTTGTTAGCAGTCTCTAGGGCTTCAGATGGAGTCAGGCCGTTGTATTTTTTTAGTAGCCAAGTCTTTTCCTTAATCTCTGCACACTTCTGTAGTTCCACCAGCTGACTAACTTCTCTCTGAGTTGCCTTGATCTTAGCCTCCAACCTCATTTTCCAGGGGCAGTATGTACATGTTCTTGATCATGTAGCCAAGCATCTCCAGGATTACAGTGGCTGTGGCATATACTAGTTCAGTGGTTTGAGTTATGGTACTAGTAGGGATTGTTGCGAGGGCTCTGTTGGCATCTTCTAGCATACTATCTGATGGTACTTCTCCACTGAGCCTTGGTAATCAGTCTCAAGAGTTGACTGTAGCTAGTTTATCCATGATCTCATGCCTCATATCAGCTGCTGTGCTCTGTAATGGAGGTGGTGGCAGTGATGTTCCAACTTGTGATATTCCAGTGGTACAAATAAAAATGGGGTGGGGTGGAGTAGCTGTCTGTCTGTCTGTCTATCTATCTTGTGTGTGTGTGTATTTTATTTACACACAGACACACACACACATATATATATATATATATATATACACATATATATATATATTCCATCAAAGCAGCTACAGGGTGGAGTAGCTGTCTATATATATATATATATTGTGTGTGTGTGTGTGTGTGTATTCCATCAAAGCAGCTACACCAAGCCTTCAAACAGCTGCAGTTGCTTCATGGCTTCTGGAGCAGATCCAGAATGGCACTGAAGTGGCTTGACAAATGCTTTGTGCAGTGCCAATATATTATTAGGTAAGTCTTGGTGCATGTTTTGTTCTGAGCATGATTCATTGGCAATAAGCATAGGGCTTACATCACAGGACTTTCTTTTGGTAGCATTTTCATCCTCTTGTTTTCTGAACAGATGCACAGATCCATACAATGCACTTTTTTTTTTGGTATGTTGTATGCATGCATTATAATGAAGTACCAGAAAATGCATACAAAGAAGCACCTTTAAATGAAGAATGATCATGACTTTAAATGCCATGGCTGAGAAAGAACTGGGGTTCTTTTCACTAGCTCCAAAAACATATATGCCAAGTTTTCATGGAATTCTTAAAACTGTCTCCTAAAAACAGATTGGTAATTCTAATATACACTGGTGAGTGAGAAAACAGACTTAATGAAATAATCTCAAATTGCAAAAATATAAAATAGAATTATGAGGATCTTTTCCAAAATTACGCCTGGAATAAAAGAGAAATAAATTTATTTTATAACGCTTTAGCCACTAAAATCTTGTGATCAAATGGTAAAAGACATTGGAAATTAGATTCTTATTTAAAGTACTTCTAAGAACAGACAGAAACAATAATGCCACAGAAAGTACTAAAAATTAGCCTATAACAATAGTAAAATATCTAGTTAGTTTGCATTTTTCAATGTAGGTCACACCAGCCCTGCCTGAACCAATATACCAAAGTTACTGTATATATTGAGTTTTCTGAATCTCAGTTGACTACATATATGAATAAAAAGTATCCATGGTAAATTACATAACTGAGTGAACTCTAAGATGTAATGAAATAAATGTTAAGTATGAAATAATGAATATTAATAGGTTTTGTCCCTCTGCTAGTGTGATCATTCATTGATGTATAGAAGAATGCTTGATTCTTCAAAGTTCTAAAATATTCTCATTACATTTTAAGATGTCATCTGATATTAGAAAAAGCTTGTAACTATGAGCCAATTCAACTAGCAAACAAAGCATTAACATGATAAAACACTTTGTCTTTTTTTCATGTAGGAGATACTACCTGGGTAATTTTAATTTATGAATTATGCATACTTCTTCTTTTTTTTTTTTTTTTTTTGCCTCCAATGGATGTTCAGTGGCAGCTAGGATGAGTTTCTGAAGAATCTAATAATGGAAAAATGGCATGACTTTACTAGAAATGAAACTGAATGACCAGGTATCAATACAGTAGGAACCTACTTTTTTACATGCTGAGCTGCAGTTAGCTGCTTCCCACCTCACCTTCTGCTGCAGACTGGCAGAATAGTTGGTGCCATGTGATGGCTGAGAATAAGGTTTCTGCTTCATAGAGATTAGTCTGGCCACTGAAACCTGGGGGATTTCCAATGCCTTAAGATGGGAAAGGAATTGCACTGAAAACACCCGAATTCTAACAGAAACAACACCCTAGTTTTAATGAGTCTTCCCACAGAACATTATCTTGATCTGGGAGACCATACATACATACATACAACATATTTAATATCTAAAAAAAAAAAAAAAAAAAGCCCTACTACTTGGGATTCATCTCTTGGGGCCACAAGTGCAAAGACATGCCAACACCTGGTAGCAAAGACCAGCTGGTGATGGAGAAAAGTATATTTTCTATTTGCACACAGTTGAAGTAAAGGAGTGAAAGAGAAAGTGCTAATGATTAGTAGAACTGCAAGAATGTTCAGCTAAGAGCCAGGACAAATTTTGTATGTATTATGCATAGAACACCACATTTTTAGTACTAGTTCTTGCAGATAATAAGGCATACTGCCTTTAAATATTTGTTCCATTCTATTTTTTTTAACTTTCCAGCTAAAGTTATGTTTAAAAAAATCAGAGAGGCAGTGCATGATAGACCATACATTTTTAATAAAAAATATATCAAATAATGTATTTTCTCAAAATGAAAATGATAAGAAACATTGGCATTGCATTAAGGTATGCAAAAACAAAACAAAAACAAAAACCCAACCCACAAACTCAAAAGGTATTACAACATTCTAGATGGTTCTTAGTATCAGGAATGCTGTTTTATTGCTCCTGCTTCCCACAAGCTGGATATAAGAGGGATGCTTGAGAAAGAGGTCATTCTTTAATTTGGGGGGGGGGGTTATATAGCCATTTAATTTCAAAAACTGTTTGGTAATTCCATAGGATGCTTCTGCTTGGGAAATAGAATAGAACATGTCAAAGAAAAAGAAAAAGAACAGAGTATAATAAGGAAGTGTCAGAAAGAACAGGCAATCCTGTGTACAGGAAATAAAATGAGTGATCCCCCACCCTCTTTTGATTATGGTTCCATCCTCTATTTGTTCAGCATTGCCCGCCATTGGCATATGGTCTCCAATGATTTGTTCCAAAAGGAGAGAGGCCCTCAAGAAAAGGCTTCCCACCTGTTTTGATGAAACAGAATAAATTTTCCTAGCCTGTTGGTCTCTCCAAATAAGATGGACTAGAATCCCTGTCACACCCATTACTCATCTTGGCAGGATTGGATTTGCAATCTAGCACATCACCAGATTGTGGAAACTGGACTACATTCAACACTGCAAAAGCAAATAACTCATTTTTATCAGCATTCTTTTGTTGTATCTTTTTCTGTTCCATTGCAGGTGATACTGACAAATGAGTCCACCTATGTCTGTGGTAAGTTGTGAATGAGAATCTTACAGTACAATTGTATGCATGTTTGCTCCGTGGAAGGTCTCTCTGAGTTCAATGGGACTTGATCCCAATATAATCTGTTTAAGATTCCATTTTAAAAGGACATTATGAGCCTGAATCAGTTCCCATAAAACGTTCAAACTCACCTGGATAATTGTCTTTGTTTAGTTCTGTATTTTATACCATCCCATCATAGATTCTACCTAAAGAAAGCCGCAATCCAGAAAACAAAATCAATTTTTAAAAAATGACTTCCTGTGAATGAAATGCCAGTTAAGGTTGGAAAAAGGAGTACCAGTTTAATTTGGGGAGGAAGAAATCAGACTGGAAAAAAAAAAAAAAAAAACAGTGCATGTCAAGCATTTTAAATGCAGTTTGTATCCCTATTTATATGTCTGAGACATGATATAGTGCCTTTGTTTGTGCCTTTACAAAATACATATTTCAACTATATTACCTTCAGCTACTTCTGCTGCTTTGGAATTTAGAAGCCAGTGAAGGATCAGGGACAGTGTTGGAGGTGAGAGAGAAGCTGCTAGCTTTTGACACCCTTCCCAATGCTGGGGCAGAAGAGAAGGGCCATACTATTCTCTCTTGATGATTATGTGCTTCTTCACAGCCACTGAATGAGTCACAGGGTTACTGCTCTAGGAAAAGTGATAATAGCTCTAGCTGATTATCAGGGATACTCTCATCTATCACTTGTTTGAAGTGTTTTGTCAAAATGAACTCTTTTCAACATGTGTTGAAATCTTTTATTTCCCCTTTTCCCTGAATGCTATTCTGGATGCTGTCCAACCTTACCTGGATGCTGAAGCTAAGGAAGGTTGGGACTAGTTCATACATGTGCGAGAGGCCATCAGAGAACTCCAGGGTTGTGGGAAGCCCAAAAGCATCCCACTAGAAAGCAAAAAACACCACTTCTGTATTACTGCCAAAAAAACCTTCAACTTTGTGACCCCCTGCAGTAATTCAAAGGAGTTTTTATTTTATTTTTTATCTTCTCTTCAGTGTTGGGTCCTCTGTTTCTTATTTTCTTAGGGAAATCTATAAAGCACTGAATAACCTACAAATATCACCATTTAGACCGAAACCTTACAACACCTGTCGATACCCTGGTGGTGCTTTAGGATGGAGGGGCCCACTGTATTCTACAGTTCTGCTGATCCAATAATGGAACTTTTCCTCCCTCAACAAAAGGGGTCCAGGGTTTCACAATGAAGATTCTCATTCTGAGACATCTCTCTTCTCTGAACATGCCCAAGAAAGAGGGAGAAAAGCCAGTGTGAATCAGGTGTACCGATTTTCCCTCCAGCAATCCTTTCCACTCCTGCTTTCCCAAAATAAATTTGACAAGGCTTTCAATTAGACAATTTTTCTGCTGTTTATTTTATCCTCCTCATCCTCTTTGGATTGCTCTCTCCTTCATTAAAACATTTTTGAACAATACATGTATTTTTAAAACAAAAACAAACATTTATTTGACAACTCCGCAGGTATCTTAACCTTTCTTCAGACTGATATTCACCGTGTGCATAATTTCTTGCCTGAAGTCTTCACACACTAATAGTGAAGCCAGCCACGTGTAGCCATGAAACAATGCAATGTAGTATTAGAGACAACAGCTTTAATGGTTTTCATGGCACCTCTGTCCAATTTGTATCCTGATTTTGGTATTTAGCAGTAACAAGTTTAAGGCATGCTGTTATCTCTCCTGCCAGTTTACATCACCGGGGAGATGCAGAATAAGAAATATCTCACTTTCTCCGCACAGAGCCAATTTAAGGTGCAGTGTTAATTACAATGACTGAAGAAAAATCTTTAATAATTACCCTTCATTAATTTTGTGATGAATGAGGACTACCAGAACAAATGATGTTTATTGCAGAGAAATGAGTGAATGGGGTCAGTATCTGACTGCAGTTGTGTATGGAGAGCAAAGAATAAACCAATAACACTAGTTATACATTTTCTATTTAATTAGGGGAAGATGAAAAACCAAACTCCCTTAAATCTGAAAATCCCTTAAGCCAAGATTCTAAGATGTATTCATTATTTATGGCTGCAAGAAGGCTTTAGAAGTGTAGTCATCAGGACAGTGGGCTTGTTTCTTTCTCACAGAACTGTTTAGAGAGGTATGAAAAAGACTAAGAAGTTTTAAAAAGAATAAAAAAGGAGGCACAGAGGAGTTATTCTTTACACCAAGGTAGTAACTAGAGAATGTTTTGGATAATTGATTTACACACAGCTTTCATAACACTCATTAAACATTACCATCACCCTGAACTTGGGAAAAGTATATTATCTGAACAAGTGATAAGCTGACATAAACAGTAGGAGTTGAAAAATAAAATACAATGGAACACTTGTTAATTTTATAAATAAAAGAGTTGTGTCCCGCTAGCCCAGCCTTTCTCAATCTTTTGACCCTGGAGGAACCCTTGAAATATTTTTCAGGCCTCAGGGAACCACTGCACATTCAGGCTCAAATATAGGCCAGAAGTTACAAAATTATTATATTTGTTCCATGTGTAGGCCTGTCTATATGCATTGACAGTCCTCTTACACTAAAAATAATGAAACTTACTACCTCTTTAATGTGAAGTTGCCTGAGTTTGAAATAATTTTTTAAACAAATTGTGATCCCCCAGGGAACCCCTAGTGACCTCTTGCAGAACACTAGGGTTCTGTGGAACCCTGGTTGAGAAACCCTGCTCTGGCCACTGGAAAATAAGCTTGACTCAAGGGCATCTTGTAAAGTTTCAAGGAACTCACACACTAAAAACCTATTTTTAGCTTGTACCTATGATGACATCATGCACAAAAAAACTTGCTAATTCCCCTGTTGGATAACTTTCATCTGGAAAAGGTCAATACTGTTCACCAGGCTTACCCAGGTACTAAGTAATTCAAGCTAGAGTTGTAGTGAATCATAAAATATAACCATTGTAATTTAGAAATCCATAACCAGTTTGTACTCTTAAGAAAAAAAAAACCCACACATTTCTAAAAATAGATTTATCCCTTACAGAAATTAGCCTTTTGCGGAAGTTTTATTATATTACCTGATAGATAGATAGATAGATAGATAAAGTAACTGGTAAATGTGTGAAAAATAAAAGGCCCTCTGATATTCTTCATAGATTGTTTGTAGAACTTGCAAAAATGAAGGAAATATTTTAGAATATTGGCTCTTTTTATGGCAAACCACATAAAGCATCAAAGTGAGGCTAAAGATGGAGTGAATTTAGAAAAATGTCCACTCTTCACATTGTTAATAGAGACCTTACAAGGACAAAGTCACAGGAAATATCTGTGTCTGAAAGTATTATCATAATACAACATCTAGTCTGGTTGTTGATTCGAGGGGAAAATGCTTTCTGGAAAGTAATTTAAGATTCTCCAAGTGCAACAAAAGAATGCCTGGGGCCCAAATTATTAAGCACGGGAAAGAAATATTTTATGTAGATTTATCTTTGTAATGAGAAAGCAGCTGCCTATTGACTTCTGAGTAGCACGAATTCTTAGTTCTCCCAAGAGCTCTATTTATGTTAGACATGGTAAAAATAATCATTGTCACCATCGTCGTCATTGTCCAAGATTAAGAATAGAGACTGAGAGATAGATTGAAAGAGCAAGAGCTTTTTATCCTCACTGATCCAGTCCTTCAACAGAAAGAGTACCTCATGTAGATAGAGGTGCACCATAAGCATAAGATGCACCATAAACTCCCAGAGACATCATTATCATGAAAGCCTATTCTGAACCTGTCAAGAAAAGAGTAAAACTTTGCTGTCAGGAAACAAAGTTTGCAGCTCTCTGCCCCATCATCTTGATTTCCCAGGCCTGTTCTTTGTATCCTACCAAAAGTAGGAAGAGATACTGTTACTCCCAATATTCTAAGGTAATTCTACATTTCTGGCAGATGAAATTTGAGGCCTGTCATGGCTGTGGTTTGCTGACTTAAGCCAGATGTGGAGTGAAGGAAAAGAGGAAAACAACAGCTCAGTTTTGGCCTTGAAGGACAGCTGCATTATCATGGGGCCCAATGAGCTGACCTGGCCATGGCTGTTTGGGGAGATTTTGAATGAACAGTCCCATTAGAGGGATCTATATAGGTCTTGGAGACTAGAGCCCTGGAGGGACACCCACTTCCTCAGCTGCAAAGGGACATGATGCCAGAGTAACCCAAAACTGGAGAAAGAGAGAAGTGGAGAGTAAATGTTTATTGCTGGAGTGGAAGAAGATGCTGGAGAGAAAAGGCTGGAAAAGAGGTGGAAAGTGGCAGGGCAAGTGCTGGTTCCTGTCAGAGTGAGAAGGACCAGAAGGATGAACTCCACCCAAGACCCCAGACCCTGGACGGTTAGAAGGGACGTGGCTGGTTGCAGGCAGTGGCTTCATCCATGATTCCGGAGAGGATGGAAAGGGGAATTGGCTGCCAGAAGGAAGCCCTGGTTTGGGAGGAAAACTGGGCAGAAGGCCCTGAGACGGGTTCTTCCCCCAACATAGTAACGGACAATGTTTTGGCTGAGCTGAGGAGAAAGTCACACAACACCGTGAACACTCAAGTGATCCAAGCCCTTCTCTTCCTTTGGTTTTCTTTAAAAAAAGGAAAAAATGGAGGAGGAGGGAGACAGAGATAAAAGGGAGAGGGAGCAGGAGAAGTAGAGGTGGGGGGGAATTGCTGATCAGGAGATGTGGGAAGCAACCTGACCCCAGCACTGTGTTATTCACCCTGTTGTAAATACCTTTGGTCAATGATGATGATGATGATGATGATGATGATGATGATGCTGTCTCCACTGTTGTGAATTATTGTGTCCATTGCCACCTTTGCTTCATAATATACTTCCAGTCCAAAAATGAACCCCATCACACTGTGACAAAATTCTTCTCTCTTTTAATGGAAGAATACATGGTAAAAATGTTTCTATTTTTTCACATTCCAGGATTTGATCTAAATCCATAGAAAGCAGGGTGCAAACCAAAGCATAGAAGCCATTTATTTATTTATTTATTTATTTGGCATATTTATATAGCCACCCATCTCACAAAGATGTGATTCTTATTCCGGAGTCTGTTTTCTCTTCACCAAATTCCTTATACCACATCCCATGTACAGACATGTGTTTGTTTGTTTGATTTAGAGACTAACCGATGCCTAATGACTGAGTGGCTTACAATTAGAAACAGGTAAGAACAGTGCAACTGGGGGGGGGGGAGCATGAATGGCACAAATGAAAACCCATCCATTTGGGGCTCAACCATCACCATGGCCCATACCAAGAGAATAGCTAGGTCTTTAAGAGCTTCCTGAACATCATCAGCATGGGAGCCATCTGGATCTCTGGGGAGATACTATTCCAGAGGGCAGGTTCTGGGATAAAGAATTCACATTTCCTGGGTTCTGCTACATAACACTGCTTAATAGATGGGACCAAAAGTCCGCCTGCTCTGCCCAATCTCACAGGGTGGACCGAAACAACTGGAGGTAGGTGGTCCCTCAAATAACAAGGCCCTATCACATGAAGGGCTTTATAGGTAATAACCAGCACCTTGAATTGCACCCTGAAGCCAACTCATAACTGCACAGATCATGGAGCAGTAAAGGTCACCCCTGGGCAGCTTTAACCAGCTACTGGGGACCTGGAGTAGCTGAGCTCATAGTCTAAAAGATCTTGTCTACTTCCTCAGGAACCAAGGTTGTGCGTAACCCCACAAAGTTCCACCTCAGGCACCTCAACTGGACCTGTCCATTTGGAATCCAACTCTAAGTAGGTCTGAGTGACTTTATCTGCCAAATAGCAAAAACAGTCCTCACTACAGATCTATGCTCTATCAGCACTTCTATATATTGTATCATATAACTCTAAGTAAGGGATGCAGTGGCGCTGCAGGTTAAGCTGCTGAGCTTGCCGATCAGAAGTTTGATGATTTGAATCTGCGTGACGGGGTGAGCTCCCGTTGCTAATCCCAGCTCCTGCCAACCTAGCAGTTCGAAAACATGCAAATGTGAGTAGATTAATAGGTAGCACTTCAGCGGGCAGGTAACAGCATTCCATTTAGTCATGCCAGCCACATGACCATGGAAGTGTCTATGGACAAACGCCGGCTCTTCGGCTTTGAAATGGAGATGAGCACCGCCCCCTAGAGTCAGACACAACTGGACTTAATGTCAAGGGAAACCTTTACCTTTACCTAACTTTAAGTAAAGAAGCATGGATACACATGTGCAGGGGTGTATTAGAGCACATCATGTACTCTATGTATTAGTTTTGGTAAAAATCAGGAATATAAATTTAATCAATACATAATAAAATAAATCACATAACACTATGTAATTTCTGAATCAGTAGAAACCAAACAAAATCTTTTTTTCCAGTATTTGTCCATTTACCTCATAATGGGGCAAATGAATAAAATAAAGGGTTGATTGAATATAATATGTTGATAATTAATCAATGCTAAGCTTTTGTAATGGATAAAATATTAAGCAGGGTCAAAGGAGTGATAACTGCTCTTTGTATTATCCTCTCTGCAGGTACACAATGTTTGGGGAATAAATCTATCAATAAGCATTTTCATGTAGAAGGAATGTTTTCACACCATATTTTTATATGCCACAGTCAATCTCTGTATTAGTCATGTGCTGACAATTATAGCACACATTATATTAGAATTCATCCTGGAAATTATGGGAAGATGCACGGATGATTGCAATAACAGTCTTGGAATTAAAAGGAAATTTGACATACTATCAATCAACTCAAATCATTTTAATTTGATCAATGAGCAGATCATACTCTTCCAATAATAAATATCCCTTACGATATTATTATATACTATACTATACTATACTATACTATACTAATATATATTAATATATATTAATATATATTATAATCTTTTATTAATGCAGGGAGTGAAATGCTGGACTAGCCTCTATTTTTTGTCTTTTACTGGATCCATCTGCATCCCAATTTCCTTACATTTGATGATATATCTAAAAGAGAACACTACATAATACTCCAGGCCTGTCTATAAAGAACATACTTAAGGGAGGAGCCACTGTAAGGAGGAACCTAAATACAGATGGACATAGGTATGTTCCCCCTTCAGACCTATTGGTTGGAACGTTCATCTTGGTGGTGAAGCCAGCATAAACATTTCTTTTCCTCCCTTTGACGATGTGGTGGAAACATCTGAAAAAGTTTAGGATTCTCTTTGGAACTTTGAAATACCCAGGCTTACCAGATATCTCTCTTGGTTGTATCAGTTGCTACTGCAAGAGAAAGTATAGATAGATTGATTGATTGATTGTCCAATGAAAAAAATCACATTCCCAGCTCATTACCAAAAGATTTAATTACAAATCTAGCTGAAGCATTAGCAAAGACATCTAAGCCAAAGTTTCTTCTTTAGTGGTTGGTTGTTGTTTTTTTCCTTGCTGAGGTTTGTCTGTCAGTTGTGTCTTGCTTTTTCAGATACAGAGAAGCTACAAAAGGAAAACGATGCAGTAAAGTTTTCACTGCACAAATTTGGTATAATATCATTACTTATATCCCTTGGTGAGTGGTATTGCAGTTCATGCTTCAGAGATCTTTAGCTGATTGCAAAAGGAAATTATATATTTTAAAAGATGGGATTTGCCAAGTTGGTTGCATTAGTGTTGTGATGATTGAACTGGAAAAGTGAAGCAATTCAAAGTGGGAGGAAAATAATTAGAACAGAATAAACACCTTGGTGTCCATGACTACCAATTTCTCCCTTAGATTTTCTAGGTTCCCAGCCCCACCTAATTCTCATTAGAATTTTTATTTTTTAAAATTAATAAATAAATTAGAACCTGCCATTCTGTAAAATGAAACGGCAGCTACCGTATTATTTCTAAGAATGCTGCTGGTCCCATATAAAATAAGAACAGATGATATAAAATAAGATCAGATCTGTAGGTATGTTAAATAATAACAGCTTTAAAAATGTTAATAAGCTGCAGCCCACTGCTTTCTTTGAAAGTGTTCCCATCTGCCCAGAAAAAACAAACAAATAAACAAAGGTAATCCTAGGTGGTAAGGAGCTTTCTATGGTCCTGGAAGAGATAGCAGATGATAGCCTCCTTTCTGATATATATATATATATATATATATATATATATATATATATTTCTTTTTGCATAGTCCTGGCAGTTCTTCTGTAAATGCTTAAGCCTACTACTGTGACACTGAATTTGGGAGCATATTGATGGCATACTCTAAACTTCCATATGTGCCCCAAAATGCTGCCCTGTCCTAAAGTAAGACAGACAAAAGCAGTGTCAGTTGACAGTTAAACAGGTGGCAATGTATCAACATTTTAACATTTTTGCCATTTTTTGAGGAAGTCATCTTAGTTTTTGCTCAGCAGTTAAAACTATTCCAATTTCTTCTCTCGGTCTTTTGTCTTTGTTTTTCTTTAAATCTATGTTGTCTTTTCAAATGCAAACATTGTGACAACTAGAAATAATGATTGTGGACAAAAAGCATTGAATATGAACTTCAGGATTAAAGCATAAAACAGAAGATACTGAAAATTCCAGGAACAGCACACTGCTAATTCCTCAAGCCCATTTTCTGTCATTCATAATCTATGTCATTTCTTTTCTTTTTTGAACAATGAGAAGACAAGAGAACATTCACATCCTGCATTCCAAACTGGTTATACAGATTTACAAGGCTGAATTAACACCATCTTAATTCTGCAAACTTTCAGAGAACTTTGTGAGAAGGAAGAAGGGTGGATTACACACACACTTCTAAAATGAGTATGGCTATGGTTGGATGAATGTCTAAGACCTCACAACCCTCCCACAATATTTACTGTACCAAATTACAATCTTTCAGAACACTGTCAAGTGTATTTTTCCCTTTCCCCTCCTCTTCCCTCCTCAGTGTCATATTATTTCCAACTGAGAAATAAGGGAATTCCAGATCATAATTTAGAGAGCCAATATTCGGGGTCTGTATTATCCCTAGTGATGCTCTGGTTGATTAATTAACATCTATCTTCACCATTGTTACTAAGGATGTATTAGACATACATACTACTGTACATCTGAGCACACTCTTATCTTGTCCTCCTAAACCATAAATGAATACTTATTTTGGTCAAATGCAGACAAGAATCAGTTGCTTAGAGACACAATGGTGAAGGACTCCTGGAAAAGTAAAATTAGCACTTCGTAGCCCTGAATGAGACTAACTGATTTTTAACTACTATCTCCTCCTAAGCTCCTCCTATCTCCTCTTTCACATCAACTTTTCTATATATTTCAGTTTCTCCTGGGCCTGGTGTTTCTGTCTGTTTATGCTATTTATGGTGTTCTATCTGCCAAGGCCATGGACAGTATTTCTGTGGAAAATATGAGTAAAAATGCTAGGTGCTACCCATCCGTTTTCTTTCACCACTATATTATTCCCTGACTCATTTAGAAAAAAAATAATTCTAGTCAATCACCCAGGAAGACGGAACAAGGATAATTTTTTTTCTTTCCCCTTGCAATTTGTCTCCCTTTTTCATTCCCTTCTTTCCTGTTTACTTCCTTTCAACCTGAATTTTTTTCTTTGTTACCCACCTGATAGGCTGCTCGATAGGCCTGGGCCATCATCTTGGGGTCTGCGCGAGAGTGCATCAGCCAAAAAGTTTTTCTTGCCTGGTATAAATTTAAGAGTGAAGTCAAAGCGGCTGAAGAACTCAGCCCAGCGCAGCTGTTTGGGACTGAGTTTTCGGCTGGTGCTTAGAGCTTCCAGGTTTTTATGGTCAGTCCAGACTTCAAAAGGGTTGGAAGTACCTTCCAATAGGTGTCGCCACGTCTCTAAAGCTGTTTTTACAGCAAAAGCCTCCTTTTCCCAAACGTGCCAACGTCTCTCTGTTTCAGTGAATTTGCGAGAGAGGTAGGCACAGGGTTTTAAAGCGCCAGATTGGTCAGATTGTAACAAAATTGCTCCTATGGAAAAATCCGAAGCATCGACTTGTACAACGAAGGGTTGAGAGGGGTTTGGATGCTGTAAGATTGGTTCGGTGGTAAAAAGTTGTTTGAGCGTTTGGAACGCTTGCTGACAGGCTGGAGTCCATTTAAGGAGCGCGCCTGGGTTCTTCGAACGTCGCGTATCCCCCTGTCCTTTAGTTTTTAACAGTTCAGTAAGGGGGAGGGCGATTTCTGCAAAATTTTGGGCGAATGCCCGATAGAAATTAGAGAATCCAAGGAAACTTTGTAATTGTCTCCTGGTACGGGGAGGCTCCCATGCTACAATAGCTTCTACTTTTGCAGGGTCCATTTCAATGCCCTGAGCTGAAATTCGGTAGCCTAGGTAATCAATTTGCGATTGATGAAACGCACATTTTGACAGTTTTGCGTACAACTCTGCTTTTTCCAATTTAGCCAGTACCTGACGCACCAAATGGATATGTTCTGACATGGTTTCAGTATAAATCAATACATCATCCAAATATACTAGTACTCCCTTAAATAGGTGGTCATGCAAGACCTCATTGATTAACTGCATAAAAACCCCGGGTGCCCCAGATAAACCGAATGGTAAAACTTTATATTGGAAAGCCCCAAGAGGACAGTTGAACGCTGTTTTCCACTCATCCCCCTCTCTTATGCGAATGCGAAAGTAAGCTTCTCTCAAATCCAGTTTTGAGAAAATTTTACCTCTGGCCAGATGTGATAACATATCTTTGATCAGGGGCAAAGGATATTTATTTAATATTGAGACCGCATTGAGCCCGCGGAAATCGGTACAAAGCCTTAATGACCCATCCTTTTTTGGCCTGAATAGGACAGGAGCTCCTACCGGGGAATTAGCAGGCTCAATGAAACCCCTAGCCAGATTTTTGTCAATGAACTCCCTTAGCGTGGTAAGCTCTTTGGGAGACATGGGGTATATTTTTGGGTGAGGCAATTTTACATTTGGTAAAAACTCAATGGCACAGTCCGTTTTTCGATGGGGTGGCAAGCGATCTGCTTCCTTTTCCCCAAATACTTCAGCAAAATCTTGGTACTGATTGGGTAGCCCCTCAAGAGGTTGAAGCGTTTGTACAGTGGTATACGCTACCCCTCCACCCTCCATGTCCTCCAATAGGTCCTTTTCGGGTACTTTGTAAAATCCATCCGCAAACGTCACAGTTCTATGCAGCCAGTTGATGAAAGGGTTTTGTTGCACAAACCAAGGCATCCCCAAAATTACCAGAGGACCCCCCACTGGAGCTACCACAAATGGCAGCTTTTCCTGATGGGAGCCCATCTGCAAGGCGACCAGTCCCGTGGAAAGATTAACTGCTTTCCCTCCCGCCATAGTTCCATCCAACTGGGTGAAAATCATGGGTCTTGGCAAAGGGAACGTGGGCAGTTCTAGAGCCGCTACGACATCAGGGTGCATTAGAGAACGGGAGCAACCCGAGTCTAGCATGGCCCACACTTCCACCGTTTTGGTTTGTGAGCCCAGCTTAAGTTTAACAGTCAGTGTGGGAAAGTTTCCACTCACCGAATCATGGTTACGCCCGGTTTCTTCCACCTGCCCTAGGGCGCCCTTCAGGGCAGGTGGTAGGCTTTTCCCGCCGGCTGCTCGAATTGCAACTCTTCCTCCTCTTCTCCGAAGGGTAGGTCGGGGGGGTCCAATTCCGCGAGGGCTGCCTTCAGTTTTCGCGGTGGAGCAGGAGCAGGCGTCTTAATCGCGGGTTTCGTCTGTCGTTCCTCTGGACGGCGTCTCGGGCACGACGTGGCTCGATGCCCTTCTTTTCCACATCGGAGGCACTGACCCTTGGAGAACCGTTGCTCCCTCTCTTCTTCCCAGGTTTTCGGTTTGGGGCGGCTGGCAAGTCCAGATGCGCGCGCTCCTCTAGCGAGACGTGTTTGTCTAAGCTCTTTGGTATGGGCATAGGTTCGTAGGGCATTTTCTGCGCTTCCCGCCAACTGAATCCACCCATATAGCGTTTTGGGATCATCTCTGCCCAGAGCCCATCGAAGGATTTCGGGTTCAAGCCCCTGCTTGAACAATTCGATGATTGTTGGCTCAGACCAGTCTTCCACTTTTCCTGCCAAGGCTTTAAACTCCAACGCATATTTGGCAACTGAGAGGGACCCTTGATAAAGTTTCCGCAGGTCATTTTTAGCCGTTTCTTGAGCTAGGGGGTCTTCGAAATGCTCTTTAAGTGCCCACAAAAATTCATCGAAGTCCTCTAACTCAGTTGCCTCAGCTTGGCATAGTTGCACATACCAATCCGCTGCCCTTCCTCTCAGCTTGTTGGCAATGAAATTGACCTTGCCGTGTTCAGACCGAAAGTTCCGACCCCAATCTTCCATATAATGCTTGGCATTCGTAATAAAGAAGGAGAGCGTTGCGGGATCCCCATCAAACTTCACTCCAAATGGTGGGAAGGTTCTTGCCGGCTCAGCCGGCTGTGGCGGTGCCGCGAATGACAGCGTACGCCGAGCCCCCACAAGTGGTCGATCCCTAGGAGGTCTTGCCTCTCGCTCTCCCCTTTGATGGGCTGATCGAGTCTTACTTCTCCCCCGGGTCGACAGGGTGCTGTGCCTGGGGTACTGTGACGGCTCTTCCTCCCAATCCTCCGGGGTGGGCTCTGCCTCTCTGGGCTGATCCTCTCTGGGTAGATCCTTGAGGATCGTTACTATTAAATCCATTTTATCTTCCAATGCCCTCATACGGGCCGGAGTGACCGGCTCCTCCGGGGGTTGGTTGGTTATCACCACCTTCGGTGACAGAGGGACTTCGTGCTCCCAGGCCAATTGGGGAGACCCCCTCCCCGTGGTTCTTTCCATAACAGATCTCTGTTCACTCCTGAGACTCTCCTGTATGGATGTCAACAGCTCGTCCAATTGGGTATCTCGCAACTCCCGACGTGCTGCTCTTTGCGCTCTCGAGGTTAGCGCTGGTCGGCTTTTGACCACCTCCCGCTCTTCTTCGCCTCCCTCACTTACGCGAAGTTGAGGTTCTGTCATCGCTAGCGTTCCCTCTTATCCAATGATTGGATGGGGCCAGCGGAAAATGGAAAAAATGATTCTCAGCTTTATGTAACGATTGCCTAAACCCAAATACTCAGTCTCACAAGCTCGGGCTTAAAGATAACTGATTTATTAAAGGAATAGTATGCAAATACAGAGAAAGCTGAGAATGAGCAAAAGCGCGCCAAATACAAACTTAAAAGCCTTGCTTGTGGGCAGGTCCCGCCCGATCGCCCGTCAGGACGCTCCCCCTCCCAGGTGCTGAATGCCGTTAGATGCGCCTGGGAAAGTAACCTTGAACAGGAGCGCAAACCCAAACATGCATTCCAAGCCCTCAAAACAAGGGAGGGCAACAGAATGGAAAAACCCCGGGTGAAGGGATACGGAACAGAGAATGACATGTGAAACGTTACAATGTTAACCAGACATTAGAATGTGAACATGACATCTACTCACTGTCATGACACTCACATTTGCATGTTTTCGAACTGCTAGGTTGGCAGGAGCTGGGACTAGCAACGGGAGCTCACCCTGTCACGTGGATTTGAACCGCCAACCTTCCGATCGGCAAGCTCAGCAGCTCAGTGGTTTAAGCCACAGCGCCACCGCGTCCCCAGCAGTGTATAGTAGCATGTATATTACTTATTTTGAAGTTTGTATCCCACTACACAGTTTTACCCACACACACACACACACAGTACACCAAATCAGATGTGTATATCTATTTACTTCAACCTGGATTCAATTCTATTTCCAGATTTTAGCAAATAATATTCTTACTGACAGTGGCTATCTGTAGTTTAGCTGAGTCTCACATGAGCTTTATTATAAATTAGATACATGTGGAAAACTGTTATCCATGAAGATCTGCAGAATTTAGAGCTATTACGTTAGGCTAGACATTTTTTAAGCCATAATTGTTGTGTCCAAATGATACTGTAACGTTTGTTTGTTTGTTTTAAGAAACAAAATCTGTTTCCATTAAACTTATTTATTAATTTTATATTTCATATTTTATTTGAAAAATCAAGGTAGCAAATTTTTATCTTTTGTCCACTACAAGAATCTGGTGGGTGGTTTGAAGTGAGAGAGAGAGTGACTGGCCTGAAGTCATTTAGTGAGTTCCATGACAGAGAATAGTCTTAGTCAAGTAGTCTAGCCACAGCATCTTGTGAGTTTATGAATCAGCTGATATCATCCTTGCCAATTTCAAAAGACCCATCTCAAAATATTGTAAGCAATTACTTTCAAGAGATTAGGTCTACATTTTGATGTATGAATGAATGGTACATTTATATAAATATGATTATCTCCATGCTCAGCAATAGACTCTCAGCTTCACCGGTCATTTCTTGTGATCCTTGAGCTGTAGAAACATTGGGAGTTTTCTTCTATGGTTAAAGAATAGTGTTGCCTTGCTCATTATGGTCAGCACCAATAGCAGCTGGATTCCAGGGATTCACACAAGGGTCTTATCCAGGCATGCATGGGTATGACTGAAATTGCATATGGATTTGTATATGCAAAACAGATGCTTTACCACTGAACTTCTGTGTGTTCTGCTTGGGCATTGCAGGAAATTAAAATGCCAATTGCCCTAGGCTGGTCAGCCTGCCAGAAGCCTTCTAAACATTGAAATGCTGGCTTTCAAACTCAGCATGGAAGGAGGATACAGATAGACAGAACACCATAGATAATGCTGGGTGACAGTGAGTTAGTTCCAGGTGCCCGCAGCACTGCTGGCGTAGCACACTTAGGTGAATGAAAGACCTAGCAACTATATTTGAACAATGGGCAAAACTTGCTTAATCATTATTTTGTACAGGTTTTTTTTAATGAATTAGCATATTGTGCAACCCTAATCAGTTTCGGTAATTTTTTAATCTTATCATTAAAACCTAGAAAATAACTTAATTCAGCAGCCAGGTTAAGTAAACACAGCTAGTGAGTTTTTTGTTCAGCCTGAAAGTTGAGTTTCACTCTATTAAATAGGAGGTCACTGATTTTGCTTTTTTGTCACATGTTTGTGTATATGTACATAGCACATATAAACAAATACATGCAAAAAGCAGCATTTAGAGATAGCCAGATTAATTGGCCTGTTATCATTTCTGCTGAATTATTTTTTTAAAAATTAAAGAAAACTATTCATTTCTGACTATTCTTGGGCCATACATGGATTTTTAGTTTTTTCTTTCTTTTCTTTTTATATCTAATTAATCACATAATGATTTTGAACATATATTGGTGGCCTGTGGGATGTTCCAGTCCATTTGCCTGGCCAAGATGGTGCTGACTGTGATGAATCAGGACATTCACAGATCTAGTACTTGACTGAATGACCGAGGGCTTTTTTTGACTAAAAGCAGGGGAAGTAAGAAGATGAAACTAACATTCACAGCATTCTGAGTAAGAATTTTCAAGTGAATCGTTTCTTGTAAAATATGACAACCATCACAATGCATTTTTAAAGAACTTTATTAATTTTCAGAATACAATTAAAATACAAAATATAGAATATAGAGCAGATAGAATATAGGACTAAAGAAAAAGGAAAAACTATAGAAGTACGGAACAGAGAGAGAATAGAAACAGAATGTGACTTCTGACTTTCTCCAATACAGATATAAATACATTGACAAATATAATCTCTTACCATTAGTTAAATGCTAGTATCATTATTTCTATCAAATCAAACCATTTAATTATTAAAACCCAAAATCAAAATTTCATTTTTTTCTGACTCAAGCAAGTAGTCTAAAAGTGGTTGCCAAGTAGAAACAAATCCAGAAACAGCATTTTCTCTTATCAGCACTGTTAACTTGGCCATTTGGGCCAGCTCCATCAGTTTGATAATCCAGTCCTCCACTGAAGGTATTTGTGGATCTCTCCATCTCTGTACATATAAACGTCTTGCTGCTGTAATCATGTATAAAAGCAAAGTCCCGTGTTGTTTCTCGAGCTGCTTCTCCATCAGACTGAAGAGAAACAGTTCTGGTCTTTTTTGTAAGTCCACTTTAAGGATCTTTTGAATATTAGCACAGATTTGGTCCCAAAATTTTTTGGCCTTTTCAGAAGTCCACCAAAGATGATAAAAAGTCCCTTCACCAAGAGAACATTTCCAACAAACATTTGTTACTTCATTTATCATTTTTGACAAGTTATCAGGAGTTAAAAACCAATGATACATCATTTTATAAAAATTTCCTTTTAAGTTGTAATTCAAAGTAAATTTCAAACCTTTGTTCCATATGTTCTTCCATTGCTCCAACATAATATTGTATCCAAAATTCTTAGCCCCATCATAATGTATTTTCTATGAAATATATTTGTCCAAATTGTCTACTGAACAATGTAGAACCGCATCTATTGGTAGATTTCTATTGGTAAACAGTTACTCATGCCCTGGTCAACACACAGCTTGACTACTGCAATGTGGTTTACATGAGGTTGCCCTTGGAAACCACCCAAAAGCTTCAATTAGTCCAGAATGAAGCAAAGCAGGCAGTTATGAGCATGCCTTAGTATGATGCACTGGTTGCCAGTTTGTTTCCAGGTGTGATTCAAGGTGTTGGCTGTGGCCTATAAAGCCTTACATGGTGTAAGTTGAGGAACTGCCTGTATCCCATAGATTCTGCCCAGCCTATTTGATCTTGCAGGGTTGGCACACTATGGGTCGCTTTGATTAAACAATGTAATCTATCAGGAACCTAGAAGTACACCTTCTCTGAAACACTACCTGCCCTCTGGAATGAGGTTCCCCCTGAGATCTTAATGCACCACCACCCTGCTGTTGTTTAGAAGGCCTTTGGCAAGGGAAAGTTAATTCCCTTTATTTTGTTCCTGTTCAGCTTGTCATTCTCACCATCTTTTGAGAGTTGGGTGGCATATAACATCAATAAATTATTGTTGTTGTTGTTGTTTTAGTTATTGTGAGCCTCCCAAAGTCATGGGGAGTTGGGCAATATAGAGATGAGAGAGAAAAATGATACATAAATAGGTGGGTAAGTAGGTAGGTAGGGATAGATAGGTAGATAGAGACGGATAGAGACAGATAGAGACAGGTAGGTAGGTAGGTAGAGAGACAGACAGACAGACAGATAGATATTCAGAATGATTTGGAGTTAATTAGCAAGGGTTTCTGACTCCCAGTTGTGATTAACAACCATAGCAATAAACTTGGGTATCCAGGATCATTTATAGTATAGTAGAAGAATGTATGTGTGTGTTTATCCAACTGCAGTACACATAAACCAATAAAATGTACAATAATAGCAATAAAATATAGAAATCAATATAATCATTTCTAATACCACTAACCCATAACATAAATCTATATTAAATAATACCAAAAGAAGTTCTTATGGATTCATAAAGGCTTCAGAAAAATATGTTTTAATTGCCTTCTTAAACTTCAATACATTAGACTCTAAACATAATTGGGGGGTGGGGGCGATTTCAGCAGTGATGGGGCTAGCCTTGCCTCCAGGGGCCACATGTTCCACAGGGTGGGAGCTACTGCAGAGAAAGCCCGCTTCCTGGACTCCGCCAACCAGAATTCTTTACTGACAAGGTCCGCAACATGCTCTCTCTGCATGATCAGGTGGGACAGATTAACATAGTGGGGAAGAGGAGGTCCCTCAGGTAGCCTGGCCCCATGCCATGTAGGGCTTTAAAGGTGATAACCAACACCTTGAATTGGACATGGAAGCAAACTGGTACCCAGTGCAGCTCGTGTAGTAGCGGTGTTACATGCACCCTTCTAGAGGCACCAAAAACAGCCTGCACAGCTGCATTCTGGACCAGCTGAAGCTTCCAGATACTCTTCAATGGTAGCCCCATGTACTGTTGTTCCCCATCCAGACCCCCACAGCCCCCAGGCACTGAGTGAGGGCAGTCACAGCATCACTTACTTCACCTGGGATAGAGAGGTATAATTGGGCATCATCTGCGTATTGATGATACCTCATCCTGTGGTGATGGATGATCTTACCCAGTGGTTTCATGTAGATTTTAAATAGGAGAGGAGAGAGAACCGAACCCTGCAGCATCCCACAATGGAGGGGTTGAGGATTGTATCTCTCCTCTCCCATCTCCACCAATTGTGACTGGCCCTGGAGGAAGGAGGTGAACCAGTGCAGAACCACGCTGCCCACCCCCAACTCCCTGAGCTGCCTCAAAAGGATACCCTGGTCGATGGTATCGAAAGCTGCTGAGAGGTCAAGAAGAGCAAGGATGGATGCACTGCCCCCATCCTGCTCTTGCCAGAGATCATACATAAGTGTGACCAATGCTATTTCAATGCCGTTTTTATGCTATTCAGCCTTTTGCATGCTTTCCTTGGAATGTGTGAAAATGGAGAACCCCACTGAGCCAACTCCCAGTCTTTACTGTGCATGTCTGCCCCATTTGGTAACTGTACAGGAATAAGGAGATAACCTTGAAGAGGGAATACAAGCATCAGCTCAGCCCTGAGAACGAGGAGGGGATGAGAAAGAAACCCAGGATTATCCCACTTTGATTCTCTTTGGTGTAAGAGAAGGGGAGAGAGAAATGGTGTCAGGCTTTCAAGCTTCTGCTATTAGAATCTGCAACAGTAGAGCTTCAATAGCCCTTGTGGAGTCTGTTTCCTACCCTGAAGTATTGACAGTATCTACAACACTTAAATTATAACTTGGTTCTGGCCAAATGTGGTCCTTTCCAGCCCTCTCTTTTGACAATGTTCTTGAACCGCGTCCAAGCAGTTTCTCCAAATGTCTGAAATAAAATGGGTCTGTCTTCTGAAAGGTGTTAAATGCCAGCTGACAATATCAGGCCTTGAGCATTGATGCCTGAAAGGAGCTATTCTCCCCATTCATTGGAATGCAAGCAAATCACTCTCAAACCCAATGGCACAGTGAGGTTTACTAGGTCTTTGGGTCCCACATCCACCCTGTTCTGTTCCAATGTGGTTACCGGCTCTACTCTGTGCACAGCCAGCCGGTGTAATTCAGTTGTCTCTCTGTTCCCTTTTGCCCTGTTTGCTGACTGCTCTCCTTCTTCATAGATTACCACCAAACAGCAACAGGAAGGTAAGGGCTTGACTGAGTAGCCACAAATACATTGCTTTAACACTGCTTAACATGAGAGGGGTGCAAGTGTTGACGGTATTGTGGGGCTTTGCTCTATCTACCTCCTCCAGCTTATAAGGCAGGTTCAAAAGGGAAGGATTCCCTTTTCTATCTTGTCTAATGATTGGATAATAGTTGGACAATCCAGAAAGGTTGTTGTGCAAGGCTGATATCACACCCTTTCCTTCCTGTAGATCCCAGCATGGCATATTTCACCAGCTTACCTGCCCCACGCCTTCCAAGCACCTAGCATTCCGTCTCTCTCCTCAGCTGCCACCAATATCCCAGTACAAGATATTTCCCTGGCTTGTCTGCCCCCCAATCTTGCCAGCATCTTCCATATCTCTCTTGCCTCCCATCAGCTGTTGATGTCCTTGTGTTTTTTTTTTCCTAATCCCCACCAACACCAGAATAAACAGCCCTATTTTATTTCATGCACAGAGCAAGACAGCCAACTGTGTCCCACAAGTTTCTTCTGTGCCCTGACCAAACCACCTAAAACAAGCATATTTTAATTCAGATTGAAATCACCTGTTCTATGTACAGAACCATTCATGGATGGGATGTTTTGCACATCATGGTCTGAAAGCAATTTTCATCAAAGTGATTCTTTAGACAGATGGAGCTCCACAGCATTGTGGAAATGGTTGCTTTAGATTGGATGTGTATAATTTGGTCAATTACAAACTAATTTCAGGTTTCTTAAAAAGTTCTCCACTCCAAAAATCCTTAAAAATCTGAATAAGTGTCACTAAATTAATTTATTTGAGCCCCATTAGATAAGAATGACCTAGGGAAGCTTTCAGGTGATTTTGTAATTCCTCTCAGACTACTCTGTGGGGTATCTTTCACAGTCTAATTAATGATTCAATATTAAAAAAAAATAGTGAAAATTTGCATTATTTTGCTAGAGGTGATGAGACCTTCGAATAACATTGACATGTTTAATTTGTGGTTAAACTTGATAATCAAAGCCTGATTAGGATTTGTTCAGATTCCAGAGGGAGCTTGGCTGATTGTACTTCCTCTTACACCCACAATATTAATTAAAGATCAGATCAGGACTTGGGGCATTCAAGAAAGTTTAGCCATTTGGAACATACTAGAATGAAGCAAAATTTCAATTTCAGCTTGCCCTCTGATCTTATTCTGAGTCTTCAGTCCAACAGCTGTTCCCACCCAATACTGAAATTCTCTACAACAGATTGGTATGGAGAAATACTGATGGATCTTCATATTTTATTTAAGAGTAGGGAACAGGGGGCATTTGTTTAATAAATATTGTATTAAAAATGTTTTATTGGCTTTACATTGATCAGACCTGGTTACAAATAAATGGAGATTTACTTTTGGTTTGCAATTACACTGCCTCAGAGCATCTATTTCAGAATGAGTGAATAGCCAGATAATAATTTGGTTTCTTTTTGTAAGGATACTTCAGATGTTCCACTGGCTTCAAGTTCACAGGACTGCCCTCCATATATTATTTATGCATACTTTTCAGAGTTCTACGATACTCTTATGAGGAGATGATGGAAAGAGGAAGTTGAGTATTAGAGTCTGTGACTGTGACTGACAGGTTTATCCTCAAAAGTGAATCTTGTGATCAGAATGTCATCTTTTTCCAATCCCAACAGTTTGGGAAGGGTGATGAGGTGGAGGCAGTTATTCCATTTGCTCACCGCACTTTCTTCAATCTCCTGTCCTCAAATCTGTGAGAAGAAACATTGGAGCTATCATAGTTCCTGACTGTCTTTATCTCTTTCTAAAAGCCTCTATTTTCAATCTTCTTCTCTAGTTTGTTCATGAAGGGACATTATTATTCCTTAGAACCATTTCTTCTTTTGGCTCAACTCTCCCTCAACCTATCAGCCTGAAGTTTGTCAAGAATATCCCTTGCTCAAAAACAAAGATTAAAGACATATAGCTCAAAGCCCTGGACCCATTTCTTTAAAATTTGCCATGCTTCTTCACTTATAATTTCCTGTAGTAATTATCCTGTTCTGATTCAGATCAAAAGGTTATAGCTGCCTATTTATGCTTTTCATTCACATTATATAATGGAAAATATTAGCTCCAGGTTTCCTGAATAATTAGCTAAAACTTGGCCAATTTACTCTCCAGAGTACTTCCTGAGTTGAGGTTCTGGCCAGCAGTATGTAGAGCAGGCCTTATAGAACCTACTTTTCAGAGAGCAAAATGAGATACAGAGAAAGTCAATTCAACCCTTTCCACCACACACACACACACATTTAAATGGGTTAATCAATGGCAAGGACTCCCTGCATGCTGCAGTGGGATTAATTAATTAATTAATTCATTCATTCATTCATTCATTCATTCATTCATTCATTCATTCATTCTGTGTAAATGATTAATTCTCTAAGAAGCAGAAACCACTAGGTGGCATTTGTGATTTATTACTTTAGGAGCTTTTGCTTCTGAAATATTTCAGCTCATCCCTGATTTTAGAGAGACGAGGACACTAAATACTATCAGGCATTTAATTTGAGAAAAATATCTTCATAGTCAAATTTAAATGGGTAAAAAAATCACATCTTTTCAGTCAATGTTTTAGAAAAATAACTCTCTGAAGTTCTTGTTAAACTCAGATTCCATTCTTATGTGTGAATTCTATGACCTAACCACACCAGCTTACAAAAGTAATTACTTGTCTACAATTAAGCTGTAAATAATGCAATCACTCCATTCTTGTCCTGTCACTCTAGTTCCAACCACAACAAATAGGGCTAATCACATACTTATTCAAGTGTATAATTATTCACAGTTAAACTTCTGTCACTTTCACCCTGTTTGGAAACAGCAGAACATAACCTGTAATTAGCTGACATTGCTGCAGGCACTTTCTCTTGGAAGTAAGCCATGGCCTTGGCACCTATGTGAGGAGAAAGCAAAACCCTTTGATCTGGAAACCTGGCATGCTTTCTGCCCTGAGGCTGCACCAGTCTTAGCCTACTCTAAGACAATCAGATCAATAAATAGAGATGTCAGAGAAGTCTGGCACAGCACATATTTTTTCCATATCACAGTCTCAGGTTGTACGTATCTTATGCACACTCCTTACTGTATGGAATTATGAAGAGCTACTATGCTATAGATAGGGAGAGACTGCCCACAGATGATTGCTGATTGATTCAAAAGGGTTGTTAAGGTAATAGCACATTTTTCATCAAGGCGGTGTGGTTCAGATATACGGTTTTGAGTGATATATTGTTTACAGCTCCATGGTCTGGAGGCTTTTTTTCAGTGTGCACAAGCTTGTTTACATGAATTGATAAGGTCCTGGGCATGCTCTTCAAGTTCACATTTCTTTATATAACCTAGGAATAACGGAAATCAGACCAAAGAACTTTAAAGAATCATAGGCTTCTTTTCTGTCTCTGATGCCATCTAGGGATAGTCCACCATGAAACAGCATAAGCAACTTTCAGTAAAATGGTTAAGGGCCTGAGGAAATGAGCTAGGAAGCACACAATTTTAAATTTGCTCCTTCAGGGTGCTAAAGATATTTCAGCCTTGGCGGAGTACACTACAGCAGAATTACTCATATGCCTGGTAATGTATGACTTGCTTTGTGAGTGAGAGTTGCCCCACTGTCTTGGGCAAGATGGCAGCCTTCATAACAACAAAGATGTTGGTAGCTGTAACTCTATGCACTAGATCCAAGGGCATCCCTGTGTATAAGGCTTCTGCCCTACCAAAGTTGTTGTCCCACAGCAGGATGTATGTTGGGACAATAAAATATGGGCATTTTTGATCTCATGCATATCCTTAATCAAATATGTCAATCCTCCAACATCTTCAGATTTCCTGGAGCAGTAATTCCCCAAATTCCCAGCCACTACAGAAAATGAATTCCAAACTATGCAGTTCTAAACAGTTCAGACTGACAAGGCTGACTGGGGTAACTCTCATTTGAATATATTCTCCCATCCAGTCTCCATCTTGGGAAGTCAATTTTACTAACACTTATATCCATGCAATTATAAAACATATTGATACAGGTAGTCCTCATTTAGTGACTGCCTCATTTAGTGATTGTTCAGTTACAATGGTGATTAAACAGTAATCTTACAACCAATCCTCGTATTTACAACTCTCACAGGTGTGTAAAGCAAAGGAAAGCTGAAGTAAGATCGCAAGCACTGTGGTGTTTCACTTAGTGACCACTTCGCTTAACAGCCAAGTTGCAGATCCCAATTGTGGTTGCTAAATGAGGACTACCTGTACTGGTATCAGTATTGTGTGATGGTGTGAACGTCAACCATAAAGATATGGCTTTGTAGCAGGAATCATACAATAAAAGTAATGGATGAAGTGGGCTTAAAATGCAACTTTCTTTCTTCTAATTCAACATTAATTGTTTTTTCATCTACTGGATAATGACACTCTCAGAAAATACTGGCCCTAAGAAAAGAATAGAACTAATTTACTGTCTGCTTTTACTAGTTAATGTAAAAACAGATGGAATATGAGATTAAAACTAGAAACTGATGATTTAATGGCATACAAATTGCTTGTTTAGTTCCAGAGCTATGTGCAAAGAGACTCCCAAAATAATTGTTGTTACATTCTGCATAGTTCTTTTTCTCCAAAAAAAAGGTAGATTAATAGTATTTTCTTCCTTTTCCCTCTACATTAGGAACTTAAATTTTACCCTCATTCTCACAAACAAGCATTGTTTCCCAACCCAGAATCAGGAAGAAGAACAAAAATCAACCTATCCATTTGCAAAAGTGATTTTTTTTTTATGGAAAAGGCAGGCTTTGGAAATACTTCATTAAATCATTTAATAGGTTACCTGTAGTTAGTGGAGATTTCTCTTTCTCTTTTAGATTTCCGTTAATATTCAAATAGATGAGGTAATTTCTCTGCTACATGTTTCAGGGATGAACAAAATAGCTGCTGGGGTGTGTTTCAGTCCTTTTTCAATATAAGCACAAAGCAAATTCCAAATGTGTGCCCTGAAATCTTATATATGTATGTGTGTGAGAGAGAATGAGAGAAAGAACATTAAAATCACTTAATATGGATTTGGAGGTGATGAAGGCTAATTAAGCATCATGTCTACCAAGCAATCTATTGGTTCCAGGACAGAAAAAGCTAATGCTCACTGCATATTGGTTCCTTGATCTGGGAATAAACTTTAGACATAGCATTCAATAAAATAGCAAGCATCTCATTGCCATGGTAACATTAAAACTGAGTGGATCTTATACCACTTTTTCTTTTTTGTGCAGGAGAATTATAATAGCACAAAAATACCATTAATCTCTAGATACCCTTCTGAAATAGACGTTTTAAGTTTCTATTGAAATAAGTCATATTAGTTATCTTTTTGTCAGCTTAAGACAAAGTGCTCTATGACTGTGTTCAAGCTTTGTTATGAAAAGTGTCACCATAAATACGTTGCAGGTTCAAGTCAGTCAAAAACCTGGTTTGTATAAGATTTTGCTGGTCTAAAAGAGAAACATTTCAGGAAAGTTCATAACTTGCCAAATCCATGCATGTCAACAGTTGCATTTTTTTTAGGAAATACAAAATAAATAAAAATTGCTGTTGAAGTTTTACTTTTTAAATTTCAGAATCTAAACTTTGCATGAGTTTAAAATGTTTGTGGCAATTTTATCTATTCATATTAGAACAATGCTACTGAAAATCATCTGTTGAAAATGGAAAAATTGGTGGCCACTGTATGACAGCTGTCAAGACAGTCAAATGCTTGATGCTAATATGTCAGATACCATCAGATGTTGACTGCTGCTGTTGAACTTTGGATATCAAATACTTATGAAAATACCAAATATTTGTTGAATACTCTCACAGTCACATATACATTCAGGAGAATATCTGGATTACCTGAATACTGTATTTTAGAGAATGATTTTGCAGTTCAATAATTGGGTGAGATGTGTTTTCACTTGTTTTCTCAATAGTGATTGAGAACTTTTAATCTCAGTTTAATAAGTAGTTGAATGTGGCAACAGAACTAACTCTCTCCCCAGATTCAGGGGAGGCTTGTCCATGTGCAGGCAGTGTAAAGTGCAGTTTGTTGGTGGATCCAAAGCCCTATAGATAACTATATATGATGGGCCCATAAACTAGGCCCAGACGGAGGTAGTAGGATCAGATGTGGCTCCTGAAGTACTGAAGAAGTAGCCTTCAGAAGTTGTCACAAATTATAAATTATAAGATAGGAGGAGAAAATTATTAAATGCACAAGGGGATAGTAAGCATATTAGCTCTGGTTCATTTTAAATAAACAAAAATGAAATGAAACCTGCTTGAGTATATTACTCAACTTTGCCCACTGTTTTTTGGAGTGTGGCCTGTTTTTTTTTTTCCTCAAAAACTAAGTGCAGCTTACAGCCTGGGAATATTGTACACCCCTGAGATATGACATGAGTAGCCCATGCTTGAACAAATTTTACGCCAGCAGTTTGTATAATAGCTGAGCAATGGAAAGTAATCATTTGGAAATGCTACATTTCTATTGGTGCGGTGGCAGCAGTTTGTGAGTATGTGTCCATTTCTGGTTTATTTCAGGTAAATGTCCCATACATTCAATTCTATTTATTAAGGAAATGTACAATAATGGTAAGATAACTTTTCCACTTGAATCAGCATTGTAATGGGTCATGAATTGCTAAGTAGAAATTAAGTGCTGAGTGTCATGAGTACTGATGGCGAGCAGGAGGGGGCCTCTATCCAGGGGGGAAAACACATGCGTAGTACTGAGGAATTAAGCAGCCATTCAAAGTGACACAGATCTGACCCGCCTTGACTTTTGGGGTTTATCTGTCTGGGTTTTTCCCACGCTTCTTCAGTTTGTTAGGATTTTCTGCCTTATGTAACAGTAATAAACACTAGAGACCTATTCCTCGTCTCAGCGTGATTCCTGACTGTTAGGACACTGAGTGTAGAAATGTATTAGTGATTTGAATGTGTGAATGCTATGCAATGCTAAGCTGACTTTTTAAACTTTTAAGAATATGTTTGCCTGTTGAACTAACTTTGGAGCTTAGTAAAAAGAAACAAACAAAAAAATCTCTTATAAACTCTGTGACTTTAAGAATACAGAAGTCCCAGAGAAGTTTGACAGTACACAATTTAAAGATACTTGTGTCTTGTAACTGCTAATCCAACAGTTTAGCTAAAGAGATCTGCACAAAGTGACTTTTGAATATAAAACAATAATTTAAACCTGGATACAAGAGGGATAGATGAGGGGCAGATTGTTCTTGACAGAAGATTAATTTTGAATAAAGACTAAATTTGGTTCTATAGTTGTGTTACTCATACCTGTCAAAAGGAATGGGATGATGTGCCATAAAGAAAGGAATCTCAATTCCTAACTGTCTCCAATCCAGCCAGAGGGTATGCATGGGTGGAGCAGGGAGAGAAACTTGATGCCACAAAAGAAGAGTGATCCAAACTTTATTCAGGTTGCCAAGTCAAATGGCCAGATCTCCTTCTGGCAGACTGCAGCTAAAAAGGCAAAAAGAAGGGGCCCTGGCTAGCCTGTTGTATCTCTTTAGTTACCTTGGAATTGCATTTCCAAGTTCCTTTAGTTTCAGAAGCAGATATAAATTCTGCTGTATCCTCTCTCAGAGTTGAATCTTCCAGTCCAGCTACTAGTTATTACTATAGAAATTTAAAACAAAAGCAAAGACTAAGGACAGGGACTCAAGAAGATAAAGCAGTAACAGGAAACTACATTTGTTTGTTTGTTTGTTTGTAAAATTTTATCACTGCCCATTCCCTCTGGGATACTTGAATTAATATTGTTTGGAGGGTATCAACCCTAATAGCCATTTTACTGCCATCAACTTCTCTTTAGTAATTCTAAAAGAGCATACTCTGTCAATTATTTTTTTCTTTCTTTCTTTCTTTCTTTCTTTCTTTCTTTCTTTCTTTCTTTCTTTCTTTCTTTCTTTCTTTCTTTCTTCCATTCAAGGCCAGACCCATCATATTCAAAAGATCTTTGTCTATGTCGGGAATGAATGGAGACCAATGGAGACCTTGTAGATAAATGGGATCATTATAAAACTGGCAGGTCAACAATTGACCATTGCATGGTACTCCAACATCTGGCACAAAAAAATAGTCCCAAACTTTGTGGGGTTTTACATGCTGCTTTTACTGACCTTGAAATCTGTGTTTTATTCAGTACCACAAGATTGGCTCTGGGAAAAAATTGGAGACCTCATCAATAAATCTCAGAATATACCTTTTGATATGAAAACTGCATGAAATCTTCTTCATAGGGCCTATCGCTGTGCCCAAGAATATTTTTCCAAAATATTCCTCAAAATAAAGGAATGAATCAGGGCAGCATATTGGCTCCTTTTTAGTTAACTTTTATTTAAATTCTGTAATCAAGTCACTTGAAAACCCATATCCCACCCCCACACTTATAAACCAGTACTCAAATTCCTTACTTTTCACTGGTCCTTCTCTCCACAGTAAATGGCCAGAGGTCATCATCTGCCACTTTAAACTTTTCTGTTTAATAGAAGTCCCATTTATGTCCTGGGCCCATTAAGTCTTTCAGAGGAATTCTGATAGCTTTTATTTGGACAAATACCTGTGCCTATAAAAATTCAATCTAAAATTCTGAGGATAAATTTTGTGACTCCTTGTTTTGTCACAAATGCCACATTATGCACCAAAGCCATCTTATTTCCCTGAGAAGCCCAGTTCTAGCAATGTAAATGCATTTATTAGCTAAACTGTTGCCTAACAGGCTTACTCTCCTACCGCCCCCTCCCCCCGCCACCTGATCAACATCATTCCAGGTGGATAAGCTCTCTGGAAACAAAATAAAAGGAATATGGCTTCTCATAATTTCCTTTATTTGAAGAATATGAAGTTATATAACTGAGAATTTGGGAGACCAATAAGCAATTTCATGTCAACAAAATGGCCTGATGTGGTGTTGGGAATTTTATGAAAATCTCTGCCACTACTTCTTACCTTTTCAGTCACCTTACCAAGGTACCACTGGGTGTTTTCTCCAATGTTCTACTTTCTGCAATTATGCCAGGCAGATTTTCAAGTCACCCATATTCAGAATGGCTATGCCCTTGTCTTTTTGGGTCTGTCAAATCAGTAGTACACATTTTATTCCAGTGTTCCTTTTATAAGGATTTCCCAACACCTAAACCTATTTTAAGAAATTGCCTAGTAGATCAGACATATTTTATGCCATTTTCCTCTGATTCAAATACAGACTATACTTAATACAGTGTTTTGTTTTGTTTTGTTTTGTTTTGTTTTCTGGGACCATGATTATTACAAAACAAAAGGTATATCTGGTGATATAAAGGTTGAAGCATAGGTTTAAGTCCAATTCTGCTGCAGTATTTTACTGTATTTTGTACAATTTCCTTTTTGTATTTTATTATGCTATGTTTGAAATGTTGTCTTTTTACATCCGTAGTCTTGGACTAGAATAAAATATCTATCTTTTCAAGCCAAGGGTTTTCCGACCTCATTCACATGCCTTTCCCTACTCACTTACCTGTTAGGAGTATATACAACAGCAGAGTAAGAACAGAAAAGTTTCATTGTTCCATATCTTTAAAGATATTGTGACAGTATAAACTAAATTTTCCCGGTGATTATAGTTGATCATCCAACATTCAGATAATGAATTCCTGGAATCAGTGTGTGATCAATTATGCATAAGGAAACAAAGTAAAAGTAAGTGGATGGATCCTATGAGGATGATACACCAAAATGAAAGCAAGGTCTTGTGCTACTATACCTCCGCTAGCAGTAGAATATTGTTTTTCATGGATTACATGTTGCAAAGATGTTATAGATTATATTTGGATTGCTGTACCATTATGACTATTTTACACTTATTCAGTTTTATTTACAATGTATTTCTGAGCACACTTATTTGTTGTAATTTAAAGTACAGAATTCCAAAGATAATCTACTGCTTCTATTCTATGCTTAGTATCACCACTCCTTTCCATTACTTTGATGATTTTGGGTTTTGGTCTTTTTGGAGGTTTTTATGCTTGTGCTCTGAAAACACTTTTCCCAGGAAATATGGACTCTATTGTTAGTACATATTTAGTACATAGCTTCTTACTGTCATTTTGGTTTATAGCATAGCCACATTGGTTCATTACTTTCAGAGCTGCAAAGGTTTCCTGGAAATAACCCAAGCAATGCCGAGAAGCAATAGGTGATTTGAAAATGACCTTCATGGTGATTCTTGAGGGTGGTACCTTCCAACATCTCCTTTATTGCTCTTTATATAATTCATTTGGCACGAGTGCCTGCTTTTACCATGCCAATGCCAATAACTCATTCTCTAAACCATTTTTCTGTGCTTTAAATGTATTACTCGCATGGTAGCTGACATATGCAGATCTTGAGCTTGTTTATGACTTCTACTGAAGATTTGCATATCCGAAAGAAGTTGTACTTTCGCTTACTATGCTATAATAAGAATGTGGAGTCTACCAAACACGTCACTTTTTCATTTTAAAATAAAGAGCTGCTAGCTAATTTCTAGATACTTCAGTTTTCATGATGAAATTTGTGATGGAATAATTTTTAAAATTAGAAATATGGGCATGATCCAGACAAATTTAGTCTCACTTAATTCCCTTCCTTTCAATGGGATAAAATATGACTTGATTAGTGTGGATCACTACAGCTAGTCCAGCTTCCCCAAGAGATGGGTCTCCAGCCTTTGCTTGAAATCCAATATTGTGCCTATTAATCACATGGAGACCGCTATTTATTGGTCTATTATGCAACTGGAACTCATTGGAAATAGCAAAACAGAGGGGGGAAGCTGTAATTAAAAGAATATTGTATTTGACTGCATAACCGTTCTATAGATTCATACTATATTTGCATCTCGGTGGATCTACCATTCATTAATATTACATTATTCTGAAGTGCTCTAGATTATGCTATTTTACTGCACAATTTATGGCTAACATGCTAACTTCTTTCCATTCCATTATTCATTATTCTCCAATTATTCATTTAAAATGGGTTCCCCTGAAATGCTAAAGGAATTTAAATGCTCTGTCTGCATTTGTGCTAAATGAATTCATCATGATTACTGCTAGTATAATGAATATCAAAGAAATTAATCATCATTAAGAAGATATTGAAAAGTGTTCATCTGATGTTCCAAACTTTGGCCTCAATCCAGCCAAAGCCAAGCACATTTAAGTCTCATCAATTTTCAGATAGAGAAAGTGAAGCACATGCTTAATTTATCCACTGAAATCAATAATTTTGAATGTGCTTCAAGTATTGTTGACTTTTGCTCTCTATAGACTGCAGAATACATTTGTTGTTGTATCCATCACCTGAGAATCAGGTGATGGATACAACAACAAATATCTTTATCAAAGAGCACCTGCAGATTATGTAAGTAGTAATAGCAGTAAATCATAAAAAAATGATAATAAGATGATTGTAGTAATAATACAAACAACACATATTTTTGTCACGTTTATGTTGTTATGAAAAACAAATAAGCTGTATGAACAAGAAAGAGAGGGTTAGATTACATTCTGTGTGAGAATGTGGTTACACATAGTTTGATGGATATAAGCACGGGATTTATGTTCCTGAATCAAGAAAGGGTTAACCCCTTTGACTGAAATCAGCTGAGATTCCAAACAGTCAATGGAACACAGTTTGGGAGGAGAGTCCATTGCAACTGGTGGAGCAGAACATGCATTTAAGATGTTAGAAATAATGTGACATCATGGAAGGGAAGAAATGGAGGATAAGCTGGAATAACTAAGATCAGGAGGTTTAACAGTAGGAATTTGGAAAGGAAGCAAGTTAAGAAGGATATAGTGATATTAATTACTTAAAAGCACAGTATAATAAAAAATCTAAAAAGAATTCATTATAATTATATGTGCAAGTATCTCAGGACATATTATTACCATCCCAAATAATTGTCACCTTTGTATGTTCAATAGTTTTCAGCTCTCTCACTAAATCTATCCCACTAATTTCAGTCAGAGAGAAATAATCCACATCCATTTCAAGACTGACATAGAGCTGTTTAGTTTGAAAATTCAGAAAAGGTGTAGCTTATTGTACCTCTTGGCAGAGCCTATCATGCCTTATTCCTACCCAGCCTGGTGACAAAGTTCCAGCATTGGATAATAATCAGCCTAGTATGGGAGGCAAGGGGGCATGGGGTTGAGGTCAGATGCATAACTGGAAGGAAGTCCTTCTTTCTGTTCTCTGAGATTCAGTGTAATCATTGCCCTTGGGATCCCCTCCCAGGGTTCATAGAATTGTAGCCTAAACATAGGTGTATATATTTTAGTCAATGAAGATTAGCAAACAATAAACCTTTTATTCAATTATTGAAACATTCTTCCAAATGCGATTTTCAAGGAATACTGTGCAACTAAGTTTTTTTATTTGGCTGGTTTTTGTTTTGTTTTGTTTTTTGGAAGTTGGGGAGAAATGACATGTTTGGGCCACTTCATACATTACCTTTACATGTAATAGTTAGATACTGAAGGATAATTCTTGTCTTGCCCAGAGACATGGAATCATTTTGTTCTTCCTTCATTAAGAAGTTAATGATGAACTCAGAAGGCAGTCTCATACCTTCTTCTCACATACATTTGTAAAGTGTGCAACCTACCCCTATATGTCCTGCATATGTGGATAGTGGAAGCCAACTCACTGCAGCAATAGTACCACAATGTTCTCTGGATATTTTAAAATGTGAAGGAGAGTTGTCTGATTGTATTATTTTCCAGAAAGAGGCTTAATGCTTGCACCGCTCCTGCTCAAGAGAAGGAGCAATTCTTGTGTGAGATACCACAATTGCAAGGATTTCCATTAGTATTCACTTAGTCTTACAGACACACACACACACACACACTGGTTTGGTTCTGTGGAATGAGTGAAAGGGACTTAAAAGTTCTAACTTCTCCATTTGGGCCTCCTGACACTAATGCCATGGAAATGTTTTCTTGGAAGCAAGTCTCACTATTATTTATTAATTTCTCTTTCAAATACTGTATGTAATGCCTCTGGAAAATGGGCATGAAAATTTTTCCATGACGTTACTTAGATGCTACTATAAACAATACCAGCTCATGTTAGAAACAAACAAACAGTCTTTGACTTGATGCTAGTGCAACTCCACCAGCCACAGTAGGAGAAGAACAAATTCCTGCTGCTCTGTCAGCACCGGTAGTGAAGTCTAGGTCTTCTCCATAAGCTGTTAATCTTCCCATTTTGTGAGAATGGTCACTCTTTGGGGACTGAAAGTCAGCATGCTCCTAGTATTCAAGAATGTCACTGCCTACAAAGCAGAATTCCTGCACTTTTATCAGCAACTTCATTAAAAACACACACAAGTTTAGAATACTCGGTGCTGTTGTAAATGTAGCCTCAAAAACCCACAGCTGGATGCTGCAGTCCCTGATGATATAATGCTAATAAATGCTAACTTAGTTGAACTGAATACAAGAGTCAGGTTTGCAAGTATACTCAGTGTATGTAATCTGACTGTGTGAGACAGCTGTAAAGGGCTCAAGAGACATCTTACTGCAGTATGAAGTGGAGGCAAATGTAAGTGAAAACTTGCATTGCCATAGCAACTCAATTGAGCAATCTATTTCACTACTGAAAAATATAGCATCATAATGTTTACATGAGTGAGGGGACAAGAAAGTAAAAAAATCCACCAGGTTTTAAATTGTTAGCAATCAGCCTTATTCAACCAGAGGCACAATTAAATTACCAGCCCTCCATCAGCCATCTGTCGAGTGAATTTGAATTGTAGCTGATCATCATCATCATCATCATCATCATCATCATCATCATCATCATCTGTGCCCAGCCTCTTTTTTGAGTCCCTTTTCCAGTGTTTCTTCCCCACATTGTGTGAGCAAAATCTTTAAGTTTAGCTTCATTATTGGTGCTTCCCATGAGCTGTCTGGTTTTATAATAATAATGATAATTTATTAAAATAGTATGCCTCCCAACTCTTTATTTCATCTGGCAATGAATAATTTGGTCTTGTTGTGGTGAATATATTCTCAACAATTTTCTTCAGTATCACAATTAACAGGCATCCATTTTTATTTATTTATTTATTTATTTAATTTTATTTTACAAATTTATTCACCACCCATCTCACCCCTTATTCAGCTTTTCAGAAAGGCCAGCTTTCACAGCCATGTTACAAGTGGGAAACCATACCCTTGACTCTATGTACCTTTTTTTTAATCAGTGCACTTTTTTTTCATCAGTGGACTTAAAAATTTTGCCTACATTTGTCATAGTCTTTCTTCCAAGTAGCAGATGCCTCTTTATTTTTGGGTTACAGTCACTATCCCTATGGATGTTTTATTTTTTATTTCATTTAGAAATTTTACCTTAACAAGTTTAACAGAAAGAAAGAGAAAAATATACCCCCCAATGAAAAATTACAAAAGACAAAACAACATAAAGAACAGAAAAATGGGAAATTATCTAGATATGGCATATTTTAATCAAATGTCAAACAGATTTCTAAATTTATCTTAAGGGGAATATATATATATATATATATATATATATATATATATATATATATATATATATTATAATATATAAAATTTATGTCAGAGAAAAATGCATTGAGTCATGTTTTGATTAGTAGATAAAACTGCCTTTTCAAACTCTCTTGAATCCAATCCTTAATATCAAGTAGTAATATCAACATTACTACTTTTCCCATTTCTCAAAATAATTCTTAGTAAAACCTCAGGCCCAATACAACCACAACTCTTCAAAAATAGTCAAATTCCAAAGTTTGTGGATACAATTTAACATTTCATGAAAATCTTTAACACTAAAATGTCCTCATAATCTATGTACATTAAAATATTATTCCAACCAGAAGTCAGTGATTCACAGGACCAAATCATATAAGTCAATGACCCCTCAACTTTTTTATATCATCAACAGAAAAAAATCAGATGTCCATCCTTTCAAATACAATCTTTGAGGGTGTCCAATAAACTTGAAATGAATCATTGTTTTACTTGTAAATCCACTGAAGCAAATTTAATATTTTATGACTTGAAACCATTGATGTTCTGTTATTGGATGTTCCAGTTCTTTAATCCATGAGTCTTAAATGTCCTTAATATTGATTTTAATTTTTTCTTCAATTTTTGATTAAAAAGGAGGCGGGTTTAATTTCAAATATCATTTCCATCAAATATATTAACACCTCAGGTTTCTCAGTTGCAGCCAAAGCATCCAGTCCTTACTGAGATGCTGAAACATGCTTGAATAGAAATATAATACCTGTTTCCACTTCAGCTTTGCCTCTGCCTATTTGTATTGGGTTGGTTTTGCCTGTTGACATAATGCATAGATAGATAGATGGATGGATGGATGGATGGATGGATGGATGGATGGATGGATGATAGATGCATGCAGACTAGATTTGAGTGTTCCTTTATCTTCAAGAAGAGATTCCTTAAAAGAAATCTTAAGTCCAATTTCTATTTCCTCTACTCCACCCATTCTCATAATATATTCTGTGTATTAAATTAAATAAGTAAGGTGACCGTGTACAACCTTGGTATACTCCTTTCCCAATTTTTAGCCATTTGGTTGCTTGATATTCCATTCTAACCATTTCTTCCTGACCATCATACAAATTCTTAAATTAGAGGGATGAGATAGTCCAGTATGCACACATGTTAAAGATTATTCACAGTTTATTTTTGTCTACATAATCAAGAGACTTTGTATAACTAATAAAGCAAGGATTGACATCTTTTTTTTTTTCTTTTTCTTTGGAACTCCCTTGCTTTTTCCATTATCTACTGGATGTTAGCAAAATGATCTTGAATGCACCTGTTTAGCACCTAGTTTCATTTTTTTGTAGTTTTGGGGCAGAATTATGGGAAATCTCTGAAAGGGAAATATCGTGCAAATAAATTTGTGCTATTTCAGACAGTGAGGCTCAGTGAGATGGACTTATCTTCTCACTTTCACTTTCTTTAATCTTAGTTTAGAAAAAGAACACATTCCTTTCCAAAGTGTTTATGGGCTGCACTCACTCTGTCAATAGGATTTCTCATACGCTTAATGTTAGGAGTGTAGACAACCTTTTTTATGTACTGTTTCACAGTCACTTTTTCTTTGCTTTTGTGAAGAGACAAGTCCCAGTCCCCTGAGCCTCACTTAGAAACTAATGCAGTTCAAGGAACGGTTATTTGAGTCTGCTTCAAATGCTTTACCATGGTGCCTTGCTAGAATGTGTAAATTTAAGGTATGTTCCGACCACTTAAAAATGATCTGTGTGTAATCCACTGCACATAACACTGCTATCATAAGAAACAGTTGAATGCTTGCTTTACTGAAAGGTTTATAGCACAGCAAGAGGTAATCACATTAGCTGCTTTTATCATTTAGATTGTACACTGAATTAACATAATGCAATTTTATAGCTTAAAGAAATATTGAACAGAAATGAAGGCAAGCAGTGCCTTGCTAATAGATTTAGAACATCCCTCATCCCTGCTCAGCTATACTGCCTTATAATCCGCCCAAATATTTTTTCCCAGTCTTGAGGAAAAAAAAAAAAGTTTCTTGAAAACATATTCCTTATATTTTATCACACAGGTTGGCAGATTAATAGCACTCCTATGATTAAAAGGTTGAATTCCATTTGATGAACTTTTAAAATAAGTGATTTGGAGAAAAAAGAGTTACTTTTCTGTATATTCTTTAAACTTCTATTATGAGTCACTTCACAAATACTCCTAGGTTGTGACAGCTGTAGTTCTTAAGCATTTGCGCACACATTATGTACATATACAAACTTTATTACCAACATAACTCATTCAAAGTCACTTCTCTAAACCAAGTCATAGAATTCATAGTTGGTAGGTGGATTAATTACCTAATTTTCCGTTAAAAATAGAATTGCAAACAGCTTACTTGTATGCATGGTGCTACACATTTTTCCAAGTTCCAATATGTATAATAAGATTGCTTTTATTTTCTATTCATGTATTGTATATACACAGCCACAACTCTGAAGGAAAAAAGAAAATTGTAACATTTTGTACTATAGAAAAGGTGACAGTTTTTTTCTTTGCTTACACTTTTTTTTTTCATTTCCAAATATTACTACAAGTTTCACCAGCAGCTATATTTATAATGTTTCTTAAACATAAATGCAGTTATTGGCTGAACATCATACAACCCCATTCCTTTCTCCTCAGTTCTTTAAAATTAGGGATTAAAAATGCCTGAGCAGAAGAAGAATTTCTGTTTAATAATGCAGACTGTCAATTCTTGCTCACAAGATGTACCCCTTTCTTCTATTCCAGAAGGTTAGGAAGCATCTGGAACTGTCAGGTGGATGGAGTGTTGCTACTTAGATGGGAAACCAGCAGCCTCTCATTATGAGTAGTAATTACACACTGGGGGGCTTGGTTCCAACCCAATATTTCATGGTTATTGTTTCAGAATCCATATTGTTTCAGTCCCAGTTATGGAATGCATGTTGGTCCCTATATTGTTCTCTTTCCAGAGCAAAACTAAAACATTTCTCTTCTTCCTGGCATTTTAGAGTACATATTTTGAAATTAACCAGAATAAAATGGGTTAGTGGCTTTTATGTACTTTATTACTTTTATTCCCCCCTCCCCCATGTGCTGTTTATCAATGAATCACATTTAAAGGAAACAAGCAAGCAAGCAAGCAAACAACATACAGTTTCATTGTTTTTTATGAAGAATAGCTCATATAAATAGGTTAAAATACAGTATGTACATGAATAAATAAGGAAACAAATGAAACCCAGAGCTAGAAACATAAATGCTGGATCCTGAGCTGTTCCTATACTGCTTCTCTGTGGGCTCTGGATTCCCCACCCCCACCCGCACTTCAGTATTGTGATTGCTACCATTTTGCCATTCCATTTAGCCTATATGAACCTCTTCAGGGTGGTGTTCTTGTTGTCTGTTGAGGACATATTTCTTTGCCTTCTCCTGCAGTAGGAGGCTGTACTGTTTTGTTAAGGTTCGTTATATCCAAATTTTAGTTAGTCATTATTTTACTGAGATGGATTTTGTAATGCCTTCATTTTTATCCTGTTTTATTTTAATTATAGAAAGTTAAGAATTATTTTATAAAAAGTTATTACTGCTATTGATACTCTTACTTTCTTCTTACTTTTTACTACTATTATTGAGTCTTATAAAAGCAATATGGTCCCTTTCAACAGCTATTCAAAAGTATCTGTTTGCTAACACCAATTATAGCAAATGAGATCCCATTTACTTTCAAGTGAACAATTTCTCTTGTGCTGAGGAATGCTGATAGAGTTCAGGCAGACCTGGATTTTTGTTTCCTTTGTGGAAAAAGAGGTTCTTATTCTTGTTAGTGAAACAATGGGAAAGTGTTTTTAACACTTTTAAGATAACTGTGAAAATATTTGCATGACGTGTGAGGATAGAGACAGAAAGTCTGCAGATAGTTCTGATGGTGCCAAGATGGTAGAATTCATGTCATGATGCAAGCTCCCCCCAAGTCCTGCTGTGCTGCCTCATCGTGGTGGTGGTGGGGTGTTCCTGGGAGGAGTGAATGAAGAACATCAGGAATGTATGCCAAGAGTATACACTTCCATCAGGGTCACTCAAAGTGTGAAAGTCATCCCAGTTGCCCAGCTAAAGCAAGCAGGAACCTATACTGGGCAGCAGTGATATAGGAAGATGCCACAGGCGGATGATCACTTTAGTGACAATGGCAAAGGCATCGATTTATACTGCATGGGAGAAGACAATGGTAAAGCACTCCTCCTACTTTGCACTCCTCCTACTTTACACACATTATGCAAAGACCCAGCTCTCTGGAAAAGACTCTAATGATGGGAAAGATGGAAGGAAAGAGGAGGATGACAAGCAGCAAGATGGACAGATTCAGTTACACTGGTGACAAATGCACTGTTGGGAGACTGTCAGCCTTCCCAGGTAGACCAGACAGGAAACCCAACCAGATGAGCTAATTCTATTTTATTGTAAGGCTATATTAACAGAATCTTGTAAGAATGAAAATACAAATCCATCTCTTTTACCACCTGATAAGTTAGGGGGGTTCCTTTCTCAGTTTCTTTCTCCTCCCATTATGCAGCTGTGGGCTATGACCTCTCTTATCTGATCATTCCCTAGGCATCTCCCCCCCCCCCCCCATATTTTCCAAGGTCATTCCCACATATCATTACAGAGACTTGAAAGAACAGGCTAGGAATAGATCATCATGGAGAAAAAAATATCTATGTGGTCACTAGGAGTCTAAAATAACTTGATGGCACATAATCAATCAATCAATCAATGATGCAAGCTCTGCCCATTCATACTTGGGTTGCAGAAGTACATAGGGACAAGTTTTGTGTTGTGAGGTTGCAAAGCACATTTTGTCACTTGTTCCCCTTTGGCCCCATGTGGACCTCCATGGATACACAAATACATAATAAATGATTGTCTGGTTCACTATACGGTAGCTGAATTTTAATATCTATGATTTGCTGTCCACAGCTCTAGAAATATGAAGCTGGAAACTTCAGAATTGAGGGCCAGGCAATAATTCTACCTTACTTGCCTTTGCTTTCTGCTAGGTAGAAATCTAAAGTGTGGCACTGAGAGTTTATCAGAACTGGTATATTTGGTACTTATAGTTTAACTGGGAAACAAGAATCTTCTTGGAAAACTTTTAATTTATCCACGAAACATGAATTTTGATTTAGCTGATCAAAATGTTTATCACTCTTTTTGAAGCAGCAAGGTTTTTCTTTTTAATCCCAACAGTCAATGAAATTACAAGTGTTGATTAACAATTAAGTTTTCTTTATATAATGTAAAAACCCCAGATGGATCCAATTAGAAGAAAAAGGTCTTCTGTTTTTTTGTTTTAATATTTGTAGTTTTAAAAGAGAGTTTACTGCATGCATTTTGGTATTAGCTATAAATAATTTATCAAAAGAGTTATAAGTAATGATTCAGCAAAACAAAATATTTTTATGTAAAACTAAAGCCAACATAGTAGAATTCGAACTTTACTAGAAAGTGATACCACATTCAAATTTATATTTATATTTATACACACACACACACACACACACACACACCATCTTGCCTGATCAATGCTGTGTGTTTTACTGTAGCTCAATCTATCATACTAGAAAGAAAATTATAGGGATACAAGTAAAAAATGTTCTTGTAGTACTGGCATTATAAACCAACCCCTGCTGTTTCACTGGCACACCAGTCCAAGAGCTATTGACCACTGCCAGAGGCAACAACATTGGTGCAACAGAGGCAAAAGAGTTTATGAGAGCACCTACTGTGACTGGCAGGTGGGATTTTGCTGATCAGCCACCCTAGGATATGACTTTTACTTCATTGGATGAAAGTCTTCGTATTTTTCACTCTTGCTAATAGGAACTTTCATAGGGTTCGGATATTATTTTCCTTTGGAATCAGTTCCCAAAATAAGCAGACACCATGCAATTGATTGTGCACTACCAATGAACTTGTTGGCCAATAGGGAAATGCTGTTGATGTGATATCAGCTTTTTATTATTTTAATGAAGAACACAGTAAAATGCAATAGAGTACCTACTCTATATTAATGTAAAGCAACAGCATAATGTGGAGAAGACAGAGAGGCTGGAGTGTTGGTGTGGTATCACAGCTGCAGCACAGACACATGTTCTTGCTGGTGCACTGGCCAGACCCAAGGCCCCATAAAGCTCTGTGGCTAAGCATGCTGGCACTCTTGGTTGCCAGAGAGTCAGGGGTAGTGTGGATCAGCCAAGAACTGCCCCACCAAAAGTCCTGCAATGTTCTCCCAGCCTGCCAGGAACAGTGCAGCCCAGCATGCTGACATCCTCCCCAAGGTATAGGAGAAAATGGAGTGACGTAGCCCTACTTGATACACTCCCCCAAAGAGATTTCAGCCCTGTACTTAATCTGATGGCATAGCTGAGTCACCTCCCCCTCCCTAAAAAAACTTACCTGGACTGCCAAGGAATATGCATGGCTGTGCTTATCAGAGCTAGTAACACAGAATCCTCAGGGTATTCTGCAGGTTCTTCCCTACATCCTTCCCATAAAGGCCTTATCTTGTCTCAACCCACACTGTTGGAACATAAAAGTTGACAAAAAACCAAGGAAGAATTGGAGGTTCAGAGACAGAGTAACATAGTTGTTTGGAGGTTCAACAGGAGACAAAGGCCAACAGCAGCCACCCAGCAGAAGCCTGTAGCAGAATGAAGTAGCCACAGCTGCCTTGGTAGATCCACAGCAGATGTCAAGCATCTAGAATCAAACCCAGATCCCAAATGAACATTGAGAAAGGGAGATATTAAAATGAATCCCTCAGCAGGCAGTTGATAGTCCAGAATCCTGCATATCCACAAGTCCTGGCAGGTGGGCTAATTGGTGAGAAAAGTAAAAGAGCTGAAGAAAAACCAACAGCAGTAAGCAACTAGTACCTGCAGTTTCCAAGAGGGTTTTACCACTCATATAATGGACTGAACTGTAAAAGGCTGGAGAATGGTGCTACTGGAAAAAGCTCTGTATCTTCTCAATAAACATCCCCAACCACAAGCTTAGACCCTTCTATGGGTGTCTGTGCATGCATGTCTTAAAAGCCATTCAGAGAAGAACCCATTGCAATACTGCTGGTGCTACTTTGGTAATGTCAAAATGTATTGTTTAAATAGCATTAACAGTGTGCTGTTGCTTGAAATGTCCTGCTTTGTATAGTTTATGTCTAACTATTAAGGGTATGCATCCACACATTCTTAATTAAGAATAAGTACCTTTCAGTACTTCTGAATAAATATGCAGAGGGTTTAACCGTAAATATTTTGTGAATTTGCACTGACATTGCTAGTGATTATCTAAAATAGCCATATAACATGCATGTATATATATCATAAAACAATATTACAACCGAAACATAGGTTATCTTGTGGTGCTATGTTTGTATAGGAAATGTGAAAGGGATTAATGGCCTGGAGACCTGGGTTGTCCTAGATGTGATTAAAGATAATTCTAGAAATAAGAACGTGCAATTCCAATGTCAACAGTCTGTCAGAGACATTATTCATTGCTGGTGATAGCAGGGGATATGTAGAGAAACTAAAATTGGTGATGAAGCTTTTGGGGAACACCACAAGATAGAGCACTGGTTGAATTGCAAAGTTGCAGCTCACATTATTTACAAGTGAGGGCAGACTAGTTGTTCTATCTGAAAACATTAGGATTTAAATGTGTATTAATCCTATTCATTCCAATTTGGCTTGATGATAGGTGATAAAAATGTGTTAATTGATTAAAAAATATTGTAGAGGTTAGGGTAGTTACTTCCAAAGATTAGCTAACTGCTATGGTTTTGGAGCATACAAAACTAGATTGCAGGGCCAGGATGTCCATGGAAGCCAATAATTAATGTCAGTAAGCTAACACCTTCGCTAATATTTTGGGGTCCTGATTCTCTATTTTCAGTAATATACTTGACTCAGATCTGATTGTGTCCTAGCATACCATTATGAATTAACTCCAACTGTATCATCTATCATCTGTCATCTATCTCAAAGCTTATTCTTTAATACCTCTGTTATCTTTAACTTGAGAAGTTTACTGAAAGACTTTGGCTTTCCTGTGTGCAATTTATAGGATTTCTTAAAAATTTACTAATGTGTATACATGTGTGTGTGACCTATTAAGGGACTGACTGGAATAAAAATGAATGAGTGAGAAAGAGTGAGTGAATGAGAGAGAGAGAGCGAGAGAGATTAACCTGCCTGGTGAGAATATCTCAGGAAGGCCTGTTCAAATTCCCTCCTGTCTGAGGTTAGGGAATGTGGTTGGGACTGCAGCACTTCCCTGTGGCCATCCTCAAATTTTTAAATTCTGTTTCTCAGATGTTTCTAAAGTTGCCTTCCTATAGTTATTCTGAAAGACACTTAAGTTTTTTTCTATTTCACTGACCCTTAAACTGTATCTGATGGTTAGGCAGTGTATATCTTGGTGGGGTATCTTTTATATTTTTACTCTGATATAACTTGCCTAGAGTTTTTTGGATTGGGCATATTAGGAATATTATTTAAATCTAAGCATATACACTGATGAGCAAACCTGGGGTAAGATTTATTTCTCCCTTACTGTACTTGCAACAGTTATGAATAACTGCTCCAGTTTTCTTAGTAAAATTTAAAGTGTAATATATGAAAATATATTTGTATACTAGCACACTCATATTGGATGGCCAAAGCAACCAGATACAATCCTTTATATTGATTTAATAGACAAATATATTGCATACTAAGAGGACAAATATGCATTATTGAGCTATATAATTCAGTATTACTTATAGATTTGCAGTGACTCTTCATGGTTTTACAGGGGACCTTTCTATACCTACTTGGAAACAGTAGAGAAAAATAGAAGGAGTTAAAACTACAATGTGCTTTACTACTAAGGCTTTTTAGTATATATTCAAGTATATACCTAGACAACTTCAGCTCCAGATGTATCTACTGTAGATACTGTATCTCAGTTTGAATATTTAGAATGTGGCCAATTAGAAGTGCATGCCAGTTATGGATGTACAGATGAAATGGTAATTTAAAGACTAGCAGTGCTGTGGTTTCAAAACAAGACTTATCCATGTCAGTTCAAATACTCCAAAGTATATTTGAGAACTCTTTAGAGGGAGAGAGAGCTCTTTAAATATTCTCTCATGGTGCCAACATACTCTCCCAAGTTATCTGCTTCCCATCAATACAAGCTGCTAAATTATTAACTCTTAGAAATCTACAAGTTAAGATGCATGTATTCATTTTAAAGTATGCATTAATATTTTATTAATATTTTATATGGTTTAGGATTTCCACCTAGATTCCATTAAATGTTTAAGTGCTGCTTTCAGATAAGCACACCATTATTGTATATACTCTCATATGCATTTTCTTTCATGTTCCAAAAGGGAACTTTGCTGGTTTGGATCAGTCATTATTACTTTTTTTTTTTTAAAGCAAAAAGTGATTTACAGTTCACTTACTTAAAGTCCACAACCCACCTTACTTAAGTGGGTAGTTAAAGTCCACAACATATAATGTAATTGAAGAGATAATAAAGTATAATATTGAGAAGTGAAATCCTCTCCTGAGAGGAAAGTGGTATTGTAGGAAATCTCTCAGTTCAGCAAGTTGTCAAAAGGGGAAGGCACTAGTGGCCTTTGGCAGGAGTTTACCTAGGCTAATGAATAGGAAGAAGTAAGAGCTTATACTTTATTAAGCTAACATGAAATCAATCAAATTTGATCAAGAAGTGGGTCAGATTCCAATTCGGGGATCAGATATTAATGTATGACCAAACCAAGAAGAATTGCTTTCCACTGCAGGGAGGGAGGGAAGGAAGGAAGGAAGGAAGGAAGGAAGGAAGGAAGGAAGGAAGGAAGGAAGGAAGGAAGGAAGGAAGGAAGGAAGGAAGGAAGGAAGGAAGGAAGGAAGGAAGGAAGGAAGGAAGGAAGGGCCATAGACAATGTTTTATTATTTGCCTTTAACAGATTTATTTCCATTAATATTATTACTCTTATTATACATACTTTCTTTAGGATAAAAAAGCTAATAGGTTTGATGAGAGCTTCCGATTATGTTATACACAATAACCCAGGTAAAGTCTTCTATTTTTTTTTGAAAAAAAAAAAAAAAAACTCCCTCCTGTATTGGCTACTGAAAACCCCTTTCAGTTATTAGATATTTTAATGTTTGTTTGCTCCCTTAAAAACAACAACAAAAAACCCCCTCAGGGGCGAGAAGCCAGCAACCCTATTTCCTTGTGAGTTATTTATTCCATTCAGATATTTGTGTCAGATACAGATAGATGGATAGACAGACAGACAGACAGATAGATAGATGCCATGCTAGAAGTATATGAGCAAAAGCTGGCAAATCAGATCTATAATTACAGGTATTTGTCGCTTAGCAACCACAGTTGGGACTGGCAACTCCATCGCTAAGTTCTGCAGTAGCTAAGTGGAAAATCATATGACAGCAGTGGGCTTATGACCTCATTTCCCATTTGGTCATTAAGCAAAACATCATGTGACCGTGACTTATGATTTTACTTCGCTTTCTCTATTTAACTCTGCTTCTTGCAAGCCAGTAGCAAAGCACACAAATGGTGATCACATGACTGTGGGACGCTGAAATGGTCATAAATGTGAGGATTGGTCACAAAGCTATTTTTTGACACCGGCATAACATCAAATGGTCGCTAAATGAGGCAGTTGGTAAGTGAGGACTACCTGTACTAACAGAGATGTTTCAGGCAGTAGAAAGGGACAGAAAGCCAAAAGAAGGACATATAGCATTTGTATAGAAAGCAATTTGTGAAGTAAGAACAAGATTAAATACCTGTCCCTAACTGCTTAGTGCTTATTAGACCTACTTTAATTACAATTAGTTTTGTGCATAACTCTTCTGCAACTTTTTCATTGTGCACATTGAATCTGATGAAAGAGAAATTGCTTGTGAGTTTTTTTAATCAAAGAAAAAAATCAATAAAATTCTCATGGGGCTAGGGATGGGGGCAGGGTTAAGTTAGGAGGTGAACAATAGAAATATGCAACTATACTGTTCTGCTTTTATTGTCTAATCACCTCTCCTCATTTGGCTTCCCACATTTTAAATATATTTCAAGAGAAGGCATTTGAAGGGAATTCCTCCCATCCCCCCCCCGCCCGATTGTTAAACAGGTATAATATTTTTGCTTCTGGGGCAGCATCGTTTGGGCTGTTGGCAGAGCTTTTCTCAGATGCAGAATAGGCTTAAGCTAAGGAGGAAGTAGGGGATCTGGCACAACTTGCTCTTTGTGAGATCCACAAAGGTTTCTCAGAAAACCTGAGGGGTCAGAGTGATCCAAGATCTCCCTGGCTTTCTCTCCCGGGGATAATTCCATGGGGATAATTTCAACCAGCTCTGTTTTGTTGCTCCAAATGTTTACTTCCTATTGCTAACAAAAATAAATCAATAGAACAAAATGGAACTGAAAGGATTCAGCAAGACACAAACGTATCTCTGGCTTCTTTCTTTTCCACCAGTCTGCAGTCCACCGTGGGTACCTTAATTGGTTGGACTGCTCTGTCACCACAAGGCTCAGACCAGAGCAAAGGGCTGTGTTTTCTTGAGCCACCTGTATCTTGGTTTTGCTTTAGTCAGGAATTCAGATCTAACCAATATGAATTTACTTTAGCACTTGATAGACAGCAAGATTTATGAAGGTCACTTACCTTGAGCAGGCCAATCTGGGCTGATGCCTTACTGGCTCAACAGTGAGGCCCTCTCACTAATTCTCTTCTCTCCCACTGGCAGAACTTTTGCAGCAGCTAATGGCATCTTGTTTATTGCTTCACATACTGAAAACAGCCCCTTACAGCACTGCCATTAGATAAACCAGCCCCACCCTTGATTCCTAACTGAAGGGAAGTTTGGTTCTTGTGACTTATATTATCTTCGTTTCCAGCTGTGAGTGGATGCCCCAGTGACGGCACTGGGTACCTGTTTTGCAGAGGAACCTACAGAATCCAGGATGCACAAAATATTTTAAATGTTACACCTTCACTGATGAAAATAAAATGAACAATAAACCTTTATATTTACAAACAGCTTATTTGGAAAAGTTGATTAAATGTTTACAAATGCATCATCATGATGAGAGTTGGATTTACACATTGCATTAAACTATAATGTGATTTGCTTTGGGCTTTGTGAAATCTGTGACTTACTCATTATAATTTGTATCCTTGGAGCAGATGAAATGAGATATGGTGGTGTGGGACATTTCCATTATCTCTTGTCATGGGAAGATCACTTCTTTGTGACCTTGGGATTAGACAGAGCCACTAACTTCTGCATGGAAGATGAGCCGATGAAGATGGCCCACCCCAGTGCCTAATGGACCTGGTGGACTTTCAGATGGTTCTTGGATAATTTCCCAGAGCTTTTGGGGCAGTTCTATTTGGTCCACAGATGATCTCTGAAGTACAGAGGTGACTAAGGCATTGGATGGGCTCACTCCTGAGTGGCCCCATTCAATGCCAGAGTTACCTCTGCTTCCTTGTCTATATTCTAAAAAGCTCTTGAAAATGAAATGAAGACATGCTTATACCAATACAGTAGAAAATCAGAAGGTAACATAACTGAACATATATTATCAGATGTTAACACCTAAGTTCAAGTTTGCACCATGGCAGGAAGGACAACAAAGCTCACTTACTTCTTCTCCTTTATTAAATCTGCAGAGTGCCAGCCAGTTGCACTAACCTGGGTTATTTTAGGAAAGTTGGGGCTGGTAGATCTGCCGAGTATGAGCTGTAATCATTTAGCCAGTCGATTTTTGGATTAAAATCATTTATATTTGCTCCAGGTTGGAAGCCAGATGGCTAGCATCCAGTGTGCTGGCAGGAATAGCATTTTGCAGTGTTACCTGGGGATTTTTTTTTTTTTTTTTTGACATCAAGTATCTCAAGAAAGTGGACAATGCCAACTCTTCCTTATGCAGCCTTGCTCCTCGCCCCACCTAGCTTGTTAAGAAGGGAGGATGATATGCCACCTATTTTGAAAGAGGTGCTGGTTCACCCCTTCCTTAAGAAGTCTGCTTTGGACCCAACATCTTTGGACAAATTCTACCCCACAGCTTACCTCTCCTTTCCTGGGAAGGTGTACAGAAGGTGGTAGGTGGCCTTTTGAAAGGATTCTAGATGCAGATTATCAGCATCCTTGGCAGTCAGGACTTAGGTCTGGACATGGGGAACAAACTGCATCGGTCACTATTATCTGTGGTAGGATTTGTGAAGGCAGGAAGCACAGAAATCTTTGCCCTGCTGAATGTCTCAGTGGTTTTCAGTGGGGAATGAGAGCTTGAGCCCTTGAGTGCTTCAGCATGGAGCCCTCTAAGGCTTGATCTTTTCTCTCACCTTGTTTAACATCTCCATGAAACTGCTGAGGAAGGCTGTTTGTTGTTTGAAGTGAGTTTTAATATATTGATGACTCCTAGTAATATATCTCCACCCAAAGCTGAAAGGAAGATATGGCAGACATTTTGATCCAGTACTTGGAGGCTATGAGGGCCTGGATGGAAAGATAGAGGCCCAGACTCAAACAAGATGGATTGAGAAGCCTGCAAATTCTGGGATGATACCCACTCTGGCTCCTGTTGGGGGTTGTGCACTGGGACTTATAGCTCTTGCATGGCCAGGAGGGGCTTTGATCAGCTTTAACTGGTGAACCACTTGCAGCCATTCCCAGACTGAGACATGCTGAGAATAATCATTCTCATCCTTGTGACTTCTTGCTTGGATTACTGTAATTTGTTGTAGGTGGGGCTGCACTTGAAGATCATCCAGAAATACATGTGAAAAATACAGCTACCCATCTGTTTACTGCTCTGTTTCATTACAGTACTACCCTGCATTACTGTTGTTACAGGGGATGCACTGGCTATTGGTTTGTTTCTAAGTGCAATTCAAAGTGCTGGTTATGTAAACAATAGCCTATAAAGCTCAATGTGGCTTGGGTTATCACTGGGTTGCCTTTTCCAGGTAGAAGGCAGTATTCTCTGTGCAGGCTTCCCTCCTGTGGAACAACCTGACCCCTGAAACAAGGTGGCTTTTCCAGAAGCCATGGGGATTTTAGCCTGAATGACATAGAGCTCCAGGAGATTAGTTTGAAGTTATTTTTTGTTTGTTTCTCTGCTTGTTATGTAGTTATTGTATTTATCTGTAATTTTAAAATTCTGCACTGTTTAGAGTCTGATGGATTGAAGTAGAGAATATACAACTGAAAGTTGTCCACCATGTTTTCCAGGATAAACAAGATATAAGCTCTCCCCTCCCAGCTGTCTACATGGATCACAAATGCCTCCTCTTCAGGATTGGTTGATTTCACCCATTCTGTGTAGAAGAGGCTGTGTTATCAAAGCACATAGGAAACATTCTCATACAGCTGTGTGACCCATGGCATTTTCTGACTATGTTTTTCAAATCATCAAATACTTTTATCTATATGTTTTGAAGTCTTGACTGCAGCGTATTTTTTCACATATATTGGAGGCAGCAAAAAGACAATATATGTGGTTTAATTTTTAAAAAAGTACAACAGTTTAGTTTTGTAAACCTACAGAGTAATCATGTCCATTGTTTCTAGAATTACATTCATTTTGGTTCATTGTACAAAGGTTGAGTTTCATAGCCATTGCAATGTATGGTATACTGAAACTTAAAAAGAGTTCTCAAGTCTTCAAATTTCACAGAAAATATATGGAAAGTCCCTCAGGTTCCCTAAACTGATATTCTATATTCTTTGCCAACTAGCTAATCTTTCATAATTTTTATACTACTGGCTCCAACATTTCTCCATTTTTTTCTGCCAAAGGTTTACCATAACTCCCCTCCCCATGCCCAAATATTTGAAAATCTGAGAAGTTGAATCAATTATATAGATATTTGTGTGCAATGTATCCTTTCCAGGGTGGGTCTAATGGTGACAGCAGTGAGAGAAAATAGCACAGGATTTCCATATCTGCATTCATATCCATATCTTCATTAATAATTAAGTCATATGTTAATTATAGTTCATTATTCACTGTTACCAGTCATCTATACAAGTGGTGTCTAATTTTTATCTGATCATAAATATTCCTGATTTTGAAGTGCATGGCTAAAGGGATTATATTAGAAATAATCAACTCAATTTTTTAATGTTTCCCACTAACCCAAAGGACATTTATATGCATAAATATTTAGATATTTATTTATAAAGTTGTTGTTTTTTGTCAGTGTTAACATTACAGAAGTTTGAAGGGGATTTACAGGATTAATAAAAAGGAAACAAAAATAATTGTAACATGTTTATTAATGAAACCTTCCCTTTGGAGAAAGTTTCACTGATCTGTGAGACTTACTTCTGTGTAAATCACAATAGGATTCAGTATGATATGTCAAAATGTCCAAAGGAGGAACTGATCTTTGGTGATGAAATGACATCAAGTTTAAGTGGGAGGTGGCTTGTCCAGTAAAACTATTTTAGAAATTGTCAGCCACAGACACTAATAGATGATACTCATCATGGCTTGGCACACTAATATGGAAAAGGACAACCTCACAGATATTTGCTGATTAGGGATTAGCTTTCCAAAATAACGCTTTTCAAACTAAATATAAAATTGTTGATCAAGTGCCAGTAAAGTATGCTTCAATATATTTCTTTGTATGTACGTTCTGAAATGGTTAATATTTACTTAAGCTAATATTTTGCAATTACAATACTAAATTCATTCCATCAACATTTCACATTACAAAGATTGTGTGCAAAACAGGCTAAATAACTAAGTTAATCCAAACATGGATGTGGACAATATTAAACTTTAATATAGGTGTGATCTGAATTCTCATTTTTAATTATTTAGCACATTGTCACTGATTTAATTCAGAATTATTTGACATCTTTGCTTTCAGAGGCAACATAATAATCTAATTAGCCATGCCAAGAAGTCCAAAAATTTCCCTAAGGATTTATTTATTTTTAAATGCCAGGAGAGTCTTGGTTGGTGTTATAAGAACAAGCCTCACTGACCTGGTGGGCCTTTAAGAACGTTTACTGTTGAATCAACACTTGTGTAAGTTGAGACCAGCCGTTGACAGTTCTTTTATGTTCCACTTGGAGGTGAAAGAAGACAAGGTCAATTAAGAACTCTGAAAAAAGAAATCACTCAAATATGACCAAAATATGACCATATTGTGCACATATATAGCTTCTTCCTACATAATATAATGCAAGCTCCTACACACATTTTAATAAATGCAAAAAGTGGGAAAGCATAGATGCAGGATATTTTCAGGATAAACAGACCCCTGTCAAAGCTTCAATTCATTCTGTGACAGTGAAGGATACAGAAGAATCTTAAACTTATTGTTAGGCCTGTATCTTATCTGGTGCTTCAAGGTAGAAGTTTGCCATATGTATCAGTAACATGTCTCTTTTGACGTTATTAAAGATGTGGAGCTCGCATCAGGCATTTTGGCAATTCACTTCTGATCTAGATCCTGATCTAGAAGATTAATTCCAAGTAATTCAAATAGTACTTCCATGTGGGGATGGGAGAATGTGAATACTCTGCAATATTTGAGTGAATAAATGCTATGCAAGGAGGTTGTGTTATGGTGGTGTGAAGTGACTCTGTTCAATGATAATTTTTTTCTCCCAATATAACTACAAGTTATATTCTATAAATGAAATATAAACTTGATAATCTGTTTGGTGTACATGGTTATTCATAAGTAATACTAATTTGAGTTACTGGTACTCACTTGTAATAAATGCCTTGCAATTTCAATGTTGCAACAACTGAAGAATGCAGAGGAGGTGCTTCCCAAATCACATGAGATTCCCTCAGAAAAGCACTCAGATACTCCATCTTCAAGTGGTTTTCTGAAGGAAGAAGTAATTTCACCACAGAAAATGAGTAAACATTGTTAAAATACAAATAAAATATAAGGGAAAGTGCCTATTACTTTCCGGTAAAATGGAAGCCCAGCTGCTGAAAGACTTCTTCAGGATCTCTCCAGACCAACCAAGAATGTAAAGAAAAAGAAATCCCTAAATTTGCAGCTTGGGAATATCAGAAAGCAATACTAACGAATAGGCTGATTCCACTTTTCAGTTCTTCATGTCATTATGAATCAATACCAATGCCAGTAACATTGAATGAAATTGATATGGATGATATTGAAGACTTTAAATTGACCATTAATGAACAAATGGAGTAGACAAGAGAGAAATCTCAAAGATAGACCTACTCAGACCATATTCATAACATTTCTATGTCTACAGGCATTTTTTCATGTTTCTGGTCAAATAAAATAAATCCTGGTTTCATGGACTCTTTTTTTCTCCATACTGTTAAATCCGGTAAAGAAAGAAAATAGTATATATCAGAAGGAAATTCTGACATAAGACACTTCTTTTCAAAGTGAATAGGACATTAGGGCATTTTATGAGATTCTTTCTAGTGAAATGAAGACTGAAAACCAAATGCTATGGATACTAAAGCCATTTCCAGATAGTGATTTATACTATCATACAGCATGATTTAGCCATCAGTGTGGTGATATATCACTAATGAGGGCAGATTTTATTTTGTCATGGTGATGGCTGGGTGACACTATAAATCATTACTGTGGACATAGTCTAATCAGGAAGCAATACTTGTTTATGCATTCAGATTCTAACATTTGTCCTTACTTAGAAAATGCCATATGTTATTTACTTTATAGAGTATTCCAAAATAAGTAAAATATTGTAGTTGTTATGTTTAATTAATATTATTATAACAAAGTCAAAATACATTGTCACAGCAGATACATGTTCATATAGTAAGTTGGACATTAACTTTAGAGACTTTGTCATGATTAGTATGAACTGCCATGCTCTTATAAACCTCAATCTAAAATAATAATAATAGAATAAGAATGTAATTCCACACTGCTATTAAGGAAACCAGACTTCACACAGACAGATTGAGATCAGGCATCTTTTAGCTAAATATCATTTAAAGCTGATTAGATCACTAAGAATGCCATTTCATATAAAAAACTTTAAAATTCCTGGATCTTCCATATATTTCCTCAAATTTTGTCCAGAGACATAAATTTTCTGATTAACTCATCCATCTTCCTTCCATCTACAGAACAATTTTATGACAATGAGTTGCTAGACTTGTATTTATTCATTACAATGGCTATCTTTACAATTTTTGGAAAATATATTCAGTTTAATTTACATTTTTTAAAATTAGAAGACTTTGAAAAAAATATTAAAATAGGTCAAACAGAACATATATTGGAAAGATAACTGATAGGACCAAATGGAGAAGTCTCAAGAATACCACATATCACAGCAAATTATTTATTTGCTGATCCCAAGGTGAGCATTCAGAATCTGCAAGACCAACATGTAGATATCTGTTGAATATTTTAAACTGAAATGTAAAGTGTTAACTGTTTGCAGCTGCTCCTTACAGAATTTGAACACTGTCTCATGAATAACTCAGGGTACATTTGAACCAATTTTGAAGACAGGAGACATCCTTGAAGTTCGTTAGAAAATGTTATCTTCCTTACAGCATTGCCTATTTAGTGCAAAATTACAGAATCAACAGAATGGAAATTCCTACTTTTCACAGGGTCAGATGGTCTCTACAACTAGGATTATGCAATTCCCAGAAGAGCTTTAATATTCTCTGTGGCCATGAAAGTATGGGTTTTCATTGGGTCACATTTGATAGCATGTTAGTCCATATAAGCCCAATTGTGTTCTTTTTGCATCCCATCTCTTCTATATGGATAAGTAATAGTGGATTTGTTGGAAGAATATCCTAGCTGCATGAGATTTTCTTGTGATTACTAAAGGAATTAAAATATGCTGCTCAGTGTGTTCCTTTCCTTTTCCCCACTAGTCAGGAAAAAACAAACAAACATTTAATCTACTTTGTGTGAAGTCATTCTGATTTTGTTTCATTTAGTAAGGTTTATCTACCCATGTTTTATCTGTCAAGGTGCTATGTGGCCTCTAAATACAGCTAACCATTAGCATGAACATAAATTCAGCACCTCAGTGAATTTATTCAAGAGAAATCAAAGCCAAGTATAATCATATTAACCAACAACACTCACTGATATCAAAAGTGAAAATAATGGCCACTGTAACAATTCTGTTAGGGATGGAATATATATATATTTTCTTCAGTTAATGATCTACAGTAAACAAACAAGCAAAAAAGGCTGGTGTTTTGGTTATACTTAAAAATGTAACATGGAAGATTAACTGAAGAAAAAATAATAAAAACACAAATCTTTTAAGAAGCTGCACTATGAAAATCCCATTAAAATGAATGGGCAAAAGTACTACAATGCCTTAGTATTATATTATTCATTTCAACTGTACTTGTATAGAAAAAGTCTCCACTGTGCCTGATCAAATGCCATTTTGAACTGGAAATTCTTAATTAGTTTGAAACTAATAATGTACATTAGCAAAGATCCCAGTTATTTTAATAGGACCTGCACAGGGGGAAAAAAAGAAAAGAAATTCCATTCCTGTCAGTGTAATTATTCACAAAGGAATTGGACAACTGGAACACTTCTTCCCATATCCTTGGATATTTGATGACAGCATCAAATTTATCTTCACTGAAACTATAGTGACAATCTTGAAATAATTGTTTCCAAACAAAACTTCTATCATAAACATTATAAAGCAATGAATTACACAAATTATTTTTGGTTAAAACATATATCTTTTTTCCTTTCAAATTTATCAAAAGTTTATTCTTTCCTGGAAAAAGAATCTTCTGCTATCTAATAGTTACATTCAAGGAAGCACTAATATACATCCCAAGAAAACCATCTGGCAAAATTATTTACAGGTAAGAATGACTGAAATGCAATAACCTTTATAAAAAGAAGTATATTGAATTTATATCCCAATTCAATGGGAAAATGAAAAAAAAAAAAGTATTTGCATTTAGCATTAATGATGGTTGCATTTATAATTTAGTTGTTCCCAGAAACTGAAAAACAGTTTTCAGGTGTTTTTTTGTTCTTGTTCCTGGATCAGCAGTCCATTTTGGGTGGACTAAGGATCATATTTTGAATCTGAGTCTTCAAATTACCTTCCTGTCAATTAACTTGGTAGGACTAAGCCACAGTGTTGTATAATTTTCAGGTCATGTGGGTAAAGATGACATCATTTTGTGTGTATGCATTCAGTTCTTTATAACAAACTGGCCTCACCAGAATCACTATTTGTGCACTAATAATCAGTGAAAGCTGGTTAATCATATTTATTTCTCTCTTCAATTTTTGTACAGCCCAAGATTAAACATGTTGCAGCAGGAAAAAAAAAAAAAGTATTTAGGATTATTTTGTAGTTAGAATATTAAAGATGTTGTGGTGACTTCTTGCAGAATTATGTGATGGTTCAGCTTGATTCGGTCTATCTTCAGGTGTCCAAACTTCTAGAGGATGAAACTCAGAGCCACTAAAGTTTTTTCTCAATTTAACATAGTCTGAATTGATTCAATTGGACTGCATTATCTAATTATAATGATATGACATTAATTACTCTTTTTTAAAAAGAACAAAAAACAAAAATTGCTTGTTTTGCTCTTAAGGAACCAACTTCCTTTTCTGAATCTGTATCTTATGCCAAATACTTGACTAAAGCTGCATTTATAAGCAACTTATGATTCTTCTGAACTATAAAATAGCATAATTAAAATTAGCATGCCTTATTAATTATTCTGCCTTAAGCTTCTAATGAAATAAAGTGGCAGAATATTGTTTTTTAATAAATAAAGTGTATATATAAAGAATAGTCCCAATTAATTCACTAATTTAGATATTAAAACCAGCAAGTAAGTGCTGTTAGATATTATTTCATTTTACTGACATTTTCTAACATCTCTACTATTCAGAGATATTAAAAGAGTACATACAATGACTTTTCCTTTAAGTATCAACTGAAAATATTATTTATATAAATATCACTTTGGATGGTTACAAAAATGAGGGAAAATGTGGGGTCCCTGTGAGAATTGAGCAAGTTCACTGGTCTGAGAACATCTGTTAGAATGGAATAACATAGAAGCAGCATGGATCACTGAAGCGAGCAGGGCACACTGCAATGTTGCAGGTGTTTTTTATGAATAGTATTAACCTTTCCAGTTTTTTTATAAATATGATATAGAAGATGAGATCAAAATAAGTCAACATTTACTTTTATAGTAATTTTAAAAAGCAGTTTCCAGCTAATAAGCAATAGATATATCTAGACATAATTCCAGTTTTAATTTTCAGCTTACAGATAAAAGATGACCTTCATGGCTGCCAGAAAAGTGCAATAAAAATAGTGAAGGAGACCTATTTTCTTCTTCCTTCACTGATGATACTATACTTGGTCTACATGTAGATAATAGGAGCTGGAAAACTGGCATAAAGTTTTAAACTAGTTTGATATATCATTTATTCCAGGTCATGTTCCAGGACTAAGTTTGCCTACATATCCCATATTACCAAATTGCATTAGGGGAATTTTTCCAGGTTAATTTCTATTTCTATGTTCGCTATACACCATCATCATCATCATCATCATCATCATCATCATCTCAGCTAACACTCTTAAGAAAGCCAGTTTGGTATAGTGGTTTAGGGTGGCAGGCTAGAAGCTCGAAGGCCATGAATTCTAGTCCTGCCTTAGGCATGAAGCCAGCTGGGTGATTTTGGGCCAGTCACTCTCTCAGTCTTAAGAACCAGGCAATGGAAAGCGACTCCTGAAAATGTTAAGAAAATTATATGGACTTGTCCAGCCAGTTGATAGGAATTAAGAATGATTTGAGGGCATTAAAAACAAATAATAATAATAAAAACCTCTTAAGGTATTTATTTTCAGACAAGTCTGTTTTGAAATGGGCCACTGAATGGAAACCAAGAGAAGTCATGTTTATAAGATAAAACAGTTTGGCATGAACAAAATCATATACCATATCCACTTAGGAAGTGATTACATACAATTTTTCATGAAGATAAATTTAGAACGTATGCCTTCTGGTTCCTAATGCGATAAGTCTTTGGCATCACCCTATAGAAATAATTTTACTGAAGCTAGCTTCTCCAGTCCTTTTACCAGCAGCCTCAGAACCTTCTGCCAATGTTAAGTACTGGTGTGGGAAACTTTTCTGAATGGCACAGTACTGGGGAAGGAGACACTGTTCTTGAACAATGTTCCACTTGCTATCTCTGTCTGAATCTCAAGATCTCCTTTCCTTTTTTCTCACTTTATTCAACAAATGTTTATTCCAACACTTTACTGAACAAGAATTTTTAGGAGCTGCGGGGACTGCCAGGAAAGAAAGAAGACTGCGCCCTATATTTCTTCATTTTTTATTTAAAAATAATTATTTTGGTTGCCACAGTTACCTTTGTGTTATTATCCTTGTAGTTTTAGATCTCTTGATATTAATGGGTATATAAGACATCTGGACCCCAATCTAAAGGCCTTTGCAGAGGTATTGTTTCACTGACACGTGTGATAATGTTGTACTGCATGTTGAATATTTGCTTCAGAATAACAGAGGATGCTCCTTATGTGAAGCATAATTAATGTGAAGAAGCATTAATTCTGTTGAATAACAACAAATGGTCTTTGAGTAAAAATTACTCCCTGTGATTTGAATCTGCTTACTTAAATCTGTCAAGAGTTGTATAATTTAAAGTGAGAGTACAGAAAATGGTCAAGAAAAATTCTTATTTTCAAATTCTGTTGGGCATTTGCATTTTCTAATATCTCACACACGTTATCACTGCTTTAATTGCATGGAGGTATTAATATAAATATTGTCTTAGTTAACTTCTAAAAATAACTAAAAACTAGATAGCGAAGTGTAAGTAAGTTCTTATTAAAGCAGATGAGAAACTCTGAGGTCAGTTATTGACATGTAAGATGCAATATAGTCTTTCTCACTCAAATAATTACATGCCTGGTGTTACAGGATCTCAGGAAAGCCTATTTTTTTTATAACTGCTGACTATGCAAAATCTCTTTGGGAGCTTATAAATATATTTGTTCAGTTATATACTGAGCAGGAGATTTCATGACATCTGTGCATCTTTGTAAGATTAGGCCTGCTCATTTAGAATAGCAACCATTAGATTATTTAGAATGCTTTTTCCTGTGCAAAAAAGGAAAAAAAGGAAAGAAAAAAAAAGAGAACAGTTAATACAAGCAACATCAGTATTAAAGATTTTAATATTTAGTTTCATACAAATGATCACTGTTTAAAAGTGCCACAAGGTCCTGCTACCATCATACACATTTAATTTTTTTTTCTTCTCAAGCAAATGGCAAATATTAACCTTAGTTGCATTTCATAACATAGACATGGTTTAAAATTGCAACACTTCAACATTGCATGTTAAAGAAGAAATACAATGATTATTAGTATCATGATATAGAAAAATAGCAAGACTCCTTTATAGTAATATTTTACTACAAACAGGGTTTATATTGCACAATGCCCTCTTGACACTGAGTGTAATTTTAATTTACAGTACTTGCTTTGTTTTGGATGGTTTGTTACCTTCTGGTTAGTTATCACTGAAGACTTTTGCATCAAGTTAACAAATCACGTGCAATATGATCTATTATTGGAATATCCAAATAATTTATCCTAATTACTATTTCAGCAATGGGTAAACATATGTGATAGAAAATGTGAGCATATTTTTTTCTGTTACCCTAGATTTCCAATGAATTAGAATGCTTCCTCATTCTGTATTCCAGAGCAATCACCTTTCAATTGCAATGTTGAAGAATAATACATATTTCGATTCCTCTAAGCAGATATGAACATATACCATATTTCAATATTCATTTTTATGAGAGAGATACTGTGATTCTTGGCTCATATAAATCCTAAAAAACAAACAAACAAAAAAAAACCTGTAGGCACTTTCCTACATGACCTTCCCCTTTACAGCAGCATAACTAGAGGCTACAAAATATGCATCCTAGATTTGTTTTCCTAATTTACAGAATGGGAAAGGGAGCCATTTTGAAAGAGGGTATTCCATGTGCATGTCGGAGCACCAGGATCCAAAACAGATACATGAATTACATTGAATCATTAGTTTCTCCCATAAAACTGAAAAGTGAAAACAGGTATTATATACTCATATTACAAATTCTATATAATTTAAATAAAAAATAAACATGTGTGTATTTATAAAACAATACAAATAGGCATTTCTCCAGAATTCTCTCAAAATAGATTGCTATATATGCTTCAGATCCATTTAAATTTATTAAAATGTCTAGACATTAACATTTAATATCATCTAGAGATCCCCACTGCAACAGGAGGACACCTGTCTTTTCAATAGTATGATATAAAGCTATTTCTTTAAAAAAAATACACATGGCTGGATACTTTTCTATTTCTAAATACTGACATTAACTAATATTTCTTATTCCAGTATTTCTGGAACATTTTTTTTGCTTAATTCAACTATTTTAATCTGTGTTTTTAATGTAATCTCATATTATGACACTGAATTTTTGTAAGATGTAGGCCGGACTTGGGTAATGTATGATTTTTGATGTTTAATACTTTAAGTACCATGAATTTTGAATGAGCTGAATGTTACATGCTCTGCTGAGAATCTTTAAATGCTGATAATACTTACCAATTGTTTAAATGGCTCTGACATACAACTGCAGCTAACTATGCATATTAATGCTATGGAGCAAGCAAGTAGATCCAAGGAGGAAAACTTTTAGATAATTAAGGCTAAACTGACTTTCCTCCTTATGAAGAATTAAACAAAACATGCAATATATCACAAATATGGAATTATGTGCACCATATGCATTCAGTTAAGATTGTTTTTGCCCATTTGAAGAACCATCAGACCCTGTATGTGAACAATACTTTTTTGTATTAACAAAACTTTTCTTCAAGCATGTCTGCCTCAGATTTCTTAGGTTCTTGATTTTGTAGATACTTTGAATTAGGCAAAACCTTAAAGGGGAATGTTCATTACAAACTGTGCAGTGATTGTCAGAATGTGTGCTGTAACTTGTATGACCCATCATGAAAATGTCCAATGAAACTGTGACATAGGGATTACATTCACTGTTAAATTACTAAAATCTACCAATTGTAATGCTTCAAGACTGTTTATTTTTTCCAATAGAAAAATAAATCTCATACATTTGAACTGGTACACAAAACTGGGATAAAATTTATCAGATTTCTTGATAGCACCATTTACACATTCTTTAAAGTAAACATTAATATGCACTTTCTTAGAAAGCGATATAAATATATAGATATATAAATACAGGACTTGCTAACCTCTGTTAACCATCTGAATGTGATGGAATAATCTATCTCTACTGTGCAGGTAGGCTTGTGCATGGTGGTGTGGCAATATTTTAAAAGTTTGTTACAGATGTGATGGGAAGCTGGAAGGAGTCGAATAAGCAGAAAAAAGAGCTTAGATCTACTGTAAGCAATGAGTCGGAATGAGCCGTTAAAGGTTAGAATTTATCTTTGTTTCTGATCATTCAATGAGAAAAATGACTTCCACGGAAATAGATAGATTTAAACTGTTTGTAGAAAGGGGTGAAGTGGTGGGGGGTGGAATAGGATTGAAAGTCCTACAGGTAATAGCAATAACTGGAAGTGCAGACGAAATAGGTCTTCAGTGCAAAGAGGAAGGCAGCCATTTAAAAAGTCTAAGTGCAATGTTGTGGTGCTGAAAGAAAAGCTCCAGGTGATAAAAGAAAAACAAAACAAAACAAAATTAAAAAAAAAATTGCAATGCAACTTCAAGCAGTAATTTGTGGTGCTGAAAGGACAGCTCCCAGCGTTGAGGAAAAGATCTTGGATCTAGAATGAGGTGTCCAATCTGTATGATAAACAGCACACTGTGTCTCAGAGCGCCTATTCAATCTCAGTAAGTAAATGAAATATTGATTGAAAGTGACCCTGAAACAGAATGCATTAAAAAGACATAGAAAGCTGCAGAACTGAGGTAATTCTTATTCAGTGTGTTCACCAGCCTCCCTATAGTAAAACAAATCTATAAATAGGTGCATTTTATAAGATGTTTGGCCCTTGTATCATTAGTTTTCTCCATTTTAAATCACTATAGTGGAACAGCCTCTGCTGTACACATGATGAGCTTTGAAACCATATACTAATTGCTTTGCAATAAGTTAAATCTTTTTACAAATCAATACTATATGACCTATAAATTTCAAAATATATTTTAAACAGCATGAAGCTGGCTTACAGATAATGCATGCAAACTCTTGTTATTACTATCACACTTAAAATATGAATAATTTCAATTTAGCTATAGAGTTTAACCAACACATATATAATAAAATATATGCATTGATGGTGGGCCACAAAAGCTCCAGGATTGTCAATTATATTTTAAAAGTTCAACTATGTGCATTTTGTCAACATCAAGGCTAAAAAAATACACAAAGTGTTTTTTTCCTTCTTCTTTAAATGATTATCTCAATTTAACATTAATTCCAGATGAAATGTATGGTTTCCACAGTGGACTAGTAGAATTTTGATATAACAGGCTGGAAGTCTTCTAAGTCTAAATAAAACATTTTAAACACCCAACATTTGAAATGCTTCTAATATACATCCTAATACATTTTATTTTTCATCCCCTTTACCAGTTTAACCTAGGATAGGGCCCCAATAGTTGCCTTGCCAGCATCCATGCTGACTCTGAGACAGCATGGACAAATAAATTTACATAGATATTATTCACTGTTAATGTATTATAAATGGTCTGAGACTTGTGACATGCAAGGAAAAAATGAGACGGGAGACAAGTGATGCTACATGATGAACTAAGCACATTTATAATGATAAAATGAGTAAATATAATAGCGGCAATGCTAACCACTGATTTCACGAGATACACTATTTGTCAAAACTTACACAGCTACAGAGTATCGACGATAAATAGTCATTACCAAGTAACACAGTTTACTACAGCTTTTCTCTTTCATTTTAAACAAGCATATCATTCCCTTTTTAATAATTCTCTAAATAAATATTTAGAGACCGAGAACTAAATGAAATAACAATCCTATGTTAAAAACTAAAAAGAAAATAAAAATGACTCTACTCTTACAGTTTGACAGAAATGAGTTATTAATAGTGAAGGAGTGGGGGGATGGGGAAGGGAAGGATCAGGGAATTATTTCAAGTTCTCAATGTCCAAAAGTAAATTGCACAGTAAATCAATATGAAATGAAGAGTCCATATAGTTCAATGAACAAAAGGGAAAGTTCATGAGGACAAAGATCACAGTTCAGAGAGAGGCTGGACGAAATTCAGACATGGAGCATCACACTCATTGTTCTTTAATTGGTTGCACAGAAAGGAGCAGCTGGGATGCCATTTAGCTTGCTAGGATGGACGTAATCAATGGGTTGAAGTTGAGATGGAAGTAATTCTCTTTTGAAATTCAGTTGCTCAGCCAGATGATCCAGAGGTAGCCAGCATTTTATTTTTGTCCATTGAATTTAAGACTGCATGCACAGCATGAGGACGTGCTTGGTTATGGATGCCCCTATGAGTGGCCTTGAGTGGGCAAACTCAGAGGTTAACAGATGGTGGGTCAATGGCCTGGGCAGTTGGCACTCAGGAGAGGTACAGAAGAGGGTGACAGTTGTAGGGTCTTGGAAACAAAGGCTTAGTCTGAAATGACCTGTCAAAAAGCCTGACAATGGTAGGCCACACTACCTCTCAAGATAAACTGCCTCTTCTAAATAAGCATGCAGGAAATACTGTCTGATTGGTGACATAAAAATGTTCCACAAAACATGCAAATTACTGAGTATCAGAAACTGCATTGGCTGCTAGCGCCATGCTGCAAAGACTCCATCATGGGAGCAAAACAGCTAAATCACAGATAGCTTCACAGTAAAATCTACATTCACAATACTAATAGGTTTCTAGTGTTAACAAATTATACACAATTATAAGCTCTTAAAATGCAACATACTTCTCAAGCAGTTGCAGATAATGAAACATTATCAGCTATCAATAATTTGTTGGCACTTCCACTTTTTTGTTTATAAAATTTCCAATACACTGTACCACAGTTATGTGTCTAAACAGTGAGGATGTTAATGGAGTAATGACTGTTCTACTGGCCAGGCAATGGGATCAGTAGTGATTTCAGTGCTTAAAAACAAATGTACAAACCTCAGTTAGAGGTGGGACTCCATGTGAGAACTTTTGTTGAACTTACAAATGGTGAAGAATGGGCCATGGCCAGCATGCAGCATTATTTCCATTGTCTAGTTCAGATGGAGAACAGGTGCTTTTTATTGATCTGTAAACTTACCAATATAATTTTCCACAGTTTTAACCTTTTAAATATTTTACAGTGCTTTTATGCAACTATATTGCTTTTTGATAATTTTAAATTTTAAAACTTAGTTTCAAAATATTGTTTCCTACTTCACTGTGCCCTAAGCAGGAAGTAAGACTGACATGACAGTGCTTTGGCCTCACTCCGTTTTAGGTCACTGACCCCACCATACCCAACCTAACAGTAGTTAATTTAGTGTTAGCTAGAACTAATACTGAAAACTTTACGCATTTCCCTCTCTACATTCAATCATTAAACTACAATAATGCTGGTAAAATGGCAGGCTTAAATCTTACACTAGAAACACCTCTGACAAATATACACAAGCAAAGTATAGAGAACAAAACAGGTCAAGAAAATTTTTTTCTATGAAACATCTGGTAAAACACATTATATTTACATATACACATTGTCAACATAGTCGCATTCATTTGCATAATTATATATTAATAACAGAAAAAAACTTCACTTCTGCAAAGTACAGTACATCCTTCTTGAAAATAAGGTAAGGAGGGGTTTAAAACAATCTCATGTTTAGCATGATCAACCCACTTTCTGTGGATTGGCAGCCCGAACTCCTTGCTCATACGTGATCCGTTGTGTTATTAAATACTGTGCGGCCTGGGTTGCAGCTGGTGTTCCAGTAATAGTTACCTTCCGATTCCTTGTGCCAGGAACGAATTCTCCTTTTTTGGAGATCTGTATCCTTGCACCAGTCAACTCTTGGTATTCTACTAACGTTTTCCCTCCTTTTCCAAGTATTGCACCAACTAAGTTTTCTGGCACTGCTATTTCAACTACATCCTTTGAGCCATCTGTGGATTTCTCTGTTCCTAGAATGGCGCTGGCAGCTAGAGGAGAAGCAGCTCCAAAATATCCATTGGTTGCAGCAGTAGCAGCAGCCAGGCTACCTAATGCAAATGTCCCCGCCGTACCACCAGCTGTGCTGCCACTGGCTGAGGCTTCACTCGCATAGGTGGCCAACAAATTGGCTGCTGCTGCTGCTGGATTGGCACTGGCAGCTGCTGCAGCCAAAGCGCCAGTAGCTGCTGCCTGACTTAGGCCTAACCCTAAAGTATTGAGATTGTATCCATAGCTGGCTAAGGTGTTAAGTGCAGAGGTGATGGCCACCAGGTCATTGCCTGTGAAGCCAGATAAAACTGCTGGAAAGGCTGCAACTCCAGCAAGGTTTGCGTGTCCTAAGAGCCCTGCTGCAGCTGCAGCTGTTGGTAATACTTCAGCAGTGTTTGCATAAGGAGATCCCGTTGGATTGGAATTGGCCACTGGACCTGTAACATTAGCATAACTGATATTGAGACAGCTGCCACTCTGTGGATCCTCTTGTATCTTCTGGATGATAAGTTCAACAGCTTTGCGGTTTTGTTCAGGTTCTCCGCTTACAGTAACAACCCTCTCTTGTAAGTTGATCCCATCAGGTTTCTGGGAAAGCTGCACCCAAGCCCCTGACTGCTCCATTATAGCCTTGACTGTAGCACCTCCCTTCCCTATTATCAGACCTGCTGTGCTGTTGGGAACTATTATCTTTACCTGTAATCAAAAAAAATATATATGAATAATACTTCTGTTTTGCACAAACAACATAGTTAAATTCTTTACTACCTAAAATAAGTGGAAAAATTCAAGATAGTTATTTTCTTTCAAATGTAAGTTTGAATTAGGAATCAAGCTCATTCTTTTAAGTATTTATATGGATTTGGACATAAAATAGTATCTGTTTTGAAAAATTCAATCATTGCAGGAAAAAATATAATTCTTGGATAATTATTTAACAATGAGTTACTTAGACAAATTGAAATAATATTAGTAAGAGAAACAAACTTATTGTATAGTACTTTTGTTCATGATTCATCAAACACTCAATAATAGATCATATTCTGATAAATCTTGGGTCATCATTCTGTTACATAACTCAACAGCATTTCTTTAAACAAATACTTCAGTGAATTAGCAAGACCTCCAATGGAAACAAAAAGTAATAGGACATGAATCTATTCTAGTAGATCATTATCTCAAGATCATTATTTTTATGATTATTATATTTATAAAATGAGTATCCTGATATTTTCTAATAAGGCATCCCAACTTGATAGTACATCCTTCATTCTCAATAAACTGTACAAACCATCTAGGATGAAAAAGAATAGGGAAACATGGGGGTTTCTGTCAAGTTTCAAGGAAAACAGTTACCTATGCAATTTCTCATTTTCTCTTAGCTAATGATTCTTATACTACTAAAAGTAAAGAAATTCAATTATTGATACTGAAATAGCTTCAAATGATAGAGAATTTTACTGATTTTTTGTATAATTACATTTCAGCAAGAAAAGTCTAATATCTGTATCCTACTTACATTTACCTAGCGATATCCCATTCTAATCAGAAGGATTTACTTCTGAATAAATATATACAGGATAGTGCTGCAAGTATGTTTTTAATTCAGTATGCGACTTGGATATCGGGCTTGATCCAAACAAACATCTTTCAACAGAAGAATTTTATTGAAGGGAATTCCTCCAATGTAGGAAATTTCTCTGCCAAATGCAATCTATGATTGGTTTTGTTGAATTCCTAATCAATTGCATAGAATATAGTATTAAAATTAACAGGTGTAGAATAATACATACACAACTCATTGTATATCAATACACAACCATTATCTAAGATGTTGTATCTCAATACTTGCTAAAATTTTATGTAAATCCTAAAATGGATCATAATCTCTATAGTTATGACTAGGATTCCCCTGAAAACAATAACCCTAGAATTAATCAATATCAATTCATTCTACTATTTTATAAATGTGACTTAGCCCATTACATTGATGTAAGGTAAGATTATACTAAGATTAGCTATCTTCCATTTTAACATGTTTCCTATATCTTTTCAGCATGTTTTATGGATTTTTCATTCTCAATAGAATAATTATTTATTAAACTTGTATGTTACCTGTCTCACAATGACTCTGGGCCACATAGAAATATTAGGGAGTTATAGTTCTTTTTCATAGTTAAGCTTGAAATATGTATCAATGCAGACAATACAATCCATATTCATTAAATGAAATCTGCATTTTAATCAATTTTTAAAGTTTCACTGAAACTGGTCACAGCATTCTCAGAGTGCTCCACTATGCTTCTAATAGCAGCATAGTGGCACTGGTGATCTGACACTGGTGACCTGCCTGGATGAAGCAAAGAGAGAACTCAGATTCATACTTCATTAATATATTTAATTGCTACTGGATTAGTGAATTGGATAATTGCTATTGGATTAGTGAATTACATGTTTTGTATGTAAACCCTTCCATCCAATTTCTGAAAAATTTCTTTTCCAGTAATATACTTCACCATTCCCTAAAGAAAATTTTGTACATTCTAAAGTTTATTCCAATCTTCACAAATAGTTCTTTTGAGAGACAAAGGATGCATTGGAAGGATGCAGAAAGTCCCACTGCACGTTAAAAAACTTTTTTTTTTTGCCATTTTAGTATCTGAGATTATTTGAGGTGGGTGAGTAGAGGTCCTGTAAGGCTCTATTTTGCCACCCATGCTAAGTAGTATTTATTGTAGTATTCTCTGAAGATTCAATATAATGACATGCAATTATTTCTTTTTCATTTATTTGATTTACACAGTAGAGAAGCTTAATCTTACTAATCAATACAACTTAATGACGATAGATTGCCTATTCTTCACCACATGAAAATCTACAAACTGATGTTTAATCCTCATAACCTTGACAAAGATATGCAGAAACCATTACCTAAGCAAAAGGGGCTGAAGCATTTTTTTAAGTCCAGGACAACGACATAACACTTGGAAGTGGCTCAGGCGGATGCTTCCCTAATTCACTGTTATATAAAAGGAGGAGGAGGCACCACACAATCAGACTTGCAAGATTTTGTTATTATAGCCAATCTCAATAAAAGCAGTTTTAGCCTTCCTGTGGAATTGATTTTTTTGAGAGAGCTGGCTTATGGAATCGCCAAGGGTCAGATACGACTGAATGGATAATTCGATTCACAATTGATTTCCTGGTCTGGTTTAGCTAGTGGGGCTGACACCAGCTAATGTTAAATTCTTTTAGAGAACATTACACTTCTCTTAAGGATCAGATTCTTAGGTTTAGGATTTTCAGGGGTTTGTAGAACCATGTCTGAGCTAGAATATCTTATACCAATGCAGACTGGATGTCAACTATGTCCTTTTCTAAATGGAGACAGTTTCAGGCCATTATTGCATGAGTTTTAACAATATTTTGTTCTAAACAATTCCTTCTGGCCCGAAGTGGAACAGTAGATAGCAAGTGCTTATTATAAGTTCACACTTTTACTTATAGCCAGAATGCATAGCAAGTTTTGAGTTTTGTTCCATATGGAACATGGAGTCATTCTAAATTTTGTCCCATCAAGACAAAAAGTGTTGGAATGTTCTGAGTGACTCTGTACTCACTTTGAAACAAATCACTTATTTTTTGTCTGTATCCTTATCTAGGACAGATAACATTTGGAGTAAGGCCACAAGCAATGTACCACCACCACCATACACAGCATTAAGATAGAGGGCTGCTGATTTGACTAACATGGTGTGGAAGCTGCAGAAGCTACAGAACCAGAGGGAGGGAGGAAATACTTTTTTGCAACTCACTAAGCAGCTCTTTACTTGGGAAGTTTATGATAAACACTGAAAAATAACAGAGCTTTCCAATTGTGAAAAGCTTTTTTCCAGCTGTGAAAAACCAATGTGCCTTTTACTGCCTACACATATGAAAACAGCACTATCATTCAAATCCATGCAAGAAAGTTAGATTTCATACATTTCAGTAGAAATAATAAAAACAATGAATCAAAACTGTGTTGATATAGAATAAAAACCATCCATTCCTACTGCCATCTTTGTGTGCTGTAAAAAAAAATGGAAATATCTCATCTAGATTAATGTGATACCTACTCGAAAAGAAATAAACCATGTATGTGCATTGTTTTGCATTTTCATGGGGTTTTATTGCACAATGTAGACTTTTCCCCCCAAAAATACATATACAAATATTTTTTTGTATAATAAGCATATTTTGACTGGTGAAAGCACACTAAACTGATGCATAGTTTTAATATAATCCCTGTCTTCCATTTGTTTTTATTCTGTGGTCTAAAGGCACTTTGTACTTTACACATTAATGTTTCATAACTTTCAAATTACATTTGCAGAAGCAACTGATGAATTCTGAATAGCTTCATTTATGTGCTTCAATTTTTTATAATAATAAATGTGGCTGCCTGCATACTGAAATATACAATAAGGCTATGCGATACTTTGCCTTTGATTTAAAAAAAAAGCACTTCAGAGGTGCAAATGAAGCACTTGTCTACAACTTATTAAAGTAGCCACACAATTACCTGGGTTTACATGACAGCTGGCAGAAAACAAGTATGAAATTTTAAGGAAAGATGTAGCTGCTCTGATGAACTACAGACAAGTACTACATCTGTACTCCCATGTGTGCTCATACATACATTTGAAATTGAATCACACATTTTGTAATATAAAATATGATCAGATATGAAATACTGCTATATAACAATACCCAAACGTTCATGTAAGTTCAAAAGCATTCAGTATAATTAAGTATTTCAAAGTCCTAGAATTTCACTAGAAAATACTTGGATATAAAAAAAAATGAAATTGTCATGGTTTGGGAGAGTAGCGTTATGCAAAATGAAGATTTTACCTAAAATAATTCTTGTATTTTGGATGCTACCAATAAAATTATCACAGGAGGAGATAAAACAATGGCAAAATATTATATATTTTTTTTGTAATGGAGATAAAAAATCAAGAATAAATAAAAAGTTATGGTATGTATCCCAGAAAGAAGGAGAGTTAGGTATTCCAAATATTATATAGCTAATCAAATGAGATATGTTCCTAATATGATATATGGACCTGGAAAATTGATTTGGGGAGAAATGGAGTTAGGGGAGATAAGTGATAAGGGTTTTCTTTTTATACAAAACAAAACATGTTTTAGTGAATTTTTTTAAAAAAAGCCCAATAAGTAATGCTACTTTACAGATTTGGCATAAAAATAATAATTAAAAAAAAATAGTCCAGGAATATCGCCACTGACTCAAATTCTAGATTTAGGAAAATTCCCAGAGAATCTTAAGGCAGGATTAATAAAAGATATGGAGCAAGCTGGAGTATTAAGATTGAAAGACTGGTTAAGTAAAGTTTCTAGTAGAGACGATATAAAGGGAATATTTGGACAGAGTAAAATATCTTGGTATAATGTACTGCAACTGGAGTCATGGATTAAGAATTGGGTAAAACAATATGGGAAATGTAGACAATTAACAAAAATTGAGGAATTAATAATACAGTTAATGCAGAACAGTACAGACAATGTAATAAAAGGGTTAGTAAGTAAAATTTATAAAATACTGATAGAATGTAATTTAGCACAACAAGGAATGAAATTTAGTTGGGAGAGTGATTTAGATATTAATATTACAGAAGACGAATAGTCAAAGATTTGGATGCAAAGAATTATGAAAAATATGTCCGTTAGAATTAAAGAGAATTGTTATAAGACAGTTTGGAAATGGTATATGACTCCAATAATGTTAAACCACTATAATAGAAATAATTTAAAAAAATGTTGGAGGTGTAAAAAAGAAATTGGGACTTATTTACATTTATGGTGGGAATGTGAAAAGATTAAAAAAGAATGGGAAAAGGTTTTTGCTGAGATTAATGAAATACTATCTATTAATTTGCAAATAAGTCCAAAAATCGCATTAAATTTTGGAAATATGACATTAGAGTGGCATGATAATAATAATTTTTGTTACTGCCTTAAGATTAATAACAGTTAAAAAATGGAAAGTGGATTAGGAGTATGAGCTTGAAGATTGGTTTAAAGAAGTATGGAATATTGCTATTAATGATAACTTGACATGTGAACTAAAATATGATATTTGATATTTATAGAGTAATGATATTATGATTTTATCAAATTTTAAACTGTTTTATTGTGAACCGCCCAGAGTCCCCCATATGAGGGAGATGGGCGGTGATAAAAATATGATAAATAAATAAATAAAATATAAAAAGGGTTTGGTGAAAAGGAACGATTTTGATGTTATATGCGGTAAATTTCTGGAATATGTTTTTGTTAAAAAGGAGTAAAACCAGATCAATATATATTATATTTTTGAAGAAGGGGGCTTATTAAGAATTATTAATAATAAAAATGTGTGATAATAACAAAGGGATAAGGAGGGTTATAAGTCCCATGGGTGATGGGTGCACGTAGAGGTTAAGTTATAAAGTTATATGTGTTATGTTTTGATTATTTGATTGAATTATTTTATGTTTTTTGTTATTATTGGTTGTGTGTTTTGTAATTTGTATTTTAAATAATAAAATTATATTATTATTTTTTTTAAAAAAACATCTACTCTGTGGGAGGTGAGATGTGGTTCCATTTACTTTACGTGACGGCAAGCTGTATTACACTACTGACTGAAGCTGACACTTTTGCCTATAGGCTTAGTATCACTGACATTAGAGGACAGATTTCAAAATGGGTAGAAACAAGCAGTTTACAACAAGCTCTCTCTCCTAGGACTTTCTTCCAGCCACTTACTATCTCTGGGCTATGAGCAAGCAAGGATCACACTTAAGTAATGTCTGTTCAGTATAGACCATCCAACAGATGCTGGTAATACCACTCATTTGTTGATTGGCTGGTTTTTGTTACTTTCTTTTTGATTGGCCTTGTAAGAGAAACTGTTTTTCCCTAAACTGCATTATCAAGAAGGGTGCTGTATATTTCTGATTCAATTGGTTTATTTTTATTTCCCTATGGATAACGAGGCAAAATTGGTACATTCAGTGTAGGAGTGAGGATTGGTGAAAAATATCTAGGCCAAACTGGTAAGCATATTTTGAGACATTGACTAGTTAAGAGCAGTGTAACTAAATGTCATTGTTTGCCACCTGAAGGAAACCTGGGAAAAGTTCTTCATGAGGATGCAATTAAATTTTAGTTGCTAAAATAATTTTTAATAGAAGTGGATATTAAAAACAGTATTTAATCCATTCTTAAACAAAAATGTTTCTATACTCTGAAATCAACAATAATCTGTCATTCTCCCAATGAATGCATTATTAACAGCCTTTTCTCAGAAATAACTACTGAATGTCTAAAAAGAACTTATAAAGTACAAGTTGCTAGAAAATGATGCCTGTCGTGATTTTTTTTTTTTTTGAAAACAACTTGAATCTCTAGTGAGTTCAAGCTATTAGTTTTATTGCTGCTGTGTGGCATTGGTGGTACAATTTATTTGTAAAAGTTATGCTCTAATTCAACCAACAGTAAATTAACTGAACAGCAATTTCATCACAGAATTATATGGCCTATATTCATTCCAGCAGATGACTTAAAATGGTTATTTTTGGCTATCAAAGTTTTGATGAATAAAACATTAAAACCTGAAGAGTTGCTTATAGATAGATACTTTCTTTTCTTTTTTTTAAAGAACTGCATTGTTAAATGTTTTTCACTAATTAAACAGTTACCCTACTTGTGATCCAACCAGATCATATATAGCTATTTTTTATCATTAGAATAGGTAAGATTATCAAAAATAGAACAGAAAATAGTCTTAAACGTTGTCTTGAACATTGTATGAAAATACGTAATTAAAACAGATAATGAAAATAGTTCTTTGTTTAAAATGAAATGAGCACACTTACTCATCTTTCCCAGTCAGAGAACAAAATAGTTTTTATGAATTAATGGTTCATAAATTTCAAATGTTTTAAATGGATGCAAACTTTTTAAAGGTTCTTACCTGTGAGTTGAGAGAATACACATAAATTAAAGGAACTTGTTTATCAAGTCCACACCTTTAACTGTAATCAGGTCCTCATTTACTTATTAACTCCCACTGAACTAAGTAGAATTTAACTCTGAGAAAATACACTTATCACTATTAGTGTTTCCCAATATTAGATTGCTTTGAAAAATTTAGTTCTGAGATTGCTTGAGATTTGCACAGTGTTAATTTGTAATCTTCCTTCCTTCCTTCCTTCTAGCACATCCCTTGCCTTCCATCTTCCTCTTTACAATTTGCCTGATTGCTAATGAATTAGCAAATGGACTGTGTTAGCAAATATGACGCTTGTTAGCTTCACAATGTCTTTAGAAATATATACTCACAATTTTTAAACACATATTTGGTAATGGGCAGAAGCCACAGTTACCCAAAAGAACCACTGGAAAAAGAGCTTGTTGGGTAGATCAGGGATTTATGAAGGAAAACAGTGTCAGTGGATGAACTAGAATATTTTCCATGTGTTTTGAGAATGAAGTAGTCAAGACACCGGATGGAATTTATGACCCACGTATAGCCAGATTTCTTCTGTATTTACATTGTTCTTTGGATATGAATGAAATGAATTGAGACCATTAAATTATTTAATAGTAATTGCTAAAGAAAATGCCTATGTGTAGCTTTCCTATCCCCCTAATTAAATCAAGCAATATGTAAAGCATGTGTTTTGTAGTTTTTGATTCAAGAATCAAAGATACATAATATTTATTGCTCAGGAAAGTATTTTTTTTTCTTTGCAGGAAACTTGAAAGAAAGTAAACTGAAAATGATCTTACCAGAGCACAAGAATTAAATTAAAGGCATTTCATTTATGTTAATTTTAAAGGCATTAAATTGGGTGGCAAAAATATGCTCTTTTCTGCCATCTCCCAAGCTTCTCTCCAGAGAATACCCAATATTAGAGATAGGAAAAAGGACTGGACCTTGAAAGCAGGTGCCAGCTTGAGTCATAGATTTATAGACCCAGTAACCTCATGATTCAGAAACCATTGCCTACCTATCCCATCCATTACAGAGGTTTATCCCCTGACAAGCAGAAACACATAAAAACAGCTAGGAGGTATTCTGGTCTTACTTGCATCCCTATAGCAGAAGCCTAGCAAGGCAATGGAGATGAACATTTTGGAGACTATAATATCAAAACCCTCTAAAAAAAAGTAAGAAGTCATCTGCCCATAAACTAATTTTTAAATATGTATTTATATTTAGAAGGATATTTCTGTTGTGATCCTAAGCTCTTCAACGGAGGTTTTCGAAATGAATAATATGTGCTTAATCTTTTTTGTATTATTTATTATTACACTATGGCTTATCTGATAAACTAATTTCTTACTTTCCACTTCCACATGTAAATACATACAACCAGAATTACTAAGTCACCAATACAATCTTTTCTTAATATGAAATAAATATCTTACAATTTTATTCTTTATTCAACTTGTTTATATATTTATGAGAATTCTTTATTAGTTTTGCATCTACAAGCTAACTTGCTTCCTACTATTAAAAAAAAATCATTTTGTGTGGGAAGGGTACTGTTTCCCATTCTGCTTCAGAAAATAGCTATAAGGTTGTTCAATAATAATTTCTTTAGGTAAGTAATCTAGAAAACAACATTTCTGGTTATCATTTTTTTCTAACTTAATCATATTTTAGAATTGCCATTTTACAAATAACATTCCAGAAATCCTAGTCTCTATACATTATGTTTTTTCACAAAATTAAATGATGGCAATATAGCAGTTTGGCAGAAAATGTGATAACCTATTGACACATTCAAGAGTATCCCCTTAGGGATAAACTGATGAACTACAGAATAATTCCTGATTGCTGGTCTGTCAATGACCCAATACAACAGAGGAACGTAGGGGAATTAGAGACAGGAGGAGGACAAGGAGGAGAAGTGGATGAAGAAGAACAAGAAACAACTTGTAAAAGGCTATTCTGAGTATTCCAGTAGCAGACAGATCGTGAAATGAATTCAGAACTTTCTAGAGGCACATCTCCTCTCTTTCACATTTTCAACAACTTAACAAATTTAGCATAACTGTAATGCGTTTTTCCTAAATTAAAGTACTCCCATTACTTAACTGCCCTGAGAATTTAATGAACTATTTGCTCTTTACAATTTATTCTAAATCTTTGATATACTATTATCCAATGTGATCAACAAAGATTTTTTTTGTGACTTGCTTATTTCTAATTGTTTCTTTTCCACATCAGTAGCTGAAAACATATAGTGGTCTGTAAAATTCTGCAATGAGTTTCTCTCTCTTTTCTTTGGGTGATGAATGGAATCACTTTCATGTCAATAACACAATAAATTTATCCACAAAACAGTGGCTATATGGTTTGCTGAATTTTGGCAGAGTATAAGCATGTAGTATTTTATATAAATAAGCAGTATAAAAGAGGAACTGTGTGTGCCAGAAGGATGGTTCTGCAATATAGTTGCAGTACTGACAGTTTCCTCTCCAGCTGCAGTTGAAAAGGGCCTTGGATGGGTTGGGTGAGGCCATCAATGTGAAAGCCTTGCACATTCTCACATAATGCCCTTGCAACTATGCCAGATAGCTGGAGTAATACTTTTGGCTAACACTGGTGTCTATTTTCTTGATTTTTAAAAATGTTTTTAATATGGTGTGCATAAAACACAAGCATGCATATACTTTCTCCCTCTCTAGAGGAGTTGGGGTATGTGGGTGATTAATAACATCAACATAGTGGCAATGTGCAATGCACATTAAAAAGGGATGGGACTTTGATCACCCAATCATGCCCACACATTTTGATATAGCTGACCCTCCATGAGAATGCCCCCGCCTCCTTCTCTCCTTACCATTACTGGAAATTGTCCTGTATGAAGGATTCCTGAAAACAGTGGGAAGAAGACAGACGGAAAACATTTCAGAACATTTTCCAGCTACTCTTCCCAGATGCAGTCATTACCATCAACAGTTTGTAAGACATATTATTTACTTGTTGTTATTGTTTATTTATGAAGTCATTGTAAACTGTAATGCTGAGATCTGCATCCTGGAAGTTGGGATATAAAAATTTGTAATAGATATATGTAATGTTTTGCTAAATACGTAATTATAAAGCCTTATAAAACGTGATTACTGATTGAGGAAGAATGACCGTTTACACTAGAGAAGTTGATTATCCTTTGTTTAGTTTTATGTTAAGCATGGAAATGAATAATTGAAAGTTGTTTCAGTTTTAGGTAACTTCTTTTAAAAAACGTAATATAATTGTAAATTCCATTCTCCGATGATGTATTTTTGTCAACAGTGTGTTTATCAATGTTAAAGAAAGAACATACTTCCTTATTTTAAATTTAGCAGGATATATTACATTGTGTCTTCAAATTCTATGCTTTAATATTATGATATTTGATGTATCAAATATAAATGACCTCCAAACTATTATTAAATATTTAGTTATTCATTCTATATTCCCTCGGAGAAACAATATGCTGAAATTGCTGTTGGGATATACCACCAAAAGGAAAATAAAGGAAAACACTGTAACAATTAAATGTGGGTACAGTATTGCAAGGATAGTTGTTTTCATGAAGAACAAATACTAATATTCTCCAAGACTTGATTAATCTATTGTCTTGGATTCATACTTTTTAAATTCATTCTTAATTTCATTTTCCTTTGCAATTTTTACTCAACTGTTTTCCCTTCTTGCTCAGTACTCTTGATTTTCTGTTCTCTGTCAACACCATACACACTCTTCAGGTTATATCTTTTTTTTTTCTTTTTCTCATTCATTTCACTCTTCTTTTTTCATAAACTGTCTTTCTGCCATCTTTTTTCTTATGTTGGTATAATCTCTGCACTTCTGGTCATCTTGCAATCTATTGTCTCTCTTCATAAGGTAAAGGTAAAGGTTTCCCTTGACGTAAAGTCCAGTCGTGTCCGACTCTAGGGGGCGGTGCTCATCTCCGTTTCAAAGCCTTGGAGCCGGCGTTGTCCATAGGACACTTCCGGGTCATGTGGCCAGCATGACTCACGGAACGCCGTTACCTTCCTGCCGAAGCAGTACCAATTAATCTACTCACATTTGCATGTTTTCGAACTGCTTGGTGTGCAGAAGCTGGGACGAGCAACGGGAGCTCACCCCGCCGCGCGGTTTCGAACCGCCGACCTTCCGATCGACAGCTCAGCGGTTTAACCCGCAGCGCCACCGCGTCCCTGAGTCTCTCTTCATACAGTACAATAAAATTTGCCATCATCATGCAAGTATGTGTGAAGAAACCTTAATCTAGTGCATTGCTATGCCTGGCTTCTATTAAAAGTGCAGCAGCAGGAACAGTAAACAAAAAGAAATTAAAAACCATTTCTAGCTGAACTGGAAAGAGTCTTGGTAGCTCAGGTTTCTTCCTTTATGCATCCCTCCTGCCTACAAAGGACAACTCTCCTTTTCTCAGGTGATCTGGTATTTCAAGATAGCACTTTTCATTTTTTCCCCAATTCCATCTCTTCTGCTATGCCTGGGGTGTGAGGTGGGGTGAGGTGAGAATATAAAGCTTAAGCTGCAATCCTAAACACAAAAATAATTACATCTTAATGAACACAAGCACTTCTGAAAAAGCAAGTCAATTTATGAGGATAAGGAAATAGAACAGAGTTATTTTTGAAAGCCAAGTCATATGATCAGAATATGAGGACTTTTTAGCCATATAAATGAAGCCTTAGGTATTATCTATGTAGATTAGCAAATAATTATCTAACTCTCTAAATTAATATCCATGAAATAGTTTATTTTGGTTGCCTTAGATTTGCAGTGTGTTGCTACATTATATCAGACTTTAGGATTCATGTAATTACAAAGAAGTTGATAAACAAGTACAAAAACACTTAATGGTGGTCATAAAATGTGTATTTCTGTTTAACATAAAATGCAGAAAAATACTAAATGGTGGCCATACAATGTACATTTTTCTCTCTTTTACAATGTAGTCATTTCACAACCATAATTAGTAAGATTTAATTGTGCTGAGTTAAAAGCTTTTGTTTATTTGTTTTCTTCATACTATAATGAGAAAGGGCTTGGTAGAAGATCTAATGAGAGAGCTAGATATGCAATGGCAGACGAGAGATTCTCTAACAGTAAAGAATGTTTTGAAGAAGATACAGTTCTGATATCATTTGTGCTTGTATGAAGTGATTATCTGCTCCAATAGTGTGCGCATTAGCCAACTGAGCCTTATTTCATTTATTCGTTGCACATCATTAATTATCAGCAATTTAAAGATTTCCTAACATCAGGGCTGCTAATATCTTTTTCTTGGCAGATTCTCAGACACAAGAAGCATGCAATTAGATGTGTTAAATCCCATGTTATTAATACTTATAAAAGAGCAGCTGAATAATTTATTAAAATGTAAGTCAGGAAAGAAACTTTCCAAGTTTCTTTCTATACTGATTTATTTATTTCATTAATTATTGTACTAACGTAAGAAAGCTGCACTATGAGGTTGCCAACCTTATATGGCTGACTGAACACTTGGAATTCTGAGAACCTTTTGCATACTTTCTCACAAAATTAGGATGTTAGGAGGTTTTCACATTCACAAGGTAGTTACCAAGAATACAGATACACAGCAATAATTGACCAAACTGCTGTAACTTCCTGTAGCTTTCCAACCACTTTGCTGTTTCCCACTGTCCTTTTTTTGTGCAGATAGGGAGCCTTGGGGGGAAAAAAAGCCAAACACTTGGTTGCAACTATGATAATTTTTATTTTCTATAAAACTTATAGGATAATGTGAGGTTTAGAGACATTCTTAAAAATAAAGTTAATGCTTATGGCTGGTGATCTAATTTACACCACGCTAGCTTTCTGTTTTTTTAAAGTAAACTTCTTAAACATAAATAATTAGGTGGGGCATGAATGACACAAAAAAAGATCTATGAGGGCAGGTGCTGTTTCAGGGATTTTAGTATAGTAGATAATTATTATTGTGGACAAAAGGTAGTTTTTAAAAAAAATAATATTAAGAAAACTTACAGACAATTAGGCTTTACTTAGAAAAAAACAGATGATTTAACTATATTTCATACCAGGAGGTTAGCTGCATAAAATATTCTATATAAATCTGATTGATTATGCACTTTTCTATAGATGCTTATGACTACATCCCTGTTGAATCTTAACTCAGTTAAATTAAAAACAGCTTTGAGATATTTGTACTCTGTGCAATGAAATAACTTCTTACACCATCAGCATATCTAGGCTTTGAAACAAGAACCATATGAAATAGAAGTGCAGTTGTTGTTTTTTTAATCCTTTAAAGTAAGCCAACTTCCATGTCAAGTGTTGGAAATCCCAACAATTTTTAAAAACATTTGTCCTGTGAGTTTGGAAGAGATATTTCAAAAATCTACATCCAAACTAGGCAAATAGTGTATTCCCAGAATACAGCATACACTATTAGAGTATACTCTGAATTGTTTCCAAATAACACACACACACAAACACACACACACACACAAAATAAATATATACACATATCCACAATATAACAACATGAAGGCATCATTTGGGCAGCGAGAGCTTCATGTTCCAAACTTTCCTTGAAGATACATATTTTCATGGTTTGTGTCAGCACCAGACCTCAGCGAAGGGAAGGAGATCAACCCAATCATCCTGCTGAAAGCTAATGATGCAATGCAGGAATTGCTCTAGAGTAGACCGAACTCGTTCAGTTGCCCCGTCCGTTTCTGGATGGCTAGATGAGCTAAGGGATTGTTGGACTCCAATTAATTTTAAAAATGAGCGCCAAAATTTTGAAGTAAACTGGACAACGCGGTCTGAAATCAAACAGTCGGGACAACCGTGGAACTTACAGATGTGAGTTACAAACAATTTTGCAAGTTGCTGGGCTGTGGGGATCTTGGCGCAAGGGATGAAGTGGGCTTGCTTTGAAAATAAGTCAATAACAGTCCAAATCACAGTCTTATTTTTACTCTCTGGCAAGTCCACAATGAAATCCATGATGATTTCTTTCCATGGGGCTTTAGGGGACGCAACAGGTTGTAAAAATCCCTGTGGTTTTCCCCCCCCCCTTCCTTTTCGCTTGGGCACAGACATGGCATGAGGTGACATAGGATTGCACGTCAGAGTAAAGGGAGGGGCACCAAAATTGGCACCTGACCAAGTGTAGAGTTTTGCTGCAGGCAAAATGCCCTGCAGACTTAATGTCATGGGAATGGTGTAAAATGGTTTTGAGCAAAGATTCAGGCACACAATACCAAACGCTGTCAATTTCAGTCAGTTGGGCTTTGTTACATTGTAGCCAAGGATCATTAGAGAGCGCCTGAAGCAGTTCCTCTTTTAGGTCTGCCTGCACTTTCACTTTCCTGGCTACTGCTTGTTTGCATTTTACACCAGCCATTCCAAGCTGCTTTTGGGAAAAAACAGTATCTACAATTTCAGAGGTAGTTGTATTATATTGTGGAAGGCGAGAAAGCACATCAGCAAGAAAGTTCCTCTTTCCAGGGAGGAAATTAAGGGTGAAGTTAAAGCAGCTGAAAAATTGAGCCCAATGAATTTGTTTGCCATTCAACTTTCTGGGAATTTGTAAAGTCTGGAGCTTTTTATGATCAGTCCAGACCTCAAAGGGATGTTTGGAGCCCTCCAGCAAATGCCTCCAATGCGTTAAGGAAGTTTTGACAGCAAAAGCCTCTTTCTCCCATATGTGCCAATTGCGCTCAGAGTCAGTGAACTTGTGGGAGAGGTACACACATGGGTGGGGGAAATTGTTTTCATCCTTTTGAATTAAAACAGCCCCTACTGCTGAGTCAGAAGCATCTGTTTGTACAATAAAGGGGCAGTTTGGGTCTGGGTGAGCCAGAATGGGTTCTTCTGTGAATAGAGCCTTCAAATGCTCAAATGCAGCTTCCAAGCAAGCAAGCTTCACCCCTGGGGAAGTTACTTTCTGTGTCTCTTCCCTCCCTCTAGTTTTTAATAAATCTGTGAGAGGCAGCACAACCTGAGCAAATTGGGGGATAAATTGTCTATAGAAATTGGTGAAGCCGAGAAAACTTTGAAGCTGCTGTCTGGTGTGAGGTGGTTCCCGACCCCTTATGTCTTGTACTTTATCCGGGTCCATTTCAATGCCATTCGACGAGATACGATAGCCCAAGTAGTCTAGTTGACTCTTGTGAAACTCACACTTGGAAAGCTTAGCACAGAGTTGGGCATCCCTTAGTTTTTGCAGCACTTGCCTAACCAAAGGGATGTGGTCCTCTAAGCTTTCAGAGTGGATCAGAATATCATCTAAATACACCAAAAACCCCTTGTACCCCCTCGTGGAGGACCTCATTGATATATTGCATGAATACCCCAGGGGCCCCAGCCAACCCAAAAGGGAGAACCATGTACTGGTAGGAGCCCAGCTGGCAATTAAAAGCCGTTTTCCACTCAGCCCCCTCCCTGATTCGGATTCTGAAATAGGCTTCTCTGAAATCAAGTTTGGTGAACACCTTTCCCTTCTATAGATGTGAAAGCATGTCTTTCATGAGAGGGAAGGGGTAGTGGTTGGTTACTGAGATGGCATTTATTCCACGGTAATCTGTACATAGTCTCAGGGAGCCATCCTTCTTTGTCCAGAAAAGCACCAGGGCAGCCAGTGGGGAGTTAGCCGGTTCAATAAAGCCCCTAGCCAGGTTTTTGTCTATGAACTCCCTGAGGACCTTTTTCTCAGTCTCTGACATAGCGTGTAATTTTGGCTTAGGTAGCTGAGCTCTGGGGTCAATTTCTATGGCACAGCCCGTTTTTCTGTGAGGTGGTAACTGGTCAGATTCCTTTTCATCAAACACATCAAGAAAGTCTGAGTATTCAGCTGGCATGGCTACCTCTGCCTCTGGGGTTCCCACAGGAATCTGATTCAGGAGGATTCCTGCCACCTTCCTCTTTTTGGGTGGTGGGACTGGTGGGTTGCTGACACCGTCTTTAAATGTTAGAGCGCCTGTCCCCCAGTCTATGTTTGGTTTTCTGCTTTTCAGCCACGGGAGCCCGAATATGACTGAATAGTTCACTATGAGGGCTACAATGAATTGCAAGGTTTCCTTGTGCCACCCCAACCTCATGGCTACAGTCTCAGTTCGAAACTCTACAGGGCCCCTGTGGACAATGGAACCATCCATCGGAGTAAAAACAATGGGCTGTTTAAGTCCCTTAGTTTTCAGGCTTAGCACGTTGATTAGTGTGGGGTGTATTAAGCATTTAGTGCACCCCGAATCTAGCATTGCCATCAGGTTGGCTTTGTGGCGTGTTCTTACGTTTTTTAATTCCACCCTGACTAGTAATGTGGGACAGTCCTCACTCACCAGATGTTGCGCTCAGGATTTTCCACCCCAACCTCATGGCTACAGTCTCAGTTCGAAACTCTACAGGGCCCCTGTGGACAATGGAACCATCCATCGGAGTAAAAACAATGGGCTGTTTAAGTCCCTTAGTTTTCAGGCTTAGCATGTTGATTAGTGTGGGGTGTATTAAGCATTTAGTGCACCCCGAATCTAGCATTGCCATCAGGTTGGCTTTGTGGCGTGTTCTTACGTTTTTTAATTCCACCCTGACTAGTAATGTGGGACAGTCCTCACTCACCAGATGTTGCGCTCAGGATTTTCCACCTGCTCACGGGCATGATTCAAAACAAGTGAAATTTGTTTCCTGCCGGCTTCTGCTCTTCCGGCTCAGAGTCCTCGCTTGACTCCAGCAATGGCCCTGCGTCTAGGTCCCTGTGTGCCAGCACGGTTGCTGCAGCTCCCTTGTGTTTGGTTGGTAGGGTCTTGGCCAGTTTTGTTCCTTCTTTGGCTGCCTCTGGCTCTCTGCGGGGACACTCCGCTGCGCTATGGGTGTCCTTACTGCATTTGAAACAGCTGCCTTTCTTCCAGGTGCAGTCTTTGGGGTCTTTCTCCCAGAATAGCTTTTGCTGGGCAAAGGGGAACTGGCCTGGAGCCCCGGTATTCCTCCCTGCAGCTTGTGCTCTGAGTTGCCTACGAAATTGATACTCGGTATTCTTGACCTCCCCAGCCAGGCAAATACATTCTTTTAGTGTGGTGGGGTCTCCTCTGCAGAGTGCCCATCTTAGGATCTCCAGCTAAAAGCCCCCCTTGAAATAATCGATCTTGGTGGTCTCTGACCAGTCCATAACTTTCCCTGCCAGGGCTTTAACTCCATGGTGTACTCTGCCACACTTCCCCACCCCCCTTGCCTAAGCTGCTGGATGGCCGATTTTGCCTTCATCTTGTCCAGCGGGTCCTTGAACCTCTCTCTCAGGGCTTTCATGAAGTCCCTTAAACTGTGTAGTTCAGGGGCCATGGTATCATGCAGCTGCACATACCAATCTGCTGTGGCTCTGTGAAGCCTCGTGCCAACTTGGCTCACCTTCTTGTACTCCGTGGGGAAGCAGGACCCAAATTCTTGCATATAGACAGACACGTTGGTCAAGAAAAATGAATTTAACCTGTATCTCTTTCAGAGCCCCCAGAAACTCTGCCTCGCCTGCGTTGGGTCACCCGAACTTCTCTTGGCTTTCCGCGTGGCCTCTGCTCCGTCACCTCATTGGGGAGTCGAACCTCCTAAGGGGGGTTCGGCGTCTCCCTCGCGGGTCCAGCGATGCCACCCTGGAGTGTTGGGTTGAGATTTCTGCCAGGGGATATGCCATAGTGTCAAGGGTTTTTGACACATGTTGCATCATCACTTCCATGGCAAACATCCTCACCTCCAGCCCATGAATCGCTTGTGGGGTCCCATCGTTGTCGGTTGCAGTTCCACGAGACCCCGGGCTCAACACCCTTATGGGTGCCTCCAGGGGTGGAGGTGCTCTCCCCTCCACCTCCTTGGCACCTGACTGTGAAGGTTCCATCTGTGGTTCTTCTAGTATCACGTCTGGAGTCTTGGGCTCTCTCACAAAGTCAAGGGTAAGGAGCGCACTCTCCAGCTCGGTAGCGTTGAGCCGGGTTTCTGTTTTGCACTCACTTTCCCCATTCCCAGAGATCCCGTCCGACTCTACCTTCTCTTCTTCCTCCTTGGAATACAGCACCATCCTCTCAGTGGAGGTTGAGGGCGATGGCTGCTTCGCCTTCATTCTTCCATGTTTCGGCATTATTTCGTCAACTCTCAACTGAGTTACTTCCCCAGGAAGAGTTTTCGAACACAATGTGATTCACAGCTTAATGTCAGCACCAGACCATTCAAGCATTCACACAATGACAGTCAGGAGCCCAGGATCCTTTAACTGTTTAATGAAGTGAAATGACTAGGACAGAAGTAAAGCTGCAAATGGAGAATTCCTGCTAAAACATACATTTAAAACCACATTCCCTTGATTGCCTTCCTTTCCCACGAAAGTGTGTTGCCCCCCTTTCCCATCCAGGTGGTGTTGCTGGGGTACCTCTACTGACTGGCCTTGATGTGAACCATCATAAATCTGTAGCCATAATAATGCAATTCACACTCCAACTCAACATCCCCTCCCATCCGGCGACAGAGTCTACCCCATTGATAAGGAAGTGATGGAAGATGTCCCGATAAGGGGTTCTGTGAGCCTTTTGATCAGAGGAATCTGACACTTGTCAAAGATATAATAGAGAGACAATGGTCCAAATATCTGGGGCTAGATTCTTCGAGAGGCAGGTACTATTAATGAGAAGGCTTGAACACAGGGATCCTGTAGATGGTATTCTTTCAGATTTGAGACTTTCAACAAGCTCTACTAGATCTTACCTGACAGGCAGATTCAACCTGGAGAAGGTGGTCTTGGAGACAACTCAGACCTAAGCCATGTTGGACTTTAAAGGTGATAACCAGCACCTTGAATTGTGCCTGACTGGCAGCCAGTGCAGCTCCCGTAGTAGTAGTCTTACATGGGTAAAACTAGGTTCTGCTATAACAACTTAGGCTGCTGCATAATTAACCAGCTGAAGCCTCTGAATGGTCTTCAAGGGCAGCCCCATATACAGGAAACTGCAATAGTCCAATCATGAGGTAACAAGGACATGAGTAACTAAGAACAAAGCCTACTGTTTCAGAAATGACCACAATTGGCACATGAGATGTAATTGTGCAAAGGGTTTCTTAGCCACAGCTTCAACTTGCTTTTCAAGTGGGACATGGAATATTGGGAGAATCCCAAAACTGTGAGCCTGTAGTGCCTGAAGAACACAATCCCATCATGAGTCAAGGACTGCTTATCTCTGGAAGCTATTAGCATATGGATCTACATCCACTTCATCTTGCCAGGATTCTAACAGGTCTAAGTCTGTTTCTCCCCTCCAGATCTTAACAGGCTCCAGACATCAAGTCAGGTCACATCCACAACACCTCCTCCCTAGTTCGGAGTGGAGATATACTGTATAAGTGGATATCATCAGTATACTGATAACTCACCCTGTGCCCGTATGTGATTTTTCCAAGTGATTTCATGTAGATGTTAAATAGCAAGGGAGAGAGGACTGAGTTCTGTGGCATCCTATAGTGGAATTTCCTAGGGTTCAACATCCCCCGACCCAAACACTGGTTGAAAACAATGATTCAGGAAGAAAAATCACTGCAAAACAGCCTTCCACTCCCAACTCTCAGTTGGTCCAAAAGGATACTATGGTTGACAGAATCAAAACCAGGAGCAGGAGAGTCAGACTCCCTATTCTGATCCCACAAAAGGACATCAGCAAGAATGACGAATGCAGTTTTGGTACCACATCCAGGCCTGAATCCTGACTAAAGAAAAGGAGGATCCAGGGAACCAGAGACCAGTCACTCTGACACTGATACCTGGAAAGATTTTATAGTGGATCCTGAAGTGAATGAACTATAATAATTTAGAAATCAACACAATGATTATTAGAAGTCAGCATGGATTTACCACACTAATCAACAGCTGATTTGAAAATCATATTCAAAATGTGTTCATCAATAGCTCCTCATTAAGCTACAATAAGGTATTAAGTGGGGTGCTGAAAGCTTTGGCCTTAGGTCCAGTAATGACTTGGATTAAGAGGTGGAAGAAATGAAAATATGCAGATGACACAAAAGTGGATGGGATAGCTAATATTCTAAAATTCAAAATAATCTTGATAGGTTATGGCAGTGGACTGAAAGTAATAGAATGAAAACAGAGACAAATGCATAGTTCTACAGTTAGGGAAAAAAAATAAATGAACTGGATTTGCTAATAGCATGTGTGAAAAGAAGCTTGGTATTGCGATTAATTACAAGCTTAATGTGACTCAGCAGTGTGATGGGCCTGCAAAAAAAGCAATTCCAATTTAGGCTGAAATATATCAACTGAAATATAATTTCTAAATGACAAGAATAAATTGTTTCACCTTATTCTGCTTTTGTCAGAGAAAGGCAACAAATTTGATCAGGGAAGTTAAAAAAAAAAGTCCATTGAAGACAGATTGAAAGAGTTGGGTATGTTATTGATGGTGGTGGTGGTAGTGATGGGGGATATGGTGACATTGTGAAAAATATCTGATGGTATGTTCGTAGAAGATTAAACCTGTTTTCTCTTGTTCCAGAGTGCAGGACACAGAATGGACTAAAGTTATGGGGAGGCACATTGTGATTGAATATTAGGGAAAACCTCCTAATAATAAGAGCAGTTTGACAGTAAATTCATTTATTAAAAGAAGTGGTATGTTCCTTTCATCAAAAGTGATTAAGAAGATGACGGAAAGCTATTTATCAGAAATGTTTTAATTTGATTTCAAGCACTAAGCAAGGGACTGACCTAGATGGTCTTTGGTCCCTACCATCTCTATCCCAAAATGTTCTCAGCACACTACTTTACTATGGATTGATCTGCCATTAAATAACAGTACCATCAGATTTGCTGATTGCAAGAGTTAATACTTGAGCTTTGGTCATACACTGAAGTTTGTATGCATACATTCAGAACAAGATACAAAAACACACCTACTCATTCACTGAATCATTATTTGATAGAGTTTACTGATAGAAAAAAAATGAGGCCTCTTATTCAGATGACTTTTGAATGGAATTAAAGTCAGCTATCACGAATCTACCAGGGGTAAGCTTTCACAGTTATAGTGAGTCTTCAGATTCAAAGGCAATAAGGCATACTAATGCCTAGAATACAACAGTTATATTATATTTAGAATATGCTCATGAGCTTTCTTCATACATTTTATTTGGCACTGTAAAACAGTATGTGAGATTTAAAAAAAAATGGGAATAACTGGATCTCAGCTGTATAACAAAGTTTTCTCTATGATTTTTACTATTTTTAAAAATCTATATTCATGTAAGAATTCAAGGTTCATCCATAATCTGAGAATAAATTATATCCAGAACTAGCCACTTGACCTTGCTAAAAGAAGAAAAGTAACAATTTAAACAAGAGTTAGAAGAAAATGTCGGACCTGTAATTGTGCCATAGTATAGAACTAAATCACTTCTAAACAGGTTACTTAGAACAGTTTAACAGCCTCCCGAAACTTAAAAAGCCTCAAGCACAAAGGCCTTTACCTTATTCAGGATGATAATTCCCCTCTCCTAATTAAAAATGTCTCAAGTGGGTATTTTTATACCCATTTAGAAATATGAAACCTTTCTTTTATACTTTTATGATAAAAATATATTTTAAGAATATAATGGAAAATTATATGAAGAACGGAAAAGCTGCAGGATTGGATGATACTCGTGTTAGAAAAAAAACAACAACAACTGGGGATTTCGCTAAGCAAAGGTTGCTGTCACTTTTTAATGTATGTGTGGCCTCAAATCATATTCCGAAGATCTGGAGGAAAGCCTGGGTTATTGCACTTTTGAAACCTGGAAAAGAACTGAATGACCCAAAGAATTTTCATCCAATTTCCCTCCTTTGCCATCTTTTTAAACTCTATGAGAGAGTTCTTCTAAACAGAATGCTTCCTGCTATGGAACCGATTCTTATCCCCCAGCAAGCTGGTTTTCAGCCGGGAAAGTCCTGCACAGGCCAGGTACTTAATCTTGTCCAGCATATAGAGGATGGCTTTCAGTTAGGTTTAATCACAGGAGCTGCTTTCATCGATTTATCTGCGGCTTATGACACAGTTAAGTATAGGAGGCTTCTCTTGAAATTATATAATACTATGCATGATCTTGCTTTATCTAAATGCATTGAGGCAATACCCGAGAATCGGCAATTCCTTATTGAATTCCAGGGAAAAAAAGAGTCAATGGAGAGTTCAGCGGCATGGTCTCCCACAGGGGAGTGTCCTTGCCCTCCTGTTATTATATATATATATACACACACATACACACACATATATACACACACACATACATATGCGCACACATACACACACACATAATAATGATCAACCCGTCAGTCCTGATACACTGTCGTTCATCTAAGCTGACAATTTGGCACTTACCACTCAGGAAATTAACTTTGAGGAAGTGGAAGACAAGCTCACTCTGGCTCTTAAGAATATGTCTGAATATTATAATGAGAACGGACTAAAACCTAACCTGTCAAAAACTAATGTCTGTGCATTCTACCTCAAAAATAGGCAGGCCAAATGTAGGCTTGCTATTATCTGGGATGGAGTGATTCTGGCACATTGTGAGATGCCATGTTATGTTGGTGTAACACTGGACCAGACATTAACCTTTAAACACCATTGTTGCAACTTAAAGCAAAAGATTTCCACCCGTAATAATCTTCTCAGAAAGTTGGCTGGTACTACTAGGGGTGCTCACCCTACTACTCTACACATGGCCGCCCTTGCACTGTGCTACTCGGCGGGAGAGTATGCCTACTCATTTGGGGCTTCTCTGCGCACTCTACGCAGGTAGATAGGGCACTTAGTGACACATGCTGCATTGTTACCAGATGTTTACGCTCCACTCCACTTGATAAATTATGTATCTTGGTGGGAATAGCCCCGCCAGGCATCAGAAGGAGTGTGACACAAGGCGTGGAATATGGAAAGGTGTTACATGCTACAAAAAGATTGAAGACAAGAAGGAGCTTCTCAGACTGCGCTGAGGAGATTGCTACTACACCTCAAACAAAACAATTAAAAAGATGGAAATCTCAAGTAAAACAGCTTCATAATTGGATAGAACCGCTTGAGGAGTTGCCTGGAGGTTTGGACGGGGGGTGGACAGTTTGGAGATGTTTAAACAGATTGCACACTGGTTTGGCCAAAACTAAAGATCATATGGAAAAATTGGGGTTTCTCCCTGAGGGCAAGGACATTTGCTGCAAATGCAGCAATATTCAAACAACTACCCACCTTTTACAGTGCCCTTTGGGACCGACATGCACACAGAGTGACTTATTGGTCGGAAAGACCTCTGCCGTCAATGTGGCCCAGTATTGGGCTAGAGCTATATAAATTTTATATTTTTATTAAATGTTTTTAACTTTTAATTAATACTTTTCCCCTTTCTATTTCCTGCACTTCTGACACGAAATGAGACGAGACTTGTTACATGATACTTTATCTCAATCTTAAACCAACTAACAGGCTGTGCAGAAAGTAAAAACTCAACTAACTGGAAATATTTTTACAACACAAAAATGGAATGAAAGTACTTCACTTCTTGTCAAGTTGACTAAATCAAACAGGCAATGATTATTTTTTCTGCTTCTATCAAACTGATTACTTTCAAGTTTTGTTCCATTTTGTTCCATTCTGTTTGTTCAATCAATAGGCTATTTTTTAAAAATCTGCATGAACATGTATCATCATGCCCACAAGATTGTATTCTGTATTTTTAATACTGCATGTCTATTAAACCCGATAGTTTTGTGAATCAGCGGAATAAAAATAAATAAATGTGTGTTTATACATTTTCTGAAAGTATACATTTTTGTACCTACTTTTCATACATATATTGGTCTATAACATATGCATTTTGTATACATTTTAAATACTGTAAGAGAATTATAGTGTTCATTTGCAATCAATTACTATTCCAAAATCTTTTTGCAAGTACTATTATCAAGCCAGGTAACCACCGTCCATCTTTTTTTTTGTTACATAAACAAATATATTTTCATTTATCTGTTAACTTTCATTGTTTTCTTTTTTAGATTAGATTTTTTAAAGTCCTGCCTTTATTAATTTTATAAATAACTCAAGGCGGGGAACATACCTAGTATTTCTTCCTTCTCCTATTTTTCCCACAACCACCCTGTGAGGTGAGAGTGATTGGCCCAAAGTCACCCAGCTGGCTTTCATGACTAAGTCACCTGGTTGCTAACCTGATGCCTTAACCACTAGACAAAACTATTTTTGAGCCATTTTTCTCATCTGTCAAGATTATACTGAATTCAATTTAACAATTGGCAAAATTTGCCAACCTCAAGTCACCTGTCATTTAATTTTTTTTCCAAAATACCTCAAAGATAAGTGAGTGAGTGAATCAGGAGATCAAAGTTTGTCAAGGAGTCGAACAGGAAGATGAGATAAGAGGAAATGATAAGGGAAACTGTGTATTCTGAAGATCATGCACACAGTAGTAAGGGGTGAAAAAGAAATTTCCTGTGAAGTTCTGAGAACTAGTCATCAGCCATTGTACAGCCATGTGAAAAAATAAGTATTCCCCATATAAAGTTTTTATCTTTTTAAATATATTTGGACATACCAATATTTTATCTTTATTCAAACAGTATATAAAGATAAAGGTGATGCACTTGAACAAAAAACCTATGAAAAATTGACTTTGCAATAATTTATTCAACAAAAAAATTAACAGATATGCAATTTCCTTCTGTGGAGAAAATAAGTACACTCTTGGTTCTAATATCTGACATTGCCCCCTTTGGCAGAAACAACTCAAGTAGACATTTCTTATAATTGTCTACCAGTCTCTGTTATTGACTGGGAGGAATTTTTTCCAGCTGTGCAATGTTTGAGGGGTTTCTTGAATGCACAATCCATTTCAAATCACTCCACAGCATCTCAATTGGATTTAGATCTGGGCTTTGGCTTGGCCATTCCAGAACCCTCCATTTCTTGTTTTAGCCATTCCTTGATGGATTTACTGGAAATTTTAGGGTCATTTTCATGTTGCAAGGTCCATTTTTTGTTGAGCCTCAACCTTCTGACAGATGGCCTCACAATACCCTCTGTTATCCTCAAATACCCTCCATTACAATGGAGAATTCACAGTGGATTCTATGATGCTGAATGTCCAGCAAAGCAGTTCCAGATCATAACATTTCCATCAACATGCTTTACAGTTGGTATCGGGTTCTTTTGGTGAAATGCTCTCTTTCGTTTTCACCAAATACGTCTTCCGATAATGTGGCCAAATAACTCTGTCCTTGCCTCCTATGTCCAGAGCGCATTATTTCAGAAGTCCTAGTCTTTGCCTAGGTGTTCATGAGCAAACCTCAGTTTTACTCTGATGTTCTTTCTGGACAGCAAAGCTTTCCTCCTGGTACACCTCCCATGTAGACCTAATTTGTGCAGCTTCTTACTAATGGTAGACTCATGCACTTTGACATCAATAATGATGAGAGCTACCTGTAGGTCATGTGATGAAATTCTGGGGTTCTTTCAATATTTTTCATTCTGCTCTCTGGCTGACATTGCTGGGACAGCCTGGCCAGGACGAGGAAAGTTGGCAGTTTGAAATATTCTCCACTTGTAGATGATCTTCTGGACAGTGGAATGATTGATGTCCAATTGTTTGGCAATCTTTTTAAATCCCCTCCCAGACTCATAGGCATCTTTAATCTTTTTTTCTGAAAGCCTGAGAGAGCTCTCTCGATTTAGGCATGATGATACCACATACTTCAACAATAAAGAGCAAATCAAACTAAATGTCTGAGATTTAAATAAGAGAGATTCCTCCCAGATCCTCTCTAATGACGTTCTAATCGTTTGCACTTGATCTGGTGCACCTAATTCTAATTTAGGGTATTTGAAGTAGTGATAAATGTAGGGGTGTATTTACTTTTTCCACATACAAAATTTGTGTTCATGTTTATTTAAATTACACAATGGACTACAAAATGTAAATGGTGCATGGTACTTCTTATATTGTATCCCTTTTATCTATCAATATTGTTGAAATGAAGATCAAATATCTGTATGTTGAAATAAGTTGTAAAAGTAAAAAATGTCAGTGGGATGTATTTACTCTTTCACATGACTATATTTGTCTGAGTAACTGTTTCTTATTGATTATGCAGAGACCAGAGGAGGAATTTGAAACAGCCAGTACCTTGTAGCAAGTATCAGTTTGGCAGGGGTATTAAACCTTAATAAATGTTCTTTCTAAAGGAAAAATGTGTACAAGTATAACAAAAAGTTATGTAACCTCAACAATTTTTTTCTTGTAAGGCAACAGTGTGAAGGTCTGAAAAGGAAACCAGAAGAAATTTTTTAAAAAGCATCTATTAGCAGTCCCTCAAAAATAAAAAAAAGGGACAGGACTCAGGCTTGCATACTTGTAGCATATGTACTGTATATTCCTGCTTGAAAGGAATGTATTTGCAAGAAATATAAACTTCTACTAGCACTTGAAGAAAGTGAAAGGATTGGACTAAAGAGTGACTTCATTGCTACTGATGAGAAACCAAAGTCACACAGGAGCTGACACAGGTAGCAATTCTCCATCAAAGGATGGCCAGCTGCACACAGCAACAGTTAGAAGCAAATGATGTAGAACATATTCTGAGCACTGGAACTCAGAAACAGTCTCCAAGCCCTGCTTGAAGACACAGAATCAGAGGCTTCAGGGGAAGAGACATTGTAAGGCAGGAGATAGGATGGTAAATGCTGAGGGATAGAGAGCATGCAAAAAGATAAAATAACAGTTGTGCTATTTGGTGACAAATTAACATAAGCCTTAGAAGCAATTGTATGCTGACCAAACCCATTCGCTTATGAAATGTGTTATCTGCCAGGAACTTGGATCAGAGATGGTGATGTGTACGAGGATAACAAAAGCCATACAAGGCTTATCAAATTTCACTGACAATTATCTTTCTGCTAATCCATATGGAGAAAATTAAGTTGCAAAGAACAGCTGGGTGGCTATAAGACAGGGTCCCTTCTTAACAGTGGAACATTGTTTGTGGAATTACTTTTAGGAAGCCATCTCTAATACTCATACTGATCTTTTTAAAATGTCGTTGGTATAGTGGAATTTTGCAGCATATTTTCTGTTATTTTTTACTATGTTATTTTTTTACTACATTATTATATAATTTTGCAATCCACCTAAGTATTAGGTAGATTAGAAAATAAATATTTAAGTTTTAAAATTAGATACTACCTTTTGAACATTTAAAATATTGCTATGTCAAAGTTGCATGACATTTCAGCCATCATATTTGTGTTTACCTACTTGCCTTTGCTATGACACAATCAGAGATATATGGAATTAGTGCACTATCTAATCATATTACTGAGGATGTATTTAAAATTACACAATTTGATTAATGGAACAAAATAATTGGAGGCTGCTGTCTGTCTTGCCCATCCTACATTAGAAAACTTTTAAGACTGGGATGGATCTAAGAGGAGATATTTGCCTCCTTGAGGAATGGGATGGTCCCCAAGTGATCTCTTGCAGGCATGCATCATCTTGTTTCCCATGCTTTTTAAAATCTACATGATTTTATGGAAGGGACCATTTAGATAGTTGGTACTATTACCAAAGGAAGAAAAGAGAAGAGGATGACCAGCAGCAAAGTGGATAGTCTCTGTTACAGTGGCGATTGGTGCACCACTGGAAGGCCTGAAAGACCAGGTTAGGACCAGATCGTCATGGAGAAGATCTATCTACGTGGTTGCTAAAAGTCAACATCAACTTGATGTCACATAATCAATCAAAAACTATTACCAAGCCATCCTGGCCCTATAGCTGTGTATTTAGTTTCTCTTGTTAAATTTTAGCCACTTATTTATTTATTTTCTATCCTGCCTTTATTATTTTTATAAATAACTTAAGGCGGCAAACATAATACTCCTTCCTCCTCCTATTTTGCCCACAACAACAACCCTGTGTGGTGAGTTGGGCTGAGAGAGAGTGACTGGCCCAAGGTCACCCAGCCAGCTTTCATGAAACTCAGTCTCCTGGTTTCTATCCCGTTGCCTTAAGCACTAGACCAAACTGGCTCTCACTTTCTAGCCTACTGAGATACTTGGATCAAATATATAATTTAAATTGATAAGAAAAGATAAAGCAATATTACAAATGGTTGTCAATTTTAATAATTATGGGCAAGATTCTTCTATCTATCTATCCATCTATCATCTATCATCTATCATCTATCTATCTATTGATGTATATGGCCACCCATCTCAAATGCATGATTCTGGGCAGCTAACAGTATTAAAAATAATAAAACAACATGCAGAAAACATAAAACACAAAGCATCTGAGAAAAAGTTCAGTCATTCAATCATGTTTCGATCATGTTTGTTTCCTGTAGTCCTCCAGTGATGCTCCAGGTTCTCCTGCTTCATCTCCCTTAGCTCCTCCACATACCAAGGGGAAATTCCAGGATCCCCAAGGGAGGAGAGGCTGTTCAGGCTCAATCTGATCCAGTGCCTCAGCTGCCCTCTCATTGTAGGCAGCCACCAGGGCTTTGGTTGAACCATGAAGCAGACCCTCTGGAACAACCCCAAGTTCCCTCTGGAACCCAAATGGTTCCATTAGTTGTGTGTGTGTGTGTGTGTGTGTGTGTATCTAATAGGTCCAGCCTCCTTAAGATGGGGTGTGATGCCAGAGAACTGCAAGGTTACAAGATGGTGATCTGACCATGACAGGGGAGAAAATGTTACTTCCACCAAGTCCAGATCATCTTGCCATTGCACCAAGAAGAAGACCAGGTCAGGCATATGACTGCTGTTATGCATTGGGCCCTGCATGAACTGGGATAAGCCCATGGCTGTCATGATGGCCATGAAGTTCTGAGCAACTTCCAACCCCGCATTTAGATAAAGCAAATTAAAGTCCCACAATTTCTCTTATGGCAACAACATTTACTCACTGATTTATAAGGCCACCCAGAGTCACATTGTTTGATTTGGGTGGCCTTATAAATCATAAAATAAAATAAAATAAAATAAAATAAAAGACAGACACATCTGTTAGTATAATGGATCATCTGCTGGAATACCTTTTCCAATACTTTATTAATTTTAAATAAAATTAATCACTACAGCATCTCTCTCTGTCTGTCTCTTTCACCATGCAAATTCTGATTAAGCCACCCCTCCTGCAGAGTGAAGTGGTAGTAGTGCTATAAAAATGAGCCCTCCAGTATATAATGAATGTGGCATCTAGAAAATTTAAAAGATGTCCCAAATATACCTTGATTCCCTAAACCATTGTAAAAGTTTAATCCATTTCAAGAGTCAACTCAAGGGGTTCAGAAAAAAATTCATTCCCCACACCCCATCCTTCTCTTTAATTAATGAACTGCATGGGGGATAGCTCAAAAATAGTTTCTTTTTGGTCTTCTAAATGGTCGGATGGATGGATAAACAAACAAACAAACAATCTGACTGTCATTAAACAGTTTAAAAGAGCCTAAGACTCCGAACTGTCCTTGAGTGAATGCTTGAGCGTGTGGGTCATTACACTGATTGCAGACAAAATTATAAAAAAATGTTATGAGTGTTTTGGGGAAGGAAAGGGCCGGCAAGCTGAAAAGTTTTCTCTGCCTCAGATACTAACCTAAGCCGGAGAAGGATTTGGACAGTTGATAACAATGCCATATATCAGAAACATCTCAGAAACTACCAACAGACTGTTACAACCAAACGGCATCACCACAGCACACAAATCAACCAAAACACTTCAAAACATCTTAAGTAACCCAAAAGACCCAGTCGCCCAAGAAGAAAAAAACAGGAGTTATCTACAACATACAGTGTAAGGATTGTAACAGCCACTATATAGGACAGACAGGCAGAAGACTAGCAAAGCGCATCCACGAACACCAACTAGCAGTCAGAAGACACAATGAGAACTCCTTAATCTCACAACACATGGACAGACTCAACCATAGTTTCAACTGGGAAACTGTGAGCATCCTAAACCAAGCCAAATCCAAAAATGCTAGAGAATTCCTGGAAACCTGGCACTCAGACAAAGCAGCCATCAACAGACACATAGAGGTAAACAACATTTACATACCATTCAAGAGACAATAGAAAAGCCAAAAGACCAGTACACTGCCTCGTCAGCAATCAACACCCAGTTATGCAAAAATCAAAAATCAACACTAGGATTAACACCAGATGAACAATCAAACAGCACAATACACCCTAATCAAGGAACTATTAACTCATACCATTATTATATATTATATATAGTATTATAGTATTAACTCATACCATTCAAGAGAGACAATAGAAAAGCCAAAAGACCGGAACGCCTCCTCGCTAGCAATCAATACCCAGATATGCAAAGATTAACACCAGGATTAACACCAGATGAACAATTTTTACCTTGATTAAGGTATAATGAAGGAACTATTAACTCAGTCAATCAACCAAGCAGCAAACAACAGCCCAATCAAGGAACTCCCACGGAGAGAACAACACATCTGTCAGAAGAAAGCCTGCCTCGCCCAGCTCTGACTCAGGAAGTGAAACTCTTTCTGAGTCAGAGGAGGAATTGGAAGCTTACCAGGCTGAATTTGGGAAAACAAAACTCCAGGATGAGTCAGCAGCGTGGGAAGAATCCATGGCGCTGATTGGGCAATATTTGGGGGAGGATTTGAATCCTCCAATCAGCGCGCGCCAACGATGGGCTGAAAAGTGCATGAAGGAGAAAGCAGCCCGATTGGCTACAGGAGATTCCAAGTGCACCAAAAATCGGAGACAACCAATCCTTCAAGCCTGCAGCTTCGGAAGAAAGTCCCTGCCAGCATTGGAGACAGCGTCTGTTGCCGAAGAGGAACCAGCGCCTTCGCTCCACTTCAAGGAGAAATTGAATCCCAAGTCTGCTGCAATTGAGGAATCAGCGTCAGCTGCACCCAGCAGCCTCCACTTTGCTTCCTGCCTCGAAACTCTGCAAACTACTCAGCGGCATAGTCACGCTTCACAACTCCAGTGTCGCCGTTTGTTCTTGGTATGGAGCAACGGTGCTTCGCCCACTCAGTTGGGTCCAGGAATTTCACATCTATCTTACTCAGGATATGGTTGCCAGTCCAGTCCAAGATCTCCAGCCAAGCCCAGCCTTGCTTCAAGATCCAAGTTTTGCTCCAAGCCCTCAGCCCAGAGAATCCAGTCTAGTCCGGGGCTTCCAGTCGAGTCCAGACTCGTTCCAAGATCAAAGCCTTGCACCAAGTCTCCAGTTCAGGAAATCCACTCTAGCTCGGGGCTTCCAGTCGAATCTAGCCTTGCTTCCAGTTTCCAGTCTTGCTCCAAGTTCCCAGTCCAGGAAATCCAGTCTAGCCCAGTGCTTTCAGTCAAGTCCAGCCTTGCTTCTGGTTTCCAGCCTTGCTCCAAGTTCCCAGTCCAGAGAATTCAGCCTAGTCTGGGGCTTCCAGCTGAGTCCAGTCATGCTTCCAATTTCCAGCCTTGCTTCAAGTTCCTAGTCCAGAGAATTCAGACTAGTACGGGGCATCCAGTCAAGTCCAGCCTTGTTCCGAGTTCTGAGTCTTGCTCGAAGTCTCCAGTCCTAAGAATTCTGCCTAGTCCAGGTCCTCCAGCCATGTCTAGCCTTGTTCCGAGTTCAAGTCATGACTCCAAGATCCGGTTGCCATGTCCAGACCCAACCCAGTTCCAGATTTCCAGTGATCCAGCATCAGAACAGCTCCAGCACACCATTCCAGTTCAAGTTCTGTTGCTTCCAGCACATTACGTTCCAGTTGCATCCAGTCTACCTGTCCAGTGAGAGTCCTGTTTTGCTGCCTGTTGTGCCAGTTGGGCTTCTTGATTTGAGTCTTCGTATTCAAAGGCTTTATTATTGTAAATAGTTATTTAATAAAGTGTGTTTTATAAGACCTTGCCTGACTGCATAGTCTGGACAGGACAACCTCCACCAACACAAGCTGGACAAACCAAGGTATATAAACAGAGAGTAAGTCCCCTCCCCTTTTGCACTGAAGATGTTGCTTAGTCTGGCAATGAAACATCTGCAAGAAAACTCAGAGAGTACCAAGGACTCCAGGGGTGATAAAATTTTATGTCTCTTTTGAGAAGAAGTTCTGATCTAGATTTGGGTGAAATGGTAAATTATTATTAGATTTTTTTTTTTAGAATGTCTATATCTCTTATATACAATCAAGTTACAGTATGTGCTCAATCACCTCTACTGTCATGATTTTCCTATTGGTGTTATTTTAAATATGCCTACTACATTTCTTCATCAGGAAAAGGATCGTTACCTTGTCGTGGTGCTGGAGCTTGAGCACCTCAATGATGCCATGAGCTAAACCGTGAAGGGCCACCCAAGACGGGAAGGTCATGACAGAGAGGTCAGACTAAATGTGATCCCTGGGGAAGGTAATGGCAACCCACCCCAGTATTCTTGCCATGAAAACTCAATGGATCAGTACAACCAGAGATATGTCGGTATACCATCGGAAGATGAGACCCCCAAGTCGGAAGAGGGTCAAAATGCTACTGGGGAGGAACAGAGGATGAGTTCAACTAGCCCCAGACATGATGACGCAGCTAGCTCAAAGCCAAAAGGATGGCTAGCAGCTGACGGTGCTGGTGGTGAACGGCGAATCCAATGTTCTAAGGATCAACACGCCATTGGAACCTGGAATGTAAGATCTATGAGCCAGGGCAAATTGGATGTGGTTATTGGTGAGATGTCAAGATTAAAGATAGACATTTTGGGCATCAGCGAACCAAAAAATGATAGAATGATCTCAATCCGAATTCAGGGCAAGCCATCTAACATCACAGTGATCCAAATATACGCCCCAACCACAAATGCTGAAGAAGCTGAAGTAGAGCAGTTCTATGAGGATCTGCAGCACCTACTGGACGACACGCCTAAAAGAGATGTTATTTTCATCACAGGAGACTGGAATGCTAAGGTGGGCAGTCAAATGACAACTGGAATTACAGGTAAGCATGGCCTGGGAGAACAAAATGAAGCAGGACATAGGCTGATAGAATTTTGCCAAGACAACTCACTCTGCATAACAAACACTCTCTTTCAACAACCTAAGAGACGGCTTTATACATGGACCTCACCAGATGGACAACACTGAAATCAGATTGACTACATCCTTTGCAGCCAAAGGTGGAGGACATCTATACAGTTGGTAAAAACAAGACCTGGAGCTGACTGTAGTTCAGATCATGAACTTATTATTGCACAATTTAGGATCAGACTAAAGAGATTAGGGAAGACCCACAGATCAGCTAGATATGAGCTCACTAATATTCCTAAGGAATATGCAGTGGAGGTGAAGAATCGATTTAAGGGACTGGACTTAGTAGATAGGGTCCCGGAAGAACTATGGACAGAAGTTCGCAACATGGTTCAGGGGGTGGCAACAAAATACATCCCAAAGAAAGAGAAAACCAAGAAGGCAAAATGGCTCTCTGCTGAGACACTAGAAGTAGCCTAAGAAAGAAGGAAAGCAAAAGGCAACAGTGATAGGGGGAGATATGCCCAATTAAATGCAAAATTCCAGAGGTTAGCCAGAAGAGATAAGGAATTATTTTTAAACAAGCAATGCATGGAAGTGGAAGAAGACAATAGAATAGGAAGGACAAGAGACCTCTTCCAGAAAATTAGAAACATCGGAGGTATATTCCAGGCCAAAATGGGTATGATCAAAAACAAAGATGGCAAAGACCTAACAGAAGAAGGAGAGATCAAGAAAAGGTGGCAAGAATATACAGAAGATCTGTATAGGAAAGATAACAATACCAGGTATAGCTTTGATGGTGTGGTCAATGAGCTAGAGCGAGACATCCTGAAGAGTGAGGTTGAATGGGCCTTAAGAAGCATTGCTAATAACAAGGCAACAGGAGACGACGGCATCCCAGCTGAACTGTTCAAAATCTTGCAAGATGATGCTGTCAAGGTAATGCATGCTATATGCCAGCAAATTTGGAAAACACAAGAATGGCCATCAGACTGGAAAAAATCAACTTATATCGCCATAACTATCGAACAGTGGCACTCATTTCACATGCCAGTAAGGTAATGCTCAAGATCCTGCAAGGTAGACTTCAGCAATTCATGGAGCCAGATGTACAAGCTAGGTTTAGAAAAGGCAGAGGAACTAGGGACCAAATTGCCAATATCCGATGGATAATGGAAAAAGCCAGGGAGTTTCAGAAAAAACATCTATTTCTGTTTTATTGACTATTCTAAAGCCTTTGACTGTGTGGACCATAACAAATTGTGGCAAGTTCTTAGCGGTATGGGGATACCAAGTCATCTTGTATGCCTCCTGAAGAATGTGCATAACGACCAAGTAGCAACAGTAAGAACAGACCACGGAACAACAGACTGGTTTAAGATTGGGAAAGGAGTACGGCAGGGCTTGTATACTCTCACCCTACCTATCCAACTTGTATGCAGAACACATCATGCAACATGCTGGGCTTGAGGAATCCAAGGCTGGGGTTAAAATCACTGGAGGAAACATTAACAATCTCAGATATGCAGATGATACCACTTTGATGGCTGAAAGCAAAGAGGAACTGAGGAGCCTTATGATCAAGGTGAAAGAAGAAAGTACAAAAGCTGGCTTGCAGCTAAACCTCAGAAAAAACAAGGTTATGGCAACCAGCTTGATTGATAACTGGCAAATAGAGGGAGAACATGTAGAAGCAGTGAAAGACTTTGTATTTCTAGGTGCGAAGATTACTGCAGATGCTGACTGCAGTCAGGAAATCAGAAGACGCTTAATCCTTGGGAGAAGAGCAATGACAAATCTCGAGAAAATAGTTAAGAGCAGAGACATCACACTGACAACAAAGGTCCGCATAGTTAAAGCAATGGTGTTCCCCATAGTAATATATGGCTGCGACAGCTGGACCATAAGGAAGGCTGAGAGAAGGAAGATAGATGCTTTTGAACTGTGGTGTTGGAGGAAAATTCTGAGAGTGCCTTGGACTGCAAGAAGATCAAACCAGTCCATACTCCAAGAAATAAAGCCAGACTGCTCACTTGAGGGAATGATATTAAGGCAAAACTGAAATACTTTGGCCACATAAGGTGAAGACAGGACACCCTGGAGAAGATGCTGATGCTAGGGAGAGTGGAAGGCAAAAGGAAGAGGGGCCGACCAAGGGCAAGATGGATGGGTGATATTCTAGAGGTGACGGACCGGTCCCTGGGGGAGCTGGGGGTGTTGACAACCGACATGAAGCTCTGGCGTGGGCTGGTCCATTAAGTCACGAAGAGTCGGAAGCGACTAAACAAATAAACAACAAACTATATTCCTTATTGTGGAACTGAGACATATTTTTTAGAAAGTCTAGAATATTAAATCAAGAATATCTGAGGCCTATCAATGTTCAGCAATAGTAAGTGGCATGTTTTTGAACTTTCAATATACAACTAGAACCCTTTATCGATTTCAGAAAAGATATGGAGACAGCAAACTGGAAAAACTGTATACCACTTAGATTCTTTCAGCAATTATTTGTTATCCTCTGTATTCTGATTCACATCACTCCCACCCTTTCTTTCAATCTCCCTCTTTACTTATTGTACTTTACCTAGTCATTTATTTGCTCAGGCACATACTGTATATATTATGGTAATTATTTTTTGTGAACCAATTGCAACAAAAAATCATTTTAATGTGCACCTTGGTGTATAGTGGAATGACAATAAAAGTTTTTTTTCCTATTCTATTCTATTCTATTCTATTCTATTCTATTCTATTCTATTCTATTCTATTCTATTCTATTCTATTCTATTCTATTCTATTCTATTCTAATTCTAATTCTAATTCTAATTCTAATTCTAATTCTATTATCTCTTTCTTCCACTTTATGGAATAGAAATACCACGTCTCTTTACTGTTGTGACATTCTGAATGGGATTTTCTTAAAAAAAAAAAAAAACTAGATCTTTCCCCTGCAATTTCTGTCCCTACTTATACCACTCAATATGTTTTTTTTTTAATTGAACAGAAAGTTTGGATTATTGGCAAAATTAGTATAATAAACAGTGCCTCCATCTATATGATCACTAAGGATTAACACCAATTTGATGGCACACAATCCGTTAAAGCCCCTTATCTTAAAAGTAAACTTGTATAGTAATAGAGTATTATTTTACTGAATGCATTATATTCTCTCTCGCTCTCTGTGTAAAGGCAGTTTAAGATGAAATAAATATTTTCAGTATAAAAAATGTTTCATAGACTTTTCAAAATTATTTTTACTAAATCTGAAACTTAAGTGTCATATGGCCCAATCCTTGATGTTTACTGGCATTTAGATCATGATCTAAATAGTAGCTGAGCCATATTATAAGCATCCTGAATGGTTCACAACTGCAAAATTAAAGGTAAGAAAATAAATTGTTTCCTAAGAGCTAACCAAAGAAGTATAAACAGCAATAGTTTGTAAAGTATTGTAAGGTAAGTTTGTAAAGTATTGTAAGGTAGGAAGCAATCACTACCACTGACAGTGACACAAATCTGGGGCCTCAACAGAAGGATGCATTCTTAACAAAAGGATACTTTCTGTGACACTGGAACTAGAGGACCTAGAGACAGTACCATGCTTACAAGAATAAGTATGCTTAGCAGTTGTCCAGTAACACTCGTATGATGTTGTTTTCAGTTCTTCTTAACTCCATTGGTACAATTTGTCTCTTACTGGTATGGACACAGGATATCTTCTGATATCCTATGGTCAGATACTTGCAATCCACCTCACTTATCTACTGCCACAATGGATAAAACTGAGAAAAATATCAATATCCATTTTAACTGAGAAAATAAATGTTGAAGAAAACAGAGTAGATTTGCTTGAAGCAGGACTTTTTTTTGTGGAGGGTGTCTTCATGTCAGTGTTGGCTCCTGGTGACTTCCTGGACTAGTCCCTGCAAGGATTTCTGGCAAGATTTTTAAATGTGATTTGCCATTGCTTCCTTCCTAGGGCTGAGACAGACTGACTGGTCCAAAGTCACTCAGCTGGCTTCATGCCTAAGGCAAGACTAGAACTCACAGTCTTCCAGTTTCCAACCTAGTGCATTAACCACTACACCAAACTGGCTCTCAGTGAAGCAGGACTACTGTAATACAAATTATTCACAATTCCTATTGTGATAAGGGGAAAGAACCTGTCATAACAAAGACCTGATTGTAAAAAAGAAATGCACTACAATTTTGAAGTCTAAAGTAAATGTCACTGACAGTGAAAGAAGTGAAGTATGAAATATAATCAATATTTACTAAGAGTTTTGGTAAAGGCAAATTCAAAAACTCTTCTTTATGCAGTTTAAAATTACTGAATAGCAGCAATCCTAGGACCAATATTCCCAGATGATGATTTCCTTTGTTACTAACCTTCCATAGATAGCTGTATAGAATACCACATAACGAAGATACAGTATAGCGTACAAAGATTTGAATTCTAGGTATGATGTCAGTTTTCCAATTATTCATTTAAGCTACTCCAAACATTACATCATCATCATCATCATCATCATCATCATCTTGCTTTGAGCAACTGAGAAAGCTCAAGTGTTTCTGAAAAGTTGTAACCTGGCCACTGTTTTTATGTGAGATCTTCTATGTGATCTTTGTCAATACCATAAGGCTGTATATTAATCATAGCTACGATCTAGACCGAATTGCCAGTCAGCATACTTATCACCTCACCTGAAATAGGTTCCAAGAAAAAAGGTAGTAAAAAACAGAAAATTATTTGCATAATAATATACCTATGAAAGAATGTACATGCATCTCAGAAGTCAAATACCTTTCTTCATTTGCATCCATTCATAAATATCGCAAAGGATATAAATAATTTAAAAATCTAAGCAATGTAATTAACTACAGTAGATCAAAAATTAAAAATACATTTTAATCCACATATATTCTTATCGACCCCATCTCCCACCCCAAATATGCAAACTAAACCAGCCTGTATTGGGTTTGACTTGTCAGTATCTTGAATGGATACTGAGGCACAGAGAATAAAAAAAGAAGTACGAACCAATATTTTGTTAGTTCTCATATTAATTTCTAAAAACAGAGTACTATAATAAGCCTAGCAAATTGGAAAGGACTAAGAATACAGCCTGTTCAGCCCTTTAATATCAACCTTCTTTCTTATTGGGCAGTTTTGTCTTGTCATTCAGAACATTTCACAACATTAAAGTACACCTTATTTTATTTATTTATTTATTTAATTTTATTTTCCAAATTTCTATCACCACCCATCTCTCCCAAAAAAGGGGACTCTTTTCTTAATTTGTGCCCTGAAAAAAACCAAAAACAAACCAAAAACAAAACTTGCAACCAGTACATATCTCTCAAGATAGTTATAATATTGTTCTGATACTGCATAGCTTAACAGCACAGCAATTCCTTTTGCAGAAATGAGTGCAGTGCAGAAATCTAGTTGTGATGAGACAAGGCATATGTTGCTAGCACAGTCTAGCCGAAGAATGAGTCCAGCTGACACCTAAACATAATTTTTCACTGTTGGCATCTCGAAATCCAGGCACAGGTCAGGATCAAGGAGAATTCCCAGAACAGAGATATGTTATTTCAAGGAAATAGAATTCCTTCCAGAAAACCAATTAAAAACAAAAACAAAAACTCCTTATACTAACAGTACCTCTAACTTTTCTGGATTTAATTTCAGTTTATTCACCCTCAAGCAGTGAACCTAGGGATTGTTTAAGGGTTTCCTTGGAGTTTAGACACCAGGGAACAGTAGAAATACGTCACAAGTTGGATACAAAGGACAAGGAATGGAACAAAAGTATCTCCTCTATTGCCCACATTTATGTAACAGTTCTCACAATGCTTACAAAGCAGTTCTATTGCACTTATCTTACTTTTCCATTTGCATAAGTAGAAAAGCAAATATAGATTTAATTTCACTTTCCTTGTTCAAGTTTCCACCATCAGAAACACAGTAGACCTTCTGAAATTCAACTGATCTTCCATATTATGAAAATCTGGAAGAATACCTCAGGTACTATTTTAAGGACAATTTTGAGAAATACAAAACAATAAAAAAACAAATTATTTAATTTATTTGTTTATCAATCAAATTTTGCCATTGCTCATCTCACCCAAAGAATTATGGACAACAGAAGAATTATGTACCACTGAAACAGCCTTTCTTATTTAGCAAAAGAAGCAAATTTAATCTACTCTAAACAAAGATAAATATTAGTTATAAGACCTAAAGTAAAAGATATCACAGAACCATAATGGTAATTTTTACTTTTTAGCATCTTTTACATTAATTATAAACACAAAACAAATTTTTTGAATGTGTCAAAACCTAATAAAATTTGAGATCTTAAATTTGCTTTTAAAAATATACAGTTTTTTTATCCTCCCTGCCCCATGGTATACATAATGTTACAGCAGAAATAATTCTATATAAAGTATACTCTTTATTATTATCAAGCACAATATCCCCCTGTGAAAAACACATAAAGCTCTGAAAGCTTCATGTTGCATTTTATTTATGCTCTGGATGGTTCAGAGCTATTCAGCATCTCTACTGCAGCCCAAAAAGTTGCTGCTAGGAAGAAATAAAATGTGAGTATATGCAATGAGATTGCAACCTCATAGAGTTACACGCCATGTTGATAAAAATGAACTCAAGTTATTTATCAGGCTAAAATGGTATTATTTAAGCAACAGCATTGAATATTCATGATTATGGGTGTAAATGAACAAATAAAACCTCAACCCACCATATATTTTTCTCCAGTTTGCAAGCCACTTGTGAAAAATATGGTGTAGATGGTAGAATGATACTATACCTGATTAGCTCTGGAGGTGGTCATGGGATCAGATGGAGAGGACTTGGTGGTAGTTGGGGATGATGGCAATGTCTGGGAACAAAGCAGTTCAGGAGCAAATCAACCTCAACAAGCCTTAGACCAAACAGTCAAAAAAAATAAACAAATGTAATGTAATATAAAATTAAATAGAAAAAGCCTGAAAAACTAAATTTATCTTCCTCATTGGAACTTAATGGAATTTAATGCCAATCAAGCAATAAGTAATGCATGTAAGTATGCATGCATACGCATGTAAAACAAATTAATGGCTTAAAATTAAGATGGTAAACTCACAAAATAAAAAAAAAAAACACTGCTACTATGAATATTTTTCCAATAATTGTTTCTGAGGAACAGTAAAGAGTAGTAAATACAAATTCCAACAAGTTCAATGAGCAGATGTACCACCAATTTTGTTACCACATGCTTGGAAAAGTAAACTTTGCATTCTGATATACTATATTTTTGCTTCCTGACTACATCTTTTGTCTTATACAATTAAAATATAAATTTAATTATCTAATATTATGAAATTAATACATTTGCAAAATATCATTTTTTTAAATGATAGGGGTTTATAGAATATGTATACATGTATACAATTGAAATCACAATAAAACTGCAGTAACACTAGAATTAGTGTTTAAAATGAAACATTATAATTTGTCAATATTAATCTTAAACTACACAATTTAGTAATTTTAAATCACATTAAAATGAACAAGAATTGATTTTACATAGTGCTTTCTAATATGAGATAATCTCAATTCACTAACATAACTATAATGAGACAGCCATAAATCTACTTTCAGGATAAAGGTTTTTCTTTTGTTTTTAATGTAAAATGATTCTTGGATATTTTGAGTTTTTCAGCATATCAGAACTAATAATAACAAGAACAACATAGATTTTACAGTAAATAATACAGTAATCAATGCACCCAAACTGCAAGTATTGCAGTTCCTCTGGCTATTATGTAACAGTATTTCTTGGTTTATGCAAATGTGGTTTTTTTAGTGTACAAAGGATCTCTGAGTTTGACCTTTGTCACTTTAAAATTTTCAGTTGTTTTACAGTAAAATGAAAATCTACCAATTTCTTTAGAGGTAAAGATCACAACTGAAATCAATCAAAAGACAGCACTGTAACATTTTTACTTGGTAAAATAAATACGGTGACTGAGGAAACACTGACTGAAACCTACCACTATGGACAGGAATAACAGTTGGAGAGAACTCTTCCCCTTCAAAAGGAAGTCATCCTCTATACAGAAGTGCTAAAGAGATGTTTTATGTTCTTTTGAAAAGTTCTAGGGAATATGTTCCAAAAGGCTCTAAATAGTTTATTTCATTTAATAGTTTATTTCATTTAAAAGTATGGAGCACTCAGATAATAGAAAGTTTTATAACTATTCCGTTCTCCATGCTGAGCAAAATAACTAAATTTTGATGAATTATCAGCACTGCTAATTAACTATGAATAACAAAAAAGACTTATAAGACCTGATAAAATTTCCACAATCATAATTCCGTAAGATATTTGAAAATAGCACAAATTTGTAGTAAAATAACAAAAAATGTTCTAATTGATATGCATTGTAGTATCCCTTTCTAGTGTCCCTTTCTGCATAGATGCTACAAGAAATTATAATTAGGAGAGAGAGGTAAAAAGTGAGGGTTCAAAAACTTAATGGAAATATATTTTTCCACATAGAAAATGAAAACAGCATATAATGAGTTGAGAAGGCAAGGCTTTAGAATTTGTGACAGTAGAAGCACAGGGATAAAAAAAAAAAGAGAAGTCTATGTTGGTATGTATATATGCTCAGGTACTGGAGGAAAGAGATATTCATGCTACTGAGAAAAATGAAGAGAATTTCCATGTAGTGCTGCATTTTTCATCCTCACCCCCCCCCCGAAAAAAATTGGTAACTGCATGTGCACCACACCAGAATTGTGCTCTCTGTTTACTGCTGAGGAATTTCATGAACTGACCAGCATTTCCTGCATACGGTCAATCCGACAGTGCAAAAAACAGAGGTCAAGCCAATGTCAGTTTCCTTCTTTCTCTTTTTCTCATATCATTTGTTGGAAGGACAGCAAGATTTGATGGGGAAAAGGACCAAGAGACAGAAAAAAAAAAAAAAATGATCAAGAACAAGAGGTTTTAAGACATCTTACAGAACAGAGATGCCAGAAGGAAGGCATGATAATAAAATTTGGAGAAAGTACAGTTATGGGTCAGAGTACTCCTTCACCAACAAAGCAATAACAATGTAGTGGAACTAAATTTCATATATTGATATTAACTAGCTCTTTCAATGTACTCCTAGATTCATTCATTACTGTTCTATAACACTTTTCCACTGTACAAATACTTAAAAAAATAAAATTACATTTCCTCACAATAACTGTGAAAATGAGATCCAGTATATTAATGGTGGTCCACCAGAACTTGTTGAGCTACAACACCTACCATACCTAATTATTGGCTATGCTCAGTGAGGCTGATGGAGTTGAACACCGTCTGGAAGGTCACAGGTTTCTTATGTCCCACATACGTCTTTAATAGGAAAACCATATATACTATACTACCCAATTGCACCTGTTTTTCATAAAATGATACTCTTATTAATGCAATCTTAATTCACAGGACCATTTGTTTCATTCCATTAAGTTGATACATGTTTGAATTGATAATAAGCAGTATCTTTTCCTTTTATTAGCATGTTTTCACTTAACAGTGCAACACAACAGGGAAATCAAGGAGATAAGGAAAGAAGGGAAGCATTGAACTAGAATACTGAAGAGTACTTTCTTCAGAAATTTCAGCTTTAAAATAAGATTAGGATTTGATGGCCATAGCTTTTTTCTGAAACAATGCTGCTTATAATATACCCTACATTTATGCATTTGATTCCACTATATTATTAACAGTTTTATCAGTTAACATTTTTAGTTTGGATACAGTCAAACATTTATACCCCCTTATTTCTAACTCTCTTACTAGATGAATGCAAAGAAACTAAACTGTCTAAAATGGATATATTACAGTAACTTCACAGAAATAGATTTAAGACAAGAAAATCCAGACACCCCTTCTTCCAGAAACACTAATAAAACAAAGTGGTTACACATGCACTCTCATGCAGAAACAGCCAGGCACAGTTACATTAGCCCTGCAAAAGGACATGGCTGCTTTAATGATCTGAAGGGAGGTGCTTCAATCATACTAATATGCTTTCCAAAGAACTTATTTTAAATGTTCTTGTTCTACACAACTCTAATATATAGTATCTTGCCTAATATTAGTCCTTGGGCCTAATAGTACTGTCTTTGGGCATATTATTGACTCAAAAATATGTTGGAATTATGATATCAGAATAAGTAAATATAAAATGATTTCATAGATGAATATGGTTAAATTAAAAGAACATAATCTCAAAATAGAGATTCTGCTTGCTGAAAAGCAGCATGTCATAAAATAAATAAATCTTGGTTTATCTCCAGTTGATGAAAGAGGAAACAGCAAAAAATAATACTAAACATTTGGAATCCTGTAAGATAAATATGATAATAATTCCTCACACCAAACTGCTAATATATCTTTCATTAAACAAGGAAAAGTATTCCAATCCACATAAATGTGATTAGAAAAATTGTAAAACATGCCTTCCATTTTTCACCATTAAAACATATGGATTATGCTTTGTTATCAGAACAAATAAAAACATTCTCATGAGTTACAATGGAATCAGAATATAAATATAGATTACTCATGGATGATATAATCTTAACATCAGAGTAACAATCTGAGTAAAGAACTTTTGCTCAGTATTTTACTTTATTGATTACCATAAAATTTATAGCCATAATATTTCTGAAGGAAGAAACATTCCATTTTTAGATGTTACGATCATATATCAAACTAGTTAATTTAGATAAGGGATCCCTCTTTTATATAAGACAGAAAAAAAGAACAAGATTTTAAAATAGTGGTATCCACATGCTGTTTCATATAGTCTTATATTTCATTAAAAACTGATTAATTGGAAATACTTTTAGTTGATTAAAAATAATCAATTATCTAATTGTATAAGCATCACAATTCAATTTAAAATAACACACAAGCTATTATAGTAGCAGAACAAATGAGATGTTGACATTTAGCTTAGTTACCTTAGTTCAACAAAAACCTAAATGGTATGATTAGAGTACTGCTTACATTACTAAAAGATACCTCTGTTCAAAGGCCTTGTTATCTGCTCTCATTCCAGCTATAACCCTAGGTAAAATCCTATGCCATTCTTGAAGCAGTGGCTGCAGAGATGGCCCAATAAACAGCAGCAGAATTAATATCAAAGGAAATGTCCACGGCATAAAGAATGCCATTGATAATTACATATTATAAAAAATATTAAGGTATAAAAAACAGCTTACCTGAAAGCGTTGTTCTTCAAGAGTGGTCCATTAATAAACCATATTTATGGGTACTGCCTGTACCTAAATACAGGACTTTTCTAAAAAGTAAGAAAACTGTTAAGGGTGAAAAAAAAAAAAAGACTTTCTTCCTTGCCAATAGGTTGTGTTACTTATCACTGATCAGAATATTCAACAGAAGTAACACTAGTTAAGACAGAACAAGAAGGACAGGAAGAAGAGTGACTAGGTTTTTCTCAAAGAAACAATTTTGTTTTCTCTGAATGAAATCATAATTGTAAATGATCAGGAAATTACCCAATGAAGAATGAAGAAATCTCAATGTTAGGCATCAAACAGCCAGTTGGGTGGCAAGATGATGGCAACAATGGATCAACATTTTGTAAAATGGAATCCTACCTCTAGAATGTCTTTTCTATGTATACGCCCCTCAAATTTATTCTTGCACATTTTTGGAACATTACAAAAGTGGTTTTATTTGTTCAGACTCCAGTGTGCTCTATTTCTAGTGCTTTTTAGGGTAAGAATTTTAGCCACACTGTTGATCTGGTACTGCTGCTTCTAGTTCTGTAGTTATTCCATGATATAACTCCATAAATGCTAGCTCTTGGGTTAGTAATTCACTGACAATAAAAAATTAAAATTAATTTATAAGGTCCTAACTTGTATACTAAACAATAAAGCTAATTGCAATAAGATGAAAAGAATATATGCAGCTTTTTCAGTACTTTCAAAATGAACCACAGCCAAGTCTGTTCTGGATTCCTTCCCGGAATTAAGTTGTAGAGCAGGGATTGGAAATATGTGTGTGTGTGTGTGCATGTAAGTAAGTAAGTAAGTATGTGTATGTACACACACAATATGTGTGTGTGTGTGCGTGCGCATGTGGGCATGTCTGTCTATCTGTCTCTCCACTGATAGAAGAGGGAGGGCTGAAGAACTGGACTACTAGAAAGTTACCTAACCTAACTAGTTTAAGGGTAATTTCAAATATTGCTGCTCAAATTAGAGTTAGAAGGGGTCACTATATTGGCAGATTTGATGGGACATAGTTTTATGGCAATAGTTTCCACCTGAAAGTTTTAATCTCAGAACCTCAGTTGAATGACATGACATTTAAAATTGACAACTTTTGTTCCATTTTTAAATCAATAAATGCAAACAAAGGTGGGAGAGGGAATTTAATTCTGATACTTGGTTAACTAAGAGGTAAGTGATTGCTTAGGGGGGGGGCATTTTTCCTGTTTAAACAGAAATCACATCAGATGAATTCTCCCCTTTTTGATAAAGTAAATAATTAACTAGATCAAAGCAACTGCTACAGAGGAATTCAGCTCTCCCTACATGTGGTGATTATTTATATGTTGTTTAGCTATCACCCAGAGAACTTGGCTCAAACTTTACTCATTTTTTAAAGAGGGAATCTACAATAGGAATATAAAGGCAGCTGGGTTCATTCTCCCTACTCATGCTAGTTAGCCCACTTTCAAAAGTATAACAATTCATTATATAATTCCTGTTGGGATTTGCAAATTATTTTATGTCTACAAGTGTTTTTTTAGAATGGGGGGGGGGGGATAGCAGACAAAAAAATCTAGCATCTTAAAACTTAATTTAACCTTGCCACCATACTATAGAGTTTGGTTAGTAAAGCAAAGCCTGAGATCTTAAATGTTAGACTACAACTCTCATCAACTTTATCCAAGAAAGCAGTAGTTGGAGATTATAGGAGTTGTAGTCCAATACATAGGGGGCCAATGCTTGGGAATTATTGATTTACATGGCTTGATAACCTTTGGAACAATGGCTTGTATAAAGGAACTGGAATTCTAGCCATTAAATTACTAGAATAAATAGAACTAGAACTGCCCTTCCTCAAACACACTAGATTTTTTTTTTAAAAAAATTAAATGTTTTAACAACCATGTAATGATTTATTGTGGGAATCAGGAAGACATCTGCTTGCATGCTTTGTACATTCTGCATCATAATTTAACTTGTTTTAAACGTCTTGAAAAGAATCCCATATTCTGTACGTGCTAATTTCTTAATCAGCTCCTGCCTGTCTTGAAATACACTTACCAAAACCACCTGTTTCCTTGTATAAGCAAGCATATACTGTACATACAGATGTCCATGTATACACACAATACCTTTCAGATACTTCAAAACAGTTTTTTTTTTTTTTTTAATAGTCTGGTATCAGACATCACACAGGCATGGTTCGATACCCTACTATTTAGATACTTGAACCTCTCCTTTTTCCCTCCCCCCAGCACTCAGAAGCTAGCTAATATGAGAATCTTTATTTTATATTTATACAGATGTTCAGCTACTATAGACACAGGAATCCAGATCCACTCAGGCTAGCCCAGGTTTAAAACCTAGACCTCTTTCATTAGTCATTTTGTAGAATCTTGCCAGCTTCAGTCCTTACAACTCTTATAGTTATTAGTAAAGTGACATTTTGAAGATATTCTCCCTCAGATGGAAACACAAAAATAAGAGCATGCATATTGCTTTTCTGGAAATTTCTTATTGATGCTATTCTTTATTCAGTACAAACAATTTTAATTTACTCATGCGGTGCATTTGATATTTTTGTGTTGGATAAGTTCCTTCTGAATAATGACTGACCAGGCAAATTTCATCTACTGCTAGGTAATTTCTTCCTTTTGAAATTCATATATCCATTCCTTCTAAAAATGATCTATTGTTAGTCAAGAGCTAGTTAAGAAACTAGCATATTTTATTAATCAATAGCAGCATTACTTAACAACCTCTTGAATAAAGATAATGGAATATCCCATGAGGACCGGTTAAGACTTCTAGACTGAAACAGAAAGATTTATCAGAGGACAGTAAAATATAGAATGATACATGTTAATAAAGCATATCTCATAAGGAAACAAGAAAGAATGAGAATGGCAGTGAATGAAGAATAGCTATGCCTATATAAAAAAGTGATGACAGAGGGATGTAGTATTAGGTAGTAAACAGAACAAGCAAGAGTAAGGAACAAGCAAGAGGGACAAGAAGAAATATCTAGCTGGCTGAGAGGAAATGAAGCAGCATAAATTTAACTCAACTCATGAAAGTCAGCTGTTCTCAGGATAGGGCAAGGCATTATCTAGGCAAAAGTGCGAACTGTAAGTAGAATCAGTCATTCCTAGGCTACAGGAGATTTTTCACAGGATAGGAACAAAAGGCTGAGATGCAAAGATAGGTATCTTGGTGGCAATGTTGGAAGAAAGGCTAAAGTGGTATGGACCCTAGCAAGACTGTTCTCCAAAATGTACATTTAATCCAACGAATCATTGTCAAGTTCAGTCTTCAATCACTGAATTTTGGTGTACTGAATGTAAAGGCACTTGGCTCAGGATTTATATTATCAGTTAATAAGTATGTGTTGCCTTGAGCTCTATTGCCAAATAGAAAAGTAAAGCAGTGGCAGGAGAACAGAAATACAGGGTAGAGAGTGGGGGAAACTAGGGTAAGAGAACTAGGATCTGCAGAAGACATCTGATAAGAGATTCCCCCAAATCTAATGGTACTCCTGCTTAGGGACAGCATTATAATTCAGGTGTCTTATAAACAGAAAAAGTAAAGATTTTGTAGTGCGATTGCTGAGGGAAGAAAATGAAATATTCCTCTTTCAGTAATTTCAAAACAACTGAGACTGCTGAAACATTACTGTAAAAGCAGTTTCTTGCCATTTCCAAATGTGGTTGACCCATCCTAATTTACTACTGAGTCAGTTGTCTTTTTTTTTTAAAATCAGGATGAGAAAAAAAGAACAAAAATATAAAAACTAACGTAATATAAAAAAGGAAACAACAAAATTAAACTATATTGCATACTGTATAAAGAAAGGTGTTTTTTTTTGGGGGGGGGGGTTATTTTAAATAAATCATTAAATCCTGACCACATACAGTTATCTGCAGATACATGCAAAGCCAAGTGATCATAGAGCCCTCCTACTGAAAAAAAAATCAATCAATCAATGCATCACTAGGCTTTAGGGAAAACTACAATAGCAGGAATAATAACAACAGAATTAAGTCAAGGGAGCAGTGGAGTTAATAGGCACTTGAGGTAGACCAATCAGTTTGCCCATCCTGAGAAAGGACACAAAAATTCTGCCAGATAAATTTTTGAGCAAATGTATTGCTATGGCATATTTAGAAGGTTCTACCAACAAGGTAATTCATCTCTAAACTTGGTAAAATATTGTAATGAAACAAAGTAACTAATTAAAATGCATATTAAATAACATTATTTATTAAATATGCATGATATTTCATATTTATTCTGTTCCCCCCTTCCCCACTGCAATAATTTTATTGCAGATTCCACTTATTAATGCTAGAATTAAGAAGGAATGCTTTTTGATCTGGCAAATGGTGCCTTTTCACTTTGCAAGTTATGCTGATCAAAATGACAAAAAGCTACTGGATAATAAAGAGACTTCTTTGTGAGTCCTTATTAATACTGCTGTGTGCAAATTATCATTGGTAAAAACCTATCAGCCCTATGTGGAACTGAGCATAATAGCATGCATATATATTCACACAAAAAAATCATGTTTAATGATAAGTGCTTATTGCTTTTTATAAATAACTTTGTACTTTAGCTGAGAATCTGTAAGATCTCAATGAAGCATGATTGTAGACTGTGCTGCATCCTAAAGGAAGCTTGAAACAATTTAACAAATTACTTTAGACAGAGGAAAAAAAACTTTTAAAACTTTAAAAAAGTTTTTAGCATTCTGCATTAGGAAAATGCTTGCATTTCTAGATCCTTTTAGCAATGAGACTGAGAAGTGACTATAAAATTAATTCACCTTTAAAGAAAAGAAAAGTCTCCATGTATTTATATAAAGTTTTTCCCTCTGTAACAGCAGAATGTTCATACAAAATAGTTTTTGAATTATGAGCCCTATAATACTTATTAAACATTTTTATAAGACTTCAACAAATAAAAGCCATTTGAACATTTAAGAAAAAGCTTTCTTATATAATTGTTATAAAATATTTTAATTACTAGAAAATGCAGGGTATTTATTATGATAAAGGTGTTTATTTATCGGAGATAAACTGTAGCCAACCTATAGTAGACTTCCTTCTTTCCTATTAAGCTTTCTGTGGGGGGAGATACAGAAATAATTCACCAGCTGTTTGAATCAAATGAACAGTGATATCTAATATATTTAATAATATTTAATCAATATAATTTAAAGGTGTAAAGTATGATGAAAGTCTAACTCGACTTTCACTACACAGTTCTACAGAATTTGAACTTGAAGGTTAATTTCTTAATTAAGTAATGTCATTTTTTCTAATGTAACAGCATTTGTAATCCCACAATATAAAGTACTATACAACCCTTCTATTCTTCATCAAGGAATTATGATTTAACAACTTAGACATATTTTTTCTCTGTGTTCTTAATAAAAAGCAAATTGCAAATATACACTATCTTCCTGAAATGTTTGAGAATATTATAACTTTTTACATAATTAGTATAAAAATCTGCCACACTGAGCTCAACTCTTGGATAATAGATGCATTCTGGCAATAAGGATATTTCTTTGGAAGCCAACAAATAAGACATGGAGTCAACCCTTTCTATATTGATATTTCCCATTAAATAGTATTAAGAGGGCTACTGTCTCTGATGTTGGACATAGCATACAGGTTTTATGATTGGGAGCCATTTAACACCTATCTTCCATGAATTTGTTAAACTTTTTAAAAAACCTCTAGACTGAAAATCATTATCATGACTTCTAATATCAAGTCCCATATTTTAACTATGGGCTATGCTAAGGTATGTATTTATGATAACTATATGCTTTTCCATAACTAGAATTACCATTCTGAGTATCATTTGTAGCTTCATAAGATGACGTCTGATTCTACTATTATGAAAAAGCACTCTCTATTCAGCTTTCTCCACACCATTCATACAGTATATACCAAGTACTCAACTCTTTCTAATCTAAAATCCATTTAAATTGCAATAGATATAATTTTATAGAACATGTAGGACAAGCCTATTTTTAAAATCACATCATCATTCAGTTCTGTTTCCTGACAAGTGAAAGTTAAATACATAAAAGTGGCTGAAATTGTGGGGGGGGGGAGGAAAAATACAGTTCCCCAACAAAATCATTACAACAGTATAGAACTAGGGATAAACTGGCAGTTTTTCTTATCTTACATGTCTTCATTATCTCCAACAGTAGAAAATATTCTATTATATATTGGTGGTAATATATTCTGTGAGATGAGTTTAGCGAAATATAACAATTTTGGGAAACTGAGTTCATCTATTTTAAATTAATAAGCCATTATTAATGGGGGTAAAAATAGTCAACATTTAATAAAAGGCTCCAAATGTTGACTCTATTAATGCAGAGTTTAAATATACCACTGTATAGGATTCAAACTATTTGAAATTTAAAAAAAACTAGGAAAAGAATAGTTGTCATGAAATTTAGTTGGCAAAGTATACAAGATTTTTAACTGAACTAAAATAATCCTTTATCCTTTATTGTGCTTAAACAGAACATTAAAAACAATTCTACAGATAGTTATCTTATAAAGTGATTTAAAAAAAATGCTACACCTGGAATATTTTGAAAGAGAGACAAGTTTTTCTACCTTTATAACCAGTTGTACTAAGTAACTGTTACAAATAGTAAAACACAAATAGTAGAATACATATTTAAAATGATTACATCTTTAGCAAAGTTTAAAATATACCAGAAGCAAAAATAGTGCTTCAAAATGTTTTTTAGCTTTAATCTTAGATTTAAATCTTTTTTTTTGTAACGTACAATTTAGAAGATAAATTCAGATTTAAATTTGAGTGACATTACTTAAACTGTAAAGTTAATATTTTAAACAATTATACTTTCATTTGTTATCTAGGCTGCTGCAAGCAGGAAAGTACACATCTGAACACATGTGCCTTTCTTTGGAGCTCTAAGAGAGATTGCTGGTGATGTCACAATATCAGTGGAAGGCAATATACAGTCAGTAAACCTCAGGTTGCTCACTCTGGTTTTATATTAAGAGTGTCTTGTCTCCTCTTTAAATGCCTCATACCTCCTAAATTGGTTGGGCGGGGCAACTTGGCCTGGGGGTACACTTCCTCCTTTAACCTCAACGAATATGGATGGCAATGTTGAGTTGTTACCATACCGGGTAAAGCAAATATTTTGGATCCATTTATTTCCATTTTTGTGGTATTTAAGAGTTGGATTTATTTAAGGAGCAGAATTGCTCTTAAATTTTCCAGAGATGTAAGGTAGCTATTTTACTCTTAACCCTTCCAAAAATACGAAAATATGTATTTGTCTGTGTACGTGGGAGTGTAGTTTGGAAAGCATTAGTTTGGATGCTGGGAACCACAAATGGAAAACTACTGTGGGGATAACAAATAGGTTGCTGGGAGGGAAAGGCCTGTATGTGTCTCCTGCCCTCCTCCCAGTTCTTAGTTGAGAATTAGTGATTTTCCAGCTAAGATTCCGGACTTTTTATAATGGGTAGCATCTTCTTTATATACATTAGCTTAGTTTTAGAAAACTTACTTTAATTTGGTTGCAATACTAGAATATAGTTGGGACATGCAAGCACATACACACTCATATTTATTCTGTGTCCGTATGTACAAGTATGTATGTCTGTGCATGGCTCTCTAGACCCAGACCAGATATACACACACATATGGAATATATATAAGGCTTGGCTAAAGTGTAGGTTCCAAAACACATGTTCTTGGGATGAAGCCATTCAAACTAAACTGTTCTGAATCTGAGCCTCCACAAACATTTCTCTGAAGTGCCAGTAAGCTACAAGCGGTGGTACTGCTGCAGAAGTCATGGAAATTGCTGACACTAACACAACACATCACAATGGGGAAGGGTGGGAAGGTAAGTACTGGATTCAGTGATGATAGGTCTGTCCTCATCCTTGTGATCATACCGTCATTCGTTATCTCAGTTACAGCAACTTAGGCAGTGGCCAGATCTCGGGAGACAAAAACTTACTTTTATAATTTGCTCCACCAAATCTGTGCTTGTCCTAAGTTATATGGCAATGTTTTAAGAGCTGAGTTAGCTAATCAACAGGGTTAACAAATACTTTATCAGAAAAGCCGATGAGATGATCTCTCACACATTTGCCTCAACACCTAAGAATTAACCCTTCCATATTCAAGAAAGGGTATAGTTATTCCTTGCCACCTTTCCTTTCGCACAAAACTCAGCCTATCTGTCTCAGATTTACTATTTATATTTTACTCCATACAGCATTATCACTGCAAATTTCTTCACATCCCTGAAACAAACAAACAAACAAAATGTGATGTACACTTAGAAAAAATAAATTGAAAATCTTTGCAATGATTTCTGTGAAATGTGCTGGGCACCATCTAACAGTCAAGACCTGCAATCTCACTCCATTTGGGCAGAAAACAACAAAAATTAGAGCCATTATGTTTTTCCTAGGCTAAATCGTGGGAATTCAACTCTGTCTTTCCAAATTTGATCAGATTACCTCCAGCACAAACAAATTCTAAAATTACTCATCTGTGCTTGCTCTCTTTCTCAGTGCAAATATAAATATAAATGTATTTATTATTCTTACATAACAGTAGTTCTGGAGGATTTCCAGTTCCGATGTCAAAGTCAGGAGATGAATGTCAGAATGGAAAGAATGAAATAGTAGTTTCAAAATCAGAAATGTTGAAAAGTTTTTGATACTTATGCAAAATATATTTACTATGGATGCTTTACTTGTAAATTGCTTAGGCTTCTTTGCAATACATTTGATGCAACAGCAGCTTATTCTCCTCTCAGTAAAAACTCACTTGTTTGATGCGGTCTGGATTGACGGTTGTCTGAGGCTGCAGAATACTAACTGGTTCTGTCTTGGCCACATTTTGAGGCATTTCTCGGATCTTTTCAGCAATGAAGCCATGCACAGCATTTAGTGCTTCCACTGTTCCCTGGATCAAACACACCCGCTCTGTCGTACCTTCAGAAACAAATAAAACACATTTTATTGTCTTGCTTTTAAAATATTAGGTCTGTGCAGTAACTATTCACATCTTTACTAATAAAAAATCAAAGCTTTACTAATTTGAACAGAACAGCCAATTCATGAAAAGGAAGATCATACTGTGATGCACAATGACTAGGTTGAAAGAGCCTCATGAACAAGATGGAGAATGGATTTTTTTTTCTTTTTTTGGGGGGGATAGGAATGGATAATGTGGATCATATTTAGATAAAATGAATATTCCTAGAAGAACTGTTTAAGGTTATACTATTTCCATTTGTTCAACAGTAGTGGCTTCTCTGCATGTACAGCACATGCCATGAAACCACTATTCATACAGCTGAGCTGCCAGCTAAGACAGACTGGCTTGCCTTGAAGTACCCCTGTGAGGAACTTTGTTCTGCTATGCAGCATGATATGCCTCCATGAGTCAATCTGCACAACCCTAAAATCTTTCTTGCAATATGCTTACTTATTTGTTATAAGCCCTGATACTAAGGAGCATAGAGTATCATTTGAGGCTAAAAACAATTTAAGTTAGACTAAGAGCCAGAAACTTGTCCAAGAACATAGTGAGGATTTGAACCAGTGTCTTATACTGAAACACAGTACTCTAAACTGTAAGTTCCAGTCTGGAATCTATAGTGTTATTTAAATTTATTATTACAATACACAAATTGTTTTTATTATATGCTATTTATTATATACACAATCTAATCCATGGGATTCTAGAAACCCATTATTTCCTGGTACAGCTTATAGCTTTCCTTGTTTAGTGTTACTCCTTTTGAGCTTTTTAAGAACACAAAGGAAAGTTTCTTAAAGATTGGGACATTACTCAAGGCCCCATGAACTTTACAGATACGGTAGATTACAGTACTTATATATTTCTAGAAAATTTTGCATTTCAGCCATCACCCATCCTATAAATTATGCTGAATTTCAGAGTTTCTTTATGCTATTATAGCCTTAGAATTTTAAGATTCCACTGATTTTTTTCCTATTTAAAACTTTAGTGTTTGCTAAACTATATGTGCTCATAGGTGTTAATATAGGAAACAGCTACATTTTATTGTATTCCAAATACTATTACCCCAATCTTAGAGCGTTCATGTTTCAGTACCAAGTAGTGTGGAAAAACTGGAGTAAACAGAACAGGCAAAACTAACTTAGCAAGGCAGTGACCTACACATATTTACCTGGGTGTAAGAACAATCAATCTCAATGATACTTACTACAAAAGCATGAATAAGCTTTTGATTGATGAATTCAGATTTCCAGCCTTTCTGTGTGTGAGAGAATGCAGACAAATAGGGTAGTTGATTTTACAATGATTTAATTTTAATAAAAGGGAAGTCTCTTTCATTTTTATTAAAGTGAAGTTCAGCTTCACTCCTCTTGATCAATTCCATGCTTTCTAGGAAACAATAAGGTTTGTCACATCCAAACATTATTTGGAGGGGTGGGGGGAGAATCTAGGATTGATTTCAGTGAGATGGAAACTCTATCTACCAAGGAAAATTTTGGTTTGTTAAGATTTTTTTTTTTTTTTGGTGGTAGTGGTGGTCTTATCTTCTGTTTTGAGGAATCATTTTAAATACAGGATCAGGTTCCTGTTATATAAATGAATATATTCTTTGGTTACAAGATGGTATTGATTGAAGGTATATTCAGGACAAAAACAGAATGTTAGAGGTGAGAATTTAACACCTTTTTATCAATCCCAGAATAAATTAATTTTAAATTCATGGATAGATACTGATAGAATGCATCCTATATTTTATCATTAAAATTATAAGCACTGTAAATATAGGTCATCTATATTTGGATTATGAGAAGAAAAATTATTAATATGAAAAGGAATAGGAAATTAAGGCAGATACTCTAATTTTGATGTTGAAAGTTTGAATACATCCCTACGTTCCATGCATTGTTCAAAGGAAAGTGGCTGCTGTTATGAAATACTGCAGAAAATGAAAAATTCCTAGCAACAATCTAGGATTAACTCCACTAACAATAACCTGGAAGCTCTAAATGGTAATGAAGTCATTGTTCTCAATTACATAGCTATCTCCTAATTAACTGTAAAGAAGAAAAATGGGGGAGGGGCATTATTCCAATGCCCCCCCCCCAGTTTTATAATAGGAGACTATTAGTTCTAGTCTTGCCTTAGGCCTGAAAACCGGCTGGGTGACTTTTGGCCAGTCACTGTCTCTCAGCCCAACTTACCTCACAGGATTGTTGCTCTGGGGAAAATAGGAGGAGGAAGGAGTATTAGGTATGTTTGCAACCTTGAATTATTTATAAAAATAATAAAGGCAGGATTAAAAAAACCTCAATATACAAGAGTTGAAACGTTTCAGAGAAGCTGTTTCTACAAATTATTTGATAAGCACATATTCAGAAAACAAATCTTCCTTATCATATTAAATAACTTCAATTTTTAAAATCATATATGTTAACAAGATATAATTTAATAACTAAGAAATGCACCAATAGTTATTATGGATACATAGCTAAACATACAGTGTTTTCTGTATTGTAACATGTTATTTATGGGAAGAGAGACATTGAATTATAAAATCTGTATTGGCTGAAGTAGAATGGTATGCAATTTTAAACATTTATTTTTTGAAAGGTGTGGCTTCAGCAGTCTCTATAAAGCTGTGTGTGTGTGTGTGTGTGTGTGTGTGTGTAATTGTTCTCTATGCTATTTCAAAAAATCGTACCACTATTGTAGAAGATATTTGGCAGAAAGCCTGACTATTGAAATATAAATTAACTTGATCTATGGATGCAATTCTCTCTCTCTCTCTCTCTCTCCTTATCTTTACTCTCTGCAAGCTCTCTTTTGGTGTAGAACTCCTGTGGTTCCTGCATTAAGTGCTCTATTTCTGAACAAGTGCACTAGGGAGTCTTTACATGAAGTATTAATTGTCTACTCTATGGTAAGAAGCATTGTGGATTGATCAATGTAGCTAATGTAAGTGCTCTCTCTTGATCAACAGACAAAACATTTATATAAAGCAGGTATTGGTTTACATAGAAGATCTTGGAAACTAATATAGACAGCACTTAAACTGATGAACACTATCAAGTAACAGAAATGAAAGAGCCCAAATTTCATTAAGCTTTGATTCAAGCAACACTTTTCTGCATACTGCTCTTTAGAGGTTTCAGATTAGTATATGCTCTACATACATAAATTCTGAATTCTAGCTTTTTAAAAACAATTAAATATAAAAGTAAATAAATTTTGCATTATGATGCTGATATGGTGATAGTCTGGATTGTGAATCTACAGGCATTCCTTCTCTGTTCACCATGTGCATAATGCAGTACAATGTGGAATCTCCATAACCTGGTCCCACAGTTTACATCCAAAGGTACCAATGTTCCTGGTATACCAAAGGTGCCTGCCAGACTCCTTGGCCTTCCTATTTTTTAAAATAATTATTTAAACTGAAACTGAATAAGGGAGCCAACATGAATGTAAAGAAAAGAATCAGCTCCAAGCATAATCTATATTTCCAACAATGGTCTTGGTTTTTATATACCCCAGAGGCATTCTTAGCTACTATCACTGAAGCCCAGTGCTTTGTTTAGGAAGTGTGCCCATCTTCTGAGAAAAGATTCAGGTGGTAGAAAGAATATGGAAAACAAAACAAAAAAGTGACAGATTGCAACCTCACCAGTTTATCTTCTAGTAAACGAGTATTTTGTGACTATCACAACTGTTCACAAATCATAACTTGCACGATCATCATGGCAACTGCTTTGTGAATGTACCCCTAATATTCTCTAAACTACACGGTCCAAAAAAGGCTGGAGATCATTTCTAAACATGGGCATTACATTTGTTGATTTACTCTAAAGAAACAGAATTGAAATTGAATGATACAATTTATTCAGAAAGAAAAGAAACAATAAAGTGTTGTGTTTTGTATTAAAGGTAGCTACACCTGCTCAGAAATTCATTTGAATGAAGTTGGCAATAGTACAGAGAATCTCAGCGTTAAAATGAAATGAAATAATACTGTGGATTATCCTTTAGCAGGTTAAAGCAATTCTTGACTCAATACTCAAAGAATCATAATAGATATGGATTAGGAGGGATCTTATAAGTCAGCTGGTCCAAAATCCTGCTCAATTCAAAAATCCACTAAATTATCCTTGATGGATAATTCAGCTTACAATTGAAAACCTATAGCAAGGATGAGCCCATCTTTGTTTTGGGCAGATCGTTGCCTAAATTAAAACAGTTCTTAGTATCATCAAATTTCTTCTAAACCTGAGCCTGAATTATCTTTCTTTTAATTTCAATCCATTGGTCTCCTGCCCCTGATTTAAATGTTTTATTTTCTGTCCCTTGATTTTAACAGAGAACAGGTCCAGCTCTTGCTACTGACAGCTTATCTGTAGCTCTCCCTTCTGTTTTATCTTCTGCAAACTAAACATTCCTAGTTCTTTTAACCATTCCTCACAGGGTTTGATTTTCTAACATTTTATTATCCTGGTAATATTTATCTGAACCCATGCAGATCCCATCATTTTTGAAATGCAGTATCCTGAACTACACCCAAAACTCTCAAGTGTGATTTACCCAGGCATAATATAATGGAACTATTATATGAAAAAGAGAGAGATGTATGGCTGAAGTACATATTTATGAAAGAGAAATTCAGAAGCTAAAACACACTGGATTTGATTCAGCAATATACAGTATATTTGAAATGTTTTCTAATTTGAATTTTAAAAATGCATTAGAGATAACAATGAGTATCCAAATCGCAGTGGGTGCATCTCAAAATATTCATTCATTCACTTCCCCAGTTTTAGTGATAACATATAAGCATGAACCAAATCCAGACTCCCAAAATAATATTCTTAGCTGCATTTACAGTCCTCCAGTTTAGTTTTTTTTAGACGCCTTTGGGACGTTTGGTAAAATAAGTCTGTAACTTTTTTGCTTGTTTTTTTTTTACAGTTCTACATATCTTGAACTCTCAAATGTCATATCATTTCTAATTAACAGTTGTACACACAGCTAACACTAAAGACTAACTTGCAGATGAAGTTGCTCATAGGACAGACAGCTTTAAGCAACAAGTGCAACTAAAATAAATCTATAAATCAAAGTTGGCAATTTTTGGCAGTTTAAAAACTTTTGGGGTTCTATTAATGTTTCAAGGTAACTGCGAAGGCATTTATACTTTTGAGCAGTTAAAAATCTGAATGTGCAAGTAGTAATAACTGATTTTCTCAAATGTTTTAAAATGCCATTAAATATGGTTCAGATTTTAAATTAACACTAAATACATAAATGTTTTAGCCCATGTTATGCACTGAGGAAATTCCATTTTAGCCAGTTAAATCATATACACATTTATCAGAACATTAATCCAATTAATTTTAGGTGTTCTTAGGCTGCAATTCTCAGCACTCACTATGCTTACTTGGAATCCAATAATGTAATTATGGTTAAAAGGAGAGTCATTCCTGGTCCTAGAACTTAAGAAGCTATTAATATTTAAATATATCTTTTGAAGAATTAAGGAGTACAGGCAGAACTTTCTCTGATGTAAATAGTTCCCCAATTTCTCTCCTTTTATCAGCTTTCCAATAGCACTACCATTTTACCAAAATTGTCCAGAAACAAAAGACATACATACAGATGTTCTCATGGACACTAGGTGATACTTCATAAAGCACTTTTTAAACTATAGCAAGTCCTGTACAGAATACATAATGGCGAGGATCTTCTTGGAGAGTTCAAAATCTTTAAGAGATGGAAAATGGAAGATCTTCATGGTATGTTAGTACCTTTCTGAATGTGGGAGTGGAAAAAGAGAAGTTAAAGTGTCTACAAAATATGTAAATAAAATTTTAAAATATGAGGATGGAACTGCTAGGAAAAGAAGGCAGAGGTCAGTTCTTCATTGTGCTAGGCTTTACCACAACATTTAAGATAAAATGCCTCCTACAAGGAAGGAAAAATAGGAATTGATAAATAAGAACTTAGGAATATGGAAAATTTGTGAAGAAAGAGCATGTTATTAACTTGAGAAATAAGCACAGAAGATCCAATATATGAACTGTTCCATCACCTAAGCTAGAACCACAGTCACATATAGTACAAATATATATGACTGTACAATAAAATGAATAAAGTTATGTTTTGTTAAGATGTCATAGCAGAACAATTAAGTACAATCACTGTATCATGAATGCTTATTTGCTGGTGCATCAAGGCTAAGAATCAGGCCACAGAATGCATATCTCAATAATCTAAAGAATAAAAAGAAGTTTCAGGTGTTAAGAATGGTGAAATATTTGTAAGATTCTTCTTTATTGCAAAGTAAATTAAAACTGGTTAAATGTAGTCAGCAGTATATTTTCTGCCTTAACACAAATTCCTTGTGTGAAAAATTATTAAAATCCACACGTACTTCAATCAGCATAAGGTTTTATGCAAACTGTTAAATAAATTGAGTATAAACTCTCAAGATACATTCCTGAGAGAAATTCCTTTTAAATGAAGCCTTTCTGCAAATTTAAAAGTCAACATCAGTACTGGAATTTTCTTTCACTCTTGTAATTCTGGATTCCATCCTATAAGTAGGTTTCTTAGAGAAAGATATAAACAAGAGCTACAAATTATAATGTGAATAAAAATACACAATTCATTCGTTAATTCCTTTCTGTTTGTTTGTTTGTTTCATCCATTTAGGGTTCTAAAATCTGAACCTAAGAAAAACCTGCTGCATTAGCAGCTGTGGCAAGCAAACAAAATAATTATTACATTACTTAACTAAGTGGACCTGTAAATAATAAAAAGAAAACAAAATGTTACACTACGTTTTCACTGCAAAAAAGTTTTAGATTAACACACAAAGACATATATTGTGCTGTATTAAGTAATCTGAACCTTATCAGTAACGCCTCCTATATATATATATTATAAGAATGAAATAGCTGGTTACTGTTTTGTTTAAGAGTAAAAAAAATATTTTTTTAAATGTTGAAGGAATGAGGCACATAATTCAGATTACTATTCGTATTCATGAAAGCACCTTTAAATTATAATGGCAGAATTGTGCAGTACTCCCAGATTATCAGTTTGAAATCATTCCATGATAGTCAAAATATGCAGAGACCCCTACATCTCTGTTCTACCATACATACATACTGAAAGTAGTTTAAGAACAAACAATAACACATAGTGTCCCACACGGGCCAAGGAGATGACAGAATAACAGATTAGTTAATTTCTCAGAAGTATACTTAATTTAATTTGCCATTTAGATGCCATCTAGATAAAAAAAAGTATGTATTAAATCAGTGGATAATGAAACTATTGCATGCTAAATTTGAAATAATCAAGCTACTGTTGTTTAAAAGTAAGAAAGTCACTATAAACCATTGTGAATCTCCACACCCATCAGTTTTTTATTTGACAAACACAAGCACTTCATTTCTTTCTCCTTTGAGGCACGGCTGCAAGGTATCTAATAGCTTGGATAAAAACTGTATTTTAATAATCAAAATTATTTAATGAGAAAACACATTAACGTTTCACATATTCCAAATGGTATCTCAGAACTGTAGTTTATCACAACCTGCATATGAATAAACTGTGTAACATGGGTGCTAGAAAGGAGAAATACAATTTTAAGTTACATCAATAGAAATAAGGTTTCCAGATCATGGATGCTAATGGCTAGTCTATTTCCTGTATTGGTCTGACTTCACCTCAAGTACTGTAGCCATTTCCAGGCATAACATCTTAAGAAAGATGTAGAGAAGCTGAAAAGCTGCAGATAAGAGCAATTCCAATGACTGAATCTCAGTCGCTAATCAAGCAGTGATTGCGGAAACTGAATATATTCCGCCTTGAGGAAAGACAGCTTGGGGGATGCAGAAGATATGATAGCACTTTTCAAGGATCTGAAGAGCTGTCACGTACAGGACAGTCAGGATCTATTTTCTTGGGCCAAGAGGATAGGAGATAGAAAAATGTTCTTAAATCATACAAAAGCAGATTCTAACAGAGTATCAGAAGAAAAAAATCTAAGGTAAAAGCAGTTTGGCAGTAGAACTATTTAATGCTGTAAGTGATGAGATCTTCACTGGATGTATTCAGGAGATGCTGTTGGGGATGCTTTACATTGAATTGCTTTATTAGTAGGGAAGAGTTAGTTTGGTGTGGTGGTTCAGGCACCAGGCTAGAAACCAGGAGACCCTGAGCTCCAGTCCCACCTTAGGCACAAAGCCAGCCGGGTGACCTTGGGCCAGTCACTCTCTCTCAGCCTTAGGAAGGAGGCAAGGGCAAATCAATTCCAGAAACCGTGCCAAGAAAACTGCAGGGACTAGTCCAGGCAGTCACCACGGGTCAATGACGACTCAAAGGCACCCCACAAAAAAAACTAGTAGGGAAAAGGCATTAAGTGACCTAAATGCATTTTTATAAGCTTATCAGTCTGATAATTCATGATTATTATGTTATCATAAATAATTGTTCCTTTAATTGTGGCTTTTTATTTTATTCAGGGTTTAAGATATTTTATCAGGGACAAACAGATATAGATTGGCTATGTAAAATATAAAAAGCAGTTCAACCTGCATATATGCATTCCATTTGTATTCCATATTTCTCCTAAAACTCAGAATTGAATAGAGATGCCAGAATTCAGATGTCCATACTTCAAGTTCAAATTTCAGCTCAACTCCATTTTCTATTCTCAAGTGTAATATTATTCTACTTAAGCTTCAACAAAACTATTCTTCTGACGTGATTATAGATTTAAATTGTGATTAAACTGAAAGATCCACTCAGCATACATGCACACACTCAGACTTAAACATAATTCTCACTTTCAGGAGTTGTGATTTGAATTTTTATCTCTCCTATTTGCTGCTGTATAATGTTTTTTAATCTAATTACGATGTCTTATTTTTGGATTAACCACATAGCAATCTCATCCAATTAAATTGCATGTAATGAAGAAGCTGACATAGTGGTATTATATATTCAGATAGCTAAATAAAGTGTAGAATATAAATAAGTATTTGCAGTGACTGAACTATTAGCTGACTTCCCCTTCTCTGTCAGCCGTGAACAATAACATCTGCTGTTGAGGATTGAGGGGAAAAAAGGAGGCGGCAACCTCATTTCCCATCCTCTGAAGAACTGATCACTCTGTTGGGCTCATATTCCTGGGACCTTGTTTGCATAAGAAACAGTGGTGTCATTACACTCAAAACTCCATGAAGGGGTGCATTATAAATCCGGGAATAGCTTGTCTTTGATATTTTTGGCAAGTAAGATGGTCTCCCTTGCCATGGCTCCTTTAGACTGGAGGGGGGGATTTTCAGGGGTCTCCTTTAGAAATTATTCTTCTAAATTAAGTTCTTATAATACCATCAATATAGTATGGACATGTAGTGACACAAATTCAAAAGGAAAATGGTGATTTGCAGAATGTAGGGGCATTTACATATCACATATTAGCTAAAGAAACTGTCTTTTCCTGTGTTCATATGGCTCATACTGCAAATTTCCCAGATGAGATGGCTTCCCCAGAAGAGATGGACAGTCTCTCTTTTTCTTATACTTCTTCCATTCTCCTTAACATTATCATAATTATGGTGCTAACATAAACAGGAGTTCTTAACTTTTTGTGTGTTTTGTGTTCCAATTCATTTAGTTCCTTATAAATTTGGTATTGTGCTTTTCCTACCATTCATTTCATATGTTTTTTTCTGTCTATATGTTATAAAATGTACTTCAGGAGCTTTTTTGTAAAATCCACAATCGTGTTTTTTTTTTTTAATACAGCCGCTGGAAGTTAAACATCACAAAATAATTATAGAAATATTAGACAAGAATATATTCAGTATGAAGTGGCATTTCATTTGTACTTTTCTGAGACTGATTATGTCTCTAGGAAAGCAAAAAATAACTTTTCTCTACTTATATAAAACATTTTACTAAGTCTAGAATTTGTTCTACAAATCCCTTAAATGACACATTACACTGAAATGACACAAGACAAAGAAATATTTAGTATTGCAGAGTAATCATGGAACACAACATAATTATTCCATTTAGCAAAGATTCCTCTTCTTTACAAATTGTGATTTCATTTGTTAAAAGACAGTGTAAGTAAGATCAATTAATCAGCCTTCTGAAATAATTCCAATATAAAAAAAAAAATCTATTGAACAGAACTATGCAACTTTCAGTGAGTACAGTCTATACATATGGAGACTAAAAGAGAGGAAAACTGCAAACTGAGGGACAATTCTAAAAATTATCTTTCCTTAGGTATGGTGGGGGTGTGGTGTCTCAGTGGTTAAGACACCAGGCTTGTCAACTGGGAGGTTGCAAGTCCGGCGTTTCGAGACCCGAGTGCTGCATGGCGGATTGAGCTTCCGCACTCGCCCCAGCTCTTGCCAACCTAGCAATTCGAAAGCATGCAAATGCGACTAAATAAATAGGTACCGCTTCGGCGGGAAGGTAACAGCATTTCCATGATTGTCATGCTGGCCACATGACACGGACATGTCCTAGACAATGCTGGTCCTTCAGCCATGGAAACAGAGATGAGCACCTCCCCCTAGTGTGTCATTAGATACGACTAAAGGGGAATCTTTACCTTTTACTTGGGTATATAGACCTTATTTAAGACCTTAAATTCAAGCAGATGAACCTGCCTGTAGCATTTTTTATTCCCGTATTTCAGTGTAAAGCTATCACTGCACAATATTTTTTTTTAACATTTCCGTCAATGTTTTCAGCAACTATTCAGTTCTAATTGCAAACTCTATGCAATGAGCTACATCCAACATTATTTTAATGACTTGTTCTTGGCAAAAAGGTTTCCAGTTACATTTCTTTCACCTCCTTCATGAGTGCCCCCTAAATCTATGGAAGATTCCCTAAATTGCTGAAACTGATCTGGAAGTGTACAAGAGTACAGGAAGAATTTATTCCATCACGAGAATGACATTATTGGATGCAGTCCAAATCTCATTAATTTTTATACTCTCTAGTTAATTTCAGTCCCATAAATTAATCAACAACAAAATCTAAGATTCTGACTAAATCTATCATCACTTGTAGTCTTATTTTATCTAATACTTAAAATCATTTATTATTCTAAATAGCTTTAAAACCAACAATTACCTAAGTACAACTGGTAATACTGATCTTAAACCAAATTAGTGACATTATTCAGTTTTGTCAGCAAGTAAATAAAATATAAAATAAGATCCTTTTCATTGAGGATGTGATATGACATTGAATACTGTCTGGAGTGTTAGATTTTCTAACTATAGTACAAGCATGAAATAAAGTTGTCAAAAAATAAATTGAGAATAACAATATGTATGCATAGTATATGCACAGTGGAACAAGGAATAGGAAGAAGGATCGTCCATTGGCTCAGTTGAGAAGCTTGCCATACCACTAGACTCCCATTCCTGACCTGACAGTAACCATTCCAGTAGGCTTCAGAATAGGAGGGGAGTGTTATTATATACTATACCAGTTATCAAGTTATTATTATATAATTAGACATTTGATTTTTATTTTTATTTTTTGGTGAAGTTTTAAGATAAAATTCTCTGAAAAGAAGCAATTCTGTAATAAAATTATTACAAGCAGTGGCAGCAATTTTTACACTCAGTTAAAGTACATGTGGATTGTTTTTAACAATAAGAAACTCAACTGTACTCTGTAAGACTGCAGGAAGAAAGCAGCTGGAACAATAAAACTTTAAATTAAAGCATTTAGATGTTTAAACATTTACCTCAGGCATCAAAACTAAAGACACAGATCAAAATACAGTTGGAGTGCCTGCTTGTCTGTCTATCTATTTTACAAAAGCAGCTGGTAGAGCACAAAGGAAAGGATGGTTTACCCTGTCCTGTTCCAGTTTTCTCAAGGAATATTGTCCTTCCTGGAACTGCCATTTGCACTGAAGTTAATTACCTCGTCTCATAATCCTAATTCATCTTGATCACCACAGCTTTTTGAAAATAATAATAAAAATTTTTAAAAAGATGCAAGTTACTTCCTGAATGATTCTTATAATTAAATTTAACATGACTGTTCATTACTACACATACTTCAGAGTCCTATTCTCATATAAATGTTTAATCAATCTGAGAATGGTTAATTTCATATCTTCCCTTAGCCAGTGTGTTTGGATATCAGTATGTTTGGGTGTCAATATGTTTGGGATTGAGGTATTAATGCTTTGTTACTCTGTAATCTAGTTGTAAAAATGTACATGCTATATTTGCCAGGGGAAAGCTACTGAAAATAGTCTACACAGAAACTTGACAAGGTTATAATTTTGAAGCTAAGGTAGCATTAGTAACATACTTCCTTGCGAGTAGCTGTTTCTAAATAAGCATTAGAACACTGCAATTGTTACAAACAATTAAAAACTTTAACAGTGAAAATAGGTTAAACACAGGTTAACCAGTGGTACCATAATCCAAAGTTCTTTAGATAGGAGCAGTTCCTCCAATTTTATTTCAGTTTATGTAAAATATGCTTAGGATAATTTCCTTTGAATATATTAAACAACATTTCAAACTGAAAAACAGCGAACATTGAACGATATAAGAAATACAGTTGGTATTAGAATATTTCTCCTGTCTTCTGAAATGAAACCTTTCCTATCTTTCTATAGTGGACAAATAATTTATTTTAGTCATCTTTGATTTAAAAGCACAAAGTATTAAGAGGTTGCACTAGGACAGAAGGGTCTATGGTGCTCACTCTGTGACTTTAAGTCATCATATCTCAAAACCTATCTATTTACATGGTCCTATATCTAAAGTAGCCCTATACCATGTGGGCTTTAAAAGTGATAGTCAGCACTTTGAACTGCACCTGGAAGGCTACTGGCACCCAGTGCAGCTCACACAGCATTGGCATTAAATACACACTGTGACATGCCCAAAACTACACATGCAGTTGAATTCTGGATGTTGAAACTTCCAAATGTTGTTCAAGGGCAGCCCCAGGTATGCATGTTGCAGTAGTCCAGTGATTAGGGCATGAGTGACCACGAACAGTGTTTCCCAATCTAGGAACAGGTGCAACTAGTGCACAAGATGTATTTACACAAAGGCCCTCTTGGCCACAACTGCCACCTGCTCCTCATGCAGGAGCTGTAAGTCCAGGAGGATCCCAAAACTGCATTCTAACTCCATCTGGCTGTTATATGTGAATCTTCCATCTAGCAAGATCTGGTTCCCTCTCCAAGAGAATTCCTCCTACAAAGACCCCATAGTAGGGCCTTCTCGTAATAGGGCAGTATCCTGCTTATATAACAGCTTGCCCTCATATATGAAAACTATTATCTCCCCCAATGAGTTGCCCTAACGAAGTAAAATGTGGTTCTGGAAGAGAACATTTGAGGCATGTTACATATTGGTATCTATCCATGTCCATTATAACACACATTATTGAATATTGAACCATTAAAGCAACAAAGAAATGTTAGTAAGCAAAGAGCTCCAAATCATAGTGTCTCCCCCCCCCTTTTTTTTTTTTAGGCTGTGAGAATACCACTCTGGAATGACACTCCCACTGCCCACTATCATGGGACTTGGCTTATCCTTCTTCACAACTTTTCCAGTTTGTAGTACTTCTTAACGTTTGGTGCCCAGAACTGAACACAGTAATAGAGTAGGAGTCTGATCAGTAAAGAATATTATGGACTTATTACTTCCCATGTTTAAGAAACTATTTTGATTGATTATATGCCATCAAGCTGGTATCAACTCTTAGACACCACACAGATAAGTCTTCTCCAGGATCATCATCTCCAACTTGGCCCATTAGGTCTTCACTGGTGAACCCATCTCTGCTGTAACTGAGTTCTTGGTGCAGATTGACCTCTTCTTCTCTCACCATCTTTCCCAGCATTATGAACTTCTCCAGGGAAATAAGATCTTTTGCATAATGGATCTAAAATATAATTTGAGCTTGCCATTTGTACCTCAAGTGAGAACTCTAGATTGATTTGCTCTGCGCTCTGTGTATTTTTTTTCTTGGCTATCCAGGATATTTTCAAATGCCTTCTCCAACACCGAAGTTCAAAAGTGTCAGTACCCTTTCTATCCTGCTTCATCAAAGTCAACTTTCACTTCTATAGACTATCATAGGGAAAAAGATTAGCTTCATGATTCATATATTTGTAGGTATAGACACATCATGGTATCTGAGTATCTTTTTCAAGGCTTTCATTGCCACCCTACCAAGTGGTAGTCCTAGGTGTATTTCCTGACCACTAGTTCCTTTACTGTTGACAGTCAACAGTTTAAAAGGAAGAATCTATCCAACACTTCCCTATTTTCATGATGAATTCTAAGGGGTTATTGTGATTAGGTTGGTCTTCTTTATATTTAATCATAAACTCACTTTTTATTCCTTCACTTCCTTTACTAGAATTTGCAGATGATTTTCATAGGAAACTATACTTCTATTAATACAGTGCAACTCTGCATTTGTCTTTTTGCACACATTTCCACTAGGATGCCAAGGATTTTTATGGAATCTTTCACTTAATAACCTTTCCAACATGGAAATTACTGCCAAATCTTGATAAAAATGTAATTAGTTAATAATGTTCAGAGCAAAAATGTTCAGGAATGTGTTTTATATATTAGGAATTAGCTAAGCTTCTTAAGATGAAAAGTCGTTTCCACAGAGGTATTTTTTTTTTAAAAAATGCTTCTATGCTATTGATAAATCTAAATGAATACTGATTTCACGATGTATTATTCTATTTAAAAAAAATACTTGAAGTGTAGTGGAAGACATTAAAGTTCTCAGATTTCAGTTAAATGAGTTAAATATTTTAGAAAAAATGTAGTTTTTAATATTCTAAAAATAAAATAAATAAAATAAAAGCTCTAAAACAACCATTTGTTCTTATTTCAAATGACAATTATACTCTAACTAAGGGTTCCAAATCATATCTGGCTTCAAGCCACAAATTACTTTGGGATGATTTTGAACCGATTTAGGCTATAGTTTTAGTCTTAAGGCAAACATACAGGATAGTTTAATTGTTATTATAATGTCTCTGAAGGTTTTTTTTTTACCACTAATAGATATAAATCTATAATAATTATTGCATTTTCTTTTACTGTTACACAAAATGTTGAAATGATAATAGAAAGGTGAAATGAGCAGGAATTTCAACTCAAAACCAAAAGTAAATAACAGTTACTTTGTAAATCAGGATGCACATTTTTACATCAAGTCCTGCTTTCCCTCATAGGAGCTCCCCTGTAGGTGGGGCTGAAACTAGCAATTAACAACATAATTCAAGGCTCATATTAATCCAGTACTTTTTTTTTCTCACTGTGGTCAATCTTTAGCCATTTTTCCTCTGTAACTGGTATTGGAAGCATGTTGCCCCAGTCAAGATTTAACATCGAATTTGCAAAATGAGTAGTCCTTGATTAATTTGTCCTGCCTAAATTTAAACTAGTGGGCATCACCATGACATACAGTAATGAATCCATAGGTTATGTGTTGAGTAGCATCAGAAGTAAGATTAAGTGTGGGGCACCATTTCTCCTTCTCCCATTTTCCTCTTTCTCTTATCTCTACTCCAAGCAGCCGGCTGCAAGAAAAGAAAACTCTTAACAAAGGTTTCATCTATTATCTTGAATAGGACTTCTATGATGCCATTATAGAAATAGCCTAAAGGTTTCCTTAATGAAACCCTTTTTCCTCCCATACTTGTTACTTTTATATGAAAATTGGCTTGTGGTAAACCAAAATATTCCAAAACTCCCACGTAGGAAATAGCTCATTTTATTCAAAATCAATTCAATTCCTGGATGAGGACCCACAGTATATTTTGCTTTCCCTTTCTACACAATAAGCCCGCAGACTTTTCTCTCTCTTTTTGCAGCCTCCAATTCCCATTTTCTTCCTGGTGAGTTAACTTGCAGCTGCTGCTCTATTCAGAGAAGGAGAAAAATTCTCTGTCACTCTTGCTGATCTTTGGGTATGGCAGTGAGCCAGACTCCAAGAGCTTTAGGAAATAAACTGGCCAGTATCAGCATCAACACCTAGGGAAGGAAGGAAAAAAGATACCAGAGCAGAAACAGGGTTATAAGGTGGGTAAGTGGAAGAAATTTAAGTTCAAGTTCTTCTCCAGCTTGGATTAAAACCTGAACTACAACAAAGGTCAATTACTTACTTTTCACTAAGATGAATTTTATGAAGAATGGGTTATAACTGTATAAATTGGCAACTGGATTAGCAACGTTTGGTCTAGAGAATCATACTCCTCATTGTTCAGAGGGAATTGAATAAAAATTATTAAATGGCCGACAAAAGTAATGCAACTGAATCAATAACCAACATTTTAGTGGAATACCATCAAAACTAAGACTTAAGTCCAGCTGATTTGATATGAAACATTAAATTCTAATTATATGTCTGGAGCAAGTGATGCAGTATTATCCTCTATGATGTGTGGGAGGAGGTGTTGTTTGGGAAACTGGCTATTACTTGATTAAAGATGAAAAATTTGTCACCACTTGAAGTGAGACACACATATAAAAGACAGTGAGATAATAGATGCTGCCATTGAAGCTAAAACACATAGAGACAGTCAATTAAGTTTTGGCACTGCATTCAATTTTTCAGAAAGAGAAGATATTACTGTTACAAAAAAAGTAATGTACGCTGCTATAAAAGTATGATGTTTTGCAGGTCTTCTCTCTTCCAAATGCTATCTCCAATGTCTTGTGCCCACTTACAATATCCCTTCAGTTTAACAGAATATGTCTACATTGGACTGCTTGGCTTTCAGTCTAGAATCTACTTTGATGGCAGTACCAATTCAGGGATTGATGCAGAAGACTTTCCCATAACTTACTACCTGTTCTTTTAAACTAGAGATGCCAGGGACCAGAGACTTCTGCATACAAAGCAAGTTCCACAACTGAGTTATGTTCCCTCATCAAATTAGAAAACAGGGATCTAATTTAATTAATCTGCACAAAATAAAATTAAAGTTACAGAAGGAATACATTTCTATTTTGTAACTTTCTGCTTATAGATGAATGTTGAATTAAAATTGCAATATAAGTCTGTGTGGCAGATAGGTAAATGTATTACTTTAAGAGACAAAATAAAATGCTATAGTCATTAAATTTTTATGTTGTAATCAGCACACTAAGAATATGGCCTAACATAATTACAGTTTTTTTCCTAAAAAAAAATGCATTATATTTGTTACATTTCTTTTTTTTTTAAAAGCTCCTTTTGGGATTAGAAGCATGAATACAGTATCTCATAATTTGCAAGGAACTATGAAGATGGCATTTCATATTAACGTTAGCACACAGAAGTCAATGTCAGATTTCTTCCCTGTAAATCTATTATAACACTACCCAATTCTTGAAGAGGCATAAGTTCTCTATCTTTCACCAAACCTCCATTTGCTGTTTTATCAAACTCAAGACAACAATTTATCATCTTCCTTCAATGGCAAATCTGATTTGGGAAACTAAGGGGAAAAATCGTTTCTAAAGAACACAGATAGTGAGCTGAGCTTAAGCCATCACTATAGTTTTACAGAAAAAATACTACACCTAGAGGGCCTTGGAAATTAGAGATAGGTACTTTAGTACAATAGCATTTATCCAAAGATGAAAGAGTCTGACAGTGGAACTCTAAGACAGGAGTAGCTGAATTTTTTCTCAATTTCCACAGAGATCTAAAGTCTGGAATAAATTATTTAATTGGCATATCCACTCAGTTTTTTTTAAGATTTGGTTACTATAGTAATAACCGCGTGTATATGTATGGGAATATGAAAATTGCAAATATTTCCTTCTTTGCTGTTATCTCATGGTATGCAAACTCTCTTTCCAATTGTTTTTCTGTTATTGAATTATATCAAGAAGTAATATGTACTTGATCTAAACAGCTACATGAAAATTAATTTTGATACTGTGAAAGGTAAAATTGTCAATAGTTCAATCATAAGCCTTAATTACCTACAGTTTTGACAAGTGACGTTTCTGATTATGTACTACAAGCTGTCTTTACCCAGCTGCATGAGGACGATAATTGATTGTTTTATTTGTATCAGCAACACTAACTGATCCTGAGAGAAAACATTCAACCACCAAAGTGGCACAATCCTTCCCTGCATCTGTGTTTTAGAAAAGAGGTATACATATATATGGAGTCATGCTTCCAAATGTGCTGTTGTTGTCTTTGGGGAACAGTATTAACTATGGTAAGGCAGGTACAAGAAGGAAATCATATTCCTAGGTAGCTTTACCTTGATAATCACAAGATGGATTACAAATCAAAATATTAACTGTGACAGCCTTTGCTTTCACAAGATATTTCAGTGGTATACAAAACACATAGCTGGCACTCATGGTACCTCTATGTATTATAAAATGGTGTAATTAAAATTCATTATATATATAAATATAAATAAAATAAGTTAAAGGCATTCCTTAAAAGCCCTAGGTGGGGCTTCCATGCTACTAAGAATTGTTGTAAAGTGGCAGTTTTTAATGTTCTAAGAGGTAAATACTTTTAAATGACTGAAGAGTATCCAACTTAACTATAACTTTAGTTTATTTTAAATTTTAGTAAAATAAAACTTAGTTTTTTCCTGGCCCCACCCATTAGTTTTTGGAATATGGTCTTCACTTTAGAAGTGGCCAAGATCAGTCCTCAGCTCAAAGAAATTCTGTGCAGATTCAGAGAAGCGTTCCCCACCACCACCACTTTCTGTCACTAGGGACAACACAGAAGTAAATCACAGCAAAGAACAAAGTTCAGTTTTCCCAGACTTCATTCATTATATTCCTTATATTATCTGACTCCTTCCCTTTCTACATTATGGCAGGTCTAGTTTGGCCATCATTCTTCTTGTATCTAAATGTTCATAGCAGAATTTTCATATAGATTACCAATATATTAGTGAATGTAACAGTACAACCATCATCATCATCATCATCATCTTTACTACAGTTTCCAGTTTAAATAGTCGTTAAGATGACAAGTAGGCATGTTTAACAAAACTCAAGCTGAAACCCAACCTGAATTACTTTGTTTACCACTCTTCAGCTGGAAGGTCACAGGAATTTGCAACTGAGCAAATAATGGTTACATTACATACGTTTTTTTAAAAAATCATCTTAGGTTTCATTTTTGTTTTAATAGACTATCCTGACACAGTCAACCCTGCTTATGCAAAACTTCCCAAAAATATTGAAGAAAATGATTGTGGAAACAAAATGTTGCTTTAACAATTATAGTTCACTTGAAGGTACTTAACTCAAAGCAGGCAAGTACGTGTGTGGGGGGGGGGGGAGGTTGAAACAACAAATACTTTAAATTTAAATGGAAAAGAAATATTTAGGGACTTCCGGTGGGGACAAGGCGGACTGAACAGCTGTGCCCACAGGCTTAGTGGGGGGAACTGACAATGTGGCAATTTGGGGGGGGGGGTTCAGTCGGGTTTTCCAGAAGCCCAGGAGTGTTTTCTGGATCAAGGAAAACACCTGGAATCACCCCATCTGTCCTCTGGACAGCTGCTTGTAGCCAGAAGATCGCAAACAGCATGTCTCATTTGACTAGTGAGACCTATGTCTGGGAGGCTGGGCCATCATCATTTTCTGCACTATAGCCCTAAATGGACACTAAGACCAGCCACCCCATTTCTATATTACCAAATAAGTAAGTGAACCTTAAGAGAGGCTTTCTACAGCAAGGAGAAGCTGGCTCTCTTGGTGCTTATTGTTATTTTTGGGATTACTTTTAAAAAAATCTTTTTTAAGTTTTGGAATTTGTTTTCCTTCCAAATACAAAGGAGAATTGAGAGTGAACAATTGTCTTCCTGTTATTATTTTTGTATTAAATTGGATATTAGCATTTTTCTACACGTTGAATCGGCTGATTTAAACCTTCAGCTTTCTGGTTCTACTCTCCCTCAGGAACTGTCTGCTTATCTTACTTTCACTTGTGTAAATATACTCCGGAACTTTTCCATATTTTCAACTTTTGCTGGTTAAGCTCCTGGGGGTGCCATAATTTACTGCATGAGACATGGAAGATTTTAAACAGATTTTTTCTGATTTCTGCAAAGCTTTTATACAAGACATTCAATGAGGTCTAAAATGTGTCATCTGGTTGGGGATGTAGTGGATGCAATTGAGGAATTCAACAGTGATAGAAATGTTTCTTCTAAGGATCAGATAGGGATTTCTGTTGAGATGGTGGATGAAGATTGGATAGTGGAGTTGGAGAAATTTGAGAGAGAGAGGGATCAGCAAGCAATAGGTAAAATTGACTTTTTGGTGAAATGCCATGAAAAAGAAGGGGTCATTATATATGGGAGGTTTTCTGAAGAGAAGCTGGAATTTTTGAGGGGGGCAGTTGGACTGTTTGATTTTTTTTCAAGAGAAAAGCTCTGTGCACATTGTGGGGATATATAAATGTTCTGGTGGGATAAGGGTTAAAGAATGTTTACCTGGATTGCTTTTAGGGTTTGACTGATGTTATTTGCTTTTAAGGATTTGGATTACGATCAGGTTATAAAAAAATGTTTATTTGGATGGTTTTAAGGATTTGATTTAAGCTTACTATTTTGAATTGGGTTTTTGGGGTTTATTAAGATTATTAAAACTGTTGTACTATTAAGTATAATGGCAGACAAAGTATGTGCTTTTTAGTTTGAGTTCTATTATAGTAGACAGAAATGTATAGAATAGGAGTAGGAAGGGAATAATTAAATAAGTGTTATCTTGTGGGGGAAGAGAGCTATATGATTTTTTATTATTATTTTAATATAAGGGGAGAGGGTAACTATACTTAGTGATTTTTATAATATGCTAAACTAGAATGATTTATAGAAATAATGTGGTTTGGGTTTAATATAGAGTAAGAGATTGACTATGGAAAACTTTTGTATATCCTTGCTGTTAAAAGACAGAAGTCACATCTTTCTGTAATGTTGGAAAAAAAAATATATATCTTGTGTTTTCACATCTTTTTAGGGTTTTTTGAGTTTTTTTGAGTTTTTTGTTTTTTTTCATAGATTTTATCTTTGTCTTGAAACTTAATAAAATTCTTATTAAAAAAAAAGGAAAAGAAATATTTAGCTAAAATGAATCAGTATCTAATTGTGGAAACCGCAATTCAGGTGTATCTTTAGACAGACAGACAAGTAGATAGTTGCAAGCTGTCCAGAGTCGTTCAGCCTATAAATCAAATAAATAAATATTTAATAGGCATATAAGCCTGAAACATAGGGAAGTTATTTTGTTAGAACTTAATTTTTTAAATTAGAAATCAAGAATCCAAGCAAAAGTCTTCTTCTTTCTGAGGTTATTTTTCCTCTCAATTTTTCTACAATGATATCTGTTATGAGATAGCTGAATGGCATTTTAAACAATCCTGGCATTTTGAACTTGTACAGAAGTATGTTATTTGCAAGAATTCTTTTACTTCTTGTTTATAATATTCAAGATGGCCACATTTAACTCCCATGCACAGAGATAACGCAAGTCCTTTATCTTCCACCTTTCTGTACATTATGGCTATATAGGAATTTGGGTTTGAAGGCAAAAAAGTGCTGAAGTATATCTGTGAGGGCTCATGTACCATCTGCCTGCAATTGCATAATGCAATGGAGTCTTTTCCTGGGATTGCATGGAGATATCTTCTCAAACTGATATACAATCCCAGGGAAAGATACAAGTAATGTAAGAAGTTGCAAACAGGTACTATACCACATGCACACCAAAACACAAAACAAATCCAAAATCCTGCATATCACTTCTATAAATATGATTTCCTATTGTCATGGGTTTTCTTCTCCTGTTTTCTTTTTCTTTACTATATCTCAGAATTTGTATATAACCATTCACAAACAGAAGTTCTTCAGTGACTAGAACTGTATTTATGTATGTTTGCATTTAGCGGCAGCTGCTACCAACCAAAGGAAAAAGAACTTATGCACTTTTTTGGGCCATTTCCCATGTTAGTCTGGGATCTGGTAGGATCATACTGGAATAGGTTTTCATAGGACAATAGGGGGGGGGAAATAAAAATCACTATTCCCCATTCTCATTCTTCAAATCAAATAAGTATCTTGTGATTATTGGTCTGAAATAAAAACAATTACCAAGTTTGGCCAGTTTTGTCAGTATCTGCTTTATCATGAGCAAGGGTAATCCTGGTGGAATGGGCTCAGGTGGAATGAGAGAGAAATGTCACTCTAAGCTGCATTTTAGCATGTGGAACGCAATTTGTTCAAGTCATGCTAAACTATAGCTTAATGTTATGTAAAGTGCAGCTAATGCTTTATCCAAAGTGGTGATTATACGAACAAATGTACACATTATTTTGCACAAATGAAGAATATTTCTCTTCTCCAGAACTGTTCTACGTACAAATGCAGTTTTGAAGATTTAGTTTAGTTTGGAATGGAATGGAATAGAATAAACTTTTATTGTCATTCCATTATACACCAAGGTGCACATTAAAATGAAATTTCATTGCAATTGGCTCACAGAAAATAATTATAATATATAATGTATATTCTTTACCATTCCATCCTCTAATCATTATCCCTAATAAATATCACAGTCCTACATACAACATGTACCACAATGAAGTAATTGGGGATTATTATGAGTTCAGAGTCTAATAGGGGACAAAACTATTACCTAATCTAGCTGTTCTGCATCTGCATTTATTTAGTTTATTAAGATTTAGTTTATTAACATCAATACAATTATTTGGCTTGGGCATTGTTTAAATCTTCTCATAGCAACATGGAAACATTTTTTTTTTCCACTGAAGCAAGCTATTATATTATTGTAATAATGTTTAAAGATATTTCTTATTATTAGAATAATGAAATGCAAAGGAAAAGAAGTTCTACATTGGATAGTAAAAGTTGAGTAACACAAAAAGAGACAACCAATATGCATGAATAAAGCATAAATAAGAACATTTGGGAAATTTTTCTAATAATACATTTTACCCTTCCTTTCCGCTTATTTCCCCAACCGCTGACCACAACCTAGATATATATGCCTAGATATATATTAAGCATTTAATATTGCTTTCCGAGTCGTCATGCTGGCCACATGACCCGGAAGTGTCTATGACAACGCCGGCTCCAAGGCTTAGAAACGGAGATGAGCACCGCCCCCTAGAGTCAGACACGACTGGACTTTACGTCAAGGGAAACCTTTACCTTTACCTTATCTATTTGAATCCCTTCATCAATTATTTGTCACATAACTTTCTTTCTAAAAATCATATTCCAAATGTCTATACCCTGCTGTATAATATTTAGTATACATGGTAGCCATTCTTGCTTAAATTTGGCTAATCTTCCATTATGGATATACACTCTCTGATTTCCCATTGCTGCATATTCTCTAATTTCGGTCTCTCAATCAGATACCATCAGCAAAGCTTTTATTTTCTAATGTTGTGCTGAATTTTTCTTCTAACTGTCAGCATATAGCTTAGTAAATTGTAAATATTTTCTGGAATATATTATAACTAACAAAAATATTTGTGGTTTCAGTTTAAATCTTATTTTTAGGATTTTCTGAATCCTGCTATCAGACTGTAGTTCCTTGGATCCTTCTCTGCACTCTTTTGGAATACAGAGATAATATTTGCTCTCCAGTCATGTGGCACTTCTGCACTCCAGAATTTCCCAGATAACATGCAAAACCAACCAACAAACAAAAAACTACCAGACAAAGCACCTGAAGTGCCTTCAGTATCTTAGGAAGCAGTTCATGTACCCTGGTTATCTGAAGTTATTCAGAGTAAACAACTATTGCCTCTTTCTACAAAGCACAAGTTGCAATACACTTCTTCATCTGCTATTCATAGTTTCCTGGAAGGACACATACCCTGTATTTCTACTTTCTCAGCACCATATATCATTTTATGTAGTTACATAAAGTAGGAACTCTACAAGGAGGAGGAAAAAAAAAACTTTTATGGATTCATAGACTAGATAGCACATTTTTACATGAGGATAATTTTGTTAGATACACAGAGTTATATATAGAACTCTTGTCAGATTAACATTAGCATAGTTTTTTTTTCTTTTCTTGTAAATGATATGATTTTTTAAAGGAACACATGACAATATTATAGACAGTGAGTAAATGTTTAAAAACCAAAATAGCAATCTCTGATAAAATTTCTTAAACCCAAAAGAAGTTCAGGATATTTTGTACTTTATGCACAAATATTTTAATTGCGATCCTGATGCAAAGTAAATGCATGACAGATTTATATTTCTTTTGGCAATATGCAATACAGCTCTCTTAATTCCAATGCGTATATATTGGCCATATTATGTTCCCCATATACTGTCACAATCACTATAGTTCTTAAAAGAAAGTTCAGTGAACAAAAATAGCTTACATTGAAACACTTTTCAGATGGGGAGAAAGAGAAGTTAAAACTAAAGGCAGCTTTCTGAGTCTCAGCCTTAAGATCCATAAATCTTTTTGTAAAAAAGCAAAACAGTTTTATGCATATTCACACTAGTATAATAAGAATCCTTTGAAAGGATCCTTTGGATACAAGAACCACAGAGAGAATCCATGTTTGAATGGAGTGTAATCCCTTTTCAGGCTTGCTCCTTAAATAATCTCTTCTAGTGTCCATGATGGATAATGACCTTAATAAACTGTATGATGAATATTTAGTCTAATGAAGTACATACAGTCCATCTGAATATATAGGTGCAGGGAAGCGCAAGTTTATACTTGAGTGGACTAAAACAATAAGTCACAGTCCAAGAAAAAAAATAAAGTATTACTGATGGATTAAAGTACCATAAATCAGGACATGAACTTCTATAATTGAGAACTGCCCCAAAACAGCTAGACCCCTCCTTAAGTTTTCTTCTAAATTGTAATAGAATTCCATAACAAGTTTGATGAAAACCAGCCTGTCAGAGTCTTTATTTACAGTTATGAAATAAGAGACAAATTAGAGTTCTGTGTGCAGTGTGCATAGTATATAAAAGCTTCTCCATTCTATAGCTTGCTATTTTGTCTGTTATTTTCCATCTGCTATTTCTTCTGCTATATTTTTCACACTGGGAAATTTGTTTGTAATCAAGAAGCAACAAGACAACTCTTGGTAACCATCTGATTACTAATTTAGATAATTTCTCTATATAATTGGTTGGAAATTTGTGCTGATCAGCAAGGTAAACCTCTAGTTATGCTGATACTGAGAAATATATTAAAGGGACAATTTTATTCAAGCTTTAATTCAATAATCCTATGTAATTCTTATACTTTGTACTATTACCTTCTTTAGCGATTGTATCCATGAAGGCAAAGATCCTGAAAGGGGAGGAAATAAGTTCTCTGTTTTCCCCTTCTCAAGAGTCCTGAGTGTTCTCCATATTTCATAGAATATCTGTAAATATTCTTCATATAATAAAGTGCAGAGATAACTATTACGGCAACAAACGCATATTTCAATTACTCACAAATGCTCAGAAACTATTTGTTATTTTTTTAAAGGGGAAAACACTGTCTATACTTAAAAGCACACTGATAAAACAGTCAACTGTTTGAATTTTTTAAACATTCCAAACAATTTGAAACAAAAATTAATTCTGGGATATGTAATCTCTAAGGGTTTTATTCACTACTCTATAAAGATTTCATAGGCTATGGCCAAGCTTGAGGACAAAGCATGGATAATTATTTTTCTGCAGCAAGTTTATTACAATTATTCCTAAAAATCAGCTTCTACCAAATGTACAGATACTACTCTCCTCATATATACATTAAAATATTTTAAAACCTATGTTTCTTTGTCCCACCTGGTAGCCATCCTTTTCTCAGACTCTGGTCATTGGCAAATAGATTACTCCTATACATCTCATTTTCCAACTTGCCTCAACAGGTTCAGTTCTATATCATAGAATAGGTCCTACCAAGTTCAGTGCACAGGTAAATGGGTACAGAGGTACATTACAACTTTCTTACTAATTACAGCAGTTAAGCAGCAATAAATTGCTACTACTCTCTTTAAATTCTTATTCATTAAAAAAGTGAACATACCTGGAACATTTACCTTTGAACAGTTTACCTGACCAACCTGACATGACCAACATATTTGCTGCAGGTCAAGGAATCCCCACAAGCACTGTAACTGGCAAGCCGACTAATGGCCCATTCTCTGTGAGTAAAAGGTAAGGCTGTAAATCACTTAATTCCACTCTACTTCTCCTACCCTATGTTGATATTTTACAGAGCAGTAAGAAATAAGTGATGGAAGATTGTGTAGATATACTGTTGAAGCCCCAAAACATTCTAGGACTCCAGATTATCCAGTCTGGATAATTTCATAGGGATTCTGCTTTGCTACAAGGACTCCAAGTCTCCTGATTTGATTCTGCCAAGTTAGATGTATACTCCTAATAGTAAACTTAGGGTCAATCACTTAGCAGATTAACTCAACTATATTAATGAATTTTCTTTCAAAATTAAATAACATTCCTAATTTTGGATGTCACTATTAAAATAATGGCACATGAAATATTACTATCTGTTAACAGTAAATCCAAAAGTGTCACCATTATCATCCTCCCTCAACATTAAAAAAAAAAGCAAATTGTGTATACCCATAATGAAACAGAAATCTTAGATCAATATTATTTTTTTTAAAAAAATCCATGCAATTTATACATATGGATACACTGAACTTTCATAATAATTCACAGCAGGGATTTTCCACATTTTCTGTATCCTGACTGACCAACTTACTAAGATTGCTTATCTTGCTTTTTGTACTTTATAGACAGTACAAGACTATACTTGAGCATATAATATACTCAATATACTATCAAACTGTCTAAAACGTATTTCTAACACTTGCAGGATTTTGCATACATACTGTAGAGTTAGGCAGAAAACACCCACCCACCCATATACACACAGAGTTAAACAGTCATATTAAACTTTAAAAACAAACAGGATTTGTGGTTTTACCAAGTCATGCATATTGCATTTTTTTAGTAACCATATTGTGTGTGTGGAAATTAGATACATACTGTGCTGCTGAAATTTTTATCTCATGAGCAAAATCTAGTCAGATTCTTCACAAAATTGTAAAACAGCTTGCCAATGGTTACTTTATGAATCCTAGCAGAGTCAAAAAGTTACCTTTATCTTAAAGCATTTAAAAACTCCATATAGTTTTGAAAAGAGGTTGCAAAATTGTTTTGCCAAATTTGTTACACATACTTGCCAAATATGGTTCCACATTCCCCTCCACAACTTTTGTACAAAATGCTGCCATTCTAGTATACTAAAGCATATTTAAAATATTAACTCAACAAAACAAAACGATCCCAAGCTTTTCATCTAAATCAGCAGCATTATAGTACTTCATTTAGAAAAGAGAGTAACCGTTGTGCAGCTATATGTACATAGTGTGAGAAAACAAATAATAGTTTCAGCATGCCATTCTATGACAAATATTTGACCTTGAAATATGATCACTAAATATGTAGATTTAAGACAAAAATGAAAGAAGTCATCAATAACCATTATACTGAAATCAAAACTTATATTCTATTCCCACCTCATGTCTAAATCTAATAAAAGCATTAGAATTAAAATTTATAAAGTAGTAATCTAGCATAATATCCAGTGTCTTCAACAATGTATTATTATTATTATTATTATTATTTATTATTATTATTATTACTATTATTTTGTTATAGCTGCCCTCTTAAAAAACCTCAAAAGAATAAAAAAAAAAGTTTTAAATATATACACCACCAATAGCCCCGACTAAACAACCATCATAGTAAGAGAATCACAACAGGGGCCCCACAAGACATTAACCCCAGGCCTGAGACCAAAGCCAGGCATTAAGGGCTTTTCAGAATCCCAGGAGAGGGTGCTACCTGGGAGAATGCTGTTCCAGAAGGCAGAGACGGTGACAGAGAAGTCATGCTTCCTCAATCCCATAAGATGACAACATTTTAATAGAGGGACTCTGGAGCACACCCACTCTTCTGGAACACACTGGCTAGGCAGAAGCAATTGGAGATAGGTGGTCCCTCAGGTATCCAGGCCCTATGCACTTTGAATTGCACCCAGAAGCCAACTTATATTAACAATATTAACAATAACATGGATTTTTCATTAAGATCAGAGTTTATCAGTTTATGGAGTAATGAATATAGGTTAATACTTAATCTGAATCTTTGAAAAAACAGTTTTCAGCAAGGTAGGTAACTGAATAAGTAAAAAATAACCCAGTTTTAAACTAAAACTGAATTTAAATATGAACATCCTAAAGGCTGCATCCATAATACCAACCTCTCTACAAGCTTTTTTTCTTTTATTGCTAAGAACAAAGGGTGATGAAACAGCAAATTTACTAGCTTTGCAGAACAGCATTCCTTTTTGCTTCCTTTCATCATAGTATTAACACCAAACAGTGATTAACACAAAAATGTATAGGTTGGATACCACTGAAAGGACACTTTTTATTTTCACTTTAAGAGCAAATTGGGGTATCAAAGTGAAGTGTATCTGTTTCCAATTTTAACTCAAAACATCTCAGCTAACCAAAAAGCAGAGAAAGTTCTGATTAACTATGGTTCATTTCAGGTTCCTTACTCCTGTTTAGGTTAAGAAATGACCTTGGGTAGTTATTGCTAATTTCTAGAAAGTACTGGTTAAGAATGCTTCAACTGTACATTCTTGAACTGTTTGGCTTATGGGCCAGCTGTCTAATGACTCAGTGCCTTCTGGCTATCACAATGCCTAGAAGTCTGTTTTAAAATTGACTTTATCCATACATTTTATTCAGGGAAGGTTAAATGAGAATCAAACTGGTTGCAGTTGCCTACCAAGAAAGATAAAGCTGGCATGGATATCACAAAACAGTACATGAAGCTATCACTATGTAGTCCTGTTACACCAGTGTTACTGAAACAGTTAATGCAACAAACAGTTAGAAATGCACATATTTTTGGCTATCTGGAAGGCTATTATGTTTATAAAAAAACAGCAAAAAAATTGTAATGGGAATATTTTCTTGATTGCAAAAACTTACTGTTTTAGTTTTCTTCTTCTAAAACAGAATGTCTGTTTCTTATTGGATTGCCATCAAAATTGGATGGAGATAATAGGAGGAGGAGGGGACAAGAAAGTCCAGAGTGCATTGATTTTTCAACCCTCCCCCAGTAAATTTCTACAAGCATTTCTATAAGTAGAATTAAAGTACTGGATTTTATATTTCCAGAAAGATAAAGCAATATTTCGATATGCAATAAAATTTTATATATACTTATCTTCTCCATCATTTTTTATTTAATTTTTAATTCAAACGACTGAATTCAGATGCAAAAAGCAAAGCAAAATAACACTACACAAATAATCATAAAATAAACCACCACCAACAAAAAACAATTTAGCCTCATTTATTGGATTCCTTCTTTCTACTAAAATTATTTATTTCCTTTCTTTGAACAGCAGGATTTTCATGCAAAGTCAACATTTGCCATTTTTAACATCATTTCAGCAGATTACCTTTAAATCAGAAGCCACTTGGAAGAAAGACTATTGCAAATAAAAACTAACTTCAATATTTTTCAAGTAGATCATACTGCATCGTATTTTTTGCACAAGGGCATATAGGCCCAGACTTTAAAACTGTTGCGATACTGAGAAACCAATTATCAGCAAATAGCAATTTATGCATGTATATTTTAAACATACATAAAATAGGACTGGGATTTTACAAATGCATAAAATGCTACATACATGCAAAATGGCAAATAGGTATGGTCTGCTGCATTTAAAGTCCACTTACGTTGTCCTTCCCTTAGGTTTCTTTGATCTTACAAAGTTTTTGGTAATGGAATACAGTGTTGGAAAGCTCTTTTTGTACTGATTACATCTGACTCGTACCATATTCCTATCATCCCTATGTTTTAAAGAGGGATTCTTTTAAAATAGTAGGGCAGATGGTTGTAGAAAAAGAGATAACCAAAAACAATCTCTCTTGATTCCATTGATTTAAAAAAAACCAAAAACCTCTGCTGAGTTAAAGGACATAATCTGCTGCGGATTAAGTACTCTATCTCCAGAAAACTCTACCAAAATTTAATAGTGAAAGTCAAAATAAACTTTTAAAAATCCCACTAATTTTAGTGAGAGTGACTCAAGTGCACATTTAGCACTTCATCAAAGTCAACTATGCTGAACTCCATATACTAAACAGACACACACACACTGCACCATTTAAAAAATAATAAATTCTAGTTTTAAGAGCTTGAATTTTTACTCAACCATGAACACTTGTTTGACAGCTGTGAGCATCTACAACAGCTAACAAATGGGAAAATTGAGCAATACACTGCCCAATGCTGTTACATTTAAACTTAATCAAAATTGTGTGTTGGGGTTAACAAATGCTTGCCAACAAAACAAATCTGGTAAGTGTTGGCTTCTCTAACTCATGCAGATAGAGGACATCTTTTTGCTAATGTTTGTATTTTGGCTTTAGCACAACTATCCACTGATAAACTTCAACTCTGTCCCTGTGAAAAGTAATTTAAAAATTGGGTAATTTTCCTAGCTGAAAAGATTATTGTATTTCCTGATAATACAAATCATGTAGTATAATCAATGTGTTCATGAACAGACAGTGAAACCCTATTTTAAACATATTTTATGACACATACTTGCATGTTTTATTTGGCCACTAAAGAACAAAACCCACATCCTTTATGATGAACCAAGTGAGAAGATGAGTGTAAACTACATTCAGCAAGTGGAACTGTGGGGGGAAAAGAATTCACAAGAAGTTGCATTCAACTACTAAATGTAAAGACTCCCTCAACATAAGTTTAACTGCTGGTGACTATTGGACACAGGAACTTCTATGTAGTTTTCTTGGCACCAATATGGAAGTGTTTTGCCAGGAGGTGTATGTTTGTGTGGTTTACAGCCTAGTTCTTTCATTACAGTACTAGCCACTCAAACCTTGTTTATTTATGGCTAGGCACTGCCCTGTCCTCTATTCAAGTATTACTTAAGTTAACAGGGTTACTCTCATCATACTGAAGTTACTCAGATAAAAGTTCAGAAAGATTGTTACTACACTAATGAATTATTTTATACTGACATAAATGCTGAAATGCAAGCACAGCTGCTTGGCTTAATCATTGCAAAATCATGAATAATAGTGAAATATGGTTCATTTATTCTACTGATTTTAACATCTTTAATACAAAACAAGCCAAACCAGCAAATAGATGGGCAAATTATGTTTATATATATTAACTTTCTTACATTCAAGGCATACAAATGTATTGGTACACAGGTATACTAAATGATGTCTTATACCTAAAGATTTGATTGGAAAACCATAAATTCTGAATAGAAAATGCTTTCTAAAAAAAAAAAAAATCCAGTGGATGTACTGTATTTAAAGACGACATCCACAATGCCATGCATCATGCCAAAATGTTAGTGGTGAGTTTGCTATACTTAAAGATGACATCCATAATGCCATGCATCATGTCAACATTAGTGGTGAATTCTCCTTCATCTATTCAGCATAATTCTTTATTTTCTCTTTGTTAATGGATATCACCAAAAGTTGGAAACACAATCTTCTCATGAGTGGTCACATCAATATCAATGATTTTCATAATCCATCAGGACTGTTCTAATGCCTCCACATGATTTTCAACATTCCATATGCTTACAGCTTCCACCTGCAAAGTGCAGTTGGTTGTCAGATGTGAAATATTTTTATCTACCCTTTCTATTTCTGCCACCTTAATAAAATTAAAATGGCTACCTTTCAGTTGATAGCTCTAAATTTATCATTCTAAACAGGAAATCAAAATGACCTAACAGGCTGTCCATGTCCATGTAACACTGTTATCTGAACTCAAAAGTACTAAATATAGATCTCAATGAAATCATTGCAAGAACTGAAAAATGTAAAATTATTTTCAATTAGCACAGAAGTTAAATTGAAGCTGAATATGGAATATCATGAAAGATAAACTAGTAGTTCATGAGTTCATTCATAAAATAGCCAAAGAATAGAACACAATTTTATTATAAAATACTCTTTTTACACTGATAATTCATGTTCATATCTTATTAAATAAGAATTACACCATCATACCTTTATTTCAATACTAATTGTGCATTAATCCCTTGAATATTTCAAAGCAAAAAAATAAGTTTTAATTATATACAATAATGTACTTCTATAACAAATTCCAAAATGTAATATATAAGTAGAAAGAAAAGGAAAGTCATAAAATTCATTCTATCCTAATAATAAGAGGAACCTCCGCAAGGCTTAAGAAAGCCCAATAAAACTTGCCCACGAAGAGCTTACAATCTATTTACATAGAGATGACAAAATAAAGCATAGTAACACTTTAATCTTGCACAGAGATTATTTAATAAGTATGTGAATGCATATGCTTAATATTTTATAAATCATCACTCACTTAACAGGATGTCACATTGAATTAATCAGATACGCAGAATTATTTTGTTCAGAAGTTAGTAAGTTTATGATTGCAAAATTAGGCTACAATTCTATAGTCACTTTCCTAAAAGAAAGTACCACTGAATTCTATGCAACTTACTTTTGAGTAAGACTCCACTGTTAAAAATGTTTCAGACAACCTTTCTATTATCCTTCTGAATACAACTGTATTTTTTTTCCAATTTATCTGTTTAATTAAGCCATTAATTAAAAGGTGACTATAGGTAACCTAATCTTGAATACAGATGTAACATCAATCACAATTAATTGAACTGCTTTTTTATCCAACATTTCTCAGTCAAGTAAAAATTGTCTAGGGTATTTGATTTTTCTCAACACAGGCAGAAATGACCCAGAGCACAAGTGGGTTACATACTAATTAATTAAACTAGCATAACCCAGCTCTTACAGAAAGCCAAAATACAATATCCAGCAACTTTCAAAATCCAATATTAGCTTGAGACACTACTTAAAACAGGAATGGTATTTATTCCCAATTGTTTATTTTTAATGTGCTATAGGGTTTTGACATAACAAGCAGCAGCAATCTTGTTATCCAAAAACTTTTCATTCAGATTTGTGAGAAGTTATCCCCTGTCAATACATTTGGCAGTCTAGTTCAAAACACACTAGCCAGAAACTACACACTAGCAAACAGTCTGTAGTTACCAAGAAAAAGAAAACACTACAGCATTTTGAAAGCAGTGAAGTATAAGTTAATATTATTCTGGTATTTTTTAAATTATAAAAATATAATTTGGCTTTAGGTCTAGATCAGTTTCCAAATTAGAGTTTTTTTAAAGGTTAACAAAATTGGTAATTTTGTTACAATAATTATACATGTGGGTTCAAAATGCACACAGTATATACACTATTAATTCTGTTCCAAATCATCCTGAAATATAAACCTCTTTTAAGATATTCAGTGTTTATAAATTACAATGATCATCATACAATTACTATCATCAAGATCACGTAGCTACCTCCAGGTTAAAAGTGATTTAAAGCAACTACAAAAAAATGCCATTTTTCTTGAATTTGCAGAATGGTTTTCACTAATAATTAAAAATAAAAACTTTGGGTTGACAGTTCTTTCAACGTCCCAGAAAACGTAGTAGTTGGCAGGATCGCGTCAGCTCCAATGTGCTCCTGAAAAATATAAAATACCAGTGTCCACTGGATCAGCGGGTCCTTGGCACTTTGGAACTATTCATGAAAAGATTTTGATTATGTTTAAGTATATAATGAAGAGACTTGTTAAAGGCTGAGAATTTCCTCAGTTGTATCTGGTATGTTGTAAACCACTAATATTATAAATTGCTAGGTGACTACTCAAAATGGTCATATTGTTCTTAAAGTTAATGCTCTTACTTATAAAGGCAAGTCATGCTAAAGATGAGTTTATACACAAACACAAAACAAATTAACATATACATACACACACAAAATTTTCATAATAGAAGTTAACTTGTTTAAGTCTAATGAAAATGGCAATGGTATTTTTGGCTGAGTTCACAGATGTTCTAAGAAATACGAAAAAAAAAAAAAAATGTGAGAGCTATTTTAAAATCCATGGGGGAATAGTTCTGGTTCTAAGTGTTCCATTCAGAATCAAATCAGGTGCTATGTAAATTGTTCTATAACTCCCTGTGACAAAAACTAATGTTATTAAAATAAGTAACTCATGAAGAACAATTACAAAAATAGGTACTCTTATATTTATAACTTACATATAAATTAAAGAAGTTCCAGTGGTAAACTTATATTTGCTCTAATTGAGTTGAAAGTCTTCCATGAGCAGAATAACATATTTTCATCTAGCTCATGTCAAATATTCAGTTAACTTTAATAATTTTTTGGATATCTTAGATCATTTCTAAAATATAGAAGAATTCTAATAAACAAGGAGCTCACATGGTCATAGTGATCAAGACTGCTGCAAGGGACACCCATTCCACATATGTGACACTCTTCAATTAGGCCACAAAAGATACAAGTATCTTATATTTGGGGAATAAGGAAGCAACCTAAAGACACTGGATGAAAATTAAGACTGTGACATAATTAATAGTAAAAATATGACTGGATCCTGAGTTCTTTTCTCCGAAATGAAAAAGCACTGGCTACCCACAGATGGACCATCAATTCAGTCCAAGCTTAATGCTAGAAGAAGAAAAGAAATAGCCAATTTTCACTTATTTTCCCTCAGACCACAGCCTAATTAGTTTCCAATTCTTTAGGACAAATTTGAAGTGTGCAGGAGGAAAGGAGATCAATAGTAAACATGGGAATATCCTTTTAAAACTACCCTGTTGAGTTAACTAGGAGCCAAGCCATAAAGTTGCAGGGAACAAGCATTTCTAACTAGAAGAAAGTTGGAGTAGTATACTGTAATAAATGCTATGAACAATCACTATTTTATCATGAATTTATTTTAACAATTTTATTCTCACACTTACTTGAAATCATTTTAAAAACTAATTTAGAAATATTAATTTTTAAATATTAATTAAAAAGTGAAGCCTCTTCAACTCTAGCTTGTATCCTGGTGATTTCATAGACAAGTTTATGCAGTATTCTTAGCAACAGTACAGAACCAGCTTGCCATTTTACCTTCCTCCCAGTCAAGACAATGGCCCTGGTATTCTCTGGTAGTCTCTCCAATACCAAATAGACCCAACCCTATTTAGCTTCTAAACTCAATCTAGGTTAGCCGAATTCTGCCACTTGCTAAAGCACAACTACTGTAATCATAACATATATTAAAATGTTACAGAAAAAAATTTTGAACTGAGATACATTTGACATTTTTATTGTTCAACTGAATAATAATCTAGTTCCCATTAAATTGTTTTCTTCAGTTTCACAGATCATAATTAAAAATGTGTAGGATATTCATATATAAACTAATAAAGTACCCTGGGTTTCCTTGTTTCCTTCCTTCCAGTAATTTGTGGTCTTTTAGGCTAAAGAAATTCAGATTCAAAGAATCTAATTTTGTCCTATGCTGATATCCAATTCCCAGTTCCACCATATACCCTCTAAAATTATTTGGTTCTGAAGTTCATCTCCACATGCAGCCAAATGTAGCACTCCAAAAAGCCTCTCCATAGTGTTTGGGAATCTTTTTGAACACTGGTTGATAGGGCAAGGAATCACATGGATCAGAAGAAAGAAAAATATTATTTTGTGAGTATTTAAATCTGGAAAATCAGCCTGATTTTGAAAAAAAGTAATTCCTTGTTAGGAACCCACTCCTACCTCCACACACAAATATTCCATCTCATTTATAACCCACTTCTAGACTTCTGGAGAGCTCTCTCTGAGGCAGAGAATATTTTCATTTATTTTCTAAAGTCCTTTATTAAACATATTATACAGAATCCAGAAGCAATGCTGGAAAATTTACATTAATATATGCAGCTAATGCATTATCTGTAAAATCTGTGCAAGTTAAAATATATCAAAATATAACATGGCTGTATATACAACATATTTTTTTTTTCTTTTGGATTGTCATCCCAAATAATTAAGTACATTAATGTACATCCAAAGTACACTATTTTAAAAATTGTGTTGCTGAAGATAGTCCTTGAAAGACAGTAACCAAATAATCATACTCAAGGTAAGGACGTGAATATCTACTTGTATTTACTAATGGATTTTCTGTATATCTAGCCAGAACTAAAATCTGAAGATGACTTTAATTCCAGTCAAACTAATAAAAATAATATTCTAAATACCACCCCAAGTTAATAACACATATATACACTTTATATTATAACCTCCCCCGCAAGTCCTGCTGTGCTGCCTCATTGTGTGTATGTGTGGGGGGGAGAGTTTCCTGGGAGGGATGAGCGAAGAACATCAGGAGTATATGCAAAGAGTCTATGTACCCAGCAGGGTCACTCAAGACATGAAAGTCATCCCAGCTGCCCAGCTAAGGCAAGCAGGCACCTATATTGGGCGGCAGTGATATAGGAAGATGACAGAGGCAGATGATCACTTCAGTGACAATGGCAAAGGCGTCATTTCATACTGTGTGGGAGATGGTAATAGTAAACCACTCCTGTATTTTACCCAAAAAAACCCCCACATGGATAGAAAATATAAAATGATTGACAATAAAGTGCCAGATGATGGGCCCCTCAGGTCAGACGGTGCTCAGTGTGCTACTGAGGAAGAGCTGAGGATCTTTCAGAGTACTAATGGTATTCATGACATAGCTAGATTAAATCCTTTGGGACGTCTAGTTGCTAATGTTGCCATGAAGGAAAAGAAAATCCAAAGCTGCAAAGGTAGTATTACAGTAAGAGCATGGAATGTAAGTATGAACACAGGAAAGCTTAACACAGTGAAAGATGAAATGAAATGACTATAAAGTGACATCTTAGGTATCAGCAAATTGAGATGGACTTGCATCAGACACTTTCAGTCAGAAGATCACACCATTTATTGCTCAGGACATGAAAAATAAAGAAGAAACTGTGTTGCTTTTATAGCAAGGAAGGGTATAGCAAGAACAATACTTGGCTACAATGCAATCCATGATTAAATAATTGTGATTAGACTTTGTGGACAACCCCTTAATATATGATCATTCAAGTTTATGCAAGCAAGATGTGCTGCTTGTGATTGGAGACTGGAATGCCAAAGTTACAAACATGAAAGAGGAAAACATAGTTGGATTGTATGGCTTAGGAAACCAAAATGAAGCAGGAGACCAACTTATCCATTTCTGCTATTCCAATGACTTCTACATAGCTACTTCAAACAACCAAAACTACACCTCTATACATACACATCATCAGATCAAGTATATAGGAATCAAATTAAGTATATTATTGCTAAAAGGAGGTGGAGGGTCTCAATGATAGCATCAAAGACATGGACAGGTGCTGACTATAGAACAGATCAAGAACTGCTCCAAATTAAAGAAGAAAAGCAGTCAGTTTCTACGATATGATCTTGAACATATACCCACCCAAGGTGAACATCAGGAATTGCTTTGAAGTCCTGAACTTCATTGATAGAGAAACAGAGGAATTACAGAATGAACTAAAAGAAGTTGTAATGGATGAATGTGAAAAGAGACTGCCAAAAATGAAGAAAGGGAAGAAAACAAACTGGATGTCAGAACAAACCATGGAAATTGCCAAAAAGAGAAGTCAAAGACAAAAAAGATAAAGATCTTAGAAAAGAACTTAAAAATTTCAGAGAGCTGTTAGAAGAGACAAGAAGCAGTGTTACAACACCTGTAAAGACACTGAAGATGGCAACAGATATGGAAAAAACAAGGAAAGTCTTTCAAAAGATCTCTGAACTCAGGAGGAGGTTCCAACCTTGCACTGGCATGCTAAAGGACACCAATGGACAGACAGTAACCAATTCAAAGGAGATCAAGGAAGATGAAAGAGTATACCAAAACAATTGGGCAAGCCATGGTATTCCTTGTGACACTCAACGGAAGTATTAACTTGGACTCTGAAGAAGCAAGATAGGAAGAGTATTGATGCCTTTGAATTCAGTGTATGAGAAGACTCCTGAGAATACTGTGGACAGCGGGAAAACAAACTATGGATCATTGAACAAATCAACCCAGAATTCTCATTCGAAGCACAAAGGTCCAGGCTCACGTTATCCTACTATGGACACATTGTAAGAAGCCCTAGCTCTCTGGAGAAGGTTCTAATGCTAGGAAAGGTAGAATGAAAGAGAAGAAGAAGACAACCAGCAGCAAGCTTGTTGGACTCAGTTACAGTGGCAATGAGTGCACCCTTGGGAATCCTATAAGAACAGGTAAGGGATAGATCGTCATAGAGAAAACTATATGGTTAGTTGAAAACAACTTGACTTTTTTATTTGTACGTAAGTTGTACATAGTTGTACCTTTCAGAAAGGTTTAAAGCAGAAAAAAGAATTTGTGGTTTTGAACGATTTAAGACTGAGTTTGAAACAGAACTATATACAAATGATGAACATGATATTGCCAAAATGTATAAACTTTTTATTGAAATTTGAAACATAACAAGTGAAAGAATGTATGATAAAATGGGCTAAGTTTTTTGGTTACAATATACAAATGGAACAATGAGAAAATATGTGGTTGAAAGAATTGAAATTTACATTAAGTTCTAATTTTAAAGATATGTTTTTATAAAATGATATACTGTTGATATATGTCACCAGAGAAGTTGTCTAGAATGTATAAAGGTACTTGGAATTTTTGTTGGAAATGTGAACAACAGAAAGGGATATTCCATCATGTTTGGTGGACATTTAAAAAAACCAGAAAGTTTTGGATGCAAATACATACACTAATTCATAAGATCTTAAAGACTAATATACAATTGAAACCCCAGGCTTTTCTTTTGGGATTGATGGACAGTTGGAAAAAAGCCATGGATCTTTGTTTTTATATGATAACTGCAGCGAGATTATTCCATGCTCAAAAGTGGACTCAGCACTACCCACAGTGTAAGAATGGTTGGTGAAGATGATGGAACTTGCAAGGCCAAACTGACTTCCTTGATTAGAGAAAATACAACAACTACATTTATTGCTGACTGGAAACCCCATATAGACTTTTTGCATGAAACAGAAAAAAACTGATCTTATGATTTATGGCTTTGATGATTAGAAAACATAGATAATAGAAAAAAAGAGAGCTTTTCTTTTTGTAACCATAGAGTAAAAGGCAATTTTGTAACTATAGTTATTTTTGCTGCAAAGAAAATCAGAAGCTACTTCTTTCTATTTCTTCATTTTTTCTATTTGCATTTTTCATCTTTTTCTTTCAGTTTTTTTTTCTTTTTTCCCTTTCTTTATTCTCTTTTTCTTTATATTAGTTCTTGTTAGTTTTTATCTTTTATTCAAAACTCTTAATAAAAAAAATATGCAAAAAAGAAAAAGAAAATGACTTGATGGCACATAATCAATCAATTACAATAAGTATCACAGGGAGTAAACTACACTGATTTATTTTTAAGTTGTAATTTTATAATAAACAAGTATCTCAATATATTTATCATAATTACTGCATCTTGTGTATGAATTCACGCATAACTCTCATAAGGGAATATCATTTTTAATATAATTTTCTCTTTAATAAACCTACACGTTCTACTAACATAAACTCATAGCATTTCCCCTTTATACCACTGCTTTTTAATTTATCTGATTATTCTTTAGCATATTAAATTGAAGTCACTATTAGAAAAAAATTATATCAATATAAAAGGTCATGCTTCATATCCTTTCTTTTTGCTCATAAGGTACTAAATATAATACTATAAATCGTATGTTGTATTTCTCTTGTTTTGTTTTTTTCAGTATGTTATTACTAGCTATTTTAGAGTTCCTTTCAGGAACAAACACAAAATATTTTAATTACATTAAATATCAAAAGTACTATAATTTTATCTTATGTAGATATTTGTAAATGTTTTATTCACCAAGCAATACACAATATTTAGGTACTAACTAGTTAATGTGAAACACTTTTGAATCACACTAGTTCCTTTTTTTAATCAATTTTATTGAAAGTTTTAAAAAGAACATAAAAACTAACACAAGCTAATACAAAATGGTAAGAGAATCACACTAGTTTCAATATGGAAGTTAGGCTTACATATTTTTCTCTGATAACAATTTACTTTGTCAAAATGCCTAAAATTTCTGATTACCAAACTTAAGCTATTTTTAGATTTGGAAATAAATATATTAAAATGGGCATAAGTATGATTAGACAACAGCTTGCACTCTTAATAATTTCCTTCTTATGATCACACAGTTCATTAAAGAGTATTACTTTATTAGTCTTTATTCTTTTCTAGTCACGCAGTGTACAAAAGCAAAAATAGAAGTCATTCCCTGAATTTATAAAGTAACTTACAGTGAAATTAAGTAATGTTGCTAGATTTCAAACATGTAGCATTATTTAAATCAATGTAGTTTTTTAAAGCACACAAGATCTACTAGAAATAAAATATTCAGAGATTTTATAAAAACTAGAAACATAATCCCAAATTTCTAATCATTCAGCTTAATAAGAATATGAAATAGGTTTCACTCATACATAACAGAGAACTCTCTCAAATTCATGCTGAATTACTTTTGTAATCAAATTAGTTTTGTAGGTATTTGTTTTATTGAAAACCTTGCATACCTGGAATGCATAATTCTTCCAAAGTGTCTAGTGGTATCCATTGCTAACTGGCATGCTTAGAAAATAAACAAGGATTAGGAAGATTTGCCTGCCTCTTTTACACACAACTCTGTTGCTGTTCAGGGATTAGTGATAAAAGAGTTATGGGATATAAGGAATGGGGGCTCTCAGATAATTATTTTCTGTTTCATATTTTGATAGAAGCCTTAGGAGGAAAAAAGTTTGTTTGTTTTTTAAATTCAAGTTTTTAACAATACCTGAAGTTAATATTAGAGACTCAGTCAGGAAGACCTCCTCAATAGTCCTAGTACATTGAGAAAAGTATCAGACCAGAATGCAAGAAAATAAGTTCTGCTAGGCAAGCACGAAATCCAGTATGTATTTTGTGGCACTTCAAATGAACAATATATTTTAATTATATGCTCACTGATTTAAACAGAATATATTATTGTTAACAAGCAATGTAAAAATTCTAGTTTTTCTCACCCCTCCGAGATGGAAGACTACATTATTTCTAAGGGTAGGGTTCCTGAATCTGAACTCCTCTAAAGGCTGATTTCAACATTTGGAGGGGGGGGGGGGGAGATGGAAAAAAAGTCACAAAACATACTGTAGACAAGAAAGGTTTTCTATAATGGTAACCACATCTTCCATTCTATATCCTGAATTGATGATGCAGACATGTAGTAGAGGAATAAAAGCTACTTTTTGCTATTATTATTAGATCAAAAGCTATTTTCGCTATTATTATTAGACCATTTAATAGCTGAAGTTTCTGGGTAACATACTGAAGGGATCCGAAAAAAATAGGTTCCACAATGAAGTTCTTTCAGCCAGAGAATGTCTATCATTATGCTGACCATGAAGACTACAGAAAATCATTTATGGCACTAGTAGCTTCTCTCTCTTAAACTAATTTTTAAATCAAATGTTCTCATATCCATATGGATTAACACTAACAATTATCTGTAGGCCTCCTACATGTAGGCCTCCTACATTGATAAAATTTAGAAACAGATTACACACTTGCATTCAGCAAAATGTTTACTCATTACTGATGCACTGATTACTGAATGGAGACTTTAACCTTAGCAGTAATGACTTACTTTGACTATTTTGACCATTTAACTTCTCCTATAGGCAAATACTTTTTTCCCTACTTATTTTTTTACACATATATCAATACATGTAAAAACTGCTTACGCTGTTTAAGTAGAGAGAAGTTCAGGGATACAATAAGCAGCTACCCTTTATGGGCGAAAAATATTCCTATTACAGTTACAGATATGGAAGAGGCCTATAGCCACTGAATGCAATCCACTGTTCTGTTCAAGATTGTACATTAAAGATTAGTTCAACTATATTTAGTCTTAGACCAGCTATCAACAAAATAAGCCATGCAAAGGAAAACAAAGAGCAGAAAGACAGTTTAAAAAATGAACAATTAAAGTGTTAAAACTAGAAAGAAAAATGTCACATCGATCTTTGAAAACTAGGCAATCTTATAAATGGTGTGAAGGAAATTGGCACATGTACATGACTAACAGTTTGTCTCCAATACAAAAGATGCTGTACCAAACCTGGCTACCTTCCTAGGTATTTTTGCAGACACATCAGCAGAAAGAGTTCTTCCACATTGGTCCATGAAGAGAGTTTAAGGGGGGGGGGAGGTAAAGCTGAGCACCAAGCTGTATAAAACAGGCAGCACAGTAAGACTCTGAGGCACCCACGTAATGTCCTCACTCTCTGACTACTGTATCTGAAGAGTTTCTCAGTTCATTATATCTGTCCAATTCATAACACATATTAGATTACTGAATATAGAAAGCCAATGAAGAATTGGCTCATTGGGGGAGAAGGGGAGATAAGGTCACTAGAATATTTAATCATGCTAAAGCTATAGTAATGAAACATACTTTCAAGAATGAAAACTACTAAACACAGCATGGTTAGACACATAAAGGATTTAATGAGAGTTCTTGTTAATTCAATTGTGGAGGCATGCAACCATCCTATATTATTTTTTCTGATCTGTGGGAGATAGTGACTGCACATGGAAAGCCAAATTAACATCACTTAAAAACTAGAGGGAATTATTGGATGACTTGAAGGACCTTACAGTTTGCAGAAGTTCAAAACTTCTGGAGTTAGTGCAGTGACTAAGGTGGCATACAAATTGATGAACAAATTATTTTAGAGAACAATTTAGCCAGGGGAAACCCTAAGCAATCATATGAAGATTGAATGTGCTCAGCGGGCATAGAATATTGATCAAGGGAAGAATTTGAACATCAGGTGGGAGTGATAATGGAATTGATTGGCTGATAAAGGAGGAAAGAGAAAGCATACAGAATCAGAAAACTGTCTCATTGTACAGGACAGCTAGTTTATGGATCACGATGAGAAGCTAATTTTAAATGTCTCCAGGGATAGAAAAGTAAATTGCTCAGAAAAATCAATGAAGACATTTGAGATTTTGAATATACAGTACTGGATTTGAGTGCTAATGAATACCCCCATCCCACAAGCATAAAACAGAACAACAACAATTTGTCTGCATTCTAATTTAGTAATCCTAAAAATAATCCTGATAATGCAAGATGAAATATGAAATCAGATGTAGTACGTCAAGTCAGAATACATGGTCCAGCAACGCCAATCTAGTTGGAAGGACTTCAAAATTTATCTAGTCCAATTTCATGCCAATTCATTAAGCCCACTACTCTTGCAGGACAGACCTTGACTATCCATAACATTACAATTGTACAGTAGGATCAGGATCATATTGCAATGTGGGCTGAAGCTGAATGCCACGATCCATGTAAACTCCCAGAATATGGAGGAAAAAAATATTTTTCCAAGTCCTTTTTTCCCCTCCCATTCCAAAAGTAGTATGAGTAATTAACATGGAATACTTCCTAATATTTGTAACTTAATATGATTAAGATGTTAAGATTGATCTATGTTTGGAAATATACAAAATCAAGCAACAACGGAAGGGGATATAGTACCTCGTCTCAGTACAAGCAAACACTGTTTTTACAAGTTTATAAAATGATAAAAAGGATTAGAGCAAGTAGAAACTGCTAGTTCTCCAGATTCAGAAAATAAAACTCGTAAGGCATGGGGCAAAATGGACTTTTCTCCTTTTTTCAGTTCCCTTCTTCTCCCAATAAAGTGTTTCCCTGATACAACACAGGACAAAATGCAAGCTATATAACTTTATTTATATTTCTTCTGGGTTGATGCTGCTTCTGTTCTTAGTGCTAATTTTTTCCCTGCTTATTCTAAACAGGCAAAAATGAAATGATGTTACATCACTTAAGAGTCAGCTAACATGAAGGTTCTCAATATTTTGCCAAGTGTAACGAGCTGTAGCAATAATCTTGAGGAGCAGGAGGAAGAGCTGCAACCAAAACAATGGTCAGATAAAAGAAATTTTAGTCTGAGGCAGAAAAGTAATTTGAGAAAGCATCTCAGGCTTGATCCTCCCTAGTTTTCTTGAAGATAAAGTTAGGGAGGAGGGAGGCACATTCAGACTTGCAAGATCCTATTACCGTAACCTTATAGTAAAAGTAGTATTAGCATTCGTAACTTTGGCTTCCTAGTCTGGTCTACCTCAAAGGACTGACAGCAAGGAATCACAGGATCCTTAAGAAGGACAAGAAGCAGGATCAGATCATAAATTCAGTCAAAATGTGTATAATTATCTGAATAAACCTCACTTTTCAATTTTATATACCAAACACATTTTTACAAGAAACCAAATGTTCAAAACATCTTAACATCTGTAAAGGTTGTTAAAATTCATACTGTAATATTTAATTAAATATTTTGCTTTCTGGTTTGGGTCATGATGCAGAAGCCTCAAAATGAAAAGTGATACCAAAACTATGATTTCTTTTTGAAAAAAAAAAAAACACATGAGCTTTTCTCCAGAGTAGCCTAGTCTTCTACTGCTGGCACAGGGTAAAGCAGGAGAGACTTGCAAGTAGATACTCTGATACTCTTTTAATTCTACCAGACATCTTTATTCCAGGGATAGGAGGGCTGACAGACTTCATACAAAGCTAGAGCACAAAGGAGTTCCATGAGTAGAAGCTATGAGAAACAAAAAGAATTATAGTAAACTGTCTAAATAAGTCTTCAACTATTTTCTCAAGATCATCAAAGTTTTTACACACAGTTACACACACACACACACACACACACAAACTACGTATAATATGTTATTACAACAGTAAACAGTTACAGTTCTATGAAATATACATAGAACTATCTGGAAATGTTAATCAGATTGTGGTTTCTAAGTATGGGTTGGAGAAAAGCTATTTTTTGCCGAAACCAGAAAGCATCTAAGCAGAGGTGCAAAGAAAAAGAAAAATATAAAGATGACATCAATTCAGAATGCCTAGAGCAGGGTTTGACTGTTATCGCTCATCTGGGCATTTATTCACTTATCCCAAAGCAAGACAGCTTTTATAAAAAACAGAAATGATCGTTCAAGACTCCTAATGAGTATCTGAGATATTATTATCTTCTTAATGCAAGCTTCTCCTTATCAGTCGATCTGTCTGTCTTATAAACACATAAGGTTTCCTTTAAAGCTCTCCAATCTGCTTCAACCCCCAAATTTTATTCTTGGGATTTGGACTCTTGTTCAGTTCAAGAAGATACAAAAAGAGGCCTCCGACGGGAGGAGATGGGCAGGGATAAATTAGATAAATTAATTAATTAAATAAATAAATAAAATGAAGATGCATGTGGAATATATAAAGGAAAATCTATGATGGAATCCAATTATTAAAAAAAATAAACTTCCCATTTGGATCCATATTTAAATTATCTTAAAATCTAACAACCACATGAAAATATTGTCTGCTTTTTAACATCAAAAGTTGTTTCTGATGAATGAATGAAGTCATTTTATCTTTCCCACCTAGAAAGATTTTTTGTGACAAGAAAAAACAAGCAAGCAAGCAAGCAAGCAAGGGAAAGACATAAATTAAATGCCAATTAATGTCACCTAAATAAGACGACTACAAAATAGGCCATTTGGAAACACCCACAAAAACAGGGACTACAAACAGCTATAAAATTATAGTGAAGTATATGCTTCTTTTCTTCAGAATATTTACTAAAACCTGTTTGTCTCTCACTTTTGGGCTTCTGGGAAATTTTATTTCTTAATTAATGCTAATGTTAATTTCTTTGATTAAGCAAGAAGTAGGAAAATCTACAGCCATAGCAATACAATTCATAGTGTTAAGGAACCTTCCCATATCAATTAAATCTGCTGAGAAACCCTAGTACTTCACAGATAATTTTGGAGTTCGTTCTAGAAGAATCTCTGGTACTGGACTTCATGATTGATCCCTGAAAAATAGAAGTCAGTGTTCAAGTTAGAATGCACCTAGTATTCTCTTCTATCCACCTGTTATATGATATTAAGAAATGAAAACCAATCATAAAGGAACATCAGCCTGTTCTCACCGATACTCAGATTAAGACACCCATAACTGTTCAAAAACTCATGGTCCCGCATGTCAGTAAATGTCAAACATATTCCTTACACATGTAACGCTTATCATTTTATAAGTCAAGTTCTCAACACCTTCAGGCCATTTCCATCTACTCATGTAACTGATGAAGATGAAAATTATGATTTTTTGAGCAATACTGAGACTCCCTAGAGAGTTTAGATTCACCATTCCAGAAATATTGCTTTATAGAAATGTTTTTGGCTTAAATGCAGGCAGTTTTGTATATAACAATACAATAACCATAAGTTACAGCAATTAATTATTAGTTCTACAGAAATTAACTGTTTGCAAGCATAGCTTTAAAAATAATATGGTAAGCGTTAGTTTTTCAAAAATTGTTAAAGCTTGATTTGTTGCTTTCTTTTTTAATGACATTCTGGTCATCACATCAATGTTTAGCAAGATTCTTATAAATCTAATACAATTTCCATCTCATTAACATATTCAGAATTCACAAGTTTATCTCACTTGATAGCACAGCATTTCCCTCTTTATCCTTTAACCCCTTTTGTTTTCTATTCACTTTACGAGGTGAATAGGAATATTTAATTATACCATTAATTACATAATATTCTTGATATATTTGCTCTGATACCAAACTAGCAGTTGGAAAAGTTTGTGTGGCAGTGTCACTGGTTTTGACATCAAGCAGCTCCATGTGAAATGGAATTTGGGTTGAAGTTCCATAGGCAAATATTCTCTAAATTATTCTATTACCATCTAGATGCCAGGGGCCAGAAGAAAGTCAGATAATATCTGTGTGAATTAACATCAACGAGAGAAAACTGTTCTTATGAAGAACAGAAAAAAAAAAGAATGTTAACAATTCTAAGTATTAAATGAATGCCAGTTTGATGTAGTAGTTAAAGGCACTACACTGGAAACTAGGAGACTGTGAGTTTTCATCCTGCCTCAGGCACAAAACCAGTTGGATAACTTTGTGCCAATTATTCTCTCTTAACTCTAGAAAGAAGGCAATAGCAAACCACTTCTGAAAAATGTTGCCAATAACTTCATGGACTTTTCATATAAGCAACAGGAGTCAAGACTGATTTGAAAGCAAGGCCAATATATATATATATATATATATATATATTATTAATTTTATTTTAAGAAAAAGGCTATTTTATTAGCCCTGAAAACCAAGAAATGTTTTACAGGACTAGGCAACTTTGTACCCTCCAGATGTTTTGAATAAAAACTCTCACAAATGGCCTGCTGGACAAAGGCAGTTAAACTCCAAAACATTTAGAAGACACATTGTTCATTCCTGCTGTACTGGTATGTTTGCTTTTACAGCAGGTCAATTATTACAATCTCTAGCATTAACAATTTTATAGATCTTAATATTGTACTCTTAAAAGACTGAAACACCCTCTTTCATAATTAATGGTTATTCGTGTCATGTTGAAACTGCTATATCATAAGTACCTTTAAGGAGGAGTGCCAATCATGAAAACAAATATGTTTGCAAAGTTCAGTTACATTTACTAAACAAACTTTTCAAAATCACATTAAACAGCAGTTCCCAGTAGAAATTACATGCTGTGGCTAGTGGTTTGGTTACTTATTGAAAATGAATGGGAAACAAAAATGAATATTATTCCAGAAACTCTGTAATCTCAGGAAGCCACAGCAACCACAACTGCTCTCTGTTCATTATTGAAGTTATTTTTCAATTATAACGGTTAGAATGATTTCTTAGGACACAAATTTCCAGCATCAAAACCAAAACAACCAGAATAAGAAGTTTCATTACAAACCAAACAGACCATGACAAAAATAAATTATATGCAAACCCATTCAGTTGACCATTATTAGAGATATCCTAGATGCCACGAGGATCATCCCTCATTATCCCTGTCCTTTCACAGTACAGAACTTATAATGCTCTAAGGGTATTTCTGTTGATAGGACCAAAGTCAGGACCCCAGCCATACTCTTTTATTGTCCTGCTGTCAAACACCCACGTCCATATAAAGATAATGGACATTAAAACGAGTATGTTAACGACAAGGCTACAAGGCTAGTTTAATTTTTCTCTTGCACACCAATCTTTTATGCAAAACATTCTAATGTGAAGGAAATATCCAAACAAGTGTTTATATTTCCATTATCTAAAACAAAACAATTGATTTCATAGCTAACATTTTTCAGTAGAAAAAAAAAACCAAAATGCATTTTATGATATTCATTAATTTTAATAACTTTTAATAAATATACTATTCAAATACAGATTCAGAATTCTACCTAATATTTTACATATTCCCTAGAAAACAAATGCACATAATACTAAAATACAGTTTTAGTTAATAGTTTTAAGTGTCTTGTTTTCTTAACACTTAAATAACGTAAGAATATAGTAAGCATTCTAACAAAATAATTTGTACATAGAGTATAGATTTTTAAATCAAAATTGAGAGACATATAAGAAGCTATAGTCCTGATTTAATTAATAAGAAGCCATAAACTTGCGTATTACTTCATCCTTACATTTACCCATCTGTTAAATCCGGTATTCCATGACACCAAAACCAAGAATCTGTGACTATCCCAATACCCAGAATATCAACTTATCATTGTGGCTGGACTACTGTTTGTTTAATGGATTCCCCTCTAGTCCGTTATTACCATTTAATTATTTTTGTTAGTTGGAAAACATTTCATATACTTATATAGCATGCAATATTAATATATGATGTTGCTTATTTTGTTTACTAGATATTATGCTGAATCTATTTAAAGCAGTGATATTTAAAAAGTCACTGATTTTGTACAGCTGTGCAGAACTCCCTTTTGAACTAATTTTATGGTTATTATGATGTAACATAATTACATTTGTTTCCAATAGCAAGATACTGAATTTGGTAGCAGCTTAATCCCCCCCCCCCCCAATACAAAAGTGTTTCATGACTTTTTTTACACTGGATATGACACAGCATGTGATTTTGGTTGTAAAACCTGAAGGCAACATATTTTTACCATATGCAAAACCTGCAATTCTGTGTGTTTTCATGGCTGCCTCTTCATGGCACAGCAAAAATAAGTTCTTAGATCTGTTGTTATTCTATTAGGAAAAGGCAATATAAGAAAAACTGACTTCCAGGGGAGGCATGGCGAACTGAAGACAGCTCTGTGAAGGCTGAGCTGACAACCGCAACAAAGACCAAAGAACTGGTAAGTAAACCAGTTCCTTGGAAACTCTCCAGATAAAGAGAGGATGGGATATCACCCAGGACAATTTTCTGTGGGTTTGAGCACTGGGAGATGAAGGGATTAGCCATCTTGCTCACTACCGCAGTGGAGACTAAGTTCACAAGCCTCACTTTCTAATCACTTTTGGAAATTGCCTATTAACTATCTTAAAGCTATTAGACACCTTTGGAATGACAAGTGTGAAAAGTCATCATTGGGTGAGTTTATCTTCAATTTTGAACAAAATAAAAATAAATTATAAGCTTAAGAACTTAAAGAATTTAAAATAAACAACAAAAAGCTAAATCAGATTTTGATCTAAGAAAGTTATAAATGGATTAAGGGTCCAGATAAATTTGGTATAAGATTTTGGAATTAATTATAAATAATAAATAGCTTCTTATGGGAAACATTGTTTTTTTTTCTTCTTATGGCAAACAGATTGATTCAAGAAATAAAGAAGATAATTAATTTTATGACTTTAGAAACTGGACACTAGAGGGGACTAAAGTTCCTAAGCAGAGAGAGAAACACACACACACACACACACACTAGCCTGTTTTTATTTACTGGGACTTACAGAATTATAAAGATGCTATTAACATTGAAAATATTAAAGGAGACTTTTGAAGAATGGAGCCAGAGATTAGTAGCCACAATATCATCAGTGTCAGTAGTGATGTCTGCCTCTATAGATAGACTATGTCCAAAAGATATTATTGAAGAAATGACAGATGTGGAACAAATTTCACATCTGACAAGATAGAAATGGTACTGAAAGTGGATTTATAAATGAAAGACTAAGAGAATGATTTGGAAAAGGATGCTTTACTGGATATAGAAAAGAAACTGGCTGATGTTTTAAAAATCGAAAGGGAAATACAAATGACAAATCAAGAGAGTAACCTGGATTATTTTTTCCTATTGTATTTACAAAAGAGTCTTGTTGAAGTCTTGAGGAAATGTATGCAATGGGACAAAGAAAAATTGGAGAGAAATCAAATCCTATGACAATATTTGAATGAACTAAAGATTAAGACTGTTAGAAGTAAAAGAAAGGAATAGAAAGCTGGTATATTTGATCAAAGTTAAAATAAGGTGTGTTGTTACAAAGGTGGCAAACCTTTAGGGACTTCTTGCTGATCTCTGGACTGGAAACTTGATGTTTTATGGATTTGTCTATAGATAAGGGATATAGGATGAAGAGATATTTGTAATCTTAGGGGATGGAGCCACTAAATATGTTTATACTTGTGATGAAGGTTGGAAATCACTTCCTTATTTTTCTTTATTATATTATTTCTTTTTTCTTGCACTTTTTATTTTTTCTTCCTATTCTTTTCTCTTTCTTTAAGTTTAGTTTGTATTAGTTTTTTACTATTATATTTTTAATAAAAATTATTTTAAAAAAAGAAAGGGGACTATAACGTACATCATACTAAACCACAGTTTTTTACTTTTATTTATTTATTTATTTGTTAAATTTATACGGCCATCTCACAAGAAGTGACTCTGGGCAGCATACAGCAAAACAGTATAAAACAATAAACATGTCAAACACAGTCATTAAAAAAGTTAAACACACAACAAGAATTAAAAAAAAATTAATTTGAACAAGACTGTGGTTTTACCATCTTGGATTTTATATTTTATATTTTAGAGTTTTTATTATATTTATATTTTTATAATGTATCTTTTTGATTGATATTTAATTCCTACTGTTTTAATTTCTTTGTAAACCACCCAGAGTCATTTTTGAGATGGGCAGTGTAAAAATACAATCAATCAATCAATCAATTTCAGTCAGCAACAGAGCTACCTCAAGATTAAGATCAAGATCTCACTTTTGGTTTATTATGAATTAAAGATGTGTGAGACCATATTTATTTATAGAACACAGGAGAGAGGTTTGCATATCACATTAAAAACAAACAGAATCATAACTTAGTAGAATGGATCAAGCTCGGGTGATGTTAAGTGTCTTTCATTATAGTGGTTGATTTCTAACAGATTTGGCAAAGAAAGAATATGGTTTACTGTATAATAATCCATATTCTTACAGTACAGTACAGTAATCAAATAATAGCCAATTAAATCTGGTACAACAAGCAAGAAACAGTTACTTAAGCAAGAAACAGGGCAAATTTAGAATAAGAGCTGAATGGAAATCCTAGATCTTACTGATGGGAATTTTATGTCATCATATTTTACAACTGCCAGATAGAAATTAATAGTCTTCTTAGCTATCAGATAAGGCTACATTCTTTGGCAAAGCTTGGCAGTTTACCAGAAATACAACTTACATTAACTGAAAGATGTTTTCATATGAATGATTTAAAGAGTTTTAATTTCAAATTATAATACTCTAAATTAATTCTTACTACTCATATTTTAGTAGTATGAAGAACATTAACAACTGTTGTCTAATGAATTTACTTATACATTTCTTGAAAGCATTCCATATTTGTAGTTTCTTGTTCTATTTTTATCTGTTTACAGACCTGATTGCTTAGTCCTTTGAGACACTTTGTGCAAACTGGGCCAATTACTTCATCAGTTCTGAACAGTGCTGTTTAAATAAGGTCATGTTTAGTCTCAGCATAATAGTGTTAGGCCTCAGAAAAAATACTGAATATAATGAAAATAATATATTAAATTTCACAACAGAATTCACAACTTATGATAAGTCCCATATTTCACATATATAATGTCAATATTTTCTGATCAGTTGTTTGAAGACTTTTGGTAAAAATAATTTGCTTTAAACATCAACAGTTGTCATTCCACAAATCTAATTATTACTTGGCTGTCATAGAAGAGATTTTAAGTGCTTATACTGAAAGGTAATTAAAGAACAGGAAATTGAGCCATTTAAATTACTACAAATCTTGAGTTTGGATGTCTATTTTCATCAGCATTTTTTTTAAATCATATGGCATAGCAGTTTGGTGTTCATGATGCTTTTTTTTTCTTGCTGGGAAATCCTTGTGAGGTCCAGCAGCCAGATGTGTAGACTACTTAGCCATGTGATATCAGCATACAGAGAAATGATTAGACAATCTATTTCCCAACCATGTTATGCAGCTCAGAGGGAGGAAAGGAAAACAATATTCCTCCACATCCCCTGAACATCAAAATTCCTGAACATTGACCATGCTCGTTAAAGATGTAGAGAATTGTATCCCAATTTCTGTAGTCTGAAGATACTCACTCCTGCCTTAAACTATGAAAAATACACAATTTCTGTAATCAACAGGAATATTTTATTATCAACTTTTACTATCATCTTTACGTATTTCAACTTGTAGTAATACATCAATTACAATTATTGTTGTAAGTCGCCCAGAGTCACTTGTTGAGATGGGCTGCTATAGAAATCAAATCAAATCAAATCAAATCAAATCAAATCAAATCAAATCAAATCAAATCAAATCAAATCAAATCAAATCAAATCAAATCAAATCAAAATAAATAAAGTATATAAAGTATATTAAAAAATTGAAAAGTAGCCTGATGGAAAAAGGAGGGTTTTTTTTAATCTAAAGGAAGACCTCTTCATTAAATTTCATAAGCAACCACAGGAGGGTCAACCAAGGAAATGTGCTTTGTGACACAAAATTTGCCCCTTACTTTCTTGCTTGTAGTGTCATGACACAAGAATGAAAGTATGGAACTTTCCTTATGATTCACATTTTGGCATCACTAACCCTAGCTACAGATGCTAAAGTTTATTTTTTTTAGAAAATAGACTTGCATTCTATTTATAAACATTGGTGCATATGAACCATACTTTTCACCATGCTTCTTAGAGTTAAAACGTTGCTAGTTTTTAGATGATGATGATGATGATGATGATGATGATGATGATGATGATGATGATGATGCATTTTAATAAGTTCGAGCCACCTGGAATCTTCTTTGGTGAAGTATGTATTGTAAAAATATATAAATGCCAAATCTTATGTGGTGAACATTGAGATACCACATATTAACATTTGAACAACCAGTGGTCTTCCATTTATAATTAATCTTTACAAATGTAATCAATTCTTCATAAGCTTTACAAAATTAAATGCAGGGAACTGTGAAGTACCTTATTTTAACCACTGTGAAAAAGCATTATCTAAGTAGAATGAATATTCTTCTGTTGTTTGTCCTTAACATCCACAAGCACACAATTTTTGTAACGTATATTAAATATACATAAATACATATTAAATGCTAAGATTGTGTTTAAGGAGGTATCAAATGATAGTGAAACTCACAAATCCTGTTAAGATTTACAAACATTTCATAACACCCAAAAGGTGAAGCCAGTCTGACATTACCATGACAATTTAAATTTCATAAACACATAACCATTTCTTAGCCAGAAACAATAATCTCAGAAGAGTAGATACTAATTCCATACAGATAACTGTCTTACACTATTAACAGTGATTATCAGCAATTATTTGCACATTTAATCTTAACCATTGTCATAGCCATACATCCAACCACAGTGGTAGAAAGAAAGAAACAATGTGATGTTTTTCTCAGTGGAAAATTGTCCACAAAATATACTTTAAGAATATTGGGGCCGTTTGTTAGTAATTCAGCAACTGAAATGGGCACCTTTCTCCTAATGTAAATTTGTAAGAGTTTTATTTTATTTTATTTTTTTTGCTGGAGTGTCTCTAAATGCTAAGAGGAAAGTAAAATTTTGGGTTTTCAAGCATTAGAATATTTTTAAAAAAAAAAATGTCTAATAAGATAATTTCCAAACAAAACATTTAATGTGCTTAGCATCAAATTCAAATTGCAATACTGTAATCTACTTCATTAGATTTTTTTTTTCCCTCATCAAATATTTTAGCTTCTTGAAAGCTATTGGGAAAATGTTTAAATACTCATACAATACACATTTACTAAATATAAGTCACTTGCTAAATTAGATCTCTATCTATTTTAGGCCAATAATTTTTTTTTTTTTCCAAAAAGAAAAAAAACACCAAATGGCAAAAAAGATCTAAAAAGTATTGCAGTCTACACACCCACAAACACTCACACTGAAAGCAATATTATGCAGTGAGACATTCAAGTACACAATAAATGAAAGATGATACAGAACAATTTCTCTGTCCTGACAACACTGCTTTGTTATCCAACTGTCCCTTCTATACAAGTGTATAATTAAACCCTTCTAGCATTTAAAGCAAAGTAGCTAATTTATGTCCCATACTTTCATTCATTCCGGGCCCTCATGGCTATTAAAAATTAAGATATCTACTCTAACTAGATATCTAGGGTTTTTTTTCCCTTCATTTCTAAGACATTTGGCATCATTGCATACACTTAATATAATAACCCTAGAACATATATAGAAACAATCACAAGTATTTTACTTTCAAATGAAAAGTGGATTATTTGGGGAACATGTTACCGTGATCACTGTTACACTCTTACTTGTGATTAAGAAATACAGATTTAATTACTATAGTGTTAAAAAAAATATCTTACTCTCAGAACTCCAAGGTTTAAGCACGCAACAGTTACTTTAGCTCTCAATAGAAATAATAAAAATAGTAATTAATTATAAAATTACTTACACCTATTTTCCAGTTTGCAGTTTAAACTATTAGATGACGCACCGATCATTAATATGCTTTGCTTTCCAAGATGGTTGTTTTAGTTCTTAACCAAACAATTGTTAAGCAACTTAGGAAAAGCAGTCCAATGAGTCTACTTCCTTTATAGCAACTGACCAGCTAAGAAAAATGAAGGAAAATCAGCATCCATTGTCCTCATAACTGTTTTTATATCTTGCATTTATTCTTTAAATGGCTTCTATAAAAATTCCACAGAGCAGGAGCATGGTAAAGAGATCTCCAGCTTTGGATTGTTCAGATCTGAAATCTTCCCTGTTAATTTTTGTTTGTTTGTTTGTTTTCTTTTTTAAAGCTATTGCTGGACCTGCCCAAATTGAAAAAGATAGCTGGGAGGCAAAAGGAACTATGTAAGCTCTGCCTCTGAACTCAGAGGAATATTCTGGATGGGGAGAAACAGACTTCAGCTGAATCCTGATAATCCTGAGTGACTGTGGCTGTTTCAGTCAGGGACATTTTCACCTTTGGTCTTCGATGGGATTGTACTTTTCCATTCAAAACTACTCTTTAACTTGGAGGTGGCAGCTATGGCCAGGAGGGCCTTTGCACAAATTCACCATGTACACCAGGGGCACCCTTTCTTCAACCAAGAGGCCCTTAGATGGTTACTCATGCCCTAGTCACCTTATAATTGGACCACTGCAATGCATTCTACATGAGGCTGTCCTTGAAAACCATCCAGAAGTTACAGCTAGCTCAAAATGCAGTGGTGTCAGCAATAATGGGAGCTCCTCATTATCCCCGTGTGTCGTTACTGCTTCACAAGCTGCACAGGCTACTAGCTGGCTTCTGGGTGCAATTCAAGGTGTTGGTCATCACCACCTATAAAGCTCTTCATGACATAGTGCCTGGTTATTTGAGGGACCACCTATCTTCAATTGTTTCTGCCAGTCCAATACATCCGGGCAGAGTGGGTATACCCCTCAATTAAATATCATGTTATGAAATCAAGGAAGTGTATTATCTGTGTTACAGCCCCTGCCTTATGAAACAGCATGCCCCAAAGATATGTATGGCCCTACTCTCTAAGTGTTTTGAAAGTCTCTTAAGACTTTTCTGTGTTCCCAGGCCAGGGATCAGGATGTTTGTGGAGCTCCTGTATACCTAAAAATAGTGTATATATTGTAAGCCGCCCAAAGTATTTTCAGAATAAGGTGGCTTCAAAATACAAATAAATAAATAAAAAAGATACATTGCTTAGAGAGAGTACAGTTTACATCTTTCTTTAGTGTTGTTACATATAGTTTTATATTTTATTAAACAGATTCCTGAGTAAACACAAATATGATTGCACTTAAAATATTACAGTTTAATATACCAGCATATATTTTTGTGATTTTAAATTAATAAAAATCTGGTTCAATAATATTATACTTCATTCCCTTGCCCCATCCAACCCAAAAGCAACCCCATTACTTAAATTACCAAATATCGTATCTCTGTATGCAGTGAACGCGGCATTGGCATATACACTGCATTGACATATGTATTTAACTTTTTGCTTTATGTATTCAATAAACTATGAAACTATTATAACATCCTAGTAGCCAATTCACATTTAATTCTGGTATTTCATCATTAATCCCTAGTCTATACTGCACTCCAGGTAAATTCAGTAGCATTTAAGAAGACCCAACCCTAATGAACCATATGAAAGATCTGCCCATTCCAGCAGGTATCACTCCTTTGTACTATTGTTTACAAGCAAGTTATACTCGGCATATGCCTGTTTGGAAGCAGCATGTATTTATCATGACAGCCACTGAGATTTATTTCCCACTAAATTACCTAATCCATTTTAAAGTAACCTAACTGTAGCCATTGCTACATCTTGCCATAGTAACTTCTATATTTTACCTACATATCTGAAGTATATGTATCTCTTCATCAGATATGTATCTCTACATTTTCTAGAAACCAATATGAAACTCTACATATACTAGAGACCAATTTAACCCTGACAATCCCAAGATCTCAGAAGTATTTATTCACTTCTTTTGCGCATAATAATATTTTCTTCCATCCCAACAGCCATGGATATTAGAGCCTTTTCTTGTAGGAAGGTTGATTCAGATCTCTTATCATTTTAGTTTTCTTTTTTGCAACTTTTCTAACTCTACAAAATCCTTCAAGAACCAAGATCAGAACAGTACATGGTATTTCTAATGCAACCACATCACTGATTTGTATAAGAGCACCACAATAGTAGCAATTTAATTCTTCTCTCCTTTTTTTTTAATGGTACCTAGCACAGAATTCAGCTTTTTCATCGTCTAATTCATGTGTGATCCTTGGGCACAGGGTTTCACATTTGAATTTAAACTACATATAGTTCTTATTCAATATAATAGAATATAAAGCTTTCTCCTGTCTTAAGTAATATATAATTTTAAAGCCAAGAAGATAATGCTTAAGTAATTCCATGGGAAAAACAATCCCACAACTTTAGTATTGTTTCCCTATAGAACTTATCCCTTCTGTTCATTAATGTCAATCATACTGAATATAAATAAATCATATTATTGGGCATAATTCAAAACTTACTGATTATTCAAAGTGATTGTGGCATTTTACAATAAACGTATTTTTTTTTTTAAAAAGTAAACACAGGTTAATTCATGGATAAGCAGATCTTAAGCATGCAGTGTCAGTTTCATATTTGTGCTAGAACCTTCCATCTTCCAATTAGAGCCTAAGTGTTAATTTTCACAGAACGGAATTTACAGTTCCATGCAATTATCTATCCCAGTTATCTCAGATTTTCTTAATTTCAGCAGTGTTAGAATTGTTTGTAGTAGGGGCAGAAGCAGGAAACAGATATTTTGTTACTGCTTTTGTTGAACAAATGAGAGTCAGAAAATTGTGGTAATCTATGGAACTCAACAAGAGATGTAACATCATATTGCAGTTGTTAACTACCTTCTGCCCACCATGAGCTAATAAATATAAGGGAAGAGCAGAGCTTAAAGATAATGGATTTTTTTCACTTCAGCAAACAGGAATAACTAAAATGTAATATTTTCCACACATAAAAAGCCTTTAAAATAGCCTTGCTGAAAAATCACAGGAGACAAGGGGGGAAAAAAACCCTTTGTATATTAATCATGCTATACAAATCCTTTTAGAGCCAACTGGTGCCAGGCACTCTTTCTCAGCCCTAGGAAGAAGGCACTGGCAAACTGCTCCCAAAAATCATGCCAAGAAAACTGCATAGACTTGTCCAGGTAGTCACCAGGATTCAAGATTAACTAACTTAAAGGCACACACAAACAAAAATCCTTTAAAAGGTAAAGCATAGTTGTTAAGAGTCAACAATGACCTGATTGCACATAATCAATCGATCTAAAGGACTCCAAGACATATAGAAAAGGACACCAAACCATGTTGAGGGATCACCTTTCTCCCACTATTTCTGCCATCCAGAAAGATCTCTGACACACTGCGCAGGTTCCACCCTTAAAACTGTCATATGATGTGACCCAGACAGTGTGTCTTCTCTGTCATGGCACCTGCTCTCTGGAATATTGTCCTCTGAAGTTGTCCCAATGTCCTGACCCTCTGCCTTTTAAATGAACCTTGAAGATTTGGCTCTTTCACCAGGCACTTAGGTTTAGTAGTGTCTGTCCTGGCAGGAAATTTTATCAATGCATTAGTGTTTGAGTCCACAGGTTTTCATCTTCTTTCAGTTTTCACCATATTGAATGTTGTTTTAACATGTATACCACCCAGAGACTGGCAACTTAATACAATCAGCTTCACATAAATTCTATTTAAAAAAATAAGTAGTTGACACAAATACTTAGAAAATACTAGAAAAGATCATCAAGCAGTGGGTTTGAAAGCACTCAGAAAGGAAACCTTAGAAAGGGTCCTTAGAACCCTAGGCAATTACTAGAAGCCAGAATGGGTTTGTCAGACAAATCTTACTGTTTTGTTTTTTTGACAAAGTAAAGAGATTACCAAAGGCATGTGATGGATTTGGTATATCTAGACTTCAATAAGGCATGTGATAAATTTGACAACAGCCTCCTTCTTGATAAAATAGAACAATGTGGGATGGATGGTCCCACTATCAGAGTGATTCACAGTTGGTTGAACAACAATACCCAATGCAGAGTCCTTAATAGATCTGTCTACACAGAGAAAGGTACATGGTAGGGTAACCCAGGGTTCGGTCTTGGGCCCAGTTCTCTTTAATGATTTAGACAATGGGATAGAAAGGAAGCTTATTAAATTTGCAGACAACACGAAGCTTGCAAGATTACTAACACTTCAGAAGACAGGTTTGAAATGATCTTGATCAATTTGAGATTTTCCAAAATAAATGCAGTTGAATGTCAAGAAACGTAGGGCTATGCACTTACATTCAAAAAATCATACGTACAAGATAGGCAGTACCTGGCTCAGCAGTGGTACATGTAAAAACAATCTGGGTATCGGTATATCACAGATTAAGCATGAGCAAAGCAACATACTGCAGCTGCCAAAAAACTCAATGCAATACTGGGCTGTATCAACAGAGATACAATGTTGAGATCATAGTAAGTAATAGTTCTGCTCTATGTTATACTGGTCAGACTACATCTAGAAGACTGTGACTAGTTCTGGTTGCCTCAATACAAGGAGGATGCTAAGGAGCTGCAAAGAGTACAGAGAAGAGTGACAAAGATAGTAAAAGGCTAGGAGATTAAATCTATGAAAAATAGATTAATAGAACAGGGTATGAACCTTTAAAGAAAAGAAGACTAAGGGGAGACATGATAGTTGTCTTGAAATCCAAACCTGAAATAATGGGCAATTTCTTGACCATGAGACCTACTCAGCGGGGAACAGACTGACTCCTGGTGTCATAGGTGCTTTATCACTGGAGGTGCTTCATCACTGTAGGTTTTGAAACAAAGCTTGAACAGCCATTTGTCTGGGACAGTCTGAAGAAACATGCCCTGTTGGATTAGAAGACCTCCAATGTCCCTTCCAACCCTATGATTCTATGATTCAACAAAACACTATTTCAAATCATAAACATAGTAATAAAATATATTTACACCCCTTCCTGGAGCGAGAGGCCCGTCGAACAGTCACTCATGCCCTGGTCATCTCCCATATAGACTACTGTAATGCGCTCTACATGCGGCTACCCTTGAAGAGTATCTGGAAGCTACAGGTGGTCCAAAATGCAGCCGCACGGGAGATTTTAGGCGCTTCAAGATCAGCACATATTACTCCTTTGCTCTGTGAGCTGCACTGGTTTCCAGTTTGCTTCTGGGTCCAATTCAAGGTGTTGGCTATCAGCTTTAAAGCCCTACACGGCAAGGGCCCGTTACATCAACCCATCCCACCTGGTCATGCAGAGAGGGCATGCTACGGACCCTGTCTGTAAGAGAATTCCATCTGGCAGGGTCCAGGAAGCGGGCCTTCTCTGCAGCAGCTCCCGCCCTTTGGAACATCATTCACCCAGAAGTGCAGTTAGCCCCCTCCCTTCTGGACTTCAGAAAACAGTTGAAAACCTGGTTTTGTCACCATGCTTGGAGTGGGGAGAGGAAGAGCCATTCTTGGGGTTGGTTGGTTCCCTAGTCCTGCTGGGACCAGTCTTATCTCCTTAGGGGTTGAATTAGATCTGCTGTTACTTGGATTTCATTATATTTTATATTTGTATTTATCGATTATTGATATTATTTATGATTTTATTGAATTTTAAATTGTTTTATTGTGAACCGCCTAGGGTCCCCCATGTGGGGGAGATGGGCAGTGATAAAAATATGATAAATAAATAAATAAACATTTGATTCCTTAATCAAATTTGAATGCCTTTAATTTCACTACAACTTGTGACTCGATATTTGACTTGTGACATCTATATTCTCCAAGAAAAGTGATAAAACAATCTTTAAAGACCTTCTGAAACAGTAAGCTTTCAGTGGCCATAGAACAGAGGCATCCTTGTTCACAAACAGTTTCAAAGGGGGAAAAAAAACCCTAATAGTGAATGCCTGCCTTTTTGCCTCTTGCACTACACGTCACACAGTAAGTATAGGGTCTGAGCAGGTATTCTGTGTTTGTACAGACTGGGCAGCTAAAGTATCTGGGAAGGCCATCTCACAGGTGCCAAGACCTACATAGGACCTTATAGGTGATAATCAGCACCTTAAACTGGACTTGGAAACATAGACAAGCCAATGCTGCTCCTCTACCAGTACAGTTTCATGACAATAATTCATTATATATAGTCATAATCACAATTCTATGAAGCTTTAGACAGAAGAATTTTCTCAATATTTCAACCCATACACACAAATACATTCTAAACTTTTGAAGTTTTGATTAGGCAAAGTGAAAGATATTTAAGTTGGAAATGCACTGTTTCATACCAATTTCTGAATATAGTGCTATGGAGGCTGAGTGAACACGGAAAAAAGGACCACAGAAATAAGGAAAAGCACTTCCCAACAGAGAGAGGGAAGAAAGGGAAAACATGGCCCCAATATTCATACTAAATTCTACTAAGGTCAATATAAATAGAGAAATCATCAAGTAAATGCAACGACAGCAGCAACAGTAGCTGGCTAGAAATCCTGACACTGGTAAACAGAATTAAAATAATATGTTATATTGAAAATTATAGCCCTCTGGCTGTAAAAGCATTTCTTAAAAGCACTACATTAAGAAGTATTATTTTTGGTGGTACTATAACAAGGCATAAAGCTTAAAACAAATATAGAACATTATCAGATAGGACCATTAAATTCTAACTGGACCCTACATAAAAATCCTTCCCAGAAAATTAACTGTTTTATTATAGTGATTTTTGAAAAATTGCAAATTTATTCAGTAATGTTCTTATATGCAGCTAACACCCTTCTGCAGTATTCATCTACAAGTTCCATTCAGCAAAGCTTTAAGTCAGATCAGGAGGCCTTCATCTTGCAGCAGCATCCTATTCTAACAGAGATTAATTATAAATATCCTCTGATCTCTCTTATTTTTGATTTATTTATGTCTTTGAGTGAGCCTTGACCCCTGATGACTTCCTGAGCAAGTCCATGCAGTTTTCTTGGCAAGATTTTCAGAAGTAGTTTGCCACTGCCTTCTTCCTAGAGCTGGGAGAGAGTGACTGGCCCAGGCCACCCAGCTGGCTTTGCGTCTAAGATAGGACTAGGATTTATGGTCTCCTAGTTTCTAAACTGGTGCCTTAAACCACTACACTAAACTGGCTCTCTCTCCCCTAATTAGGATCTTTAAAAAATTATTCCTGATTAAGCTTTTAGAAGTGCAAAATCACACTAGAAAGCATTATTACAGTAAAAATGAAATAAAATCTTATGGGAATAAAAGATGAAATTGCCAAAAATTATAAAACAACTAACTGGATTAAATCAGAAGGTATGCATCACTAATCCTACTGTCTTGATCAGTAAAAATGCCCTCAAACTGACTGTGACTTCTAGTCTACAATGACCTAACCATGTAGTTTCTTAGCCTTGTTCTGGAAGCATTTTTGTATTGCCTTCTTCTAATATGTCCTTCAAGTAACCAGTCCAATCTACAGCTCTGGTATTCCCTGGTGGTCTCACATCAGAGTACTAATTAGTCCCAGTCCTTCTGAGCCCAGACAAATCAGCTATGTGCTGCAGTGGGCTGAGAGTTCTGGATCAGCCTGTAAATTTGCAAGAAGGAAATGTTAAATTTAGAGTTATATTTTTGTTTGTCCATGTCTATCAGATTGTTATGATTGTATATAATTGTTTGTTTTGACAACTCTCTTACTCTCAGAGCAACCCAACACCATTTATAAGAGAATAAAACTGTCTTAAATAAAACATCACAACAAAGCCAACAATGCTTAAGAACAATAACACACAAGTTAAAATAAACTTGATTTTAAAAAACAGAAAAGCATAATAATAAACAAACTGAAGCACAGTCTGCCTCTCTTGAAATTCACATAGAAGAGAATTCCATAACTGGGATGTTGAGAAGGCCCTACTCCTGCCCATTATACAATAAACTAAACCCACCAGCTTATTTTTTCACAGGTAGAAACATGGAGACTTACTCAGAAACAAACTCTTGAATTGTATTTAGTGCTATCCCCCAGCTCACAGAAGGCTCTTTGATCCAGCAGAGGCTTCTATGAGTAGAAAAGAGTCAGTACTTGTCTGCCTTTCCTTTTTTCAGTTCAACCCTTGCTCTTCTCCAGGTGCATTCCAGTGGCTTAGGAGACCTTTTGAACAGTTTTGGAAAGGATAAAGAGAGGCACATGGTACAAAAACTACCTCTTTTCCTCTTATGTTCACAGATATACACAATGAAGCAAAGTGTTTTAATATAGTAAGCAAAACATAATAAAACCATAAAAATTATTTACTTGTTTCTAACATGTATTTTTATAAGGTAGACAAGATAAATAACGATTAAGTATCTCAATATTTTATGATGATGATGATTTTTATCTTTTATTTAAAAAGAGTTAAGGCACTTGACAGAGTGTTAAGTATTAAAATACTTAATCATGTCCTTTTTTCATTTATATATAGTCATACCTGCCCCCAAGCTGCTATTTGTCCAGCTGAACATTTTCACTAGCAGACCTGTAGATTAGGGGGTAAGGGATGGAAGAGAAAGAATTAAAATGACAGCATGGGAGAGGGCTGATGCAGCATTTTCACTTTGAATTCTATTGGGGCAAACCTGCTTTAAAGGAAGAACAGAAATATTTCATCTACTACAGATTCCTCAGTTATAAAATATAATAATAATAATAATACCTCTGAATGCAAAGGCAAAAATTAATACTAAATTTCATAGGAAAAGTCAATACTTGATTCAACTAATTGTTATAAGTGAATGTTTTATTAGTTTTAATGCCATTTACAAAAATAAAGGTGATTATTATTTATTGGGACTAGCGTATCTGAATAGTTGAAATCCTACAATGATGAATCATTATCTCTCACAAATGATATTTTAACTTGCCTATATAGCAGTCTTAATCTTGAAGTACATCATAGCTACTTATGCATGATCACCATCCAAAGCAAGAACTTCAGTTCCCTTGCCCATTATCTAAGGCAAGTGATACTATGTGATGTCATTCCAGGCAACCATACTTCCACACCAGCGGCTACTATTATATCACACTTAGCTTTACCAAAAGTTACAATGGAGAGGATACAGAATATAGAGCTGCAACTTTCAGAAAGAATTGGAACCTGTAACTTAGAACCTTAAGAGAAACATGTATTTGAATTTCATAAAGCAGCAAACAAAAAGGCCCTTCATACTACATTTAGCATAGCATTCATTCATATTACTGTTACATTCAATATAACAGTGAAAGTTGCATTTGTTTTTTTACACCTGAAACTACACGTTAAAGCTGCTACTACTCGACATGTACAGGCGTAAATATATGTGATTACCCGGAATACTAATTCTGAAATTCTTTTGCTTTAATTGTTAAAAAGATATAGACACTATCCATTAAAGGTAAGTTGAACTCCAGCCCTGAACACTCTAATAAGCTCTACTGTTTTCTAGTTTGTTTGGGGCTTTTTTTTAATAACAAACTTGTCAACTCTAGTAATATCTATATGTGGACCTACTGCCTCATAACATATTCTCTGGACCCATGTTGATAAACAGTCTTATGAGGTATTTTATCTTGGTTGCTGGTGTTTTTTAGTTTGTTTTTGTTTTGGGAGGGTTCATTTGGCCATCCAGAGTCTCTTTGTCTGAGTTGTACAGCTATATAAATTCTTTAAATAAATAAAAAGATATGTTCTAAATTAAACTGACAAGATAATGTCTCACGAGTGGTTAAATGTTTATCATGTTTCAGTAAACATAAACCCCTACCCAATGAAAATATAAATTTTAAAAGATGTGTATACATTCACATCTTAAAGTATTGTCTATTAATCATGATAGAATGATACATCCATGTTGGCAGAACAGGCCATATGGAATACAACAGAAAATAGATGACAGGGACCACATAAACTTGAGTAACACAATAAACTGAGGACATAATTACTTTATGCTTTCAACAATAAAACGACATTTTGTGTCTGTGTGTACCTCCAAATTAGTCTTGACTCTAAAGAGCTACATGGAAAGGTCCATGCAGTTTTCTTGGTAACTTTTTTCAAAGTGGTTTGCCATTACTTTCTTCTCACGGCTGAGAGAGAGTGACTGGCCCCAGATCACCCAGCGGTCTTCATGCCCAAGGCAGGACTGGAACTCACAGTCTCCTGTTCTCTTAGCCTAGTGCCTTTAACCACTGCACCAAAGTGGCTTTCATGTACAATTTTAGCAATACTAAATGAATCTAGCATTCTTAAGAATACTAAAATACTAAAATGAATTACATTGATAGCAATATTGTTCAGTAAGTGTGATTACACAGTAAGATGCCATTTGAAACTGGCAACAAACAAATTACATTAAGGAAACCTGCAACTGCCAGTCTAGCATATTTGCCCGAACAAAAGAAAAGTTGAAGCCGAGTCATACTGTCCTAAGATTCAAAGATTTTAAATTCTCTTTAAGTTTGGCATTATTTAAATATTTAGTAGTTCTGAAAAAAACCAAAAGTATGACAAAGTCAAAATTACGCAGTTTTAAATCTCAACTGCCTGAATTGTTAAAATTAACCTGTATGTTTATATCTATGCTATTGAAAATTGTATTAAAACTTGATGTATTTTACACTGGATATTTAATTTTTTCAGAATAGCATTCAGTGTGGAGAACAGATTCAGGCAACAAAATGACTAATTTTAAGACATATACATATATATGTAATATGTACCAAACTAAATCTCAAGTAATAATTAAGTAAAATAAAATTGTATCACTTCTATCTAAATGTGATGTAAATATTATATAAATCAAAACTCTTCTTTGTACAGAAATGTATTCCATATTCAATATTGATTCTAATCTGGCATTTGCCAGGCATACTTCAAAATAGTTCTACTGGTTTCAACAGAACTTCTCTCAACAAAAGAATGTTCAAAATACCTATCCAAGTGTACGAGCGCATCTTGCCAACTACATTATATGTCCAAAAATAAGTTTTCCAAACATTTGCCCTATCATAGTTAAAACTGAACATAAATGACCAGCCATTTTAAAACTGTTTTTCAAACAAGTACATGACAACAGCACTTCAAATCTGTAGTATGTACTGCCTTTTATGCTATGACACTGCAGCCTCTAAGGGTCAGATTAATTAAGATCAACAGCAGCTGCAGTGCAACGTGAGAAGTACACTGCCATAATTCCCACCAGTCTAGCCCAATTACCTGCAGCATTCCAACACAGGACAACTGACAACCTTCAAGTCTACCAAGTCATTCATTCCTACCAAACTGATACATAAAAACAAACTGAACTCTTTCTCAAAAAGGTTACAACTCCAACTGCACCTGCTATAAGCTGCAAACACTGTCAAGTTTCTACAGATGTTGTTTAAACTAGAACTATGGCCAAAGATGAAATAAAGGTAATGATTACACAAACGCCTCATTTAAATCTCAACTTCACAATAATTTGTGCTTTCCAAGTATGCAGTCTGACACACAAGAACAATTCAGCAATAAATTATTTCCTTTCCAACCATGCTAATAATTGGGCTGTGATCCTATATTTACTTATGTAAGTAAAAAGACCATTGAATAGAGTGATTTTTTAAATTATTTTTTAAAATAATTTGTTTGAAACCTATGGTATTTGGGAAATTATTCATCATGGAAAAAGTTAAAGGAGAAATGTTCGTCACTCACTTGGAGACATTTTTTTTTTGGTACAGACATATATAGAAACACACAGATAGCATAAAAATGAATATTCTGAACGATAACTTTGTACGGGTTCTTATTTTAATGAACATTCTCCAACTTATATTACTAAAACTCTATTTACTTCAAAAGAAATACCATTTTGTATTTCTATATTAGAAACATCACTTTTTAAAAAAATAGGATATTAGTTTTAAGTACTGCCTGAAATAACTTATTATGCAGACATTCTACTACACTGAGCTTTTAAATTCATTTCATCACTAACAAAGGAAGTGTTTTAAATAAAACAAGGAAGATTAAACAGAGTAAAGATTTATCCTAAATTGGGTATTTTCCTTCTAATAAAAACAAAAACCACTACTTGATTTTCAACAATACATATATTAACCATATAATTATGTACTGCTAAGTCTTACGACTGTGTTGAAACAGAAATTAAATAAATAAATATTAACATCTCAAAACCTTGCTGGAATATCTGTCTTTTTTCACAGTGTTGTCATTCTAAAATTTCAATAACTCAATACTGATTAAGTAACATCTGCAAAATGGAAAGGAACTTTGAGAAATTTCCCAACTATACTCATTGATAATCTATTCCCAAAACGCATTCCACTAGAAAACATTTCCAAATGTTTAGTTGCATATAAATACACTGAGCTGAGCTTACTTGACGTAACTTGGCAGAATATCTCATACTCAGAATATAGCAGTGTTTTGATTTAAGAAGAATTTTCCTTCAGGAATTCATAGAGATTGATAGCTTAATTGGCTTGAAAGGAGAACAAGAATTAACAGTTAATTAGGTGATACTTTAATCTTTCCAGCACTATATGCCTTTATATATAAGGCTATGATCCTCTGCACACTTCACTAGAAGTTTTAAGTTATACCCATAAACAGAGATCAGACTTCTATGCGGTCAGGCTTGCACTCTAAATATAACAGATTTATAAGTAACAGATTTTAAAAAAGAATGTATGTTTTTAAAGACACACAATTCAACTTAGAACTGACAGAATCTAGCTTTTCTCTTCCAAGAACAGTAAATTCAATCAGTAAGTTCAAAACCCCTGTAAGTGTTAAGTCCTAACAGCTACAAAGCATATTTAATGGAAATGGTAAAATTCCATTGGGTAAAATAAAAAATGCCCAATAAACAGAAATATTCCATACACACAAAAAAGTAATTCAAGCTGCCCCCACAACATATAGATTCAATGTTAACACACACACACACACACAAAATAGAACTATTATTATTAGAACCAGACTTTTTTTTCTTTTTTCTTTAAAACAGAAAGTAAAAAAGAAAAAAATTGTACAGCTGAGAATTGTACCTTTAAATAGCTTGTATTCAATGGTTGGACACATAGATGTAAAAGACAATAACTGAATTTTGCAGATCACAAGGCCCACAATGATCCAGTATAAATATTCAGCAGAACTATTTCTTTATGAATCAGTTCTCAAGTAGTTTGGCAACATCAGTACAACTGTAATAATGTTCTCTTATTTAAGCAACATCCTGAAATAAAGAGAGGAAAGGCAGAGCAAATGCTAAAACTTAAAAGACAGATAATCCCTTTGCTCCATTATGCAAAATGACATCTTCACTGGAACATATCTTCAAGTATTTTAGACTGCCAAGTTATACAATCTCTTCATGCATAAGTCTTAAATTTTTAAGTTTCAGCTTCAATCTTAATTATACATTTAACAAACACTTTAAAAATAAAATCACGATGAATTTTTGATACCATTTTAGTCTTAACCTATTTTATATTGTAAAATCATTAAGAGCTTTCATCTTCGTGTTAGACAACATTTTTAAAAAGGTCTTCCAGCTGATTAGTTTGAGATTATGAACCTCAGAGAAATACTGCCATACAGTTGGCCATGTTTGTGCGTGTGTATTTGCATGTATTTAAGATGAAGCACCTAACAGGACATATCAGCATTTCAATTTATTGTTCAACATGATTTAGTAAATTTTCTTAAAACCCTCTTATACTACACTGGTATCAGATGAGGTACTAAAATCAAATAATTTAGGATATTCCTCACAAAGTAGAACATAGACCAACCCTCCCTCTCCCTTAACTGGTATTTTAAATAGGACAGGAAGGATCATACATAGGGTTGGTATATACACAAGAACATACAGAACAGTTTTCAGAAGAACTACTTATTGCACTACACAAAAATCAATTTCAAGAAATAAAGCTATTAATTTATCACACAGAAAGCAAGAAAATGTCAAACCCATTTACAGTTTACCAAGAAGAATGACCAAATATTCAATCATGTCATTTCTTGAAAATCTTCATTTAGAAACAACTTGCACAGTAGGAAAGAGTCATTAACAATTTCTTCGGCTATATGCCTGAATAATAATAATCATTCTGAATATCTGGCCAATTGCATTTAAACTCTGGATGAAAACTGTATGACGAGAAAACAGAGTAATTTAAAAATGCTTATGTTAAATTATTTTTAAAAAACTGCCCTCAGAAGTATTTAAAAACATTATTTAAATACTTATTTTTATTTACTGTGATCAGATCACTATCTATCACATACAGTATATATGAATATAAACAATATATTATGGGTTACATAATTTTAGTACACAATATTCTCCTAATATGCACATAAAAATAATTAAATATTTAAGCAACAACTATGAACTAAATATCAGCCATTTCTAGCGCTAATAATCATATTAAAAGTATTGCACAGTACAGAAGTATTCAGTTACAGAAAAATATAACACATTAATTGAAATTTTATACTTAGAAATATGAATATCTGTTTTAATTTAAGGCTGGCCCAATATTAGCATAGTTCAGCTTAAAATTTGGTTTGAAATAAACCCAAATGTTGGCAGCTTGAAAAATGCTTAAGGCTGGGAAGATTTTTCAGGCTTATGGTCAAAAGGGAAACCGTTTCTAGCTCAAGTAATGACTGAATGCCTCACACAGGTCCATCTCTTCTTAACAGGTAGCAATCTAATTCATGTACACTAACTCAAGTCATTTACAAAGGCTGCTCTATAGTGTAACTTCAATTATAACATCTACACCTGTTACAGGTTACACAAGCTTCCTCCATGCTATCATTTCCTTCAAAGGGAATGTGTTTACGTCACACAGGAACACATTGTGGCAAACCTCTCACCATCCCTTTTGTATTTTTTTAAGCATAGGCAAAGCCTCTATTTTCCAGCTGAAGCTTCAGTAGAAGTGCCTGCATAAGCATCCAGGATTCGGTTCAATTAAACATAAAACGTTTCATGTTGATTTAAATTAGGGAGAAAATTCTTGTAAAGTAGCAGACAAAAATCTAATCCTGCTTCGTAGTATATACTTAAATTGAATATAATTTCAAATTTGCATTGCCAATCACAGCATCTGTTCTCTCACTCTATCATCTCTAATTAGATATCCTCTTCATGGATCATATAAATACATGGCTTACATTTAAACTATTGGGTCCAAATTCAATTCAGCAGTTCGGTTATTAGAATAGTTATTTTTTTAAGTCTTATTATCTATACATTGTATGAACTATATACTGTCCTTCATCCTTATCAAAGATTATATAAGCTGTATCATCAACGTTTTAAAACATTTCAGTAGTGGAATTTTATCTACATATATCTCTGTATAAAATCACAAATACTTATGCACAATATCTGTATCCAAACACAGTGATAAACTTCAAAATGCAAGACAGCAAAAAAAGAAAATTCCTGATGCTTCTTTCAATTACCTTCACAACTGCCTTTTAAACTAATTTTCAAGCCCAGACATATCTCTGAAAACAATCAGCAAATGCAAAGCAGCTACAAGAAAAAAGGCCATCTCAATGGAAAGCCACCACTATTAGAATTAAAAAATCAACGCACTATCAGGACTACAGTGTTCTGTTACTGTTATACATACCAAGAAAGACTTATTTTATTTATATTAGGTAATCAGTAACTATGCAGGAAATCAGAAATCTTAAACATATTATGTATATGATATCATTGTACATTATTCACATGTAGTAAATAGCATGCAGTGTGTTGATGCTTATGCCCACAGTATAACCACAGCAATCTCCTTTTCTAATTAGTGTGGATTATTTCACAATAGGTTTCTATTAACTATCACAACTAAAATAACCAAAAACCAAGGAAACATCTCAAGAGCATCACTTCCTCTCCTTTACTTTGACTAATATAAGTGAACAAAGCAATGAAGTAGAACCAAAGTATATAGCAAATTTAAGGTAAATGGCCTATTCTACAAGGAACACAATGCTTTGGTTTTAACTTATGAGTTTGATCATCATATTTGATATTTGTAAAGTTGAACAAAATGCCAGAGGTGAAACCTAATTTTTAAAATGTTTATTGGAATAACACAGTTGGTACTAGATAATGAGCTAAATATTTAGAGAACAATAACCAGTTTCAGTATATTTGTTCACAATTACACTTGATAATTCACTTTACAACTGATGGTAGTGATATGATTCTTTTTAATTATTCAAGAAAATGATGTGGCTTACACCTACCTGGGTAAAAGTCTTTGGATTTAGAAAGCTTGATGGTAGCCCCAGTCTCTTTCTGCAGCTGAACAATTGTCTGTCCTCCCTTACCAATTATAGATCCAGCCGCATAACTAGGTATGAGGACCTTTAGAAAATATTGGCCGTCCTCTGGAAAAAAAAAAGAGATAAAAGGTTAATTTATTTTCCAAAACAACATTTTCTCTCAGACCTATAAAATATGCCTTTATCTTACAAATATTAATACACCGTTCTTTTGCACAGAGTGTCGGTCTTTAGTCAATATTAAATTAATATCTGTCCTTAAATTTGTGGTGCTATGAGATGCAATGACCTAATTCAAGTTATAATTCCAGGCATAAAACAGTTTCTGTATGGCTCTATTTAACATGATACAATAACATGAGCCAAAGTATATATTTCTCACAAACACACACACACACACACAGAGGTCAGGAATGATCCAAGTCCCTTAAAATGGTATAATCAAATTAAAGAAAGGAGAAAATTGTTAGAACTAAAGGCTATGTATTATTGCCCTGTACTCTTCACAAGAATACACGGCTTTCTGTTAAATAACCCAGAATTTGAGGGTTCACTCAAAGTTATCCTGAAGAAAACCCAAAATAATGTGGTTATGATAATTTGTCTAAGTAATCCTGATGTATTTCTTCAACATTCTTTTGGGTAACAATGATCTCCTAAGCTCATTAAAGGACATTAAGAAGAAATTTTCTGAGTTAAAAGGAAGCTAAAACTCTGCATGCATTTAAAAAGTGACTGCTAATGTAAATAGCTTTCAAAATAAGAGTTTAAAAAGTCCCCAAATAGGTAAGAATAAGTACCATGAATAAATCAAGTTTTCTTTTATAACTGAACAATTGTGTTCCTTCCTTCACAGGTCTTATACCATCAATTCTATGGACTAGGAAAAAAACTGCTCTGAAAGGATTTCATGTAAAAACAAAACACAGATTTTAAAACCCTTCTTTATTAAACAGCCCAACTTGGTTTACTTTTTTATAAAATGCATCTTAGAAGTTTGCTTTCATCAAGGAGCCACCTAAGAGCAAGCTCACTTTCTCAGAGTCAATGTCCCAGCTGGTACAGGTGCATCCCCCAAACATTATACAAACGTTAAATACATCAGCTATCTACTTCTGCTGTTTCTTAACGCTGGATGAATAAATTCACCTCTGCCTCGGTGCATTGTTATGAAGACTCCAGTGCAAATGAATAGAGGAGATGCTGGTCCCGTTATAACTCATCTCATCCAGGAAGAGCAGGATGTTAACTAACAAGTCACCGCACCAAGACAGACAACTCCCGCCCTCCCTCCTCAAACCTCTCTCTGACACACACACGCGCGCTTAACACACACCCCATCACAGTGACCCAGCCCCAGGAAGCACAAATCTGTGCAACATTTTCCACCGAAGAAGAAAGTGGTGCCAGGAAATAGACAAGTTTTGCTGCTGCTGCTGTTGTTTAATCTACCTGGCGACTCACAAAAGGGGGAAGGGGGAACGGGGGGTGAAAGTGCCTTTTTTCCAGCCGCCATTTATTCGTTTAGTTCTTCCAACTGTTACCACGCGTGCAAGAGGGTCGGTGGAAGAAGACTTCTGAGCTCCTCCGCACAGAGGGTCAAGGCTGAAAAGCGCCCCCCCTCCGCCCCGCCACTACGAATATGTGAAATTAAAATAAAACAGGGCTGCTAGATGCTTGAAAGGCGACGCCATTTTGATGAATGATAACATTTGAGAAATAAGGAATGTTTGGGGAAGGAGAAGAGGGAGAGGCGAGGCGAGGAGGCAGGTAGGAAAGGGGAAGGTGGGTGGGGAATTGGGTAGTGGCAGGAGGAGGAGGAGGAGGAGGGGGAAATACCCACCGCCCGTGTTGGTCCTTTTGGTGCTGCCGGCTTCAGGGGGAGCTTCAAGTGGTCTTTTCCGAGAGTCCGGCGGGTCCAGGTCTATGGGTACCCCAGGATGGGTCCCGTTCTGCTGGATAGGAGCTGCCGCCATCATGTTTGCTGCCGCCGCCGCTGCTAGAAGGATAACTGGCTTCTCCCTTCGGGGTGGGGGGAGCAGGGAGGGGGAGGAGGAGGAGGAGGGGGCTCGTCCCGCTTCTTTCGCTTTTCTTCGGTCCTCTGAAATTTCAAGCTAATCTGCGAAATCGGTCCGCCCCCCCCCAAAAGATGCTTTCTTGGGGTGGGGGTAGGCGCTTGTTTGTCTGGCACCGGTGAAACGGGTTGGGGGGGGAGAGAAAAGAAAGAGGAGGAGAAAAAGCAGGCAGGACGGCTGGCTGTAGGAGCAGCTGCAGTGCAGTGCCAGCAAAAGCTGAGGTTAAAAAAAAAATAAAAAGGGGGAAGTGGGGTGGGAGGGGAGGCAGAGACAAAATAAGGGGGAAAAGAGAGGTAAGGGAGGAGGGGGGAGAAAGTGAGGCGGAGGAAGGAAAGGGGAAGCGCGAGGAAGAAAGAAAGGAGGGGAGAGCGAGGCGGGGAGGGGAGGAGGGGGAGAGCGAGGGGGCGGCGGAGAGAAACAGGATTCAGGGAATGTGTCTCTGTGGCCCCTCCAGGATCCCCTCCCCGCCTTTTCTCTCCCGGCGCTAGTCGGGCCCTTGCAGCTGGCGAGGAGAAGCGGCTGCCGGAGCCGAGAGGGCTGTTACTGCTTTCGCGTTCTCACGCTCTCCCCGCTTAAGAGTCTGAGACGCGCTGTCGGGCTAGACTCTGTCAGGAGTTGCTCGCTGAGTCGCTTCTCCCCCCCCCCCCCCGCTTTCCCGCTCGCGCGCTCGCTCTCTTTCTCCGCGGCACACACTCACGCGCAGAAAACTCGGGCTCTCGCGGCTCCGGTTGTAGGGGAAGAGGGGGTCGCCCTGCCCTTCTCTTGCGGACACTTTCCGAACCCGAACGCTCCAACGGAGAAGGGAGGGCAGTGAGGTATGTATTTATTTATGTATTTATTTATGTATTTACGTGTGTATGCCTTTTTGTATGTATACTTGTGCAGGCCTTTCAGAGAACGGGAGAAGCTGAACCAATGGAGTGGAAGAACTTGAGGCTCCGGTTGGAAGGTTGAGCCAATCGCGAGACCAAAAAGAGAGCGAAAGGGTGACCTGATCGGTAGAATTGAATTCCTGCCCCGGGTTCTGCTAAAATGGGAGTTCTGGGGTCATGCAAAAATAAGTAAAGAAGCCGATTCCAATTTATAGGGGGCCCTTAGCTATAGCCATTCCCCAGTTCTGCCTTCCCCACCTTGAGGAACAGAAGGCAGAGCAGTGGTGGGCCAAAATAGTTGATCATGTGCTTTCTGTCATTGAGTAGCATGGTGGGAAGGAAGCACCAAGTTTTCAACCGTGTTCCATTTTCTTCTCTCCGTATGAATAGGAGTTAGGCCAAGTGAGTCTTGTCCTTTCCACAGTACAATGCAAAAAGGAGAAAAACAAACAGAAGAATAGAGTTACTCTTGAAAGCTGTCAGCATCTCCCCTTGTTTCCTACACACTTTCTCTGGAACCAGACTTTCCAGCAAGCATCTTACAAAGAGGCATATCAACAGGTAGAAAATTTGCAGATTCCCATATGACTGAAGACTGCTGTTCCTCCAGTATTCCATACTGAGAAGAACAAAGGGTACTGGAACAGATGCTGTTTCCTTTTACTTACCTGATCTCCCCTGAGCACCAAAATAGTAGCATTTGCAAATGATGATTACAAAAAACAATTGCTACACTTCAGATTGTTTGCATGCATTTTCATTCTAGTATCTACCTGCTTCCTTGTTTTCTGGTTGGGCAATACTGAACATAGGCTGGTTTATGTCTGGTTAAATCACTAGTTAGAGCTACTCTACCATAGCTTCAAAAAAAAAGACAACTACTAGATGGCAGCACAAAAGTAGCATCCTCCCCATCACTGCTGCTATCTAGTGGTTGTGTGGTTTTTTGAAGCCCAGATATAAAGCCCTATCACTGATACATCTAGTTCTGGCTGTTAATTGAAAACCTTCCAGATGACTGTTAATGCTACAAGATATCTAGTGGATATCGGGTTAGAGAAGGCTGGTCTATTACATTATGTTGCTCTTTCATTAGACCCCTACCATGTTTCCTCGCTCATAATTTTTCTCTCTCTCCTCTTTTCCTCTCTAGGACTTTACAGTGAGAAAAAAAACCCCACTTGCTCAACAATCCTCATTGTCAGAGACCTGATGACTAGTGTCTTTTGCACAAGCTGCTGCCCCTAACTTGCTTATATATCTCTATTCATCCTTTTAGCATTTAGAGAAATTGATCATATTTGGGCCAGTCCTCCATTGCTGTTCACAGAAAGAAGATGATATGGCAGAAATGATTGCTTGTGCTCTTTCTCTGGGAAGTTCCATAGGCCTAAATGAACCAAGGGTGAGATTCTGAAAGACATGTGTTCTCTCTGGGCAGATTTTTCCTAATTCATTTTTTCTGTCCTAGCACCTAAAAGGTTTTCAGCCTTTTGCTCCTTTGCACCATATAAAAAGAACCCAAGTAAGCAGAAACATTACTTTAGTTTTTTTTCTGCATGATGCATCAATCCCTGTCCTTAAAAACTTGTCTCCAAGAAAGGATGGGTAAGCAACTGGAGACAGACTATTCTTTGCTATCTCCACTCTTTTGATTTCACACGTGAGTGAGCTATAGCTGCCCTGTGCTATCACACTTTGTGAGCAAGGGATAGGCATTACTGAACATGGCACATGGCAAGGGAATAGATCAGGCAGTGTTGCTGTAAATAAACATAGATTGTCCCTCATATTACAGAAATACTGTATTTAACATTGGTTATTACTATTTTTGCATATCAGTATTGAACTATTAATCTGAAGAAGGAATAATTAAAAGTAACTTCAGTAAAAAGGAAATGTGGCCTAATAATGCTAGAAACAATCTGTATTTTTTCCAGTGATGAAACTTAGAAAGTATTAACTATATGCAATAGTAACAAATATATCAACTTATTTGAAGCATTTTATCACTGCATTTCAGCCAAAAAGTAAATTCCAGAGTGGTATGCAAAGATAAATAAAGCATAATTTGTCTGATGTGCATAAATCTGTACCTACCTGTAGGCCTCAGAACAGGGCATTAAAAAAGCAAGTTGGAGAGGGATGTCTCCATCTGCTGGATCCAAAGTTCTGTTGGCCCCAAGATTAGTCTCAATATGCAAAGCCGCCATGCTGTTCTTTTTTTTTCATCCTGTCACGATCTCCCAATTGTCTTTGGTCATGTCACCGTCTCAGAATTATAGATTTGTTTAATTTTCTGGCAATTATTTGAGAGTAGATTCTCAGTTATTTATTGGCTACCAGTTAAACAATAAAATCCTAATAACTCATAACTAAGTTTAAACTTTAGAACTATATTTTAATGTGCCACTGTTTGGATATGGACAGAGGCACATTATTCATTCTACAGTATTCTCATATTTTCAGATGGTTTTCTCTGTACCATAACGTAGGAAAAGTAGGTAAAAAAAGTAGGTAAGATTTCAAGACTTGCAGGCTTCCAGCTTTTGTAGTCAAATCTAACAGCTATCTATTATTGAGATAGAACTCCCACTGTCAATTCTGTTTTTTGCAACTGATGCTATAGTTTTCCACACCATTTTAGCTACTCCAAATCCATGTTCTAGATTACATACTGTATCCAAAACTGTTTCCAAAAGCCTGCATCTTTAAAGGAAGATATTTGGGAAGTACAACCCTCATAATTTTGTGTATGACAAAGCTCATCCTTCTGAACAGTTCTAAACAACAATATCATTATATCACCCCAAGTATGCAGAACTAACTGCGCAATACGTATTGTACATTTTGATGGTATGAATGTTGTAAATTTGGAGCCAAAAATAAAGTGCAACTAAATATTAATTATTTACTGTCATATTTTATTATTATGAAGATGTCATTTGGATGTTCCTCAAGCAGCAAACATACTGTCTATCAGACAAGTTTATAATGGTCCTTGGAATATGTTCCATTTTTTTCATTCTTCTCATAAGAAATGTGAGCTATGCTTTTAAATCAATATATGTAAGAATAGTGCATTCAATTCCCTTCCTTTATTCGTGTAGCACTTAAACTATCTATTTGTTTATATGGCATTATATATATGTTTAGTACTTAAACATGCTTTTGCATAATAATGGAAAACCATATAAATTTATACTTACACTGTATTACATTTGGTTTACCTTAGAAATTTCAGCTAGCTATTTTCCCGGTGTTGTGCTGTGAAGACACCTTAAAAAGAACCTTTGAATAGTTTCATCTTTGGAGAGGAGGTTTTTACTCTTTAAGGCAATTTAAAAATTAATGTTTATCTTGTAATGTTATATCCCTCCTTTGCTTCACAAAACATACAGATAAGATCATGAAGGATAGAAAAATAACCAAAAACCAATTTACCAAAAGCTGTAATTTGAAAACTTGTGAAGTCCCAGCGATAGCACAAATAGCTACATTTATTCCAAATAACAAGCGGACACAATTCATACTTTATACTACGCTGTGAGTTTTTTAAAAATCTCTACTTTATTTAATCACTCAGAATTGGCTTGATTCACTCAAAATGCTAAGGCATAAACCAGGGTATAAAAGCCTTAGTGGCAGAGTTCACACAACACATTAAGCCGAAATCATTCATTCTGCGAACCAAGGTACAGAATGGTGGCAAGCCTCATCACAGTCTTTCCACAGTGGTCAAACAACTGAGCCTGTGGCCCCTCCAACACCCTGTGCTATAAGTTAGATCAATTGCCTGTGAATTGGAAGCTAAAAATAAAGGACTATTAAAATACATCTCTTAGATAGTGTCGTTTTAAACCCTATCCACTGAATATTTTTAACCCAGGCCATTATGATTAAATAAAGATACGTAGGTTTTACAAAAACGAAAAGCATGGACCTTTTAACAGCTCTTAACTAGTAAGGCCTCATGGATTTTAATACTGTTTTTATTCATACATGATTTACCTGAGGTCACTGTTGCTTTAGACAGAAAAGTGATCTATAAATATTTTTAATAAATAATCAGCATAGGCTTCACTGTAAACATGCCCCATTGAACATGGTGAAAATTATGAATAATTAACTGAACAATGAACTGTAAATATTTCGTTGAGTTTTTAATTGAAATAAAAGTGATTTCTTGCTCTCCCAAATGCAAAGTTAATTTCTAATTTTTAAATTAATACCTGCATAATTTAGCCAAATTACTCCTTCACACATAAATGATTACTATTATTACAGCTGTTATATAATTTTTTGAAGGGTTGTGTCTTGGTTCTTACCTTACAGTATATTATCTTTTTGTCTGTGGCTTAGTCAAATGTATCAACCTAGCCATCTTGGTTTGTATAAACTCTGGTGAATAGCTATATGTGCTATATATGAATGTAAACACCCTGGAGGTAGCTACATAGAATATTCTTGCCGTAAAGAAAAAAATAGAAAAATACTGATTTAATGGGAGGAGGTATTACAGCACAGATTTAGCCTTTAACAACTTATTGTAAGGGTGCTCCTGAAGTACAGGTTCCTTGATAGACAAAAACTACAGCAAAGCAGCACAGTGGGACAGCAAAGAGTCTCCTCCAATTCATCTGATGACCAGAAGACTTTTCTGTCAGGAAAGAAAGGCCAAACAGGGTTTCCTACCCAGATGGAAATGGTAAGATCTGTGTGGTCAAGTCTGATGTATGTAACAGTTGTGTTCTCTGTTACAAACACCTAGAGAAAAAAAAAAAGGAAAAGATGCATGGCCCAGTCCTGCTGTCCTGCAAGAGACACCTGAAGATCTAGCTCTTTCCCCACACCCTGGGCTAGGAGGGTGTGCGTCCGCTCTCAGATGCTTATATTTATGTTGAGGTTTTTCTTCCCTTGCCATGGCCATCATTTATTACGGATTTTAATGTATTGTTTGTTTTTTAATCTTTGTATGACTCCCGGAACCATTGACAAGTGGCAGTCTTGGAAATTAACATTATGAGTAAATTAAAAATAAATCATGAATGCAAGGCCTCTTTTGCAAATTCAGTCCTTGCAGGCCTCTTAATTTTAAATGTTCACTGTCAGTTCTGGTTTAGTCAACAAATTATGATTGACAAATCATAACTTAGATCATTGTATGAATACAGCATAATTAGGACAGTAGAGGACATGAGCATAGTGATTCCATTTTGAAGTCCTCCACAGTTTTTATTAATCTATCTAAAATTGTAATCGTCACAATATTTGTCAATAATGAATTCCATAAAATTGAATAGATACTGCATGAATCAGTAGTAATTAAAACAACCCAGTAGACCCAGCTATTTTCATTGGATAATACTGAGTCTGATGTTTTGAAAAGGATTTTTTTTCCCCCTCTTTTCTCTGCCTTCTCTGCAATGCCTATTTTCTTTATAGAAATATTTCTCCAGGTACCTCAGCATTTCACTATCCTCCTCTGCATTTTCTATAAATCTGCAATATTTTTTAGAGGAACTGTTTGCATAGATCTGTAAAATGCCTTTATAACATCTGATGCTTTACTCTGACTCTTTTGAAACAATTCCTAATGCTGAATTGGCTTTTTTATAACTTCAGCAAAATGAATTGGCATTTTCATTGTGCTTTTAAGTGCTGTTCCAATATATATATATATATATATATTTTTTCTGATTAATCATAGCTAATTTAGAACTCAAGAATCAGAATATGTTTATTTCATTAGCTACGGGCCATGCAAATAAACTGTCAAATGTAAAAAGAACTTACGAAATATACAAATCAATTATATACAAATCAATTATTTATTCCTAAAAACAATAAGTAGTATATGATGTATGTTTTACAATCATTAAAATTCTCATTAGTGAATTGTCAGTAGTACATGTAAGTTCAATACAGGAAATATATTTACTAAGATTGGCTGATAACATTTACAGTTCAAATAATTAAAATGGGGTATAGGAAATGGAACCCATTTTTTTCATTGATGGAGTTCTCAGACATTTTGCCTTCTAAAGGTATATCCCCACAGATTCAGAAACAATAGATTGTATAGAAAATGCAGACCCCGCCCTGTAAAAGGAAATTACAACAGTCTTAATAACGTCAAAAGCTCTTCTGTCAAAGAAGTTTAAGTATCTGTCAAGCAATTCTCTAGTGCCTGCTTAAACGTAAACAGCCTGTACTATTTTTACTTCTACCAGTAGAGATACATCTTGCAGGATAGCATGTCGCTTCTCCTTTTAAACTCTGCTTATTTCTCCTAGTGATTCAAATTGAGCAAAGTATTCTTGAATTAACCTTTCCAAATCCAAGCAGGTGGCCTAGAACAATTAGATATATATGCTTCTGGAGACAATTTAGGAAATTGGTCAGCTATTATTTTTTTATAATTTTAATCTAATAATAAATATATACATTTTGAGTTTTCCATTTTACTTGAGATTTTACTATACTATTTCATTTTCACATTTAAGCTATTTGCTGTTCCTTCTTAGTTGAAGCACTGTTTGAATTTGTGCCATTACAACATTACTGTATTCATTTGAAACCTAGAATACAACCAAAAGCTGAAAGAAGATTTTCAATTCAAATATACTCAGGATTTTTCCTAAGAATCCCCAATATAATGTCACATGATAATGTAAGATCATTTTAAGAAGGACTTTAAGAAGAAAAATGATGCCTTCTGTTGGTGGTCACCATTTTTTTTCCAAAATCCCTGTAATAGCAACACATGATTATTTAATATTTGTGGGAAGAGGTTTTTTGGAGAAAAAAAGAACTACTGTAGTTCATATTGGTGAACTACAGCTTAGAGCACAATTTTTAGCAGCTTCCCACAACTGAAATTTTTCTTACCTTTAAGGGGCTTCAAGTAGGGCTGAAATATTGGAGAAGACATTTTGAACCAGCTCTAAAACTGTTACATCTCTTTTTAACATGTTAACCTCAATATCTACTACATTTTCTTCAGATCCTTTGTTGTCCAATAGTTGTTAAAGTTTATATATCTATATCTATATATCATAGTACTCTTGATTATATGCTTGTTGTATGTCTAATCAATTCTAAATTTATAGTAAAACAAGGTTCATTTTTTGAAGAAGCCATGACTGCTTACTGATTTATTTAGTAACTGTCAACTTAATTAAACTTTTGACCATTTCACCTACATAATGTTAGTCTGATAGATCAGTAAGTTTTGTTTTCTTCCTCTTATAACTTATTTACTTGTTTGAGTTCTCTAACTCACTTTATAGATAATTCTCAAATATATGTGTGGTCCATTGTGTGTGCACAAACTATAGCCTGAACAGTGACATTGAGTGGGAACATCTTAACATGATTTCTTAAAGCCAGAATATGACAGGAAGAGCAGGTATTGGATAACCAGAGACTTCCATATATTTCACTTAATAGGGGGGTTTTTTTGTATATATTTCTGGATGGCTGTAATGAAACCTACAGTGGGAGAGAAAGTCTGTAGAATATCACACAATACAGTGTGTGAGCCATTCCCTCTGGGAATTTTCAAGATGAGAAAGGAAAAGTATGAATCTTTGGATACTTCTTAAGCCTCAGGCTCCATTGTAAAATAAATAAACCATTCATTCATTCATTCATTCTCTTTCTGTGCCCTTTAAACTGTTTATCTTTTTTTCATTCTTGCCAATAATTCAGTAAATAGTTCCAAAAAATGGAAATCCAGTATATCTGCTCGAAATGGTTCCCCATTTTTTCCAATAAAAGATACTTGTTCTTTTATAAAATGAGATCAACATGTGTTGATCCCAGTACCAATGATCCCAGTACCAAGATCCTAACTTAGAAATTCTCCAGCCCATCAGAAAGCTTAAAGAATTATTTATTAAGGATCCGATTAACACAGGATAGTAATCAAAGCTCCAAGTGAGAATTTGGCGCCAAGACATTCAAAGTGATTCTTTCCCTCTTCTGATCTCATCCCTCCTCCCTGTCTCGCAAACTAGCTGTTTCTCACTCCTGAGTTCCCCCCTCCGAACTCTGCAGTTCATTAGAGTGATTAACAACCCAGGTGCCTAATCAGTACCAAAGCTTCCTTGGCTGAAATGCCTGAAGCAAAGGAATGTGAAGCTAACAAGGTTGGTTCTCTGGGCATGTGGTGAATGTGTGAAGCCAACTAACGCATGTAGAAACTTCAAATGGCAGGCGAACCAAGAGAAGGGAGCCTGACAAAATGTTTGGCAAAACTGAATGTGGGTAAGCAAATCATCAGAGCAAACAGGAAATGGTTTGGGGGTTAGGGCTCAGTGCCATAGAGGTGACACTGGATGAAAAGTTTTCATCACATAATAGAATAAAATGTTCTATATTTGGAGAATTACAAATTGGCCTAGTTTGAAAATCAATCCAACATAAATCTTGACTAGCACAGAATGGAATGACAAATTTCAAATGAACGAATTCCACTTTCTACAACCAGTGTCAATATATTTGGCAATGAAAGAGGCAGCAAAAGGCTGCTTTGCATTGCAAAAGACTTAAATCCCAATCTGCAGCATAGATCAATTAAAGGCTATTTATTGTACTTTAATGACAGCATCTATATTCAGCATTTTAAGACCAAGAAATACAACATATATAATGAAAAAGCTTCAAGACCTGGAAAACTGACTGTGTACCTGTATCCATAATACAGCAAGACTAATTAACATTTAGGTTCCAGTATTTTGTTAGTTGAAACTACGTATATCTCAAAAATTTAATTGGACTGATGTCTGAACAGACTTTGTATGCTTTGGGGAAAAAAATGGGAAGAACTGCTTTGGATCTCACACAAGCACACTTCTCTGCTATTCATCATCCTAACTTTTCAGGCTTCTGCTGCTTTTCCGCTGTTTTAAGGAATCACACGGTTTTTAAACCAGCAGCATTATTTTTTCTGGTTTGCCAGAAAAAACTGGGGTGTCACAACTGAAAAGGAACAAACATGCGACATTATCAGTCCATTATTGAAAACAGCCCTCATACAAAGAGGCAGGTTCATATTACGGATTTTAATATTCAAGTATTAAAGAATTTTGTCCACATATATTTTTAACTGGAGCATATTCCAAACTAACATGCAGATCAGAATACATTTAGCTTTTGATTTTCACATTTCCCTAAATTTTACAATGTAGTTTTCCCCCTTTAAAAAAAAAAAGGACCAAAATGCCTATCAACATGTCCTGCTCAAGTTTACAGCCTAGTCCTTAGAATCAGTCTAACTTGAACTGGGATGTTTCTGAATCTCAAAATTACAGTTTGAAATTATTTTTATAGTCAGGTTATACATCTGCGAGTACCAAAGAGTCAAACCAAACTTGTTTCTGGTTTTTATACATGATTGATATTAATAGATACTCCACTTGATCTTAAACATTCACACATACAGTAGAGAGATTTTAAACATATTGCTAATTATGATCAAGACTAAAAAAGCCAATTAATCATATTGAGCCAATTATAATGCACATTGGGCCTAAAAGCATGAGACAGATAAAAAGATGCACCCAGAGCCAATCAGCACAGTACAAAAAATACGGCTCAGCCATCAAATAGGCAACTAGCTGTTATAGAGGAAAAAGTGAGAATATTGGAAAAATAAGATGCAAGAGTAGCTACAGTATGGAAATAGATCTTAAAAAGTTGAATGACCCTCTTTCTTACTCCCAAGAAAATTACTATGCCACAAAACTTAACTTTTCTCGGATGTTACACTTGGGCAATAAGTGGAAGAGAGGCAAATCTGCTTATGCAAATGAACTACAGGGGAGGTGATACAGTTATTTTTACATCCCATCATTGAAGAAATTAGGGTGACATCCAACTTTCTCCTGTGAGTCATAGAGTCATACAAAGCAAGAAATTAGGGCTAAACAAAATTTTAAATATTAAGAAAGAAATACTAAGCCAAATATTAAAATTGATTAAAACATATAGACCAGTGACCATGACTAGTGAAACAATATCATCATGGGAGGTCATATGCTAAGGTGAAAACGAATGCTTTCAAGATGTTGATTTACTTTCACATATTAATTTACTTTGAATTAAAGGCTTTAACAGTCAAATATAATTACAAGGTAAAAGGTAAACTCCAAATAAAAGCAGTGTGTAAAATGAAACAACTTCCATAGTAGCACATAAAATATCAAAGACAGTTCTTATAAGAACCACGTCAGTCTGTTTTTTCTTGATATCTGGACATTTTCAGTGCAAATTTAGCTGCCATTCAAAGTAAACCTACCCATCATTAGAGTGAAATCCAAGAAACTCAGAGTAAAAAGGACCATGGAATTAAAGCTCAGCAGGAATGCAGCAGGATTAAATTTTCCTCTTAAAATTTTGGTTGTACAACATGATGTAATATTTTATGAAATACAGCTAGCGTAATAAATATTACATTGAACATAACCCCAAATCCCCACTTCCCTGTTATTCTCATCCTTCTGAGTTGGCAGTTAAGCTGGCTTGGGTCAGCTGTCTGTCTCACCTAGTCCCATTCTCTCAATACTTCAGAAAAGGCTTTGGGAGATACCCCTGATCAACTGCTGAAGTAGATACTGTATGCATATAACCCAAGCTGTGCCCTCCAACTGTATTTAAGGATTTGCTTGAGTGGCAGCATGAAGTGCCAGGCAGACTGCTGAGCAAGTAGAATGAGATGTTGAAAATAAAAGCTATCCCAATGTCAGATTTAAAATAAGATTCATCAGCCATTCTCATTAGCTTCAATACTTTGAAAGGGAACATAGTGGGTGCTTTATCTCAGGCAGCAACAGGTTTTAGGCTAGATTAGCAGTCACTATCATGCTGAAGTCTAAGGTTTAGAGTTCTAAGGAATTATGCTGTTCATAACACATAGGTCATACTCAAAGAAATTTCCCAAGCTTAAGAAGAAAGAATATTGCGCACTCTTAGATATATGAGAACAACTCAAAAAATCAAGTAGACCCAGTTAAACTAAAACTTAGGCACAGTCCATGTGTATATTCTCTGTGTGGGCTCCTACAATGTATGTCATGAATAAATGTGTGTTTCAGGCAAATCAAGGGCACTGCAGTAAGGGGTATCTGCATTGTGTGTGTGTGGGTGTGTGTATGTGTAAAGTTTCAGAAAGCTAGCTCCCTTAGAAACTGGTAGTTCTCCCTCCCATCCTCTTACATTGCATGTTCCAGAAGTTGAAAAAGCTTCAGAAGGGGGCACAGTGAGAGGAGCTTAGGAACTAAAACTTTCTGAGTCCATTATCACATCCCCAGTTATATGATATTTAGACCAGCCAGTTCCATGTGGAATGTTTAAAAATATAAGGAAGGTCATACTTCTTATCACTCTGTATCCAGGACAGCATATGAGCCATGCATTATTGGAGCATAATAATGCAGTTGGAGATTCTGTGGAACAAAATCTATTTAACCTTAAAAAAAAAAAAACACCTCTACCAAGAGTTGTCTTGCGGGGCTTGAAAGTTGGGAAAGAAGTCTACACATAGAACCTAAAGTGTATTTCTCAAATGTTATCACTTTCAAGGGGGGGACATTGGTTTGTATTGAATGCTATTAAATAGTCATCTACAGAAGTGAAATATGACTTGAAGTACAGTATCATATATTCATATAAACATTGGAATTAAAATTTCTTTTGGAATCAGCTGTTTGAAGTGAAGTCTTATAAGGATGGAAAAATGAAAGCCAGGAAGAAATTCATGCTGTGTATTAGCATCACATTGCTTATGGATTCATAATTGCTCATGACAAAGATATTCTGAGTAGACCTCCTGCCTCTCTGCCATGCTGACATTGTTTTGTATGGGCTGCTGTTAGATCCCTGTAATCCTGAGCCTTGGGATCTTGTTCAACATGTTTGCCCCACTTGGTAGACATGTTTGTAAGTATTTAAAATGGAAATGAACTCTAATCATTCTGTGTGCTTGTAACAAGGAATTTAAATCCCTTTACATAATTTAATATTTAATATAATTGGTGTTTTCAAGCAAAGTTTGCCTTAAACAGAAAATTGTAATAATCCTGAATAAGTTGCATCTTGACCATAAACAATGTAAATGACAAGTTTAATTTAAATCAGTAGGTCTCATTCGCAAGTCAATAAATTTGCAATTAAGATACTGCAATATTCTTTGTTACTAAGCTGCTGAGCCAGTACATGCCCCGTTTCTAAGATGTAGAAGAATATAGGGATGATACATATTTATCAATAGTTTTGCCAGATTAATGTAAAGCCACAACCACAGTGATGGATAACAGTGTAATATAATTGACTTGTGGCATACAAAACAGATGCTAACCTCAAAGTAGAAGAATGAAGATGAAATATTATGATTCCAAATCATATATTCAGTTATAGTCAAGAGAACGGGGTGGGGGAGTGGGGGGGTTCATCTCTATTCATAACTGAAGTCACTCAGAACAAATACAGATCTTACTTTCATACCAAACGTTGGAGAATCCATTTAACACTGACCTGGGACCAGAACTCTGCAGTAGCTGCAAAGGAAAGGCAATTCTCCCCGCTGCCCCAACCAGCCATTTTCTCTCTTTAATCCAGAAATATTATTTCTATTTGTTTCCCCATTTCGCGATACCTCTGCATAAGGCGCTCCCTTTTAATAGAAGCGTGTGTGAATCCCACGGCTTGTAAATCTTTCTGGGTTTTTGCTGTGAAAGGAAACCTCCAAAATTCTGACTTTTTCCATTGCAGCGATATTTTTTTATGTTCCTCTTTCTTCCTTTTCCTTTAGCTGAACACTATACAAAGTGAACCACTTCTTTAATCTTTCCCTAATTCCCATACTGTTCTCTGGAACTCCTTGCATCTGTCTGTCTGTGAATTCACTGTGTCACTCCAAACTCTACGTCTTTCTCCCACTGAATAAAATGTACTAGCTCTCTGAACAAATAAGGTACTCTCTGAACAAATAAGTACTCTCTGAACTCCTTGCCTTTTCTCATTGAATTGAACAATGTGCTTCTCATAGATAATTGCTTTCTTATTTGAAAACAATAATTTGCTTGTAAGTTGGCTTTAAATATTATTTGTGCTGTATTTCCTCCAAATGATCAACTGTTTATTATTTGATTGGCTTTATATAATTAGCCTCAAATACTAGTTAATATATTGTTTGATTATTAATTATAGCTTCATTTTTAAATGCATAAGCCTGTTTAATAACCTATATTATAAAGATCACAAGTGAATTAATGTTAGGGCAGGACCCAGTTTGTAATAATCCCTTTCCCTCAAATTGAGGTGAGGATATCATCACAAAAAATTCCAGGAGGAGAATGGAATTTTCCATTTCCACTCCTACACTGCCAGTGTTGCAAGTAGGGCACAGTCTCTAATGGTAGAACACCCTGAGACAGGACTTTGATTTGCTTTGCCAGAATATTTTTAGGTAGGTATTTTTCCATGTGTTAACTAGACTACCAGGGCCCAAAAGAAGGCATACATAGATGATGCCCTACCAAAGTAGAATTCTCCGCTCCAAGTTTAATTAATTAATCTGGTAAATGTTCACGCTATTTCAGCATGTATTTTATTAGGTGCATCCGTTAGACAATTTATCTCTGTGGATTTTGATCTACAAGCAACCATGAGCTTCAAGGATGGTGAACCAGGTATAGATTCAATAACTGTATCTTCAAGTTGATTGAAAAAGACAAATGGAAGGCAGAGTCCTAAGTGTGAGAGACGTGCAGTTGTAAGTCTCCAGAACAGAAGAAACAGAAGAAATCCAGGCATTATTTCACTAGCAGTTCCTTCACCATAAAGATACAGGTTTTACTGCAGTTCTCTTAGGACCAACTTCCACATTAGTCAAAGAAAAAAATCACAGGTATTTTATATATTAAAGCCTGCATTTAGTCTCCCAAGAGAATCTGTGATAACTGTGTTGCTCAACATGTTAGATACAGTCACCCTGTTTCATTTTTCATATTTTTTGTAATAATAAAATGTACCTTGGTCACACTATTTGGTGGCATTTTGGAGAAAAATCACCAGCACTCAGAATCCAGAACCATGTAGGATAGAGCCAAGTTTTATTAGACCTCAGTGTCAAAAGAGGTTTGTTTTTTGTTTGTTTGTTTTTTAATATTATTTATCAGAATCGTAGGTTTGAAGGGACCTTATAGGACTTTATTGTAGGGTTGGAAGGGAACTTATAGGACTTTATAATTCAACTCCCTGCCCAGAGTAGGAATCTTCAGACCATCCCAGAAAAAAAGGTTGTCCAACCTTTGTTTGAAAATCAAAGGTTCTCAAACAACGAATACTTATAAGTGTGACAGCTGTACAATTCTTCCACTTTACCAGAGAGGCACAGCATATCACAGCAACCCTAAAGCTTTCCTTAGTTAAAACACATATGCAATTATTGTTTGGTGCTCATTTAGGAGCTTAGAGTTATTTTCTCCCCCTGGAAGGGATTCAGTCCAAATTTCTAAGGGCTATGTTCCAAGTGGCCCCATGTTTCTAACATAGTAATTTGGAGAGAGGCAGGGGTGATCAAATTTGGAAAAGATGCATGGATTTGCATTTTGCATACCGTTTTTAGATGGTCTAGTTCTCATTGCAGACAGTCAAGAATCAATTTGGAACAGGACAATTCTGCAAAAACTGCAATACTGTGGTATTTTTAGGGAGGCCTTTTTAATGATGGGCTATGACCAGCAGTCATGCCCTTCAGCAATATGCCCAAGATCAGGAAGTCCAACAAGATCAATCTGCCCCACACAGGAACATTTTCCTGAGCAACCAGCCCCTTTCTTAGGCCAGTGAGCTACCTACACTATTGTCCCTAAACTTCAAAGAGCACTAACTTTAGCCTACTTTAATGTCCTCTCTACTGTATGGTGGTTCTTGATGATGGATGGATGGATGATAGATAGAAATATCCCCAATGAGCTAAGATTGTGCCCTTGTGGAAAAGGATCTATTAAATCCATAGTCCACGTCCTGTTACAAAGATGGAAGGATCCACCTCATTTCTTACTTAACAAAGTACCTGGACAATTCTGATTTATTCTATGTACAGCTGTTATTATCAGACTAGAATTGCCAGATGCACAAGCTGGGTTTAGAAAAGACAGAGGAACTAGGGACCAAATTGCCAATATCCGATGGATAATGGAAAAGGCCAGGGAGTTTCAGAAAAAAGATCTATTTCTGTTTTATTGACTATTCTAAAGCCTTTGACTGTGTGGACCATAACAAATTGTGGCAAGTTCTTAGTGGTATGGGGATACCAAGTCATCTTGTCTGCCTCCTGAAGAATCTGTATAACAACCAAGCAGCAACAGAAAGAACAGACCATGGAACAACGGACTGGTTTAAGATTGGGAAAGGAGTACAGCAGGGCTGTATACTCTCACCCTACCTATTCAACTTGTATGCAGAACATATCATGCGACATGCTGGGCTTGAGGTATCCAAGGCTGGAGTTAAAATTGCTGGAAGAAACATTAACAATCTCCGATATGCAGATGATACCACTTTGATGGCTGAAAGCGAAGAGGAACTGAGGAGCCTTATGATCAAGGTGAAAGAAGAAAGTGCAAAAGCTGGCTTGCAGCTAAACCTCAAAAAAACCAAGATTATGGCAACCAGCTTGATTGATAACTGGCAAATAGAGGGAGAAAATGTAGAAGCAGTGAAAGACTTTGTATTTCTAGGTGCAAAGATTACTGCAGATGCTGACTGCAGTCAGGAAATCAGAAGTCGCTTAATCCTGGGGAGAAGAGCAATGACAAATCTTGATAAAATAGTTAAGAGCAGAGACATCACACTGACAACAAAGGTCCGCATAGTTAAAGCAATGGTGTTCCCCGTAGTAACATATAGCTGCGAGAGCTGGACCATAAGGAAGGCTGAGCGAAGGAAGATCGATGCTTTTGAACTGTGGTGTTGGAGGAAAATTCTGAGAGTGCCTTGGACTGCAAGAAGATCAAACCAGTCCATCCTCCAGGAAATTAAGCCAGACTGCTCACTTGAGGGAATGATATTAAAGGCCAGACTGAAATACTTTGGCCACATAATGAGAAGACAGGACACCCTGGAGAAGATGCTGATGCTAGGGAGAGTGGAAGGCAAAATGAAGAAGGGCCGACCAAGGGCAAGATGGATGGATGACATTCTAGAGGTGATGGACTCGTCCCTGGGGGAGCTGGGGGTGTTGATGACCGACAGGAAGCTCTGGCGTGGGCTGGTCCATGAAGTCACGAAGAGTTGGAATCGACTGAACGAATAAACAACAAAAAATGATTCAGTTTCTTTGAAGGTGGCCAAATTTTGCTATGCTATTTGTAAACCAGACAAACTTTGATTGCATCAGTGACTTAGCTGTAAACTATGCTGCTAATCTCTTTCATCTGCTGTTAACTTTGAATTCTGGTCAGTGACTGTACTGAAGTACTGAACTGAACTTTACTTACTTGCTAATTAATTCACCCAGTAATTGTTGCATAGTATTCAGCAAATTAGAAAAACAAAACACAAAATGACAGTAAAATAATAACAAAACATACCAAAATAAAGCCAGCAACAAGGGCTAAAACCACGAAGCATATAAAACAAAATGAAAAGCAGAAAGAAAAATAAAACAGTGCAAAATAATTCTTAAAATGCTTGAGTGATTTAAAAGATCTTCATTTAGTGCCAAAAAGATGGTTACTTCCCTGTGGAGTATTTCCACAGAATGGATGTCATCATGAAAAGTCCTCTCTTTTAGTTATCTGCCTTGTTTGGCCACATACTCATTTTTAAGAAATGATGGGCCACTTTCCTAAGTGTGTCAATACACTGTATTAATTCTATGTGAGTGCAGTGCATGGACTTCCTAGTTGGTGAGGTATGGACAACAGTATGCTGATCTGGAAGTCCACAAGATCAGACCTATTGCATCCTTCCTTTTTTACTTTCACAAATGCACAACTTACCTTTTTTTCTTTAATACATTTTATAAATTAATTCATGCTCTTTACCATATACTCTTCTTACATTCCAGATTGCTGCCTTCCATATACCATAGTCTTCAGCAGATGGATCCACAGATATTTACCTTTATCACTCATCATGCTTCTGATAAATTGAAACTTTATCTAAAGACTTCAGATTGGAGAATCTAACTTACTTGGAATAGCATGAATACCCTTGGGGTTAAACTTGGCTTTGGTTGCACTTCTGGCATACTGGTCAAAATGTGCCAAAACTGACTGGTTTCCCCCATATTGTTTTCATGGAATAATGAATGGGTACTGTACAACTAAGATTGGTACTCTAGTGTACACTTTCTCTATCTTACAGAAAGCATTATTTGAAAGTTTCAATCAGGAATGTAAGAAGGGTATATGGTAAAGGGCATAAGGTAAGTTGTGCATTTGTGAAAATAAAAAAGGAAGGATGCAATAGGTCTGATCTTGTGGACTTCCAGATCAGCATACTGTTGTCCATACCTCACCAACTAGGAAGTCCATGCAGTGCACTCACATGGAACAATTGTGCGCTATCCTGAATGAATCTGATTTGGAGAAAAGTTAATGGTTAGCTACTCTGAATTGATGAATGGAAACAAGATGAGAAAGTACATAGCAATTGATTGGATTATTTAGAGAGCCAAGAATGAATGAAAACTGTGATTGTTGGGTGAGTAGGTAGAAAAAAAAATGAATGTGAATTAAGCATAAGTCTACACATGGAAAAGCAATGAATCTAAAAGCATAACTGATTTGGTTGTTTAATCATTTAGTCACGTCCGACTCTTCGTGACTTCATGGACCAGACCACTCCAGAGCTTCCTGTCAGTCGTCAACACCCTCAGCTCCCCCAGGGACGAATCCATCACCTCTAGAATATCATCCATCCATCTTGCCCTTGGTCAGCCCCTCTTCCTTTTGCCTTCCACTCTCCCTAGCATCAGCATCTTCTCCAGGGTGTCCTGTCTTCACATTATGTGGCCAAAGTATTTCAGTTTTGCCTTGAATATCATTCCCTCAAGTGAGCAGTCTGGCTTTATCTCCTGGAGTATGGACTGGTTTGATCTTCTTGCAGTCCAAGGCACTCTCTGAATTTTCCTCCAACACCACAGTTCCAAAGCATCGATCTTCCTTCTCTCAGCCTTCCTTATGGTCCAGCTCTCGCAGCCATATGTTACTACGGGGAACACCATTGCTTTAACTATGCGGACCTTTGTTGTCAGTGTGATGTCTCTGCTCCTAACTATTTTATCGAGATTGGTCATTGCTCTTCTCCCAAGGATTAAGCGTCTTCTGATTTCCTGACTGCAGTCAGCATCTGCAGTAATCTTTGCACCTAGAAATACAAAGTCTTTCACTGCTTCTACATTTTCTCCCTCTATTTGCCAGTTATCAATCAAGCTGGTTGCCATAATCTTGGTTTTTTTGAGGTTTAGCTGCAAGCCAGCTTTTGCACTTTCTTCTTTCACCTTGATCATAAGGCTCCTCAGTTCCTCTTTGCTTTCAGCCATCAAAGTGGTATCATCTGCATATCTGAGATTGTCAATGTTTCTTCCAGCAATTTTAACTCCAGCCTTGGATACCTCAAGCCCAGCATGTCGCATGATGTGTTCTGCATACAAGTTGAATAGGTAGGGTGAGAGTATACAGTCCTGCCGTACTCCTTTCCCAACCTTAAACCAGTCTGTTGTTCCATGGTCTGTTCTTACTGTTGCTACTTGGTCATTATACAGATTCTTCAGGAGGCATACAAGATAACTTGGTATCCCCATACCGCTAAGAACTTGCCACAATTTGTTATGGTCCACACAGTCAAAGGCTTTAGAATAGTCAATAAAACAGAAATAGATGTTTTTCTGAAACTCCCTGGCCTTTTCCATTATCCAGCGGATATTGGCAATTTGGTCCCTAGTTCCTCTGCCTTTTCTAAACCCAGCTTGTGCATCTGGCAATTCTCGCTCCATGAATTGCTGAAGTCTACCTTGCAGGATCTTGAGCATTACCTTACTGGCATGTGAAATAAGTGCCACTGTTCAATAGTTTGAACATTCTTTAGTGTTCCCCTTTTTTGGTATGGGGATATAAGTTGATTTTTTTCCAATCTGATGGCCATTCTTGTGTTTTCCAAATTTGCTGGCATATAGCATGCATTACCTTGACAGCATCATCTTGCAAGATTTTGAACAGTTCAGCTGGGATGCCATCATCTCCTGCTGCCTTGTTACTAGCAATGCTTCTTAAGGCCCACTCAACCTCACTCTTCAGGATGTCTGGCTCTAGCTCACTGACCACACCATCAAAGCTATCCCCGATATTGTTATCCTTCCTATACAGGTCTTCTGTATATTCTTGCCACCTTTTCTTGATCTCTTCTTCTTGTGTTAGGTCCTTGCCATCTTTGTTTTTGATCATACCCATTTTTGCCTGGAATTTACCTCCAATGTTTCTAATTTTCTGGAAGAGGTCTCTTCTCCTTCCTATTCTATTGTCTTCTTCCACTTCTGCGCATTGCTTGTTTAAAAATAATTCCTTATCTCTTCTGGCTAACCTGTGGAATTTTGCATTTAATTGGGCATATCTCCCCCTATCACTGTTGCCTTTTGCTTTCCTTCTTTCTTGGGCTACTTCTAGTGTCTCAGCAGACAGCCATTTTGCCTTCTTGGTTTTCTCTTTCTTTGGGATGTATTTTGTGGCCGCCTCCTGAACAATGTTGTGAACTTCTGTCCAGAGTTCTTCTGGGACCCTATCTACTAAGTCCAGTCCCTTAAATCTATTCTTCACCTCCACTGCATATTCCTTAGGAATATTAGTGAGCTCATATCTAGCTGATTTGTGGGTCTTCCCTAATCTCTTTAGTCTGATCCTAAATTATGAAATAAGACGTTCGTGTTCTGAACTACAGTCAGCTCCAGGTCTTGTTTTTACCGACTGTACAGATGTCCACCACCTTTGGCTGCAAAGGATGTAGTCAATCTGATTTTGGTGTTGTCCAACTGGTGAAGTCCATGTATAAAGCCGCCTCTTAGGTTGTTGGAATAACTGATTAGATTGTGTATAATGAAATACAAGAGAATTAATTGAGAATACAAGAATGATGACAGGTTCTGAATGTGGAACTGACCATTATTTAACACTGATCAGTCAAACTTGAATCTTTAGGGGAAAAATGGATATGGAAGAAAAAGAAAGAAGTAAAATAAACTAGAATGAAGATATTTATTTGTTTGTTTGTTTGTTTGTTTGTTTATTTATAACATTTGTAAGGCCACCAACTCAGGGCAGCATACAAAAAGGAAGTAAAGAAATTAAAACCATGAAATATAAAAAACAGCACATAACATTAAAATAAAATAAACAATGACATATCAATCAAGGCTGAAGTGCAGTATAACTCTCCAAAGTGGAGATTCTACTCATCTTGGTTGAAAAGGTCTAGAAAAAGAGCCAGGTTTTAACCATCTTCCTAAAGGGGCCAACTGTATGTACATTATGTATGCTGGGGGAAAATTATTCCAAAGGACAAGGACACCACTGAGAAGGCATGCCTCCTGGGACCCATAAGATGACATTGTTTCAGTGAAGGGACCAGGAGTGTTCCCTCCCTTTTGGAATGTGTGGGATAGATAGATAACCTTGGGAGTAGGCAATACCAGAAATAACTGAATTCTATGCCAGGTCAGGCTTAAGTGATTGTCAGCACCTTGAACTGCTGGTTTATCCCCATTGTTCCAACTTGTCAAGATCCTCCCAAATCTTGATACTGTTCTGATAAGGTATTTAATCTCTTCCCATCTTTGAGTGATTTGCAAACGTAGTATTTTCTAACATATCATCCAATGTGTTATCCTCTCCTAAATATGTTGGACAACACTAGGCCTAGAACATGGTGCACACTCAATACTTCCTGCTTGATGCAGAGTCATTCTACACTCACTGAATATGACTGTTTGTCCAGCTCTGTATCCATCTAACAGTATCAAAGTCCAGGTCATATTTTGCCATCTTCTTCTAATAGAATCTCATAGGAAACCTTGTTCAATGTTTTTTCTGAAGTAATGGTACACTGTGGGAAACACATTTTCATGGTAAAATAAATGCATCATTTTATCAAAAAAGATCAGGTTGGTTTGCCATGATTTATTCTGTTTCTTTGTTTATTCATTTCAATTTATATGCTGTCTGACTCCCAACACTCTGGGCAGTACACAAATAAAAACATTAAAAACAGGAGGGCGGGTAAAAAATGAACAAAAATGAAGAATAAAAGATAGCAAGGATGACAAAAAAACAGAACAGGAATGAAAAGATGAACCCATACAATTCAAAGGGGGTTCATCTCACCCCTGCCAAAGACCTGGGCAAAGAGCCAGGTCTTCAAGGCCTTTTGAAACACCAGCTGGGGGAGGGGCATCCAAATCTCAGAGCAACCTCATTCCAGATGGCAGATGAGTTCAAGAGTTTTGCTAAGCTTCTCAGTACCAACATCAGACTTTTTAATTTTTTTTTAAAGATAGAACATTTATTCTTCTTATATCATCTAGTTGTATCTCCATCCATGATTTCTTATTTCTCAAAGATCACAAAAAGGCTTTGAGATGACATCTGCAAGCTCCTTCAAGACTCAGAAGGAATTACACTGGTCCTAGAGACTTCAGCTTAACCAGGTATTTCCACACTTTACCTTAACTTGTGTTCCTTTTTGTCAATTCTGCTTAGTTCCATTTGTATATAGTTCCTCTTTAGTGAGAACACCAAAACAAATTTGGTCTTCATGTTCTCCTAGCAAAGAACCCATCCCTTTCTTTTTATTTCTTTTTGCTACTGACAAAGCCAGAAGAAAGTCATTTTTGTTGATTCTACCTTCCCGTGCATGCCTAAGTTCCCTTTATGCTTTGGCCTTGATTAAATGAAGAGGCTTTGGATAAGAAGAAGAAAAAAAAAAGGAAAAAATGAGGATTAGAGGAAGATGTTGTATAATGTGTGTATAGAGAAAAAATAGCTTCAAAGAACGTAGCCAAAGGGGGCAAGGAATAGTTAAGATTAAATGAGGGAGAGAAAATGCAGAGTGAGTTTGATGGAAATGAAAAATATCCCTTAGTAGAATGTTTATTAAGATGGGGAAATGAATGGAAAAAAAATACGACGTATGTACTCATAGAAAGGGGATGAATGTGGTATGTGATTTCTTACAAGGAATGAAAGCTTGTCGGAAGGAAGGAAAACAGCTGTGTATAAGAACATACTTCTCTCTACTTCATTATATGGAAGTGAGTGTTGTGTGTGTAAAAAGAAACATAAAAAGTAACTTGAATGCAGGGGGGACGGGGCTCTTAAAAGGTGTGTACGGTAAAACAAGAAAAGTCAAGCTTACGAATGGAGAGTGTCATGAGTGCCGTTGAGCTAAAGTAATCAGCGCAATGGCACTCATGACAATGACAAGGAAATAGGTGAAGGGGTACAAGTTAAGTAGCCATCAACCCACAACGACTAACGGCTAACAAACAATAGATAAACGGATCACGGAGCCACCCAAGCCATCAGCAGCAATACCACGGGGATCGCCCAGCTGAAAGCAATCAGCAGAAGAATGAAAACCTGAGGATGGGCGATCCTGGAAACCCTCAACCAATGGCAGGGCAACGCATGGGACAAAGGGGGGTGACGTGACCGAGAGCGAGGGGGCGCTGACCGGCGCGGGGTATTTAAACCCCGCACCGGCGCGCTCCTGTCACTCTCAGCTTTTTTCTAACAACGTTGTACCTATCCTGAAATAAACCAGAGCCTGCTTTGCAACCCAGTGTCTGAACGTTATTCAGAGGTAGGCAGCGCATGACATAAAGCTGAGAGTCATCAACTCAGCCTCGCCGAGCCCCACCGGACGACAACGAGCCGCGGGAGGAGTAGACGGCGAGAAGACCAGCAAGATGAGGCCGGAACGGCGCGGGCAAGGAGGGCGAGCCGCGCGGCAAGAGACAGAGGAGGACCGACCGAGGCCAGAGGCACCGCGGACTCCCGGAGCCATGGACGCCCACCCCACCCGACCCGAGCCGCAGCTCCAACCCCAAGGGGAGATGGCGACGGAGGCAACCCGACCGCGGGAGGGAGCAGCACGACTTCCGAAACCAGCGGAGGACCCCGCGCCCCACATCGCACCCCAGCAACGGGCGTGGAGCGACAGCCCCACGGTGCTCGACACGGAGGAGGACGACGGAGACACCCATCAGACGGAGGAGGAAGCGGACCCGCGGCGGAGGGACGATGAACCCCCCCCCCCGAGGACGCGCCAACGGAACCGGCCCCAGCGGCGGTGCGGGCTGTGGACGAGGAGGCACGAGCTGAACTCGCGGCCATGCGGGCTCAGCTGACGGAACTCCGGACCATGCTCCAGGCGCTTATGCCCCCCGCGCCACCCAATGACGTCCCCGCACAAGCCTACACCCCGAGCGAAGCACCGAACCCACACGAGCCAGCGGAGAGCCAGCAGACGGCACAGGCGGCCGACACCACATCCCGGGAAGCGAGAGGCGGGGCCGCGCAAAACGCCCGGGCCCCAAAGGACTTCCCCATCTTCTTCGATGGGACCCCCTCAAAACTCTCGTTTTTCGTCACCAACGCTAGGGAGTTCATGGGGAGGCACGGACACTCCTATGACTCCGAGGCCGACAAGATCGGCGCCGTGGCGATCAAACTCCAAGACAGGGCGGCGGACTGGTACGTCCAACTGTACGAGTCCAGCTCCCCCGCCCTCGCCACCTTCCCTGCTTTCATCAACGAGATGAAAAACTATTTCGAAGACCCCCTAGCTAAAGTACGGGCGAAAAGCGCACTCCAGAGACTTAAACAGGGCGCACGCACGGTCCCTGACTACGCCCTGGAGTTCAAAGCCCTCGCGGGAAAGGTCTGCGACTGGTCTGAGACCACCCTGCTGGAAATCTTCAAAAAGGGGCTCAACCGCGACGTTCTCCAATGGGCCCTCTACCGCGACGACCCAGAAACGTTACACGGGTGGATCCACCTCGCGGGGAAAGCCGAACACGCGCACCGCACCTTCCTTATGACAACCACGGAAGACACAAACTACGTCGGGAAAAAGGTACCCGCACCACACGGGGGGATGGCCGGCCCCATATACCCAAAAAAGAAGTTCAACCGGGAGCCCTGCGGGAGGTGTGGCAAATTAGGGCACAAGACGGCGGACTGCTTCGCCAACCGACCGCCGACCAGCGCGCCCAAGCCCGCCCCGAAAATTAGCCCCAAACCACCCAACCCGGGGCCGCCCCCTCACCGCCGAATGACCGTGGCCACAGCGACACCGGAAGAGGGCTGGGACGCTTACTGGGGAGAAGAGGACAATACCGACCCCGACCAGCCGGCGGGAAATGCTCCCCGCTTGCCCTGAAACGCGTGGCGAGGCAGGCGGCGGGACAGCAACGCGAACCACCTCAACGAAACGACAAAAGCTCCGTAATATTGGCAGCAATTCAACTCTCTGCCGGCAACGGAGCCACCACGGCCGCGGCACTAGTGGACTCGGGGTGCTCAAAAAACCTTATCCACCCCGACCTAGTCGCCAAACTCGAACTCCGCTGCTTCCCCCTCCCCACGCCGCTGGCATTCCACCAGCTGGACGGCTCCACAGCGGGGGGGAAACCAGCCACGCTACAAACCGAGCCGGTCACCCTGCAAATGGGCACTCACACCGAGCGCACATCGTTCGTAGTCACGCCCATCGGACGGCCCATTGCAGTCCTGGGGATGCCATGGCTCGCGAAAAACAACCCGCGGATCAACTGGGCGACCCGCACCTTCACATTCGGCGACGGCGAGTATCGAGCACCAGTACCAGCTGGCAAAAGCAACCCCACGGTAGGACGAGCGGAGGCGACCACACAAGACAACGCCGCTACCACTGCAGACCTACCGGAACAATACGCCGACTTCTCCGAGGTCTTCGGAGAAGCAGAGGCAGACCAACTACCCCCCCACCGCAAGACGGATTGCCGAATCGACCTACTGCCCGACGTCCCCCTACCTAGACCAAAGATCTATTCGATGACCCCGAAGGAGATGGCAACCCTCCGGGAGTTCATCGATAAAAACCTAGACAGGGGATTTATAGAGCCAGCATGCTCTCCGGTCGGAGCCCCCGTCCTATTCCGGGAGAAGAAAGACGGGACCCTACGGCTCTGTACCGACTACCGGGGCCTAAACGCGGCTTCCCTGTCCAACAAATACCCCTTACCCCTGGTGAAGGACATGCTCGCCCACCTGTCCACGGGCAAAGTCTTTTCCAAATTGGACCTGCGCGAGGCGTACTATCGCATCCGAATCAGGGAGGGGGACGAATGGAAGACGGCGTTCAACTGCCCCCTAGGCGCTTTCCAGTACAAGGTACTGCCCTTCGGACTCGCGGGGGCCCCTGGGGTGTTCATGCAGCTCATCAATGAGGTACTGCATGAACATCTGTTTAAAGGGGTCCTGGTCTACATCGACGACGTCCTTATTTACACAAAAACATACGAGGAACACGTAACCTTAGTCAGGCAAGTCCTCGACAAGCTCAGAAGGGCGCAGCTCTATGCAAAGCCCGCAAAGTGCGAGTTTCACAAAGACCGCCTAGACTATTTGGGGTATCGAATCTCCGGGGACGGCATCGAAATGGACCCCGCAAAAGTCGAAGCGGTACTAAACTGGGAGCGGCCCCGCAACAGACGGCAACTACAGAGCTTCCTGGGATTCGCGAATTTCTACAGGTCCTTCGCCCGGGGGTTCGCTGAGATAGCCCTCCCCTTAACGGACCTCCTCAAAACCAAAGGGGTGGGGGACACCAGACGCGCCAAGAACCCAGGCACAGTGCTGAATTGGACTCCCGCGTGCCAGACCGCATTCGACAAGCTGAAAGCGCTGTTCACGACGGAGCCAATCCTCGCGCACCCGGACCCAGAACGGCCGTTCGTGGTCCAAGCCGACGCCTCAGACTTCTCCCTGGGAGCCATCCTCCTACAAAAAGACTCCACGGGGCTCCTGAAACCATGCGCCTACCTGTCAAGGAAGTTCTCCGAGACAGAGAGGCGATGGCACGTCTGGGAGAAAGAAGCCTTTGCGGTGAAATCGGCACTAGAAACATGGCGTCACCTACTCGAGGGAGCCACCCAACCATTCGAGGTCTGGACGGACCACCGGAACCTCGAGGCCCTACGAACGCCTAGACGCCTTAGCCCAAAACAGGTCCGATGGGCACAATTCTTCAGCCGCTTTGATTTCCAGTTGAAGTTCATGCCGGGCAAGAAGAACTTCCTGGCCGACGCCCTCTCCCGACTGCCCCAAGACGAAGAGCCCGCCCCAGACACCATTGGGACGGTCCTATCCGCCTCGCAACTGGGGATGGCCGTGACCACCCGAAGCGGCGCACGAAGGCAGCTCGACGCTACGGCGCAGCCGACGGCGGGACAACCGGCGACGGAAAGAAGGCAACCGCAACTACCAGGGGGAATGCGCACGGACCTCGCCGCCGCCCTCAAAACCGACCCCTGGTTCCTGGCAAACCCCAACAAGGTAACGATGGCGCAAGACCTAGCATGGGGGGAAGGCAGAATCTACGTCCCGGACTCGCAACGCCAGGCGATCTTGCATAGGTCACACGACGCCAAGCAAGCGGGACACTTTGGGTTCCTCAAGACCCTACACCTAACACGGCGGCAATTCTGGTGGCCCGCGCTCAGGCGAGACGTAAAAACCTACGTGGCGTCCTGCCCAACGTGCGCTAGGGCCAAACGGGCACCAGGCAAACCCGCGGGGCTATTGCAACGGGTGGCAGAACCCTCCCGCCCATGGGAGGAAATCTCTATGGATTTTATAGTGGACCTCCCACCCAGCCAGAAGAAAACGGCCATTTGGGTGGTGAAGGACTACTTCTCAAAGCAGGCCCACTTCATCCCCTGCACGTCAGTCCCATCCTCACAACAACTAGCCAAACTCTTCCTCATCCACGTGTACAGGCTACACGGATGTCCCGCACGTGTGGTGACCGACAGGGGCACACAGTTCACCTCCAAATTCTGGCGGGCCTTCTTGAAGCTGACGGGGACCCAACAGGCCCTGTCTACGGCTTGGCATCCGCAGACGGACGGAGCCACTGAGGTTCTTAATGCCACCTTAGAGCAATTTATACGATCCTATACGAACTACCACCAGGACGACTGGGCTGAACTGCTCCCGTTCGCCGAAGTCGCATACAACAACGCCGTCCACACGAGCACGGGAAAAACCCCGTTCGAAGTAGTCTCGGGGCGCGACTTCGTCCCCATACCGGAGCTACCTCAACCCCCGGAACCCCAGGTGGACGCCAGCGACTGGGGACGGAAGATCGCGGAAGCATGGCCAGTAATCACGGCGGCGCTGAAGGAGGCACAGGCTGCTTACAAAGAGCAGGCCGACAAGCACCGGCGCCAACAACCGACGTTCCAGGCGGGGGATATGGCCTATCTCTCCACCAAGTTCCTAAAGTCAACCCAACCCTCGAAAAAACTGGGGCCTAAGTACATCGGGCCGTTCCGAGTCACGCAAATAGTGAACCCGGTAGCAATACGCCTGGACCTGCCACACAACCTCCGGAGGCTCCACCCGGTGTTCCACACCAGCCTCCTAAAACCGGCAACCACCTCCCGATGGCACCCAAGCACGCCTCAGCCCGCACCGCTTATGATCGACGGGCAACAACACTTCGAGATAAGGGACATCCTCGACTCACGCAAGCAACGAGGAACCCTACACTATCTGGTCAGGTGGAAACACTTCCCCCACCCGGAATGGGTGGCGGCGCACAACGTTAAAGCGCCTGACCTGACCAGAGCATTCCACCGGGCATACCCCGACAAACCGCAATCAAGGTCAGCAAAACCAACCCCCCCCCCCGCAGGCCTCCCCCCGCCTCCCGTGCCCCAAGGGAAGGGGCCCCCCCCAAGCCCGCGACTTGGGTGGACCTCCCCCCCCCCGGGACTCACTCCCCCCGCCCCGGGCCCACGGGGTGGTGACAAACGATCGCCAGCACCCTCCCCCCGCCCCCTGGCCGCGGGGGAGTGGCAAGCAAGTCAACAGGGCAACCTGGGGGCAACGCCCAGGAGACACAACAAAGGCGACGCACTCCAAATAAGCAAAAAAGGGCCCTACCTGGAGCTGAGCAGCACCCGACCAGCCACGCCTCTCGCCTCGCCGAACTGAGCCAAACAAACAGGGTGTGGTTGGAGCATGCGCACGCCAGGTCAGAACCCGAGCATGCGCACCATGGACACACCCTGGGAAGGCACGTGGTAGAGGGAGGAGCAAAGGGAGGGGCGACAACTACTCCGGCGGGAACTTTGAAAAAAAAAAAAAAAAAAAAAAAAATGGCGTTTTGACAGCTCCATGGGGAAAACCCAGAAACCCGGGGGAGAACACTATTCGGAAAGGGGGCAGTATGTCATGAGTGCCGTTGAGCTAAAGTAATCAGCGCAATGGCACTCATGACAATGACAAGGAAATAGGTGAAGGGGTACAAGTTAAGTAGCCATCAACCCACAACGACTAACGGCTAACAAACAATAGATAAACGGATCACGGAGCCACCCAAGCCATCAGCAGCAATACCACGGGGATCGCCCAGCTGAAAGCAATCAGCAGAAGAATGAAAACCTGAGGATGGGCGATCCTGGAAACCCTCAACCAATGGCAGGGCAACGCATGGGACAAAGGGGGGTGACGTGACCGAGAGCGAGGGGGCGCTGACCGGCGCGGGGTATTTAAACCCCGCACCGGCGCGCTCCTGTCACTCTCAGCTTTTTTCTAACAACGTTGTACCTATCCTGAAATAAACCAGAGCCTGCTTTGCAACCCAGTGTCTGAACGTTATTCAGAGGTAGGCAGCGCATGACAGAGAGGGTCTGCACGTGTGTGGGCTGAATGCGAAGTGAAGGACCATACAAAAGAATCACACTGAGATGGTTTGGTCAAACACAGAGAATTAATATGGATCAGATTGCAGAAGAATACAGTATTTGAAAGACGAATGAAAGCGCTAAGAGGAAAGGGATATTCCCTCTGTGTACTGAAAAGTGGTTTGGCAATGAGAAAGGATAGTAAGTGGGACTTGCAAAGGAAGTGTGATAGCTCCTGATCAGGCTTCCAACCAGCCAGTAGGCATTCTCCTCAGGATATTTCATCCAATTCTCCTTCCATTTGTTTTCCCCACTGTTTTCCCAATAGTCAGCTGGCATTCCTAAGCACGCTAAGTCCTCTCTGAGCTATTTGGGGGGTTGCACTCTCTAGCGTTTTCATTTTCCCAGAAGATAGCCATGTATGTTCATGTGACAGTTTTTTTACAGTAAGAAGCAGCATAGACATCTTTTAAATAAATAAATAAATAAATAAATAAATACTCCTTGTCTCTGGACTCCCCTGGAATATTATGTACTGTATCTACATGTGAGCTTAGAACTGAGTTCAGTGTTAGCATACAGGATCTGAATACAGTGCGATCACTCAGCAGTTCCTAAAAGCATGGAGACAGTATCTTAAATTTATATGCAGATGTTTATCAGAAGTATGGGTCTACAGGGCTGTTGGTGTTTGGATTTTCTTATTTGTACAAGGCTGATTCTAGGCAAAGTAAGAATTCCTGAATTCTTCTACTTAGAGGTCTCTTGTTCTGGAACTTGGTAGATTTGCCTTGGCTCCACATTTCCTGACTTTCATGTTTTTTCTCTCCCCTCCCTAACTCTCCTCCGTTCCCCAATATTGTTCCCACTGCATATCTCAGAGGATTTACTGTGTTCCTTTATTTGATATTTTCATCTCACATTTAATTGTCCTTTTCACCTTTAAAATTCCTTTATCTGAAGGTGAATTAACTTTCCAGGTGATGGGCAGGCTGCCACATTTTTTTGCCCAGATAGTTTTTTTGTCAATTATGAGTTAATCTGAGACCTTTTATTTCAGCTCTTATTTGCTTCACAGATTCCCTAGGGTTTCCCATGCTTTCACAGAAAAAGAATAAAATCCTACCAAAAGGGCTTAGATGAGAGTGGAAAGTGAAGTAAATTTACCCATTTGAAACAGCAATGATCTCTGGCTGATTCACTTATTTTAAAAGTGTAAGCAAAATGGTGCCCTTCAGATTCACTGGTTGGGAATTATGGGAGTTGTATTACAACACATCTGTGGGGGTGAGCATCTGGGGAAGTACCCATCAATCTTTCTAACATATGTCACTCCCTTTTGGGTTTATTCATAATTCCTTCCTGTTGTATTTCCACAACTTGCAAATTAAAAGAAAACCTAATAAATCTCTCCCTCTCCCTTTCCCTCCCTCTCTCTTTCTCTCTCTCACACACACACAAAATACAACTTTTTTGTACTTATGCTAGGCTAAAATAACATCTCAGTGCCTATTTTTCCTTCAAAGTCACCTTTTTCATACAGATTCATATAAAATGCTTCTCGTTAGAATAGATTTTGTATAAAAAACTGCATCTTGAGATTTGGAGAAGTGCAAACCCCAAATGATACTTGCATTTTGATCAGTGCATTGCTACAGATTTGCTTTAAAATATTGACTGAGTTTAACAAGACATCATATTACAGTTGGCACAGTGAACACTGCTAAATATGTTGCATGTCATAACATTTAACTCCTCCTTAAATAAACTTGCTCATATTGATAGGTGGTTACTTCTGTTGTTTCTTTGTTCACTTTGTAGATGTTTTGAAGATTCATCACAGCAAGATACATTTACCACTAGCAACATCCGTTTGTCTAACAAATAAACATGTAAAATATTCCGAATCTTCATATCAGATGTACTGCTTTTAGAAAGTATCTTTAAGATGTGAAAGCATGTGGAGTCAGAGTAGAGTAATGATAGAAATGGTGGACTAGGGCTGAGAAAACTCAGGTTCAAGTCCAAATTCAGCCAGAGAAACTCAGTGAGAGAATTTGGTTCTGTCATTACCTCTCAGTTTAGCTTATCTCATATGATTGTTATTGTGATAAAATTGGAGGAAGGAGCATTATCAGCTCCAGAAGAAAAAATAGGATATGCATCTAGGAAACAAATGAAATGGATTCCCGGAGTTTTAACTATAAAGTACAATGCAAATTTATCACTATGGGCCTTCAAAGATTCTACCTGCTGATGCATTAGACCTGTACCAAGTAGGCTCATTACTTATAATTTTTCAGCATGCTACTGAATATAGATTTCTCTGCAGAATATAGATTTCTCAGTACTATTTGAGCTGAAAAGCACCTTGCCTTTTCAGCAGGAAATAAGACAAAAACAACAACCCTCAGACATCTTTGGTTGTTTGTATAATTGTGATCATATAGCCAAGGATCAATTTGCAAGTGTGGAAGGGAACATTAGTGGCTCCCAATTCCAAATTCAAGAACCATTAAATGGCCTTGAAGGCAAAGTATACTGCCTATCCTTGGAAGTGCATGTCACTGATGCACAAAGAGAGGAGAACAGTATTACAGCAATCCTTTGCTCATTCTTTCCACAAACTTGATATGAAAAGATACTGTTTTAAAACTATTCCTCTGATATATTTTCAGAATGGAGAGCTAATGACTCATAAAAATGAATGTTATTACTTGGGTATAGTAGCTGTATTTTCTATAAGGGTTTCTTTTAAGCATAAAATAGTAATACACTATTTATTCTCCTGTTCACCCCTGAAACATTCCATTAAACTAGCTGAAGTTCTTTGAACTAATTTTAAATGAGTATTTTTATCCTAGTAAAGTTCATTAAATCTCTTAATGCATCAATAGCAAGTACAGTAAATCAGTCCCAAAATTAATGCAAAAAGCTTTAAATTGTTCATCCTCTTAAAAATGGTTTAAAATGTGCTTATGCACAATAATAGTATCTGCAATGTATTCTCATTCAAATAAGTGATTTATAAAATTCCAGTACAGAGAGCTTTCATTTATTAGAGCTACTTTGGAAATAGAGAAGCATTTGCATTTCACTGATGTTTGCCATTTTACTTTCTTTGGCTGTGATTTAAAATAAGAAATATTCTACATGTAAACTGTACATATTTCAACAAGTTTCAGGAGCTAATATCTCAGAAATGACATTGTTTAGGTTCTTAAAGGATTAGAATTAGGAAATTAATATATTCTTTCTCTCTGGAAAGTTATGCTTATAGAAAGTTTTCAGTGGGGCCATAATTGTGGACATTATTTTAATATAATCTGATGAATAATATAGAAAAGCCTTGCGGGATGAAGCCAAAGGTCTATCTGTTCAGCAGTGGCTAGCCTAGGATGGTATTTTTACTTATTGTAAAATGTGATTATTTTAATACTACCAAGAAAGGAATGGAGGATTTCTTAAAGGTTTTAACACACAATCCAAAGTATATGTTCATTAATGTCTATGTGAAGGGCACCTTGAGATGTAAGTCTCAAATCATGTGTTGTTTCCTGGATATATAATGTCAAATGATGATAATCTGAACTGCTTCTTTAGTCTGATTGTCTTTGATTTCTTTTTCTTAAGTTTAAGAGAATGGTGAAAGCCCTAAATAAACTAAACAGGCATACAAAAAATAATTTATTGAATTGTTACTGTATTGTCTGATTTAATGTATCCAAATTTAAACAGACACAAGCTGGATACTTCCTATTAATGGAAATGGAGTAATAAGAATTGAATTGACATCCATCCTTTACCATTTATTTTTCACAGCCTAAAAATCATATACAGTAGCTTATCAAATCTTACAGGAAACAATGTCCTCAAAGAATATCCATTAAAGCCCTACATGGCATGGGACCAGGATATCTGAGGGACCGTCTCATCCCTATTACATCAACCTGCCCCACCCGGTCATGCAGAGAGGGCATGTTAAGGGCCCCATCTATAAAAGAATTCCATCTAGCGGTGTCTTGGAAGTGTGCCTTCTCTGCTGTAGCTCTGCCTTTTGGAACATCCTTCCCACAGAGGTCAGACAGGCCCCCTCACTCCTGGACTTCCAAAAAAGACTAAAGACCTGGTTTTGTCAGCAGGCTTAGAATGGGAGGGGGAATAGTTTTACCTGGGAATGGCTAGCGCCCTAAGTGATTTTGAGGGGCCTGTTACACTCACGGACTGATTAAAATCTTTTGCCACTTAGATTTTATTATATTTTTATTTTATGGTATTATTGTATTGGAATGGTTTTAAATTTTAACTACATTTTATTGTAAACCAGAGTACCCCATGAGGTGGAGATGGGCGGTGAATAAATTTATAAATTAATAAATTAATAAAAAAAATAAAAAAAATAAATGATTAAAACTACGTACTTCCCATGGTTTCATTTTACAAGGAGGTAGATGAACCCTCTGTGATGCTGAACTCATGTCCTCCATGGGCATTAGTATGCAGTTTTCTTGGGTGTGGTTGATCATTGCCTTCTTCTGGGATTTCAGGGTGGTCTCCCACCCAGGTACTACCCACCAAGTCTCATCCTGTTTAGCTTTTTTCAAGATTAGGATAGCACTTGTCCTTTTATTTTAACATTTTTTTTCTTTTCTTTTTTTCATGTTCTAGTGACACAATTGCTTTTATAAATATATTTTTGCCATTTCTTCTTCCTTCCCTGACTTTAGAGGGAGCATAATTTTGGGTAAAGAATTTCTGAAACTAAGAATGACATTCTCAACATTATCTAAGTACTTAACATCACCTTTTCAGCCAGATCATGTAAATATTCAGACTATTTCCTTCCCTACCAAGCCAGGAGAAAACCTCAAACAAAGAACTCTCTTTGGGCTTTGCTACACAGAAATAAATACCATGAATAATACAGGAACAGGGCCTGCACCTCACCCCCATTTCAAGCCTTCACACTTCAGTGGTTTTGCAGTTTAGGATGCCACAAATCTGATAATAAATCAAGTTTCCAAAGGAAACAAAATGTAATAAATTTCATCACTAAGTTGAGTCTTCTAGAATTCTATATATTAACAGAGCTAAATCCTCGCGAAAGATTTCTCAGGATGGTTTTGCATTAACTTCCTTTTTTCTTTGGTCTGCAGATATCTATGTATTGTATAAATAATGAATAGATAATAAATGTCTCAGCACTCCAATATTTTAGTGATCATCTCTGTAAGCTTGGCACAAGCCAACAGAGTCAGAAAGAAAGTCTGCTTCTAGTGCTTTAAGAAAATACCACCCAAAGTAAAATAAACCTTCAACATAGTGAGTCTTAAAATATTTAATGTTTCAAGGGAATGGTCTCCAGATTATAAAATATCACTCACTAAAAATGTCTTTTCACCAAAGTACTTTTCTGAAGGAAAAAAAAAAAAATGTTCCATTGTATTCCCAAGACACAGTCCCTCAGAACAAAATATTTTCTTTGATTTTTTTTTCTTTCATTGTTTTTATCTTGCCTATCCTTCCTGATCATTAACTTTATGCTGAGATTGCCTTGGCCAAATCTTGTGGAAAAAAACAAACAAACCCTCTCCATCTTTGTGTTCATCCCTAAGGAACAGTAATGATGAGTATTATCTCTGGCTACCTGTCCAATAACTTGAATGTACAAGAAATTAATAGCTCCATATGATTTCAAGGGTGTGTGTGCATAGATATAGCAGGTAGCAGCTCCTTCAGCAAAAGGGTGTGCAAATATGTTGCAATTCCAATGAAAAGAGAAGTATTTTAAGGTATTATCTCTCTCTCTTCACTGTTTCACACTGATAAGGTTTTAAAGCCTGTTTTATAAGGTTCCTTTCTGTTGTGATAGCAGCATTTCTGCAGTTCTACAATGAAATTAAAATGAAAGGTGTGTTTGAAAAAAAAAGGGAAATAGTTCAATCTACCAAGCAGAACCTCCATTTACTTTATATACAGTAGCAACACTAGAAAGGGGCACCTTTCTTTTTCCAAAGAGCTCATCCTTCAGCTCATATCTCCTTCCTGTTGCTCTTTCCTGTGGAAATTAGGATTAAATTATAAACTGTAAATTAAAATAAAACTATGATCCTAAGCAAGCTTGGTTGAAAGAAATCTCTATCAAAAAAAAAAAAACACAAGACTTCTTTTGAACAAAAAAATAATAATAATAAAAACCCAACCATTATTTGGAGTGAAAGGTTAATATGACATATTCCGTGTAAATCTAATGTGGAACAAAGACAAATCCTACCCATCCCTCCTGTCTCCTACATGGTTCTTAAAATGAAACATTACCACATTGACTTGGGCCTAAAACGTATTACTCCCCACTGCAGTTTGTACAGAATTGATGATAATATGTTTTGACCATCTAGTTCCAGTGGAACATAAACACATCAACCATACCTACCAGGATCTGAATCTGGTGCCACAGCTGAATGAACCGTTCATTACTCAGCATACCACATGCCATTCCATATACTCTGCTCCACCATGGCAGTGGGCAGGACTGTGATCCCTTCACAGTAGGCCAGGTCAAGAAACAGACATTGCAGAGGTTCCAGGAATTCTGCTTTAACTGCTGTATGGTATAATAACAGAATCTTGAAAGCCTGCCTAAGTTTCTCTCTGACACATCTTATACTACAGTAAACAAAAGTAAGGCAGGGTTATGTTGAATTTATTTGTCATGCTTGTTTTAGTCTCTGGACTGTGTAATCTTTTCTGCAACAGTCCTTTCAGACATTCACCATGGTCTCATTCCTCTGCAAGTGGCAGTTTCTTCCTAACACTCTTTTCTATCTCCTAAGCTGTCCTTCCCACTCAAAAGATGGAATGAAGCTTCCAGGTATCGAGCCAAATTATTGCCTTGTTGTAACAAAGTGTATCTTTATATGCAGAACTCTGCAGTTTCAATCCCTGGTAACTTCAAGTAGGAATCCTCCTCCTCCTCCTCCTCCTCATCATCATCATTATCATCTGCCTTGAAACGCTAGAGAATAACTGCCACAAAAGTCAACAGTATTGTGCTAGTTGGACAAATGGTCTAGCTGAGCTAAAGAGAGCTTCATGAGCTCCTCAAAGCCTGGCTAACTACATCACTTTCCTTTAGTTGTTGTTTATTTGTTCAGTCGCTTCCGACTCTTCATGACTTCATGGATCAGTCCATGCCAGAGCTTCCTGTCAATCGTCGCCACCCCCAGCTCCCCCAAGGTTGAATCCATCAACTCTAGAATATCATTCATCCATCTTGCCCTTGGTCGGCCCCTCTTCCTTTTGCCTTCAAATCTCCCTAGCATCAGCATCTTCTCCAGGGTGTCCTGTCTTCTCATTATGTGGCCAAAGTATTTCAGTTCTGCCTTTAATATCATTCCCTCAAGTGAACAGTCTGGCTTTATTTCCTGGAGGATGGACTGGTTTGATCTTCTTGCAGTCCAAGGCACTCTCAGAATTTTCCTCCAACCCCACAGTTCCAAAGCATTGATCTTCCTTCTCTCAGCCTTCCTTATGGTCCAGCTCTCACAGCCATATGTTATTACTGGGAATACCATTGCTTTAACTATGCTGACCTTTGTTGTCAGTGTGATGTCTCTGCTCTTAACTATTTTATCGAGATTTATCATTGCTCTTCTCCCAAGGATTAAAAGTCTTTTGATTTCCTGTCTGCAGTGAGCATCTGCAGTAATCTTTGCACCTAGGAATACAAAGTCTTTCACTGCCTCTATGTTTTCTCCCTCTATTTGCCAGTTATCAATCAAGCTGGTTGCCATAATCTTGGTTTTTCTGAGGTTTAGCTGCAAGCCAGCTTTTGCACTTTCTTCTTTCACCTTGATCATAAGGCTCCTCAGTTCCTCTTCGCTTTCAGCCATCAAAGTGGTATCATCTGCATATCTGAGATGGTTAATGTTTCTTCCAGTGATTTTAACTCCAGCCTTGGATACCTCAAGCCCAGCATGTCGCATTATGTGTTCTGCATACAAGTTGAATAGGTAGGGTGAGAGTATACAGTCCTGCCGTACTCCTTTCCCAATCTTAAACCAGTCCGTTGTTCCATGGTCTGTTCTTACTGTTGCTACTTGGTCATTATACAGATTCCTCAGGAGGCATACAAGATGATTGGTATCCCCATACTGCTAAGAACTTGCCACAATTTGTTATGGTCCACACAGTCAAAGGCTTTAGAATAGTCAATAAAACAGAAATAGATGTTTTTTTTTCTGAAACTCCCTGGCTTTTTCCATTATCCAGCGGATATTGGCAATTTGGTCCCTAGTTCCTCTGCCTTTTCTAAACCCAGCTTGTGCATCTGGCAATTCTCGCTCCATGAATTGCTGAAGTCTACCTTGCAGGATCTTGAGCATTACCTTACTGGCATGTGAAATGAGTGCCACTGTTTGATAGTTTGAACATTCTTTAGTGTTCCCCTTTTTTTGGTATGGGGATATAAGTTGATTTTTTTCCAATCTGATGGCCATTCTTGTGTTTTCCAAATTTGCTGGCATATGGCATGCATCACCCTGACAGCATCATCTTGCAGGATTTTAAACAGTTCAGCTGGGATACCGTCATCTCCTGCTGCCCTGTTATTAGCAATGCTTCTTAAGGCCCAATCAACCTCACTCTTCAGGATGTCTGGCTCTAGCTCACTGACCACACCGTCAAAGCTATACCCGATATTATCATTCCTATACAGGTGTTCCATATATTCTTGCCACATTTTCTTGATCTCTTCTTCTTCTGTTAGCTCCTTGCCATCTTTGTTTTTGATCATACCCATTTTTGCTTGGAATTTACCTCCAATGTTTCTAATTTTCTGAAGAGGTCTCTTGTCCTTCCTATTCTATTGTCTTCCTCCACTTCAGCGCATTGCTTGTTTAAAAATAGTTCCTTATCTCCTCTGGCTAACCTCTGGAATTTTGCATTTAATTGGGCATATCTACCCCTATCACTGTTAGTTCCTTTAGTACACATATAAAAATCAGGAATGCAGACAGGAATCACCACAATAACTGCTGGCCACATATATCCAGCGTAATACAACCCCCTAAAAATAATGTCTTGATTTCAGATTAATCACTCATTTTCTCCTTTGATTGCCACAGCAATCAATTTGACGAACTAGGAAACAATCCTAGCATTGTCTAGATCTAGAGCTGCTTTAGTTTCATCAAGATGATTATACAGTTCCATGTGACTCAAATCAAAAATTATGAAACAGGATAGCACTTGGGGTGATGATGTAACTGGGCTTTATTTTGTTGTACTTTAGTGCCATCAATTAAACAACCAGGGAGAGTACTGCAATTATACTGCATTTTACCTGTCAAGACTAGGAAACGTGAGGAACTAATAAGGCCCTGGTTGGTTCTGGCTTTGTATAACTATTCCAAAATTGGTTCTTGAATCTGAGCAACATCTAAATTGTTTAACTAACCCTGACTCATCTTCTTCTCTGTTCTCATTCATAGTGATGAGACTACTCTCACATCATTGATTGCAACTTCAACGTGTTAAATCAGGAGCAACAACCTTTCAGTGACAGGAGGCCATGCTTTACAATTTCAATTTTGTTTATTTATTTATTGACAGGAATTTACAATTGGCAATGTGAGTATTTATTGGCAATAAATATATCATCGGAGTAGATGAGAATTAGACTTCTGAGGGGTTAGCTTCAGGGGACTACGGTGGATATTCTTCTATGTTATGCTGTATTTAATAGAAACAATATGTTACAAAAGCAGTTTGTTTTTCTTTTTTGGCAAAAACTGAAGAGCAGTGGGTTGAGAACCATATGTGGCCTGGGGGCATGGATTGTCCATGACCATTCCAGATTCTGACTTTTAGTTTTTCATGGACTTTTCAGATTGTGCCCTGAATCCTCTATTTTGTTGATATGTCATATGTTTCCTTGAAACATGGTATGTTTCAATTTAATTTTAAAAAATCCCCAGTCTGCAACATCATCATACTGTAAATATTTAGCTGCCTCATGAAGTAACTGATGCTGATAGAAACTACACATACTTCTTATTTGTTCCACATGCAGTTCAGCAAAACTCTAATCTGTGTTTTCACTTCCTCCAGATAATTTTTATTTCATTTCCTTCAAACAATGACTTTCCTGGAGGCAATAGGTGGCCCATTTTTTTTTTTTTTGCTTCACAGTTTTACTTTCACTTTCTCCTTGAGTTCTATGTAATATTTACAAAGTTATGCCTCAAAAGAATTAAGTGTGACATGACAATCTTTGCTTAACATTCAAACTGCAGCAAAGAGTCTAAAAATGGTTGTTTTCCTGGGCTTCAGACCTCGGGTAGTATCCTCCCAACAGTTCTTATCATGCTCCACTCACAGGATAATCTAATGCCTGGTGACTATTATTGCATATGAGTGCAGTATCTCATAGTGATACATCCCATCAAGAGCAAATTACTTAGGAAAGCAATAATTCACTCAAAATTAATGTTTTATCAGTTAGATCAGAACTTACAGTAATGAGCCATGTTCTGAACAACTCCATCTCATACCCCAGCCCCATCCTGGTGTCAAAATATTTAGTATATTCTGTGTAGACAATATGAAAGAGTTGGACCAGGGTAACTTTCAGTATTGCCATATGTTTTCTCTAGTTCAAGTATTATAGGCCTTTAGATGCAATCCAATGAGCGACGTCTTCATGTTTTCAGGACAAATCTTGTGTAGTGGGTCTTCCAAGGATCCGAGACCACATTGCAAAGTTGATTTAGCAAGAGCAGTGCAAAAAAAAAAAAAAAAATTGATAAAAGACTGGCCAGTCAGCAGTTTAAACTGACATCTATCATCAGCTGACTAAATAACTTTAAGGAAAGCCTTTGTCTTTTAAAGCTTCCACTGGCCTAGGTAATAAGTGGATAATGGTAGTGGCCTACTTTACAGTGTTTTGTAAAGATGTACTGTAAAGATAAGAGCCTTCAGAGAAGTAGCATTTCACAAATATTAAGACAGAGGAAGGCTCAGAGTTAGAAGAAAGGATGCCCACTTTTGCAGTAAGAGTTCCCTCTCCCTTTCAGCGTATACATTTTGAAAACAAGTTCTGGAGGGCAGGGGGACTCCAAGTGGGAGGGGAATTCAGCTTCGGTCTTCTGCTCACCAAAACACCTCATTGTATTGTCCCTTTAGACCTGTTCCAACATCATCTTATAATTATTATGTCTTAAAATGTACAGCAGTAAACATATTACCAAGTATCTTATTTTCTCTAAGTAAAGTAACAAACCTCATTTCAAGTAACTTGAAGCTACTCCCCCTGCCAATTTTATTTCTCCTAAGTCTGCCAATATTACCTTTATGTCTGTCTTATCTGTCTTATGCTCCAGCCAGGCATCTAAACATCCATCTTTGCCAGCCAGTGAGGACTGATCATTTGTAATGAGTCCATGAGAATAAAGATTTCAGATACTGATGGTGAATGCCACAAGCAACTACTGAAAGCTGGAAGCACTTGTTTGATTTTCTAGCCTGCGCTTTGATGAATAAAAAAAAAGGAACTGTGTAAAATATTGAAATACTTACAAGGCAATACTGTCTGAGATACTTTCCTCTGCCATGAAAAATTTGTCACATTATGTGATTGAAAGTTAACATAAAAATCATCAAAATTATGTGTGGGCATGTGTGTGTGTGTTTTTAAAAAAACATAGTAATTGAGATTCCTAACAGAAAGGTTTTCTACATGGTGAACATATTCAGAGGTATCACTGATCACCTCAATCAAGGAATTCTGAAAATACTATGGGCTTCCTAAATTAAAAGAGCTCATGGTTCATGAAAACAGGAAGAGCATATTAAAACTGAAAGAATTTCCAACAATGTAGATACAAATAAACATCTTTAGAGATGCAGATCTTGATAGTTTTGCTTTATAAAATAATCAGTGGATTTTTGCAGTTATTTTAACAAAATATTCAAGAGACTAGAAAGAAGAAAAGTCATATATAAACATCTTAGAAGAAGACTTAGTGTAGACTAAAGAGGGATTGTGAATTGAGTATTTGAATGAAAGACAAAGAGAGGGGGCATTTGCAAGGAGTAGTTATTGTGCCTACACTTTGGGAAAGAAGTCTAAAGTTCAAAACTTGGAAAACAAAGTTGCTGCTGACAAAATAGCAGTAAAAAAAAAATGATTGTAGAAAGGTTATTATCTGTTTTACCCTAAGATTGAAAATGTGGAAAGTTACAAACATCTGAAAATGGTTCTGTGCTAAACATTCCTTCTTCATTCACCTTATTCATGAAGATGATTGAGCAAATTAAAGAGGAATGAATGGAACTAAAGCATGATTGAATTGTACTCCAAATTAAAAACAACAACAACACAAATACAGTGAAATATAAAGATGGAGAACAGCCCCAGTGCACATTTCACCACTGTAAGGGTTGTCTTTGCTTATTCCTTCTTCAAGAAAAAAAAATCATTTTCCCATGCATTTTGCATGGTGAAGTGACCCAGAAACATCAACCACATGACCATACATGGTTGTGTGGTCAGATTATTTCTTTTGGAGAAAAAAACAAGCAATTGTTGGCACCACTCTGGCCTAGTAAGCATAGGGAAGGCTCTTTAAAGATCCAACCCCACCCCAAATACAAAGGATGGCCAAGTTATGGTGATGTCTATTTATTTATTTATTTATTCATTCATTCATTCAATTTGTAAAGCCACCCATCTCAACAAGTGACTCTTGGTGGCAAACAATAACAAATAAAATGAAATAAAAACAATTACATCCTAAATACAAAAATTAAACACAAAAATTAAAATACATAGCAGTTGACAAAAAGCAACACAGTCAACAGTGCTAATGCAGCTAGGACATAGGTCAGTTCCCACACTTGGGGCTCCAGGCCTGGTCACAGAACCAGATCTTTAGTCCTTCTCTGAACGCTCCAAATTTTAAACAAATTATGTTATTCTTCAAGAAAGATGTTTGGAGCTGAAATAACTGAAATGATATTGAAAATAAAAAGAGATGAATTTCTTAAATCTAAACTATTTTTTTCCAGATTTCTTATATAAGGACTTATCTGTGATACATATCAATATACGAAATAACTATAACCCAAAAGGAAGTCAATGTTTCATGTTGTTCAGATAGGCAGTTGATGTAGACTCCAAAATGCTGATTAGGCTACAAAAATACCAGTACATACCTATATCTTATTATCCTTCAGTCTCTGGGACCCTTCTGACTTTTTACATTAAAAAAAAAAGTTTATTTAAAAAGCACATGAAACTCGCATGCCACAATGCAAAGTGTGCTGGAATCATCTGTCTTTCCAAAAACATACCTAATGATGAATGGCTACAACCCTGTGATTTATTTGGAAGTGTGTCCATATGCTCAGGAAAAAAAAAAAGAATGGGAGAATAGGGAGATCCCATAGAAAGAGGTATTAGATTATGTGGCAGGTAGCATTTCACAAAATTGGTTCTTTGTAACTAATAGCTAACTTTGGCTGATCTCAAACAGATGAACATGGTTAATATTTGGATAGAAGACTACCAAGTAAGGCTGTAGATGTAGAATTGATAGGAAGGAGAAAATGGAAAGCCATTTCTATTTCTGTGTACTTGTTTCTTCATAGCAGCTATACAGTAGGATACGTGTAATATACTTGTACACACACACATACTCACCTATCTTTGGCATGTCTGAACTAAAGGGGAAGGGAAAATTGGTATTGGATTTGAGAAACAATGATAGCTGTCATTTGATGAATGAAGCAGTATGAAGATGGAGCCATCCTGCTGCGAGGGGAAAAAAATGTTCTTGTTTATGGGCATATATGTGTGACTATATGTGAGGAATATGTTTTTGTTGTTGTTGTTGCTGTTGCTGTAAAATATTTTATTGTTTTTCAAATACTTTATTCAAGTATGTGAGAAAAGTAGAACATCTCAGACTGTTCTTTCATCTAAAGGACCACAACCCTACTTGTAGAGCAAGATGAAACACAACATAAATATGAATCTTATATCAGGGAGAATAAGAGTAATTTTGCTTTCTCTGAAAAGAATACATTGGAATAACAGTGGAATAAGGTGATTATATTGTTGTCTTTTATTTGCTGTTAATTTATACATTAAGTAACAAGAAATGAAAGACAACAATATAATATAACGGTCCAACAATATAATATAACAGCCCAAATATAAAAGAAAATTATGCGGCAGGCAATCCAACTTTTCCAAAGTCCTTCTGAGTTGCAGCCACAAGAGATGGCTTTTTTTTTTTTCATTTTCCATGTGGTTGGGTTCCCCACCCCCTTTAATAAAATCCCTTCTATGAAAAGTATGAGCATCCTGAGGATATTACTATGTTCCTCAAAATGCTAAACACAGTGTTGTGCCATCTTGCTGCAAGCTCCTTCCCTTTTGTACATGTTCCCCCCACCTCCCACTCCCCTTGGACATTATTGAATAATAATAATAAAAAAAAATGTTACAGGCCTAAATTCAAGCTAAGGGGAATATGTTTCTTACCCATTCATACTCAACATACATACTGTACAGAATATCCTGTTTGGGACTTTGTCAGGATTAGGCCTGCAGGCTTTCTTCCAGAAGCTTCTGGACTCATTTTGTTATCTATTGGCAGAGAAGCACTTTTAATTCATCTTAATACTCTTCAGCCTGTCAAGGGCAATAATTAGAAATGTCCTGTTAAACCATACCATGTACTGTGTTTTCTTTTCATTCAGCAGCTTAAAGAACCAATGAAACTTTCCAACATCTGGCATAAATGTTTTTTATAACTACAGTACCAGTTATGACTAAAACTTGACAATATATTCCTTGTGTAAGTCAACAAGAATATCAAAAACTCCAATATTATTTTTACCTTAGTTATTTCTATAGATGCATCATTTCTTCCAGTGGATTAGTTACAACTGAATGAGACTCCTACTCCCAAATTCCCAGGCAGAAATGTGAAAATTACAGCCCTAGCACTTTAGAGTCTGGGAGTTTGCTATCAGACTCACAGTGAACTCCCTGTGATTGTGACAACCACAACTGACTTAGGATCCTTGAGGTTCCTCCTGGATTCAAACCTTGTTCTTGAACAGCGGATGGAGTCCATGGCCATGAGGGTTTTTGCTAAGCTTTGGCTGGTACACTAGTCATAGCCCTATGAAGACCTGGAATTCTTGATGATACTAATTCCCACCCTTATTACATGTGATTGGACTACTGCAATGCAGTCTACATAGAATTGGGAAGCTACAAGTGGTACAGAATGTAGTAGCCAGGCTGCAAGTAGGAGAAACTCACTACTGTAAAATAAGATCTATTATGCAGTTACTGCCCTAGTTACCAGTAGGCTTCTAGGCCCAATTTAAAGTGTTGGTCATCGGCTCTAAAGCCTTATCCTGCATGGCACCAAGTTACATTAGGGACCACTTTATCCAATATGATTCTTTATCCAATATCCTGTGAGGTCATATAGGGATGATTGTTTAAGTCTCACATCTGCAAAAGGTGAAGGGCATGAACTAGAACACAAGTCTTCTCTGTGGTTGCTCCCACATTATGGAACATGCTGCCCCCAGAAATGTACTCAGCCCCTTCACTCTTGGCTTTTTGGAAAGTCCTGAAAATCTTTCGTTATAAATAGGCATTTAGCATCTTTTTGTGTGGGGGGGGGGGACAGGGAGGGTGCCTTCAGGTCTGTTGTGACTTCTGGTGATTACATGACACACCCCTACATTTTTCTTGGCAATATTTTTGGAAATGGGACAGTTTGGCTAGCCCAATGTCACCCAGCTGGTTTCCATACAGGTTTCCCTACTCCCAGTTCACCTCCTTTACCACTGGACCAAAGGCAACAATTTGGCAACCATTTCAGACACATTTTCAGTGAGTGGTATTCATTTTTTTGAAAAATTTAAATACATTTCTGAAAAGGTAGCACTTTTGCTTAACCTCACTATTAAAGATGCTTCGTTAAAGACAACACCTATCTAACCTTGATTGATCTTAGAAATTAAGCAAGGTTTGACCAAGTCATGGGAGTCATAGGGATCAATGGCTATTAGCCCTGATGGCAGTGTGATTACCTCTGAAAGCCATCTGCTGGGAGACTAGGGGCTTCCTTGTGCAGTAGGTTGGCTACTGTGAGAACAGACTGCTGGTCTAGATGGACCAGGGATGCAATCCAGCAGGGTACTGCTCATGTTCTTAAAGTTGGTACTTGGAAGGGGACCACTAGGGAATCCCAGGCTGGAAGTCCAACATCCCAGATGACAGCAAAGATAATCCCTTTCTTCAGTGCTTTTAAGAAAACTGTCTGGATGCAATCCTCACGGATCTCGTTAGCGAGGAGGGTATCTGTCAGATCCCCCTGATCAAAGGTTTTACAAAAAACCCTTATTGGAGCATCTACCATCATTTCCTTCTCCAAGGAAGGGAATCCATGTCGCCAGATGGGAGGGGGTGTGAAGTTGGAGTGTGAAGTGGTTTATTATGGCTATGGAGGACATCAAGGACACGGGGTTGAGATATGCCAGGAATACCATCTGGATGGGAGGGTGGGGTGACATGGTTTCATGGGAAAGGGGACTAACTAAGGGAATGTAGTTTTTAAATTAGGTTTGAGCGGGAAATCTTTATTTGCATCTTGCCTTCTGTACCGTTCATCACGCTTCATTAAAACAGTTAAAGGAATCCCAGCCTCCTGACTGTGATTGTGTGAATGCTCGAATGATCAGGTGCTGACAGTATCTTTCCTTTTAAAATGTATTCCTCTATTAGAACAATTTATACAACTGCCCAATTGATGTGTGACTCAGGGTGGCTTACAGGATTAAAAACATGAAAAAGACAATAAAATATGATAAAGCATATGGCATCATAGACAACTTCAAGCAACCCCAAACACTCAACAACAGCCATGTTTGTTGTAAAACCCAGTGCTTACCCAACTCAGTGACTGGGGGAAGAGCCAGGTCTTCAAGGTCTTCCAAAAGGCAGGCAAGGCCAAGACCATGAGAATCTCAGGGGGATCTCAGCTTTTCAACAAGGCAGGTGTGACATCAGAAAAGGCAGGTTTCCTGGGTTCTACCAGATGACACTATTTAAGTAACAGGAACTGGAGCATGATCCCCCTGTCAGATCTTATTGGATGGGCAGAAGTCATAGGAGACAGGCAGTCCCCAAGCCCTGTGCCATTTGGTATTTGATATTGAAGAAATTACAGTTGATACATAAAGGTGTGCAACAGTAATTCACACACGTTTGTTAGACCTGCATGTCCCAGGTCATCCACATAGGGGTGAGGGGTGGGGAGGCATTTCCACGTAGGAGCCGCCCTTCATCAGATATTCCAGAATCTGCTGGATTTGCAAAACGTATAACAATCAGATAGAGAAAACACAGCTTTATTCATTTGACACATTAATTACATAAACTTCTCATCTTCTGTAAGTTTAGTCAAATGTTGGGTTTAAGCTATATTTTATTTTAATGGCTCTATTTTGTAGCACTCAGCTGGTTTTAGATTGCCAATAAATTGTTGTTTGTGTTGCTTCTGGAAGCTTCTCCTGATTTTTTTTTTTTAATCAACACAATAATTCTCCCTATGCTGTGACACCATAACACAAGGTATGGCAAACTAAGGGAATGAATTGTGTTCCACAGTGCTTTCCTTATCAAGCGTTTAAAGCAATATGTCTCTTCCTCAGTGTCTTTACTAAGTTCATTATCCTTCTCCCCTGATTATTTCCTCTCAAGGACATACTGATTGCTTTGGGGATTTTTTTTTTAAGTGGCACATTTACCTTTTGGTCTCTCTAGTGTGGCTTCCATTCCTCACCTGTCTTTTCTTTGTTACTTTTTTCTCAATTTAATTCATGTCAGACATCTCTGCGATTAATTTGAATGAGAGAAACCTCCAAGATTGACTGTTTGGTACAAAGGAGATACAATATTGTTTGTCTGTTTGTTTGTTTGAATCATGCCCTGTATTTAAGTGCAACTATGTAGAAAGGAAAATTCATGGGAAAAAAGCCATACTGTTTTTACAGATGGACAAACCTGTCAATTTTGTTTTCTCCTTCAATCAGTCTTTCAAAAAATGAAAAGAAAGAAAATACTACATTCTATACTATTTGTAAAGAAATGTGCAAATTCTGGGACATTACCTTGAAAATAAACTAAATGAAATCTTCACTTATTTTCACTGATCAAATTAATTAGGTACAACTGTCCCATTTGAAAAGAAGATTACCATTATATCTGCCTGTCATTTAACTGTAAAACCTAATTTAATACAGAACGATGAAAGTAAAGGCAGGAATTCAAGCCAGACTTCCAAGTACTAATCTAAGGGACTTCCTGTTCTTAGGCTATGAACACATGCAGAATTTTGCTGGTGTACTGTTAGCACTCTCACAAAATGGCTTCCAGGAGACGTAAACCGCAAAGTACCAGTTTTGCAAAATGCCACCTATCATTCCCTGTCGCCCCTTCACCCACTGGCACTATTACTCCTGCTCACCTTTGTCCTCTTTTCAGGGAAGGTAGGCACATGTCCAAACAAAGCTCTGATCTGCAGTTCCTGTTATTTTTATTTCCTAAATACAAAATTGGAGTTGAGTAACATGCCTAGAAATAAAGAATGGGCTAAGGTTGGCACCTTAGCCCATTCTTTATTTCTAGGCATGTTACTCCATGCCAGTTTCTTCACACAGAGAAAGAGAGACAGAGAGGTCAGGTTAAAAACAAAAGGCAATATATGAAGCAGAGTAAATGGCAAGTAGAAAGTTTTGCTTTTGTATAAACTAGATCACTGTTTCTCAACCTTAGCAATTTTAAGATGTGTGGACCAACTCCCAGAATTCCATGCTGGCTGGGGAATTCTGAGAATTGAAGTGCACACATCTTAAAGTTGCTAAGGTTGAGAAACACTGAACTAGATTTATAAACTAGATTTACCCATATTTCATTGTCTTACCTTTCTTATCTCTTACCTCCAGCTCACTATTTCTTTCTCCCTTTCTGCACTTTGCATAACAGTACTTAATGTCTACTCCAACCAGTACCAGCCTGATTAGATCAGACAAAGAGAACCTATTACTGATCCCTCATTTTCCAGAAGTTCAAGGGGCTCAAGCGAGAGTGTGCTGCTTTTCCATGGCAGCACCGATGCTGTGGAATAGCCTCCTGGTAGCGGTTAGGCTAGACTCTTCCCTGTTAATGTTTCAGAAGCTTTTAAAATCAGAATTTTTTTTAGAGAGCCTTCCCCTGGTTTTATCATGCCATCTTTACTTTCTATTTTTATTGTTCATAGTATCACATGCTGTTGTGCTAATACCACTTACCCCAAAAGGGAATGGTGGGATTGTATCTCAGAAAGGACAAGAATGATAGTTGAGTGTAAGCCTTGCAAGGTAATCCAGACAAGAGCCACACTCAAAAGTACTGGCTCTAACTTTATTGTAAGGTTGCATTAACAGAATCTTGCAAGTCTGAAAGTACATCTCTCCCACCTTGCCTTTACAGTCCAAAAAACTAGGGAGGGTCCCTTCTGAGACATTTACCATGCCCCCATGCCTTCTGCAGGCTCAGCTGCCTCTTATCTGACTGTTGTCTAGTCTGTGGCTCTTCCACCTGTCTCCCAATGTCATTCCCACATACCATTACAGAGAGGTATTTATAGACACATGCCTTCCTCAGGCACTTTTGGGAACTCAAAGGTAAGCAGAACAAAACAGAACAATCTGTCCATTTCACCTTTCCCTGTATTCATTAATACATGCATCCCATTATTACTACATGATCCAGGTAAGAAATACGAAGTTCTGAGGAAAAAAATAACCAAACAAAATCCTCACTCATTACTAAGCTAAGGGTAGGGGGTGGGGGACTCACTATGCTTCACATTAATAACTGTGTACCTCAAGTGAATTTACAAAAATGTAATAGTTTACAATCCTATGCATTTTTATTGCTTATGCCTAGATAGTACTGTGGTATATATCCCTGAGGAAGTATGCATAGATTGCATCATAGATGGCTAATTGTGTTTATAATGTAAATTCATTCCTGTACTTTCTTTTCTGTGATTACTATTGTTAGCAAGGGTCTGCAGGATCTTAGTCATAATTTACCAATTTTAGCTTCCATAAATTGATTGTGATTACACTTGTGCAGTGGCAGTACTGCATAATAATTCAACATTTGGAACAAAGAAGAAAATGAACATCAGAAACACACCATTTTATCAAACGGAACTTTAGGATTCAAAAACTATTTCTAACAAGCTAGACTAACTAATGCACAAAAGCACAGGGCAGCATCCATGCATGCCAGAAGCATATCAGATAAAAGTTATTTTTATGTAGCTTCACGCTGTAGGTTGAATGTCTGAAGGGACATAAAAATTGGCTTGCTGTCCCACTCCTGGCCAGTTTACATTCCTAGGTTTTTGGAAACAGAATAAATGGTCACTTGGACATCAGCAGGGAAAATAATAATTACCCATGTGCTGTTCCTACGTTAGACTCATGTGCTCTTGAGCTCATCCTATGTTGTTTCTGTCCAGTGAAAAGTGATGGAAATTTGGTAGAAATCACAATCTTATGTAATAAAAAATAACTGAATAGCAGTAAGTGAAGTGAGATAATTTGGGAGGATTGTGTAAAGCAAGTAGTGAATTGATCTGCCAATAATTAATGGCTGTATGAAATCTGAAATAAAAAAATGAAATCCCAGCTTGCAATGATTTCTGCAGTCATTTCTAGAGGAATTAGAATCATGTTGTTTCCTGTAGACATATAAATAACCTATCAGGGTTTATTAATCAGTTTCAAAATCCCTGGACAGACAATACCCCTTTTTGTAGACAATTTTTTGAGATCTCCAGATCCATTAGGCAAGATTACATGTGGTGATAGGGTGTTGTCATGTCCCCCATTGCAATGCAATCATGCATCACAACGGGGAACATGCCTTTCCGGAAAAGGGAAGGAAGGAGGAAGGAATAACACTAATCCTTTAAACACTCAGATACAAATACAAATAAAGGACAAAGGAGACATACCTTTGCCCTGACCAGAGAAGCCATCATCATATCTCCCAGACATCTCTGCCTTACCCCGGGGGACACACCTGCGCCGGACACGGGAAGGAGACAGAGGCGATCAGTGCTAATCCTCCTGATCGCCCATCGAGACTCCGGAATCACACCCTGATCGCCCATCAAGACTCCGGACCCGGACTGTGGGACAATGGGGGGTGGAGAAGGGCCAGGTCCACACCACGGGTATTTACGGGCTACCCCGCACGCCATGTGCTCATTCCTATCTTTCTTTGTGTATGCATTCTATTCCCAATAAACCGGAAATCCTTAGCCTGGCTAGTGAGTCTGTGTCTTATTGGAATAAGGGCAACCATCACATAAAGACAGGAATCGAAAAAAAAAAAATTCTGCTAGCACCATTCCAGATTTCATCTGTGAGGGACCTAAGCTGGCGATGGAAAGACTCAACCCCCAAAGAGGTGACTACCAGAGAACCAGCGACGGGTCACCCGACTCCACGGCACGAGCGATTGGTAAGAACCCCACTCCCAGACGGCACAAAGTCCAGGAGGGTTCAGGATCAAGCTCGGAGGAGGAGGAGACCAGGAGGAGCTGGACACTCGAAGCCACCAGAGAGTTGCAGGGCGAGTGGGTCACCCTGGACGAGACGGCGGAATCCCTGCCCGGAACTCTCAGGGGGTCTAAGAAGCTGCGGGACCGGCTGTCCCCAACGATCGCAGGAGCTGAGGGAAGGCGCCGGAGCGGACAGACCGAGGAAGGCTCCCAGACAGCTGAGCGGCTAAGCATAGTGGAATCGAGGCTGGAGTCGATCGAACAGCTGCTCCTGAGATTGTCAGTCGAGTGGGAATCCCGAGGAAGGGGTGAGCTGGAACCAGGTACCAGAGGCTCATCACCCCCCCTCCCATCCCTGAGACATGACAGCCAGGGTGAGGACGGAGATGGCAGGAGGCTGAAACAGCGCCGGGCAGAGTTCACCTCACAGGATCCGCCAGGAGGTCATCTTCCCCCCCTCCGACCCTGGAGACGCGACCGCTGGGAAGAGGCTGGAGCCGGCAAGAGACGGAGGCAACACCACCCGGAATCCGGCTGAGGGAATCCCCACACCGAGACCAGAGAACCCCAGCAGCCCGAGGTATGCCCAGACACCCAGATGTGGCTTGGAGCCCACCGAGAATGAGAGTGAAAGACCTCGGGGTCAAATTCGATGGGGACCCAGCAAAATTATCATTCTTCCTGACGAACGCAAAAAATTACATGGAAGAATTTGGGCCATATTTCCGCTCGGAAAAGGGCAAAATCAATGCCATTGCGAACAAACTCAAAGGAAGGGCGGCTGACTGGTATGTCCAGCTATGCCAGGCAGATGCCCCAGAGCTCGACTACTGCGATGAGTTCCTCTGGGCACTAGATCTGCACTTCAGAGATTCCTTAGAGAAGGAGAGAGCGAAAAGATCCCTAAGGGGAATCAGCCAAGGGCAACGATCTGTGGCAGATTATGCCATGGAATTTCAAGCACTGGCTGGAAAGGTGGAGGACTGGTTGCAGTCTACCCTAATTGAATGATTCAAAGAGGGCCTGAACTTGAATGTTCTGAGGTGGGCACTCTGCAGAGATGACCCAAACACTCTCATCGAGTGGATACTGCTGGCTGGTAAGGTGGAAAATGCCCAGGAAACCTTCCTACAAGCCAAGAGGATGGCGCAACAAGCAGTGACGGCAAAGGGACCCCGAACCACTGCAGGACCAGTGAGACCAGCACCCCAACCCTGGAGAGAGGAGAGGGAGTGACGGTTCACCAAGCGGCAGTGCCTTTGATGCGGGAAAGAGGACCACAAAGCGGCAGCATGCCCGAAAACAAAGGCAATTGACAGGCCAGGAAAAACGCCAGGCAAACCAACCGCAGCACCCCAAAAGATGCCAGTGGCCAGTGGAGAGATCGGAGCAAAAGATCTACCTTACTCCATTGAAGAGGAGGAAAGTGACGAGGAAGAACCGGCAGGAAACACCAGCCACCTGCCCTGAGAAATGCCAGAGGGCAGGTGGAGGAGGAGAATGGGTGCAGCGACACCTGGGTGAGTGCCAACTGTCCCACCCTGTACGTAAAAGTTAAACTAAAGTCCAAGGAGAAGCCAATGGAAATTTGGGCCCTAATAGACTCGGGCTGTTCCAGGTGCCTAATGCACCCAGACGTGGTTGCCGCTTTAAATCTCCCGTGCTTTCCACTTCAGCACCACATAGTTTTTACTCAATTGGACGGTTCGGCAGCGGGAGGGGGCCTGGTCACCCAATTCACTGGAGAAGTGGCGCTGCAGTTAGGCAGCCACCGGGAGAGACTGAAATTTGTCGTGGCACTGGTAGGCCACACTTTAGTCATCTTGGGCATTCCGTGGCTGGTACGGAGGAACCCCTACATAAATTGGGAAACCAGGATGATCACGTTTACAGACAGCTTCTACCAGGCACCTACAGGGGAACGAATTCCCCATGCTGCAATGGGGAGGGCAGCATCTACAACCACACACCTGGCTGCAGCAGCCCTGGAAGGCTTACCAGACAGGTACGCTGAGTTTGCAGATGTGTTCGGGGAAAAAGAAGTGGACAAACTCCCACCCCACAGAAAGACGGACTGTGCGATAGAACTGGTCCCCAACACACATTTGCCAAAGCCCAAAAACTACGCAATGACACAGAAAGAACTGGCAGCATTGCGGGAGTTTGTGGACAAGAATTTAGCACGAGGCTTCATCGAACCCACAAACTTGCCAGTTGGAGCCCCAGTCTTGTTCAGGGAGAAGAAGGATGGGACATTAAGACTCTGTATGGACTACCGTGGTTTGAATGCAGCTTCCATATCCAACAAATATCCTTTACCCCTAATCAAAGACATATTAGCACATCTGGAAAAGGGCAAAATATTTTCCAAACTGGACTTGCGAGAAGCCTATTTCCACATACACATACGGGAGGGGGATGAGTGGAAGACAGCTTTCAATTGCCCACTGGGATCATTCCAATACAAAGTGTTACCGTTTGGTTTGGCAGGGGCACCAGGGGTATTTATGCAATTGATTAACGAGGTCTTGCATGACCACTTGTTCAAGGGGGTACTCGTCTATTTAGACGATGTGTTGATATATTCTGAAATGGAAGAGGAACATGAACGCTTGGTTAAGCAGGTGCTCCGGAAACTCTGCAAAGCAGAGCTATTCGCCAAGCTCTCTAAGTGCGAGTTTCACAAATCTCAGATAGATTATCTGGGCTACAGAATCTCTGAGAGGGGCATCGAAATGGACCCTGGAAAAGTCCAGGCCATCCTGGCATGGGAGCGCCCGCACACTAGGAAGCAACTACAGAGTTTCCTCAGATTTACGAATTTTTACAGGGGGTTCATCAAGGGACTAGCAGAAATCGTTTTGCCCCTAACTAATTTACTCTGCACAAAGGGTTTGGGCAACATGCGCAAGGCACGAAACCCGGGAGTGCTTCTTAACTGGACTCCTGACTGCCAAAGGGCTTTTGATCACCTCAAAAGCCTGTTCACAGCCAAACCGGTTCTACAACACCCCGACCCCACCAAGCCCTTTGTAGTCCAGGTGGATGCCTCCGATTTCTCGATCGGGGCACTCCTGCTTCAGCGGGATTTAAATGATCAGCTGAAGCCTTGCGCGTACCTCTCCCACAAGTTCTCAGAAACAGAATGGAAATGGCATGTATGGGAGAAGGAGGCTTTTGCTGTCAAAGCTGCCTTAGAGGCATGGCGACACCTCCTGGAAGGAGCCACTTGCCCCTTTGAGGTCTGGACGGACCGCAAAAACCTGGAAGCACTCAGCACCCTGAAATGCCTCACCCCCAAGCAGGTTCGCGCAGTTTTTCAGCCGCTTTGATTTTAAGCTGAAGTTCATTCCGGGAAGGAAGAACTTCTTAGCGGATGCTCTCTCTAGGTGGCCCCAGGATGCCAGCCAGGCATCAGACATTGTAGGTACTGTGTGGACCGACACACAGGTGGGTTGCCAAGCTGTCACGCGCAGCCAAACTGAAACGCAGCGCATCCTGGCACAAACGCCAGCAAGGGGAGGGAGACGCATGTCAGTTTCATCGCAATTGCAACAGCAGTTCGTACAATCCTTAAAAACAGATACATGGTTGCAAGCAAATAAATACAATGTTTCTTTCGCAAATGATTTGGCTTGGAAACAAAATAGCTTGTACGTGCCGGAGCAATTGTGAGCAGAGGTTCTGAGCCGTTTTCACGATGACAAAACGGCAGGGCACTTTGGTTTTGTGAAAACGCTGCATCTGGTAAGGCGACAATTCTGGTGGCCTACACTTAGGAGGGATGTAAAAGAATATGTCGCTGCTTGCCCTACATGTGCTATGGCCAAGCGAAAAGTAGGGAAGCCCCAGGGACTATTGCAGCCAGTGGCAAGCCCCTCCCACCCTTGGGAGGAAATCTCAATGGACTTTATCGTAGACTTGCCACCCAGCCAGAGAAAAACGGTCATCAAGGGTGGTTAAAGACTACTTCTCTAAACAGGCACATTTTATCCCATGCGCCTCCATTCCCTCCACTCAACAGCTGGCACGCCTCTTTTTAAACCACATTTACAAATTACACGGTACCCCCTCCCGCTTGGTCACAGATAGGGGTACACAATTTACTTCTCAATTTTGGAGAGCATTTTTGAAGTTAATTGGCACCAAGCAGGCATTGTCCACTGCTTGGCACCCCCACACGGATGGCTCTACGGAGATCCTCAACTCCACCCTGGAGCAATTTCTGCGCTCATTCATTAGCTACCAGCAAGATGATTGGGTAGACTTACTCCCCTTTGCTGAGGTGGCATATAACAATGCAGTGCACCAGAACATGGGGCACACCCCCTTTTGGGTAGTCTACGGTCGAGACTTCGTCCCAATTCCAAAGTTGCCACAACCAGAGGCCCCACCTTGTTCCCCAGATGACTGGGCGGCTCAGCTAGCTAATGTTTGGCCAATCATTCAGCTGGCTCTGTCCGAAGCCCAAGAAACATACAAGAGGTATGCAGACAACCACAGGGCTGCGCAGCCAGACTTCAAAGTGGGAGATAACGTCTACCTCTCCACTAAATTCATTAAGTCCCCGCAGCCCTCAAAGAAATTAGCCCCCAAGTTCATTGGCCCGTTTCCAATAGTGGAAATAATCAACCCGGTAACTTTCAAGTTAGAATTGCCACACAACTTGAAACGCATACACCCGGTGTTCCATTGTGCATTACTGAAGCCAGTTACCTCATCAAGGTGTCATAACGACCCCCCCGCCTCCTCCCATCATGATCGATGGACAACAGCATTTTGAAGTAAAGGAGGTTCTAGATTCCCGAAGGCTACGGGGCACCCTCCAGTACTTGGTCCGCTGGAGACATTTCCCCCACCCGGAGTGGGTGCAGGCTCGGGATGTCTCAGCGCAGCGGCTTGTCAAATGCTTCCATGAAGCGTATCCTGCCAAACCAGTGCCTTGAAGTTTTTTTGGGGGAGGCAGTATGTCATGTCCCCCGTTGCGATGCAATCATGCATCACAACGGGGAACATGCCTTTCCGGAAAAGGGAAGGAAGGAGGAAGGAATAACACTAATCCTTTAAACACTCAGATACAAATACAAATAAAGGACAAAGGAGACATACCTTTGCCCTGACCAGAGAAGCCATCATCATATCTCCCGGACATCTCTGCCTTACCCTGGGGGACACACCTGCGCCGGACACGGGAAGGAGACAGAGGTGATCAGCGCTAATCCTCCTGATCGCCCATCGAGACTCCGGAATCGCACCCTGATCGCCCATCAAGACTCCGGACCCGGACTGTGGGACAATGGGGGGTGGAGAAGGGCCAGGTCTGCACCGCAGGTATTTACAGGCTACCCCGCATGCCATGTGCTCATTCCCGTCTTTCTTTGTGTATGCATTCTATTCCCAATAAAACGGAAATCCTTAGCCTGGCTAGTGAGTCCGTGTCTTATTGGAATAAAGGCAACCATCACAGGCGTTAACTCTCCATTGAAATTTCTATGATCATATTGTTAGAGTGGCTAGGAGGCACAGACCAAAGTTAAATTAGGCTGTATAGATAGCATGATTTCAGGTTACATCAAGAATTGTTGAGACATAAAAGCATATTATTATTATCAGCCAGAATCAATCTATTGCAGGATGAAGGCCTGTTTATTTAAGGTTATGGATCATAATCTATGATGCTGGTGTATGGTGTGTTGATAGATAAATGTTTTTCAACTTCGCAATCTAGGCTGGGAGAGAGTGACTCATCTAAAGTCATTCAGTTGGCTTCTGTACCAGTTGGACTGCTTCTAGTCCAACATTTAACCAGTACACCACACTGGATCTCATTCTATCAAGTCCTCTGAGTCTGGCAAACCCAGGAAACAAGAATAATTTGAATTTCTGGAATAATCTTTATTGCTAGTAGGGTAATGTAACATAATCTTGAAAGCCTGCCAAAGTAATTCTTTAGATCAACTTAGACATAGTGTAATTAAGGTGGAGTTATTCCAAGTCTCTTTTTCATGCTTCCCCCTTCCCTTGCATGAATATATTTTTTTTCTGTAATGGCCCTACCTTATTCTCTGTGTTCCCAAGGTCTGATACATATTCCATCATGCATGTACTCATACGCATATACACACATACTAATTCTCATACTGGCCCTGATTTAATGACTGCTGGTAGATGTGGCAACTCTAATAGGGTACAAATTATCTTACATATTCAATTTGGAGTCTGTACTGATGAAACATTTCTTATGAGGAATTGTTGTAGAAAAGCTGCAGCATAAGTATATACGTATGTAAAAAGTCAAATGGAACAAGAAACCTGGTGGAAGGAGGGAAATTTTGCAGAAGAAAGTTGCACTGAGCATTGTTATAGGAACAACTTGGTAACAAGGAAATCTCCTGTATAGATATTTGCTCTTTGTCAGATTGACAATACTGTGGAGTGATGTCCTAGTTATGCCAGCATGATTCAGAGACAAAAACATTAATAAAAACATAATTAGGCACTGCAAGTGAAAGTTTCTAATTTCATCTACCAAATCATAAACATAAATTCTAATTCCATCTTTAGCACAATTGAAATATTGTTAATTCATCCTAAAAGGTTTCAGAATGTTTATTGAGTTGAACTACATTGCATTTATGTCCTGCATCTCATTTAAACTTCATTATCTTTTTGATGATGCAGTAATTTCCTCTTTAATTTTTGTCTTCATATTGTTTCCGATGATATTTTGTTTGGACTGTACTTTGCAGAAATGCATGGTATTGCCCACTTATCTGGTTCTCAGTTATGAAAAATGTGCTTCTCCTCTAGTTTTTATATATAGGAACAGACATTAACAAGACCTTGGCAACTCAGCTCCCCTGTTCCAACAATGAAGACCTTCTCCTGCTCTACTAAAAGGCTACCAACATTCATAAGACAGAGTCTAGTATTTTACTTAGTGGACATGAAATAAAATGTGATATGAGAAACAGGATAAAACTTAACTTAAATGGAAAATAAGAAATTAAAGAGGAAGAAAATAAATATCCCATTAGACACAGGTCTGTCTTGTGCTTCATTATGTGGACCCTGAGAAGAATGAATGAGCAGCAAAGTAAGGTGCAGCTTTATTAAATTCTTAGAAGTATTCAGTTTTGTGATCTAATGCCCTGCCTTGACAGATCTATTTTCTTCATGCTTTGTCCTTGCAAACGGTATCAGGTATCTACTCCTGGAACCATTTGAGGAAAGGTATTTACAGAGTCCAGATACAATATCCCTTTCTATCATGGGTAAATCTCTAAAATATGAAAACTCTTGTTTTAATGATTCAAACATCAAATCATTTTTAATATTGGAAAAACAGACATTTTAACAGTTTTCTGTGAGTTGTTAGAAATGATTGACTTGCAACATCTGATTTCATTTTTTGATCTTAAGTGCATCACCATCATCTTTATGCCACACTGGAACTCTGTATGTTTGCATTTGTGAATGGACATGAAAAGCTGCCTTATACCATTGGTTCATCCAGTTCAGTATCCAGATAGGAGTCTTTCCCTGCCTTACTGGGAGTTGTCAAGGTTTGTCTCTATGCTCTGCCATTGCGAATCAGCCATTCTGTAAAGCAGCCATCTGTCTGGGAGGAGAGGGAGTTACTTCAGACTGAACAGAGCCATGCAAGAAGACATAAAATCAGGTTCTTTTTTACATTTAAAGTGTTGTGTTTATTTTTAAATTTTATTCTACATTTTGTTAAGCAACCTATGTGTGACAATATGACACAATATTAAAAGAAGAGAATAACAGAAAAGAAATATATGATAAACCAATTCCAAAATAAATTGATTACACCTTTATAATTTTTTTAAAAGATTAATTCAAAGATTCACACATGAAAGTTTCATTGGTCAACATCACATGCTCATCCAACATCGTAGCACAATTCTTTTGCTACCCCTACATGCAAAGAGTCCATGTGATCTTGATGAATTCTAAACACTGGGGGTAACACTGAGAAGGTCATATGTATCCTTAATAAGCAGCAGTCACTCTAAAGTCATGTTGGCAGTCCTGTGAATTTCAGCCCTGAATAGAGCAATAACAGAACAAGTCATCATCCTGTAAGCTTTATAACTCAATAAAGATTAAAGTTTAGAAGAACACATCAGTCTGAGTCTAATATTACAATCACTACATCACACTAATGCAAGATGTAATAATGAAGTTATTTGGAGTATAGCCAGGTCAGCCCTCATCCCTCAGGTTAAGTAGTTGACTGGCTTCTTCTGTCATGGAAGAAGAGAGCACCTTTGAACTACCATCTTCTTTCATATTCAGAAGGATGTTTGCCATTTTTCTTTGTGTATAGCACTTGGCTTTTATAGCTTCTCAACTTACTCAAAAGTTACATATACAAAAGGCATAATTCATGGTGTAGCAGCTTTGCTTCTCAGCAGTGTTCTGGGAAAGACATGGTATCAACTGAAACAAGCAAGTGAACAGGAGTCGGCCAATTGGTCAGCACACTTTAAGTAAATAGAAGTAAATAGAGATGAATTTCTTCTTTGATAGAATTTAAACAAAACAGTGGTATCCCTAGAAAACATGATCTGTATTAAGAAAGCATTGTATATGGCTGACAGGGCTGCAGCTCTATGAAGGTAAACTTAATGACATTATGTAAGCAATTTTACTTTCCTAGATTTGCAACTATATAAAGCTGTATTTTCAGTAATGAAAAATGTATTTTTCCTTGCTTGCTTTACTGCCCAATCCCAACATAAGTTTCACCAATAAAATTATTGCTCACATCTCAGTTTTGATTTACATAGGTAAGTAGCAATTCAAGCCTTTTTTAGCCTGTGTCATCATTTGCAAGTTTTTTTTTTTAGTGAATGGAATTGATAAATAAAACAGCAATAAAAATGTAGGCTATTCAGGATGGCAATAATAAACAGATGTCCCTTCAGCAATGTTTACCTGCTCTGAATACTTGGTTTTTATTATTTTTGTCCTCAGCATTTCAACCTCTACTTTTCCAATGTGACAAGAAGTTGGAATTCTGTTAAAGTTCACCACAAGAATTAATATTACAATTTCAGCCGATCCAGAAGGAGAAGGAGAAGGAGCAGAAAATTGATTTTGTTGTTTTCCCACATTCACCACAGTTAATAGCATCAGTCTCCTGAGATTTTCTCAGTCAAAACAATTGGACATAGTTGAACCTGATTGTTTTTCAAGTCCTAGTAGTTTGTTACATTATGTTGATACTTACAAAATCAAGATCAGCACCCTGGTTGAAGTGGTTTCTTTCCCAGAGGGAAAGGAAAGCAGAGAGAAGAAAGCAGACATTTTGAAGATATTTTAGGACAAAGCCATCAGAACTTTCCTTATGTTCTCTCTTCTTAATGCTTTAATCCCCTGAATATTTATGTCGAGATGCCACATGCTAAATTAGCTGAGGGTATCTGGTTTGCCCTAGAGAAAGGTAAATGTTTGGGGAGAGGACTTCTCTTCCTTGTACTTTCAAAGGAAATTCTAACACAACCCTCAAAATTATTCAATAGCTGAAAAAGTAAGATGAATGGGGATAATGATGGGGATAATAAGTAACATTTAAATCAAAATAAAGGAAAACAAATGCATGCAGATGCTAGGTGATGTTTATGTTACAGCAGTGACAGAAATCACAATCAAGTCCTGATGCGCTGCCACATTGTGTTGGAGGGGCATTCCTGGGATGGATGAGTGAAGAACTCCAGGGTTATATGCCATGAGTATATACAGTACCTGCAGCAGGATCATCTAAGGCACGAAGGTTGCTCTGAGTCACTTGCTGAGAAGGGCAGCTATAGAAATCGAATGAATAAATACATAAATAAATAAAGGTCATCCCACTGCCTTGCTGAAGTAAGCAGACACCTATTTCAGGCAGCCGTGATATAGAAAGATATTGGAGGGAGATGATCACTTTAATGACAACAGCAAAGCTATCATTTCATATTATTCAGGAGAAGGCAATGGTAAACCACTCCTGTATTTTATACCAAGAAAACCAGAAAGATAGACAAGATAAAGTGATATGCTATAGTGCCAGAAAATGAGCCCCTCAGGTCAGATGACATTCAACATGCTACAGAGGAAGAGCTGAGGATTTTTCAGAGTACTAATGATGTTTATGACATGGCTAGATTAAAGCCATCTAGTTACTGATGTTGCAAGAAAAGAAAATCTGAAGCTGTAAAGACAGAATCACAATGGGACTGTGGAATGTAAGAAGCATGAATATGGGCATGCTGGACATAGTGTGTTAACTACACGTTGGCATCTTAGGGATCAGCAAACTGAAATGGAGTGGATTGGATACTTTTAATCAAAAAACTATAGCGTGTACTACTTAGTACACAAAAATAAATAAGGAATGGTGTTGCTTTCATAGTCAGGAAGAATACAGCAAGGATAGTACTTGGATAGAATGCAATCAGTGAGTGAATAATATCAATTAGACTTGGCAAACAACCTTTCAACTTTGCAGTTATCTAAATTTATACTTCAACCACTGATGCAGAAGAAGAGGAGATTGATGAGCTTTATGGTCAAGTTCAATTTGAAACTGATAGAACATGCAAACAAGATGTGCTTCTTGTGGTTGGAGACTGGAATGCCAAAACTGGAAATAGTAAGGAGAAAAATATAGTTGGACTAGGTGGCCTAGGAAACAAAAATGAAGCAGGAGTATGACTTATCACTTTCTTCCACTCCAATGATTTATTCATTGCTAGCACATTCTTCAAAGCAACATCTAGATAAATGGAAGTCAGCATATGGAGTACAATAAAATTGAGTATATATTAGTACAAGGAGGTGAAAGAGTTCAGTTATAACAGCAAAAACATGGCTGGGGCTGACTGTAGAACAGCTCATGAACTGTTCAAATGCAAGTTCCAAGAAATGGAGGAACAAAACCAATCAGTTTCTATGACATGATCTTGAGCATATATTTACCCTTTTCAAGGACACTGTCAGGAATCATTGTGAAGTTCTGACCTTCATTCATAGAAAACCAAAGGAACTGTGGAATGAAGTCAAATAAGTTGTTATAAATGAATGAGAAAAGAGATCAAGAAACAAAGTGGTGGAACAAATAGAATTGCCAAGAAGAGAAAAGAGAAGGGAAGGGAAGGGAAGGGAAGGGAAGGGGAGAGGAGAGGAGAGGAGAGGAGAGGAGAGGAGAGGAGAGGAGAGGAGAGGAGAGGAGAGGAGAGGAGAGGAGAGGAGAGGAGAGAAAGATCTTAGGAATGAATTAAATAAAGAATTTCAGACAGTTGTTAGAACAGACAAGGAGCAGTATTAAATTGTCTCTGTAAAGTCATTGAAGAAAACAGGCACAGAAAAGCAAGAAAATATTTCCAAAAGATCTCTGAACTCAGAAGGAAATTCCAACCTCAAGCTGGTATGCTAAAGGATGCCAGTGGAAAAATAGTAACCAATCCAAAGGAAATAAAACAAAAATAGACAGAGTACACTGAAATTCTGAACCATAGAGATGTCAACATCCAAGTTACTACAGAAGATATTCCCTATTTACAAGAACCTCTAATCTTAAAATATGAACTTAGATCAAAACACTGATCCTTACAAAGTTGGAAGCCTACAAGAAATGATGGAATATCTACAGACACATGGCAAGCAGCAGAAAAATCAGTAAAGGTTCTAACAAAAATATGCCAGCAAATCTGAGGAATAGCACAGTAGCCAACAGATTGTTAGAGGTCAGTCTACATACAAATACCAAAGAAAGGAGACTTAATAGAGCATGCAAACTATAATACAATATCCTTGATTTCATGTGCTAGCAAAATAATGCTTTGGATAATCAAATCCAGATTAGAGCCCTTCATGGAAAGGGAGATGGCACATGTTCAAGACACTTTTAGAAAAGGCCAAGGAACAAGAGATATTACTGCTGATGGACACTGTATAATTGACAAAGTGAAACAATACAAAAAGGAAGTCAATATGTGCTTCATTGACTATAGAAAAGCTTTCAATTGTGTTGACTATGTCAGACTATGGAATGCCCTTAGGAAAATGGGAAGCCCAGATACCTTCATTGTCCTAATGTAAAACCTATACATAGGACAGGAAGCCACAGTCCAGACAAAACATAGTGAAACAGACTAGTTCCAGGTCAGCAAAGAAGTGAGACAAGACTTTATATTCTCTCCTTATTTATTCAACCTATATGCTGAATATATGTTGAGGGAGGCTGGATTGGAAGAAGATAGGCATGGTTTTAAAAGTGGAGGAAGAAACATCAATAACTGTGTTATGCTGATGACACTACTCTGGCAGCCAAAAATGCATGTGATCTGCAATCACTAGTAACAAAAGTCAAGGAGCACAGTAACAACATGGGACTAAGATTAAATATAAAAAGAAGCAAACACGTACAGCAACTATGACAATGAAGGATTGAAGTAGTGGAGTAGTTTCTGCCTTTTAGGATTGACTGTCAACAGTAAATGAACCAGCAGTGAATAAATACACAGCAGACTGCCATATGGTACAGTAATAATGAAGGTCATGGAAAAAATAATCAGATGCTCTGATGTATCTAGACCTACAAAGATCAGAATCATGCAGAGAATGGTTTTCCCTGTGATAGTCTATGGATGCAAAAGTTGGACTTTGAAGAAGCAGGATAGAAAGAGTGTTGTTGACTCTTTTGAACTTTGGTGTGGAGAAGACTCTTGAGAATTCCATGGGCAGCCAAGAAAACAAACAAATGGAAAGGTGAATTAAGGAAATAGGAAAACTGAGCATGAGGTAAATAAATTATTCATCTAACATATTCATGCATGCCCTCTAGAAATACCTCAGGGGAGATAGAAATACCTCATATGGAAGAAATATTTGAATGGGAAGAAGATATAGATTTGATATTTAGAGATGAGAAAGTATTCAAACTACAGTAGATTACTTTGGGATACAAATACCCCCAGGGGAATAGTAAACCATTTCCATTTTCCTGCCAAGAAAACTATACAGATATGTTTATGAAGTCACTGTGTATTCACCATAAATTAAGCTCAGTCTAAGGAGGTCAACATTCTTTTTTAAATATTTACATTACTTCTTTGTTAATATCTCTCAGAAGACTAGGCATTTTTTCTTTTGTTTCTAAAACCAATTTATAAAGAGTAAAGCCGTAAGAAAGAAAGGAACTGCCATTAAAAAAACTGGAATAAGTGGTTATTGAAAGTGTTTGTTTAATATTTTGGCACTGAAGGTTAATGGTGTGGCAAATTCTAGGTTCCAGTTTTCCAAAAAAAATTCTTCCCGAAAAAGAAAATTCTGCTTTCTATCTAACTACTAGGCTGCCACAAATTTTCCATCCTTACTGCTTCTTGACCTGAAAAAGTCCCATGGGAGGAATTCTTTGTGAGGCTCTCCTTTAGGATTTAATTTAAATATGGAAAGGAAATAAGGCTGTGGATTGCGGGAGAGATGATTGTGAAATAAAGTGTGAGACATTTACCTATCATCCTATCTACCTTGTAGCTAAGGTGAGCGTAAGGACTCTATTGTTCTTCCATGAGAATGTCATGGGGGGGGGGGGATTCACAATTTCTTTTAAATTGAATGAGTGTGATTTTCTAAAAAATGAAAAATACCATAGTTACATTTTTTTAAAGCACAGGTATGAAAAGTTCCCAGCAATGCAACTAGTGTCAGTTCTTGGTGCATCTGTCTCCAATCTTTCAGCATTCTTCTCTAAAAACAGAGTAGACTCCTTGAAGAACAGCTCTTTGTACTGGCTACATGTGTTAACCAAGGGTTTTGTTTTTTCCAGAGACACCTTAGCAATTTTTAAAATTTGGAGGGAAGGAAGCCAATATGTACTTCAAATATCATTTCCAGGTTTTGGCAGGTGTCCTGAAATTTGTTTGCAAAAGTTCTTTGCTGATAGATTTACCATAAGGTCTCACCAAAATCCTCACACAATCTCCATGCCATTCACTCAAGGGAATGCCTCTTTGAAATAAATGGCTGGCAAAATAGTTAGGTTTAGACTTCATGTAAACGGAATATTCCAAGCAGATTACTTTCCTGAAGAAGGATGTCATTGCCAGGGCCGCAACTGGGGGTGGGGGCAACCGGGGCATGTGCCCCAGGTGCCGCGCTGGTGGGGTGCCACAATGAGTGCTGGGGGATCTCCAAAATGGGTGCAGAATCCATGTTTGCCCCGGGTGACACAGACCCTAGTTGTGGCCCTGGTTGTCCTGATTAAGCAAAGACCGCGCTGAGACAAGGAGAAAGTCTCTAGTGTTTTATTTACTGCTATTGTAGACAGAAAATCCTACCAAAGTGAAGGAGCATGGGAAAACCCAGACAGATAAACCCCAAGAGTCAAGGCGGGTCTGTTCTGTGTCTCTTTGAATGACAGCTCAAAGTCTCTAAACTACGCATGCGTTTTCCCCCCTGGATAGGGGCCCTCTCCTGCTCACCATCCACACTCATTACACTGGACATTGCTAAACAACTGAAAACAATATACAAGATTTTTAATAAATGTGTTTGTTCTGTCTTACTGTCATTAATTTTTCTACCAGTATTTTATTACAGGGTATAACTGTCTATTATTGGTCCTCCCACCCATTCTTTAATTTTTTTCTAAGTAAGCTGAACTGTGCTACCAGGTACAATGAGCTAATTCTCCCTGTTCTTTTGGTGCATCCAGATCCAGCGATTCTAACACTTTGTCCTGCTGACACAATGACTTTAAAGTTTAATAAGCATCCCTTAGTGCATTATTAGACCAACCAAACTCAGGGGATTGTAGGAAGAACTCCCACAGAGCAGATCAAAGAGGAGAATTCTACTCTCTATATTCATAAGAGAGATGTATTTTTTTTCTCTCTCTCTGAATGGCTGTAGATTGATTTGTTAGCAGACAGACCTGTAATATCAAGTTAAAAATCTCATAAAGTTTTAATGTGTCATTATCATTGTATTAAATCATATTATCAAACTTAGCACTTTTCTTGACCTAAAACAGTAATTTTACAATACAGATATTAATTCATTTCCTTTTTTTCACAGGGTGTCTCTTCAACATCAGTTTAAAGCCACACAGAAGTTAATAACCTCAAAGAAACTATTATGTAGCAGGGCAGCATGGTTGTTATATTGTTTGTCACCTCTCTATTTTTATCCTCAAGGAGATGCTACATCCAGTAGATCAGTATCAGAAGCTAATTTAAACCTTCCTACAAGCCCTCTGATGAATGAGTGAATCAGTATACAGCACATGCATAAATTTACATGCTCATAGCTGTCACTAGTGGCTTGTCATTAGCAATAAAATACTGTTTCTCAAAATATTTCTGAAGAGCATAAAATCATGAAGACATGTTTCTGATCCCACTTTGACAATTCAGCTCAGGCCATTTCAAAGGGTTATACCAAAATTATAATCTTGTTCCAAGAACTCCAAAGCATTGTATCTACTCATTAATTATAATAGGGATCAATCAAGACTGCAACAAGGTTTTTTTCCTTAAAAAAAATGTTATTACTTGATATAATCAAATGATATTGACAGGAACAGAAACCAGTTCTGAATGAATGAAGCTGGCCAAATTTCAGGGGATGGGATATGTGTGTGGGGGAGGGGGGAGCAGACATTTTTGAATGTTCAGATTCTTTTTTAAAAGATTGTTGAGAAGTAAGGAAACATGGGAAAGAATCTGCAGACACCATTGGCCCTTCTGAGATGAGAAATTTGCCAAATGCCTGATCAGTGGGCATAGAAGCTTTTGTATAAAAGCAGTTTGGGAGTATGGTATGTATGCAGGTGGCAGGAAAGGGCAAAGAAGTGGCCTGTCCTTGTCTGATGTCTGTTTTTCTGTTACTAACTTTACTAAATTTCCACTTTAAAACTGTCCTGCAACTGGTCAGTTGCCCACAGTAGCTGTCCTCTTCCCTACTGCTGACAGGGATCAGCCTTGTGACCAATTCAGAAAGCATTGGTCATCTTTCATTCACTTGATTCTTGCTGAAACCATCACATCTATGTGGTTACATAGCATATTAATATATTCAGTGGTGCTATTTCGGTACTTCTGTACTGGGAAAATAGTAGAATAAACACTGCTGGCAGATCATTTCTACATCTGCCCTTCAGCCTCCTGGGGGTTGCCCAGATCTGCTCTGGATCCTTGGGAAATCCTCTGGAGACTGCCCAGAAAACTGTAATGACCACATAAGGAAGAGAAACCCCTGTGGCGGAAGCATCCATCTATTTGCAAAATAGTGGATATTGCCCTTCTAATCCAGGAAAAAGAAACTATAAGCAGGAGGAGAAAAGAAAAAAGATAGTGCCAAATCATAGCAGGTAAAGGAAATAACGGCAACCCCAGACAATAAGAATTGAATTGGAAAATATACCATTGTGTACGTAGAGCAAGATACATCGCTTTGTGGCAGCTGCATGTGAAATATGTCAAAGATCTAGGATTAAACTTCTCCACTGCCATATACTAGAATGCATCATGACAATTTTGAGTGAATGGTTGCAGTGAGTGGTGACAATATTTTTCTGATATAATGCAAAGTACAGAATCCAAGGTGTGGATATGCTGTTGCTTTAGCTCACAGTAGCTCTGAAGTGATGGCTCTGCACAAAATTTCTACAGCCTTTGGCAGCTGTTGCTTCTTTCCCCAATCTACAATTTCAAAGATGGCTATAAATATTGAAAGATTATGGAAAATATTGGAAAGCAAAAAGTCCAGAGTATTTGTCTGTCTTTTGATTTACTCAATTTACTCGTTACTGGAAAAGGAAATTCAATTAAACAAATCTTTAAATGCAAGGTGTTTGACAATCAGTGCTGTGCTTTTCAAGCTCAAAAGCACAGCAGTTTATATCTGTGTGTTTCATGCACTTGAGTAATGCTTACATAGTTTTCCTGGTTTCTTTCTTTCTTTCTTTTTTGGACTAAACTTGGGTAGTGGAGAGGCAGGATGTGTCCTCTGCTATCCCAATGTCAGTGTTTCAAATCCAGAAAAGAAGATTGTCATTAATATGAAAAGTCAAGCAGTGCAGAAGCACTGACAATCCCAAACGGTGTATCATTCCAGTTCCACTGCAGGAAGGTCATCTCAGATCATCATCATCATCATCATCATCATCATCATCATCATCATCACCGTCATTGTCATCACCATCACCATCACCATCACCATCACCATCACCATCTGAGCATCAGCTTCCTGTCAAGCATTCTGGGAGTTTCATTTCTTGGTGTGAAAAAGCACACTGACTTGGCCTAAATAAAACAAGTTGTCTCAACACCCATTTCCTCAGTTTGGGTTATGATAATCATCTGCACTTTGGAGCAGAAAGTAGAAGAGCCATAGACAGATTCCCTTCCCTAATGTTGTAATAGTGCCTCTAACAAAAAACTCGGAAAGGTCTTAGCCCCCATCAAGCTGAGTAGAAAGATTTTCTTTTTTTTTTCAGCATATTAAAAATCCTAGAACTATGCCTTCTGCTTTGACTCTTCAACCATTTGGAGAAGACCTTTCTGAGGTTCTTCCCATGCTTTTGTTTTACAAGGTATGGAATTGGTTTTTCTCACGTAACTGTTTTCAATGTTATCAAGCAGCATGAAAGGAATTTAGGTTATTGATAACTATTTGATTCAATGTAATGCCCCCCCCCACCAAAAAAAAAGTCTTGGAATGGCTCAAAGAAAAGATATCATTAAAGCCATGATCCTAAAGGAGATCTTTAAAGGAGACAAATAATTTGGTGAAATAAAACTGATTCAATTCTTAGGTTTAATTAAATGTATCATCTTTGTCTCTACCATTATTCTCACTGTGTTTTAGTGTAGGCAAAGCTGCATGTATGATAACCTGCTTACTTCAGTTGATCTAGTCAGCTGTAGACAAAGACTGAAGGAGAAAAGTGGAAGCTGAATGGCTGCTATAGCAATGGATGTTCTGCATCATCCAGAGTTGGGCTAAATGCCCCCCAGATCCTTCCAATTAGGATTTTCTACAGCAATCATACATTCAAAGAGACAATGTTGATGTACTCACAAGATTTTATGTTCTTTTCTATCTCCTCCTCTGTCTTTTCCTGGTCAATAGATTCCTTATAGCTCCAAAAGAGTTACTATTGTTTCCTGTCTGCAGTCTGAAGAACTGAGAGAAGGAACAGAATGGATAAGAAATTAGGTCCATCAGAATTTTCAGACAAATATACTACTTTTGGACTTGCTGGATTAAAGGAGCATCTACAACATGCATAAAAAATGAAATCTATATGTTTTTCACTGATTCTTTGTGACAGAATTCACCACTCATCCTTCTCTGTTGCTGCGCTGCCCTGTGGAACAGCATACCCTCAAAAGATTTGGATGGCTGTGACCCTATTGGCCCCTCATAAGGCATTGCAAGTTCTGGATGTTCCCCTAGGCCTCTGGGCCAGGAATTTAAGCTAGTCCTATTGGTTGATTTGTTGTTACTGCAGTTTTATAGTGATTCACAGTGGTATGATTTTCAATCCTGAGTACACATTATATTACAACTCTTTGGATATTGATTTTTATAAATTGTGTTGTTGCAATTTTTTGTTTGTTTTAACCTTCTGTATGGCTGCTTAGAGTCACTGTGGTAAAAAGGGTGGCTATATAAATTGTCCAAATAAATAAATACTCAGAAACACACATATGTTTACATTAGGAAAATTATTTTTTACATTAGGAAAATTACATACAAACATGCTAAATTAGAAGACAGTGTAGCCAAAAAAGTCCTTTTCCTGTGTAAAAAAATCTTGCAAAAGAAGCCATTAAGAAATGTGTTGTGGGTGCAAATGGATGCAAAGTGTTCCTGATTGCACCCTACTGGGTGAAATTGAACAGTATAATTCTGTAAATAGAAGCAGTTCCCATTCCTGAAATTGGCACAAGAAAATGTTCTTCCTCACTGCATTCCTCACTTCAAGCAACTTCAAAATATGTGGTAGAAGATCACCGAGGGCTATGGAACAGATTTGGAAGAAATCTATTCATTTCCTTGATAGGAAGAGATATAGGAAAAGTCTCATACATAAATTTGTCCTACATTAAATTCCACATACTTATTTTATTTATGCATTTATTTAATTAGTTTATTAGTCCCCTCAGTTGCTGAAGCAACCATAGGTAACAGTACACTCTGTTGTAGACTATCTTCCCCAATCCCTCCCTCAAGGCATTTAGAAGATTTCCAATGTGAGCTTCTAAGGGAAAATAGTAGTAGAAAAAGGGAATAATAATCATAATATGAAACATTTGTTTCCTCACATTCTGTGTGTTTCAAATCTTTGTGGCAGACTCTCACAGGCACAATGTTATATTTGTTCATGTTGTATGATTATAGACATCTACACAATGCTACTGTGTGGATCTATTGCCACCATGTCCCCTCTACGCATGGACAAAATACATGGGACCAGCAAGCTTTGAAACATTATAGCAGCACAACTACCTCATCCTTTAACTGAGCCATCCAGAGACTGAGCTTGGATTTTCTACATGTAAAGCAGACGTTCTACTGTACCACTGTGCTGTACCACTGTGCTGTACTGTACCATTTGTGCTGTAATGTGCAACCCAGCTGTGGGTTGCACATTACAGCACAAATGCATGACAAGCATGGGGGCTGGGGAGGGTAATAGGGATTAGCCCACATTTATGGATCAGACCACGTACATAGTATGATTCTGTCCTTGAAATGATCAGATGGAGTGATATTTTCACTCAAAGTAGGAAAAGTAGTATGTAAAAATATAATCTCAAGAGTTATAAAACTGCCCAGGTCAATTTGCATTTGTTGGACCATTGACTTGAATGATAAAAAAGTAATAGAAGAAAAAAATCTAGGAGGCAGTGAAAATGGGGAAGGGGGATAACTCACATGCATCCCTGGCCATGGGCCTCCCAAAGTCTTAAAAAGGGATTGAAATGAAAGCCTTCCCCTAACCTTCACATCATCTTAAGTCTCCTCCTCATAAAAGTTCATTTTAATTTACCCCTCATTGGATGCATGTAAGCATTCCACTGGCACATTAATAAATTGTATTTAAGTCATCAGATTTCAAATAAATTCTAGGATGGCATCTTCCCACTGGGCTGTAAAGATTGTATGTGTGGCAGAATGCTGGAAAGCGTTTGGCCCATGAGATCATAAAAATTACACACCAGGCATTTCTATAAAAATAAATTTATTTACAGAAAGCACAAAAACATATTTACAGGCTTGTGCATTCACACAGTCGCAGAGCTGAGATCAGGGAAGAGACTGTGCTGCAAGGAAAAAGGACACTGAAACTAAAACAAGTCCAGGCAAGGTTCCTCCCCCAGGCAATGCAGCTATTAACACCCAAACTGAGGACAACTAATTTCGACCTTTTCACTCTGCCGATACTTAAGGAAGTAGCAGAAAACAATATACCAATAGTATGCACTTTGGTTCTGTCCCAATGTAACAAATTCAACCAAGGAAGCCTCCATTCTCATGACTTTTGGAAAGATAAATTGCTGGTTTTTATTTTAATTGCAATAATTTTGTTTTGTTTTATACTTCTGTTTTTTTTTCCCTGTTATAAAGTATCTTGAGTTTTAGAAAAGACAAAACAATTTATAACCCATAAGTTGGGTTATAAATTCAATAATAAATATAATCCTACTAGCCAATCATTTGGCACTGCCTTTTTATAGCCTTTTTCTGACTGACTGTAGCTTGTTTACAATATCTATTTCTTTCTCTTTCTCCCATCATTATCTTGCCTTCAGACAAAAACTTTCAAAACAGTATAAAACCAAAAAAATAGAAGGTAATAGTAACTTTACTATGAGAAAGAAGTGTAAAATCCATTGAGGCAGTAACTTTATTAGGCCAAATGAATTCATATTCAAGTACTCATATTCCTGAACTATGATGGCAGGTTACAGGATTTCTTTTCCAGCTATGGGACAAAGCTTGTATGTGCACGTTGAATATAGCTGGACTGCAGTACATGTCTACAGAGTGCAAGTACTTAGAACTTTCTCTTTATTTCAAAAAGAAAAAAAAATAACATGCATCAGGTATTATTTTTAAATATGAATTTAAGAGAGTGAAGTAGATAAAACTTACTTTATTTAACACCAATTTTCCTCTCTTACTTCCCCTTCTCTCTTCTTAGCCTACTTGACCTTATATTCCTTTTCTGATTGTGCATGGCAAATATCTGCCATGGGATACATGGAAAGGAAATGGAAGATTTTAAGGCAAACTTTTGCATTATTTCTGCTAAGCTCCTTAACTAAATCCTCCTTTCTTTTATAATTTGCCTCATCTATTCTATAGATTTTTCCCGAGTAACTTCTGTTGTTAGCTTTAAAAATAAATTGTGAATCATACAGATTGTACAATGTTGAAATAGTAATAATTCCTTTGAGTATTCACTAAAATGTAAATTACTATAGAAATTCATTTGGCAAATTATGTTACAATATATTAAAAAATCTCTTTATCCATTAATAAATAGGATATTTACTTTTAAAAAACTGCTAAATCATCTACCTGATAGTTTCCTTTAATTGAGTTTTCTTCAAAAGATTCCCATTTTTTTGAATTTGCTCACTTGGAAAGATAATTCAAAACATACCAAATCACAGTGCCTACACTATATGATGGGGGTGGTGGAGGTGGGGGTGGTATTAGCAAGCTAAAAACCCTGGTTAACTGCCACTTATACCACCATTTTACTGTATCACATGAGACTTTTTATCCAAGTAATGTGATAAACTTGAACTAACTTGAACACGTTGCCATTGAGCTTTCAGAAACTTAGGATTTAACATTTGTTTGTTTGTTTGTTTGTTTGATTGATTAATTGGCATAGCCACCCATCTCACAATAGTGACTCTTGATGGCTTACAACATTTAAAAACAATAACAGCCAAGGAGCCATATCAGTCTAAACAAATAATAACTACCAAGCTCTGACTAATACTCTACCCCACTCATGTCCAGGAATGCATCCACGTGTTAAGAGCCTTCTGAAAGACTGGCAAGGTGGGGGCCAATCTAATGTTGGGGGGAATGGTGTTCCAAAGGGCAGGTGCAGCCACAGAAAAGGCACACTTCCTGGGTCCTCCAAGGTGACATTTGTTCACCGATGAGACTGCGACATGTCGAGATGTTGAGAGCAATTTAGAGTATCAAACTGGCTTTGTAGGCACATAGCAGATCTGAGGTATACTCATATCAGGGTACTATTAACTAAACTTACTCCACAATATTGTTGCTTAATGATCGGGCTAATCCAAATTGGTTTTTTTGAGTTACCAATGTGATGGACAAATTTTCTTCAGAACAGTGTCCAGAAAACTAAAGTACTGTATTTACAGAGATGGGAGGAAATCAAACATTTAAGGTCCTCCCCCACAGTTCCATTACTAAAATATGAACCTGCCATATTTTTACGACATCTTGCTGACCTCTCAAATATCACAAACACTGATCTTCACAACATTTTTTCCCACTTATCATTTACCTAGCAGTGTTGATGCTTGTTTTCATTCAGAAATGGTAGAATCATTACAAAAAAGTGGACAATTCCAGTCTGTAAATTCCATGGAAGATTGGATCTACTTCATAGTTCTGTAGCCAACATGCTACCCTGACCCTCCTTTCCCGTTCCATTTACCATCTACAATTATTTACTTCTTTTCTGGGCACCAGGAATGTTGCAAAAGGTGTAGGATTATTTAATCTAGTTTATATGGCTGTCAGGCACCTGCACAACATAGAACATGTGCCTAAAATATCGTATTCATTTAAAGACAGTAATATCACAACAGGATCAGCATAGGAGAAACTAATATTCCTGCTTTCCCAATTGTTTCATTGCAACTTCCATAAGTAATGACTGATAAATAAAGGCACTGGAAACTGATTATGAACTAAGGCAAGCTCCTCTAAAGCAAAGGCTCAGCTCATAATCAATTTTAGAAATCAAACTCCTTCATTTTTCATGATTTCTGACAAAGGAGTGACTTTGCAGTTCAAACTAGAAGATGAAAGAGACTCAGAATAACAAACCAAATAGATAGTAACTAGTATAAAAACAAAGTTGCATCAGATGAGCCAAGCACTATATACTGTAAAGGAAAGGTAGGGCATACTGAAACTGGAACAAGCTGGTAGTCCTGTGCAATCAAGAGGAAGAAGGTAGTATTAGAATCCAAAGATCATTGCCACACTAGTAAACAAAGAACTCATTTAGATACTCAAAGTTGTACAAAAACAATATAAAATGAATCTAATCAGCTTATATTATTAATTTAGTTTTCCCTAACTTGGCACACTACAGAGGTTTCGGATAACAAGTTCCATCATGCCTAATAATCATGCTGTCTTGAAAATTAAGTTGGATGTTGTTGTCTAAAACATCAAGAAGGAAGCAGCCTGAGGAAAGTTGCATTAAATCATGGGGCAGAGAAGATAAATGCATGACAGATACATACCTATCATGGGGATACCCACAATCTCCTGCTAACAAAACCATCTGAACCCATTATATCTTAGGCTAGCTGGGTAACTAAGAAGAGAACAAAGAAGCCCATGATAGCTTTGTTTAATATGTAAAAAGAAAAATGTGAACTAGAGGAACATTGAATTGACCATTCTTCCTTTCTTCCAACCTCTGATAGAAATACAGTTAAGTCCCCATCCTTTCTCTTTATACAGTTGTAATCAAAATTATTCAACCCCCATTGTAAATCAGGTTGATTGTCAAAATGTACAGACCTTCAGCTGTTTGCAATGAACAAAGCAAACAAAAGCAATTGAAATAGCTCAACACAATGAATGCTTCAAGTGGTGTCCCCAAAGGCAACTGAAAATGCAACTTATAATGACTTCTCCAGTCTCAAGATTATTCAACCCCTGCATGGCAAGCATCTTCAGTACTTAGTGGAGCACCCTTTTGCTGTTATGACCTGCTGCAAATGAGATGCATAGCCAGACACCAGATTCTGGCCGTGTTCCTGAGGAATCTTAGCCCATTCCTCATAAGCAATGGCCTCCAGTTCAGTAATATTCTTGGGTTTGCGTGCTGCAACCGCCTTCTTCAGATCTCACCAGAGATTTTCTATGGGGTTCAAGTCAGGTGACTGTGATGGCCACTGTAGAATCTTCCAGGACTTCTTCTGCATCCAAGCCTTAGTGAAATTTGAGGCATGCTTGGGACCATTGTCCTGTTGGAAGATCCAGTGACGCCCAAGCTTCAGCTTCCTTACAGACGGCATCATGTTTTCTCCTAGGATTTCCTGATACTTTAATGAATCCATCTTGCCATCCACATGCTGCAGGTTTCCAGTGCCAGAGGATGCAAAGCAACCTCAGAGCATCACCGAGCCACCACAATGCTTAACTGTAGGTAGAGTGTACTTTTCAGCATATGCTTCATTCTTCTTCCTCCAGACATACCGCTGATCCATTTGGCTGAAAAGTTCCAGTTTTGTTTCATTGCTCCACAGAACAGAATCCTAAAACTTCTGTGCATTAATTATATGATGTTGAGCATACTGGAGCTGACTTTTCTTGTGCTTTTGGGTCAGTAGTGGTATATGTCTTGGGAGTTCTGGCATGGAAACCTTCTGTGTTTAGTATGCACCTTACTGTGCTCACTGAAACCTCAGTGCCTGTTGCCACCAAGTCTTGCTGCAGGTCTTTTGCAGTCACTCAAGGGTTTCTCTCCACCTGCCTTCTCAGAAATCTGGTTGCAGCCATTGACAGCTTCCTTTTTCTGCCCTGCTCAGGTAGTGTCACCACTGTTCCTTTAACTCTGAACTTGCAAACTATGCTTCCTACAGTGTCTCTAGGAACATTCAGTGCCTTCGTGTCCTAACAGTGAGAATCACAATGAGATGAGGAGTAGTTCTCTAGTGTTTATTACTGCTACATAACAGAATCCTAACAAACTGAATAAGCATGGGAAAAAACCAGACATATAAACTCCAAAAGCTAAGGCGGGCCTGATCTGTGTCTCTTTGAATGGCTGCTTAATTCCTCAGTACTATACATGTGTTTTCCACCCTGGATGGGAGCCCCTTCCTGCTCGCCATCATTACCCATGACACTTCGCTATCTTTCTGTGTCCTGTTCCTTGTTTGTGAAGGGCGATGATCTCTTCTCTTACCTTTTTGGACCATTCTTCTGATTTGGCCATACTGTATTTCTAACATGCAGTCAAACGTGACACTCAACAAACCCCTAGCCAGTTCAGGTGTTTCATGTGTTCCACCTCAAGCACACCTGGTGAAACTAATGAAGCCCTTGATTAGTTGAATCAGGTGTGCTTGAGACAACACCTGTTTTGCATACTGTATGTGTGCTGTGTGACCGATTCTATTCAGGGGGTTGAATAATTTTGAGACTGGAGAAGTCATTATAAGTTGCATTTTCAGTTCACTTTGGGGACACCACTTGAAGCATTCCTTGTGTTGAGCTATTTCAATTGTTTTTGTTTGATTTGTTCATTGCAAACAGCTGACAGTCTCTACATTTTGACAATCAACCTGATTTGCAATGGGGATTGAATGATTTCAATTACTACTTTATGTGTTTGGTTGATAATTGTGTGTGAGCTTGATATTGTGTGATTGATACCAATATATGTGATGTATGTGCAATGTTTTTGACAATGAAGAGCATTGGAAAAGGATGAATCCAGCAAAAAGAACTATTATTTTGGAATCTTTCCCAAATACAACCTCTCCTAAATAAAGACTGTATGCCCAGAAGATACTTATATTTATCTGTGCAATTCTTATAGATTGCCACTTTTCAAGCAGTATTTAATTATTTTAGTTGCCACACTTGTAAGTGTTCTCACTCCTTTGCCTTATGGCCTTTCCTTTGCTGTTGTAGATATGACATAATCAGAATCCAAGCCCAAGTATAATTTGATTAATAGCAATGTATATTTGCCTACATTGCTTTAGCCTAGTTACAAAATGTATTGCTTAGCAACACAGTGCTTTATGTTTCTTTGTGCCTAATTGGGATGTTGTAGACTCAGTTTCTCTCATTTCATTGTCTCTTTCTGAATAATAATGTCCAACACTTAAGTTTAAGACCATTCAGGGGTCCTGGATACAGAACATTTACTACTCTGGGGGCTGCACTCTTCACAATTGTTCCTATACTGATGCAGGCATGTGCAAAGTATTCAGTTATTTGTTGATTATTTATTTACCGTTGCATGGCTACCTTGGGGAAAGACTTGGTTGCATAGTATAGTGAAACATAGATAGAACTATATCAGCCAAAGTCTTTACATGTCCTCAGTTCAACACAGGAGCAACTGCAGATACGGTGTCAGTTACTCATATAAGAGACTTCTGAAATGGGACTCAGCTTTGGTGAACTTCTTTGACCCACCCTAAATGAAAGACAGACATGACATACCATACCAACATACCTGGGAATACGTTTTATTGTAGCATATCCACAATTCAATTGACTAATGCGGGGGGTGGGGGAAGTGGGCCAGTTAAAGCAGAACATCTCTTAAATTTGAATGGGGCTTACATAATTATATTTTATGTTCTGTAATCAGTTTATTCATGTGTAAAATGGTGAATGGGATTATACATTTTCATAGAAACATACAGAATATGAATAGATTTTGTTGGTTGTATCCAAAGTCTGCTAAACTGAGGTCTCTTAAATCAAGGGTTTCTACAGCAGGATATTCTTCCAGATACCTCTACATAACATTAGGCTGCATGCCCTGTTGAACACAATGGAACTTCAATTCATTTCTATTAACTTTTATTGTATGCCTAGTCATCCTTTGTATGCATATAAATTGTACAGCTATAAAATGGTAGAATAGACTCTTCCACTTTAAACTGTAGGTGGGTGTGGGCAGGGGAGTCATCACATTTTACATTAAAAATAATTAGGTGCAAGTAGACAAACAGCAAACAGGGAGAAGACTGGGCGGTGGCATATGCAGGGGTCAAAACAGGCAAGTTAGCAGTGGTGACAGTGCATTCAAAGCCCTGCCCCATTTTTGTGTGCAGTGACACCACATTCACATACAAAGGGACATGCCTTTGGCTGTATTGCTGTGACTATCACCCTGCCTTTCCTTGTTTGGATACCACCCTGCCCTGCCTCCAGGCCCTGCTGAGACCAACCTGGAACTGTTCTTTCTTGTGTGCATTTTTTCTTTTACTTGTTTTATTGTATACCTTTACTGTACTTTTCTTTTCTTTTCTTTTTTTTTTGTATGAAAATGATGGTCTCCATCTTCAGGGGTGCAGTCCTGATTTCCTGTCAAATTCTACTATACAATTCCTCTGCCACTTGAAACAGCAGCTGATCTTTGAGTGACTGTGACCACTGCCTTTTCTCCAGGGAGGGTGCTTCATATGTTTACTGCACAGCATTTGCATTATATGCTACCATATAATTCTTCTGTGCTGTACGCAGTGCTCTCCTCTGGAATACCATGCTGGTTATAACTGGACTAACACAGACTGTTTTAGTCCGTGCAGAAGAATTACTAATTGTGCTGGGTTACTTTGGTGTATATGTTTGAGATAATGGGTAGATGATTCATCATTGGAAAAATCTGACCAAATTTTGAACTACTGGAAGTGATGATTGCCCAAATCTTTCAAGCTGGCTTTCATTCCAGCCCATTGGCATGTCCTACAATATGGGATCTGATTTCTAACTTTAAATATTTAAGTTGCAATCTTGCATATGGCTGCTTAAATGCCACTGAAGTCAGTAGGTTTTAAGCAGCCTTATTGAGGAGAATTGTAACTTTATTCACCAGCAGAGTGGTTCATAAATATCTTCTCATATGATTATGTTTTATAGCCAATGGACAATATCTTCCCCCTTCAAGCTATGCAAGCTGCTTATGGTTTCCAATGAATGTCAGTTGGTTAAAATAAATAATAAAGATTCCAGTTCAATTTAGTACAGCAAACTATGTTAAAACTTTGCTCGGACTCAATTCTTCAAATGTATTTCTTTTGAGGCATTTTTCAGGGGATTGGTATCTTACTGTGAATGTTTTTTTGTTTTGTTTTGTTTTGTTTTCATTCATTTTGAATGAGAAAAATCTCAGTGTAATCATTTAATGCCTTTAGGCTATAATCCTATATGCACCTCCTGGGAGTAAGTTCTACTGAAAATGATGGGCTAATTTCTGAAGAGATGTACATAGAATTGAGGCACAAATACAAGTAATAGTACCAACTGAAGGATGTCCAAGTGTGTGTGTGTACACATACCAAACCACACACCTATATGTATGCAGATTTTAGTAAATTAAATGATAATTTTCTGCCAAGTTTGCCCATGCTGCAAGAAATTTTGCTAGCTAACATCTAATATTTTTGTCTTATGTTGAAGGAAATGAGTGCACTCCCATTTGTGATAGGTATGCAATGAAGAACAAAGCCCAGAGGGTCATACAGGACTAATTTATCTGGCTTACCAATCAGATTTTTATGTAATGCACACTGCAAATTAATTATAAACTAATCTAATACCTGCAAGTGTCTTAATATTTTTATTATACTTTTAATTCCAGTAGGTCAATGTATAAAATCAGAATAATTACATTGGAAAAACACCTACTGGGAAACACTGTGTTCATTAAATATGGTGCAAATTAAATTTTATTGAGATTACATTTTCTACTTGTTTTCCAAGGGTGTAATCCTCAAACAGGTTATTTTAGTGCAGTATTTTACCAGTCCTATTGATTTTAGCTGATGGGCTTGATGAACATAGTAAAAGGCTTAGAGACTGCAGAATGTCTTTCTTGTACAAGTCCTTTGATATAATTTCCATTGTTTGGAAAATATACTTAGTGGAATACACTGCAAATTCTCCTAGTTATTTCAAGTTTATATAATTGGTAACCTCAGTGTAAATAGTTTTAATCTGATACAACAGCACAGTTAAGTTACGTTCTAGCACCAGCCTAGAAACCAGGAGACTGTGAGTTCTAGTCCTGCCTTAGACGTGAAAGCTGGCTGGGTGACTTTGGGCCAGTCACTCTCTCTCAGCCCAACTAACCTCACAGGGTTGTTGTTGTTGGGAAAACAGGAGGAGGAAGGAGCAATTAGGTATGTTCACTGCCTTAAGTTATTTATAAAAATAATAAAGTCAGGATTGTACAGTATGTATGTATGTATGTATGTATGTATGTATGTAGTTGTCATCAGTTATTACTGCAACTGATTATACATGGATCTACCTTTGAGGATGACTGAGAAACATCTAATAGTTCATATTATAGCTGCCCAAAACTGACCAATATGGACACCAAGGTTTGTCATCCCATTAGCTATCAGCATTATTTCTGGTACCAATTCAAAGTATTGATGCTGATCTACAAAGCTCTCAGAAACTTGAAATCAAAATATTTCAAAGAATATCTCCTCATATTTCAGTCATCATCCTTGAAAGCCTTCTTGAATTCCTCCATCAAGTAAAATTGAGCAGACGTCTACAAGAGGAAGAACCTTCTCAATCATAGGGAATGCTATCTTGAGAGAGTCATATCTGGTTCCTTTGTTCCCAAACATAATTGTGGGAGAGTGTCTTCTAAATATTTTTATTTTCATATTTGTTTCATGTTCTTTTCCTGTGTTGGACTCTGATGTGTTTACTGTTTTATTGTTTTTATTGCAGCATTGTTCATATGTTTTGAATCACATGCAATGAGCTAATGAACTTTGGTTACTAGGTGGATTAAAAGTATATTAAATAAAATATATGATAAACTCAGCATGGCTTTTACATGATGTATCCTGTCATCAGAAGCAGGGCTGTTGTCTGTTGCACTCTACAGCTCGTGGCCACACTTGGTCAACCTTGTCTGGTCTCAGCAGGTTTGGACCTGGTTAGTACTTGGATTGGGAACTATTACAGAATACCAGGGCTCTAGGCTAAAGTGGGAAATTGAACTATATCTCAGGAAAAGGCAACATCCAACTTTCCATAGTGCTGTCAAACGTATCAACAGGAATTGAGCTCAACCTGAGGGTGTTTTTAGCCTATGACATGTAGATAGAGAATATATATCTTTCTTTGAATGGTTCCCAGCTTTCTCTTAAAAACATAAGACAGACTGAAAACAATTGTAAAAAAAGATTCTTAGAACACAGTCTCAAATATGATGCCAATGAGTCCACATTTATCTCTCTTGGTATCCATCATGTTCCCTGCACTTCCATCCAGCATTATTTTTATTTTTATGAGTTCTATAGTTTGAGTAGCATTCCCAGCAAATAAGAGGGGCAGAGGGGCAGAGGGGTATAGAAATAGGCATATTATTACTGGCTGTGATGGAATGTGCCCCTGACGAGGGGGGTGATGTGATGGAACTGGGAGCTGAGGGAGTAGAGAGTGCATTCCAGGTGGATAAGTGTTCTCACAGCTTGCACAGCTTGGAGGGGGGGGGGGGATCAGAGGAAGAAAATTAGATTGGCACTGCCCTAGATTCCCAAGGGTATTTTTCCCTTTAGCTGAGTTAAGGAACCTTTAGTCTGGCAAGATTCTGTGTATGGTAGAAACAATAAAGGAACTAGAGTTGCAATTTCAACTCAGTGTTGTTTCTTCACCAATTACCCTGACACTTATCCACTATGGCAGCACTTTATGAATGAGAGGAATCCCACTTCCCAAAGCAACTTTTTCATGAGAGCAACTGTATTATGCTCTCAAAATTTCAAACATGACCACTAGAGGAAAAGGTTGGTTCTCTGACTGTAAGATAGCATGTAAATGGATACATATATTTGCTAATACTCTTCTCATGCACAGACCTTCAAAAGCCACAATACATAGTTCAACCTACTGTAGTTGTCACAGATTGGAAAATTATAGATCTAGGGAGGAAGAGTTAGCATGCCTGGATTGACCAAGTGACAGTGCCTTTTGTTCATATACCAGTATTTTAGATACAAATTCATAAGCAGGAGATGCTAAGCTATGTGTTTCTGGTTTGCAAACCTCTACAAATGCATGGATGAAGTAAAGTTATAGGTAACCCCAAAAAGGATCCTAGAATGGATGATATGACACAAGAAAAACAAATTTATCATAATAGTTTCTCAAACTTCTGATAAGTTGTTAGAAAGAAGGAGCATTTCTAAAAAAAACCTGTGTGAATGATACCAGCTTTAGCAAACTACATAACAGCAAGCACATCTACAGACATTGTGATAAAAATCATGGAATCTTCCTGTTTAGTGCCTCAGCTCCTCAGAGAAAACTTGTTACATAATTTGAAAAAAAATCAAAAACAACTTTCTGAAATACAGAATTTTACAGATCAAGCAGGAGAAATATCACTGGATTATGTATGGTATTATTTATGGGTATTATTAATAAAACAAAACATTTTCAGGGTTAAAGCTGAACTTCTCCAAAAGATTAAAACTTATGGATAGGTTTAACAAGGGAAGTTACATTTCAGCATTACTTAATTACAGAGAGCAGAACTTGGTATTTCCTACCACAACACTAACCAGAGTGTGACCGAGAGAGCAATCTATAACTTGAAGACTCCATTCAACCCTCAATTTCTTTTTGAGGTCCCCAGAGCCTTCTCAAAATATGCTGCTGAATTTCAGCAGGGTGAGTGTTGAAAATCAATGTTTTCCTGTCATTCTGAAGCAAGAAGTTCATGAAAACTGTAAGATCAGTAAAATGGGATAAATGCACTTAGAAAAAGAGAAGCCGGGGGAAAATAATCTTGGGGAAAAAGTTCCTGACTCTTGTGGTATGATGTTATTCTGCCCCCTTGGTATTACTGCCTCACCTTCTAAGGTTCTCTCCCCAAACTACAGACTTTTGCCACCAAAATGTGTTCCAGTCTCTGCAGGCATTATAAAAGCTGCCTATGCTCATTTTTGGAGCTGGCCCTCCTAGAGTTCACAGTGATGTTTTAGTCAGGGTTTTTTAGCCATACCATCCATCGTCTCAGGAATAAGTGTTTGCAGTCTGGGAGGGTGGAATGCTTAGGAGGTTCTGCTTGAAAGATCAAATGAGTAAGCTGCTGCTGGCTCTGATGTTTATGTACAGAAGGGCCATTCCCTTCTCCTAGACTTTTTAGTCCATGCTTTAGGTGTCTGTTTGCTAAATTAAGTGTATCTCCACAGCTGCCACACAGGTAGGCAATTGGTGCCACTGCACTTGTTGCTGAGCTACACCTCCCACTATTCCAATCTATCGGCAATACTTCCCAGGGATACTAAGTGTGTAGTTCAGGAATATCTGGAGTGGCAATATTTATCTACCCCATCTGCCATGTTCTTGTCAATACTAGAGACTGTATTAAGATCAAACAAAGAAACAAAACCAACAACAAAAAAAACACTTCAGACCAAACCAAAATAGCGTTCTCCTCAGGATCTATATCTGGTGCACAGAGTAGAACATGAGACTTGCTTCCATGGACTTCATCAAGAGAAACCTGAATTATGTGACTCATTAAACCAGAGTTTGCTCACTTCTCATGTGTGATGACAATGTATTATTATCTCCCTCATCTTTTTTTTTCTTTTTTCTTTTTCCTTTTTACAATTACAGTCAAGCAGCAAAAGTGTGTAATTTTAAGCATTTAGTCTTTGTTGAGTTCCACTGTTAGGTTTTTGCATCAATAGCATATATTGAACAAGTAGTCCATAGAAAAGTATTCTTACTACTTTTATTTCTCCTTAATTATCCATTTATAGTATATTACTTTTGTTTTTAAATATATTTAAATATAGTGTTAACTGTTAATATGTTTTTCTACTACAGATTAAGGTTACTATGGTAACTAATCATTTTGGCCGGGTGAAGAGGTTGAATTTAATTGTCCCCTTTTCGGATGTTAATTTTTGCACCTGGGGGGAAAGAACTTGCCTGGACTTGTTTAAGTTTCTGTTTCCCTTCTGTGTAGGCATGTAGAGAGTCAAGCTGCTCTCACTGAGAGCCTATGAGAATGCAGAAGCTTTTAAATATGTCTGCTTTCTGTATAAAATTAAGTTTATAGAAACGCCTGGTGTGTGACTTTTCTGATCTCTCCTGGGCCAAAGGCTTTCCTAGCAATCTGCTAATGTTAACTGCCTTGTTTACTCACCAAAGTAGAAAAGCAAAGGATAAATTAAGTATATAAATTTGATAGGGAATATATATATATATATATCAATATATCAATATATATATACATCAATATATATATATATCAATATATATATATATATCAATATATATATATATCAATATATATATATATCAATATATATATCAATATATATATATATATCATATTATATATATATATATATATATATATATATATATATATATATATATATAAATATAATATTATATATATATATATATATATATATATATATTGATATATATAATATTATATCATATCACCCATAGGGGTGAGAATGTACATATACATATACACAAAGCTGTAATCGAAATTATTCAACCCCCTTTGCAAATCAGGTTGATTGTCCAAATGTACAGAATTTCAGCTATTTGCAATGAACAAATCAAACAAAAGCAACTGAAATAGCTCAACACAAGGAATGCTTCAAGTGGTGTCCCCAAAGGCAACTGAAAATGCAACTTATAATTTCTCCAGTCTCAAAATTATTCAACCCCCTGAATAGAATCAGTCACACAGCACACATACAGTATGCAAAACAGGTGTCGTCTCAAGCACACCTGATTCAACTAATCAAGGGCTTCATTAGTTGCACCAGGTGTGCTTGAGGTGGAACACATGAAACACCTGAACTGGCTAGGGGTTTGTTGAGTGTCACGTTTGACTGCATGTTAGAAATACAGTATGGCTAAATCAGAAGAATGGTCCAAAAAGGTAAGAGAAGAGATCATCGCCCTTCAGAAACAAGGAACAGGATACAAAAAGATAGCGAAGGCACTGAATGTTCCTAGAGACACTGTAGGAAGCATAGTTTGCAAGTTCAAAGTTAAAGGAACAGTGGTGATGCTACCTGGGCAGGGCAGAAAAAGGAAGCTGTCAATGGCTGCAACCAGATTTCTGAGAAGGCAGGTGGAGAGAAACCCTTGAGTGACTGCAAAAGACCTGCAGCAAGACTTGGTGGCAACAGGCACTGAGGTTTCAGTGAGCACAGTAAGGTGCGTACTAAACACAGAAGGTTTCCATGCCAGAACTCCCAAGACATATACCACTACTGACCCAAAAGCACAAGAAAAGTCAGCTCCAGTATGCTCAACATCATATAATTAATGCACAGAAGTTTTAGGATTCTGTTCTGTGGGTCAATGAAACAAAACTGGAACTTTTCAGCCAAATGGATCAGCGGTATGTCTGGAGGAAGAAGAATGAAGCATATGCTGAAAAGTACACTCTACCTACAGTTAAGCATTGTGGTGGCTCGGTGATGCTCTGAGGTTGCTTTGCATCCTCTGGCACTGGAAACCTGCAGCATGTGGATGGCAAGATGGATTCACTGAAGTATCAGGAAATCCTAGGAGAAAACGTAATGCCGTCTGTAAAGAAGCTGAAGCTTGGGCGTCACTGGATCTTCCAACAGGACAATGGTCCCAAGCATGCCTCAAATTTCACTAAGGCTTGGATGCAGAAGAAGTCCTGGAAGATTCTACAGTGGCCATCACAGTCACCTGACTTGAACCCCATAGAAAATCTCTGGTGAGATCTGAAGAAGGCGGTTGCAGCACGCAAACCCAAGAATATTACTGAACTGGAGGCCATTGCTTATGAGGAATGGGCTAAGATTCCTCAGGAACACGGCCAGAATCTGGTGTCTGGCTATGCATCTCGTTTGCAGCAGGTCATAACAGCAAAAGGGTGCTCTACTAAGTACTGAAGATGCTTGCCATGCAGGGGTTGAATAATCTTGAGACTGGAGAAGTCATTATAAGTTGCATTTTCAGTTGCCTTTGGGGACACCACTTGAAGCATTCATTGTGTTGAGCTATTTCAATTGCTTTTGTTTGCTTTGTTCATTGCAAACAGCTGAAGGTCTGTACATTTTGACAATCAACCTGATTTGCAATGGGGGTTGAATAATTTCGATTACAATTGTATACATATACATACATACACAGATACATGCAGTCTGTGTGTGTGGATAGATAGATAGATAGATAGATAGATAGATAGATAGATAGATAGATAGATAGATAGATAGATAGATAGATAGATATATTCTGTATATATAAATTTATACATGTATGTTCATATATGTATGAATATATGTATAAATCCATACACACACACAGTGTGTAATGAATTTGTTAAGCATTTAAGATGTCCTACATTAATTCTAAATATTGTTACAGAGATGTATGCAAGTGTAAGAATTTAGTACTATTTAGTAGGGAACTACAGCAAGAAAAAGGAATAGTTGTTACTGCAGATTCTGGACTAACATATATACAAAAAATAATACCAGTTCAAATTGTACCTTCAGATTATGTGTGAGCATCACTTATGCCCTTTTATGAGTCAGTTATACATGTGAGTTATACAGGAGGGTCTACTAATTCAGGATTTCCTTTATCATAAGCACTGTACTTGAGGTTGTTCATTTTATTCAATAAAATGTCCTTCCCTTTGTATTCTTAAACATATGGACCCTTTCAATGTAGTCCTATGTTGGAATGAGACTAGTTACAGTTTTGAACATTTCTGACAGTGCTGAAGATTCATTTTCCATTTTTAGCACCTTATGAAACTGCTCCTAGAATCATGTACATTGCCTTAACTTGCTTCTGTTTTCTGTGCCTGTGCTTGCCCTAAACAATATGAGCAGAAAGCCCCAACTAAATGATATCACCATGTAGGAATGCAACAGTAGGCAACTATTTCAGGCTAGCAGGATAATTGAAAGCATAACAGGGCATGAATTTGGCCAAAACCTCCATTCACAAAATGCAAACAGGTAAACATCTAAAAATGTTCCTCTAGCCACATCTGCCTTCTGACACAAACCATGATCACATCAACTCACCTTTGTTAGGAAATGTGTAGCAGGTTACACACATTTCCTAACAAGCTTTTATTTATTTATTATGCTAAACTCCCTGAGTTGTTGGGAGTTGGATGGTATATAAATTTAAGAAATCAGTCAACAAAAGTACTCATAGATGCAGTGGCATGACAACCTATTGGGATGGAGGAGAAGAGGAGAAAAGACCTGGAAATTATATTTTGAACAAAAGAACTCCCAGTGCTATAACCATACTGCTTAAAAATGTTTTAATGTCTAAGAATCCTATGGAGGCCATAGAAATATTCATGATGCCTGAGGCTGTCATTTTGTTTTGCAGCAAACCAATTTCCTACTTTTTAAAATTAAAATAAGCTAAAAAATCAAGACAAACTTAGAGACTGTTGGGTCCCAGGGAGGTGTCTGCAGGCATATTCTTGTCCAAAGCCATGACACTGGTACCTGTCTTCTAATGCTTTTCTTTTCCACTCTAACCATTCACAGGATGAGATAAATAAGTTTTGTTAACCAGGAAGGAGAGAAGGAAAATCAGCTGTCACTAATAACAACTGCACAGAAAAGAATGGGAAAACAGTCACTTAATGAATGTAAGAGGGCAAAACTCAGTGATATGAAAACCATACTTTGCACACTTAAGATCCCAGTGTCAATCCCTGGTACACTTAAAATAGAAAAAAAGATTGTCATAGCAATTAGAGTGGACAATACAAGGCTAGATGGAGGAACTTGGCCAGGTATAACACAACTTTTATATGTAAAGGTGGGTAAAAATGGAAGAAAGACATAAGAAATGCATGGTGGGAAGAAGTTATTAGGCAAGACGAACCCACCAGATTTTTAAACATAACAATACATGAATTATAGTGCAGCTCTAAATTTATAGCAGATTTTCTCATATTCTAATTAGATCGCCTTTCCTCACAGCTAATAAATCAATCAGTGCAGCAATATAGTGGTATTTATGTACATTGGAAAACCTTCCATCATGTAAGATGTCTAAACCTAGAGATGTTATGTTCTAGATGAAAATAATCTGAAATTGGCATTAATCTAATCAGGCCACTTTTCTTAAGAAGAACTTGCAACAGAATAGCAGCATAGGCAACTGGTTCAAACTACAGTGATGCCACATGGTGACACAAATTATGATGTGACTGATGCAGATTACATAACCTGCATCATCTGAGTGATGATGCCATGACAGATGTGATGTTACAGAAACCCTTGCCCACCCTATAGATATCCACGGATAGCAGAGTTTGAAATGTTCCTTCATGGCATGAGAATGCATGGGGAAACTGAATGTGGCTGAGGCCCATTGAGATGTTACATTAATTAAATGCACAATTGCCTTGTTAGCAGGAGCCACATGGAAGTGGCTGTCATGCTGCAGGTCATGCATGTGAAGAGGTGCACAGTTTTGTATGTTTCAATTGGCTAGGGGATATCGTAGCATTGACTAACTATTTTTCGGGTCACTGTATACCTTGCCACATGGCAAAATGTATTACTGTGAATTTGACTGAAGATGGGAACAAATGATAATCCACAGCCTGAGTGTTAATATCCACGACCTCAGGAATCATTGTGGCTGTCTCCAAGTTGTCACGTAGGAGAGCAGAGAAATACAGGAAAAAATTGTACAGACTCTAACTTCAAATATGAAGTTACTCAGCACAGAGAAGCAATATTGTTTAAACACCTAGTGTGTATGCTCTATTAGCCTGCCATGTTACATTTCAGTTGTGGATGCTATTTGAAATTCCATTTTGTGTATTATGATTTTGCTTGCATACAATGTGAAAGTTTTCTGTAGGTTTGTTAGAAAAGGCAAATCCTCCATCTAGTCAAATTTGACTACATAGGCACACCTATGTAGTTTTCTTAAAGCAATATGGAAGTAGTTTCCCATTGCTTTCTTCCAGGGTGCTCTTTAGACTTTCCAGCATAGAGTGGCTTTGATTTTTCTCCGTGTCTCCCATCCAAGTTTGGTCGGTACAAGAAATAAGTTTATAAGTGATTTATAACCATCTATAACAGACTCTTCAGCAAAGGATTGTTACCTTGTCGTGGTGCTGGAGCTTGAGAACCTCAATGATGCCATGAGCTAAATCGTGAAGGGCCACCCAAGACGGGAAGGTCATGACAGAGAGGTCAGACTAAATGCGATCCCTGGGGAAGGTAATGGCAACCCACCCCAGTATTCTTGCCGTGAAAACTAAATGGATCAGTACAACCAGAGATATGTCGGTATACCATTGGAAGATGAGACCCCCAGGTCGGAAGATGGTCAAAATGCTACTGGGGAGGAACAGAGGATGAGTTCAACTAGCCCCAGACGTGATGACGCAGCTAGCTCAAAGCCAAAAGGACGGCTAGCGACCGACGGTGCTGGTGGTGAACAGCGAATCCGATGTTCTAAGGACCAACACACCATTGGACCCTGGAATGTAAGATCTATGAGCCAGGGCAAATTGGATGTGGTTATTGGTGAGATGTCAAGATTAAAGATAGACATTCTGGGTGTCAGTGAACTGAAATGGACTGGAATGGACCACTTCACATCAAATGACCACCAGATCTACTACTGAGGACAAGAGGACCACAGAAGAAATGGAGTAGCCTTCATAATTAATAGTCAAGTGGCTAAAGCAGTGCTTGGATACAATCCAAAAAATGATAGAATGATCTCAATTCGAATTCAGGGCAAGCCATCTAACATCACAGTGATCCAAATATATGCCCCAACCACAGATGCTGAAGAAGCTGAAGTAGAGCAGTTCTATGAGGATCTGCAGCACCTACTGGACAACATGCCTAAAAGAGATGTTATTTTCATCATGGGAGACTGGAATGCTAAGGTGGGCAGTCAAATGACACCTGGAATTACAGGTAAGCATGGCCTGGGAGAAAAAAATGAAGCAGGACATAGGCTGATAGAATTTTGCCAAGACAACTCACTCTGCATAACAAACACTCTCTTCCAGCAACCTAAGAGACGGCTTTATACATGGACTTTCCCAGATGGACAACACCGAAACCAGGTTGACTACATCCTTTGCAGTCAAAGGTGGCGGACATCTATACAGTCGGTAAAAATGGAGCTGACTGTAGTTCAGATCACGAACTTCTTCCTGCACAATTTAGGATCAGACTAAAGAGATTAGGGAAGACCCACAGATCAGCTAGATATGAGCTCACTAATATTCCTAGGGAATATGCAGTGGAGGTGAAGAACAGATTTAAGGGACTGGACTTAGTAGATAGGGTCCCGGAAGAACTATGGACAGAAGTCCGCAACATTGTTCAAGAGGTGGCAACAAAATACATCCCAAAGAAAGAGAAAACCAAGAAGGCAAAATGGCTGTCTGCTGAGACACTAGAAGTAGCCCAAGAAAGAAGGAAAGCAAAAGGCAACAGTGATAGGGGGAGATATGCCCAACTGAATACAAAATTCCAGAGGTTAGCCAGAAGAGATAAGGAATTATTTTTAAGCAAGCAATGTGCAGAAGTGGAAAAAGACAATAGAATAGGAAGGACAAGAGACCTCTTCCAGAAAATTAGAAACATTGGAGGTAAATTCCAGGCCAAAATGGGTATGATCAAAAAAACGGTGGCAAGGACCTAACAGAAGAAGAAGAGATCAAGAACAGATGGCAAGAATATATGGAAGACCTGTATAGGAAGGATAACAATATCAGGGATAGCTTTGATGGTGTGGTCAGTGAGCTAGAGCCAGACATCCTGAAGAGTGAGGTTGAATGGGCCTTAAGAAGCATTGCTAATAACAAGGCAGCAGGAGACGATGGCATTCCAGCTGAACTGTTCAAAATCTTGCAAGATGATGCTGTCAAGCTAATGCATGCTATATGCCAGCAAATTTGGAAAACACAAGAATGGCCATCACATTGGAAAAAATCAACTTATATCCCCTTACCAAAAAAGGGGAACACTAAAGAATGTTCAAACTATTGAACAGTGGCATTCATTTCACATGCCAGTAAGGTAATGCTCAAGATCCTGCAAGGTAGACTTCAGCAGTTCATGGAGCGAGAATTGCCAGATGTACAAGCTGGGTTTAGAAAAGGCAGAGGAACTAGGGACCAAATTGCCAATATCCGATGGATAATGGAAAAGGCCAGGGAGTTTCAGGAAAACATATATTTCTGTTTTATTGACTATTCTAAAGCCTTTGACTGTATGGACCATAACGAATTGTGGCAAGTTCTTAGTGGTATGGGGATACCAAGTCATCTTGTCTGCCTCCTGAAGAATCTGTATAACGACTAAGTAGCAACAGTAAGAACAGACCACGGAACAACGGACTGGTTTAAGATTGGGAAAGGAGTATGGCAGGGCTGTATACTCTCACCCTACCTATTCAACTTGTAAGCAGAACACATCATGCAACATGCTGGGCTTGAGGAATCCAAGGCTGGGGTTAAAATCGCTGGAAGAAACATTAACAATCTCAGATATGCAGATGATACCACTTTGATGGCTGAAAGCAAAGAGGAACTGAGGAGCCTTATGATCAAGGTGAAAGAAGAAAGTGCAAAAGCTGGCTTGCAGCTAAACCTCAAAAAAACCAAGATTATGGCAACCAGCTTGATTGATAACTGGCAAATAGAGGGAGAAAACGTAGAAGCAGTGAAAGACTTTGTATTTCTAGGTGCAAAGATTACTGCAGATGCTGACTGCAGTCAGGAAATCAGAAGACGCTTAATCCTTGGGAGAAGAGCAATGACCAATCTCGATAAAATAGTTAGGAGCAGAGACATCACACTGACAACAAAGGTCCGCATAGTTAAAGCAATGGTGTTCCCCGTAGTAACATATAGCTGCGAGAGCTGGACCATAAGGAAGGCTGAGAGAAGGAAGATAGATGCTTTGGAACTGTGGTGTTGGAGGAAAATTCTGAGAGTGCCTTGGACTGCAAGAAGATCAAACCAGTCCATACTCCAGGAGATAAAGCCAGACTGCTCACTTGAGGGAATGATATTCAAGGCAAAACTGAAATACTTTGGCCACATAATGAGAAGACAGGACACCCTGGAGAAGATGCTGATGCTAGGGAGAGTGGAGGGCAAAAGGAAGAGGGGCCGACCAAGGGCAAGATGGATGGATGATATTCTAGAGGTGACGGATTCGTCCCTGGGGGAGCTGGGGGTGTTGACGACCGACAGGAAGCTCTGGCGTGGGCTGGTCCATGAAGTCACGAAGAGTCGGAAGCGACTAAATGAATAAACAACAAATAACAGACTGTCATAAGAAACCAGTGGATAAAAATCCATTAGAAAAGTTGAAATACCTCTGACTACTAAGTAGCCTGACTAAGACTCTGTGGAGTCCTAGTGCTCTCTGAGTATGGTTGTTTGCTTGCAGACATTTTATTACCCAACTAGGAAATATCATCAGTGCAAGGGAGTGTGGGGTTTGCTCCCTGTTTATATACCGGTAGCTTGCCCTGCCGATTTTGGTGGGGGTGTGGTTTTCTCCTTGGTAGTTCCTTGATTAGGGTATTGTTTTTTGCTTGATTATTTGCCTGGTGTTAATCCCTGCACTATATATATTCTCTTCTATTGTGGCTAAGACTCATAAGTAAAGTCAAATAAAGTCTAGGCTGTAAATGTGATGATATGTTGGAGCCACTTTCCCAGCTTGGGAGTCACAGGCCTGAGTGCTCCTACCACCACTGGGACCACTTTGGCCTTCACTTTCCCCATCCTCTCTAGTTCTTCCTTCAGGCCCTGGTACTTCTCCAGCTTCTCATACTCCTTCTTCCTGATGTTGCTGTCGCTTGGCACTGCTACATCTATCACCACCACTGTCTTCTGGTCCTTGTCTATTACTACGATGTCCGGTTGATTGGCCAGTATCTGTCTGTCTGTCTGGATCTGGAAGTCCCACAGGAACTTAGCCCTGTCATTCTCCACGACTTTCTGTGGAATCTGCCATCTGGACTTGGGAGGGTCTAGCCCATACACTATGCAGATGTTCCTGTACACAATGCCAGCTACTTGGTTGGGTCATTCAGTGTATGCTGTTCCTGCCTGCATCTTACACCCTGCCACTCTGTGTTGGACTGTCTCTGAGGCCTCTCTGCACAGTCTGCACCTTGGGTCCTGTCTAATGTGGTAGACCCCTGCTTCTATGGATCTGTTGCTTAGTGCCTATTCTTGTGCTTCTATGATCAGTGCTTCAGTGCTGTCTTTTAGTCCAGCCCTTTCCAGCCACTGGTAGGCTTTCCCAGTGTCAGCCACCTCAGCTGTATGTTGATGGTACATCCCATGCAGGGTCTTGTCTTGTCTGCTTCATTTTCCTTCCATGTCTGCTGCTTCCTCAGGCATTCTCTTAAGAGCTCATCTTTAGGGGCCATTTTACTGATGTACTCCTGGATGCTCTGGGTCTCATCCAGGACAGTGGCTTGGACACTCACCAGACCCCACCCTCCCTCTTTCCACCTGGTATACAGCCTCGGGGTGTGGACTTGTGGTGGAAGCCTCCGTACATTGTGAGGAGCTTCTGGGTCTTCACATCAGCAGCTTCCATGTCCTTCTTTGGCCAGCTCACTATACTGGCAGGGTATCTGATGACTGGCAGGGCATACATGTTGATGGTGTGGATGTTGTTCTTTCTATTGAGCTGGCTCTTTAGGACCTGTTAGTTAGTTAGTTAGTTAGTTAGTTAGTTAGTTAGTTAGTTAGTTAGTTAGATATATATATATATATATATATATATATATATATTGAAATAGTGAGCCCGAGTAACTATGTATTTAGTATTTGCTGATGACAGGAAGACCAGATATATATATATATATATATATATTGAAATAGTGAGCCCGAGTAACTATGTATTTAGTATTTGCTGATGACAGGAAGACCAGAACCTTCCCTAGAGCTGCCTGACCCTTGGTGTCCTTTATCGTCCTGCTTTGTTTGCCTGTTCATATTTCATCTAAAGAACTGAGGAAGTGAAGAAGCCCAGATTTGGGAGTTTAGCTTGGGGGGATGGAAATTTGAATCAGTTATACATCTTACCATGCCACTGATCTAAAAATTAAAAAGTAGAGAATACCTGTTTGAATCCCTTTTGAGTTTTAATTGAATTTGTAAGAAACCCTTGCATATTAAATTGAACCTTGAAAGTCAGGTTGGTATACAGAGTTCTGATTAGACAAAGAAGCCTGTAATCAATTGTTGATGCTGTTTTCTCCCATTGTTTGGTCCTAGATATGGAATCAAAGGCTGCCTTAAAACCTTTGAAGGCAGCATATAGTGAGGCCACGTTATTAGTTGAATATTTTTCAGTCAAGTGCTGTAGGACAAAGCATTGATTGATGATGGCTCTTAAGTTTATTATGAGTTGCCTGGTGTAAAGTTTACAGATTCAGCAAGCTAATTGGCTGGTAATTATCAGGATCATCCTTCATCCCCTTATTGAAGATTAGAACTTTGATCCCCAGGCCCCAATCTAGAGGACTTGGCCAGTGGTGTCAATATTGATGAAGAGTGATGCCAAGATTGGAGCTCAGCACTAAGTGTTATTCTTTAACAGTTCTGGGGGAATAAATTTAAGTCCAGGGACATTCCCACTATGAGCTGATCCATAAGGGACTTAATCTCAATCACAGATACTGGGGGTCACTCAGGTAGGTCCTCTATATTTTGCATAGGGGGCTCATTGGAGAAGTCTTCATATGTCCTCTGGAAGTATAAGAAAGTGGAGTTCTTTTCTTTGGTTGCTTGAATACATTGTTCCCATAAGTTGCTCCCAAGTGGCTCTTGTGTCTTTCTTCTTCTTGTAACCCACCAGTTGCTTGCATTATTTTTTAAGGGCAGGGAAGCATTCAAAAGTAATTAGAGTATTGTCTCCTGTCTCAGATTTACAGGTGCTGAAGTGAGGGCTTTCTTGGCTTTGATAAAATTCTTATTGAACTATGGTTCAGAAGAGACTTGATTTTCACTTGGCCCAAAATTTAGGATTGCAAGCCAAGAAAGGCTCCAACTTCTGTGCTATAATTTTGTAAACAGCCAGAGGATCATGAGGACAGTTGGCCAATACAAGGGCCAGTCAACAATTCTGTAGACAGGCTTCTACCAAATACTCTCTTCATCTTTTGACTAAGTTGTATAGTCCATTTGGTGTCATGGGGGGCTCGGAGTCTGAATCTGAGGACAAGGAAGGGCAGCCTGGCCCTGGAGCAGCCTCAGAGTGCAAGTAGGCAGTGCCGGGGTACCAGACAAGGGGCTAGCCAGCGAGCAGTGGGATCAGGTGCTGCTGGTCAGCAAGGGTGATCTGCCACCCCCTCCCAGCCCAAGAGCAAGGAGTGGGGAGAGGAGAGAGGAACAGCAGAGATTGGCAAAGCTACATGTAGGAAAGAAGCCCCACCCTCCTAATTAAGCTCCACTGGGGTCTGCTCCTATTAAAAGGGAGCAGCAAGCCCAGACCGGTTGTTGGGAACAACTGTCCACTTACCTAGACTTCATGTGCCTTGACTCTTGACTGGAAACCTTGTATCTTGACTCTGGACTGGCTGACAAATTGTTTACAACATCGGAACCCTTGGAATTTTCTTGACTACTCGGGCTTTGGACTCAGAAACCCCTTAAGGCAAGCTCTCTGAACTTTCGGGGCTTGTATCTTGTAGTGGGTGTGTGTGTCCATCTTGCGCTCACCCTTCCTTGCCACCTGTTTGATTACCTCACAAGTTCCTCAGTAAAGTTTGCAATTGCCTCCCTGGTGTACTGCATGTGATTTGGGCTGGGGCAGGACATTTGGCTTGACAACTTGCTCATCCTTGCCCTGCTGAAAAAAAATGAAGGAATAAAATGGTCCTTCAAATGCATCTGCCAGGAGGCATCGCGTATAAACAGAGTGGGAGTTGATCACTATCCAGGTGATGGAGCACTCTGAAACCCCGCATAAGAGAAAGTAGGTTCCCAGTAATTAACGTATAATCAATAGTGCTTGTTCTGGTCCCTACATTAAATGTGAGCTCACCTAGATTATCTCCTGCAAAAGAACCATTTAGTATATGAAGACTAAGCCTTGATGCCATTTTTTGAGGCAGAATTCAGCATAATTTGATCTCTTAGAAGATCAGACAAGTTCTGATCAAGTACAACCCAGTTTAGTTTTTTGAAATCAGTCAAGGGTACACCATTCAAAATCTCAGTAGCTAAAGTATCATTCCTTCCCAGTGATATCTCCTAGTCTTTTAACTATGATGTTAATATTGTCTCATCAATCTCTGTTGATGGTAGTTACTGGCTGTTCTTTTTAAAAAAAAGTTCTTTATGTACTTAAAATGCCACTGTTGCTAGCAATTTTTTTTTAAAAAAGAAATTACTTTAGACCTTATTTTTAATTATATTTTTATTGGTTGAATTTTATTTTGTTTTATATTTGTCTATATAGCTCAGAGAATATATTTTATAAAGTGCATACAATAAATGAATAAATATGAATAAATAAATCTTTTTTTTTTAATTTTATTTTCTATGAGCCATTTATGGAACTAGTGTATAAGAGCAAATTATTTAAGTAAATTAAATTAATAAATCTCAAAATGAATAGCTATTTGGAGATGATTTCCCAAGGGCAAAAAGCTTAAATTTCAGCTTTTTGGTTATCCCTTAGAAAAATAAGCCCTTCTACACAGGCCATAATTCACAAGACGATTCTCTGCCTTTCTTAACTGGCTGGTGTTTCTGGTATCTTGCATTTTGTTCTTATCTGTTGTATTGTCATTGTTGACAGTAAAATCATCACTGAGAAAGTTGTTTTTATCTTCCATCTTCTTCAGCACAGTTGGCCCCTTCAGTGGATGTGAATAGATAGATAGATAGATAGATAGATAGATAGAGAGATAGAGAGATAGAGAGATAGAGAGATACACACACACACACACACACATATTCCCCTGCTGATATTATATAACACTCTATAGGCACTGGTGATTATCACCTATGCATGCATGTAATTCAAACCTTCTGTCTCTCTCTCTCTCTCTCTTAAAAATGGGATACCATTTATACCAGCCTCTAATCGTATGTACCATTCTCTCCCCTTTCAGAACCAAACTGGCAATTCTCATCTTGAATAGCTTTAAAATTGCTCATAGCAATCAATGACAACTGAGGCATCACTAAACAATTTCTTTTCTCTCCCAAGCTCCAATTTAGATCAGTCATTAAGCTTGAGTAAGCTTGAGCTGTCAGAACATTTTCCCTCCTCACATGCTCCAAGCACAAAAAGTCAACTTCAAAATCAAATTTGTTTTCTTTCGTACTATACTTTGTAATGGTTTAGTTTGAACAATAAACTTAACTGAAATAGTACTGTCAATCTTTGGTAACACAGGGAGCAGCTTTGGCTTTTTATCTAGGCAAGGCTGCCAAACCTCAAGCAAACTGCACTTTCATTTGTTTTATATCAACTTTTTCAAATATATACACCACTCCATCTTGTTAGCAATATATAGGCTGATAACATTTCAGCGCCATGAACTTTCTGCTGCTGAGCTCAGGGATAAAGTGAAATCAGTTAAAACACAGAGAAACAAAAGAAAACTAATGAAATATTAATTGGATTTTTTTTCAGATCGCATACAGGTTATGGAGCTTAGCACAGAACTCAGTACTGTGAGATAACATCTGACCCACAATTGTACTGACACAGAGCAATTCAGTTTTATATTGCGTCCTTCTCATTAAAATTTTATTTATTTTATTTATTTATCTATCAAATTTGTCACCGCCCATCTCCTACGAGAGGAGGAACTCTGGGTGGTTTACAATATAAAACAATGAATATATAATAAAATTTCAATATAAAACACATTATAAAACAATTTCACAGAGCTACCAAATATAATAAAATCCAGATGGCTATGGTCTCATTCAGTCATTATACAGGAGGGGCACTTCAGGGTACTAGCCAGCCCCAAGTATAACTATTCTCCTCCCTGCCCCAAGTCCGGTGGCAGAGTCAGGTCTTCAACTTCCTCTGGAAGGCTAGGAGCGATGGGGCTAATCTCACCTCTGGGGGCAAGATGTTCCAGAGGGCGGGTGCTACTGCAGAGAAGGCCCGCCTCCTGGGCCCCGCCAGATGGAATTCTCTTATTGACGGGGTCCGTAGCATGCCCTCTCTGCATGATCGGGCAGGCTGATGAGACAGGGAAGAGACGGTCCTACCACTCAAATAGTTTGGTTTAGCTTATTCCATCCCTTACTCCAGAAGCATGATAGATGGCTAAGTCTACAATTAATAAAGCTACAACTCGTTTTAGGAATATCTCCAGTCAACGTAAGCACCAATTGTTGAGTTAGGAGTGGGGTGATGTTTGCCACTTACCTTTTTTAAGTTGCCAGTTGTATGCAAATATAAAGCATGGGAACAACATACATTCTTCTAATTGTTGCAGCACCAGGAAACAACGAACATGAATATCATCTATCATAGCTCTTTTATCAGAATTCTAATCTTTGATGATTATACAGCAAATTATATCAATAAAGCTCTGAAACTAAATATTTCTTGATACTATGCAAAACATTCAACAGGTTAGAAAGAAATTTTTACTTATTTTTTTTTACTTAATTTTACTTAAAGTAGATCTATTGAAATTAATGAAACTTAATAATTTAAAACCTATTAATTTCAATAAGAGCCTGTACACTGCAGGGCTGTGCAGCACTTTGCATTCAAAGGTGCTTCAGAGCATGAGGAGGAGACAATATAGCATTTGTCTGCAACTCTTATCATCTGCTCCTTTTTCTAGGATTACCAGCAGAGGCATCAGGGCACGTCTCTGTGTGCAAATGAGAAAAGCAGTATTGTGCCTTCACACTGAAAGCATTGCCTTTTAATACGTGCATCAGGACATCTCACACATGCATGCACCATACAAGTGGAGCTCCCATCCCAAGTTCACGATGCTGCTTTCATCATTTTGACAAATGATGTTTTGCCACTGCAGATGCCTCTGATCACAGCTGCAGTATGATCCCAGAAGAATGCGTAGTTGGTTTAAAGAATTCTTGCCAGGTGTTATGCTGGCACCTCTGTATGCTCTGAAGCACTTGCCTTTGGATCTGTAGCATTCCACAACCTTACTAAATAGGATTAAGACCAGATTTTATCCCAAAGCAATAGAATAATGGGAGGATTCCTAATCATGAACCCTAGATAAATTAACCATCTCTGGCCAAAAGATTGACAGCATGATTCACTGGAGATAGCTTCTACACAGATCCCATTTTGATGGATAAATATAAATATCATCACGCTACCGCATTTGACGTTATGTATATCTACCATCCTTATAAAGTACTATTACTTTCATTTAAGTACTAAATTTTGAGAAGGCTCATGTGGCGCAGAGTGGTAGTCAGCAGTATTGCAACCAAAACTCTCCCCACGACCTGAGCTCAATCCCAGTGGAAGCTGGGTTCTCGGGTAGCCGGCTCAGGTCGACTCAGCCTTCCATCCTTCCGAGGTCAGTAAAATGAGGACCCAGCTTGCTGGGGAAGGTGACGACTGGGGAAGGCAATGGCAAACCACCCCGCTTTATAGTCTGCCAAGAAAATATTGCAAAAGCAGCGTCCCCCCAAAGGGTCAGACATGACTTGGTGCTTGCACAGGGGAACTTTCACCTTCACACTGAATTTTGAACATTTAAAGTTATAAAAGAAGAAATCGTAACCACCTGAATGAATATGGAATTAAATCCAAATATGTGAAATTGGATCTTCACCAACATTTACATGCATCACCTTTTAGCAGCTTCAACTCCAATATTTAACTATAAGACGTATGAAATTTAGAGGTTTGCGTCTTCTTTATTTAAAACAGAATAGTGATTACATTTTTCAATATATTATAGTTTTTCACAATTGTGTAGTTTGTGAAAGTTAACTAGAAAATCAGAAAAGAGACAGATAAGAACATTTATTGGGAAACCAATGTATGTGTCTATTAACAACCTGAGTGTTCTATCATTGTCCAAAATACGAATTTTGTACTTTATTAGTTGTAGACTGTGAAGTTTGGTCTGTAAATAGTTTGTGACAAACACATTATTATTTGAAAGTCCATTTGTTGCAGATTCACTAAAGTTACTGTACAATATAAATGCTAAAGAAGTTTGCAGTTGGCTCCAAAGCAGCTGACAATATAAGAAGGATTTAGAGTAAAATGTTGCAGTGTGGAATGCTTCTGTTTAGAGTTTCAGACAACTTCCTATTTCATTTCTCATCCTCTTAATTTTTCATTTCTCTTTACTTAAAAGTCATCATTATCTATCCACTGAGCATACTCAGTCCTCATTAGTGTTTTGGGGTCTCCTTTCTTCAGAGTTTGTTGGTATGTATGTATGTATGTATGTATGCTGAGGTTCCCGCAACCCTGCTGTAACTTTCTTCTTTCCTTATATATGTAGATGGTGCTGTTTGGTTATCTGTGCAGACAACATTTTACTATATCTTATTTTTTATATCTTATTTTTGGAGATAGGAATTCCATGACTAATTTATTGAAGCAAATTACAAACATATGTAATTTGGAGAGTAATCTACATTCTTCTTTGTCATAATTTCAAAAAAAAATGAATGCTTTTGGTCATGAGTTCTATAATGAAGAATGAACCAAGATATTTATGCTATCCATTCTGAAATATTACCCTCATGTATTTTTCCTTCCTGAGATTTTCAGATGCAGGGGAAGAGGTTATTTTTTTGATATTTAATTATTTTTGCCAGTTTATTATTCTTAAGATTTTCTTTTGCAATTCCATAGGGAAAGATTGTTCATTTAAAAATTAATAACCCCCAACACAGTATAACAGCAATTCTCTCCACTCCCAGGAATTGGCTATTTTGTGAACTGTGCTATTTAAAAGAGAGAGGAAGACAGAACTACTAAGTTGTCCACTATCTTGAATGTCCATATTCTGATATAAAAAAAAACAACATACAGAAAGAACTCATCATATTGTCCTTTAAGAATACACTTGTTCCCATTGGCAATCCTAGATCATCTCTGCTTCCTAGGGGAGCTTTCTTTACTCCTTCTGAAACCCACAAGGGTCAGCTGTTGCAGCTGTTTCCCAAGGTTCTTCAGGTCATCCAGCTTAACCTTAAAGAAAGCAGGAGAATTAGAGAAGTTTAGGGTCACCACTTTTAGTGAAGAGAGGAAAGATTTTTAATTGGTGGGAGTAAATGTTTGGGAAAGAAGAGAGCAATTATCCGCAAGGTTGAAAGAGAGATGATTGGAAGCTTTGGAAAACACACTTAAAAAAAATGTATTTTAAGATTGCTGTCACTACTTCTTCCTATTTCATAACAGCTACAACACAAGTCAGATGAGGAATGCTGTAATTATTAGGATTAGATGGCTTTTAAACTGATGGTAGATGCTCTTCAGGTGCCACATCACATACTAAGAATGTAATATAGGGAAATGGAGGATTACGTTAATATAGAATCATAAGGTTGCAGGGGACCTCCAAGATCATCTAGTACTAATTCCTTTTCAGTACAGGATCCACTAGAGCATCTCTGGCAGATGACCATCCAGCCTCTATTTGAAGATCTTTAACAAAAGAGAACTCATTAGGTGATGTAGCAGCAAGTTCTTTCTAATATCCTGAAATTTAAACCTCTTACATACAGTCCTGCCCTCTGGGGGCAATAGAAAATAAGTCTATTCTTTCTATGTATCAATACTTCAGGTATTTGAAGACTGATATTTTACCTTTTCTGGGCTGAGCATGTCCAGATCTTTTAGCCATTCCTTACAGGACTTGGTTTTCAGACCCCTCACCACTGTGGTAGCCTGAACCTGTTGCAATTTCTCAGTCCTTTTTGAATTGTGTCCAGAATCGGACATGATACTTTAAGTGGAATTTGACCAGGCAAAATAGGACAATTATTTTCTATGCCCCAGACTTCATGTACCTGTTAATCCATCCCAGGGCCGCAACTAGGGTCTGTGTCACCCGGGGCAAACATGGATTCTGCACCCATTGTGGCACCCCCCCCAGCACTCATTTTGGCGCCCCCCCAGTGCACATGCCCCAGTTGCCCCCCCCCAGTTGCAGCCCTGATCCATCCCAAAATAACTTTAACCCTTTTAACAGCTGCATCACATGGCTGGGTTATGTTCAACTTGTAGTTGAGAAGGACACCTGAATCCCTTTCCTATGTACTCCTGCCAAGGTTGGTCTCCCTCATTCTACACTTGTGCCTTACATTTTTGCTATCTAGATGCAGAACCTTACATTTCCCCCTCTGCAATCCTAAATCCTAAATCCTATTCATTTCAGCCCACTGCTCAAAGCTGTCTAGGTGTTTTTGAATCTTTTATTTAAAATATAAGCCACCCCTCTTGGCTCGGTGTCATTTGTGAACTTTCGAAGTATCCCCTCAACTCCCTCATCCAAGTCACTGATAAAATGTTAAACAGCACAGGACAGAACCCTGTGGCATCCACTCAGTATTGCCCTCCAGGCTGAAGGGGAGCCAACAATGAGCACCCTTTGTCTGTGATTACTCAGCCAGTGATGAGTCCAGCAGCATCTGGGAGGTGACAAGAGGAGCAGAGTGATGTAAACACCATTGCAGGGTCATGATCCAAGCCCCACCCCTTTTTTATATAGTATAGTGATAATGCTTGTGGTATGGTACTGCTTTCATCATTCTGACAAAAGCAGCAACGAAAACAGTACTCACACAGCAAACACTGCTGGGTGAGTACATCTAATGCACATCATCTAGCTCATGTTTTACCATTTGATTAAGTAAAATATCATGAGGCAATCTATCAAAGGCTTTGCTGAGGTTCAGGTACACTATGTTTACAGTATTTCCCTGATCTACTATGCTAAAAACTCTACTGAAGGAGATAAGGCTTATTGGGCATGATTTGTTTGTGGGCTCCTGTTAATTGCAGCATGCCTATACAAGTGCACACAAACATGCTGTTTGGTAATCTGTTTGAAGACCTTAGGCATCAGGGTGATAAGTCTGCAGTTTCCCAGGTCCTCCTTTCCCCCCTTTTTGAAGATGGGATGGCATTTGTCTTTAGTCTTTTGGGATCTTACCAGTTCTCCAGGAGTACTCAAAGATTATTGACAGTGGTTCACTGATCATCTCTGCTAGCTTCTACAGTACCCTGGGATGTAATCCATCTGGTCTTGGAGACCTGAATTCATTTACATTAGCTAAATCTCCTTGTCTGTGTTAAGCTGCAGTTCCCTTGTTCCTCCAGTGGCATGATGATTACCAACCAGGTCTTCATTTCCCTTTGGAGAAAAGGCAGATGCAAAAAAGGAGTTAAAAAGGCCAGCCTCCTCACTAGCAGCCATTATCAATTCAACATTTTTTCTACTCAGTGGACCTATACTCTGTTTGGCTTTCCTTTTGCTTCTAACATACCCCAAAAGTTAAGGCACCAGGCCAGAAACCAAGAGGCCATGAGTTCCAGTCCCACCTTAGATTCAAAGCCAGCTGGGTGGCTCTGGGCCAGTCACTCTCTCTCAGCCCTAGAGAGGAAGCAATGCCAAACTACTTCCAAAATCTTGCCAAGAAGACTGCAGGGACTTGTCCAGACAGTCACCAGGGCTGTCTTTCTTTCCCATCCAGACCTCTCTCAAGCCTCAGATTGTTCTGAGCTTCAGCCTTTCTAACAGTTCCTATAGTGCTGGAGACCACAGTTTGTTTTTCTTCGCTAATGTTCCCCTCCTTTCATTTTCTATACATGTTCCTTTTTCTCTTCAGCATTTTAAAGAATGTTGCATGTATTCAGACAGATTTCTTCCATTTTTCCTTTTCGTAGTGGCTTCTTTATTTTTTATTGAATCACTAGTCATCCAGAATGACTCTGGGCAGCTTTACAAAACTAACAACAACAACAATGTTATTTTAAAAAGACAACAATAGTCTGAGGGAACAACCTAACTTTCTTCCTTATCACCCCTCTCTCCAAACTTAAGGGGGTTAGCCCAAACACCCTAATCAAAGGCTTGGAGAAAAAGCAACCATTTTAAGGATCACTTAAAGGTGGGCTAGTTGGGAGCTGTAAAAATCTCCAGGGAGAAGCTGTTCCAAAGGACAAGTACAACAACAAAAAGGTGTGTTTCCTGTGTCCCACTAGATGGCACTGTTTAATTGACAGGAATCAAAGCAATCCAACTTTGTCAAAACAACAGGAAGGGCAGATACTACAGGAGATAGGTGGTGTCTCCAGTAGCTATGTTCTGTGCCATGTGGGGCTTTACAGATAACAACCTGCTCCTTGAATTACCCTCAGAAGCTCACTGGCAACTGGTGCAGTTCATGTAGCAGAGCTGTTACATGGGCATAGCAAGGCTTATTACTCATGCCATTACATCCTGAACTACCTGTGGCCTTCCAAGTGGTCTGTCTGTCTTTCTGTCTGTCTATCTATCATCTATTTTGTATACCACCCAACTCCCAATGACTCTTCAAGAGCAGCCTCACCTAGAGTGCATTCCAAGTTATGAATGTTCATGAGGAGGTCCAGGAATAGGAACAAGTGGCACACAAGTTGAATGTATGCAAAGGCTTTCCTGGCCACAGCTGCCATCTGCTTCTTGAGCAGGAGCTGAGCATCTAGGAAGACCCCCAGATTGTCTACCAGTTCTGAGTGGGACAGTGCAATCCCATTCAGGACCAAAGATAGAAAGTATCCAAACTAGGAGAACAAAAGATCCATAGCTGATCAGTCTTGCTCAGGCTAAGCTTCAGCTTTTCTTTCCCATCCAGACCTCAAAAGCCTCCAGGCAGTGCTTGGGAAAGAATAGCTTGGTTGGCCAGAAGTAAAGATACACAACTGAGTTTTCTCAGCATACCAAAGAAACCTGACCCCAAACCAACAGATTATCTCTCCAGTGACCTCATATAGATGTTAAATAGGAGAGTTGAGAACATAGAGCCCTGAGGCACCCCAAAATCAGGTATTTGGGGCTTAAATCTCCCACCTCCTCACCAATGCCAGCTGGAACAAGCCACAAGAGAAAAAAGGACTATAACACTATAACACTATGCCCCCACTCTTACTCTCTGCAGCCAGACCAGAAGGATACCATCGTCAGTGGCATCAAAAGCCATAGAGAGATCTAGGAGGGCATCACCCTATCCCAGCCCCACCACAGGTCACTGACAAGCACAACCAATGCCATCTCAGTATTGTGTCCAGTACTGTGCCAGACCTGAAGCCTATCAGCCCTTCAAGGTAGGCCAGGTCAGGAAACATACTCCACAAGATATAGTAGAATCCTACTTTATTGACATAGGGTATAGCAATAGAATCTTCAAAGCCTGACAGAGTTTTCACTTCCATTCTTCTTATACCAAAGAGAATTAAGGCAGAGTCTGTTTAAGTTTCTTCTAACATTTTCTTCATTTCCTGGGTTTAATCTGTGTTTTGCACCATTCCTTCTCCAAGGTCTTCTCTGTGGTTCCCTACAAAACCCAAATGAAAATGGCTCTGATAATCCATTTCTTTCAGGGTCCTCTGTAACTGCAGCTTGACCATCTTGTCAACAACTTTCCCCAAAAAGAGAAGGTTGGAGACTGGATGAAATTTTCCAGGATTGTATGCCCAGTTATTGTTTGTGATTCTGTATCTCATTTTCTAGAGTGTCCCATCCTTCCTGGATAATTTTCTCCTTTAGGATTTCAAATCATTAGATTGGACCTGCTTTCTCTCAGAGTTAATCTAAATCCACTTTTCTGAAGTCTATTATACAGTTCCTCTTCTGAGTTCCTCTCCTTGGATACCACAAATACAAGGATAAAATGATATCTTTCCCCCCAGGTGTCAGTCACCTTCAATTCTTCAACCAAGACGAACAGTTCTGCATACTGTTCTTGACCTGTTAATCAAGAGGAGCTCCAGGATAGAAGATCCCCTTGTTCTTTCTTCTACCTTCAGACCAATTAATTTGTCGTCAAGTCAGAAGAATTTTTTGGACCTCTGACTCTTGGCAGTTAGATTTCTAGATGTCAGGATAATTGAAATCTCCCATTATCACTACTGCATGCCTTTTTGAAAGACCAGTCATCTGATGCACCTTTCCATATGTTCTTGAAGGAACAAAATACTGTTCATTTACACTGGTAGAAGCTATGAATAATATACTGCCCCCATCAGCTTCTCTTTTATATGGCTTATATCTTGCAACACTACCATGTAGCAAAAACATCTTATTAGAAAGTTACAGGCAGTTTTAGACAGCAGTAACAATGGGAAATGGCCCATTCTGATCATCTTTTACATAAAAATTATGTGAAGCTATAATTGTTTATCATATAGCTATTAATCATTACTTGGATTTTGGCTAATTCATTAAATTAGTAAATACTAATATTGTAATAATCATTTCCTCTGCCAAAGACTCAGGGAGCATAGCCCACATTGGCAATATCCTCCCACAATGGTAATATTACTTCCAAGAAACAGTTCTGTGAAGTCCAGATTCCCACAGCCCTTTCTGTCTAGCCTTGCACTGAGGCTCCTGTGTAAGTAGTTCTCTCAGAAGGGGACAGTAAGCAACTCATTAGCTTTGAAGATAGGCTGTAAACAAATGCCCTCACAGGGCTTCCAGTGTGGATTCAACAGAAACTGTGGTGGTTGACATGATGGTGGTTCTGGTATTTAAGTGGAGATTGGAATAAGCATATGAATCCTGTCATTGTCACTGCAGTATCTAAGCTTACTATTGGAAAGATAGCACAGGATTCCTGCTACTCTATTGGCTAGCAAGGAAAGAAGGGGACTATAGTCCACAGGCTGATCACCATACTACAGCCTCGATCTCTATACACAGAGTGATCCTATTTTCTTCAAAGCCAGTTTGGTCTACTGGTTAAAGCAGCGGGATAGAATCCAGGAGACTGTCAGTTCTAGTCTCACCTCAGGCATGAAAGCTGCCTGGGTGGCTTTGGGCCAGTCACTCTCTCTCAGCCCAACTCACCTCACAGGGTTGTTGTTCTGGGGAAAATAGTAGGACGAAAGAGTATTAGGTATGTTCCCTGCCTTGAGTTATTTGTAAAAACAATAAAGGCAGGATAAAAAAATCTAAAAAAAAAAAACATTGAACATTCCTTCAGAGTTCTTGGGCATTGGTGTATTAGCATCAATGTCTTTTCACTGGTACTGCTTGTGAATTGTTTATTTCTGATTAGACTGACCTCTGTGCTTTGGACCTTCCAAAGAGCTATGTGCAATGAGCTCTCCCAAAATCTTTGTGAAAAGAACAAAAATTGTATTTTAAAATCAGTTTCTAGAAAGGTAGCTTTGGTAGCCTCTTGTGGCAAAAACTAAAAAGTGTCTTGTGATCCCTTGAAGATCATAAACCAATTATTGCAGGAACATTGATGGACCACAGTCTACTTCATCTGATGCATGAAATGCAACAAGACTTTGTTTTAGTTATCATTGTTTAAACATTATTCTTGTGAAAATTGGGTCACCTTCATTAAAATATTAGCCTTGACATTATTTTGACATAATATTTTCCTAGCAAATAATTCGATATTTAAAATAAGGCTCCAATTCTCCCTTCAGCTTTCACATGAAAATCTCATTATGCATGTGTATTAGGGAGACTATATGTCTTATCTGGGCAATGAATTACATGAGATTTAAGAACAGGGGATCAGAATTAACTCTTACCACCTTAAGCTGGTTTGTACTATGCACCATTATGGACTGTAATTCTATAATATAAATTTTATTTTTTTATTAAAATGAGGTGACATAAGGATATTAACATTTAATTAATGTTTATTTAAATTTATTCACACATACTTATCCTCATGCTCCTTAGCAGCTCTAAAAGTACATGTGATTTAGACTCATGCCTAAAAAAAAGGATTACTCATAGTTATTTTCAGATACTAAAAAGAAATGCTCCACATTACAGTTAATCCTAGTGACTAATGCTCTCCAACAATATACAGCCAGAGATTAAGAACACAGTGGGAAAGTTAAACTTGCGGGAAAACTTTAAAACAATTCTGCAGGCTACTAAAGCTTAATGAAAATAAGACAACCAATTCAGCAGAGAAAAAAAAATTAGAAGCAAGTTAAATCGAGGCATTTAGTTTCTATGAAACATGTCCGGCGGTTAAATTAATTGACACACTGTGGGTTCCCCCTCCCCTCAGTTTATATGGATGCAAGAAGTCTAGGGAATTCTTTCAAGAATTAGCTTTCCTTGGGTAACACTGCACAGGAGTCATGTATATCTCAGCACAGCTAAATGGCATGTTTGTAACCTGTTTTGTTTGAATGGAGTTGTCTGCTTTTTTAATCCACAGCCTCAGATAACCATGGAAACTCTGCCAAATGTCTTGCATATTTTTGCATTTACTAACTGTGGAGATAAATCAGATGTGCATCAGACTGCATATCCAAACACACCATCAAATTCAAATGCCCCCCCCCCTTTTTTTTCCAATGGGATAACAGCTGAATGTTTATTTGGATGAACATCCTTAACTGCCTCTCCTAGGTTGTGCTAGATATCCATGTATCATTTCTGCCCTCTCAATAGATATTATGTGACAGAATGTGGGTTGAATAAAACGTCTATATTAGCAGATTTTCAGTATCTGCACTGGGAGTGGAATATGCTAAATTAATATACATACAAACAATGTCATGGAAAATTCCTTAACTGGCAGTGTGCCATCAAAAACAGAATCAGTTCAGCCTGTAAATCTCTCCATGCTGCTTCTGCTTTAAATATAAACTAACACGGCTGTAGCACTTCAGATTCAATTTTGAAAATGTGTCTTGGAGTGTGCAAGAGCACAAACATGCCACATTCATACTCCCATGCACTACAAAACATTATTCTGGAATCAAATCCAAAGCACTGTACAGGCCTATAAAACAATCTATCAGAGGCAACTTAATCAAATACTAGTTCCCATGTAAAGTCCCTAAATGTGGCTAACACAGAGAGACAGATATACACACATATTAGATGGCCATTATGGAACTACTTACGTTTTTAAAATGTGGTTATTTCACTCAAATCAATGTTGGTTAATCAAACCCTTTATTTTTTGTTTCCTTGAGATGTGCCATAGCATAATTTCTTGCATCTTCTCTACAGTCATACACCCTTTTCTCTTCTCAAGACAACCTCACAACCTGAGACTATCCAAGCCAAACAGAACACATCAAGCTTTATGTGACAGAACAGAAAAATAATCATATACCTGTGCTACCTGTGTGGAACTACAAGCATAGGCTTTATCAACTACCTGTCAAGCCATGAATAGTGACTGCATCTAGCTTGGTGCATCATAAATTGTGCAAGTATGCTCAAGGGCAGTATCAACAATTTCACTGCCCACTATTCTCATTATTTCTATCATTCCTTTGCTCATTTCTTCTTCAGTTTTCTGATTCCTTCACCAAAACAACACCCCTTTTCAGTCCTCAGCTTTGCAGTCTCACCATTCCTTGCCAAAAACAGAAAGTCCTTCCTTTTTTGCTCCCCTGTGACGAGTTAACAACAAAGCACCACAAACAAAAAACTTGTAGAAATAAAACAACAATATCCTTCTTCAATACTCAAGTTTCTCTAGCGAATAGCAACGTGTAGCAAAGTCAGTTCTTTACAATGGCCACTGCAGCCAGTGAAGGAAAGAGGGAAGAAATATCTGACTGAATAGCAACCAAGATCAAGGGTTATTATTTGCCAGAACAATTACAAGGTAGAAATGGAGACAAGGGTAGACAAGATGGGCCCTCAGAAGTTGTACTGGATTTAGGAAGAACTCTTAAACCAAACTGGGCTGGTTCAAACAGTCTGGGGATCTGTAAATAAGGGTTCTCCAAACTGCCTTGAAAGAAAGCCAGTTTGGTATAGTGCCTGAGTAGCAGGCTAGAAACTGGGAGACCCTGAGTTCTAGCCCCACCTTAGGCACAAAACCAGCTGGGTGACCTTGGGTCAGTCACTCTCTCAACCCTAGGAAGCAGGCAATGGCAAACTACTTCCAAAATCTGGTCAAGAAAACTTCAGAGACTAGTCCAGGCAGCTGCCAGGAGTCAACACTGACTTGAAGGCACAAACAAACAAATTGCCCTGAAGCAAATCTGTTCTTAATGATGACACAGATCTCTAAAACTTACAATACTTCTACCCAAATTTTCATAGAGGGATGATGCTACAGTGTGGAGTGGTATGGAAAAATTGCTGGGCTACAGTTGTGTGAATAATGATTTGTGAATGATGAATCTAGTTACTTCATCAGGGAATTATGCCATCCAAGTGCTTGTTATACCTCCTTAAATCAATGTTAAAAGTGCTGAGTCTTCATTAATCCTTTTAAAATTATGCAGATGTCTTCTTTGGGGATACTTCAGTGATATATATATATATATATATATATATATATATATATATATATATATATCCTATTTATATAAATTATCTCTATCAAATACAATAGGGGGTTATGATTAGGGTTAGGGTCAGCAAAGAAAAGTATTTTCCTTTTGTAAAGATAAAACAAAACCAAGTGTTAAAGTCTCTACTCTTGCCATGTACTTATCCATTTAAAATGAGTTATCCTTTAGAAGGATCTATTGTCGTTCTACACTTTAAAGATTTCTTCCATAAATTAAAAACAACATCATTTTTAAACGTTGTTGTAAGAAAATTGCTACTTTGTTATGTAAAGGGGTTTTTTTTAACAGAAAAAACATGCTATCAAGTTTTTAGGGTTGTATGAAGTTTCAAACTGATGATGCAATTCAACAAAGCTTTGATCAAATTTCTCTACTGAAACAGATTTGTAAACTGAAGTAGGGACCTGATTAAAACATGAATTGGGTAGCTCTGAATCATTTTGGAGCCTTCCAAAGCATTTCTGTGATCTGAAATATTGCAGTATATGGAGAATGCTAAGCAGAGGGCTGGTTGAAAGATGTGACGGACTCTCCGACATTGACAGGAACATCCAATGAGATTAATCATCTCACTGAACTTTCTGCCTCTCAGATGTCTTTTGGGATTGCAAGGCTAACATTTCTTTGGCTCCATTCACTTTCTTTATATCAACTTCTTTGATAGGAACAATCATAAGCTCTAAGTTTGCACTCTCTTGTGCTAATGGAATGTTACACTTCCATGCTGTGGAGAGTTGAAAACACTAATGAGAGATCAGTTCACTTCCAGCATCTCAAATACAGACTCATAGATGACTTTACTTTTTAATTCTGCTAAACTCAGGCAGGTTGAAGTCTTTTTACAGTGGGTGAATGAATAACAGGCCAACACTTGTCGGCATTGACCCGAACTTTTAACGCTCTAAAAACAGTGAGGTGGCAAGGCTACAATATAGAGCCAGCCCCTTTCTCCATTGCTTGTTTATCTCTATTGCGCTGTATCTCATCGTGACTCCTACTTCTGCTGCATCTCCTAACTAATTAACATACAGTAGAGTATTGCCAGTGATAAGGGTCTCCTTCCCATGAGGGGCCTAAGTTGTCAACCAGCTATGCCAACATCCTGGTACCTCCCTCACAATACAGAGATCAGATGCAGATGGGCACAAGCCTATGGCACACCAGAAAACCAAATGTAAATATGTTTTTTTCTTTTTACAATTTTCAATATAATTTTTGAAAGTTAGTATTCTTATAGTTTATATTTTCTGCATTGATTTGGCCAATTTATGTATGGGCTGTTAGCTGGACAATTTGGAGGCTGCTCTGCTGTCTCTTCAATCCCTTCAACCCTCACACCCCTCACTTTATCTTTGTCCTTTCAGAGGTAGAAAAATATTTCAAAAATGTACTACGATAGCCAGCAAAGAGCCAGTTTGGTGAAGTGGTTAAGGCAACAAGCTAGAAACCGGGAGACCATGAGCTTTAGTTCTGCCTTAGGCATGAAGCCAACTGGGTGACCTTGAGCCAGTCACTCTCTCTCAGCCCCAGAAAGGAAGCAATGGCAAATCACTTCTGAAATATTGCCATGAAAATTGCAGGGATTAATCCAGGCAGTCTCCAGAACTCAACACTGATTTGAAGGCGTGCACACATGTGCACGTGTGCGCGCACACACACACACACACACACTGTGGTAATATCCTTGAAGATATCTGACTTGACGAGGTTAACATTTTTTGAAGGGTCTGTCATCCTTGTTTTTTTAAACCCTTTCTGATCCAAAACAAAGCAGCTTTAGATATTTTTAAGTTTCCTTATTACAGACCACGAATGATTTTTCTCCAAATCAGATCTAGAATTTTGAAGTAGTTGAAACCTAACTAAATGTTCTCTTCAAATTTTGAATTGAATCAGGGCAGATTCACACAGATGTGTCATTTATCTGAAATTTTACATACTTCTTTCTTTTAGAAGGGGCCTCTATGCATGCATATTTCATAAAACTTTCTAAAGAGCTGAAGATGATAGCCATTTATTGATTTCCCAAACACAGTTAATGAAGAGATATGAAATTATGGATTTTCCAAAATGAGATTCTGATTTAGATTCAGTCTGACTCAAGTAGAAACCAAAGCCATCTAGATTTGATCACACCATTCTTCATATTCCTAGAAACTACATCATATAGGTGTGCAATGGTGTGAAGAGTACAAAAACAGCAATTTGTTTTGAGAGTGGAACAAAAAAGCCTAACTTGCAACATTATCTTCTGATGGAATATCCCAAGATGGCTGTGTTCCTGTGGGGAGGAAAAACTTGGAAGGAGGATTCTACGTTTTATACAGAGCAAAAGTTTGAATGTTTCACAGGAATGTTTGTTTATTTATTTAGAAGGCTTATAAGGAAGAATGGAAATATGAGCAATCCTGAGCTGACAAAAGGTGGTTTGGTGGTACTTTATGGTACAATGTAATCACCAGGAATAAAATGCTCAGGATGTGATTTTTAAAAAAGGAAGTTTAAAACATTTAAAAAGTTTCTATAAGAAACAATGGGAGAACCATGCTTTCTTTTTCTCACCCTTTCTACTAAACCTACGCAAATTAGGCAAAATGTAATTCAAATGATTTCAATGTGGGAAAATCTATCTGGTTCAGATATTCAAACTGCTGAATTCTATTAATGTGATTCAGATTTCAAAATCCCCAATGGTAACAGGGCTAGGACATCATGCAGGTCACATGTTTGATTTGTCATTCTATTTTGATCAGGAAGGTGTTCTGATGGGTAGGATCTGTCAGGTTTCTCCTTGTCATGAAGGGATCATTATCTGGTTAAACATGGATTAGTGATTACACATCACAGCAACATAAATTTTCTGTTTGAAATGGTGATTAGATCCAACTGCATTCCAAGAGGACTTGGACAGGATTGGGGCTAGTCTGACAATGATCCTGTCAATGCCCTGGCTAGTATCTGAATTAGGGAGCCTCCCAGAAATGTCAACACAGCTGCTTTGAAGTGCCTTGTCTGATCTGTTGTAGTTATACATATAGCAAATAAGCAGTGTTTTTTTTCTTCCCTGCACATATTGCATTCTGAAGTTCTTTCAAATTGGGAGGGGGGGTGATTTGTACCCCTGCTTACTTCTCCCACAGTTTTATTACAGTCTTGTGGTGGTGCTTCCAATGAGTTTCCTGCAAATAAAATTTCTTGTATTTGGACTGTCTGGAGCTTAAAATTGTGAACCACATGCAGATAGCCTCCAGGCTTGACTATAGTCAACCTCCACAGAGCTGCCTTCATGATAGTCCTGAACCTTCAGTTAGTACAAAATTCAGCAGCCTGGTTGGTCTAGGAAAGAATACAAAGAGACCATATTACACTTATGCTTAAAGCACTGCACTGGCTGCAAATTTGTTCCATAAATTGCTGATCATTAGCTTTAAAGCCCTGTGTGGCTTAGGTCCAGGCTATTTGAGAGAACACCACTTCCTTCTAGATGAACCCCATACTCATTGAGATTATCTGAGAAGGTCCACCTGCAGTTGTTACAAAATCCTCCATTTATAATTCAGTCATTCTTTTCCTCTTTCAAACTCCCTGCTCAGACTCACATGCAGGCCACCTTTCTTACCTTCTGCTTAACTCAACTGGGGCTAGACAGGGGTGGCTGTGACTTAGTAGGACATAGTCAGGAGAGGGGGGATTTATTAGTGGAGGCACTCACACACTTTCAGAGCAGATCCAGGAGTTTAAGATCATATGTGGTAGTGGAATGCTCTGGGAACACACAGAACACAAGGGAGTCTCTGTTAATCTACTGAAATGTTAATTACAATTGCTCAAGCTTTATATGGACACACACACTTTTGCACTGCTTCACCCAGGCCAAGTGATGTGCAGGGATTGGGGAAGACAGGAGTGCTCCACAGATTTATTTTAACAATTTATATAGCTGTTTATCTCACAGCAGTGTCTCTGAGCAGCACACAGAAGATTAAAACCAACAAAACACAATATAGCAAATAGAACCTTAAAGTAACAACAATGTATGCCTGGGACTAAAATCAATCCAATATTAATCCATACAGACCAAACAAAACTAGGTTAACTAACTAACTAGGTTAACCTTGTACTCCAAGTGCCTGGAAGAACTTCCAGGTCTTTAATGCTTCACAAAATGCTAGAAGAGTTGGGGCCATCCAGATCTCTGCTATTTCAAAGGGCAAACACTGAGACAGAGAAAACATGACTTCTAGGTCCCACAAGATGACATTTAATATCAGAAGGGACCTGGACATGCCAACCAATAGATGGATGGATAGATGGATAGATGGATGGATGGATGGATGGATGGATGGACAAATTGGGGGTTCTATTGTGCCACTTTTCCTTTGTCAACCACATTCTGTCAGTGCCATCATGTGCAGCTGTTTGGTTGCTGAGTGAAATATTACTTGCTGCATGGCAGTTTGGTTGCTGTCTTGACAGATTGCTTCCCTGTGACCAACTGCACAGCAATTCTTATTTCTGGTACCTTGGTTCAGACTTGGTATTTTTCAGCCTCCTTTGCATATCTACATTTTTCCCCAGGTTTAAATTCCATTCATCTATTTTCCCCTATATTTTATTTCTTGTACAGAAATACAGTTGCTATGAGCTAGTCTGGTAACAACTCAAGATTTGTGGGGCTCAACATTTTCATTAGCTTTATAAAAGGCCCTCAACACATATTTTTGCATAGACTTTTAACTACTGATTATTTTAATTATTGATGTTATTCCTTTACTGGTTTTAATTGCTATTCTAAGAGTTTTTAATGTTCAGATTTTAAATACAAATTGCTGAGTGACTTTGATGGCCATTAGTGTACCAAATTAAATAAATAAAGGGAATAATAAAAATCAATTTGGAAAAAGCCATTTTTGTGCATGTGCAGAAGCATCCAAATTGTCTTAACTAATTCAGAAGCATTTAATTCAATTCAGAAATTACATTTGGAAAGTCAATCCAATTTGAAGAGTCAATCAAATCATCTTCAAATTGAATATCTGAAAAATATTTTGCACAGCCACAGAAGCCCAGCAATGAGGACCACAGAACTAGATACAGTACACTTCAAAACAGTTCATAAACAACAACAACTATAAACCCTATGTTTTGGTTTGAGGTTTCTCTCTAACACTGAGCACAACACACACCTCTGCATTCAGCAGTGATCAACAAACAAAAGTAACATTGTTTTTGCATTTAGCATGCTGACTGAAATCTCAGTATCAACAAGAATATGCACAGAATACATACAGGAAAGCTCAATAATCAAACAAAAGCCATCTAGTACTGACAATTTACAAGCTGAAAATTTATTTAGTATTATTAGCAATATTTGCTAGGAGAGTGCTTCACATTTGACCAAAACTTCTCTGCTGCCAAAGGGAGAATAATACAGAACACAAGATATATAAAACAGAAACATGAACTACAACTTCCCCATAGCAGTACATTTTAAAAAGGCAGTCAAGTTGTCTCTCTAGGGATGCAGGCATGCGGATCAGCCATCCACAATCACCTCTGAATGCGGCTGCAGTGCTTTGTCTAATCCAGGTAGGTCAATGACTGGAACCCAACAACAATATTTAAATACTTATTCCTTCTTCCTTGCCTTCACCTCCTTTCTTCCCTTGTTAGATTCAAAACATGCTTCTCCTTTCATGAAAATCTTTTACTAAACAAAATCTTTGGGATGTAATGCTCTTAAGAATTTGGCTGAATGTGGTTTATAGATGGGCATTTTCTTCCTACTTAGAATCATTGGGTTAGAAGTGACCTTGGAGATGTTCTACTCCAACTTCCTGCCCAGGGCAGGAACCCTCAGACCATCCCAGACAAATGGCTACCCAGTCTTTGCTTGTAAATCTCCACTAATGGAGTGCCCACATCTCCTGGAGATGGGTTGTTCTGTGGCTTAACAGCTCTCACAGTGAGGAAATTCCTCCTTATTTCATGGTTGGATCTCCTTCTGTAAAGCTTTCACTCATTGGTTCTTGTTAGATGTCTCTAGAGATATATATGTATTTCTTGATTGGCTCCAAAAGTGCTTGATTCTTTGCCTTCCAAGAATTAAAATTTTTCATGAGCCTCCAATGACTAGCTGAAAAGCATACATGGACAATCCAAGTCACCTCTTCCTTCTTTACTACCGAATTTTTGCCAAATGTAATCAGAGATGGTATAAATAGCTAAGAGTGCATAGGAACAACTGCTGCCTGTTTACATGCCTGACATCTCTGGGTAACAGAGTTATATGCTCATGTGTAGAAGGCAGTTGTGTCACAATGGCAGACAATAGAATCATGACAGTGTCAGTGAAGAGCAGCATCAGAGACCATTCAAGTAGCAGAGGAATTAGATCAGTGTTTCTCGACTTTGGCTGGCTGGGGAATTCTGGGAGTTGAAGTCTACACATCTTCAAGCTGCCAAGGTTGAGAAACACTGAATTAGATTATTGAGGATGTTTCAAACAATGTACAGATAGCTGTAACATATATAGAGATTTTTCCTCCTTGGAACATAAATTGTTTGTGTGACTATTCCATGGCAGTGAGTCATCCAGTGACTGAGTATGATATTGAAATACAACCATAGCATGGGAGACTTATCACTGGATTCAGAGCCCTGCCTCCAAAGTTGAAGGGGTCAGTGCCATTCATCCTTTTTAGCAGTTTTGCTTACATTTTTCTTCCCCTTAGTGAACATTGGAATGGGTGGGGAATAATGCATGCAACGTGCTCCAACTTCTATATTTCTTACCATTTGGGGGGATGAGGGTGAATCCCAGAGTTCAGCGGGAATAGGATTTGGGTGAGCCCAAAGGTTTTCACTCCTTTTTGCTTTACTGCTATTAAGCATCAACAGTGGAGTAGCAACTCTAGTGAATCACAAGTTCAAGAAGTAAGGTCAGTGTTGCTCAGCCTTGGTCATTGTAAGATATGTGGACTTCAGCTCCCAGAATTCCTCACTCAGCATCTCTATCTTTGCATTTAGGGTTGTAAAGGAGGAGGGAGATGGGCGGTGATAAAGTTTGATAAATAAATGAGATAAATTTAGTTACATTTCCACTAGTTCTAGTCTTACATTGTTTCTAACCATCCCTGATAGCAGTTTGGCTATTTATTTATAACAGTCCTTGTCTTTCACCCCTTTGTATCCTCTGTCCTTCTTTTCCTCATCTTTTTTTATTGCCACTGTCCCTTTCCCACATTTTTTTAAAAAAAATTCAGTTCACTTTTCTCTATTTCCTGTAGGAAGAGGTAAATAATTTATTCTTTCACTACAGTCTTCTGTAAACATTTAAGTAATAGGTTTAAGATTGTGTTTGCGGGTGGTTTCTTTTTTCTTGTTTCAAAATGCCTGGGTTGTATGACGTATCAGTGTGCGAATATGATTGTCTGAAACGAACAAAATGGTAACTCTATACACCTCATGACAAAAAATGGGTCTTATTCCAGAAGTTATATCTAGGCTACACTAGTAATTTTATACAAGACATAATCACCTTTAACTAGATATACATGCCGTTTCAGTTATTACAGTCTAATTCGGGAAATCACCTTCCAAAAATGTTTCATAAAATCAAAGAGTTGTCAGAGAAACTAGCTAAGGAAAATGATTTTAAATTCCATCATGGTCTGGATGAATTTAAGACAAGATTTCCTCTCTTAACAGATTTGTTATTTGTAGAGAAAATGGTGTATGTATTCATGTCTTTTCCTTTACATAAGAAAAAACAGCTAAGATGTATATATGTGGATTTCATTTAGAAAAAAAAAAAATGCCAGAAGGGAAAGAGTTAAATGTTTCTTTCCTACCTGTATTTCTCCTTTAAACATGCAGCCTTATTTTGTATTGGACTTGAAGAGCTGTAAATTGGTTACTAATCCTTTTAGGACATGGGTATATAATATATTGTTGCATTCAGTGGCACTTGGGGATCCTGTAGAATGAGTTGGGGGGTGGGTGGGTGCATATGGATGGGGCAAAGGGAAATTGGTACTGTGGAGAAGGATATGAAAAGGATATGCCTATCTAGCTATAGGAGGGGTAAGGATTGGCAAATGTCTCCACAAACAGTAGCTTTTCTCCAGTGCCTCCATTTATGAGCTTGTCAGCCCTTCAAAGTAGACCAGACTAGGAAACCAAAGTTATGCATGCTAATACTACTGTTATTATAAGGTTTGTAGGAACAACATCTTGCAAGTCTAAATGTGCTTCCTCTTCTCCCTCCCTTTGTGAGAAGTAGTGACGGTCTTGTCTGAGATGCTTACTCAGGTTACAGTTCTGGCCAGACTCAGATTTCTTCTATCTGACCATTGTCTTAGTTACGATTTTTGCTCTTGTTCCTCAGGGTTATTCCTTCTGCCCATTACAGAACTCCTGGACATTATTTTGAAATAGACTATTATTTTTTTCTTCACAAACTTGTATATCCCAAGTCTTTTCTTCTGAGTCCTCACCATTTTTTTTCTCCCACTGCAGCCTCTGGTCCTAAAATTGTTTTCAGTTAATCTCCCCCTGTCCTATATTACCCAGTATTAAAAGAACTGCATTTAATCTGAATTTGCAAATATTGAAAATTTGTGCTGTGGGCTGAATAAAAGCTTTGTATAGTGTCATATAGCCCTTAGACTGCAGGTTGTATACCCATGTTCCAGAGACTCTGCTAAGCAGAAGAGATGACTGTGCATACCTCAAATGTTTTGCACAAAAATTAAGCATTTAAGGATAGAAAGAAACTCACAGATGGGTCAAAAATTCAGCATAACATTTAGCAATTAAAGAGAAATAGAAGAATAAATAGGACTTCCTTGGTAAAATGATTGTGAGGATCCGGTGTCAACAGGGAAGGTAAAAAAAAAAAAGTACAACCACACACAAATTAAAGTGACACATGTTAAAAAGAGCAGGACTTTGATTGCATGTTCACACTAGCCATCTTTGGAGAATTAAAAAAAAAAAAACCTAGTACAACAAATAAAACTAACATATATAAAGCCAGATTATACATTTAAATTAGAAATATAAATATAAGTAAAATATAAACCTAAAAAGAATTACTGATAATTGGAAAGAGCCAGAAAAGATATTAGAGCACTGTCAAAGACAAAACTCAGCATGGAGGCCTGCCTTGGATCCAGAATGCAATAGAGTTATTCATTTAGAAATTAAGTTCCATAGTTTAAAGAGCTGTTTAGTGGGAACTAGGGGGAATAGGCAATATCCACTTGGAATGATCTATGCTGGCTTGTTTTCCTTCCCTCTGTAGATTACAGCTTGTACCATCACAGATGCCAATGCTTTTAACTTTTGAGTTCTTCCTTGGGGGAATATATATATATATATATATATATTAGAACAGAGACTTGCTGTCTGGTTATGAAACTCTAAAACAACTGAGTTTCAAATCATACCTTTTAAAATAAATAAATAAATAAATAAATATTTCTGTTGGTGCTGTTCTAAAATTACAACCCCTCCTGTTGTTATTGTGTATAACAGCCAATATCAATAAAAATTGTTACTGATTTTTTTAATGAAATATTAATACCTTGTGTTAAATATACTCTTAACTTGGGCTTTTGTTTTTATATAACTGGGATATCCTACACTATGAAAAGGTTTGGATTGCAGACAATTTAGATCATGTATGTGTCCTGAGCCAGAGTGGGCTAAGGGGGTGAAGCAGATAATTGTATCTAAATTGTGAAAGAGTAAGTAAGGGCTGGGTACTTGCTGATTTGTTATATTGCTATCCTCAGAGTTTCAGGTAGTTATTTTAAAATTTATTAATGATCAAAAACCCAAATATCAAATATATTACAATACAGGCAGATAAAACAAAGGGTCTCAAGGGAATGACCAGGAAATTAATAAAATTACAGACCATCCAGGCAGAAATAAACCAGCCAGCAGGCATTACCAACGTTAAACCAGAAGATTTCTTATTTCAGTCATGATCTAACAAAATCTGGCAGCCCTCCTAGATACAAAAATAGAGCATTCTCTACCAACAAGCCAAAGCAAGAGGTTAATCAGGGCATTAATAATTCAAATTGCCATGATTGATAAAAGGAACATTGCTATAAAACATGTGAGATTATCTCAATTGTCCCATCTGGACAAGGGCTTAAGTGTTCTTCTTAAACCTTCCAAGACCACTGATGGCAAGATATGGAATCTGGCTACTGAAACACCCCTTATGGAACAGGAAGGCTATTATAAAAATAATGAAATAATGAAAAAAGTCTGTACTGCAGAAGTAAGGGGCTTTGTTCCTATCTGTCTGCAAATCCTGGTCAAGGACTTGCTGTTTGATCTCTATGATGGTTCTGTCAGACCTTGACATCATCAAAAATTGGTCTTATAGGCCACAATAATTAGGTATGAGCAGATACTTTTCTTCCAAGAAGAAGTAAATTGATCAGCTAAGATTAACTTGGCCAAAGCACCATCTGAAGAGACTAATTTTAGTCAATATTATAGTCAGCAAGATCTTAAACAAGCCTTGATGGTGGCAGACATTAGTAACCTAATGTATTTATTTATTTGGTAAATTTATATAGCCTGCCATCTCACTTATGTGACTTTAATGGTCTTCAGATGCTCCAAAGCCCCTTGCCCAGTTAATCTTAGTTAATTATAGTCCTTTGCCATGTTTACTGAGATTGATTAGAGTTAAATTTCAAACTCTGTGGAGAATGCCAGACTGCTTAGACCTGATCTAGAGCATATGCATAGATTTCACCCAGTGAGTTAACTCCCAGGTGTCCAATTTTGGGAATCTTCTTCTAAAAACATACCCAAAGCAAAATATGAAAAGAGATGTGTCTTGAAAAGTCTGGGTCATCTTTTGTATTCATTCTCAGAATAAAAGAGTAAGATTCTGCATACAAAGTTAACGAGCTCTACCAGTATTTTATTTTATTTTATTTTATTTATTTATTTGTCAACTTTGTCACTGCCCATCTCCTCTCACCGGAGGGACTCTGGTGAGATATTAACCTTAGAACAATCAATCAATCAATCAGTCAGTAATATTTATTCAGCTAATGAGCAGCAAAATTTAAAAGGACAAAAACAGAGTAAAACAAAGAGATACAATAATATACTATATTATTATATAATATACAATAATATACTACCGACTAATAAAATAGATCACATAATAATATAACATTCACTTCTCTATTACTATATTGATACATTAGTTACCCAGGTAGTGTGAATCTAAAACATTAATAAAAATAATATATATATATATATATATATATATATATATATATATATATCCCCTATCAATTTGTTAATTAAGATATTTCAGTTTAAAAGTAATAAGCCTTAGGACAAAAATAGTCAAGCAATGGATCCATGGGGGTGGGAGGAAATGATAAATTGAGCATTATAATGCAACTCTATCCCTTTTGTATGTGTGTCATGATGTGGGACACATGCATGTAAGGGGTGAAGTTTGTATTGTGATGTTCATTTTGCAGGCTTTTGTTAGGAGAGAAAGAAAATGTCTTTTGACTCACCCATTGAAACACAGATAGCAGATTACAAGCAGATCCAATTTCAGCAACCGGTAGCCTGGGTCTTTTTTTTTTTTTTTTAAGCCTGAACTTAAGGGCTTTGAGAAAGACCCTTGCAGATCATGAAGCTCTTTCTCACAAATAGCCCTTTGTTCATGAGGAGTCTGCTCTGGTGCCAGCCCTCTAGCATTGGTTAAAATTTTCAGGTTCATCTCAAGACCAAAAGAATCTCTTTCCATCCAGAGAAAGTAGATCTGATGGAATTTCTTTCAAGAGATTGGAATCTCCTCCAATCAGCCCCAGTATTATCAGAGGTAAATCATTCCAGAACTTGTATTTTTAGTTCCTGACATGCAGAATGTGTGCTAGTTGCAAGGAGAGACCAAGTATTTATATTTTTCAAATAGTATTTCCTGTATGTGTTTGCTTTTGTCAAAGACATTGCCAGTGCCTGAGGGAACAATCTATGGAGCTAAAAATAACATTTCAGTTCTTGGGTGATGGAAATACCAATGAAGTGGGGGGGGGGGAATCCCTTTCTCTCTTGATTTTTAATAATTCTAAGGAGCAGCTTTTGAAGCCAAGAACAAAACACAGATGGAGTTGTGTTAACATGGGCTCATTACAGATTGCTGACTCTTTGTGGGCCGTATTCTATTTCCTGAGGGAGCCAAAATGTGCAGTTGTCATGAACACAGATCTGACTATATGACTTACAGAGGATATTGGTTAAGTCTGAAGGCCAGTATAGTACGTGATATATAGATATCTTTCCTTTTTTATTTCCCCCACAAGAGCCGTGTTTCCTGTACAGCATTAAGCACAGTTGCTTGGGGTGGGAGGAATGCCACCATGCAAATGGTGGATCAGCCCCAAGACATTTCTTAGAAACATTCATATGTCCCTGGAAATGTTAGTGTTAAGCTATCATTCTCTAGTTCATGCTGTGTTGCCATCTGTTTCAACTCACACTTCAGGTTTGCAGACATGCCCTGCTTCCTCTACCTGTTTGACACACAGCATTTCAGCAAAGAATGGAGCTCACTGGAGAGGGGGGATGGCTGCTCTGAAGCAGCTCAGGGCCACTTTGATTGCAGCCAAATGCTTGCATTTCATCTTCTGTACTATGTTTGACATGTGAAATTCAGGTTATTTGCCAGGTGCTTCAAATATGCACCTGTTTTGGCAGAGTAAGAGCTTGCTGGCATTGTTTTCTTCCCCTGTCTATCTTTCACTATCTCTCTGAAAAGTTAAAAACAACAACAACAACAACAACAACAACAACCCAGCCACTACAGTTTTTTTTTTTTTTTTTCAGGAGTGGAAGATATTAAATGAAATTTTAGTTAGAATGGAAGACACAGTAGCATTTGTTAAGCCAAGACACAAATTGGAAGATAAGCATTTGAAATAATCTAATTTCCTTAGCATTGTAGAGTTTGTTTAATTTGATTGTATATTTGTTTGCAGCCCTTTAAATGGATTTCAGAATAGTTGGCAGCAGTTGGTAGACATTTCCTGGTTGTGTGTTGTTATAATTTTATATTATGCCAATAATTTATAAAGAGATGTAAATGTTTTTGAAGGAGGGGTATTTTCCCCCACACACTGAGAAGAAATGCTACAAATGTACAAGCCAGAGAGCCAAAGTTTCTCAGGGCAGAGATGAAAGTTATATCGAAAACCAACAGCCATCCAGCTTCAGTGATTAAAAGCTCAAGGCAAAACATCTGTTAACCTTGGAAAACGCAGGAAAAAGAAACTTGGAAATTAGAGTATGTAAGACAGGATTTCTTCTTCATGTGGACAGAGGATCATCAACAGTTTTAAGTGACTCCATCTTTATATCCAGTCAAGATTCTCCTCTGGCCATGCCAAGGCTCAGGTCTGAGAGGCTGCAACTGAGTTTGCCTTGAGAGCCAAAGGCATTGTCCATTTGTACTGAATTCAGTGTTTGGGAATTACTGCTGAGTTGTTGTCAGTGAATAAAGCAAGGGTATAATGCTTACTATAAAGCAAGAATATAATTCTTACTATTATTCTCAAGCACAGTGTGAACTAATTATTTAAAAATATTTTTTTCTTTCTGCCAGTGCTACAGAATTTTGACCTACATTTTAGGTCCTGAATTAAGATTTCATACATGCCAGGCATCTTACAGAGGCCAGAGACTCTGTGGCAAACAGAGCTTGGTGCAGCCCACTGCTTAAATCCTATGGGGCCAAGGAGGAAAGCGATCCTGTAAGGTAGAGCAGAACTACCTCCTTACAACCATGTCTCCAACCACACCCTACCATAACTGATCCAGGAAAACACTGTTAAAGATTGTATCAAAAGCAGCCAAATGATTTGAGTCAGGTTTTTTGTTGTTGTTTTGTTTTTCACTCGTCTCTATTATTCATCAAGGCAAACAAGACAGTTTTGGTACTGAACCTGGCCTGAAGCCAGATTGATATGCACAACTCATTCTATATCAAGATGGGCAACCTCTTTTTTGTGACCCCCTGAGCCACCTTTGACCATAGTTGCTGAAAATGGATGGCATAAGTTCCTCTCATTTGAGCTAGGAAACTCAAAAACTGTAGTATAAGCCCTCAAAAAAAGCTTAAGAGGCTAAATCGCCAAATAAAAAAAAAATCTCCAGAAAATATTCTACCTGTCCTTACTCCACATATTGAAGTGTGGTCTATGATAATCAAAATGTTGCATCCATCCATCCATCCATCCATCCATCCATCCATCTATCCATCTATCATCTCTAACTAGTAGAATAATCTTGATACCATAGATAGAAATGTGGAAAATCCATCCTCATGTGATTTACATGTGCAACAGAATCACATGAGTTAGAATTATAGCCTGTGATTTCATACTGAATTCCACCCTAATAAAAAATAATTGCTCCTTCGACATGGAAAATTAATGTTTCATAGAAAAATGTGCGGTTATCCTCTTCACTATTGGGATACATGAGCTTACCTCCTGTAATACTATAGAAACATAGAGATAATAGCAATCTTGTACTTAGTGTGTTTACTCTCTGTGTCTGAACCAAGATAAGATCCCACATGTGTCCAACAAGTGACTATTCAGGAGTTCTCTTAATTAGAGTTAAGTGCTTTTGTCCAACCCCAGCATGAACTGAAATCAATGAGTACACGGTTGTGTTGTGGAAAAATATTCTGTCAAGCCTCTAACAGTTTTAATGTATTTGAGGGAGAGGGAGAAGTGAGACAAGACAAAATTCCCCCTGAAGAGAGGATACATTTTAAGAACTGTTGTTTATACCTTGCATTTCTCTTTGTCTGTTTTATAATAGTATCAAAAGGCAACATTCCCATTTCAACAAAGGCTTAGCTTACCCTGCCATATTTTGAAACACAATGCCCAATGGAACAAAGCTGTGATATTAAATGTAATGTCAGTCTCCTGAGCTACTATTAATCAGTATACATCCCTTTGAAAATCCAGCTGTTTGGGATATACCCAAGACCATGTGGGAAGAATGGAGTGAAAATGTAAACTAACTGAAACATTTTTTAAAAAGTTGTGGTGCAATAAAATATGACATTTGCATATTGTACAAGTGTTGAGTTATATCTAACACTCCCATAGTTAATGATAAAGGCAGATATAATGCAAAGAGAGATCACAACACATCCCTGAAGTGCAGGCATAGCCCAGTTTCTTTCAAGCATGACAGTATAAATGACAGCTGAGTATTTTAGGGAATTAAACACTAGCTCAGCCATGAATTTTGCCCTTCTTCTATATTTCAAGCACAGTGTCAACTTTTTTTTTTTTTTTTAAGTTGTAATCACATTGTACAAAAGTGTGCAGATTCATATGCAAACAGCAACACTCCTGGGGAAACCTATCAATATTTTATGGAACTAAAACTTTATTATCTAGGCATTCTGATGTTCATAACAAATTCAGATGAAGAACAAGGGCGCCTAAAGATAAAGGAATGGAACCTTTGATGCATACTTTGACCCCCGGTTGGTGATTTTTCACAGTGTTCATCCATACTTTTCATACAGAGTAGAAATAAGAAACGACGTGCTCCCAGTTGGAGGCATACTTGGCTTGTATGTTCTGACTGTTTTTGTATGACATACACAGAATGGTTATTCAGTTAAGCCAAATAACTTAATCATGATTTCTCAATTAATGATGGCTACCATAGCAGCATGTAGTGATTCTAATATCCCCATCCTTTTTCCTGAAATAATATTGAAGAGACAGAAATGCAGAGTATTATTGCTCCCTACAAATCTGACCAAAAACTGCTCTCAAAAGAATGCCTTCCGGGTTTTCCAACCCTCCACACTTCTGAAGACCCAGGATGAATGCAAGAAACTTCCCATCAATCTGGGTGGCCAAGCAACTTCATGTGGTCAGCGATGGGCCTTCAAACTGTTTAGGCTTTTAAAGGAAATCCCCATCATTTAGAATTAAGCCAGTAAACAGACGGGATGCCACTGAAGCTGATAAAACATTGGAATTACAGTCTGCAAAACTCCAGCTGCAGTCATAGTATATTTTTTTTACCCCTTTGATTCCTAATGCTTTTCAAAAGCATCTCCACAGAGTGCGTGTTTGCATGAATCTATTCCACTTTTTACTACCCAGGTTTCTCCCACATGCATCAAGAATAAGCCTCCTAAAATCCCCAGCCACAGACTGTGAATTCTAGCAATTGCACTTCTAGCACCCTTGGAGACCCCGCATTGGGCAAAGCTGTCCTGTTTTCCATGATCACATTTATAAAATTTATTTTCTGAAATCTATAAGTATTTCTGAGCGCATCATGCTAGATATGAAAATTAAAATGCTACCCTTTTGTAATATTTTAGGTATGTAGTTGGCATGGTTTGCACTGCTGCTTTCAGCTAAATAATCTCATTGGATTACAAAGCAAAATCTAAAAGCAAAGTATTTAGTTAGTCTCACATCATGGTTCTACAGTATACACATTAAATGAAGTCTAATCCCTTTGGGCTCCATTTGCCCTCCAGAGCCTTCTCTAGTTTTCCTATATATCCCTTTCAGTCATATTGATTAGGCAGCTGTTTTCATGTAAAGACATACTTTGTTGCTGTAGAATGGTATCCAGCAGGTGTTACAATGCAGACAAGTGTTGACAGTATAAAAATTAAATTAGCACCCAATAAAATGTTAACACCTGGGCTGATAAATGGAAATATCATTGCATTTCACCTTTTAAGAAATAGATTCATGCTTCTCTAGCATTCCTGTGACTTTGGCTAACATCATAACACTTTGCCCTGTCCAAAAGAAATGTTCTCATTGTTACCTTTCCTTTTCAAAGTTTTGCAGGTTCTGATGCTGTGTCCCCATTATTTCTACTGGAATGATAGTGCAGAAAGAAAAAATGTGGACACATATCTAATTGGACTAAATGAAGGCTGCAAAAATCCAGATGTTGACTAGGTGGCAGCAAAGAATTAGAGGCTTCTGTAGCTCTTTGCTTCCATCTAGTGGTTGTCCAGATAGGGTAGAGGGATTATATAAACAAACAGGTACATTACAAAGTAAGTTGATTACTTATCACAGAAGACTCACATGGAAAAGTAGAAATTTAAAATAGGGTAAAGTGTTATTAAAGTAGTATTAGGGTAAAATAGGGTAAAGTGTTATTAAAGTAGTATTAAAGTTTTTGATTTGGCTGGTTGCCCAGTCTCTTTCTAGTGTGGGAACAAAGCCCTCACCAACCTGCACCAATTGGAAACCACCTCGGCTAGAGGCCAATCAGAAGTCAGGATGCCTGGCTATAAAGATAGGAGCCCAGCCAGTCCCTGCTCAGTGGCCTGTGGTCTACATAGCATAGCAGACCACTTTGCCTCCAAAGTTGCCAGTCACATTTGCTGGCAAAACATCAGGAAATCTGTTCTGTAGACCATGGTCACTAAACCCTGAAGCCTATCACTGCCCAACAGTACTGTTCATGAAAGCCTACACCAGTATAACAGCAATAAATTTATCTACTTGGGCTGTGCAAGCTCTGAAAATGATTCAGAAGTGCTTCAATGTGTTATAAGCATTTCACCTTCCTGCTATAGGTAGTCCTCACTTAACAACCATTCATTTAGTGATGGTTTGGACTTATGATGGTGCTGAAAAAACCTACTTGTGACCAATCCTTGCACTTATGACCATCGCCATATCCCCACAGCCATGTGATCATGATTTGGGCACTTGGCAACCAGTTCGCATTTATGACTGTCACAGCATCCCACGGTCATGTGATTGCCATGTTTGACCTTTCCAGCCAGGTCCCAGCAAGCAAAATCAGTGGGGAACTGCATGATTTGCTTAATGATCCCTTGATTCATTTAATGGCTGCAGTGATTTGCTTAATGATTGCTGCAAAAAAGGTCGTATAATTGGGTCAGATTCGCTTAATAACCACTTCGCTTAGCAACCAAAATTCCGGTCCCACTTGTGGTTGTTAAGCAAGGACTACCTGTAGTCATTAAAAGAACTTCCACACAAGCTTGAAAAAAAGTTGCAGCAGCTTTAAGAGTCACTTCAGCTTTAATAAGTTTCAACTCCTTAAAACAGCTACAAGTTTTTCCAGACTTGAATGGAAATGTGAAAAAGACAGGCTGTTTTAATGCATAACCGAATGCTGTTTTGCTCATCAGAGATCTGATGAATTTCTTCTGAATCATTTTCAAAGTGTGCCCTGCCTTAATATCTACAAACCTAATATAACATCTTCAGATTTGCTTGTAAGATTCCCTGCCACAGATTCTTACCTTGAAATATACATTTCATAAATTAAGCCTGATCTCCCATTTCTGTTTATATCTTTTTAAAGGAAATGCTCACTGATAGGTACATCCTTTACTTGCCTCCTTTTGCAGGTTATATAGCAATATTGCTAGGGAATGCCTTATTAATTGTTCTGACTTATTCAGCTAGTTTAAGTAGCCTTGTGATTACAAGTATCTTTTATCAGCTTCTACAGTGACCTTACCTGAATGGAGCTAGCTGGGCCAATTCCCATTAAGACTACTGCAATAAATTATACCTTGGGTGACTTTAAAAATGGTTTGGAAATTGGAAGTGGTCCAGAACTGGACCACAGGATTATTAATGGGACTAATTCTTTTGTTCTGGCACCAAGCTGATTTAAATTTCTAAGCCCTGAATTGCTTAGAACTAGTTACCTAAATCTTGAGATCTTCTTTAGAAGCTCTCCTCTAAGTGTTCCTGCCAGAAAAGGTAGAATGGGTGATCATTAAGAAATAACTTTTTGAGGGATGGTACCTGGATATTGAAAAGCATTTTCTGACAGGCTGCCATCTTTATTATCTTTACAAGGCCAGACAAGATCTTTTTATTCACCAACACTTTTTAACTTATGCTTGTCTTTTAACTTGACCTTCTCAGTTTAAAATCTCAATAGTTTATGTTTTATATTATAATACTTGTTAGCTCCTCAGATTATCTGTGAATCTGTTACACGGCACCTATATATGTATAATAAATACATAACCAATATATTTGTGATTGCACTTTGTGTGTGTGTATGTGTGTGTGTGTGTATGTATGTATGTATATATATATATATATATATATATATATAGTGCAATCACAAATACATGATTGCATGTATGTATGTATGTATGTATGTAGACAGAGAGAGAGAGAGAGAGAGATTGAGGGAGAGAGAGAGAGATGTCAGGACTATGTAGATATGGATGTGTCCCCCCTTTTTAATGATCTCATTGCACCAAATCCTTGATTTATGCCAGTAGACTGTGCCTTCTTGAACCCCTAGTGGGCCTTCAGCTATATTATATAATTGCGAAATTTCCAGCAAAGATATCAGTTTTCTTCAGTTCAGGGCAGAAGCAATATCTGAATTTCCTACTGTTTGCATGCCAACTCGTCAATCTTTCTAACTGATATTTTATACTTCCCACTGATTTCATCAGGCCCCTCAAACATGGCCAGATATGGACATCAGTAGCAGCTGATTGAGTGTAAACTTAGGTCACATATTTAGAACAGAACATTTTCTTTTCTATAGATATTGCTCCTGGTTTGATGAAGCGGCTAATATATTTTCAGGGGCCTCAAATATCACCCCAATGCAGGTTAGCTTCTATCTATTGCTTTTTCAGAAGTATTTCATTAGGTATAATGTCAATTTTATTTAGCTCCATTTCATTTTGGTTCACAGCCATAAAACTATGTTCTTAAATGTTAATAATAATTTTCATCATAGGCTCAGGAAGTGAAGGCAAAACATATTCAGGAATCAAATAACTCTATTTAAAAACATTCTCTATATCCCCACAAATGGTCATTTATAAAGGTTATATAAAAGCATGAATGATCTGATGTGATGAGATGTTCCTATAATAGTATCAAACAAAACCTTGTTTTTGTACCCAGCTGACATCTGTTTTTATGTGTGTTTCTTTTCCAACTATGAACAGAACAGAAGCAAAAGAAATATCTAGAAGATGCCATGAGATAAGACTCTTAAGAATAAAAGTTGTAGTCAGAAGAATGTTAATCAAGAAATCAGCTTTCTGACAGAAAAAAATAATATTTTCTATTTCACTCCTGGTGGGGACATGGCAGACTGAACGCCTGTGACTGTGGGCTTAGCAGACGACAAGGCAGTTTTTTTGGGCTCAGGAAGGTTTTCCTGAAGCCAAGGAGTATTTTCCAGAAAAAGGAAAACACCTGCAATCACCTCTGAATGGCCGCTTGCAGCCAGAAGTTTGCAAACAGTGTTCACGTTCGACTGGTAAGAGCTAGCCAAGAGGCTGGGACATCACCATTTTCCAAGCCACACTGTAGCCTTAAAGGGACATTAAGACTGGCTACCCCATTTCTAAATCACCCAATTTATATTTCTTTTAAGTACGTGTACACTAACAGAGGCTTTCTACAGCAAGGAGAAGTTGGATCTCTTGGTGCTTATCGTTATTTTTGGGATTACTTTTTTTTTAAAAAAAAATCTTTTTAAGTTTTGGACCTTGTTTTCCCTCCAAATGTTAAGGAGGATTGAGAGTAAATAATTGTCTCCCTGTTATTGTGTTTGTACTAAATTTGAAGATACTAGCATTTTCCTACACGTTGAATCAGCTGATTTGAACCTTCAGCTTTCTACTTCTACTTTCACTGGGGAACTGTCTGCATATCTCACTTTTGCTTGTGTAAACACATTCTGGAACTTTTTCATATCTTTGACTTTCACTGGTTAAGTTCCTAGGGGTCTTCATAATCTACTGAGTGAGACATGGAGGATTTTAAACAGACTTTCTCTGACTTCCACCAAGATTTTAAACAGATCTTTTCTGACTCCTACCAAGTTTTTATGCAAGGCATTCAGGACCGAGTGGAAATATGAAATGCCTTGTATGTAAAATGGAGATATCTAAAATGTGTCATCTGGTTGGGGATGTCATGGTTGAAACTGAGGAATTTATCAGTGACAGAAATGTCTCTTTTAAGAGTGAGATTGGGATTTCTATTGAAATGCTGGATGAAGATTGGATAGTCGAGTTGGAGAAATTTAAGGGACAGAGCGAGTTGCAAGCCACAAGTGAAATTGATTTTCTGGTGGAATGCCAGGAAAAAGAAGGGGTTATTATGTATGGGAGGTTTCCTGAAGAGAAGTCAGAGTTTTTGAGGGGGGCTCTTGGGCTGTTTGATTTTTTTTTTAAGAAAAAAGCTCTGTGTACATTGTGGGAATATGTAAATGTTCTGGTTTATTTTTGAAGTGGGATAAGGGTTAAAGGATATTTATCTGGACTGTTTTTAAGGTTTGGCTGATTTTATTTATCTTTAATGATTTGGATTAAGATTAATAAGGTATAAAATGTCTACTTGGAAGGTTTTGGGTTTATTAAAATTAAGATCATTAAAATTGTTTTATTACTAAGTATAATGGCAGACAATTAATGTGCTTTTTAGTTTGATTTTTATTATAGTAGACAAATGTATAGAATAGTATTAGGAAGGGAATAATTAAATAGATGTTATCTTTGGGGAGGGGAAGTTGTTTAGGAGATTTATATGATTTTTTCTTTTTTTTTTAATATAAGGGGAGGGAGAAACTGTATTTAGTGATTTTTATAATGTGCTAAAGAGGAATGATTTATAGAAATAATGTGGTTTTGGTTTAATATAGAGTAAGGGATTGACTATGGAAATTTTTTGTATATCCTTGCTAAAAGTCAGAAGTCACACTTCTTTGTAACTTTGAAAAAAAATTCTCTTGTGTTTTCACTCCTTTTTAGTTTTTTTTTTCTTTTTCTGTAGCTTTTATCTTTGCTTGAAACTTTGAAGTAGATTTTTTTTCTACTTCTCATCTGAGAAGGAGAGCAGTGTTGTATAAGTAACCAATGCAAAAATGCCAAATTCAAAAGATAGGTATCTGTAGACTTAGACAATCCTTGAAGAAAAGCAGAAAAAAAATCTGTAGACCTGCATACAGACACCCCACCTCCACCCCAGGCCTTGGGTTAAGGTGGATGAGGCCCTTGTCAGATGTGTGTTAGGGTGGCTGGATTCCCAACTTGTTCATGTATTTTGTATTGTATTTTTAACTTGTTTATTTTGTTTTGTTATATTATGGGCTACCGAGAGCCTGTCTGAAGTCGGGCATGTCTAATTCAAATAAACAAATAAACAAAGTAAATAAAATACCTTAAGGGAAGTCAGACATACAAAGGCCAAGATCTGTTCTTAACTTAGACAGAGTGATGTTATGACAGAGTCTAGTTGAATGTTGGGGTAAACTTCTTGAAAGTAAGAGCAATTCAATAGTGGATCCAGTTACAAAGGAAGGCGGTGAGCTCCCCTTTGTCGGATATATTTACACAGAGGCTGTTGTCAGTTACATTTGATTTGGATTCCAGCATGAAACAGGAGTTGGACTTACTGGGCTAAACCCTCCATGATTCTATGGAAAAACCTCCCTGTAAGGACCAGGTATGATAACCTGGTCCTTACAGGTTGTTGTTGTTGTTTATTCATTTAGTCGCTTCCGACTCTTCGTGACTTCATGGACCAGCCCACGCCAGAGCTTCCTGTCGGTCGTCAACACCCCCAGCTCCCCCAGGGACGAGTCTGTCACCTCTAGAATATCATCCATCCACCTTGCCCTTGGTCGGCCCCTCTTCCTTTTGCCCTCCACTCTCCCGAGCATCAGCACCTTCTCCAGGGTGTCCTGTCTTCTCATGATGTGGCCAAAGTATTTCAGTTTTGCCTTTAATATCATTCCCTCAAGTGAGCAGTCCGGCTTGATTTCCTGGAGGATTGATCTTCTTGCAGTCCAAGGCACTCTCAGAATTTTCCTCCAACACCACAGTTCAAAGGTCCTTACAGGTATGTTATCATTATAAGTGATAAGTGATAAAACATGCCACTTCTTTATGAGTGATAGAACATGCCACTTATAAAACATGCCACTTCTTTCCCAAGGAAACATAGGCTGCATATGTAGCATTTTGCACTAAAATAGTTGTTCTGAGCTTACACAATCAGGAGTGATGAAATTATCCTTTGGTTGCCCAGCCTAGGAAACAATTCCTACTCCATGGCAGAGAAAATGAAGAGAGTTTATGCATACATGATATTTCCCTTCACAGTTTTCCTAGTTGCCTGGCAGATACTTTTGTATTTGTTTTTGTTTTTGCTTTCTGTCTCTGAAAAGACAACATGAAATAACAAAGGTTGCTAGCGCTCCACCACTGGTGCCCAAGGGCCAATCTAGCCCTCCAGTGTGAGCACAAGCCACCCACAATGTCTGGACAGCAAAAATGTATGTTTTGTCCTCAGCCCCCCACAAGCCAGCCTCTAATAGAACATCCCTCCCACCAATCCTCCATGTTTTCTGGCTATTCATCAAAAATAGTGTTTTTCTTCTTGTGCTGGTTTAAGCCATGCTGTCCAGCTTCGGTACTGTGTAAGTAACTCCCTCCACTCCAGTTGGGTACTGTTGCCTGTGGTGGGAAGACCGCTTCCTTGCAGTCGTTGATTGCTGCACTCCACTGCCATTTTTTAACAAGTTCAAGCTGGGCTTTACAAGTTGCAAGCTGGGTTTTTTTCCCCAACAACTTCATTGAAATTGACAAGCATTCTGACACTTTCTCTTCAAGCCCAAGTGAGAGGAAAAATGGTACAACTGTCTTCTCTCTCTCTCATTCAGGCCAGGAGGGCTAAAAAAAACATGGAAATCCACAAATCAGGGGCTGTACTAAATACAGTCCAGACAAAGCATCAACTCATCACCATGATGAGGGGGAAATCTGGAAAGGGATTTCTCAAGCAAACTTTGTTTCCAGATGTTTGTTCAGGGGGAACAAGCAGCTGAAGGCTGCAACGCAGAAAAGCCCCAAGTCACAAGAGCTGTCTCTTCACATCTGAAGGGAAGCATAGCCAACCTGACCATGTAGCTATCCATCAGAAAAAGAAATAAGAAAAGCTATTCAACCTTACCTTTTGCCTGTTGATTAAACATTATTTTGCCTTTCCCATTTATTTATGTGTTCACTCACCCCATTCAGTTATTTATTCTTTGCTTTCCTGTCCATTCACTCTAAGGCTTGGTTCACCCAAAGCACTATGCAATAAAAAAATTCATTTGGTTTTATTTCAGTGTGTAATGTGAATGTGCCATTGTACTCTGTGAACTGTAGTTTATGGTTTACTTCAGGGGCAGGCATCATGGAACCCATGATGGAGGTCCCAAGAAACATCATATCAAGAGGGAGAGAAGAGTGGGTCTCAACGTTTTGTGTAATAATAATAATAATAATAATAATAATAATAATAATAATAATAAGTTGTAACTTACCTTGGTGCCCATATTCAGAATCTTGTAAGAAAGAACACAAGAGAGCTTGTGGGTACCAAGCCCCAAGCACTCCATCCTTTGTGCCCACTGGATTCCCTGCCCCACCAGGGAAGATATCATGCCTTTAACACATTTGTGGGAATGTCTTTGAGACCACAAAGGTCCTCTTTGGAACCAGGTGAATAGTTTGCCTTCAATTAAGGCAAATTAATTGAAGGCATTAATTATGTGGGGGAGATGGGCAGTGATAAAATATGATAAATAAATAAATTAAATTAAATGGTTCTGTGACCGGCCATATCCAGAAAGACAGCTACTTTATAAATATGCCTATCATCTGTACTCAAAATTCTGCTGCCCAGAATCACTTGCTTGAGATGTGTGGCCATATAAATTGAATAAATTGAAATAAATAAATAAATAAATAAATAAATATCTCAATCTGCCTTCAGCCCCCAACTTTGCCTACCTTTGGTTTAGAATGGTATTTGATCCCAACCTTTATGGCACATTCAATCAACCATGGCTAAAAGAGGAGACTTAGCACAGTGTGTGAGCCCTGTGTCCTTTGAAATCTTTCTTGCTTATATCTGATTGCACTCCCTATTTTTTATCATTTTTTTTCCTTTCCTTGCATGGCACTTCTTATACTGAGTAGTACTTCTTCACATCATTAAAAATGTAGGTAAGTGCAGATATCTCACACTCACTTTTCTTCCTTAATGAGTTGTTAATCATTAAGAGGCTACAATATGTTTTCTTGTTTCTACTGTTACTAATTAACACAGAAACCTGTGATTTCCTATCCAAGCACTGACCAGATTTTAACTTGCTTAGCTTTAAAACCATTATTTTGTTATTTGACTCTATATCACATTCAGAATTGAAGTAGGAAATGTTGTGCTTGTGAGATGGTTTGAGTACCTCTCCCATGCCACTGGCCATGCTGGAGTGGGATGATGGGAACCAAACTCCAAAAACTCAGGAAAGCATCAGGTTACTAACCTTACCCTGGAAAAATATTAGCTGTGTTGAATGGTTAAATTGTGGAATCAATTAAGGAGTGGAGGTTCTGTGGAGATCAAGACTAAGTCCCCTCTTGGCTATGGATGACTGTGTGTATTGGGCCAGTGATTCTCTCTCAACCCAACCTCCTTCACATGGTGGCGCTTGGGATAAAATGAAAACTGCTTTCTGTGTAAGTGGTCTTGAGCCTTTTGAGTAAAGATGAGATATAAGTAAGAAGCCATTTTTAACAATGAAACATATTTAACTATATTTATTTCAACTTCCATTAGGCAGCCTGAATATAAATGCTTGTTAAAGAAAGAAAAGAACTCTTTTTGTTAATCTCTTTCATGTATTTTCTAGTTGCACCTGAAGACACCAATAACCAACAATTCATTGCTGTAGTACAACAATAGCAGATTCCTAGAGGAAAATATAAAAACAGAACACAGAGTTGACTTTGACTTCTGAACATAAGGCATTTCTGGACTACACTTGCAATGTAGCCAATGGCTATAACATAGAAAACAGAAAGGACCAATTTTCATTGAATTAGACACAATTCCCTTCAGCAACCATCACATGGAACAGCTTTCAATTCATCTTTCCCCAGGGCAAGCTGCCTATGGCTGAGAGAAATCATAAGTCCATAAGTAATTAAACTAACCTAGTGTGCTACTGAGTGTATATTTTAAAAAAATATACTGCATATAGGTGGGAAAACTATTTTTTAAAATTTATTATAGCTTATTATTTTTCAACCTGGTGCTCTCCTGATGGATTGGATTTCTATCTGTTAAAGGTTTTCTCCACGCTGCAGAAATATGGATGACCAACAAATGGCAGACAGATTGTTTTTCTGTACCTATTTTCTGCCATCTAGTGGCTGTTGGGATTTTTGCAGCCCAGTTCTAATCCCAATAATAGTGCTAGTTTAAGACTATGGGAATTGAAGCTACAATGGAAAGTATTATGGCTTAATCTGCTTCCTCAAGAAATTACATAAAGGAAACTTTGGGTCAGGGGCATCTACAGAGGAAGATAAGAAAAGTCAAGATGGCAGCTCAGACCATGTAATTGAAGGCCTGTTGAGATCACATGCATATACACAATGATGGGGTGTCAATGGTGTAGTTGCAGGCCCCAGTTTGACTCTTTCTACCACCCTGAGGATACTGCCGGTTTGGGGAATATCATACTCCTACAGATTTCTATTCAACTTCATAATTAGTACTTTTCCTCCAAATGCATTTGATGTCCTACTGGTTTTAATAGTAACTCACAAATAAAAACAATTGATAGGAAACAGAATCTAATATAACTTCTCCCTTTTCTCCTCACCACAGAAGTTTATATTTGTCCTGAAAGTTTTGTGTTTGTTCTGGACACAAACAATATATATTCATGATGTATATAAATGACCTTTTATGTCATGTTAGTTTTTCATGTTTTGAAAAGTTTGCATAGGCTCATAATAAAGTTTTGATCTCATGTGGTTAAACATATCATATATTTCATATGTTTGCCCTGTGCCTCAGTCTCAAGAGATACTTTTTTCTGGGGACTTCCAGTGGGAACATGGCTGACTGAGCAGCTGTGTCTGTGGGCCCTGCAGGCAGAGCTGGCAACAAGCACTTTTTTGGGGCTTGACAGACTTTTTCCTGGAGCCCAGAACTTTTTCATGTGAAGAAAAAGCTCAGAATCACCCCATCTGCTCTCCAAAATGTCATCTTGCAGCCAGAGAATCACAGCATTCGCGACAATCTGGTAAGAGATGATGGAAGGCGGGGGACGCCATCATTTCCACGCCATGTTTGTAGCTTTAAAGGAACAGTAGGTCAAGCCATCCCATTTCTAATTCACCCACTTTATATATATATTTTAAGTTCATGTACCCCAAGAGAGGCTTTCTACATCAAGAGAAAGCGGACTCTCTTGGTGCTTATCGTTATTTTGGGATTTTTTTTTAATTTTTTTTTTTAAGTTTTGGCTTGTTTTCCCATTAAGGATGACTGAGAATATATAATTGCCTTCCTGTTATTATTTTTGTACTGAATTTGAAGGATTGAATATTTTTCTACACACTGGATTTGCTGTTTTGATTCTTCAGCTTTCTGTTTACTTTCTCTGGGACTTATTTGTTAGAGCACTTTCTCTTGCCAATTTCATTTGGAACTCTTTCATTAACCCATTAACTTCTATCTGCACGAGTCAAGTATCTACGGCATGCCATAGTCTACTGCCTGGAAAATGGAGAATTTCAAGGAGATTTTCTCAGAGCTTTGCTGTGAGCTTAAGCAGACTTTTAAAGAGACTCAGAGTGTTGTCAAGCTATTCTGCATAACATTCAGGACATTGGGGAAGATATTATTTCTAAAGTGTTTCATCTGGCTGAAGATGTTATGGAGGAAAATGGAGATTTTGGTAAAGATGGTGTTTTTACTGACAGTGAGATCGAAGTAATGCCAGGCAAAGACTACACTTTGATGTTGAAGGGGTTAAAACAACAATCTGAACTGCAGACTGCACAGAAAGTTCTTTTTCTATGAGATTGTTATGGCTATCTGGGGAAATGTTGTGGGAGAGAAAAGAACTTGTTTTGTGGGAGGGTTTTTTTGCTGAGAAGACTGAGTTTTTAGGGGGGGCAGTTGGGCTGTTTGATTCCTGTGTGAAAAATGCCTTGTATGTAAAATGGAGATATCTAAATGTTTTGACATATTTCAAAGTGGGGTAAAAATTTATGAATGCTTAATTGGATTGATAATGAGGTTTTTATGATTTTATGTCTTTCTAATGATTTGGATTAAGATTTACTGGTTTCTTTAAAAGGTTTGTTTGATTTTTAAGATTTATAAGGTATCTATAAGGTATAATAATAGTTTGGTTTTTAGGTTTAATAAGGTTAAGATTATTGTAGTATTATTAATTATAAAAGTAGACAATTTATATGTTTTCATAATCTGATTTTTATTATAGTGGACAGAAATATATAGAATAGTGTTAGGAAGGAAATAATTGAATAAAGGTTGTGTTTAGGGGAGGGAAGCTGGTTTAGACATTTATACTTTTTTTTTTCTTTAATAGAAGGGGAAGGAGCAAGTACCCAGTGATTTTTATGTGTGCTGATGCATTGATTTATAGAAATAATGTGATCTTGGTTTGAAATAGAGTAAGGAATTGCGTATAGAAATTGCTATATATGCTTGTTGAAAGTTGGAAGTCACTTCTTATGTCATCTTTTAAAAAAAATATTATGTTTCTCACTTTTAGTTTTTTTTCTTTTTGTGGTTTTTCTTTTTCTTTTTTATAGTTATTATCTTTGCTTTAAACTTAATAAAATTCTTATAAAGAAATATTTTTTTCTGATACATACATATGATACATAAATATATAAACTCTATTATTGCACAGTTGGGAGGACTGGAAGCTTTGGGGAATAAACCTATTATTTCAGCAGTTCAAAAACCAAGCAAGCAATGGATGAAAAGATTGGGACCTCATGTCTTTCAGGTTATGGCGCATTAACTTGTTAGAGTTCAAAGAAACAAAATCATGGTGTCTGAAGTGCTGTCCAATGGCAAGCCAGCTATAAGTACATTTTAACAGCAATAGACATTTTCTCTTAATGTACTTAGGAAGTTAGCCTAAAAAATAAAACAAGCCAAGATGTGGTTAACATGCTTAAGACTCGTTTTAGACAGAATGCAGGAAAACCTGGTAAATAGCAAACAGAGATAAAGAGTATCTAAATCAAGCTGTACGCAAAACGTTAAAGTAACTCAGAGGTGACCATCTGGGGCCTTTCTCCCTTGCTGAGTTAATGTTCTATCCACTTGTCTCTCCCACTGCCAATCCTTTTCAAGCATCTATTGCTTCTATTCTAGCTTGCTACTGAATGCAGGTGTCCTTACTGTGCATGTGCAGGGTGTTAAAGAAAATGATGGGTTAAGCCCTCTGACTTTGCTGCCTTCCCACTCTCTGAACATCACCAGCTGATGGGAAACCATCTGCCAAACACAGCCTTGCAGCAGGCAAGGGTTAGGCTTTGACATCTGAGGTCTGACATCTTTAATACTATGCACCTTTCCTGTTGACAAACAAAGGGTAGCCAGAATTAGGTAGATAATTGAAGGGAAAAGATCAAAATCATGGAGGGAGCTGAGTCATATGGGCATACACACAATTCCCTGAATGTACAAAAAAACACAGAGATTAGCTTTCCCAAGTTTTGAAAGATGCTTTTCCTCTCAGAAGAGAGAGGGTTGATCACTCTAAAATCTGCACCTCCACAGACCAACCACACAGACTCCCCTGAGGACTGTTGGAGCAGGAGAGGGTAGTTTTTTTAAAAGCTTTGCAAGCCAATCACCTGACTGTGACTGTTGACAGAATTGCCAGCCAATGTGTCAAATTTTAAACACAATGAAATTGTTGCAGGTTGCTTTTGGCTTAAGGGTGAAAACTCATTTAACTTTGGTACAACTAAGAATGCTTTAAGGCAGTCTCATAGATGGGTTGGCAATGAGATGAAGGCAACATTGTCAGGACATGGAAGAGGAATCATTTTGCCTGGCCAGCCCATGGTTAGATCTCATAGTTATATCTGCATTGGAAAAGGCCTTAAATCACCAATAATGATGTCAAAGCAGTGATAGAAAAATTTCACAGAACTAAAAAAACAAAATCTAGAGGTAATCTACAGATAATAACATTTTCAACTATACTGATGTGCTACTCCATTTGTTAAATATTGATAACCACAGTTTTCCAAGAATACCAGAGCCAGATCTGTAGATGTTAACCATTCTAACACATTGGCAGTCTAGAAAATAGTTTCCAGAGATCACAGAAATGTAAACAAAACAAACAGAAAAAAGAATCCAGAGTCTCTTTTTTTTCAGAAAGCGGAAACATGTATGCATTTCTAAAAATTAGAGCGTATTTGAACGATACATTAACCTTTTTGTGCTTCAAAACTATAAATTAAAGAAATGTCACCAGAGATGGAGAAGTAGGCCTAGTAACTAATTTGTATCTTAGGCAACTAGATCATCTTATACCAGAGGAAGAATTGCTATCCTTATCAGGATTTCATAAAATCTGTTCTGAACTACAGTAAAATTTGTTTAGCCATGCAATTCTCTGCCAGACTGGAGAACATGAATCAGCTGATTTAGAAAACAGTAATTCTACTAGAATGGGAGACCACTAGAAACTACAGTTGTGCACTAATGTGGGAATTAAAAAAAAAAAAAAGTAACAGAAGAAGGCAGTGACAAAACATTTCAACACTGCTGCCATGAAAACAACTTGGAGTGTTATGTAGTCAGCCAGAGTTCATTTAGACTTAAGGTAGACTTCATCTTTACTCCATCAAATATTTACTGTATTAGAAAAGGCAACTTGGAAACTGAAAGTCAAACATTTGGCTGAGGCATTTCTATACTGACATGTTCTTTTTCAAGAAAGCATGTTCTTAAATGACCTAGATGTAAAAATTAAACTGACCCATAACAAACATACTGTTTGCTTCATGTTCGATAAAGCAACAACCTTTACAAATTGCAAATTTTGACAGCTTCCCTCTTTGAAAAGAGGATGACAGACTGTGACAGCATTCAGCATCCCAAGATGAAGCTACATCAGCAGCCAGGAAAGACTAGTTTGGGATTAGCTATCCAAACAAGTGCTATAATTATTAATATTTTAAATAATATTTCTTTTAACAGCATTTACATTTTTTTTTTAAAAAACATTTAACTGTAAGCATAATAACACTTGTCAAGCCTTTCTGTTACAGGGCAGTATCACAATATTTTGTATGAAGGTACAGATGCCCTTCATCCCTAACATACCCCAATATCATGAGGATTCAGCATGTTTGCACTAAATCTTGCAAGTTCTCAGTGTTCTCCTCCACCCCTAACCCCAAAATATATATATATATATATATATATATTTGGATCATAGCCACCTCCTGGAGCTGTTGAGAACAATATTATGTTTACTGGTACCATGTTGCTGAGCCCTGCATTATGACAGCACCCATTTCCATGAGATGTAGTGCTGGCTAACAGCTTGGCTGGCTTCAGAAAATGGTTGGACCAATTCATGGAAGTCATGGAGATCAACAGCTATATTAGCCTTGATGGCAGTGTGACTGCCTCTGAAGGTGATCTGCTGGGAGACTAGTGGGCTTCTTTGAGTAGTTGCTTGGCCCCCATGAAAACAGACTGCTTGACTAGATGGGCCATGGGTCCAATCCAGGAGGGCGCTGTTTATGTTCTTACGATCAGACAGAGGATAGACTTCTCCTGAGCTTATGGCTAGCCCATTTTGAAGATGGAAAATGTGTGAGAAAATACATGGATATGAAATACACAGTTAGTAAACATATAAAAGATGGGATTTTTAAAATTAACCACTAAGTATATGTGAAAGCTACATTCTTTCTGCATTTGATTTATTCCCAGACTTAGAATGTGGGGATCACCATTATTAAGACAGAAAACCTGAGAGAAGAATTTGGTTTTCCTAGTTCCTTTGCAACATGTTCAGTATTACTGTGTACTTTCTGAATACATGGCAGAAATAAATTACAGGAAAAAAAAATCTAGTTTGACTGTGATAGGGACAGCATGTAGCTAACCCACCTTGTTTGCAAACCTTTACACTAAAAAAAAACTTTCTTTGCTATATTTTCCCATGACATGAAACAGAGAGATTGTTACAAAGATCTGTGGGATTGATAGTGTTCTTGTATGCTCCCTGGAAAACACTAATTGACCATCCATTTTACAGAGGATGAAACCTTTTTTTTCCCATTCCTATGGGTACCCTCTGGACCTTTTTTTTTTTTTTTTTTTGTATCTTAAGAACATCATGAGATATTTAAAGAAAAAAAAATACCATCAAGGCCACATTTCACAAACAACTACAGGTCTCAGAGTCTTTGGTCTGTATCACTGGCTATATTTATTACACCTCTCTAGGGAATGGGTGTCAGGGGGGAAGGCAAGTGACAAAATGTGTGTCATACATGTGTGTCACATTCACCCCTTTTGTATGGGAATCCCAGTAAATAGGAAAGAAGTGGAGCTTACATCATGATATAAGAATGCATATTGTGGCCTCCTCCGGATACCTCTGCTCCAGGGTACTAACATTCAAACATATTCTAAAGTGAGGTATAATGATTTAGAAATAAATGATCACATGAAGGTATATAAAAACCATGGAAAACATATCCAGACCTGTCTCAATTATACTGTATCTCAGCCAAACCGAAGCTATGTATCATGTTGTGATTTTCATGACTGTTTCCCAATATAATTACAGTTCTAAAAATATTCCTTTTGTCTTAACCATACAAGAATCAAATGTAGGTTGCAAGTAGGTTAAAATGTCTAGCTTATGCTGTGAGAAATCAAGCACAGCAATATTATCCAAATTAGATGTACTAGTTTGTCTTAGATTTTTAGATGTTTCTTAAGTGGAACTCTGTAATTAAAAAAAAAAAAATCTGTTCAATTGTGTCCAATTCTCGGAGACTACCTGGACAAGTCCCTGCAGTTTTCTTGGCAAGGTTTTTCAGAAGTGGTTTGCCATTGCCTCCTTCCTAGGGCTGAGAAAGAGTGACTGGCCTAAGGTCCCCCAGCTGGCTTTGTGCCTAAGGTGGGACTAGAACTCACTGTCTTCCAGTTTCTAGCCTGATGCCTTAACCACTACACCAGACAGGCTCTCTAAATTCTTTAAATTTAAATTTACCTAAAAATTCTTTAGGTAGTCTCAAACTCCCTAGGCAGAACTATCTATTAGAGCAGTTGGGAAATTTAGTTCAGCTATAGACTTCATAAAAACATTCCTGCATTTAGGGTTATGGTTTTATGCCAGGGCATGAAAGTGAGTGGCTGGAGCCTCTTCCTTTCTACACCAAAGCCCTTTTATAATTACACAATGGAATTGTTGTGTTCTGTTTTGTGATTAGCAGAAGTCTGTTGTTGTTCATAGGTTTCACAAGCAGGTTGTCTAATGTTTCTTGGAATATTATGGCAGAATCTTTTGAAGAATCTAAGCACCTTCATATCTAAGGAATATATCTAGGCCATTTTGGAGCAAATTACTCTCATTTCTAGGCTTCATACCCTTAAATCAGCCAAATTTGCCAAGCCAAAATGTGGTGATCGGATGTCCAAGTTTTAACAGTATGACTTTGGGAGATTTTAAGGGTGGATATACAAAATGTACAAAGGTCTTCCTTATCCCATTTTTGCCGTTATTTTGGTGGGTGGTAAACTCAAATTGCATGATTCAAAATGAGTCATTTTGCCACTGAATTTCAGTCATGTGATCTTGGTGTCTGTGGCTGCAAATAGGATATAAAACTACATGGAGGCTGGGGAAAGTAATTCAAATAATGACAAACCTTAATAATAGTTCCAACAAACTGCTTCACCAAATACCTCTTCTGTCTTAGAGAAACTCAAGCTGCTCTGGCTTTCGATAAAATAACACCTTTTTCTTAACATACACACCTATTGAGGAGGTAGTGGTATATTTGCCTTTTAAACTGTTAAGTGTAATTTTGAGATGGATGTTATAAAACCACAAAATCATTTGAAAGCTGTATTAAGAATGATTTTCTTCTGGTGGAGTACAATGGCTTGAAGACGGAAAGACTTCTCTTTAGATTACTAAACATATCACCTTTCAGAGGAGACAGTCACAACGTAGTAAAGGCAGTGCCTTGGGTACCTGGCACAACTTTTTCCATTGTGCTGAAAAAAGCCAGCCTGGAGGGAAAAGGCCAGTTCTTAATTGGTAGGATTCAGGAGCAGAGGCACAGAAATCCATCAACAAATACTCATAAGGTTTAAGCCTGAGATCAGGAGAAGCTTCCATGAAATATTAAGCATTTTCCAGGAATATCTGATGAGCTGAAGTTGCAATAATTTGTATCTAGGATTTTTAAAAAGCACCAAGAATGTTGTATTTCAACGAATTGGGCAGGTGCTTCTTCTCTTGCAAGAAAAAACAACAAATGAACATGAGCATATTGAACAAAGGCTTTTTGACTTGTATGACTTTTATGAACAGATTCCATAAGATTGTCAAGAAATAGATTTTGTTTATTGACAGGCTAGAACTCATCACCATTAATCTTTCCTAGCATTCCTTCCACAGACTTAATAAAAGGATATTTACAAAAACTTTATTTATACAGCAACTGTCAGCAACCACAGCACCTTAGGATAATTCAGGGGGAGCCAATAGTATTTCACGTGCATTGTCCATCATTTTTTTAAAATAGCTTTTCCAAAGTTAATCAGTCCTAATAATACAAGCACTAGGAAAATGGATACTGCTATTTTACAGGTGGTCCTCACTTAATGACCATTTGTTCAGCGACTGTTCAAAGTTATGATGGCACTGAGTGAATGATATTTATGCACAGTACTCAAAGTTATGAATGTTGCAGTGCCCCCATGGTTATGTGGTCAAAATTCAGGTGCTTGGCAGCCTACCCACATTTATGAATACAGGAGCACTTCAACTCCCCCCACTTGTCTGTCTGCCCCCCATCTCTGACTTTTGGCTGCTTTACACTTTGCCACCCTGCCACCCTGTGCTCTGCCACCCTCACCATCCTGAGCTCCACTGCCCCCACCACCCTGCACAATACTTCCCCTGTCACCCCCAGCTGACCTTCACTGTCTTCTTCCTCCCACTGCTGATGAGGTGCATCCAGCCTGGCCCTTCGCAAGGTAACTGCTGGCTGCATGAGGCCTTCTTCCTGAGGTCTGCTGAAGCCTTGCCCTGTCAGCAGCAGGAGGAAGAAGATGGTAAAAGTCAGCTGGGGCAGAAGGGGCGGCAGACTGCAGGGAGGCTTGTGTGTCTTCCCAGCCCTGACAGCAGCCACCCCTAGTCTGGCTGCACTCATGCCACATCAGCCCCATGCACACCCTTCCATCCCCAGTAGCAGCCACCCTTGGCCTGGCCGCATTCGTGTTGTGCTACAGCAGCCACTTACCCATCCTCTGGCATGCTTGTGAACTGCCCAAGACTTGCCCCATTGACTTTGGTTGTTGGAAGCTGGCAGGAAGTCGCAAGAAGGTCCTCACTTAATGATCCTTGCTTAACGATGTCAGTGGGACTGCTGGGATTGCCATCACTAAGCAATGTGGTCAGGTGATGTTGTGCTTTATGACTGCATTGCCTAGCGATGGAAATTCCAGACCCAATTACCGTCTTTAACTGAGCACTACCTGTAGATACAGATTAAAAGCTATATCAAAGTGTTTTCAATCCCACCTTTATCAACCCCTATCATATATCATTCTAAATTGATTCTTGCTAAAGTAAGTCACTTCTTTTTGTTCTATATAAAGGTGTCTTGAATCTGTGTAGTAATCTAATACAGGTTTTTACAATGTACCAATCTAAGCGAATATTTGTAGCTCAGGGTTGAACTGTGGAGTCCTTGGTGCTCTCTGAGCCTTGTTGTTTTCTTGCAGGCATTTCATTGCCAGACTAGCATTCTCTGGACAGGACAGACAGGCAGAAGACTAGCAGAGCGCATCCACAAACACCAACTAGCAGTCAGAAGACACAATGAGAACTCCTTAATCTCACAACACATGGACAGACTCAACCATACTTTCAACTGGGAAACTGTGAGCATACTAAACCAAGCCAAATCCAAAAGTGCCAGAGAATTCCTGGAAGCCTGGCACTCAGACCAAGCAGCCATCAACAGACATATAGAGGTAAACAACATTTACATACCATTCAAAAGAGACAATAGAAAAGCCAAAAGACCAGTACACTCCCTTGCCAGCAATCAACACCCAGATATGCAAAAATCAACACTAGGATTAACACCAGATGAACCATCAAACAGCACAATACACCCTAATCAAGGAACTATTAACTCAGTCAACCAACCAAGCAGCAAACAACAGCCCAATCAAAGAACTCCCAAGGAGAGAGCAACATCCCTACCAACACTAGCAGGACAAGCCATGGTATATAAACTGAGAGCAAGGCCCACTCCATCCTTGCACTGAAGATGTTGCCTAGTCTGGCAATGAAATGTCTGCAAGAAAACAACAAGGCTCAGAGAGCACCAAGGACTCCACTTTTCACAATGTGTTAAAGGTTATCTTTCCTGGGTAAGAAAAGTTCAGAATAACACTTCTGAATTGCTTGCAGTCCTTTTTCCATAACAAAATGTAACCATAACTCTTAGATACACCTGACATAAACTCTGTGACAGACTGCTCTGGTGGCATCTCACTTGTAATGTCACTTATGTAATTACCCAATGGCAGAGGTAGATTCTCCTTCCCACTCACAAATAACATAGAATATCTGTGGTATGATATAAGCACCCATCTTAAACTTATCTAAGAAATTATAAAGTTCTAAGCACACATAGATGTTGTTATTCAATGTGGTAAGCTGTCCAGAGTCTTTTGGAGCGGGACAGCTATAATAAATCTAAACAACAATAGCAACAACAGTAAAACAAGCTATCAAAACAATGGTCTTTCCAAAGTTATAAGGCCTTCCATGTGTTTCAGCATACATTGACTACATCCTCATCAATAATATCAAACTAGAAAATTCAATATAAAGATGAAAGTGCACAGGTCAAAAGATCACCAGAATCCTTCACAATGCTTGTGTTCAGCAAATTTAAAAGCTGCCCAACTTTGCCCCATAGCGAGTTTGGAAATAGCTTAGCTATTTGATGCTTTGCAGGGTGCACAGCAATCTTAGCTGGTTTCAGCTGAATGCCTTCTTTCTCATAGAAATAGCTTTTTTTTTTCTTTTATTCTTAGCATCTGTACACCAGGAAGTGTCCCAGAAGCTTCTTGAAGTGTACTCTCAAAACAATTGGTCCAATTTCCCTTCAAAATGCCAAATGTCAGAGATTGTCACAACCCTGTTACCCTTCTGTGTTGCTGTCTGCAAGTCAACAGTATATCATATCTCTTCAATGACTTTCTTACTGCTGTGGTTGCAGTGTTCCTGTTAATTTCAGCACATCTTCCACCCTGGAAGTTGATACAGGAAGAAAGAGCCTTTTTCTCTGGGTTGTAGAAATGGGGCTACTTTTTATTTATTTATTTAAATTTATTGGCCTTTTTGCTTTGAAGTCATTATGATATCTATGAGACCTCCCACATCTCCTTTCATTCATGTTCCTAAATGGTTCTCATTTTGAAGCCATCTTCTGTGATAATCAACTTTGTGTGAATGTACGTTCATGATAGGTTGTGTTGGGCTTCAGGAATTCTTACTGTAGCAAACAGAGCAGTGATGGTATATTTTGACAAAGTGAACTGTGCATTTTATTATTCATTCATTCATTCATTCATTCATTCATTCATTCATTCATTCATTCAATTTATATAGCTGCCCATCTCAGACCAGTGACTCTGGGTGGCGAACAATGATAAAAACAATCAGATAATAAAAACAATTGCACAATTGGGGCCCCAGGCCCCGCCACAAAGCCAGGTCTTCAAGGCCTTCCAAAAAACCGAAAGGGCCGGGGGCCATCCTAATCTCAGGAGGAAGGATGTTCCAGAGGGCAGGGGACATGGCAGAATGGCATGTTTCCTGGTCCCTGCCAGCCGGCATTCCTTGGCTGACAGGACCCAGAGCATGCCCATCCTGCCAGACCAGATTGGACGGGTGAAAACAACTGGGAAAAGACGGTCCCTAAGGTAACCCCATCCCAAGCCATCTAAAGGTGACAACCAGCACCTTGAATTGCACCCAGAAACTTATCGGCAACCAATGCAGCTCCTGAAGCAGTGGTGTTACATGTGCTGAATAGTCAATACTATTTACAACCCAGGCAGCTGCGTTCTGTACCAGCTGAAGCTTCTGAAAGCTCTTCAAGGGCAGCCCCATGTAGAGTATGTTGCAATAGTCCAAATGGGAGGTCACGAGGCCATGAGTGACAGTGATCAGTTTTTCTCCTTTAATTCCCATGTTTGGCCTTGCTGAGGCCCAAGCAAAAATATAGTTTGGTGAGTAGAACCCTGCATTGGTACATTCAAAATCAGAAGAAATATATTTGTTAGAAATTTCTGGCTGCTTAATAAGTTGAATGAAGCATAGGTGTTTATTTATAATAATACACAGAGTCATGGCACTGCTTGAAACCCCTCAGCCTGAATTTGTAACCCTTGGGCTACAGTGGCTCTTGGGCCCCCTTAGGTTGAGAATGTTATGGGGAATAAGGTTTTTATGGTCTCCTCTGAACAACAGTTGCTGTTTTCTGATACTGAAATGTTTCTTGCCTTTTTTAATTTGTAAGCCACCCAGAGGGATTCTGGAGTTGTGCAGCCCTAGAAATGTGTTTAATAATTTTTTAAAAAGGACCATAAATTTAAGAATCCAAATACATACATACATACAAACACACATACATACATACATACTTAGGGACATTGTTATAAGAGTTAAAGTGGGCAGGGTGGGAACCAGCAGTTCCCTGATTAAAGATGTCTGTTATCTGAAGGTTTCAAAGCCATCATTGATGCACCAAGTATCTATGGATTTGTAAGGGTGGGAGGAAGAAGCTCAGAGTTTAAGCCTTTCAGGATATAAAAGTCATTCATATCATAGCACTAGCAGTGGACAATTCAGTGTTTTGTATGATTTCATTCTTATCTGCAATAAAGAATCTAACCTTACTGAGCTGTCTGAGAGTTTTCAGCCAACTCTGAGTACTGCCACAAAGTATCAAGAGAACTGTGATTTTCTGCCAAGCACAGGACAGGAAACCCTTTCTGTAAACATAATTGAACCAAATCCCCACCATTAGTCTATAGCTAGTTATGCTGAACAGAAGCTGAACAACAGAATGGAATGCTCCTTATACCAATGGAGGATAATTTATTCTCTCCAAGTTGGTAAAGGATTGGATTCTCCATACCGAGACACTGGCAATATGTGCCTTTCCTACTCATTCAATCTCTCCAGCTAAATTCTGGGATGGGTTTTATTCATCAAAAGTTCTAGATCCTGCTCCATGCCTATATATTCATTTCTATGCAGACTGGGAAAAATGGATGGTACCTGCAAAGGATGCCCATTATGGGAGATGGCAGTACCTAAAGGATCTATTTTTGTGTTAAAATTGTAATAGTGATAGACTGTTTCCTATAGGTTTTTATGCTTAATTTTCATTATGCACTCCACTGTGATCTTTTCCCAGAATCTGGAAAAAAGTATTTGTTTTATGAACATGGTGGCACCTTCTGAGTTGCCTTGCCCCATACAGCCTGGGCTTCCCTACAGTCCGTATAATTTTTTACAAGCAATAAGCCACATCTCATACTGTTTATGACACTTTAGAAACATTTCTTGAATTTTAGGATTGAAGCTGTGCCTCAAACTTATCTATCTATCTATCTATCTATCTATCTATCTATCTATCTATCTATCTACCTACCTACCTACCTACCTACCTACCTACAAATTGTTGTATTGTTTGTGTAAGTGTGTGTGTGTGTGTGTGTGCCCCCATACACACACACACAGACCCTCAGGAGCTTAGAAACTCTCTCTCTCTCTCTCTCTCTCTCATTTCTAAGCTGCTGAGGGTTATATATATGAGATGGGCAGCTATATTGAAGCCATTAGTGGGCAGCTAGGACCACTGAATGGAGCAGAGCTTAACACAGCAAAAGATGTGCACAGACAAATAATATTATCTAAATAGCATTAATGAGCATGTTAGAGAAATATAGGTTACTGATCTTACACACTTAGCCTACCTGTCCTAACAACCAGGAAACACACTGAGACAAGGAACTGGTCTCTAATATTTATTGCTAGTACTTAACAGGAATCCTAACAAACTGAAGAAGTGTGGGAAAACCCAGACATATAACCCCCAAGGGTTAAGGCGGTCCCGATCTGTGTCTCTTTGAATGGCTGAACAATTCATCAGTGCTACTCATGCGCTTGACAGTCTGGATGGGAGCCCCCTGCTCGCCATCCTTACTCATGACATCACCCAAGCATAAAGAATTACACACTTAGACAAAGTAGGTTCAAAAGTAAGCAAAAAGAATATCTTACTTATTTGTTTGGTCCAGTTACATCATTCAGGAAACAATGATTCTTGTTCTTCTTCTGTCCCTAAACTGAATTAACCCTTGATCTCATTGCTGCTAAAGGCTGCATGGAGAAAGGGGGACCTCCTGAATTCTAGGCCTACCACATAGCCCAAGAGAGATGGAAGGAGCTTCAGCAAACTCATCCACATGCTAATGAGGCATGCTGATTTCCTGGGACCTCCAACATATATAAATCGGAATAATACATAATAAATAAATATTGCTTGTACTTTTATAAAATGAAAAGATTTTATAAACAACTCTTAGTGTTCAGTTTCCGTTTTTAAATGTGTGGCCTCATTTTCTGTCTGTCATGTTCACTGTTCCAATGTTGCCGGTACATCGTAACGTTTCGCATGTCATTTGGCTGATGCGTGTTTCGTCTGGGAGGGGAGGAGGATTCCATCTCGTGGGATTGTTATATGTTAGCAGCTGGATTGGAATGTGTTTGGGTTATCTCCTGTGTTCAAGGTTCCTTTCCCAGGACATCAGCAGAAACGGTTACCAGCACCTGGGTGGGGGGTGGGGGTGGGGAGTTTGCAACGGCAGGGTGAGGGGAGGGATTACGTTTGAGCCAAGGGTTTTTAGTTTGTATTTGGCGCGCTTTTACTCATTCTCAGCTTTCTCTGTATTTGCATACTATTCTTTAATAAATCAGATATCATTAAGTTCCTGCTTGTGAGTCTGAGTCTATCAGAGTAGGCAATCATTACACTGTCACACTTTTTTTATGATCAGCTATGGCAGTGTGGCCAGGAAATTCTGGGAGTTGAAGTCAAGATATCTTAGAGTTGCTAAGGTTGAGAAGCACTGAGCTAGAGTATCAATACTATAGTTTTGAGTTTTCTTCTGACTTTACTGTGGCTTTATTATGTCCTTCAGGTCTGTTCATTTTTGGAGTCTGGGAGATTCACCAATTGATTTGTTGTTCAATGTCTGAAGATGGTGGATCAATGCCCTGTTTGGTACTAGTTAGTTTTTTGAAGTGATGGGGATCCCAAGGGGAAATTCAAGCATTTACACAAAAATAACAATCACCCAAATCTCACTGAAAGGTCAGAAGCGAAGGGCTTTTAAAAATAGTCATTGAACATGCTGATTTACCACAAGGCTGAGAGCCTCTGTGAAGATTTTCTTTTCTGGGGATGCTTGTTGAATTGAACTGTGTTTTGGGTTAGTTCAGTCTTTGAAGGGTATGCTTCATAAGGTGTGATGTGATATGATGTTCCCGAAGAAAAGCAAAGGAACATTTACAAACACACATGCACACAAAATAACAGTGCCCAAAACCTTCCCCAAAGATGCACAAGTGTTTCCAAATAAAGATTAAATGAGATAATTTATTACAAGGCTGTGTCACCCTTCCTTCTGAGAACTTCCTTTTCTGAGAAGGCCTGCTAAGTGGGACAGTGTTTTCTGCAGTTCAGTCCCAGAAAATGTGGGCCACCCTCCTTATGTTTACTGCTAAAATACTTCAGGTTTCCTTTTTTGTGAAAGACTGTTTAGATCTTACTGTTATGTGTTACTTGGAGCTTGCTGTTACCTTATGGAAATCCACATTTAGAAGTGTCTGTTACATCTATACATTAAAATTATGTTTGAGAAATGGAAGTGGAAGTGCTGTTCTTGAGGACTTTTTCTGACATATCTAACTCAAGCAACACTACTTTTAGCCACCATTAAAATGTCCTTAAATAGGAATTCATTCACTGGTTAATGATCTCACTTTTTTAGGAGAGGTGTCATGATTCTTGTGCATGGCTGTCAATAAGGAGATCAAACAATCTTCAATCCCAAGCATTCTTGGATCATACTGAGATCGGTCCCTTCACCATGACCAACAATTTCATGGCCATTTTGCAACTTAAGCCATCAACCAACTAGGTTTGCAGGCTGGTTCAAGGCTATATGAACTTCATATATGTATAAAATGTTAACAGTGTTCATGTTTGGAGCCACACTTGCTAAGAAACAACAAAATCATGGAATTCCTGAAAGCACACCTCAGATTATTGAGTTTATACAAAATATAACATCATCGTCATCATCATCATGAAGAAATCATAGATGCAACAAAATAGTGGATGGGCATGCTTCTTGAGAGAGAGAGACAGAGAGACAGAGAGAGAGTGAGAGAATACTGTTACATAGCTATTAACAAAACTATTCTCATTATTTCAGGAACCTTTTTTTTCCTAAGTGCAGTTAAAACTGAGAACTCACATGAAAAAACTGCATTTAATATGTCAGATTCATACTCTAGAATGGCTATTTTTCCTGCATAGAAATAGTGACTGCATTTAAAATAAAGTTCTTTTTTAAAGTACTAGGCAGAGCTCTCTGTCCAGAAGAGTGCAGTGCTAGGAACAGCTAAGATACTGCGCAGAACCCTCAAACTCCCAGGCCTCTGGTAGAGGACCTGAGGTTGAGGAAGACACATACCACCCATAGGGGTGAGAAGGGAATGTATGTACATGTGTGTGTGTGTGTGTGTGTATGTATGTATGTATGTATGTGTATGTGTATGTATATGTATACGTATGTGTGTGGGTGTGTGTGTATGAATTTTAGTAGATAAAAATACATTAAGAACAATAATTACTGGCATGTAAAACATTAACTGATAGGAATGTCAGTACAGGAACTCTACTTCAAATGGTCAAAATCTAGTCTGTCAACTGCACTAAATTTTAAGATCTTCTCTCAACTTCTCCACTAAGATGCCCCACCATGAGCCACAACATTTCTGTTCTAAAGTGGGGGTGAAGAGTAGTGTGTGTGTATGGGGGGTGGGGTCATTCTTGTTAAAGTACTGTACATAAATCAGGTGGAAAGAGAAAATACACTTGCAAGGAACCTCAAGTTCCTCCAGGTGGGAAAAAAGGAAGACTATTTCATGTGTACAACATGGATGCAGGGTTATTTGGCACAACAACATCTGTTTGCATGGTGAATTCCTTGGTTTAGAAGATTGCCTGACTAGCACTTTTTATCCCATCTGTGCAATGGCTCTTAATAAAAAATCCTGTACTACCAAACAGGATAAATAAATTATATAGTTGAGGAAAGGGCAGAAATGAGATGTCATTGGAAAAAAAAAAAAGTACCTAGATATCACTTGTTATGCTACATTTATTTTTTCATCACTCCCTTTTTGAATGCAAATCCCATTTTCAATATAAGGAAGAAGGAAGGCATTCATTCTTATCAAGTTTCATTAAGAAAAGGTATTTCTCATGGAATGCATACATTCACATGCTAGCGAGTGATTTTCACAAACCTGCCAATCCATGGCTTCTTTGAGGTTTGCGCTGCTTGAAATGATGCTGTGAAGCTATCGTGATCTTATCAACTACTGTACAGAAGCTTTAAAAAAAAGACCAGCTCGTTCTGGTTACAAATGCCATAGGCCAATAATTCAGATAGGCATCAAATAATATGGGAACCTTAAGACCACTTCTGAGGTTTGATAAACTGTGTCAGCACCTGAAGGAGACATATCTCAGTAAATCTAGGGGCCAGATGTATTCATTTTAGGAAGATTAAATTTAATAGATTTAAAAAAAAAAAAAAATCAGTTCATGCCTTCTTAGCACAAACTGCAAAGTGCATTCACTGTTTCAGAAGGTTGGCCCTGGAAATGTATATGAAATCATTTTATTTTCAGAGCTCCAACATCTCTCTCTGTTTCTTTCTTTCCATTCTTCCTCTTCCTCTTTTTTTCTATAAGACCTTGGATTGCTAATTATTTTTCTATAATTAGGAAGAAAAATAAATGTATATTTGGTTTTCCAACAACTGTTAGCAATAACAATTTCTATAACAAAATTATTATTTTAGAAAACTACTAACTTCATATTCTTCATCTGCTATTATATACTCATTTATTCAGAATTAAAACCCACTGAATTGAATGGGTTTCTGAGTGGAGAGGAATAAACTCATACTGTAAAACAGGTACATTTGTAAATAATAAACATTTTTTTTAAAAAAAAAAAGGCAAGGACCAAACGATAAGAAATATAACTTGGTGCTTGAATATCTCATTCAATTCCCATTATAAAGCAGGTTATAAATTAAAGAGCAAGCAATAATTTAATAATAAACTTATGTAACCACAAAAATAATAGCTTGTAAAAATATTTATAGACTACACCAGTCATTAGATTTATAGAAGATATTCTTCAGAAATAGAAAAATTCTTAATCAATTAAAGCTTAATGTTTCTCTCCACCTAATATGACTACTGCAAAACATCAATCACTATTGGATATATAAGGGATACCGTATTTCTGTATTCAATTTCCATCAAGAATAAACTAAAGTTTTAAAGAAATTTATCAATATGCAATACTGCAAGAATAACCAATGGCAAAATTATTTATCTTCTTTAAATAATTTTCATATAACTATGTGTTTCTTTACAATATTACATATTCTTTAGAGAATCTTCATGAAATGAAATGCTGAGATTATAATTGCCTTACTATTAATAAGATGGAGTAGTGAATAGTAGAAACAAACATTTAATCCCTACAGTAAACTGTATATATTCCTAGCATATTTTATAGTTCTCGCTTGGTATAATCATGACTTTCAAAACTCAGGGATGCTACCAAATATGCTTGCTATGACTGTGCATCAGGAATTATGAAAGAGTTGGTGCTTCAATCAGTTTGCACAAAGGATCCAAAAAGTCAGGATTGCAGTTGATTGCACTGATGTCACATGCACATACAAAAGGAGTGGGGGTTCAATCACATGGTAACTAGAATTTGGCTAATCCAGTCAATGTTCCTTTGCTTTCCATCTCTCCAATTTTCCAATTTTTCCTACTTCCTAGACTGATTTTCAGGAATGCACAGGATCTAATCCTTAGTAGTGTTGTTACATTGGTTTATGAGCCCAGTTGATAAAACCCATTGTACCTATGACAGACTCTTATAGCAGGGAAATCAACAATTGTCAAAACTCCATCCCCTGAAGTTCTTCATGCCTGGATGCTGCTATGGCTTCTCATGGGAAGAAACCACTGTGGATATTAAAGCCTGCAATATGGCTCATCTATGATTTGCCACCACTGTCAATAATACTCAAAAGACTTGAATGGTGGGATGGTGCATCATGAGTAGATAACACACACTGGAAAAGAAATGTGTGTGATGCTACTTTATGGAAAGATAGTTGGGAATGAAGAAATGATGAGTGATGAGGATAGTCATTTTTATATTTTATTTTGCCTGAAATCTACATTTTCCATGTGATTCTGGGACATGGTTATTGGGACACTAATTATTGGGAACACAATTATGTATTCTCAGATATAAGAAGTGTTAGTCATGCATATATACTTAATGAGTAATCAAATACAATAGTAAATTATTATAGCCTGAAATCTAAATATATTTCAGCTTGTTGGATAGCAATTAACCAATGAAACAAAAATAGCTTCAAGTTGTGAAATAATTTATTTTAAAGATTTTTCACCACATCAGGTATCTTTGGTTATATGTTTTATGAAACACAATAGTTACTGGAATGAACTAAGATGAATTATTTCCCCATCAAATATTCCTTCCTAATTATAAGCTGTGGATCTTGATATTAAAATTAATGATTTTGTCACTAAATATACTACATCGTTGTCAGCTATGTTTGAATGGCTGTCTACTAGCTGCAGTTATACTGCTGTCAATCAGATTCCACAAATGAGATATGCTTGTGAATTTAAAACAGATGTACTTCATTTTATGAAACACCCTACAATGGTCTCTGTCAAAGCAATTACAAGAGCACACCAGGTTTGACAAGTGGGATAGATCCATCCTGCTATAGCTGTTGGAATGCCTCTGTATCATATTGCAACTTTATATAAGGTGCTGCAGTACTTCTGTATAGTTCTGTATGGGTCTGTATAGAAAGTAAGGAATAGCCCCATTGTAATCTGTGCCCTACCTTCCATTGCTTGTGTATGTGTGTGTGTGTGTAAATTTATTTACAAGTGTAAATAAAAATTCCTTTCTCACCCCTGTGAGTGGTATGTGCCTTCTTCCTCAATCTTGGGTCCTCTACCAGAGGCCTGGGAGTATGAGGGTTCTGCACAGAATCTTAGCTGTTCCTAGCATTGCTGTCTTCTGGACAGAGAGCTCTGAAGTACTTCCTGGGATCTGCTCAAGTCACTCATCCAGCTTAGGAGTCACAGCCCCTACCACCACTGGGACCACTTTGGCCTTTATTTTCCACATCCTCTCTAGTTCCTCCTTCAGGCCCTGATACTTCTCCAGCTTCTCATACTCCTTCTTCCTGATGTTGCTGTCACTTGGCACTGCTACATCTATCCCCACTGCTGTCTTCTGGTCCTTGTCTATTACCACAATGTCTGGTTGATTGGCCAGTACCTGCTTGTCCATCTAGATCTGTAAGTCCCACAGGAACTTAGCCCTGTTATTCTACATGACCCATCTGGACTTGGGAGGGTCTAGCCCATACATGCCTCAGTGCTGTCTTTTAGTCCAGCCTTTTCCAGCCACTGGTAAGATTTCCCAATGTCAGCCACCACAGCTAACTGTCTTCTCACCTCAGATAGGTACACACATACACACAGAGAGAGAAAGAACACACATGTCATGATATTTGATGACTCAATGCCAATTTGACCCCATTTACTGGAAACACACAGATCATGGTGGTTGCTCTACTTTGAGGAGGAGCATTTTCGCACAGAGGAGAGTTTATCACCTCTACACAATTAAGTGCCTTTCAGAGATGCATGATTCCACCTTGAAATGTCAAGGCAGGGCTAATCTACCTCAATCAGGAGGTCCATCTTGGGTAAAGTTACCAGACGTCCAGCAAAAGGAGGACATGTTCTCCTTTTTGTCTTCATGCCCTCCATCCAGTAGGCATAGCCTTAAAATCAAATTTTGTCCATCTTTTTGAGTATCTAACAAGCTATCACTTCCTGAGCAGCTTTTCTCTGAGGCACAGTACTTCCCTAATAAGTGCTAGCCACAAGTTAACAAGCTCCATTCTGTGACTTTAATTAGTTGATTAGTACCTTTTTGTGTGCACTGCTTCCTGAAATTGACAAGACCTTAATCAGTTACATGCTGAAGGCTTTTGCCCCCTAACCTCCTCCAGCACATACTTGCAATTGAAAAACCAGTCTTTTTGATGCTGGAAAGAGTAATTTCATATACATGTACACCTAAGTATATATATTTTTGCAGTTTTTCACTGTAATTTTTGTAGTGGATGCTAAGAAAGTTAACTAATTATTATGCCCTCCTTTCCCCCATTTGTCCTCCTTTCCAGATGCCTGTGTCCTCCTTTGCCTGTTCAAATATCTGGTAACTCTACCCTTGGGGACAGTGACTTTATGTAACTGAGGGAAGTTGTTGTTTGCTCAACAACTCAGCAGAGACATCTGTTATTGGGGGTACTTCAAAGGGGCTCTTTGCTAGGCTATCAAATGAAGTGAACTAGATCCCCAGCCCTGAGTAATAGCAAAACAGAACTGGAAACCAGAGTTAATTCAGAAATGAATTATTCCAGTTCCAAAAACCCCTCAGAGTTCAGGTTGATCTTATATTTAGCTAAGACAAGGCCAGATTATCTAATTTACCAAGAGAGCTAGCAGCAACAGTGAGGGGTGCCTGTGTTTATGCAGCAGCGGCAAAATTAAAAACTGATGGTGATAGTGGTGGTGGTGATGGTGATGTAGTAATAAAATGCAGTGACATTTCCCTCCCCAAAAGAGAAAGGTTAAGGACCATCTGTTTTGCCATTTCTCTGCTTAATCTTATAGCCTCCCAAATTCTTATTTTTTTATATGTATGTATGTATGTATATATGTATGTGATATTGGTTTATTTAGGTTGGTCCATGCTGACACCAAAGAAGATACCACTTCCTTTTCATATTGCTTCAGTCTTTTTGTCCTCAAGAAACTGGCATCTCATAATAATAGCCAAGATATGCTGTTTCAGGAGATAATCTATTGCAGTAACATCCATTCCCCACTTTCCTTTTTTTTTTCTTTTCTAGATAATTACCATGAACACTGAATTCACAATGAAAAGAAATGTGCTTGATTAATCATTTCATTCAAACTTGGGAAATTAGGTTGATAATCTTTTTGAAAAGGATCAGAATGGATAGTGATACCAAAGGGATGGAAAAAAAAAAATAGAGAATCAGGAGGTTATGCCTGGGCCCAGCAGAAGCTAATGCTGTACCAGATTTTTGTCTTCCAATTTCTCCAAGTTTGTTTTTGCTCTTTCAAAAGAGGTGTCTGTTTATTCCTTATACTTGGGATGCTGTCAAATTCTGTTGATCTGGGTTGTTGAGCTTCCTTTACTGATGTGAAGTAGAAAGGCTGTTGTATTTGCTATACATCCCTCTGTTACTGAGTGCTTCTCTGACACCCCATGTTTCAAAATCTGAGAAAAAATCCAGTGTCATAATCTATACCCTTCAGATATGTGAAGTTTGGGGCTGCAGACCATTGGAAAAATGACTGGGAAGGATACTTGTCTGGATTATAATCTGGCAAAACTTCCACCAGCCCCCTTTGTTAAAAGAAAGGAGATCCAAGCTGAGTATTAGGAGGCATTTTTTAGAACAGCTTTTAAGGTCCCTTCCTAGTCACATATTCTATGGTTCTATGACAAGTTTTTGTTTCTCCTTTGGGGGGTGGGGAGAATTCAAAAGCAATTCTGTGTTCATCAAACAGAATCATAAAAAATGCAGAATAAATTTTCAGCACAATACTAGCAGTGGCAAGGGATTGAACTATTTACTCAGCCACCATGCCTGTGTCTTCCACACTGATTATACTCAAGAAAAACAACCAATTCTGATTATCATAGGTTAAAATTCCCACAATGGGATTAAGAATGAATTGAAAGAAGGGAAGAAAGATTCAACGTACCTGTACAGGAATATTCCACTGCGCTTACTAAGTTCTAAAATCTAAAATTCTAAAATCCTGAGCTGTCTTCTGAAGAAGACTTGCTCTACCTTAGCCAGTCTTCTTATTACAGAGTACGTACATGTCTGTAATGATTGCCTACCCTAATAGACTCAGACTCACAAGCAGGAACTTAATGATATCTGATTTATTAAAGAATAGTATGCAAATACAGAGAAAGCTGAGAATGAGCAAAAGCGCGCCAAATACAAACTAAAAACCCTTGGCTCAAACGTATTCCCTCCCCTCGCCCTGCCGTTGCAAACTCCCCCCCCCCCCCAGGTGCTGGTAACCGTTTCTGCTGATGTCCTGGGAAAGGAACCTTGAACACAGGAGATAACCCAAACACATTCCAATCCAGCTGCTAACATATAACAATCCCACGAGATGGAATCCTCCTCCCCTCCCAGACAAAACACGCATCAGCCAAATGACATGTGAAACGTTACGATGCAGTGGTAACATTGGAACGGTGAACATGACAATGTCAGACCCCAGGTACTGCCTTCCTCTCATTATACCCTTTAGATGTATTTAGCTCCTGTGAATCCTTTGGCATTACAGCCACTGAAACCAACAAATCTGGAGGTACCTGATTGGGGATGTCTGCAGTATAATGTGTTGCTTATGCTCGCTTTGTTCTTAGTACTTTTTAAATATTTTAACGACGCAGAAAATGATCTTGATAGATCTGCAGCAATGAAATCAGGAGCTATGAACGGCTAATGTAAGACATCTCCCATGGTTATAGGGTGACTATCAGATTTGGTTACCTGACTAATGTGTCTTAAGTCTACCCAAAATCTCCTCTCCATGAGGCTCCATCAATACTACTGATGTATAGATGATATTCACTCACCTATATGTGAGGATTCAATGACACTTAACTGTACCACGTTTTGTACTTCTTTTTCCAATGTGCCTCTGGCTTTCTCTGGAACACAGACAAGTTTCTGCCTTATTGGTCTTGCATTTCCAGTGTCTATTTTGGATTAGACTAGTGTAGTAGTACCCAACTTGCTTGTAAATACTTCTTTGAATTCCTCTAAGAGTTTTCCTAGATCATATTTCTTTTGTGAATAGAGCTTGGATCTATCTGTGGCTCAGAGTGATCTCTGTAGATCTCTAAGATTACTCTGCAAAATTTTCTCTCTGTACCCTAATGTTACCCATTGCTGTTTTCTAGCAACCCATGTCCTCAATAGGTTAGGTGATAGGCTTTTCCTAGTCTATTTTGTAGCTGACAGGTCCGATTTTTTCTACCACCATATACGATTCTTGCCCCCTAGCTTGCAGCTTGCATCCTAAGTAAGTAACAAAAGTTCCCTATTCCAATAGACTTCACCTTGGTCCTTCTGCGTATCTTGTGAACTCTTAGGCTTTCTTGTTGCACATCACTGAGTTTCTACATCACCCTTTGTGTAAGAATGTACTTGACTAAGTTCTTTGAACCTGGAACATCCCCTATCATAAGATGTTTTTGCTTTCTTTGAGGTTTCTTTCCCTCTGTCTCAGCTTCCTTAAGAGTTTTTGCTTTCTGAGCTTTTGCTTTTCATCTTGGAGTTGCATCTCCTCCTGCTCTGGGACTTTTGGCAAACTCAGAAATTCCCTGTTCCCTAGGGTGTTAAATATTCCTCCATGAGTTCTATTCCCCACCTTCCTGCCTCAGGATGGTGCCCTTGAACTGAGAACCTGACTGGACTTGACAGGACTAACAAAATTGTTAGATGATTTCTTCCAGTACTAACTCTACACTGTTTTCTGAGTCAAGTGCAGCCATTTAATGCCTTGATCCAACAACTGCTCTAATCCTCTCTGGGGTCATAGGAATGTTCTCTGAATCATTTCTGGGATGTATCTTTGCTTTCTTTGTATCACATTCTTTCACATCGTCATAATCTCTTACCACTCTCAATGGAAGATCAGTGTAAATTCTCAAAACTTTTTCAGTGAGTGTAGGGACCAAACGTGCAGCCAACTTTTTCTTGGGCCTTTGGCACACTGTGATGGTTCTCTCAAACATTACAAAGCTTCAATGTCATCTCCATCTGCCAATTTGGGAATTTTACTATGGCAGAGGATTTCCCTAGGGAGAGGGCCAACAGCTGGGAAGTTGTTGCCTCATCTCCATCTCCCTTTAAATGTGGATCAAGTCCTGGAACATTTTCCTTTGCTCCTCCCTCTTTCTCATCTTAAAACCCACTTTCAGTGTATGGAGTCCCTGGGCCTCTTTTCTTCTAAAGGCATCTGCTTGGAGAGGTTCCTGTCTTCCTTTTACTGCTCAAGCATTTTATGGAAACACACACACACACAGACACACAAACACACACATCATTCCCATGGGTTGCCCTCCTTCCTCAACTGCCATGGGAAGTTTCAGTTTAGATCTGAGCTTAGTCCTGGGCTTTATCTCCCTACCCATGGTTCTTCCCATGCCTGTTACATCAGCAGGAACAGTTTGCCAGAAGTGGGCTGCTCCTCTCCCTCAACATTTGTGAGAAAGGTTGCTGCATCCTTGGGCTCTTCCAAGCCTGCTCTTTTTGTCAGTATGTCTACTTTTATCTGCAAAAACATACATGTGAAGCCTCACTTCTGGCTCCAGTGTTTGCAAATTCCTCTGAATTTCAGTTGGAAACCTTAGCCTAAATTCCTTCTCTCTCTCTCTCTCTCTCTCACACACACACACACACACATACACATACACACTTTCATTCACAAGACTGTGCTATTTGTCTGCTCAGATCCCACCTTTCCATCATTTTGTTACGAAGCTCTGTGAGAAGATGGGTTCTCAGGATCATCCTGATAAATTCAAGCATGCAAAACTTCCTTGTGAACTTTTTTCTGCTTTACTTGTAATACAGTTAGAAAACACTGGTTTGTTTTCATCCAGACAAGATTAATTGTGCAGCATTCAACTAGTATAAACAAGATACTCTTTGTTGGCCCCCTCCCCCTTACGTCTTTTGCCATAAAGAGTCCAGTTTGCAGTAAAACAGTGATTTATTGCTTGCTCTAGCACTCCTAAGATTAACTATTTCCCTTCCTGCAAAACACAGCTTCTGCTATTGACCGTGTGCCCAACTTACTCTGTTCTTATGGGTAAAACTATTTCTAAAACTCTGACTCTACTTAATCAAAGGCAATAATTATGCATAGCTGTCAACCTCTCATTGCTCTAACACAACACATTAATCTTTCTTCTGGTTTTCTCTCTCTGGTCAGAAGGTATGACTCCCTTCATACCTAAGATCACTATTCTGTGATCTTCTCCTCACCCTGGAAAGCTTCTGGGGTTTTGAAATCTTTAACAGCCAAAGCTATCTAAGTCCATCTTTGTTTGCTTGTGATCAGTATCTTTTCCAAAACCCAACTGCAAATCTGTCTGCCAGCTCATCAGCCTGTTTTTACTTCCTTTCTCCCCCTGCCCCATGGTGTGAAAAACCCTGCATTTGAGTGTGAAATTGTTTTACTCTATTTTCCTTTTTTTTAAAATTTAAAGCTTTATTAATTTTTTCAACATATACATAAAATACATAAACAGTAAAAAGAATGAAACAAAGAGTGCTGCAAGATAAAAGAAAACTAAAAAAGTGCAAAAATACAAAGAAGACTATTACATGGTGACTTCTGACTTTCTACCACAAAAATATAAATAACTCAATATCAGTCTCTTTCTCTAATTTAAACTAAGATAAGCATGATTTCTATAAAGCATTTCCATCTCTATATGATATTCTCCTCTAAAACAAACTCTCTCTCCATCTTAAAAAAAAATAAAAAAACCTTTTCTAACATAATTAATCACCTAATAAACAAATGATCAAATATTATCCTACTTTATTTATTTATTATTATTTATTAATCAAATTTATCACTGCCCATCTCCCAAAAGGGTCTCTGGGTGGTTTACAATAAAACATAAATAAAAATATAAAACTGTAAAACACTATAATACACAATAAAATAAATATGATAAAAACGGCGATGGCTGGAAATTCTTTACGATTTGCAGGCAGAGCAGGGTCCTTCTAAGAAACTAACCATCCCCAGGAATGGCTACTCTCTCTCCCGCCCCAGGCATAATTACAGAACCAGGTCTTTAGCTGTTTCCTAAAGTCCAGGAGGAGGGAGCCAATCTCCATTCCGGGGGAAGGATATTCCAAAGGGCAGGGGCTGTTGCAGAGAATGCCCGCCTCCTGGACCCCACCAGATGGAATTCTCTTGTAGACGGGGTCCATAGCATGCCCTCTCTGCATGACTGGGTGGGACGGGTTGATGTGATGGGGAGGAGATGGTCCCTTAGGTAATCTGGACCCGTGCCATGTAGGGCTTTAAAGGTGATAACCAACACCTTGAATTGGACCCGGAAGGATACTGGCAACCAATGCAGCTTGCAGAGCAAAGGGGTGACGTGTGCTGATCTTGGGAAACCCAAGATCACCCAAGCAGCTGCATTTTGCACCAGCTGTAGCTTCCGGATACCCTTCAAGGGTAGCCCCATGTAGAGCACATTGCAGTAGTCTATATGGGAGATAACCAGGGCATGAGTGACCGTTGGAAGGGCCTCTCGCTCCAGGAAGGGGCATAACTGGCGCACAACACAAAGTTGCACAAAGGCCCTCCTAGCCACGGCTGCCACCTGCTCTTTGAGCAGGAGCCGTGAGTCCAGGAGGACCCCCAAGTTACGTACCGGGTCTGTCTGGGGCAGTGCAACCCCATCCAGAACTAAAGATGACAATTTCCCAGAAATCAAAGAGCCATTAATCCACAGCCACTTCATCTTCCCCGGGTTCAGATGCAACCTGTTCTCCCCCATCCAGGCCCCCACAGCCCCCAGGCACTAGGAGAGGGTGGCCATAGCATCACTTACTTCACCCGGGATGGAGATGTATAATTGGGTATCATCTGCATATTGATGATACCTCACCCCATAGTGATGAATGATCTCGCCCAGTGGTTTCATGTAGATGTTAAAAAGGAGCGGAGAGAGTACCGAACCCTGCGGCACCCCACAAAGGAGGGGCCACGGGCCAGATCTCTTGCTCCCTATCAACACCAACTGGGACCGACCCTGGAGGAAGGAGGTGAACCAGCACAGAACCAAGCCGCCCATCCCCAATTCCCTAAGTCAGTCCAGAAGGATACCATGGTCGATGGTATCGAAAGCCACTGAGAGGTCAAGAAGAGCAAGGATGGATGCACTGCCTCCATCTCGCTCCTGCCAGAGGTCATCCATAAGTGCAACCAATGCCATTTCTGTCCCATACCCGGGCCTGAAACCTGACTGAAAGGGGTCTAGGTAATCCGTTTCATCCAGAATCCTCTGGAGCTGCAAAGCCACCACTTTTTCAACCATCTTCCCCAAAAAGGGGAGGTGGGAGACTGGGCAAAAATTGTCCAGTATAGTAGGGTCCAGTGATGGTTTCTTGAGGAGGGGGCACACCAGCACTTCCTTAAAGGCTGCTGGGAATACCCCTTCTCTCAAGGATGTGTTTACCATCACCTGACCCAGCCACATGTCATCTCCCGTCATTTCACCAGCCAGGAGGGGCATGGATCTAATTGGCACGTGGTAGCATTTACAGTCCAAAGGATCCTGTCCACTTCCTCAGGTTCAACAGGATCAAACTGGTCCCAGATAACCTGGTAAATATGTTCACTGGGTATCTCCTTCAACTCTGTCTCACGCTTGGAGTCCAACTAGGTCCAGATCTGCGCGATTTTATCCTGCAGGTGCCCCCAAAATTCCTCTGCATGGCCCTGTAGTTGGATTTCTTACTCCCCGTTCCCTAAAAGGGATTGGGTAATCTTAAACAGGGCTGCCGGGTGGCATTCTGCAGACACAATAAGAGCGGAGAATTACTGGTGCTTTCCCACTCTTACCGCCACAAGGTAGGCCTTAATCGTGGCTGTAGCTTGTGTTCAGTCAGGTTCGGTTTTTGTCTTCCTCCAGTGGCACTCTAGGCATCTCTTAACCCTCTTCAAAACCCTCAGCTCCTCTGTAAACCACGGGGAGTGCCGGGTTTGGGTGGGCAAGAGAGGCCGCACAGGCAAGATCCTATCCAAGGCTCTGGCTGCCTCCCTATTCCAGTCAGCAGCCAGGTCCTCTGCTGAACCATGCAGGAGAGTCTTGGGTATAACCCCCAGCTTCCTCTGAAACCCAGCTGGGTCCATCAGTCACCGGGGGTGGACCAATCAAGTGGGTCCTGCCTCCCTGCCGAGGGGTGTGGCATAAGAGAATCTCAAGACCACGAGGGCATGATCCAACCATGACAAAGGGGAAAGATGTAATTCTCCCCTCAGATCATCTTGCCACTGCTCTGACAAGAAAACTAGGTCTGGGGTGAGGCCACTGTCTCGAGTCGTGTCCTGAATAATCTGGAAGAGGCCCATGGCTGCCATGGTAGCCATGAACTCCTGGGCTGCTTCTGAGGCCCACCCCAGGGAAGGCAGATTGAAGTCCCCCAACACCATAAGCCTGGGGAATTCCACTGCCAAACCTGAGAAAGCCTCCAGCAGCTCAGGCAGGGAGGTTGCTACGCAGCAGGGAGGCTGGTATAGTAGCAGCACTCCCAAATGTTCTCGGGAACCCAGCTTGAAGAACAGGGTCTCACACCCAGCCACTTGTGGAGCAGGGCCCCTGATGGCCACTAGGGATTCTCGGATGACAACAGCCACCACTCCTCCCCTGCCCTGAGGTCGCGGCTGATGCCAGACCCGAAACCCAGCCGGGCATATCTCCGAAAGAGCAACACCTAAAATTGTACCCCTCTCTGCCTGCTAAAACAACAGATAATAGATTGTCTACATTTGGTTAATATTATTCAACAACAACAACAAAAACAAGAACATTTTACTCTATTTTCCAACTACAACTTGTATGTCTGGGAGATCACATGACAGGATGGCAGACAGTGTGGAAGTTTTGCATTGTGGGACACATCCCTTCCATGCAAAACAAACCAAAGAGTTTAGGAAAAAGATTTACATGCATCTGCCCTCAAAAACAACTTGGAAATTTAAATTAGTTCAAAATGCAGTGGCTTGACTACTTATAGGAATAGTACAGAGAGATAAGTTGTTTGGAATAAACTTCCTGGCTTCCAGGACTGAAACAGATGGAATGAGTGCTGATGGGCTGGCATGTTCTATGCTCAGCTACTGGCTAGCTTTGGCTAGGTTTGCCTGAAGGTACTCTGTGTGAGCTTCAGAGTTGCAAGCAAATGGACATCATGCTGAATATGTTTTTGATCTGCAGATGGTGAGGGCAGTGTGAGGGAAATGTAGGTTGCTTTTAAAATGCATTGGGGATGATTTGCAGATGGAACAGCTAGAGATATGGCAGTAATGCCGGACCAGGACTGGGGAGACCCAGGTTCAACTCCTCATACATCTAATGAGTGATTCTGGGCCAGTCAACCTTAAATTAAATTTCAGAGTTTTTGTAAAGGCAGTAGTATTCTGTCATTATTGTTTTCCAGTGCCAGATAATTTAAAGATATGGCCATCATTTACTCCTCTCCTCTCCTCTCCTCTCTCCTTTTTTCTTTTTCTTTTCCTCTTTCTCTTTCTTGAGATATTTGTGGGTAAGGCTGGGAAGGTTGTGATTTTGAGGTAAGTTTATCTGACAGTTCAGTGGCAGCTGCCATATCTTTATGACTGTGGAGGGACTACTGCATCAGCCCTCATGTTCCAGCAGCCACGCTAGAGCTCCCAGGAGCAAACCATCTGAGAATAACTAAATATTTCATAAACACTTGCAATAAATAAGCGGCCCCAGAAATGGGAGGTAAGCAGAATTCCAGTGGTGCTTGGATACCGAGGCAATTAAAATGGGAAATCTTAATAAATACATACACAGGGACACATGCATATGCATATGCACATATCACTTTAAAAACATTTAAATAATAAAAATAATACTATATTTCTCCTGGAGGTTTGCTTTGTACACAAAGTAAAGTTATACCATCTTTAAAACCACCAAGCTTAGCTTGTTGCATTTTAAAAAATAACTCATTTTTTGAAGCTATACTGGGATTTTGTTGAATTCTAAAGGGAATTTATGCAAATGACTCCAACAGCATCATATATTCAGTAAACAGAAAAAGAAGAATGAAAAGGAAGAGAGAAAGTAGTTTTAAAAAATATAGGCCAAAACAGGGAAGGTAGATAACCTAAAGGTACATCTGCAAGTAAGCAGATGTCCCTGGGTTTGCAAGCCCCACTACCAGCCTCTGGGGGTGGGTTGGGTCTAGGACTTATTTAAAATATTCATATACATACTAATGCTCCAGCAAGACCATCTGCACTGTACCAATAAATGATGTTCCATTGAACAGAGTGGGAAGAATGCCCTCCTCTTGGTGTCAAACCCAACCAAACAATACTCTCAGCATATCCATACCACTGCAAAAAAACAAGATTGTTAGTTCATTCCCTACATTATATTAATATATTCCTCTAACACATCTACTTAGGATTGTAGAAAAGCACTACTCTTTATTATTGTTCTCTCCTGCATTTGAACTGACAAAATTTCATGGCATTCTGCTTTTCTGGAAAAGTGTGTGAATTCTGTAAGTTCTTATAATAAGGATCAAATGAAACTCTCACTCATCCTTGCCACTGAAATTCAGCAGATACAGCTATCCCAGCTGAGAGAATTGGACAAGTTATGTCTGCCTGCCACATTGGTATAAAAGATGAGCCTGTCACAGGGAAGAGAGAGAGAGAGAGGGAGAGAAAGAGGAGAAGGGATGCAATAGTAGTATGGTTTGCCTGGATGTAAAAATGTATCCATTTTAAATGATTTCTTTTCACCACGAATTTGCCATTTTTTATACATTTTCATCAAAAAGCAAATGGAATAAAGTGCTCACCTATTCCCATTTAGGAATATTGGAATCTAGTGTCAGACTTTTTGTTATCTACCTTTAACCGTAATGATTGAAGGCAGGCAAAAAGTATCCATGGATTTTTTAAAGGATTGGAGTTACCTACATTCAAATCTGCACTCATCCATGAAACTTATTAAGTGACATTGGAATTCCTCTCTCAACCTCACTTTCTCACTGAGCTGCTGTAATGACACAATGGGTCCCTGGACTTTATGAACAAATGATTTAAAAATGGAACTAATCTTTAAAATTAACATCCTGTATTGACCATCCCAAATTAATTTTTTTCATCAATTATCTCTCATCATCCCCAAATTATCTGCCTTCCTAAACAACTAGGGGAAAACAAGTTCCTTCTACCTTCTCACTTGCTTTGATCATGAAAATCCTATAACAATCTCAAAACTTGGTGAACTGAGCTGTGAATGACTTTTTGGGGTAGGGATTGAGGAGGGAAACTTCATATCAATGGTGAACCCTACACACTGCCCCAGAAGATGAACAGATACCAATCTTTTCTATTCTATTCAATTCCAATACAATTTTTAATCAATGCAGTCATCTATCACAAAGATGTGGCAAGGTAAATATGTCATTTTCTTTTACCCCTTCTTTGAGAAGATGAGCATGTACGGTGGTCCACTGTAATTCACAAGCCATATTTGTAAATTGCATACTAGTGCTAGCTGGTGCCAGCCAGAGACCCCCTTCAAGAAAGAATGTTGTTTCTTTTACATGGTTAAGAGCGTCTTTATCTATTCTGTAGATAAATATTACATAGATCATGTATTTAGGGCACTTCCATGTTAAAGCATGACTAGCATCACAGTCTGGACCTCACTTGGATATTTTAGGAATAGCTGCTCACACAAGAGCATTCTTTTCTAGAAAATATAGCTCAGTGAGTCAACATTGAAAGAATGAGATACAATAACAGGGTTCATACTCAAAGAGAAGCTATGTTCCTGCTTCAAGAGAAAACACTCCATGTACAAGACCATGGAAACAGGCTACAAGCTTGCTTAGATTCCAAGCATCATTCTTTGGGCCAACATCAAACCAAAATTGGCTCACACAAATTTGTACCTCTATGTTTGTTCTTAAGATGATCTCCTGGTGTTCCCTGACTACTGAATAAAGAGTTAAAACTTGAACATAAGAGATTTTTAAAAAATACATAAAGTAGAAAATGCACTGCCAATCTATTTTGTTTTCCCAATCAGTTAAAGCTTTCTGATTTGTGAATACGCAAGAAAGCTAACAATCAGCATAATGTAAGGAGTGGGGGAGCAGAGGAAGCTGACTTGTAATTGAGGGATATATTGGGCCAGGAATGATATCAATCTAAAACCAAATGAGAAAGGGTGTTAAAGAGCCCTGTTCCAGATATGACATAGCAAACACAATCAAATAAGCACTTATAAGCTCTTATAAGTGGAGAGCTATGTAGCTGATATTGCCTCAGGCTAGTTCTGGGAAAGAACTCTGATTTATGCAGGGTGCAAAGTCCTCTCTTTCAGTTTGCTACTTAATACCTTCTCCTCTGATTCCTTCACTTGAGCATGACAAACATGATCCTGAAAGGTCTCTGAATGTTTAAAATTACTGTAACATCCAAACATTGGCTGCTCTGTCTTTCTTAACTTCAGACCTTTCCACTCTCCTCTCAACTTTTGAATATCTGACTCTGTCCTTTGATGTCCAATTGCCAGAAAAATTGGACTGAGGATTGAACAGTCATGTGCACACACTAGGAATGGAAACTTCCTTTTCATGGTACTATTTCATTTGTTCCAATAAATGCTGTGGCATTTATAGTGTATATACATTTATGTTCTTTGGATAAAATTAGTGTGTGGGCAAGTTTTATGTGAAGGAGAAAGAGAAGGAGAAAGAGAAGGAGGAGAATTGTTGTTGTTGTTTACATTCTACTATTCTCAATACATTTTTTTTAATTAATTCATTTCTACCTCCTCATAGGTTTTTATTTTCTCATGCTGTAAGTTATATTTTTTCCTCTCTTTTGAGGTTAGTTCATTGATGTGTGTGTGTGTATACATATAGTACACACATACTGTACATACTGTGTGTGTATGTGTGGGTCTATGTATATGTATGTATACACACACACACCTTCTTCTTTTCCTTTTCCTTGACTCCTTTTAGTCCATCTTTCTCTGGCTACATGGTAATTTCTGCAGAAACATCTAATTTGTTAGATGGCCAGATAACATTTCATTAGATTAATTTCTTTTAGATTTTGTTAATTTTACTTCCCTCTGGCTTTTTTCAGTTTAGTCCTTTTTTTGGTGCAGGGGGATTTTCACAGCTGGTGGTTCAGTTTAATAAAAGAAAACATCACTGGGTAAATTGAGATGATAAGAAATCATGATTATAAGAAACTTCTCCATGCTTGCAGATTGAACACAATTATAGCACATATATTTTTATTTATGTTTTGTTGTAAACCACCCAGAATCCCTTTTGGGAGATGGGCGGTAATAAATCTAATAAATAAATAAATAAATAAATAAATAATAAAAATAAGGACATGCCTTTCAGTGGGCATATTTATGATTTTGTTTCAGAGCAAATAGTCTGTGAGTTCCATCTTTGGGTGTACGATTGAACTGATGTATGACTGGCCTTGGAGAATGAATACCCTGAGGCTAATTGCAATCTGAATTCCGATTTCTCTGAATTTTGGGTGTTACTCATAGAAAGTTCACTTCCTGAGGCATTGGCACTTAGGTGATACCAACAGTAATAATAATAATAATAAAAAAAGCCCACTGATGATCACCTTTTTAGGTGACTGGATGACTGTGGTTGCCCAGGCTTTGTTCTTTGATAATCCTGAATTCTGATAAGCATGACTCCAGTGGCAAAATTATTTTAGTTTCACCAGACTTTTTTGGACCTCCAGAAGCTTCAGTTCCTAGCGAACCTAGTACATGGGGATTTCTCCTCCAATGTCAAGGCCAGTCAAAGTGCAAGAACAGTACTTCTTGTCCCCACTGCCACCTAAATTCAGGAAGCAAGGAAAACTACAGATCACCATGTTACCTCAGAGGAAAGAGTAACATCCTTTCCATGGAAGCATTACTTGGTAAAATTAAGACAGAAATTTATTTTGAGGTGGGAATGTGATAAGAGGAAGGGGTTATCCTTCCTTGCTTAAGGGTTCATCACACCCCACTCCCAAACAGCTTATTTTCAAGCAGACATCAGCCTAACTTGGATTCTCTACTGCAAGAAATCAGTTTGGACTTCTGGTTCCCACAACCCAATTCTCAGAAAGGGGAGAAGAGGATATCAGAAAGAGAAAAAGGTGTCAGGAAAAAAAAAATGTCAAGGAGAAAATGGTAATGTCATAACTATTTGGTACTGGCCCTTCCCCCTGTTTACTTCAGCCTCACCCAAAATATGGCCCCACCAGATGACTTCTGTGGGAATGTGCTCTTGTCAGGAAAAAAAAAAATGCCCCTCCTGACTGGGGCAGCCACTGGTGTATAAGTAATTGCCTTACAGGGCCTAAACTGACATGTATTTTATATCATTTCTGAAAAAAGGAATCACCACATTTGTATTTGGTGGAAGAAAGGAATATTCTTCCTTGGATGACCTATAATCAAGGATATTCTCCTGTTTCCTAACCCCCTGATGATCCTAGCCTAGGAAACAAGTGTCTAACAACCTTGCAAGCACTGCTTCCCTAAGCTAACTGCTGGAATTGACAATTTTCTGCAATGTTTCAAGCATGCTAATTAAGGTGTAGCTATGCTACACCTCTCATATCTCTACATTTAAACAGCTGTGTTTCTGGACTCTACATATTGTAAGCAGAAAGAGAAAACCCTATCTCTAATGCTCTTCCATGGCAGTGGTAACAGTGAAGAATATATCAGCCAGCTTATATTGAAATTGTGCCTGTGGCAGAAAGCAATAGGACCCCGTTCACATGTGTTTTGCTTGCAACATGTCAAATTACTGTCATGACACAAAATAGTGTTCACTAAAGTTTTTCTTCCTTCAGTGTTATGCTGTAGGGTAAGGCTTCTGTCATCTAGGTTTGATTTACCTACAAATTGGCTTATCCTTTTCTGTTAGAGAAATCACAGTAGACATATTCAGGAGTTATTTCCAAAGCAGAAATGTAGTGTGGCAAATAGGGTGATAATGGAACTTATATTTTGTTCTCCTTTCTTGCTCCTGTAAAATATCAGTAGTCAGCTTATGAGTCAAAGTCATATGTATGCAAATAGTTGGATTCACTCAACATAAGCATTAAAAAATCTTGTGGTTCAGCTACCTGTGTTACAGAATGGTGTGTCCCACACAACTCTTGGTTTGTGCTTGATTTTCCTTTCTAAGTTTTCTTTTACTATTTTCTTTCTTCCATTTGGAGGAGTTGAAAGCTGGCCTTCTGGCATCTGGGTAATCCTTCAAGGTCTTTGGTTTTAAGGTTGTCAAATGCAGATATCTGCATGTTGTGTTTTGATTGGCAAAGACTAGTTCTTGTTTGGCACAGAAGTGTTTCACTACCTTTTTACTGTGGAGGCAAATCTTCTGTACTGAGTCACCTCATTCATCTATTGAAAAAATCATCTGATGACTAGGTAGCAACAGTTAGAACTCAACTAAACAAGTCACGGTTGGGAAGGAAATGTGCCAAGGTTGTATACTGTCCCCTTATTTATTTAACGTATATGAGAGTATATCATGAGAAATGCTGGATCAGAAGAAACAAAAATTGGAATTGAAATTGCTGTGAAAGACATTGATAACTTCAAATATTATTTTATTTATTATTATTTATTTATTTTCTATCCCACCTTTATTATTTTTATAAATAACTCAAGGTGGTGAACTTACCTAATACTCCCTCCTCCTCCTATTTTTCCCACAACAACAACCCTGTGAGGTGAGTTGGGCTGAGAGAGAGTGACTGGCCCAAAGTCACCCAGCCGCTTTCATGCCTAGGGTGGTACTAGAACTCACAGACTCCTGGTTTCTAGCCCAGCACCTTAACCACTAGGCCAAACAGGCTCTATGTTAATATGTTAATAATATCAGTTTGGCTGGAAATGAGGAAGACTGAAGGAATCTCTTGTTGAATGTGAAATAAGAGTGTACAAAAGTCAGTCTGCTGCTCAATATTAAAATAAAAAAGAACCCCTAAGATTATGTCAAGACCATGGTTTTTCTAGTTGTAACTTACAAAAGCTGTGAAAGCAGCATCATTAGAAAAGCTGAAAAAATAGATGCTTTTAAATTGTGGTGTAGGGAAATTGCTGAAAATAACTTGAGCCTTCAAAACAAATCATTCAATATTACATGAAATAAAACTATACTGCTCATTGGAAGCACTAATAATGAAGCGAAAGCTTTAATATTTTGGACACATAATGCAAAGGCAAAAGTTTCTGAAGAAGATTTTAATGCTTGGAAAAAGATCAAAGGCAATGAAAAAGAGGCCAGCTAAAGAAAACAGCTTAAATTATATTACCAATGCCACCAACAACAGCTTGCAAGAACTTCTGGTTGGCTGTTGGTGTGTGTGTGTATGTTTTCTTTTTAACTGTAAGTTGGCCAGAATCATTAAATTGGCTGGCCTTGAAATCAACTCAACTCAAATCAGTTCAAATCAATTCAAATCAATCAATTAATTAAGGAAGCAGTTGCTAATGGACAACGGTTAAAATAATACCTATTAGGCCTCGAAGACTAGAAAGAGACTGAGCAACAGTTGTTGTAGAAGTGATTTATACTGTAGATAGTCAAAAGTTTCAGCTGTCTGTACCAATATCCACTGCAACTTATACTGCAACTACTTGTTCTTTTTCCTTGAGTTTCTTCAATGTTTGGGTTGCAAACATATTGCACAGCTAGTGTTTTTGTTTAAAATATATTGCTGTGATTATTTCAAATGCATACCTGATTCTCTAGCCTATGTGCAATGAACCATGAACTTCCAGTCAGCCGAAATTGCATTAACTGGGGAACTTACTGAAGTCTTCACGGTATGAGCTGTGAAGGCAGCTTGGCACTCCATGGGAACTGTTCTTCTAATATAGATACCTTAATACTGCAATTCAGCCTAGTTCATGGTGTGCTGCTAATAAAAAGATCCATTGCAATATATGGAGAAAAACTAAAACCATAGAGTTCATCTGAGGAGAATGCACAGTTATGAACATAAATATTTTGAGTCAATTCCCTTGCAAATGAATTCTCATTTTTGTAATGATAATGTAACATTTCCAGTCAGGAAGAGTATGCAGTTTTGAATGCTATTGCATACATTTAGGCAGAAGGAGCACTGGGCTCAATTTTCTCCTTGAAAGGCTGGCTTTCTCTGTGCAGAGATATGTTTCATGGATGTGTATCTGTGAAACAATATAAACTCTGTACCAATATCCTAATGTAGTCCAGTCCAGGAAGAGTTGTTTTGCTGATGTCATGTATTTCAGCTTATTGAGACCCTAAAATAAAATTTAGGGTTGTGCTCAGTCAGTGTTCAGCTTATTGAGACCCTAAACTATTTTTTGTTGTGCTCAGTCAAGATTTTTGAGGGGAAAAATTTAGAAGGAGAGAATATTTTGAGAGGAATGACTATGAGAAGAAGTTTGGGCATCTTTTAAAAAGTATTTATTAACTATACAGGTCTCTTGTTAACAAGATACTGTCCGCAGCACAGCTCAGTTCTGTGAAAAAATATTCTCCACCTTTTGGATTTTCTAAATTTCTCCATAACTGCCTCTGAATGTAATGTTATCAGAGCTTCAGGTGGGTCCTACTGATACATAAAGGACTCAGAGTGACTTGCTTCATTTATTTCATAAAAAAGTCATTCAATTTTCAATGAAAAAACCTCTCCCCACAGATCTATCAGTTCAATTAATTTGATGGAACCAGTTGTGTGAATACTTTGTTAAACAATCAGTAGAACACCCAAGAAACATCCAATACCAAATATGGGAGGATTCAGAAAATCTGATAGGGGTGAATACTTTTTCACAGGACTGGAGCTGTGTTGAATATAGTGTGACTTTGTTAGATATTGTCAGTGCATTGCACGCAAAGTCTAGGCATGTTGTAACTGCCATTCATCAGAGCTTCAGCCCCACTAGGGATTTGTAAAAAATAAACCTAGAGCAGTGCAGCTGTCCACTGGAAATAAAATGTATAGTGTGTTTTTTGTAAGAGAAAATAAAAAAAATCCAAAATGGATAATTGCATGAATACTGTTCTTTCTCTGTAAACTTTCATTCCTGTATAGGTCCTACTTCACCTATTATATGAACATTTTTAAGTGTGTCACAAACTCAAAAGCTTTATATGTTTACATGGGAAGTTGACTGTAAGGAAACAAATGAAAATACAGAAAAGCTTGGGGATTGAAGCTTGTCAGTTCCTTGAATGTTATAGGTTTATAAAAAGGCCCTGAGAGTTGAATCTGATAACCCTACAAATTCTTCTCTGTTTTGTCCAATGCAATCATCCATACCAGCAATTAATAAATAATTACTGGAGTTTTTCTTTTATTCCTGTGCATCTTTCCTTTGTTGTTGCAGCCTAGGGAGAAAAAAATGCACATGCAATGCACCTTAATGAAAAGTCAAGGTGAAGTTGATCATCTCAGCTGGCCTCTTCATTGGATGAGCTCTGCCTTCTGCACACAGCATCTGCACAGAAACTACCACCATAGAGGGTCAGACTACTCTTCTCCATGGATTAGACAGGACACAACTGGTCTAGTGGCTAAGGCTCCAGGCTAGAAACCAGGAGACTGAGAGTTCTAGTCCCACCTTGGGCATGTAAGCCGGCTGGGTGACCTTGGGCCAGTCACTCTCTCTCAGCCCAACCCACCTCACAGGGTTGTTGTGGTGGGGAAAATAGGAGGAGGAAGGAGTATTAGGTATGTTAGCTGCCTTGAAGTATTTATAAAAATAATAAGGCGGGATAGAAAATAAAATAAATAAATAAAAATAAAACTTGCTTTGGAGAAGAACTCTGAAGGGGGACTTTGTTCAAATCATTGTAAAAGTGAAACACCCCTCCTAAGAACTGTGCACTATTTAAATACATATTTAAATATTTCAGGTTCATGTAAATGCAGATGCATCAGTTAGGGAATAATGACTGGCTACAACTCCTTGTTGAAGGTATTCTTGGTAGAAGTATTAAGAGTATGTCTAATGTTCATGGTACTTTGCTTGGATTAGTGGTAGAATCCATGAACCTTGCAGGATAGAGTTGTATAAAAAGTTGCAGGCTTAAGGCTTTAATTCAGCAATAATCAGTTTGCTTTTTTCCTTTAATGTTAAATCCTTATTTGACAAGGACCATGCCAAATTATGCATTAATATGTAGAACAGGTTTAGAGATATTTTAAATTAAATGTTAAAATTCAGCTTCATTCTCTTCTTACATAATGCAGTATGAGGATTACATATATCTGCAGGAGATTAACTAATTGGAAATAAAACATTTGGCAACGTTATTAACACAGGATGATCAACTAAAATACATATTCACAGAAAGATTAGTCTATTACTTTGCAGCTGTAATGCAAATTATAGGTAGAATAACAAGAGAATGAATGAAAAAAAGATTTGATTTCAGAAACAAGGACAGGGACAGGAATGTAGACCGTATGCATGATAACAAAGCTTGACTGTATGAAAAGTAAGAAAATGGAAATATCATATAAATGGTTGAAATGTGGTAGTCCAGTTCCTGGTCATCTCTCTAGTAAGCAACTTTTAGCTTCTTAATATCATTCAGCGATGCAAATGCTGCCTCTTCTTGCTGTCTGTGGATCTTCTGATGCTGCATTAGCTTTCAAACTTATTTTGTACAATTTATCTATTACAGGTCATCTGAGATTTCAAAGTGAACAGTATGCTCTGCCTAAAATTTGTGCAAAATATATAAGGAGAAGAGAAGTCTTCAAAACCATCTGTCCATTTCCTATGTGTGCAATACATGTGCTTAGGCTCAAACAACAGGTTTCACTGGTTTGGACTGGCATTGAGCTTTGTCTCAGAAGTGAACCAGAAGCTCTGATATCTCAGAGGTTCTACCCAACTGTTGCAATGGGACGATCAACAAATACCACTTAGATTTTTATATCATTGGCAGCTTTGATAGAAATGTACACGGGGGCTCCTTCTGGAGATACAAACCTGCCTATATTTCAGAAAGGTAGATGCAGGAGTGTTGTACCGAAGGAACCTGTAAAGGCTGGGAATTTTTGTTTGCTTGTTTGTTTGCTTTTGAAAGAATACCATTCCTCCTTTGTGGTTTTGTGGGCAATTTGCTACACTGTTCATTGTATGTGATGTGTGATTCTTTTATGTGTTAGGACACGTTTACATACATACCTGTAGTTTTAGTATTTGGCATGCACCTTTGTTTTGATTGTTTATGGGAGGAAGGAAGAGTCCAGCTGAGCAGGATCTGCTTCCTGCTTTCTTTTTTCTATCTTCAGGGATCCTTCCTACAGGCAACTGGCAATAATGGGATTGTAATCAAGTTAGAAAGTCAAGTTGAGCAGAATTCCTTAGACTCAACCATATTCCATGCCTTCTGCCCAACAGCTGTGCATTCTCAGATCTAAATGTCTCCATGTGACATTTGTCTTTCCCAAGTTAGAAACACTGGCAGGAAATTTTAACCCTTGTTGAGAGACTGGATGGAAAACTTCTCCCTTCTGACCAGCCTTTCCTGACCTTGGAAGGTGGGCCAATCAGAACTGTAAGGTTCCCACCAGTGGACATAGAGACAAAAAGCAGCACACATAGATATTGAAAAGTCCCATCTATTTGCTCCCCTCTACCATCAAAGTTAAGTCTTGCTTGAAAGATGTCAGTCACAGGACTATGTACCACCTCCCCCTGCTTCTTGTAGTTCCAATGCATCAAACTGAATATAAATATATGTATATATATATAGAGAGAGAGAGAAGAGGGGAAACATATTTGGAAAACTCCCATTTCTCCTCAAATTGTTTTATATCCAAGTTTTCTTTTACCAGAGAAGAATGCTTTGTCTCACATCCATAGCATGTCTGAGGCTTTTATGCAGCCCTTTTATTCAATAATACACTTACTTTCTGTTCTCTTCTGGCTATTTCTCCTGCATGCCTCTGTTTTGAATGAGTAAACAAACAAAATCCTGTGATTTATGCATTCTCCAGCCCATGGTCTGGAAAGCTATAGTACCCAGGCATTTTCTTAGATTAATCTCTCAATGTGATAACAAAAAATAACAAAGCTTGTTTAAAGTGCATTACCACTTTACTTGACACAAACATACAACAGGTGGGGAGACCATGAGTTGCTAGTCCCATGTTAGGTACAAAGCCAGTTGGGTGACCTTGGGCCAGTCCCACACTCTCAGCCCAAGGAAGAAGGCAAGGGCAAGCCACTTCCAAAAATATTGACCAGAAAAATTCAGGCGGTTGCCAGGAATCAATATTGATTCGAAAGCAGAAGGAAGACACGCACACGCACACGCACACGCAGGCACGCAGGCACACAAGCTGGACTTAGTTATGCAATGTCTGTAGGCCTCATGGTGTATGTGACTCTCCCCTTAGAGAACATCTGCAGGATCCTAAATTTAAATGAAAATTAATTTCTAAACAACTAAATAGCTCTGAGGTCACCAAATCTCATAAGATATTGGTGTTCCCACCTGAAATCTTATAAGAAATTGCTCCTACAATTTCCAGATTTTGTCCATTGAAAAGATAAGTGTTGATATTACCACCTACGCAAGTAACCATCTATAGTATAGTTTGAAACTCATTATAGCAGACCGTTTCTTTCATACACATAAGAAGCACAGCACAATCTTCTTTACTTTCACCTTGTTGCTAGGCAACTTCAGTGCAGGACATCTAATTCAGTTTCCACTCTGAACTAACCCTATTGGTCCACTATAAGTCACTAAGGAAGTATTAACCTTAGTGTGATCTTCTGTGTCTGTTATGCTAATATTTTGCACTTCCATTCCCTTTTGTATAACTGCTCATAAGCCTTGAGTTTTATTTCATGTCCTGTACTCTGTCAACTGCATCTCCTGTTTACAAGACTAATTACATATCCCATGGTTATACAACTGTCTCATTCACAGAATACTCATTTGAATGGTTGATTACCGATACAGATACAGTTGCAACCTTTGTTTCCTAGTCTTTATTTGTTTGCTTGTTTGTTTTAAGAAATTCTGGGCAGCTGAACAGCTTATAATCCTTTTCAAATCATCTGAGTGAAAGAACCAATGGTGAGGGAGAGTTGGGTTTACTAAATTGAAAGTATAGTGATTGAAGCCAGCTGGTGTCTCCAAACAAGGATGAAGCTTTTTTTCCTTCCATATCTCTTTCTCCCTCTCCCTCTCCCTCTCTCTCTGTGTATGTCTGAGTGTGTGTGTGTGTGTAATGCATGTATGTGTGTGTGTGTGTGTGCATATGTGTGTGTGCGTGTGTATATATATTTCCATATATATGGATAGAAAATTGGCAAAGCATTATTTTCCAGGATTTTAGCATATTCCATACTTCAGTCTGATTCCTCATTTGTCTCGATATGACCAGTCTTACCCTGCCCAATTATCTAAAGCTCACTTTCACTTCCCAAATAGATATATAAACTTCTAGAAGCTACAGCTAGAAACATTACGCTGCATATGACTATATACTTCAGTTCAAGGACACCTCTTGCTACAATAACTCTAAACTTATTCTTTCAGTCTGGCAGGTGCCTCTGACATTAGAAGAACAGAACTTGTCCCAAAGCCTCTGGGAGTAGCCATCCCTTATTTCTTGGAAGAGGAATGCCTGAAAGGGAAGGACTCTTCCATAACTTACATTTTAGGTACTTGTTCCTTTCTTGCAGTGTGCATGTGTGTGCGCTTTTGATGTGCATGGAGGGTGGACTGCAGGTTTCTTGGCTTGCAATGTCATCCTAGTGTGATCCCATAGCAGCTTATTAAAAGACAGCATCTTCTGCTACCCTCTGGTTAAGGTTGTCCTCAGTTCTGCTCTAAAATCTTCTGATGCATATGGAGATCAACCTTTGGCTATATTAGATTATACTAAATTCTACTATATGTGGATAAAATTAGCTTTTCCTGATCTGGCAGCCTCCAGATATCATGGAGTACATTCCCCATAATTCCCAGCCAACACTGGGTATTGCTGTGCTGGTTAGGAATTATGGGAGCCAGGAATTATGGAAGTCTAAATTAATAATATATGTCCAAGGATATCATTTTTATGAGGCTGTGAGGATGAAATCTGCAAGTCTTTCACATTATCCCTCCTGAATGAAGATGAAAATGCCAACCTGCCCCCATCTTATTTTCTCATAGGATGGGAATACATATCCTTATATGCCTTCTGGCTTTTATTACCCATAGAATGTTATTTTACAACTGCCCTACTTACATCCTCTAACAGATTCAGTTTTCCCATCTAAATCCCCTCTTTTTCCACCTCCATCTCTCTCACTCCTATCTTTCTCTCTGCTAACAACTTTGCCAAATTTGTTTCAAAGCTGGCTGGGGTAGGCTTTGAGGACTGGATTGCTCACATGCTTTCCAAGTTAGAATTCTTGATGTACTGATTCATCCCCAAAGGAGAAGGGATGGGATAGCATTGGCTGCAATCCTAATCGCATCAACAACACAGAAATGTCTGTACTTTGTAACAGATTTTTTGCTTTGTTTTGTTTTCACAATGGAAAAGAGAGTTAGAGAAAAGATCATTTAAGACCTAGACAGTATATATTGGAAATAATAGGATTTTTCTTTCACAAATCATTCATTTTTATTGACTCTGTCTATTCTGTAAGTCAAACCTCAAACTACTTTAGGCACATGGCCATTAAAAAAAAAAAAAAAAAACCTCCAAACACTCAACTTTGAAACATTTGGCAGTGCTGTCCTATAAGAAGAAGGCAATTTGTAAAACTGTTCAGATATTCTTCATATTACAGATCTGTTTGGAAGCTTGTACAATTTTACAAACTCTTTGTGCTGTAGTTTTGTCACCAAATGGCTTGTTCTTGATATTCAGAGACTTTCCTATTAACTTCATAGGCAAGGTAGGATGATCAGTTTGAATGAGAAGATATCTTATCTGACTTGAGACCATCTCTCCTGAGGACCTTCTATAATTGCTCCAAAATATCTCTTCCTCCTTAGTTATCTTCAGGTTTTCCATTAAGGATGGAATGATATTTGGGTATTAAGTATGTTTCTTATGATTTTAAGATGAAACTAATTGAATAAAATATTTTTTTCATGTTTCCTGAACTCCCCAGAGAATGTTTGAAGCTATAACTTCACTATGTTGAAAGTGTAAAATGGGCGGTGAGACATTTACTCATAAGATATGGGTTTGTCCCATCTTTGCCAAATTGTGGTTAAATATTTATAACTTTATTAACATGATCTTACAAAGTTCAGCATAGTTTAAAGATGTGTTACGTACTTTTGAATTATATACCCAAACCTGCAACCTATTATTACATGAAGAATGATCTTGTAACAAAATATTATGACACATTTCTATGAAGGCCTACATAAATGACATTTTTCTACCCTGGAAAATATTATTTTTCACAATTATCATCACCATGTAGTCTTCTGAGAACCTGAACTATGAAAACTAAATCATGTTCAATTCATGTAGGCAGCAAATTCTGCTGCTGTGTTTTAAAAAAAATAATGAAAAACCACCCCTATTTTCAGCATATGCTGTGAGCTTGGACCAGTTGTCATAAAAAGGAACTCAATGTGAAGCTACTGATAATGCCATGTTTCCAAAATATTTTCATCCTATGTAGAAATTAACCATTCCACATACAATCTGGTGTTTTGGTGCTTTGCTTGTTTGTTTGTTTGGATTTTTATCCTGCTTGTTTTTTCATATACAAGTCAAGGTGGGAAACATACCTAACACTCCTTCCTCTTCCTCCTATTTTCCCCACAACAGCAACTCTGTGAGATGAGTTGGGCTGAGGGAGAGTGACTGGCCCAAGGTCACCCAGCTGGTTTCACGCCTAAGGCGAGACTAGAACTCACAGTCTCCTGGTTTCTAGCCCAGCACCTTAACCACTACACCAAACAGGCTTTATTTATTTATTATGACCAGGATCTGGCATTTCCAGTCCTTGTGTCCCAGTCCTTCTCTGCATGGACATTTCAGTAATTTCACTTTTTTGACTGGAAAAGAGTCCATTCCTTTCTCTCAAGTGAGGAACCCTTCCTTTAAACATTAGGAAGGAAGGGGAATCAAACCTTGTGCAGCTATGGAGCTGCAGCTGAGAAGGATTCTTTTACCAGAGAAGTTGGCAAAAAAAGGAGATACTAGCATGCCCGGGACTGACAGTCTCAGGGGATTTTCAACTAGGATGCTTCCATGGACAAGCAGACCTGCTACCATTCCTTCAAATCAAATTGTGTTGGGAGCATACAGTATTTATTTATACATACATACATGCACACATTCACACACTTTATGTGGCTGCCTAGGTCAAAGCAATGACTGGGCAGCCATATGAAGATGTTACAAGCAGACTATACCCACTTTGATTCTGGAAGTACCCTCTTTGCTTTCATCCAACTGCTTCTAGGAACCAAGAGGCACAAGGGCAAGCAAACATGGTAGATGACAGGGATGCCCAGAGGAGAAACAAAATGGTTGGGAACCTGCTTTGAAGAGGAGTGGGGCAATATTTCAGCCCAACATTTCAGGCAGGCAGCTTGGTTTTAGTTCAGATCTTTGCTTCCTCCCATAAAGCTCCTCACAATCTATAATAGGGATTTGTAAAACAAAACAACAACTATTTTGTAATCAAACTAGTATACAGTATAAGCTTAGTGTCACCTTTTGAAGGGATGGAAGCTGACAGGTAGAAGCTTAAGAGCTTTTAAATTTAGGGAGTGGTGGTTGCTGTCTTTTTGCTCCTGTTTATTTAAAAAAAAAACAATAATCAAGGGGCTTTTTTCCAAAAGTCTTGACCTCTTTTGAGTGCCTTCTTTTTAAGTGGGATGCTTTTTTTGGTGTGGTTGACCATACTGGTTGGGGTGATGGTAAGTGATTATGTGAATTGTCTCATCCAAAGAACAGGAGGCTGAGGAATTCTTGGAAGTTTTAGTGCAAAAGTAAAATCTCTGCACACATTTTTTCGGTTCCTGTTTTGCATTTATTTCATCACTGTGATTTTTTTTTTTAAATATGAATTAATGAGGAACAAACTTCCATAGTTTGTTCCCCTTGACCAATTGGAATTAATGATGTTTAAAGAATTCTGAAATTGATTTTCATTTTATTTCCCTTTGAATTGGGCTGGATCCTGATAGTCACTTATGGGTCTAGAACAGCATTTCTCAGCCTGGGGTATTCCAGATTTGTTTGCCTATAACTTCCAGAAATATTCCAAATTCTAGCCTGAAGTTTCACTCTTATGGGGGACTTCAACAGCAGGTAATAATATTGTTGCTTAATATCAGACAGCGTAACCTAAAGAACTCCCAGAACACAGGAAGGGTTACGGTCAATTAATCCTTCACAGAGTTATCTGATGCAGCTTTTGTTCAACTACTAGAAGGTAGCGGTACAAATGGTAATTAACAATAAACTTTGTATATTATGTTTTACAGTCATGCTAAAGAAAATAAACATGTTGTCATTAAAAAAAAAAACTTCATGGACAGGTAGTTTTTCCTACATCAGTTTCACACTTCATATGAAAATTAATGTACAGCTTTCAGTTGTGGCAATTTGATGCTAATGTCATACTCACACTGTTTATGTGATAATAGTAGAAATGTGAAATATTTTATGATTTCAGCTCTGTCAGTGCTTTGAGTTGGTGCCCTCTAGTGAGAGGCAATTGGAGTGGTTGATCTCTGCCAAGAGGATATTTGCAACAAAACAGAGAATTGAGATCACGACAAATTGAATGCACATAGGTCAAATTTGCTCCCACTGAGACCTGAGGCAGTTAGCCCTCTGATGTTTATGCAAGCAACGTTCTTCACAAACAAACAAACAAAATGGTGGCATATGCAAATCAACCTAGAAGATGGTCCCCAGGAAAACAGCCAGGTTCCAAACATGATCAGAGATTTTAGATCCATTTTAGATCCATGTAGAAGCACTCTCTTCCTGGCTGCTGCATTAGTCATAATATGCAGATGAGTTAATTTCCACATCTGCTTGAAATCTGTCATGAGGTATTTGCTATCTGTGAGGGTTGGAGCCCATTTCTGTGAAATGCCTTGAAAGTCTGCCATGGACAGGGTAAACCGGCTGTTTGTTTTTATAGAACCTCCTGTTCTCTGCTAGCAACGCTCTGAATCAGGCTTCTATTTCATTAGGCAACTGAACAGACCAAGTGGCGTCTTAAACACAATGCCGAGAAAACATGACTCCAAAAATCCCAAACAGATCTGTTTGTTTTTACCCTCACCTTTTCATCACAAATAAAATGACTCCTCCTTTGCAAATACAGTAAATCTAAGCTTTTAGCTGAGCATTTAGTGGAACGTCTACCCAGTAAGCTTTGCTTATGTTTCAGGCAGCCACCCCGAGGAGTGATTGGAATTTAAATGCGATTCCCTTATTAGTTTCTGCTAACTGCAAATATCCCAGGCACTTAATTAAGTGGCTGGATAATGTATGAATGCTCACTTCTGCCTGTCATGCAGAACAAAGTGATATATTTAGATTCAATGCACAATATGAAATTTAATGACACAGGCAACAGTCATTTAGATGAAAGGGGGAATCCTTTTGTTTTTCATTGTCTTCATCTTTTGCCTAGGCCGCTTCCATCTTTTGTCGCAAGGCTTAGCCTGGGCATTGATAGAATTGTCTCATCTTAAACCCTGTCACCAGTTGGTCCATTCAGAGTGGATCTCAGTTTTCCAGCCTGTGTTACCTGTTGGCAAAAGACTCCTCCTGCCCCCAGCATTTGTAGCAGATGCTCATTTGCATGAAACCTGCACATAATAAAGATTTAAAGAAAGAGGAAGAGAGCAGGATATCTCTCTCTGTGTGTGTGTGTGTGTGTGTGTTTTCCTAAGCTTAATCCTTAAACACAGCACTGGAATGAGGGTTTTTCCACTACAACGCAGGAAGAGTAATTGCCAAAGAAAGGAAGGGAGGAGAAAATTGAGACTCACTTCTAAAGAGGACAGTTTTTGAGAGCTCCATGATTTGGTCTCATTTCTTTATGGATTTTCTAATGATTCCTTGCAATCATCTCCTGGCTTTTGACCTGCTATTTTTGGTGTCCATGGATGGTTACTTCAGGGGTCCTGGGCAGACTTTTCTCCTATTTTATTTATTTTTTTTAAATGTCTACCCACTATGCTCAATGAATCCTCTAGCAGTGAGGGAGTGTGTAAGAGGAATAACACATATGTACATTAATTTACATATTATGGTATTTTAAAATGAATTACTGTCTCCCTGTTTTTGCTAGTGCAGCTCAAGTGCCAGAAGTCTCTTGCTCCTTTAATTAGAGCTCTAAGCATCTCTCTTGTCTGCAGATACTAATTTCAATTATCTCTGTCCTTCCCTGTAAATAGCATACTATTGGCCTTCCTTGTCCCGTGTACTTTTGGAGCTAGTATGTTGGAAACTAAATGTAGCTATGGTGGGGTTATGTCTGTTAGAAAGACTTACAAATGAAATTCTCTGAAGTCATTGCATGTCTCAACAGTGATAGTTTAAATATATATAAGTATCTTCATTTTTTTTTAAAGTGCTATTTCCAATATTGAATTTAGATCATGTTGGGATGAAGAGGTATGGAGAGAGCTGGTATAATTCTTCTCTCTTCATTACAGTTTAAGAATTGAGGCAACTTTTCTTGGATCTTGGATTTAAAGACAGCATCTTCAGAGGACTGACAATAATCAGTTAAGTTGAGAAAAAATAATCCCTACTATTTTCTTTTGCCTCATTCATGCATTTCATATGATAGGTAGTGATAGTTGTTTTCCATTCTTTTGAGCCATAGTTTACTTTTTTATTATTAGTTTGCTCTTCAATTTTATTATAATTTTCTATCATGCAAAATAGTTGTCTCTGTTCCTTGAAGAAGCAAGACTAACTCCTTCAAAAGATGGATTACATCTGTAAGTAACATGATTCCATGTTCTTCTTGCCTCTGAAGAACTGACCAAAGTCATTGTTTTTTTATTGTATCTGGCAGAAGAAAAACATATTGTAAAAGTATGAGTAGAAACAAAACATCCTGCACAAATGAGTGACTCTGGATTCTGGGCCTACTCATCCTGCTGGTTTTGTCAGATTGAGCTGCAGGTGCCACACAATGGCAATTTGGTGGCAGAGCTGGACCAGCTTGGAAGACACCTTCAGATCATTCAGCGTTCTGTAGAACATAGTTGAAGAAACACTGAATAAGTCCACAAACATTTACACCATAACAAATAAATTAGCTTTTAAGGTTCCATATGACAGAAGGAAAACAACAACAACAACAAAACTTCAGCATATGAAAATACATAGATTTATCATTTGCTATCATTCAGAAACATATAACTTTGAATCTTGGACATTACAAACAAGCAGTAAGAAAATATCTGTACCTCTTTCTGTTATTATGTTAGAAATATAACATACTGTTATATTTTAGAAATATTGTTAGAAGTATTTGGCTAACCACTTCAGGAAAAGGAAGGAAGGAAGAAAAGGAAGATCTCTTCATCTTTGTGAGGTTCCATTGTTTTCATTGTTATATACCATCGTGAATATTTAACTATATATTCAGGTGAGAAATAATTCATACCAATTAATTTCATATTCTTCCTCAAGCCAATGAATAATTATGATTACCTGCCTGTGCTTAAGTTATGTTTGATCTTATGTTAGGAAGCCAGGTATAATTCCTCTAGAAACAATCACACAGAGTAATAGACTATAGAAACTGAGTTCCAATATGCAATGATATTTTGGTGAGATAGTAGGAGAATACTTTTCAGTCCCTTCCATAACTCTGTGCACGTGTATTTGAAGGAACAGTAGTTTTGCTCCTGAGCACTTGGTGAAACAAGGAAACAGGAAATCCTTGGCCAAAGCAGCAGAACTTTCTGTTGCTTGAAATCAACAAAGGCAGAGTATAACTAGTATGCCTGCAGTTAAACACCCATACATTAAGAACATTGATAGTTTGAAGGATGAGCTACCTTTGTTTTGATGAGAATAACATTTCTTCAGGGTGATCTGTTTGGAGGCACTTAACCCCTTTTCTTTAAGACTCTTTGTTTTGTCTGCTTTTTCTCTCACACTGTTTCATCCTCTTGCAGGGGAGGAACAGCTATCTTTCCACAAGTCTGAACTGATATCTTGCCAAGGTCACAAGGATGTATACTAAACACTGCATGTAGCCTGTTGATTCTGCAATGATGATAATAACAAAGATGATTTATACCTCACTTTTCTTCTGTGACCATAGGGAAGAATACACAGCACTCCCTTCCTCTAACAAGATCTCTTGCAGAAGTAGATTGGACTGAAGCATCGTGACTGCCCAATCAGAGGCATAATGGGTCACGTAGGCATGGCACCCTTTGTTTTCTGAATCACTACTAGGCAATATATATTTTGCTTTATGCTTGAGCTTTTTTATACTAGAGATTTGCAGAGTGAGGAGCATTTTATATCAAGCGGAATAAGACTGGATTCCTTGAAGCATCAGTATGTTTGGTTCTTTATTGTTTCAAGCCTACTTTTCTGGCACACAGTGGCAATTTTTGTGTGGTTCCACAGGTGTCAGGAAATGCTGACCAGTGCTTATATCAAGTACCTCATTTACTCCCCCCACGCCGCCTCACCATTAATTTCTCTGTGGAGAAGGACAGCTGGAGAGCTGCTGGTTTCCTTCTGCAGGGAGAAAGAGGTGTTGAACAATTTGGCAGCAATCATGCTAGTCTTTCTTGATTGGGTAACATGAGGTCCTGCACCCAGGGCTCCTGGTAGTTTTACCATGCTTTGTCCTTCCCCTCCAAGGTGAAATATGGGCAAAGGGGAACCAATTCTATTAGTACGGCTATATGAATGTTGTCTACCACCCACTGCATTTCCCCTTCAAAGGGGAAGTCTGACATGCAAATAAAGTACAGCAATAGTGAACATGGGCTTTAATGAAGGGATTATGCCAGTGTAGGTCAGACAGGCCAAGCCTGTCTGGATGAAGTCTACAGCTCCACTAAAACTACTCAAAGCCCGCAGCTCTACTACAACTACTTTCACACTGAAGTGTAAAAAGACTTCGGTGGCTTAAATCTGGCTTAAATAACACATTCTAAAGCTCTAGCATACCTTGTATTTCTGAGTTGTTTTCTATTGCTTCTGACCTCTGATTCTGAGAACAAGCCAGTATCTTTATTCCTATCTTTTTCTGAAGCTTGACTCACTTCAGACTGCTTTCAACAGCCCAGTCCTGACATGAGGGAAGTAAAAATCTATCTCATTTTTGTAGTGATAGTGCTGAAGAACTGATCTCTTGCTTCATTGGCAGATCATATTGCTCAGGTAATATGCATATCAAAAAACAGTTGTATTCTGAAGGTATTCTCCAGTCCAGATATGTGAGTGTCAACATTTACAACAGTCCTGCCCTCCAAACCTAGTTATTTAAAAACAATCTCAAAAAGATTTTAATGTGATGGCATTACTCTCAATGAAATACTTGCTGAAATTATTACAAAGGCTTTGAAAAATGTGTCTGTAGTTTACAAACAAAATCAGTTGGTATGAATAAGGGCAGATATAATTTTTCATTAAGCACCTGGGAGAGGAATTCCACATGGAATAGTTTACAGTAATCTAAATGGAAGATGACCAGAGGAGGAATTCCTGGGACTAAACTACCAATGTCCAAAAAGACTGTAGCTAATGAGCCTGCAATCATTTGGGCTTCCAGAGAAAATGCTTATCATCAAGATGGATGTGATCCTTTGTAATCAGAGGATTCTTCTTTGTAGGGGAGGGCAAAAAATGCTAGTGGTTTTTCTAACCATCCAAACTGAGCATTGTGAATACAGATAGGACTGGCATTTTCTATATTTCTTTTCTAGAGAAGGGTTAGGCATTTTTGAAATCTGTATCAGAACTATATCTAGCTAGCTAGCTATCATCTATCTATCTATCTGATGGCAGAAAATGAAATTTTGTAGTATAGACCGTGAGGGCTGAACCTACCAAGATTGGAAGACAGTCTTATCCTGGACAGGGCCTCATCAAAGGCTGAGAAACATACTGCAAGAAGTCCATTACCTCATAAGAGTAGTAACAGAGATGTAAGATTTAAATCCTGGAGCTGTTATATATGGTAGTTTGATTGATAGATTCTACAATAGGTGGTCTTCTTCTTTATTAGGATTTCTTGTATCTGCAATAAAAACAACTTACCTATCTGAGCCTTATCCTTAACTCTTCCACTTCTGGCTTCTGAGTGTTTCCTCTACCTAGGTAGATGTTCAATTGCAGAAGACTCTTCACACATGCTTAACCCACTTGTAAATTCTGGGTTTCCAAAGGTCAACATAAAATAATCTTGGCTGAGTCTTGTGGTGTCTGAAAAGAATAAGTCTATTTCAGGCAATGTAAAGAAGTCAATTATATGAGTCTTTGAGAACAGGTTGCTTTAACATTCCTTATAGCTGAGCACTACTGCAAGATTAATTCCAGATGTATATTCCTATTAGCATATCTGGCTCATCTATCATCCTATGCTATGCTACTTTTTTGTTGTTCCATTCCAATCAGTTTTTTTTCCCCTACACAAACTATTGGTACATTCTTTTAAGATCACCACATGAAATTTCTATAATATTAATTTCTTCCCTTGCCCATATAATATTGGCAGGCAATTGCTCCTATACCTCAAGGGATTCAAACATGAATTTTGCACTCAGAGGATAGGGATTACTTTGTCTCCAACACTGGTTTGTTATCATGCTTCTGAATTATTTCTTCCAACAGTTTTTTCCACTACAGCCATATATCTTTTCTTGAGCCAAGTGTATTACCTATCACTGTATTATAGAAGCTTTACTGAAGTGAAGTTATGCTCTTTTTTATTTTCATATCTGAAGACATTCTTTATTCTTTGTTTGTCTGGAAGCTAATGTGAAGCTTCTGGAATGTGCAAGTCCTTTCCTGTCAGGTAGATTCACAGTTGTCCTAGAATGAGAGGAATCTCTCCTACTTTCTCTAGCTCTCCCATCTAACTGATAAAAAAGTGTTGTGATGCAAATAAGAGAAGGTGAAGTTGATGCTGAAGATGGCATGTGAATTTGGGTCTGGAGATTACAGCTTCATCATCACAAGAAAAACAACTCAAGTCCTAGGAAGAAGACAACGTAGGATAGTGAAGAAGAGTACCTGGATCTCAAAGAATATAAGAAGATATAGCTACAAATGATCTGGAGGAAAGGGAAAAAGTGCTGCAGCAAATAAAACAGTGAGTAAAGAAGCAAAAGTCTGACAGATAGTTGAACCTAGCTAGCAACTAACTCACCCAGCAGACAGCCAGATAAGGAATCTGCAAAGAAGACGGGGAAGAACTGGTAAAATAAAAGACTGTGGGGAGAAGAGACTGAAAGTGAGAATTAAGAGATGGTCTGGAGTGAATGCACCAGCATCTGAAGTCACCAAGTTTGTCAGAGGCTGTGAAAGTTTGATTTGTAGGCAGCTGTTCATAAGCCTCAAACAGAACCCTGAAAAGGAAAGAAGCATATGGATATACGAAGCTAAAGCAAAAGTGCTGGAGTAATCTGTAAATAAAGCTAATAGGTTAATAGGAATAATCCTGGGGATTAGAAAGTAGGGTAAGAGAAGCATAGGAGTATGAAATGGTTAGGATTAGGGCTTTATGTCAGTTAAACTCAGTTCTATTTTTGAAACAGTTGAACAATAAACAACTCCCTATAAGGGTGAAACACAATCCTATTTGACATCCTGCTTGGGTTTGAACTGTCCACAAGTGAACCTGTGACAAGAACAAACACAACTTTCATATCAGTTAGCATGGGTTACTGAGCAATCTGTCCTATGTGTACCATCTACTAGGATAATTAATTTGTAAAGGCTGAAGAGATGAGCTGAGAGCCAGTGATTCTCAGGCCACCCAGAACCATTATGTAGACACTGCACAGATGCCTCTGAGTTTCAGGGTGGAGAAAAGAATGACCAGAAGTCCACCAGCTTGAAAAAGGGAAGAAAAAAAAGCCTAGAATTGTAAACCTGGAGCAGGCACAAATATAAGCCCTGATTTCCATGTTCTGCATTAGACAGTTTTTCTACAGCTATATCACTTCTTTATAGTCTGCTATAAAGCAATTTGTCTAGTTATTGATTGCTGTGTCTGGTGTGAACTCTGACATTAAGAAAGTAACATGTGACTTTCTTGTGTATTAAAAGCAAGTATGAGGAGGCTGTTGGGCCATACAGCCTAAGCCCTCTTCTCATTAAGCCATGGGAAGGTTATCTGATGGTTCAGGATTCAGCGTCATCAATCCAGAATAATAGAGGGAACTAGCTAACATTTATTTCATTTTGTAGACCTAAAATCAGGTCTGTAGGAACCATCACACCCAGTATAATTTATTTTCTTTATAAGGGACAATTGCAACTTTTGCTTAGTTTGTTTTTTGGTAAACCAAAAAGTTGATTTCTATAGAAATGATGAAAAATGAGAAGTGATAAAAATAATGGAGGCTCTTTGGATAAATAGCTCAGAGGAAGAAGCTACTTGCAATATGAAGGACAGAAATTGCAGAATTGCTCAGATTTTGTTTTGAAAAAAGTCCTACATTTTCAAAAGCTTTAAAGATTTGCTATCAAGGGAAGAAAATTCAAATCTTAGAACGTTGCCTTTAGAAGAAATTAACATCTTTTTATAATATTTAGCAACACCAGTCTGTCATATAGGTGCTTGAAGAAGGATACAAAAGAGTTTTGAGAGTTTACAGTGCATCTTATGAATTTAAAATCAGCTAGCCGGCATATTTAAGGAAACTATAATTTGAATTAAGAAGGGATCTAAGATCTGGATCTTATTTCTGCAGCATAACTTTCTGAAAAAAAAAAAAAAGTATATTTGCCCTTTCCTTTAGGAGGTGTAATAATAAACCAATATATGGTTATTTACAGGAAATGACTTTTTCCATTTTCTACATCATAGTGGTCCTAGCAACCTATTTCCAAATAATACAGAATCTCTGACCCCAACTGAGCTGAAGATCATAGTTTAAGGAAGAGTTTTATTTGTGTCATAAATGGCTATACTGATCTATTTCCCAGCTGGATTCTGCCTTGGTCAACTTTATTTCAGAATCCAAATCCATAATCCATCTGGCTATTTCAAGAGATGGAAATACCATTTCAATTCATTTTGTTTTGTTTTATTCTGTTATGTGGATCTGTGGCCAGGATTATGTCTTCTAAAATATTCCTCATTTTCTGTGCCAGAGTCCACCATTTATATCAATAGGCTGCTGGTCTGGAAGAGAGCTGCATAGTATAAGGTTGTCTGCTCCCAGTTTAAAAATGCCCCTAGAATGGATACAAAGCCTGTGGCTACTTCACCGACTACCACCGGTACCAATTATGTACCATTTACATAATTATTGCCAGTGAATTGTATTGGATGAAAAGATTAACCAACAGTTTCCAGGTGCTGTGAATTAAAATCACCTAACTCATTTCACTTAAGATTCTTCAGGTGATGGCTGAAACATAGGTGAAAAACTAGTTTTACTAGAATGAACACTAAATATAAGGGTTAACTGGTATTTCCTAGGAACATGATCTCTTGTTAGATAGCCTTTCAATCCCACTTTTGTACCTCTCCAAGTATCAGCTGAACTCCTAGGGATTCTTCCAGTGCTATGAATCCTATAGAGATAGAACTGCCCATGTAGGAAATTCATGCATGATGACATGTATGATAAGGACACAAATATAAATTGGACGCAGTGTACAGAGGTTAAATCATGTGGACTTTCAGGTATTCCTATTCATGTACTGAAACCGAGACAGACAGACCGGCAGACACATACATTCCTCTCATAGTATACCTGAGATGAAGTCTATGAACATAATCGTACAAAATGGGTTTTGTGAAAAGATGCTTTGGACATTGATTCCTGGAAAGCCTTGCTTTGCAAATTGTTACCTCACTCCAAATTCAAAGACTTGCTTTCTGATCAAACATTAAAAAAATGTTTTTTTCCAGCATGACCTGAGCAGGTAGTATATAACTGAAGTACAGAATGAAGTGTTTCAGCTCAGACAAAGAGGCTAATGGATCTTTAGATATGCTATCAAGGATGAAGCCATGCCAAGCCAAGAGAAAGGACTACTTTGTGTAACAGAATGGCAGAGCTGTAAAGATATCTTGAGATCAAACAGAGGAAGGTCCTTCATAGCAGCTAGGGTATTTATTCACTGTGTGGTCTCTTACAAATGGGTTTGGCAGCACAATGCAACTGTCTAAAAGGATTACATTAACGTAAATTGCTTGGATTACACAGAATGTTGAAAGCACTATGAGAACTGAAATCATGATTCTATGTATGTTAACCCAGAAGTCAGTCCTACTGTGTTCAGTGGGGCTTACTCACCAGTAATTAGGTTTAGGAAGAATGAAGAAAACTCAGGTTTCATGTAAAGAATGTTTCTTTTTCTATAAAAGTTGCAAACATGTTATTTTCAATGGTTTTAAGAAACGTGCCTATCAGTAGTTTTTGGTATCATTCAAACATTGCAGGATTAGAGATGAAGAGCCCTCCTCCATGTTTTGGACATCTCCCATAAGCCCTAGTTAGCTTGCTTGTTGGTCTAGGAATATGCTCTTTTCTACCACTTCAGATCAGACACTTAATATTACATAAGCATGTGTGCGTTTTCACCCAGCCCCTATGCACATTTATTCAGAAATATGTTTGAGTGAGGCCTCAGCAATTCCCTCTATTGAAATCTGTTTTGGAACAGTATGTCAGATCAAGGTAATATTGTCACATAGTGGCACTTATAGTTTTATTAGTCTGCTTGGTACTTAATTGGCATGTCATTTTGCATGTATTAATGCTAAGCACAAATGGGATTTCTGAATTTTCCTCCTGAGAAACTAGGTAGACGCAGCCCCTGAATTTTCCAAGAGGAGAACTTCTGTAACTATTTCCTAAAAGCAAGACTTCCTCTTAGGGCTGACAGTAGCACTGCTACTAAAAACACGTAATGGGAGAAGTTCCCTTGTTACATACCTTCCCTTGGGATTGAAATGTGGGAAGTCAGAGAAGTGATATACTTTTGGGGATGTGGTTGTGCAATGGAAGAGAGGAGAGTCTGTCACGCACACATATCATGGCTATTTCTTGACTAAAAATCTAAATGTGTTCCACCATTGAGAAATCTCCACAATTCTCTTCCCTTTAGGAAAAAAACACAACTCTAAAGCAAATAGTCACTCAGTAAATAGAATAACTAAGGGTAGAAAAAACGCAGGACATTTTCTTTGCCTGGTACTATTACATTATAAAACCATAGTGCTAGAAGAAATTTAGGCCACTGAATGTAACCTCCTGCTTAGGGCAGGAATCCAGCATATGCATCCATGACAAAAAAATTGCTTTCCCTGAGTTATTGCCTTCACAGATGAATTGCTCCTAACAATAGGACATCTACCCCACTCCCCAAATATTAAACTGGAATCTTCTTTCTTGTAACTTAAGTCATTTATTCTTTAAATCCTGCTCTCTGGGCCAATAGAGAACAGACTTCTGTTTGATACCTCCTGGGTACTCCAGCAGTCTTCTGTTAAGGCTAAATATACCCCCTTCAATCAGATTTTCCTCATAACACTTCATTTTCTGTCCCCAGTCATTTGAAATCAAACTAAATCAAAATGTTTATTTAATTTGTACCTCAAGCTTTCATCCATAAATGATGCACATAAAACAGTCAAACAACGAGTAAATAGAATTAAACATGTCCATGCACAAAGAGAATTACAGGCTACCTTGGCCTGTATCCTAACCAAATGAGTAGCTTTCTACACAGTTGAAGGGGGGGGGGGTGGAACAGATTTGTTGGGCCATATATTTGCATTCACCTGTGTATCAACTAAACAGACAGTGTGGATGAAATTGTGCTTTTCTGTCCATTCCTCAATTTGTATGTCTTAATGTGTATTATTTTTCTAGCTGTGGTAAGTGCTGCTAATTTAAGGTGAGATGTTGTTCTGGGGTGGGATGAACAACTCTGGATTCTCACCAACATTAAGATCCATTTTAGTATGTCTCCTAATGAGTGCAAAAACCAACAAAAACAAGCCTTTGTGATTTTTTTTTAAAAATATATTGTATAGACTACTTGGTTGTAATTTAAAAGATATACATTAGCAATGCTTCTGTTCATTTGTTTCCCAGCAGGTGTCTCTATGCTGCAGCTTTATTGAAAGTAAATGAGTATGCCAGGAGTAATTGTACAAAAACATACAGAAAAAAGTGGCACAGGAAAGATGGACAAGGGGCTTTGTCTGGCACAAAGTGCTGGTGTTTGTTACAGTATAAGGACTGCCTTGTAATTCACACATCATATGCATAGTGACACATACTGCATTAGCAAGTGCTCTTCCAAAAATAATTCAAAAATGGCAGGATTTCAAGAAAAATCTTAGTTTTTAAAATACAGTTCAATCATTTATTGATATGGAGGACTTTAATAACCTGTCTCATGATTTAGTATGTATAAATACAAGTGAAGTACACACTTAGAACATGATTCAGAACAAGCACTCTAGACCTCATGCAAGCACAGCCCCTCTTCCTTATTTATTAAATAAAACCATCTCTCCCCAATGGTGTCTACTTGTCTGGTTAGATCTGGCAAGAGAGGCATGGCCAGGTTCCATCTGCAAGATAGGGTCATCTGTCAGGACACAGGAGAAGAGCCTTTTCTTCTGTGGTGCCCACCCTCTGAAACATCTTCCCCCCTCCTCAAGAAATTAGTCTTGCCCCAGCTCTGCTGGCCTTTTGCAAGGTACCAAACACCGGCTTTGCCACTGAGCCCATGTCATCGGGGGTAGTGTTCGTGAGTCTTCTAAACTGCTATTTTAATGTCATTTTTGTTGTTTTTAATTCTGGTTGTTTTTATTGTTTTTATTCTGCTTCAGTTGTGAGCTGCTCATGTGTATGAGATATATGGCCTATACAACGCATACATACATACATGCATACATACATACATGCATACATACAAAAGATTTAATGAAGCGTGCAAAAAGGAGCAGCAGCTTGCAGGAGCTGCAGCCACACTTTGTCGGAGGGCAGCTATGCTGTGCTCGCTCTCCCATAAGGTCCAAAGCAGTTCATCTGAGTCAGTCTTGAAACATGCACAGAAAGATGTGTCTAGTAACAGGTAACAGTTGGAAATTAATCTTCATCAGCAACTAGAATGAAACTATTAATGTCTCAAAAAGATAATGTGCAACCTTTTCTGAGATCATAAATGTGAAGTTTAATGAAGACTTCAGGTAGTGTGAGGAACTGAAAGTGAGAATTATAAGAGAGAGAGAATAAGTTATACAAAAAAGACAGCCACCATTATTTATAAAGTTTCATTATTTTTCTTAGCTCATGGAAGAGAATGAGTCAAATAATTTCATTTCATTGGTGACCTGATATGGGTGAGGGGGGAAGAAAGGGAGAAGAATAATCATTTAACTGAAATAGTGTATTCTTATTAACCAAACTATGCCATCTGACAGATCTCTGTTTTAGTTCAATGCTGCGCTGAATGGAATTTCACACCCCATATCTTTACATGTAAGCAATGTAACAATATAAAAACATAGCAATAAATAAATAAAAGGGTCAGAATTCTCTTTTGCATTTGATTTTAAGTCCAGATTTTATGCAGATGAACAGGTAAAACAGAAAGTATGGCCAAAATTCTATAAAAGATATAGAAACTCAGCATTCATTATTATTTTTTTTAATGCTATCACTATTACATGAGAAGTAAAACTGAGAGAGAGAAGGAGGAGGCACAGAAGACCTGATGAATATTCTCTGATATGACCATTATTCAAAAGCTTGCCATGTTTCTGGAACGAGCTCAATAAGACATCAGAAAGAAGGAAAATAAATGACAGGTTCTATTCATAGTTCTCATAAAGAGGTTAAAGACATGAAAAATGACACACCTAGATATACTTTTCAAGCAGACAGTTAAAGTGTTAATGGTACATTAGCTATAGCAGTAGCCTTAGCAATTAGCACTTTTAGCATATAAAAAGGAAATAATGCTTTAACATATAACATGTCAACTTGGATCAAGGTGAAATCTCTTTCCTGTCCTAGCAAGCACAAACAGTTTGATCAAAATCTGCATACCAAAAAGGAGAGACAAGAAGTTTAAGTAATAACTGAATAGCAGAAACCACAACCATAATGTAATGTAGAATATTCCATTCAAGCTACCACATTGTGTGGTGCCATCAGTAGAATCCAACTGAACAGTTGAATCTAGTCATTTAGTGAATATTTTATATTGATTTGCAGAGGGAAAATATTTTATATTAATATGCAGAGGGAAAAAATGTTTGATTAATACACTATATTGCATGTAAGACATTATAAGTCACTGGTCATTTTTCAGAACAAAATTATGGTATTTTACCTCAAGTGGTTTTACTGAAAGGACAGAACCACACAGTTGGCTATGCAGTCAAGATGGAGACCAACAACAGTTTGCTGAATGTTACATGTGTGCATCTCATGCACACACAGATACACAGAAACAACATATGCCATATCCAGTGTGTGTGGTCACTTGTCTAGATTATTCCCCAGCTTTTTCAACTATTATCTGCTTCATCCCAACCCCTCAACTCCACCAAGAATGTTTGTGGAGAAAGTTCTTTTCCTTTGCAGGATGGGGAAACATATTTTGCTATCAATAATTGTTATCAGAGGGGTGGTTTGCTTCCCCTCTCCTCCTCTAACACCATGGAAATAACCTGTTGTGAGAATATGGCCTCTGTTAGTTTCCTATTCTAATAACACTAGATGATTGCTTGCTGTAAAGGATCAGCATTAGGAATTAGCAGAATCAAAACAGAAACTACTGCAGGTATATTGACAATGATGGAAATCCAAGAAATTATTGCTGGATGGGAAAAATTGGTAAGAAATTGCATTTCTTAAAAAAAAAAAATGATTTAACATACTGACTTGTGAGGTCCTGGCCCACATCTTGAATGATTTAGGGGTCTCCAAAATGTCAAGTTGCATAATGATATAATAACACAGGCATATTGGTAGGACCAATGGCTGTAAAAGGATCATATAAATATATGACTCACATAAATACTTGGAAGAGTACATCAATCCAGGAATGCATTCCTATGCATAGTGGCAAAATCAATTTAATTATTCTGGAAGCTTAAAATCTGATCTTCTACTAAAAATGAAGAACCTCAGATGAGAGAGGCAATTTATTTAGAGATGTGCCACATATAATCAATAGCCATTCAAATTGTCAATGGATATAATGAAGAGCAGCAAAACCACATCCAAGGTATCAGTCCTGCAAATTGATTTGCCTCCAACATGTGGAACCTGATGGGATTTGTATTAGTAAGTTTTTGATTGTAAAAATACAGCAAAATCAGAAAGGACAGGATTTTCCAAAAAGTGCTGTCCATTTGTTTTTTTCACATAGTACAGTTAGTAACTCAGACTGGATATGTTTTACTTAGTTTTGTTCAGCAGGTTGTGTGAAGGCAACCAATCCAACAAACACGATTAAGTAAATTATTGCTTAGAGTGCTGTTTAAAAAGCCCAAATAGCAGCTTTATTAGTCTGATTAGTATAATATGTCTCCTCAGCCAAATGCTCTTACTGCAAGTTATATTAGCCTGGTCTTCTGAGTTACCCATGAGTATTGCTGTGCTGGGGTCAGGATATTTCTAATTCAATTTTGCTGCTTCTTGTGCAAAGACAGAATACCGAACTATCAGAGTCATAGATTTGATCTGCCAAAGCCAGTCCTCTTTTCTTATTTCTCCAGGCTGGCAAATAAAGCAGCACCGCGAATGATGGATTGCTTGCTTTGCTCTCAGCCACTGACATTCTGTACTTGCATTTATACAGGATATAATACTCTAGAAGTAAAGCAAAGTAAACTGGCTGACCAGCCAAAGAGCCAGGCTATTTATTTAGAGGTTTCATTAATTCCAAACAATTTACAGAGATGAGATTAAACACGATCACTATAAACCTATCTGTTCAATAAAATTATCCATTTACATAAATATTGGCAAGATCAGATGCAATGCCATGTGACCAATTTCATTCACAGCCACACCAAACAAAATAAGAGAGACTGGACATGAACAAAAATAGACACTCAAATTTTTGCTCTCGTAGTGGAGTTAAAAGCAAATTTAAAGTCTAGGAAGGCCACATGTAAGGAAGGTTTAAGTGTGTGAGCAGGGGTATCCACAGGGAAGAGCATCAAAAAAGTTAAGATGGTGGCCAGAGCTAAGCAAAGAAAGCTCTACCCCTTTTATATGTGCTCATCACGAGTGCTGAATTTGGCAACTAAGTGACAGTGGCATGATTTCCCATCAATAAAAGCCTCAGAGAGGTTTTAAACATGTATTAATTTTTTTTAAGATAATCAAAACAGGGAAAAACTGGCCTGAAAATTATGGATTTCCTCCAGACAATGGAATTTCAATGCAGTGTCTGAAATGGAGGCAGATAAAATTCCTGATTTCATTGAGCATCTGTACAACTATGATCCATTTTAAACATAACACTAAACATGTGGATTTTAGAGTTAGTTGTGCAGAATAAACATTTGGGGCAAAGGAAAGGCTTCCCTATGCTCATTCCTCCAAAACTACCAGTTGTGCCCTCAAGTAGATCAAAGGGTACTCAAATTACCTCTCCATTGTACCAGCTATTTATAGTTTAATCTCATTTTTTTTTCACAGAATGTGAATAATCCAGGAAATTCTTGACACTAAATCATATGATTGGAAGAGACCTCCAAGATCCTGCCCAGAGCAGGAATCCTCAGGCTACCCAAACACATGGCTGTTCAATGTTTGAAAACCTACAGTGATGGAGTGCTTATGACTTCAGGAGGCAGGCTGTCCCACTGCTTAATAGCTTTCATGGTCAGGAAAATCCTCCTAAATCTGAGTTTGGATCTCCCTCTGTAAAGCTTTCACCCATTGGTTCTCATCCTACCCTATGGAGCACTATGGGCACTATGGAGAATAACTCCAACCTTCTGCACGTGGACAAGTGAAGGGATGTTCAGCCTGATTTTAAAGATGGCGATCAGGTGTATCTTTCCACCAAGTTCATAAAGTCCCCACAGCCATCATGAAAGTCGGCCCCAAAATTTATTGGCCCTTTCCCCATTATTAGCATTGTAAATCCGGTCACTTTTAAGTTGGATTTACCTCGCAATCTGAAACGTTAGCATCCTGTTTTTCATAGCAGCTTGCTCAAGCCTGTCAGCCACTCTTCCCGTTGGCATGCCCGGCCTCCCCCCACCCTGCTCCGATCATGATTGACGGGCAGCAGCATTTTGAGGTGAAGGACGTCCTTGATTCCCACAGTCTTCGTGGCACCCTTCAGTACCTTATCCTCTGGGAGCACTTCACACACCCTGAGTGGGTGTCTGCTCGCAACGTTAACACTCCTGTTTTGGTTCAACACTTTCATCTAGCTTACCCTTTGAAACCTGCTCCTTGATGTTTTGACTTTGTTTTGGGGGGGTGGTATGTCATGTTCACCGTTTCAATGTGCATTGTACATCGTAACGTTTCACATGTCAAGTTGCTGACGCGTGTTCTGTTTGGGAGGGGCTGTACAGACTCCTTCTGCTGGGGTTGTTATCTGTATTCAGTGGAATGGAATGTGTTTGGGTTATCCAGTGTGTTCAAGGTTTTCTTCCCAGGAGATCAGCAGAACTCATTACCAGCACCTGGGGTGGGGAATTTGAAACAGTTGGGCGAGGGGAGGGATTACGTTTGCACCGAGGGTTTTTAGTTTGTATTTGGCACGCTTTTGCTCATTCTCAGCTTTCTTTGTATTTGCACGCTATTCTTTAATAAACCAGATATTATTAAGCTCCTGCTTGTGAGTCTATTAGGATAGGCAATCGTTACAGTGACATCCCTTCATCTACTTGAAGATTGCTCTCATGCTTTCCTCAGCCTTCTCTACTTTAGGCTAAACATACCCAGTTCCTTTAACCACTCTTCATAGGATTTAGCCTCCAAGCCCCTTACCACCTTTGTCAATTTTTTCTGCAGTCTTTCCAGTTCTTCAACATCCTTCTTGTAATATGGCAACCAAAATTGGACACAGTATTCCAAGTGTGGTCTGACTGGTGCAGTATAGCAAGGAACTATCACTTTCCATGTTGAAGTTATACCTACTGTAACGTATATGTATATGTATATATGTGTGTATGTATGTATATGTGTGTGTGTGTGTATAAATACACACACACATACATACACACACACATACACACACATGGAGTGTGTGTGTGTGTGGGTATATATATATACACATACATACATACTTACAGTGTTTGTGTGTATGTATGTGTGTGTGTGTGTGTATAATCTTTATATACCTTCAAGATGCTTTTGTTTTCTGTCTACCACTTAAATGCTCATGAATTTATTGATCAATGCTGGATTGTATGCCTTTTGGAGTGCATGTATAAGAATAATGTTGAGACCATGGGATTATGCATATATAGAGATTATTTTTTGCTTGCGTTAAGGAGAGGATATATCTAGGGCTGTCGGAGGTTTGGAGAGGTGCTTTGATCCAACAAAGCTTCGATCAAAGTATTCCTTCAAAGCAAAGTACTAAATCGAAGCATCAGATCAAAGCATCTGCATTCATCAGTTCATGGGCTGAAATGGTCTTGGGCACATTCTTGTTTTAATGGAAGTGCCACATGAGAACATTTTGACAATATGAATCAAAGTGAAGTATCAATTTGAATTGTAGCTAATTGTCCCACTCCCACATACCCCTAAACATATTGATGTGGGAGTGGGAGTGGAGAAAGACATTTCTGTCTAATTTTGCCCTTTTATCTTCTTATCTTCAGCTGCTGATATGTAAACCATGGTAGATGTTTATCACTGAGAATTGTTATAAAGTCAGATCGGAACAACATCATACAATAGCTAAAATAACGAAGTGCAGCATTATATCTGACATTCCAACTTTGAAAAGTACGATGGCTGGTAGAATAGCTTGCTCTTTGCTTCAATTTATATTCTTAATCTGCCTGGCAAGAATAATAGAAAAATATATTCAGATGACATCAAACACATTTTCAGGAGAGAGAGAGAGGGAGAGGGAGAGGGAAAGAGAGAGAGAGAGAGAGGAATTTGATGTACTTTTGTCACTGTGACTTAAAAATACTGGCTGCAAGAAGTTTAGGCCATCAAAGTAGATTTCAGTATGAACACTTCATCTAGAATGAGTATCTGGAAATATTTCTCAAATATACAGAATAACCATCCTTGGACAAAAAGAGTATAATGATAGAAGTATTACTTTTTTCAGTTGAACATAAGAAAACTGGTTTTAGGAGTCAGGCCAGGAAAGAAAGAATGTCCAAAGAATGTCCATATCTATTCTTCATAATTTAATCTTATCTGTCAGATTTTATTTGTACACTACCTTTCTTCCAAGAAGATTGGCCAGGACTTCATTATTTTAGATTGGTTTTGAATTCTCTTCTTTCATATATGTGAAACCTAATAAAAATCTTTTCAGAAGGACAGGTAAGTTACTGTATCTCTTCCAAATTTCTAGGCAAGAGTGTACCTTTTTCAGAAAGGGAAAAAAGAAGGTAAGTGATGAAAAGATGGAAGAGACCTGTGGCAGTAAATATGAGACTAACCAACCAAGATTTTCCACAAGTCACCCAATAAATTTTGTCACTGAACAGGTAATGGAATCTAGTCTAATATTCCTCGGTCAATGTTTAATCCACCACTACACCAACCTGCACTACAGTTGCACAAGTAACTAAATCATGAGTCAAAATGAAAAGGGGACAACATTCTAACTTTATTAAGTATACAGTTCTTTATAGTGCTCTTGCCAACCTAGCAGTTCGAAAACATGCAAATGTGAGTAGATTAATAGGTACCGCTTTGGCGGGCAGGTAACGGCGTTCCATTCAGTCATGCCGGTCACATGACCACGGAAGTGTCTATGGACAAATGCCGGCTCTTTGGCTTTGAAACAGAGATGAGCACCACCCCCTAGAGTCGGACACGACTGGATTTAATGTCAAGGGAAACCTTTACCTTTACTATGAAGGATAAGGATATTTCTATGACAACAAAGATAGAATCAGACTGAGCTGCTGAGCTTGCCGATTGGAAGGTCGGCAGTTCAAATCTGCGTGACGGGGTGAGCTCCCGTTGCTAGTCCCAGCTCCTGCCAACCTAGCAGTTCGAAAACATGCAAATGTGAGTAGATTAATAGGTACCGCTTTGGCGGGCAGGTAACGGCATTCCATCTAGTCATGCTGGCCACATGACCACGGAAGTGTCTATGGACTAACGCCGGCTCTTCGGCTTTGAAACGGAGATGAGCACCGCCCCCTAGAGTTGGACACGATTGGACTTAATGTCAAGGGAAACCTTTACCTTTACCTTTACTCTTTATAGTAGCACCAGCCCAAATCTCATTGAAAATTATGATTCTGAGGACTTTTTTTTCTTTTTTCTTTTAAAGGAAACAGAGGCTTCTGCCTATGCACACACCAGTTACTAAGCAAAGTGAAGTGGGGCACCTTCTCTGCTCCACCGATAAGAAGCAGAGCCCTGCTGTACTTCACAACTTTGCTGCAAGTACAAGCCCTGCTGTACTTCACTTGACTCTCTGTTGAAGAGAAGTGCCTGCTCTCATATCTGTAAAGGCCTAGTTTTTTGTACCTAGTATACTGTTGGAGGGGAGAAATCTTATATTTGGGGTTATCTTCCTTTCAGATAAACATGATAACATGCAAGCTAACTGGGAATTTAAAAAATGCACTGATTATCCTCTTTATTTAGTACAATATTGATTTTATTGTTATACCAGATAATCCCATGGTGCAATCTATAATTGGCACTGAATGGGTGGACCTAGAAAGAAAGAAATAGTAATAAAATACTAATAAAACTAGCTAAGTTTAACTGGCTAGAATTTTAAATTACCCAAAGAATACAACTCCATATAACTTTATGAAATAAAAATTAATGTTTGGAACAAGGTTACTTCATCATACTTATCTTTGAAATTGGATTCTGTGTGGGTGGCAAGCTAAAGGTCTGATTGAATATCACCATGACAGAGAGCTAAGAGGGGGGAAAAGGGATATATATGCATGAACTGAAGGGTGTGTGAAATGCTGGGAGTTGAAATTATCAACTCTAGCTTTCTGGAGGGAACATTTGGACAAGTTCTACCAAAAGAGTTTCCATTAATTTAAAGCTGGCAGAAGGGAAGCCCACTAGTGGATTAAGATGAGAAGATAAGGTACATTCCAAGAGAATTCTAACAAGCTTCTAATATTGCTTGATATTCTTTTTATATTATTGTGTATTATTAGTTTGATGTTTATAGTTTGTCTTAACTGATTATATACACCCCAGAGACTAGTTATACTAATATAATCCATCAGAATTTTTTTTAAAAATCCTTTAATTCTCAGAAAATTATAGAGATTAAAGATGGATATGAACTCACAGATCAAGAAAATAATCAAGTACAATATGGCTAAGAATAACCGGATGTAACTGATTTCTGGGTTCTTTTCTTTGTAAAGGGGATGTTATGCCTAAGTTGCCAAGCCAGTTTTTGTCCGACCCATTTCCAAGATGATACTTGATAAGACTGGACAGTGGTTCAATTTCAACTATTTTGCTGAAAGTATAGTGCTTTTAGTAATTAAAGTTGGGGGCTACAGTTCTTTCTGTTTCATAGTTTGGTGGCATTTCTCCTCAATATATAGGTTTCTTCATATGAATAATGTATGGAAAAGACTTGAATTATTTGAATCACTTAACAATGATGTTGGCTTCATGGCAGGCCATGGTAGACATCCGGACCGGGGACATGTCTTCTCTAACTGGCAGAAGCTCTCTGGGTTTTCAGGCAGATACTTTTATATCTCAGAGTGATTTAAGTGGAAATGTGTTTATTTTTTCTCAAGAGCACTTCTTTGACTAATTTTCCTCAGGATAATAACTCTGTGGGAAAGGTTGGATTGAGAAGAGTGACTGGTCCAAAGTCATCATTCCATGGCTGATGGTGGATTTCCACCTGGGTCTACCCATCCTAGTCTAATACCTTAACCACTACACCACACTGGCAAGGACTGATGCATGGGCCTTCTCTGTGCAAAACTTATACTTTATGCCCCATCCTGAGTCTAACCTGCAATCCAGACTGATGTTAGATTGCCCACAAATATGTTGTATGCATTTTGAGAAAATAACACATTTTTATAAAGTTAGAAGACATAATAGTCTTTGGATTATTTTATGAGGAATCCATATATGCTAATCAAATAATCTGAGCCCCTTTAATTTGAAATTATTTGTGGGGAGTCTGTTTGAATTCTGAATTTTCATTAGGAAAGTCTCCTAAAGACAAAATACTGAATGTACCAAGCAAGAACTCTTAAGTCCATTTATTGGGGAGCACAGAAACAGAGTCTAGCATTCAAGATGTTGTCAGTTTTACTTTTTTGTACATCTCTTATTAACTGATACTTTGACAGTTCTGTAGAAGTGGAAAAGCCTTAAGACTGAAAAGGATAATAGGTCATTTTTGCATGGAACTATTGAGATAATACATCAAGATAAAGTAAGGAAAACCTTGGTGAAAAAAACCTTCTTTTACATGCAAATTTTCCCCATTATTTTTGATGAAATAAGGAAATATACATTCCAAACTGTAGGTGCCTTTTTTTAAAAGACTGAGCTTTTCAGATATAGAAAAGTTGCTGGGCACATAGTTCTTCAGGCTGGAGTACTGTATGTGACATAAAAGAACTTTTATGCACTCTGGATTGAGCACATCATTTGCCACAAGAAACAACAGATAACCAGAATTTTTACCTGCTTGAAAAGTAGTCAGCATTGCCAAAGTTGAGAGTGTTGGTAGTCAATCTGACATGGTTTCATCTCTTGATATGGGACACAAACAAGTTATTGTAACTTAGTACCACAACCAAAACTTTGGTGGCTATCACTCACACCTTTGGAATTATAAATTAATTCAAATTAAAAGTTTAATGGTGATATTTTGAACATTTTAATTATCTAAGAAACAAATAGTTATCACCTGAAAGAGGCAAAATAAGATGAAACCTATGCTAACTCTTGTTGAAACAGACAGATTTCTTTGTCTGATTTATACAGCATTGATAATGTTTAACCAAGGGGACACTCAAAACAGTGCCTCTATCTTGCACTCTGGTATTACAGGAATCTATCACTACATTATTCTGCTGTGTGTATAGATCAGGCTGTGGTGGCTATTTATCCTCAGTATATAGTGGGTGCACTATACATTTACCAGAGTGTAACATGTAGACTAGCCTACATTAGATTAAACTAGAAGTGGAACCTTCAAACCCACCTTTCACAGTCTCTGAAGCCCTCTAAGATAATGCTACTAAAATCATCAAGAAAAAAACAGCTCTATTTCCCACTTCTTTTAACGAGATGGTAAACAAACTCGCACGTTAAGTTTAGACAGGGTTAAGACCACCCACACAATTGTGTAGAAAACTCTAAACTTTTCTTCAAAAGAAAAAAAGAAAACAAAAAGGTCCAAATTCCTGGCAAAATTCCTTCAGTGCCATAGTTATTATATTGTTCATCTATCCTTTGCAGTCTTTTGTTACCATTAGTATGGCCTCTGGGTTAAACCAACATTTTTGTTGGTGATGATCATTAAATGAGAACATCCACTTGCTTATCTGCCTGCCTACACAAATTATATAGACTCAGTCACAACTCAGCATATAAGGCAAAATGTGACCACACTGCAAGGTAGAATATGTCCCTAAAACAAAACTGTTATAGGACAGCTCAGAGCCTGTGGATATTTTTCCCCAACAACCATCTCATTGTTTATGAGTCAAATACTGCAAACCCATAACTTCAAGATAAATGATACCATTATACTTATGCCTCATGCTGTGAACAGTGTGGTGGATATTTCTACACAATTTATTTCAGCAAAATGATACAGAACAGCCAGACTAAATATTTTTTTTCTTTCTCTGTTATATTGTCTTATTACAGTAGAAAAAATCATTTATCAATACAGAAATTAAATGGTTCATGATTTGCATCACTGAGAATCGTAAGATTTAGCAGTCTAAAAAAAAATCTAATAAATAAGTAAATAAATAAAACTGTATTATTATTATGATTATTATTTGTGTTTCTTAAATAATTATAAATTAATCTGTGAAAATATGACAGTTCAAATTTACCATTCTCATAAATCCTACTCAAGGTAACAACATTTTAATGATATTTCTATTTTATTCATCACCCCATCACCCATGTATTCAAACTTGAATAAATATCCATATTGGAAATACAGAGAGGGAGGGAAGGAGGGAGGGAGGGAGGGAGGGAGAGAATTATCATCATCCTGTTCCACTTTGGGAAACCAACACTAGGCAAAGCATAAAAAGAGAGGAACAAGTAGTAAGCAAAATAAATCAAAGGCAGTAGGTAAAAGAAGAAGAAATCTAAGTAAATTTGCTGTAGCTTACACCAACACCATGTATTATATCTGGCCACACTTTTCTATCCTTGTAAACCATTCTTGCCTCTACCTGCTACTGATTTGTACATTGCCTTTTGTTCTTTACATTTCTCTCTTGGAAAAACCTTGTGACTCCATCCAGCCATACCTTCCTCAACCTTCCCCATGGTCTCAATCCATCCCTTTTTCCTTCATGTGTTAGTTTTGCAACTTAATCCTCACTCATAAACTATGTATGACCAAGCCACCTCCGTGTACTTAGTGCTGGTCACTCACTTTTGTATTCAATCCACTTTCTTTCACCATATAATCATCTTAATCATGCCTCCTTGTTTTACCACACACACTTCTTAAGTAAACCATTCACATGGGGTTCAACATACTTTTATATTTCTTCTAATATACAGAACATTTTTCTCCCTCTCCCTCTCCCCACCTCCCCTCTCCCATCTTCTAACAGTTCAGGCTTGCCCCAACCTTACTGGCCTTCCAGTAAGCATTGAACACTTGGTTTGGCCATCAAGCCTGGGCCCCTGTAGGCGAGACAGCTTTTTATTTATATTGATTGAAAGGGGGTTGATTACTCTTGGTTGCTGTTTTATGCTGTGTTGTTGCTCTTTATATTTTTAATTATTGGTTGTCTTTTTATTCTGTTTTTATTTATTTTAATTGTGAGCTGCCCAGAGTCATGTATATGAGATGGGCGGCGATATAGATCTATTAAATAAATAAATAAATACACACCTGTCACTTTCCTATAATAAAATGGGTAGGAAATTGCTCTCGTGGATACCTATTTTTGCTTCTTTTGACATTTTTTCCTTGCAACAAATCACATTTCTACCACCATTGGCATGTCTTAAAACTTCTACATCCATTCTTCTATCTTTCATAAACTTTTAACCAAGGTACACAAATACCTTCCCTTCATGTAGTTTTTTCACTGTTAATGTGTAACTTGCAATCATTCATTCCACTTTCCCTGTCAAATACAACTACCTTGGGCTTTGATGCATTATGTTGTATCATTCAGTCTAACGTTTGCAGCAGGTCATTCAGATTCTCAGCCAGCAACACAGCATCATTTGCATACAAATGAACATACATATTCACATCCACAACCAACACCCTTCTAATGTCACCACAAGCATTCTTTCTCTATTTATCCATAGATATGTTAAACAGTTGTAGAGGACATCACATGTCCTCTCCCTGCTCCTTACTGAACCATTTGCTAAGCATTCCATTTATACTCAGCATGTTTTATCAGAATCATATACTGTTCTTTCAGCAACTAAATTTCAGTTCTGTATTTGCACAAAATTTTCTATAATTCAAGCATGTTTATTCTAGCAGGCTGTTTGCTTTTGCCAAAGGAAGAAATATACAATAGACTTTCTCATAATCTTACAGTTCTCTATGACCTAAGAATAAAAAATGTGGTCTGTGCATGCCTCCTGTCTGACCTAAAACATTTCTCAAATTTTGTTTTCTCATCCCTTTTAATCATTTTTTTGCCAAATACATTCCCAGGAATACCTAACAAATAATCCCTTGGAATGTCTTGCAATCACTTTTTTTCCTTTATTTTTATAAGGAAAAATAATTTATATCATCATTAAATAGTGAATATAATGGAATGTTCCTTAAAAGCAGCAAATATGTTATTTAGCAACCCTTTTAAATGTGGTGGCTATTTTAATAGGAATCATTCCATTGCAACTATCAAATCAAGTATCAAATGCTGCCAAAGATTAATTAGAATTAAAAAGCCTTGAGTTCAAATATCATTGGATTTCAAATACAGATAAGAAATGTTCAATGAGCATTTGGTGAATAATATAATAATCAGAGAATATCTGAATAATATTTCACATAAAAATTCAGACAGGATGATTTTAAAAAATTTGATGGAAATTAATTCCTTTTTTGGTTTCTTCATAAAGCAAGAGGACCTGCAGAACCTTCCCCAAAACTCCCAGCTCTGTATTCCTTGTGTACCATTTAATGTGCTTAATAAAACTAAAGGTATTATGGAAATAGAGGTGTCATTACATATGTAGTAATGTTGTTATTTTGAAGAATTAGAAATGAAGCAAAAATGGATTGATATTCCTCCTGATCACATCGGTGGAAAAATGGTAGCTCAGGACTATATGTAGTGTGGTGGGAACTGAAATAGCATTGGTAATTTATTTATTTATTATAGTTGTAGACCACCATATTTGGAGTAATGCACTGGGAAGTTTAAAAAAAGCCGCATGAGATGGATGCATGTGATGAAGCCCAGAGCCTCAAAAAGGAGACAAACAAGTAACATGGACCCTATCAATAGGACATTTTCCCCAGTACTTGTGTGGAAAAACTATCTCTTGAAGATTAAATAGGTTGATTTGATTCAATTTAATTATTTCTTAATTAAATACGTGATAATAAATAGAATGTGGATTAGTACAGCATTGATTGCACTTGTAATTAAGACTTTTGGAGTGCACTAGGAAATTCTGAGTAAGAAAAATAGAAGAGTATTGAGTTTTGGTTGTGTGTTTATTTTAATCTGAAGTTCTTGTTTAGGATAAAACCCATTTCTGTCTTTTCTTTTCTCAGCTCTACATCACTGTTGCAGATAATTGCTGTTATCCCAATATTAGATGAATGCAGTGGTTCCTTCCCTTACATTCCTCCTTATTGCAATGATTTGCATATCCTGAAAAAAAAATATGGGACTTGGGAGGATAATTAGAATGGCTCTGATATGATGCAGGCATTTACGTACGTTATCTCTGTTCAGTTTTTCAAATTCTTACTACCACTTATGAAACCTTCCCATTGCTCCACAAATTTCTAGGAGGGATTTTTAAGGGGCTCACAGAGGAACAATGGGGAGGAAGTAGCCTTTTTCCCCCATAATTTTAGAAGGTAATACATGGTTTTATATTTATAACTTAAAACTTCAGCTTTTTTAGGTTAAGACACCATTTTAAAAGAATTCATTATATTTGATTTGTACCCTGCCTTTCTACTTTGGTAAGTATTCAATTAAAAAAGAAAACTAAACTAGAATATTAAAAGTTAAAAACATGAATGAAAATTTCACTACAATCAATTAACAATTAAAAGCCTAGTGAAAGAGAAACATATTTACCAATTTTCTAAATGCAGGAGACCTCCCTCTCCCGCATGTCAGAAAAAACTGGCCCTAACAGCAGCAGAATCATAAGCAAAAACAATCCTTGCAAGGGCTGCCATCTGTGGATCCAGTGATAAGATCAAGGAACATTCCCAGACTGTGAATACACTTTTTCATGGGGACATAAATCCCATCCAAAACAGGATGAGCTTCAATCCCATAGTCCACTCTCCTATTTACCTCCATCCTGTGTTTATTTAATTTCAGCTTGTTGTTCTTTACAGAGCCTGTTATCAAACTTCTGTGCAATTAAACTGTAGGGATTTTGATGACATCACATTCAAAAACTCGAAAGAACCTTCTCAATGGTTTCATGTTGATGAAATCTACATGAAGCATGGGGACATGTTCTAGGATGCTACAGGCCAATAGCCTCAGTTACAAACAATAATCCCACAATATGTGTCAGGAACCAGGCCAAAAACCACGCTGAGCCGATATCTACAACTCTAGTTCTTTATTGTTCTCACCACATAGACAGAATCTTGCCAGACTAAAGCTACTCAACTAACCTATCAGAAGGGCTCTAGGGCAGAGCTACCCTGAACCTCTTAACCTTTCCAGCAACAGTGTCTGGGATGTGTAGCCTCTTATCTGCCTGGAATGTGTTCTCTCCCTGGGAACCAGCGGCAGTGCCAGAATCTACCACATCACCCCCTCCTTCAGGAACACAATCCACCACAATATGTGCTTCATTGACTATAGGAAGGCCTTCAACTGTGTTAAGCATATCAAGCTGTGAAATGTCCCTAGATAAATATGAATCCTCAAAGAATCCCCTCCAAAATTGTCCTCATGAGAAATTTATGCACAGGACAGGGTGCCACAGTCTGGACAGGACATGGTGAAACAGACTGGCTCCAGGTCAGCAAGGGAGTGAAACAAGGCTGTATACTCTCTCCTTATTTACCTAACCTATATGATGATTACACATTGAGGGAAGGTGGATTGGAAGAAGATGAGTGTGCAATTGGAGGAAGAAACATCAATAACCTGAACTATGCTGATGACATTACTCTGTTAGCCAGGAACACAGTGAAAAAAATGGGCACAAGATTAAAGAAGATTAAACTAATGTGAAGGGCAACCAGCCTTATAATTGACTATGAAGATATTGAAGTGATGGATAGCTTATGCCTTTTAAGATCAACTATCAACTGGGGGAAAAAAGGCAAAAATATGTCACAGACTAGCGCTTGATAGATTAGCAATGATGTTCTTGGAAAAGGCATTTGAATGCTGTGAGATGTCTCTACCAACAAAGATCAGAATTGTTCAGGCAATAGTTTTCCCTTTGATGCTCTATGGATATCAAAACTGGACTTTGAAGAAGCAGGATAGAAAGAATATTGACAATTTTGAACTTTGGTATTGGAGAAAGCTCTTGGGAATACCACATACAGCCAGGAAAATAAACACATGGATCATCAAACAAATCAATCCCCAGTTTTCACTTGAGGCACTGATGATCACTCTCAAACTATCATAATTTGGACACATTATGCAAAGACCCAGCTCTCTTGAGAAGTCCATAATGCATGGAAAAGTGGAAGGAAAGAGAAGAAAAAAATGATCAGCAGGAATTGGACGGACTCCATTACAACAGCACTGAATGGCACTTAATCAATCCCATTCTGCACATACACTGATGGGAAGGGCTGCAACTACCATCAAACAGTATCTTCCAAAGCAAAATCCTACTAGATGGATGAGAAGAAAGTTCCCAGTAAGGAGCAATCTAACAGCATGCTCAAGATTAGTCCTGCTTGCTCAAAAAGGGATGCTACTCACTAGTGGATTGGATAGCATAGTAACAGTATTCCTGATACTATCAAAGCCTATCATTAAAGAACAAAACTTTTAAGGGTGGATAGCTACCATTGCTCTCATCTGGACTTCCTAAGTTTTGCTGCTACCTAAAAAGGAAGTGAACTAACTATTGGCATGCCCTTATGTTCCCTCCTAGAAAGAGGCAGCAACAATTACTTTTACAAAAGACTGGAAACCCTTTGTGGACTTTATGCTGAAAATGGATAAAAAAATATTGGTGATTTCAGGATTTATTGATTAAAAAGCATTGTTTATGGAAAGAAAGGAACCATGATATGTAATCTGGGAGGGTGGAAATGATAATTAAAATGTTTGTAACTGCTGTAAATGATTGGAAGTAGCTTTAGATATTTTTCTTTTTCTTTTTCCTTCTCTTTTGTTCTCTCTCACTTCTTCTTTTATTCTTTAATATCACTCTCTTTTTTCTACTTTTCTTTTTATGTTTCTGTAGATTTTTAATCTTATGTAATAAAAAAAATATCCCTTCTCACCCCTATGGGTGGTATGTGTCTTCCGCAACCTCGGGTCCTCTACCAGAGGCCTGGGAGTTTGAGGGTTCTGTGCAGTATCTTAGCTGTTCCTAGCACTGCACTCTTCTGGACAGAGAGCGCTGATGTTGCTCCTGGGATGTTTTGGAGCCACTCTCCCAGCTTGGGAGTCACAGACCTGAGTTCTCCTACCACCACTGGGACCACTTTGGCCTTCACTTTCCACATCCTCTCTAGTTCCTCCTTCAGGCCCTGATACTTCTCCAGCTTCTCATACTCCCTCTTCCTGATGTTGCCATCACTTGGCACTGCTACATCTATCCCCACTGCTGTCTTCTGGTCCTTGTCTACTATATATATTTGAATCAGATCCTATACTCTATACTGTTTGAACAGTAAGGTTGCAATCCATAATGATACTTATAATAAACTTCACTCAAGATACTGGGACTTATTCTGAGAACACATGCATAAACATGCATTGTAAGTATGTTATTTCTCCTGCAGAATGTATATGGTAATATGGAAATCAAGCACAGGATGGGTGGAGGCAGGGAGATAATGACATATGCATCATGATGTCAGCATACAAACGATATGACTTACATGATTGTGTCAAGATATCGTTATGCCATTACAAAATTGCATCATTTATATGAAGATGTCATCATATACGTGTCATGCTCACATCAGTTAAGTTTGTTATACACACAACTGAAAGTAATATTATACGTTCCAACATTTTAAACTAGAATGTTCAACCCATCCCATAGTGATAGAGCTTTATAGCTGCTTACCTGCAAGTGAATCAAAGCAGGTATACTTGTATATTGAATGGTACTTCTCTTAGAGGTAAACATAGGTATTCAAACATTACTTGAGCTGTATTGTTTCCCAGAAAGTTTGAGTCGATATAAACTGTAGGTGCCAATTGCACATCACAGTGACCTTCTCTCACATTTCCCACTTTGAATTAGGACATAAACCTTCAAAAAGGATACCACACATTTTTCACTGACTTAGCGTAGTCAAATTGTTCAGCATATGCAGGCAATAAACCAATTAAAAGGATCTTGCAGAGCAGAAGAAAGCGTATAAGATAGATGGAAACTATGCCTGAATCCTACCACTCACAAGACAACAACAAGTAAAGGGCAGAAAGGTCATTGAACAAATATTTTAATAATGCTTTATTTGAAATTCCATCGGTTACACATTATTAGCTCTGCTATGCTGCAGAAACACAGGAGAGATAATGTGAAGTGCCTTATTTATAATACCACAAACCACAGCACCTTCAGGGCATACATTGTCCAAGCAATTGCATTTTGCAATTCATTGCTATTTTTTCTGAAAGTCAGCACCTCCCTGCCTTGTTTTAGGTGTGGACTAGCAGATATGGCAGGAAATATGGATCCATTGGAAATCTATGAGAATATCACAGTTTATGTATCCTAGAGCATCGTCATGTTTATTAAGATCAGAAGGTACTCAACTGGGGATTTTTGTTTTGTTTTGCTTGCAATATGTATATTGATGATACAGTAATACATAATAACAATCAAAGGAAGGCTTCAGGGCACCATTTCAGCTGCTCCACCACAAACATTAATTATCTGATATAGATGATTTTAAGTAGGAAGGCTCCCATCCTATTCAACTCCAAGCCCACTGAGCATTTCCAATGCTCATGTCAAACATTCAGATAATTGGCTGAAAAATGGCCTCCTCCTCCCCAGTCAGTTAGCCCTGGACATTATCTATTCCAAACAAACATAGTTTATATTATGGGGAAACTAAATGCAGGCTTTAAAATAAAGCATGTTTACCTTGCTGGGAAACCTAGATCATCACCCACCTGTAGAACATGGTGGAAATAATAACTAAGATAAGCTTTGTGGTGTTCTGAACTGAATGAATGATTTCTAGTGAGTGCATGCTTATTCTGGATGCAGTTGAAACAAATAAACAAAACCCCTAAAGATAGAAAAAAAATCTACCCAAATTACTTCAGAATTTTTGTGGAGGGAAAAGTTGGATGGGTGAATGTTAGATACACCAGAAAATTATCTATAAATAAAAGTATAAATTGAGTAAATAAATTATGAATTTATAATATGTAAAGAATAAATTCAGAAGGTGGCTTTTCCCTACATTTTAGAAGCCAAGGTACTATCAACAGTAACTAAGTCACCACATATAGACAAAAGAAACTTCACTATTAGTGCTATTGTTTTCCTGGAAATATTATTTAAAATGATGTGAAAAGGTAATCCTAGCCCAAGAGTCAAAATATTTTTTGCTTTTTGTCAGGACCTTGGCATCATATTTGTCTGTGTCCCTAGCTGCTGCTGCTGCTGCTGTTGCATTTGTAAATTAACCCATTGGTCCTTCATCTTCTTTCTTTCTATTTTGTTTGTGCTTTTCTGAGCTCTGCTGTCATGTTAACTGTCTGGCCTCCAAATTCTATCAGTCCTTTAAAGTGAATGAGTGGCAGTCTGTTAAATTGGACAGATATGGGAACTTCATTCTGGTAAGCTCTAGATAGCATTACAGAACTTGGACTTTCACCATCCTGTCTATTTTTTTTTTTCTGGTCTATTTTATGTTTTATTTATTTTATTATTCAAATTTCTATTACCACCCATCTCCTCCCAAGGAGGGGGACTCTGGGCAGTTTACAATAATTATGTTGTTCTCTGTAGACCACAAAAACCTTGCCCTGACACAGCAGGCCTTTTTGGAATAACATTTTTGCACCATCATTGTCACGAGAGATTGAAGGATGGAGGAATTTTCTCTTGAGTTCTTGGAAGGAATAACAGAAGGCCACGTGCCTTTGCATAGTATGGCAGAAATGAGACATCAACAGCATTGTGCATGGGAGAACTTATCAAGGGTTCTTTGCTACTGGGAATTGAGGACTTCCAGACCTCTTTTTTATAACCTGCAAAATATTGATAGAATAGAAAAACAAAAGTAAAGATCTTGATTTTAAAAATGCATACCCAGGCTGGATGTGGAAGCTCCAAATTATCAACTCCCTTTCACTAGAAGGTTGAACCAAGACTGAGGGAGTTTCTTCCTCTTCTAGAACTTACTTGCATGTTTAGCCCCATCCTCCACAGCAGAAAACTCTTGCTCACCAGTTTCATTCTCCCCTGACAGAAAAGCTTGTATTTACGTTAGCTGAAATGTTAATATTAATATTGTATTTTTTATTTAAACATAACAAAACCAACAGAACAGCAAAAATGATAAATGGAATGAGAATAAATAAGAATAGCAAATCAGAAATCACCAAAGCAAATAAACTATAATTTTAGAATATGTATATAAATACATTTATAATTTTAAGGAGAGATACAAAAATTATAAATATCCATATGCCATATTTCTATCCAAAAAGACATTCATTAGGAATTTATTAATAATTACTTTGTTGATATAACTAAAAAATGGAGATTAAACTGTAGAAAAAGGTATGTTTTTAATTAAAGGAATAATCAAGACTGTATAATTTTTTCCTCAGTTCTTCAAAACTTTTCATCTAACATACATAACTAAGAGGGCACTGCCACCAAAGATACTAATATGTGACAATTTGATTATAATTCCTCCCACACAAACTAGAACAAAGTTGAAATTAAGAGGGTATCTATGCATTTATATTCAATTATTGAAGACTTGACAGAGGTTTAAAAGGGAATTTATATCATAAAGGATTCAAGCTGACTGAAATTCAGATCCCAAGTCCTTTATCTAATGTTTATCAAGCAAGGCTATTTAATCTAAAAGTTCTGTATAATATTTAAATGAAGATTCCTTCGATGTTTGTTTGTTTGTTTGTTTGTTTATTTATTTATTTGTATTTCAAATTTCCATCACCGTCCATCTCCCCCAAGAAGGGGACTCTGGGCAGTTTACAATCAAAATATGTTATGTTAACTAATTTTCTTGTAAGACCTTCTTAATGTATAGTTAACATTTTTTTTGGCGGGGGGAGGTATGAGCTCATGAGCTTAAGAACCTCTGAGGTTCTTTCCAACTATATAATTCTATGATATTACTGCAGTTGTCTCATTTGAAACTTATGACCAATTCTTCTGTAAAATATATTCAGGAGAAGTGTGCCTTCTATGGAGATATACAAAGCCAGCTGTTTCAGAGAAATCTGGAACATTACATTATTCTTCTAAACTAGGCCAGTTCTGCTGTTCTGGGATGGTCTGGTGGTTTCCTAGAAGTTAATCTTCCAAAACTGAAACATTTTGTGGTGTTCCAGATGTGGATGGCCTTTGCATTGTATACTGAGGCCAATCCAATAGTATATGGTGCCATTTTTATTTTTTCCTTTAAATTAATTTATTTACATTTTATTATTTTTGGGTAGTTCCATACCCAAAATTCAAACTGCACTTTTTTTCTTCGTTAATAGATGAAATATTGATATGGCGACCCTTTTTTTCCAGGATTCATTTATTTTCATTTTATTTATTTACTATATTTTTATTGCACCACATGCACCAGAGACTCATGGAGGTTAAACAATTCCTTAACCACAACATAGTACAAAAACATAATAAATTCATAATAGCCATCAATCATTATTAAAATATAACAGCATCATAGCTCCCTCTCCTGTGAAAGAGAAAGCACTGCAAAGTTTTACACAGTCATGACCATCATGGCTGTTCCTTTCAGGATTAGCAACAATATGCAGATTGTGGAAGAACAATAAGAATTGGTAGGCCAAAGAAATTAAAGGCATGAACTAAGGAAAAGAAAAAAAAGAAAGGAAATATAGATAAAGCTGGTTTATCATCAGCACTGCTCACTATTCCTCTCCATGCCTTATATCATGGCTAAAATTCCTTGCTTGTGCCATGTTCATATACTGCTTTTTATTCTTTAACATCTCCCTTCTCTTTTCTTGAGGATGTCATCAATTCCATCCAACCACAACTTCCATAGTGTTCGTCCTTCTCTCAGCCCATTTTTACTTCTTTCATATATTTGTTTTGTGATTTGAACTTCATTCATTCTCCTTACATGACCCAACTGCCTTAACCAACTGTTTTCATACTGGTTATTCACTTTTCTATACTATCCACATCCATTCATTGATTCTTGACCCCAACTGTTTTTATTTTACCACATACACTTCTTAAGTACCTATTCCCACTGTTTGTCCCGACATATTCAACACTCCCTTCCATATAACCAAGTGGGCAGAAGCCTGCTCTTACACACAACCATTTTTACTTTTTCTGACAAGCATTCGTTCTTTGCAACAGACCATGTACTATCCAGAATCTTTTTACCGGCATTTGCATATCTTAAAACTTCTCCATTCTTTTCTCCATTTTTAATAAATGTTCAATCAAGATATAGAAATTTATCTACTTGGTCTAGTTTTTTGGCATTTATGTTTAATTCCTTTTTTTCTAATGAAACATAATTAACTCAGTTTTTGGTACATTCATTTTCAGATCCATACTCTGTGATGCATCATACAATCGGCCTAACATTGATTGCAAATAATTTGGGTTCTCAGCAGACAACATGGCATCATCTGCATGCAACTATGTAGGTATATCCATGTTCCCAATTAAATCAACTCTAACATCACCACAACCACTGCTTATACTTTCATCAATAAATACATTAAACAATCAAGAAGACAAAATACATTCTTCTTGTACTCCTGGCTCAGTGTTGAACCATTCACTAAACATGCCATTTATTCTCACATGTGTTACTTCCTGCATTGCATTCAGCAACCAACTTTCAACTACACATTCCTGCAAGATATTTTAAATTCAAGCCTATTCACTATAGATATGCTATCTCTAAATCAGCAAAGTACAGTAAATTTTCTTTTTCACATTCATATTCTGAAGTGCTGAAGTGCAAAAATCTGATCTGCCTGCCCCTTGCCTGGCATAAAGCCATGCTGCACTTCTCAATTTCTTCTCACTGTCATCTTTCATAAACTTTCAGACAGAATTCTGCCAACCACATTCACAATTACACATAACAAACTAATCTCCCTTTAGTTTTTGGATTGATTGATTAATTGATTGCAATGATTTCTAAATGCCCTAGTATACCTCTGGGCAATTTAATACAGTAAAAGGCAATATGGACATAAAATGCATGCAAGAAAACACTGGTTTAAATGTGTATCATCAAAAGACTGGAAAGAACATATAGACCAATTTAAAAAAAAAAGAAAAGGGAAAAAGCACCAAAAACAGCACTAACATCCAAAACCCCATCTTAACAGCACAATTTAATGATGACTTGCACCTCAGGAATGTCACACTGAGAAGTTCTGCTTCCATGTCCCCATCTTCTGTATCTTTTTGGGGGTGGGAACTCTAAATGTCCCTCTGAGATTACCTTATAGGACAAGTAGGTTTTTCTCACAGTAGATGGCCCCAAGGGTAACCAGAACCTGAGCCATGCAGGGCTTTTAAGGTTAATATCAGTACTTTGAATTATACTGATAGCCAACACAGTGACCATAGCACAAATGACATGCTACTGAAGCGGCTATCACCTGCCAGCAGCTAGGCCACTACATTCTGATCCAACTGAGTTTCTGAGTTATCTTTAGGCAGCCCCGAGGCAAGTGTGTTACAATAGTCTAAACAGGTGGTGATCACAGCATGAGTCACTGTTGTATTTCTGGTCCCCAAAGGGCCATGACTGGCACCTTCATAATTACACCTACAGTTTCACTTGCCTGGTCTAGAAAACCAGACCATCTTCATTTAGATCTGTTCCATGCTTTTCCTTTCTCTAATGTTCACAGACATACCACACATCTATTTTTCTTTCTTTCATTTGTAAATTTGTTCTCTATACCATCTACTCCTCTTACATTTTTAATTTTTTATTTATTTATACATCAAAATTATTCCCCACCCATCTCACTCAGAGAGCAGGTCTGGGCAGTTTGACATTCTAAGTCACAATTTCCAATATGTCATTGTTGCCACCACATGGGTCCACAGATACTGGTGTCAATTAGGGGACTTTTCTTCTCCCTTTTTAACAGACCCACAAACAAAAAGAAGGAAGCTATCACTGTATGTGGCCAAAGGGCCAGGTTTTGAATTTGGTTTGCATTTGGGACCTTGTGAGTTTAATGGGGCAGAATATCTTTAAACCTTAAAATAATAAATAAAAAAACATGGAGTAAGCAGAAGACAGAATCCTATTTAATTTTATAATGTGAACTGTCTTCTTGTTACTTGAATTAATTATACTTATTAATATCCTTAAAGCTTGGTGATCAAAGAATGGAAGAAGAAGGAAAGAATTGAGGCCCAAAAGTTTTATCTACCTTTTTCCAAAATTCTAAAATTTAAAGTTAGATAGGAATTTGTGATAGTATCAAATTCTTACTCTAACAGAAAAAATGTATTTCACTAACAGAGTCTAGTACTAACTAGAGCCTGTTTTAGGCATAAGGTAAGCAAGCTACATGTTAGAGCCTCATAGTCTGAATGGGCCTCTCAAAATTTCAGATTTTTTATATCTTTAATTTAATTTAATTTAATTTAATTTAATTTAATTTAATTTAATTTAATTTAATTTAATTTAATTTAATTTAATTTAATTTATTCAATTTAGGCACCACCTGACTCCAGAGAACTCTGGGTGGCTCACAATATAACAGCAATAAAATACAGTATGAATAACAAAAAATGCAAAATAACAAACAAGAAAAAATAAAGAAAAGAAAACCAAGATAGTGATCTGGCTAATAAAATACAAAAAAAAAAAAAAAAAAATCCCATAAGGGGATCAATCCACCCTACCCCAAGAGAACATTATGTTTTTAAGGACTTCCAGAATGACATTAGGGTGGGAGCCACATGGTTTTCGGGTGAACCTCAATCCAGAGGGCGGGCAGTGTGACAGAGAACACACGTTTCTTCAGTCCCAAAATATGACCCTGTCTAATGGAAGGGACCTGGAACGCAACAACCTTGCCAGCTTGTATGGTCCCTATGCCATATAGGGCTTTATAGGTCATAACCAGCACCTTGAACCCCACCCAGAAGCAAACTAGCAACCAGTGCAGTTTGTGAAGCAAAGGGGTCACATGGGCATACTAAAGCCAGTGCATTCTGGACCAGTTGAAGCTTTTGAGTGGTCTTCAACTCATCACTGTCCATGTAGGTACATTGTAGTAGTCAAGCTGTGAAACGACTAGGGCATGAGCAAATGTCTGAAGGGCCTCCAATCCAGGAAAGGCCACAACTGGTGCACCAGATGAAGATGTGCAAAGGCCCTCTTTGCCACAGCTGCCAATTGCTCATCAAGCAGGAGCTGTGTGTCCAAGAAGACCGCCAGATTGCACACCACCCTTGAATGCAACCCTTGGATGCAACCCCATCCAAGGTTATTGATAGCATAACCATAAATACAGGTGGCCCTAATGTCCACGATCACTAGTCTTGGCAGGATTGAGCTAAAGGCTTCCCCATCCAGACCCTCACAGCCTCCAGGCACTGGGACAAAACTTCAGCAGCCTCACTCAGCCAGCCTAGGGTCAAAAGATACAAATGGGTAACATCAGCATACTGATGATACTGAACCCCAAACCAGCAGATGACCTCACCCAGAAGTTTCATGTAGATGTTGAATAAGAAGAGAAACAGTGTGAAACCTTCAGCACCCCACAAAGGAGCGGCTTAGGGAAAACCTCTTCATCCAATACTGACTGAAACCAACCCCAAAGGAAGGAAGAGTGCTTAGGTTTTATTATTGTTTTGTATAAGAATCTTCATAAAATGTCCTCCTCTATGGCTCACATGACCCTGCATGCATTAACACCTTCTGTTTAAAGAGGGCCTCCCTCTACCCCACTGCAGGTTTGTTATGCACCATAGCAGCATTTTTGCCAAGTTCAATTTTTGCCAAGTTACACAGCCTGAATTTCTGTTAGCACTTGTTGAATACAAACTTTACAGTTCCCCGTAGATTAGGGCCTCCCTATGTCTAATTCTGGCCCTGGCACTAATTTCACTTGTATCCAGTGACATCTTTTGAGTTCCAAATAATATGTTTGTATGCTCTGAAGTTCACTAAGATTAGTATAATCTGGTTCAGAGTGGAGTTTTGACATTAGATTAAAAACATGTTGAGGCACATGTTCATTGTCTTTCAGAAAAAAATTACTCAGTCCCCATAAAAGGTAGCTACCATTTCATAATGATATTGGAAATCAGGGGTGTTCACAGGGTGGGGTCAAAAAATCAAACAGCAGCTTTGACAGTACAATCGGCTCTATTAGCTTTTTTATGTGTGTTGCATAAAATACAGTATATATCCCTCCATTCATATTAGTAGGAAACCTGGCTGCAGTGTTTTCCACATATATTGGATTGCTTGCAGGGCAAAGAGTATGAAATCACGTTGGTACAATCAGATCCGGAAGACACCTTCCCACATTTTCTATCTAGCCCCAGTGCCCAAAACTGGATGTGCAGCTTCTAATATAAAGCAGTCACTCTCTCTCAGCCCAACTCACCTCACAGGGTTGTTGTTGTGGGGAAAATAGGAGGAGGAAGGAGTATTAGATATGTTTGCCGCCTTGAGTTACTTATAAAAACAATGAAGGCAGGATACAAATTAATTAATTAAATAAAGCAAGCAAGCAAGCAAGCCAGGTGATTCCATACAGATCCATGCTGCTCCATACTGGAAAAAAGTGGATGACTAGCATAAGGGGAAGCCCTGTTGTACGTGTTCCAAATGCAGTTGATGGGGATGATGACAATGGCTACTGTTTCTAAGAAGAGAACACTTGTCTGCAATAGTGGAATAATCACCAACACCAACAACAACAACAAATGGAGTGGAGTTAGACATGAATGTGTATATTAGAAAGCTGCCTACAAAGTTTTGTGTTGGAGAAAAAATATATGCATTGGGAGAAGTGGGCATACCATGTAAAGAAACTTTGATTTTTTCAATATTCTTAGAAACCAACTTCACTGACTATTCATCACTTCCACAAGGACAAGCTTATTTTCTCAGGTGCTAACTTTTTTTTTTTCTTAAATTAATCTCAGATGTCATTAAGTTGTCCTGATTCTGCTGTTTGTTCACTGGTTTTCTGTTGTTCATGTGATTCTGCAAATCACCTTTGGAAATATTTTTTACACTGAAGGAAAATGCAAAAATTCTGTAATCAAACGATCACTGGGTATGGGAGCCTCAAGCACAGGAGTTCTTAATTGCATCAAGCACAGTCTTGGTTCCATCTCTAAGCAGTCACTGTTTACAACTGTGAGATGACCTACTTTCTCTACAGTCTCCTCTGTACTGATGGATAACCCCAGTGAAACTCTCAAAACTGTAGAGAGCTCACTCTTGGTAGGATTCAAGAAAAGGAAATCTTGCATAAGACACTATTCATTCTGCACTATAGAGAAAAGTAAATTGCCTGAAGTTATATCTGCACGAAGAATGACTTGCTAGATGTATTCCTAACAGCACCATCTATTGGGAGTTCAATAGATCTGACACATTTTCATAGTGTATCATCTTCAGCAAAAAGGGCTTTTATTTCAAATGCTAATGCTGTACTTGTGGTTTGTTAAACAATTCTGAACGTTCTCCAGATTGTGGGTGGGGAAGGATTACAAACTGGAAAGTCTGAAGAGAAACAGCTGTATAAGCTCTGCTTTTTCTTTTTTTTTTTACATTATTGGTATGGACACATGCTTGCGACAGAGGTCAAGCAGAGTTTAGTGTTTCACAAAACATGTTTTTAACCACTCAACGTATTTATTTTACTGAAAGCACATTGAGCACAGTCCAGAGTAAGTTCAACACGCTTAACACTCAGGGAAATCAGGATAACTGATGTTCATCTTTCAATGAGGTTGTCAGCCTGAGTTTATATTTATTTATTTGGAAAGTAAGGCTAACCTGGTATTCAGAAATATCAAACTGTATGGCTTACTGTAAAGATGATTTGTCATTCCCCCCTGCCCCCGGAAGTGTTTTGTTTTTTTTAGTACATTCAAATTTACCAGCATTCATATGTAGCTGAATGGCTGTTAAGATCCAGGAAGGCCTATACTACGTTTTTAGGGTAAACTTTTTGAAATGTGATAGTGTGCTTCATTGACTTCAATCAGATTTAATTTTTAGAAGGAAAGTATATTTTAATATTGTACTATTGATCAAGTTAGAATGTTATGACAACCTGTGGCTTGTTTAAATAGATTTATAGAATAAAGCATGGTTTGGTTGGATTCCCACAAGATGTATATTTGTTTTATAAACCAGAATAGCTGGGTTCTATGCAGTATACTCAGAGGTCTTCCCTGCATCTCAGTTAAAGTGGTCTTCTATTTATGAGCCAAAACAAAGCTAAACTGGCAAGGATTTTGCTCTCCCCTTTGTCAGTGCCAACTGCCTCTGTTCTGGTGTGTAGCTAAAGGATGATGTTCTTGATTCATATGCAGGGAAGATTATGCATCCTACAACTTCTCAGTGTCACCATCTGGTGGGAAAACTTTCTAACATTCACAGCAGTGCTGTGAATGGTGATGTTTTTGAAAGATGGAAAGAACCTTGGCCATTACCTTCTTTCACCTACCACTTCTTCCTGCTTGAGAATTTGGAAGAAGAGACCTGGACTAGTCCAAAGACACTAGTTGATAGGCTTTGAGGGCACACTGTGCCATTCTCTCTACTGTTTCATGATGCAACCCCCACCTCATCCCCCCTGCACCTGTAACCTGCTGTTTGGTCTGTTTTTGAACATGGTTCACTGCTCTTCTGAACTTGTGAATGCTATTTCAGCCCTTTTCTGACAGAGTGGTGAACCCACATTCAAAAGTATATCAAACCACAGCAGAGAGGTGCAGAGGGGGATTGTGCCATGAAGTGGTAACTGGTCAGCTGTCCAGGCTGATTCTGGTTTCTGACCTAGGAATCCACAGGAAGTCTGGCATGTTCAGGGGAAATTCCTAGCTGCTTGAGAAAGAAAACCCTACTCTACATGGGAACAGCTAAGAGTGAGGTAAGTGTTGGGGATAAGATGAAGGCATATCACAGAGCCAAAGTAGAAAAAGAGTGGGATTTATTTCATGGTTATATCTGGGGCAGGATGGTGGTGATGGCAAAGGTCCTAAGTCAGAACAAAGCAGACTATATTTTGTGGTACAGTGCAATTCATGGATGTTCACAGGAAGCCAAGATTTTGTCAAAATGTTAAGAGGAGTGTGGTGATGCCACAATGCAAGTTTTCTTACATAATTGTGTACACCATTACATTGGAAGTAAAAAAGAAGTGGAGTTTGTGTTATGACACATAATTTGTCATTTGCACAGACATACACACAAACAAACATGGATGCCCAAATCATAACTTAAAATTCATGAATTCTAATAGGTTTCCTGGTGTGAGATACTTCAAATAATGTTTGCCAACAGCTAACTGTTACATATGCTTTGTAACTAGATGTCTTGAAAAAAGATTCATGGCTAAATTAATCTGATCAGTGATCAGTAACAAGGCATTCCTCTACATTAAAACATCTTAAAATAAATATTTAAGAAAATGTGAGCATTTTCCTTCATGCAAGACCTCCATCGAACATTCCATCAAGTAATTAAAGCCCATGGAGCCAAGAACTTTCTAACTTACAGTATGACATACCTTGAGATAGTAGATTAGTAATTCATGGTCTACAATGAAGGGTAGTCAAGGGGTAATTATGTTTTCTCTGTAACTAAATATTGGGGTGGACAACCTTTCTTTTGTGGAGGATTATATTGGCTGGGTGTAATCTGTTGGGCCAGAGCTGAAGCAAGCTGTGAAAATAGATGCGGCTCCTTCCTTCCTTCCTTCCTTCCTCCCTCCCTTCTTCCTTCTTCCCTCCCTCCCTCCCTTCCTTCAGATCAATTTAGATAATTTTGCTACAAAATTGCAGAGGCAAATGATGAAAGGCAGGAAAAAAAAGTAACAGTTTGCTGGCTCCAGTGCACCAGTGATGACAAGTAGAAATGGCCAGAGGCAAAAAAAAAAGTGAAAATAGATATGAAATATTTATTTAATGACAAATTTTGGGAGCATACTAAATCAACAACAATGTAAGTATAAGAAAATATATAAATGAGATACACAAACAAAATACATACGTGTACAATAACTCTTGTTGACCAAAAATGTTAACAAGTGAAATAAACTATAACTGCAAAGCAATACAAAATTATGTTAATGAATAAGTGAAATGGGGATATAAATTTTTATAATAAAAATTATTATGAAACAAATAGCTAAACAGCTACCAATAAAACACACATTTTATTAAAAAGAACCAGCATCCGTCCAACATCTATCCTACAAATTGGGTCCAGGAAACAGATTTGTTAATTGGGGTAAAATTCAAGAAAGATTATTCCACAACCCAGCATAAAAAACTTCTCACAAATCCAAATGGAAAATGAGTTGGGAGGGATAGATTTAAAAATACTTTGTATTTGAGTTTCACCAGATAATAAATAAAGGGAAAAGAAAAGGGTTAAAAGCTGAGCATATTCAAAACTGCTCATGAGCCCTGCAAAGCCTTGGCTAGAAAATATGATAAGGAGGGAGTTCTATAAATTGCGAGGGGGTACAGTCAAAGACAAAGCAGAATGGCAAAAGTACCTAGAACAAGCAAGCAGCTACAAAATTGGAACTAAACAATACAACAGAATTAAGTGAAAGAGTAAGTTCCAATACCAAAGCACAGCTGATATCTGGATACCTTAAAATGGTTTTCTTACTTATCACACAGAAATTATGGTTCTGGATGGTAGATCTGGGAAGCTACAGTGCTGCATAAGAAAAGAACTACCCTGATTTAGGATGGGGCAGGCATAGCTAGCCACAGTGATGAAACAATGCAAATGGTTGGTATTTTTATCCTGACATAAAATGCAAGTTAGTCACCAGATTTGCATCTTGACATCATGACATGTCTTTCATTGCTTGCCCCCTATAGGAAGAAAGAGTTTGTATGGTTGGGAGTTACAGTTGACATTAGCTGTCCAAGAGTCTTGTTGGTAGAACAATGATGACAGACTTGCATTTGTTTTTTAAAATTATGTTAAGTCTGTTTTGGAGCTTATAATAAAACTTTAAAATATTTCGCATATCAACATTGCAGAAAACTGTGCTATAGGTTTTCAGCAAATGGGTCAGGGAGCCTCTGAAAGGAACTCCATGGCCATAGGGGTTTCTGCTCTGTCTGATCAGTTTCATTCCTAGACCTGAGGTTGCAGAAAACAGTGAAAGGCCTTCTCTTCTGAGCAGCTGCTATACTTTTACTTTTCACAATATCCAAATAGTCCAGATCTGAACCAGAGTTTTATGGAGAACAGAATCCACATTAAGCAAGTTTAGGTCCAGCTAATTTGTCCCAGATGGATAAAAATCTGTTCCAAATTACTCCAGTCTCCATCAGGATTTGAGGTACAGCTAAATCTGTTGCACATCTTTATCGTCAGAATTTCTTTATTCTGTCATCACCGTTCCTAGAATCTAAGTGAAGAGAACCTACCTTCTCCAAATAGTTAACAAATTAAGAAGACTCCTGCTGACCAAGCCAAAAGCCTCTCTAATCCAACATTTAGTACTACACTTCTGACTTGACAAAGCCAGGAAATTAATTCTCTTTCATTATTTCTCCCTAGCAACAAGTATGTAAGTTACGTTGTCTTTGATTCCAAGGAATTAGTCTATAATCTTCATGACTAGCAATAATTGATAGCTTTATAATTCATTAATTGGCCTAGTCCCATTTTAAAATCATATAATTGATAGCTCACAAAATTTCTGAAGGAGGTGAATTCTGTAATATAGCTTTGTGTTGTATAAAAAAGTATTTTTACTGAATGTATATTACTTTTGAATGTCCGGACACAGTTTCAGGGAGCAGGCCCACATTTTAATATTATGATGGGGAAAAAACTACATTTCCCTGGATTTTAAATATTTTTATCATGTCCCTCTTTTGTTCACCTTTCTAAGCTAAACATGTTCAAATGTTCTAGTCTTTCTTCAGAGCACATCTATTCTAGTCTCCCAGACTGTTTTATAAATTAAATTATGAACCAGCATCTCCTCTTGACCAATTCTTTCATTCCATTGCATAGCTTCTGTAGACCTCAGGATATCAAAACTCTTAGGAACTGTCTATTGTTTCTATTTTTTTTAAAAAAATATTTGTGTGTTTGTTTGTTTTGTCCCTTTGAGTCAGTGTTGACTCTTGGCAGTGTTGACTCTGCAGTCAAAACTGCAGGGACTAGTCCACACAGTTTTCTTGGAAAGTTTTCAGAAGTGATTTGCCATTGCTTCCTTCTTCCTAGGGTGAAAGAGAGTGACTGGCCTAAAATCACCCACCTGGTTTTGTGCCTAAGGCAGGACTAGAACTCACAGTCTCCCATTTTCTAGCCTGGTGCCTTTAACCACTAGGCCAAACTAGCTTTCACAGACATAAGAAAAAGGGAAGAGTGTTGTCATGTCACAAGGGTCACAGCAATATCCCGAAGAGGGATCAAGGTCTGATGAACTCCAGATCACTGCATTTTAGGGAGAGCTTACAACACTCCATTTTGTACCTTCCCAACCTGAGTTTACATCCGTACTACTGTCTGAGGACACAAAGAGTGAAACCTTCACAACCTTTGCATTTGCAGTCCTTCAGTTATGCAGAAGTTTGAGATTTCAGAATTGTCCAGCAGTAGGACAGTTATTAAGATCATCAGGCCATTAATTACATCCCTAAAATTGCTGAAATAACAGCTTTTTTAACATATAGTTGTAATACTGCTCTATATCACACTTTTACAGGGTGCTGACAATTCCTGTCTCATCAGAACTCAATCCTTCTTATGATTCCTTGGGTATCTTAGCCAGGCTAGGTTAAATGCAACTTTACAAAATAAGATATGAACTAAGGATTCCTGTTTGCATTATGAATCTGTTAAATAATTGAAGTCTTCCTCATATACTGGGTGAAAGCTGGCTGGGTAACCTTGGGCCAGTCACTCTCTCTCAGCCCAGCTCATCTCACAGGGTTGCTGTTGTGGGGAAAATAGGAGGAGGAAGGAGTATTAGATATGTTCCCTGCCTCGGTTATTTATAAAAATAATAAAGGTGGGATAGAAAATAAATAAAGAAAAATAAATAAATTAAAAGGGGAGTAACATCACTTGACAATGCTGGCCCTTCACTATCCACATATTTTGACAGAACTACATTTCCTGTGGCTGCCTTCTCATGCTTCTCTATAATAACTAAATTTTCCTCCTTATACTCAACTGTTGTTCAGTAGCAGTAGTTTCTTACAGCCTCCTCTCCCAAAATTGTGTCTTTGGGCTATCAAAATGTCAGCCTTCTATTTAGTCCTAATAGTACAAAATAATTACAAAATAATCACATTTTCCTGGAAGTATAGAAACTTTTAAAATAGTTCTTAATAGTAATTAAAATTGTATATCTTGTATTGATTAATACCACCAACCATCATGAGATTCTGCTTTGTGACAATCGTGTGATCTATTGGAGGCTATAGCAATAAGCATATGTACTTGGGAGGAAGTTCTATTGAAATCAATGGTATTTACTAGTAGATAAATGTGATTAGGATTGAGCTATAAAATAAAGAAGCCAGCAAATTGAGTGTCACATGAATCATTTGGCTAATTTAGAGCAGCGCTCTGTAACCTTTTAGTGCTTCCACGATTTAAGACAGCTCAGAAGGCAATCATTAAATTACTGGACCTTATCTAATTTTATTTCCAGAAAGACATAGAGATCTCAACTTTTACTTTATATCAATGTTGGACATTTAGAAAAGTGTTATTGTTTTATCTGTGGCTACCACCAAAATTTGGATGGAAGAAAAGAAATACAGTACGTTTTAAGAATGTTAAGATTGTGCTTAATCTTAATTTTAAGAATGTACCCTAATCTTTCCTCTTATTCCATATAAGAATATGGAATTCTGTAAAACTATCAGAAAAAGCAAAACAAACAAACAAATATGTGTGCACTATTGGAAGACCTGAAGGCCCAGGATGGGGACAGATCATCCAGGATGACATTGGGAAAGGAGTATGGCAGGGTTGTATAATCTCACCATACCTATTCAATTTGTATGCAGAACACATCATGCAACATGCTGGGCTTGAGGAATGCAAGGCTGGAGTTAAAATCGCTGGAAGAAACATGAACAATCTCAGATATGCAGATGATGCCACTTTGATGGCTGAAAGCGAAGAGGAACTGAGGAGCCTTATGATGAAGGTGAAAGAAGAAAGTGCAAAAGCTGGCTTGCAGCTAAACCTCAAAAAAACCAAGATTATGGCAACCAGCTTGATTGATAACTGGCAAATAGACGGAGAAAATGTAGAAGCAGTGAAAGACTTTTTATTTCTAGGTGCGAAGATTACTGCAGATGCTGACTGCAGTCAGGAAATCAGAAGACGCTGAATCCTTGGGAGAAGAGCAATGACAAATCTTGATAAAATAGTTAAGAGCGGAGACATCACACTGACAACAAAGGTCCGCATAGTTAAAGCAATGGTGTTCCCCGTAGTAACATATGGCTGCGAGAGCTGGACCGTAAGGAAGGCTGAGAGAAGGAAGATCGATGCTTTTGAACTGTGGTGTTGGAGGAAAATTCTGAGAGTGCCTTGGACTGCAAGAAGATCAAACCAGTCTATCCTCCAGGAAATAAAGCCAGTCTGCTCACTTGAGGGAATGATATTAAAGGCAAAACTGAAATACTTTGGCCACATAATGAGAAGACAGGACACCCTGGAGAAGATGCTGATGCTAGGGAGAGTGGAAGGCAAAAGGAAGAGGGGTCGACCAAGGGCAAGATGGATGGATGATATTCTAGAGGTGATGGATTCATCCCTGGGGGATCTGGGGGTGTTGATGACTGACAGGAAGCTCTGGCATGGGCTGGTCCATGAAGTCATGAAGAGTCGGAAGTGGCTGAATGAATAACAACAAGACTCAACACTGACTTAATGGCAGAGAATCAGCCTTTTGGAGAAGAAAAAAATTCCTCTTATTCCATAGCATAAGACAATGCTACAAATGAGCATAGTGATGTGTAAGAGGCTTTACATACTCAGCCAAATGAATGGATTAGAAGTATATCCATCTCAGGTGATATTGGAAGATCCTCTGGAAGGAATAGAAATATTAATGGAAAAACTAACGGATTTGGGGGTGTTATCTGGTTTCAAAATGAATAAAGAAAATATGAAGTTGTTAACAGAGGATATGAAAATGGAAAAACAGTTGGAATTGATGGGGAAAAAAACCTGGTTTTAAGATTAAGAAAAGAGTGAAATACTTGGGTATCACTATGACTAACATGAATTGTCTGTTATTTATTTATTTATTTATATTTTATTTTTATCTCACCTTTATTAATTTTTTAAATAAATAACTCAAGGCAGCAAACATACCTAATACTCCTTCCTCCTCTTATTTTCCCCACAACAGCAACCCTGTGATGTGAGTTGGGCTGAGAAAGAATGACTGGCCCAAGGTCACCCAGCCGGTTTTCATGCCTAAGGTGGGACTAGAACTCACAGTCTCCTGGTTTCTAGCCTGTTGCCTTAACCACTAGACCAAACTGGTCTAATTAAAACATGGAATGAAATCAAGGAGGACAGGTTTGTTTATTTATTTCTCACTTTTATATGGCCACCCACGGCAACTCTGGGTGCTATACAACAATGAGATAAAAATAGTGAGTTAATAAAAAACAATCATCATTTTTAAAAAATGAAATGATTATTAAAAAGAATATTATCAAAAAAAATTAAAATACACCAACCCCGTGGAAAGAGCTAGAATGTCAGTCATAGCGGAGCCACCTAAGAAAGTTAAGATGGGAGAAATTATAATTGCCATTCTTGGGGAGAATTCCTGTGATAAAAATGAATGTTTTGCCAAGAAAGATGTTTTTGTTTCAAACAATACCTATTATGACAACTGATATACCATTTAAACAATGGCTGAAAGATATACCTAAGTTTGTATGGCAAGGGATAAAGTCAAGAGTTAAATATAAAATATTGCAAGATGCAAAGGAAGTTAGGAGGATTGGGACTGCCTGATTTGAAACTGTATTTTGCAGCCTGCTGCTTAGTCTGGATGAAAGAGTGGGTTTTGCTGAGAATTAAGGGTATTTTAGAAGGTCATGATCTGAGATTCAGATGGTATGGTTTTCTATGGTATGATAAAGTTAAGGTTAATGTAGATTTTAGAATCATTATATTAGAAGTGCCACATTGAGAATATGGAACAGATATGAACCCGGACTGTGCCCAAAAATGCTTTTATGAGTCTTGGCACCAGAAACATTTTACAGGAAAGAAACAGTAGGTAAAGAAAAACAGTTTACTTATTGAGAGTTGTTAGAACAGGAACATGGAGAATATAAAATGAAATCAAGAGGGCAACCAGCTGCAGAGGGATTTAGTTTTCAATTGTTTTCATATGCAGTTAAGAGAAAGATTTAAGGCAGATAATAGGACATTTGGAATTCAGCTGCAGAAGACAGAATTTGAAGTTGAGCTATGTACAAATGATGAACATGTAATTGCTATAATGTATAAACTTTTATTGAAATTTGAAACAGAAGAACAACTGTGCTGATGATGATACCTAGTGATATTACCTAGTTGGGTAATGAAACATCTGCAAGCAAACATCCAAGCTCAGAGAGCACCAAGGACTCCATAGAGGAACATGCATGCCATATCCTGTACTTAGACCATGACCCATGCCCTTTGATGCTGTGACTTTATACTAGTCCTAGTCCTGGCAGAAGTGGGGATTGGTCAAGTAGATTGCTGTCAGCCCTTTGAGGTAGTCCAGGCAAGAAGCACCAATCATGAATATTAATATTACCTTTATTGTAAGGTTATAGTAACAGAATCTTGCAAGTGTGAAAGTACCTCTCCCCTCCCTTACTTTTACTCTCCTGAAAACTAGGTAGGGTCCCTTCTGATATGCTTTTTCCACCTGCACCCATCTTTTGGGCTCAGACTTTGTTTATCAGACGATCGTCTAGGTACGGCTCTTCCTCCCATCTCCCAAGGTCATTCCCACATACCATTACAATTTTATCAGCAAGGATGTGCAAAAATATTTTATATTTTAGAGTTTTTATTATATTTGTATATTTATATTTTTATAATGTATCTTTTAAATTGATATTTAATTGTTACTGTTTTAATTTGTTTGTAAACTGCCCAGAGTCATTTTCAAGATGGGTTGTGGAAACATACGATAACTAACTAACTAACTAAATAAATAAATAAATAAATAGGACTTAGTGGTCCAAGCATGAACATGTCTATGCAGTGCTCCTGATGATTGATTTAGTTGTGTCTACACATGGACATTCCTGCATATAAATATATATATATTTCTGCTTGACAAAAGATTAAACATTAGAATATATTACTCTAACCTGCTCATTTTATAGTTGTTCCTCATCCTGAATTCCTCTAATACAGTGTTGCTAGATGCAAGGGTCAGAGTTAGGATAAAGAGAATATCTTGGTTCTTTCCAGGTCTCTCACCCAAAGAGCAATGTGGATGCTGTTTGTGTGTACTGCTGTACCTATCTTCTGGTTTATATCCAGAGAGGACTCAAATCTCTCCCTTCAAGAATGCAGCCAGGCTATAGCAGCATCTATCTTGCCTGTAATATGGAAACTCATGGGAAGGGGCTGCTGTGGCATTGAGGAATCTTTGGTAGTTTAGATATGACAGCATTGGTTCCCTCTTAGTCTGCAATAAATCTCTGATACAGTTTGGCAATATTTTCACAGATCCTAACCGAAAATTGCCAAACAATTTGTGCAAAATAAGGCTTTTATGAATGATGCCCACCTAGATGAATTTGTACAGAAATGAAAGCTGAGAAAGAGTGATTGGCCCAAGGTCACCCAGTTGACTTTGGGCCTAAGACAGGACTAAGACACACAGTCTCCCGGTTTCTAGCCTGGTGCCTTAACCACCACACCAAACTGGATTTCACTCACATACCCCTTTTAGAGCACATATACATACCTTGCAATAGCAGCAATGGCATTTGCTTTTTGAGGTATTTCATATCACTTCTGGAGCCTCCTGGAACAGGGTTCAGCACATCTGCTGCCTCTTCTGATACATTCAGTGAGCAGTTGGAACCACCAGTCCCAGAAGTGACTCAAACTCCTTCATCGAAGCAAACTGTGTCCTTGCTGTGCCTTGACAAGACAAACACCCTTGTTTCCATGATACAAGTGAGTCTGCAGTAAAGCAAGTGCCTCCTGCACAACTGGTATGAGAATATTAGTAAACAAAACATAGAAAATGTCCATAAAAAGCATTTGGTCACAGGCCAATAAAACAGAAAGGATTCTGGGAAGAAGAAGCTAACTGCTAATGTGACAGAAAGCAATAAATATTTTTTATCTGGCATCTAGCAACACCATATTAGAGGAATTCAGGATGAGGAACAACTATAAAATGAGCAGGTTAGAGTAATAAATTCTAATGTTTGATTCATATATGGGAGGACCTTGGCAATGTGACAGAAAAATTGTTCATGAAGATACTGCCCAGATTTTGGGAGTATGATTTCACCTATGTAAATCTATCTCAGGAAAACACACATTGATTAAGATGTTTGACACAATCATATGTTATGCTTTCAAAGAGAATATGGTGTTGTCACATTATCTGTTCATAAATCTCTGTCAAATATGAGATGGGAATCACTAAATAAATATTAAGATGAGAATAAAAGGGAACTCATGCTGAAGCCACTTTAGCAATTCAGAATGGACAGATCAATCAGTTTCTTCTTAGGTATGGGGCAAGACCAGCTCATGAAATAATTTACAAGTCTTTATGTAAAAGCATGTTGCTTGACTGTGTGAATCCTATGCCATGCCACACCAACTTTATAATCTTTGGGTATGCTTTTGCCTGTGTTAGCCTATCTCATAATTGTGCATTAGTTAAACAAGAACAAGACACTTTGTACATCAAGAATGATTTAAAGATAAATGTTTTGCTATTAAGATCTGAAGACCTTAAACAAGAAAAGTTTGAAGTTATGCTTCAAAAATTCCTGCCATGTTGTTAAACTATTAAGCTGATGGCTTAACTAAAACACAGGCATATAAGGGGATTCTTTGAAAAGCAAGCCATAACTCACAAGTCAAAGCACAGCTACCTTGAAAAGGCCCAATAAATAATACAAATAAAAATTAAAATAGCAAAATCAGCAAGAGCTATTTTCTTACCCTCTAGGGCCCTTTCTGGTCCATGTTTATAAGGTCTTAGGCAGTTCCCCAGGTAGGCTGGAGCCTGTCTCACAAACTAAATTGAGAAATCTGCATCCACATAATAAGAGTGAACTTGCATGACCAAATGCTTTCTGGGGGTGGGGTGGGTGAACCTCTTTCAGTGTGCAGCTGGATGCAAAAAAGAAAACTGAGTTTGGGTCTTTCCCTCTAACATCTCTATATGTCCAGAGTTCTTGTTGTGACTACATATTACCTGGCACTGGATTTAATATTTAAGTGCCCACTTGCACATTGTTCCTGAACAATGTTGAGCAACTGGGACACGGCTAGGCTGGACTGGAGATCCTAGGCAAGACTGAAGGTCAAAAACATGATGAAGCTGTATTGGAGACTCTGGACAAGGCTAGGAGCTGGAAGTGTGACAAGGCTGAACTGGAGATTCTGCGGTAGGCTGAGGACTTGGAGCACAACGAAACTGGTCTGAAGATTCTGCACGTGACTGGAAGCTCAAAGCAAGGCTGGAAGTGTGCCTGGAACACACAGAATGGCGACAAAGCGGTCTGAAGCTGGACACGAGGCTAAGGTTGCAGGATTCGGCAGGGAGAAGTTCCTCTGTGGCAGCAGTTGCAGGATCCAAGTCCTCTCCGATAAGAAACACTGGCTACAGGCAAGGTTTCCCCTCCGGCTACAGACAAGGTTTCCAATACGGGTAAGGACTCTTCTGCTGGAACTGCGAGCTTGAAGGATCTGTTGTCTCTGGCCGCTTGCTCCTCATGAGTCTGCCTTTTATGTGCACCTATTCCCTTCTGCAGCCAATCAGGCTGCTTTCTCCTCTGCATGCTTTTCGGCACGTCTTTCGAGCATGCTGATTGGAGGATTCAAATCCTGCTCCAACCAGCATCCGTGATTTCTCCCATGCTGCTGAGTCATTTCTGGGTTTTGCTTTCCCAGTTTCTGCCTGGTAAGTTTCTGTTTTCCCCTCTGGCTCAGAAAGAGTTCCGTTTTCTGAGTCAGAGGTGGGCTGGAATCTCACGATTTCTTATATTCTCTAATGCATCAAAGATGTGTGAAGGCTTTTTCCTTCTTCTGATTCAGTCAAATACTGGGGATGTATTTATGAGGATCCTGCAGTAGATGGTGATTGCTGAATGAATAAATGGTCACTGAATGCCTATTGGAGTGTTTTTATACAAGAATACTTAGCTATTTGGAAGGGAGTTTTATATATAATAAAAAAAAACATGTTGTTGTTAGTTGCTGTTGAGTCATTTACGACTCATGGAGACCCTATGTACAACAGAACGAAATGCTGTTAGATCTTGTGCCACATGCCTGACTGTTCCAATGTTTGCATCCATTGTTGCTGTAACTGATTCAATCCATCTCACTGAAGGTCTTCCTCTTTTCCTCTGGCCCTTGACTTTACCAAACATGATGTCCTTTTCAAGCAAAAAGAAACATAATAAAGAAACATGCGTATTGCCAAACTATTTCTGATATGTTTTATGCTTTCTCAGTTAACATTATTGCTGATCTTACTGTGGAAGTATTGTATTCATGCAATGGCTAGGGGATTGCATTAAATAATTATTTTCAACCCTTACATTCTAGGATGCCAAAGGTGGCTTGGAGAAAGTCATACATTTGAGACCTCTGTTCAAGTTTTTGTATGGGCCTATTACTTCCAGGGCTAGTGAAAGGATTAATCACATCATGAAACAAGCAAACAAATAATATATTGTCTCAGTAAGTCATTACTTACCAAACCATCCTATGCATATTGGAGTAAGTCTAAATTCCTTTCTGTTCAGGGTGACCTCACTTCCAGGCAAATGTGAAGAGTTAGCCTGAGAAGCTAGACTAGAGACAGCAACATGTAGGGCTAAGATAGATAGATGAGAGAGAGAGAGAGAGAGAGAGAGATGTTATATCCTTATATCCCTTTATTGCCCAGCTGCTGCTGAGTTTATAGGAGCAATACTAAACTCTGAGCAACTCATTGTGCACGAGATGGGCAGCAGAGAAATTAAATAAATACATACATACATAATTGATTCATGAACTGCAGACATACAGTGAAAGAGAATGCAGATTTGATCTATTTACAGGAAGAAATTCTGTATCTGTATCTGTGACAAGGCATGCATGCACACATACTGTAATTCCTGTAAGGGGGAATTACATAGATGCAGAGACCTTCTGAGATGTTCAAACATAAAAGAGTTTGGATATCAGGTTCAATAGTAATGGGGCTGACCAGTAACTGTCCTGACATAATTTCCAGTACATGGAAAGGATCACCTAAATCCTGCTCTAGACACCAAGATCCTGCTGATTTCTTTGAATTTTTAACAGTTCTTTTTCCATGAGAAATATTGATCTGTATGTTTTAAGAGTCTATTTCCTTCTATGCAAAACAGTTGCAGTTCTGAATTTTCTATTTCTTAATCTTTTAAATAAACTCCAAAGCTGTCCCATACTGCAACAGGAGATAATCTGCTAGACTCACAGTTTTATAAAATAACTGTATATTACTGTATAACTAAATATATATATATATATATATATATATATATATATATATATATATAAAACCATATATATAACATCATATATGAAATATATAACTACTTATATAAAAATAAATAATCAGCTCATATCTAAATGTCTGCTTTACATGGGGCTGTCTTTGAAAAGAGTATTGAAGTCATACCAGATCAAAATGCATGAGCCATTCTCTTGGGGTGTATATATTTTATGGACTCAGTATATAACACTGGGCTTGAAACAGACCTGTTGGTTTTCAAGCCCAGTTCAAAGTGCTGGTTCTTACTTAACAAACCCTAAATGGCAGAAGAGTAGCTTATCTGAAAGATCTGAATAATACTACTGGGAATTTGTGGTCACCTCCTGAGGTCCATCTGCATGTTTCGTCAACTAGTCCAATGAAATTGGTAGACAGTTAAGACAGGCATTTCTATGTTCCACTGCTGCAGTTGCAGAAGTCCTGTTCCCCCCACCCCTCAAGAGAAGTTAGCTTGGCTCTCTTTTCTAGACAGTTGGGAAAATGTAATGGTACATATCTTAGGGGAGTCTCTTATTTTATATGCATCACTTATTTTTCATTCATTCATTCATTCATTCATTCATTTATTTATTTATATTTCAAATTTCTGCACTGCCCATCTCCCCCCCAAAGGGGGACTCTTTAAACAAAATTATGCCTTTTGAAAGGATTATCTTTTAAGTATGCATCCCCTTTTGCTGTGAAGATTTTACCCTATGCATTGTATACTCCATAATACCCAGAAATTATTGCATAGAATGCATTCTGTAGTAGAGCAACTCCACTTTAGACATACCACTAGTTACTTTAGACATACCAGTGCCAGTAGTGATGGCTGGCAGGATATTTGGTATCTTGCCCTTAAATAATGAACATCCCATATTATAAGCACAACTTTCCTAGAGGACTGATAAAATGGGACATGAGTTGAAAACCCATGCCAACAGGACCTTTGCTTCAATATTTCTTTGGCTCTCTACCTTCTGTATTTTACATGAACAAGTCCATTATAATACTTAAATGCCTTTTTATAAAAATCTACCAGCTATACAGAAAAACTGAAAAAGGTCAGGTCTGCAAATTGTTGGAAAACAGGAAATATGTCAGTTTTTCCTGAATTATCATCAGTGTCCAATCACTATCAATAAGTGACATTCTGGTCACCTCCCTCTTGATTAAAAAAAAAAAAAAAAGGCAAAGCCCACTTGTGCTATTTGTTGAGGAGTGTCACAATGTGACATAAAACACTGACCATATAATGCATCATCAGCATTCATGCTATGGTCATGTCACCCAAGTGGATAGGAATCATTGGACTGTGGTAAATGTATGTGTGCCAGTGACATTTGAGAAGTATTAGATGGGTAGGGGGCAAGTGGAAACACTAAAAAAGAAAGAAGAAAAGAAGAAAAAGGCCCACAAAGTCGAAGATAACTGCTTTCACCTCTAAATGGAAATTACTTAGAGATCTGCAGTGCAACATTCATTCTGACAGCCCGATTCTGTAGCAGAAAGAACTTGTTGAAGGTATTGTTCACAGTGTTTTTCCTTACAAGTGGCTAAATATGGTTGATTTTCTCCTGACAAGATCAATCAGTGTTCATCCTGCAAAATAAGCCCATACTGGATAATATTTTTCCATGAAAGCAGGTGAAAATTAATTGAAAACTGGGTTTTTGTCTGCCTGCACATATGAAATAATGAAACCAGTGCTAAAAATGAATGTGTACCCTCTTCATTGAACTAAGAGCTACATTATTTAATATATGAAAACAATATTTCATGAAACAAAGATATATGCTACCTGCATGCGTTATAAATTTCCCTTAATGACTGCAATATATCAAAAAGCTGATGCCTGCATTTTAGAAACAAATTTGAATTTGATGCCAGTGTTCTTCTCCAGTTCAAAATTTCATCTTGCCTTGAGTCCTTTTCATTTAGTTGTCCCTCATTACTGAGTACAAAAATGGATGGTCCTCCCCTCCCACCACATTAAGATACTGCTCAGTCATTTCAATATTATCTATCTACCTATCTACCTATCTATCATTTTTATTTGCTTCCTCCTACAGGACTACAATACAGATCACCTAGGTGATGAGCTATTTAGATAGTTAAAGAAATCTAAGGACAATAAAAAATAATTAAATCACAGATAAAAACAAACAAAAACCCTTAAAACAAAAAGACAGTAGAACAAAGAATGGAATAATTCCAGCCATAGTTATGTAATGAACACATAATACAGCCTTGAAACATCCCCACAGGGCTAAAGCTACTCTTGCCCATTGTGAAAAGCCAAGATGAAAATATTGCTATAAATATAGTAAATATAATCCTATTGATCCTGAGATTGCATAGTGAAGGTCCTTGGAATTTTGCTTCTTGTTTCCCCACCTTCCTCTGCAGCTGATGCTTCTTGAAGGTGAGAAACACTAACAGTGGCAAGCTAACAAAGGGACATGGTGGGAACTGAGCAGAGGGTGGAGTGGGAGTATCCACCTTTGATACTCCCCAGACTGGGGAGAAAAATCAGACCAGCTGCTTGCAGTGGGGAAGAAGCTAGTTACAAAAATAACAGCAGAAGAACTGGTGGCTACTGTACCTCATTTCCAAACTCAGTATTTCCTAAGCTGATGAGTAGTGTGTTTCTGGGGATTTCCAAGCCCAATTGAGAGGTTTATTATTTATTTATATATTAAATATGTCTATATTGTCTTTCGACATAGAATATGTTGCTATTTGGTTTTTTTTTTCTCTCCTACTTCATTTATGAATGAATATGGGCAAAATCACCAAATACCAAAACTGAGGTATGAATTCACAGAAGACATATTCAGTAATGGAAGGCAGGGTGTTCTTGGATTATTTTTCTATATCGAATAGCAGTGCCAATCACCTGGACTAAAGAGCATTTATTTCCACTGGAAACAATGATAGGTAAAACTTATTCTAACGTAAATTAATAGCAAGGGAAATTTGATCCAACATTGTGATGATCGAAGAGCAGATGAAGGAGACATGGCATTGTAGTTTTGTGCTTCAGAATGATGCAGGTATTTCCACATAAGGCTTATTTATAGTCATTGCTACCGCATATGCATGAGGTAATGATTAGCCTGGAGGTAGATCAATAGTTTCTTTTGGGCCAGGATGACAGTATTGGATCCGAGCTCAATTGGGTCAGATATTCAGGGGCAGCACATCTGTATTTGTAAACATCAGTCTAGCATCAGCAGTTCTGAACAGCATTTCATAGGGAGAGTGTTTCCATCTTCTAGATTTAACAATGCAGTCATCTAAAATAAATGGATAAATGCACATGATCTGTCACCAACCAATATTAGCTGTGTGTGCAGCAGCAAGCCACTTGCCTCTATGCATTTTTTTCCTCTTCCTCAGCTAGACAACTCAAAGCTGCAAAGACAAGCAGGTGCATTCATGCAGTTATCCAATGCTCTCTGGAGAACTGTGAGTCCATTAAGCAACGAGTGGTTTGCACTCATCCATGTATGTGTCTCTTGTTTTCCCACCTCTGGCAGAGAAAACAGTGGCCACAGATTTGATTGCTGAATAATCAAGATATGGTTTTATGACATGGAGTGAGAGCAATGCCTTCCATTTTATTATTAATCAGGCGGAGGAGCATGAAGGCTAGATAGAAGAACATAATATTGAATGGACTGAAGCCACTGTGTGACATATGACATTTCTATGAATAAAAAGCAGTATTTTGCCTCCTCTTTCTTGTAGCTGAGATGGCATAAATCAGCCATCCAACAGTGAAATCCATAAAATGTTCTTCAAATGTCAAAAGTCATCCTTGTCCACAAATTAGTCCAGGTATTCAGTGAAACACTGTTGAGTTATTTGTGGTTAACATAGCTGACTGTCCATACTGCTGGCTGCTGTTGTAACTTGTATTTCTTCCTGAGCTATGCCTGCAATGGAAATGCATAGGGCTTCTATGCTGATTCTCATTCTTCTTATTCAGGCGGATTAATATAACCACAGATACTACTGTTATAAATTATGATTATTTAAATAGAGAGTGGTGATAAGGGAGTTTGGCCAAGACTGGGGGCAGTCAAGTTCACACTCTGCCAAGAAAGCTCATTGGATAACTGGGCCAGTGACATAGCCTGGTATCTATACTTCTCTTCAGGTGAGGAAAGGGACCAGAAGAAAGCACCCAAGCATAATATCCTCTGCTGTCAAACCCTAGCAAGGATGTCAAGACAGAAACTGCCCCTTCCCACTTTAGACCCAGCAGATTCTGATCCAGCCTGGAGCCTCTTCCATCCAGCCCCTGAAAATACTTGTACCTGAAAGTACAGTATCAAAAAACAGAGAAGTGTATAAGTGATGGACACAGCTAAAACTGATGGAGCTCTGTAATGATTGCCTAAACCCAAATACTCAGTCTCACAAGCTCGGGCTTAAAGATAACTGATTTATTAAAGGAATAGTATGCAAATACAGAGAAAGCTGAGAATGAGCAAAAGCGCGCCAAATACAAACTTAAAAGCCTTGCTTGTGAGCAGGTCCCGCCCCGTCGCCCGTCAGGACGCTCCCCCTCCCAGGTGGTGGAAGCCGTTAGACGCGCCTGGGAAAGTAACCTTGAACAGGAGCGCAAACCCAAACATGCATTCCAAGCCCTCAAAACAAGAGAGGGCGAAAGAATGGAAAAACCCCGGGTGAAAGAACACGGAACAGAGAATGACATGTGAAACGTTACAATGTTAACCATACATTAGAATGAGAACATGACATATTGCCCCCCCAAAAGAAATTAGGGAGCCGGTTTGTCAGGATAGGCAGAGTGAAATTGGGCTACGAGACGAGGAGAATGCACGTCTGGAGCAGCAACCCATTCAGGATGAGGGAAATGTTTCCAGCGGATGAGGTATTGCAGAGTGGAGCGCTGGCGTCTGGAATCAAGGATAGATGCCACCTCGAAGTGTTGCTGGTTGTCAATCATGAGGGGAGGTGGAGGAATGGGTTGCGGATGCCAACGGTCCGACGACAGGCAGGGTTTGAGTAAACTACAATGGAAAACAGGATGCAAACGTTTAAGGTTGTGAGGTAAATCAAGTTTAAACGTAACAGGGTTGAGTTGAGCAACAATTGGAAAAGGACCGACAAATTTAGGACCAAGTTTTTTAGAGGGTTGTGGGGACTTGATAAACTTAGTTGACAAGTAGACTTTATCTCCGACCGCAAAAGATGGTTCCGGGGAACGCTTTGCATCCGCATGGCGTTTATAGGTAGCTTGGGCATGGTGGAGAGCGAGTAGAATATTAGACCATGAGTCTTTGAGAGAGTCCGCCCAGTCAGCGAGGGTGGCTGGGAGCGGTTGAGGATGAGGAAGTTCAGGAATCGGAACGAATTCACGTCCAAAAACTGTTTTAAAGGGAACTTGACCAGTGGTTTGATGAATGGAATTGTTGTAAGCGACCTCAGCAAATGGGAGTAAATCGACCCAGTTGTCTTGCTGGTAGTTAACAAACGCTCTGAGGTATTGTTCCAATGTGGAATTAACCGCCTCTGTAGATCCGTCCGTTTCCGGATGCCAGGCGGTAGAAAGCGATTGTTTTGTACCCAAAAGTTTCAAAAATGCCCGCCAAAATTGTGACGTAAATTGTGTGCCTCTGTCACTCACCAAACGGGCGGGGATACCGTGGAGGCGGTACACGTGGATGAGGAAGAGGCGTGCCAGCTGTTGTGCGGTGGGGATAGAAGCGCATGGGATAAAGTGGGCTTGTTTGGAGAAAAAGTCTTTGACGACCCAAATGACAGTTTTGCGTTGACTAGGGGGTAGATCAACGATAAAATCCATGGAGATATCCTGCCAAGGGACAGATGGAGTGGCCACAGGTTGAAGGAGACCCTGGGGCTTGCCCGGTTTGCGCTTTATCGCCGCACATACAGGGCACGCAGTGACATATTCCTTCAAGTCTTTGAGTAAAGTTGGCCACCAGAATTGGCGGCGAACGAGGTGCAAAGTTTTCACGTAGCCGAAATGCCCAGCTAGCTTGTCATCGTGGCAGCGCTGGAGTATGGTTTTTCGCATTGATTCGGGTACATAGAGACGATCGTTGCGCCAGGCAAGATCATCGGTGAAAGTTAAAATGTGTCTATTGGCTTGCAACCAAGTATCTGTTTTAAGGTGGGAGAGCAACTGTTGTTGCAAATCGGAGGGAATTGACAAGGGAGGCGGGCGGCTGGAAGGCGGAGCGGCTGGAGGCGGAGTTGATTGCGCTCGGGTCTGGCTGCGAGTCACCGCTGCCAAACCTAATTGTTTGTCGGTCCAGACGGTGCCTTGGACCGTTGGCCCTGGGCCAGCATCTTGGGGTCTGCGCGAGAGTGCATCAGCTAAGAAATTTTTCCTGCCTGGTATAAATTTAAGGGTGAAGTCAAAGCGGTTGAAAAACTCAGCCCAGCGCAGCTGTTTGGGACTGAGTTTTCGACTGGTGCTTAAAGCTTCTAGATTTTTATGGTCAGTCCAGACTTCAAAAGGGTTTGAAGTGCCTTCCAATAGGTGTCGCCACGTCTCTAACGCTGTTTTTACAGCAAAAGCCTCCTTTTCCCAAACATGCCATCTTCTCTCTGTTTCCGTGAATTTGCGAGAGAGGTAGGCACAGGGTTTTAAAGCGCCAGATTGGTCAGCTTGTAATAGAATTGCTCCTATGGAAAAATCAGAAGCATCGACTTGTACCACGAAGGGTTTAGAGGGGTTTGGATGCTGTAAAATCGGTTCTGTGGTAAAGATTTGTTTCAGCGCTTCAAACGCTTGCTGACAGGCGGGAGTCCATTTAAGGAGCGCGCCTGGGTTCTTTGAACGTCGCGTATCCCCCTGTCCTTTAGTTTTTAACAGTTCAGTAAGGGGGAGGGCGATTTCCGCAAAATTTTGGGCGAATGTTCGATAGAAATTAGAGAATCCAAGGAAACTCTGTAATTGTCTCCTGGTACGGGGAGGTTCCCATGCCACGATGGCTTCTACTTTTGCAGGGTCCATTTCAATGCCCTGAGCTGAAATCCGGTACCCTAGGTAATCAATTTGCGACTGATGAAAGGCACATTTTGACAGTTTTGCATACAGCTGTGCTTTTTGCAATTTAGCTAGTACCTGACGCACCAGGTGGATATGTTCTGACATGGTTTCAGTATAAATCAATACATCATCCAAATATACCAGTACCCCTTTAAATAGGTGGTCATGCAAGACCTCATTGATTAGTTGCATAAAAACCCCAGGTGCCCCAGATAACCCGAATGGTAAGACTTTATATTGGAAAGCCCCAAGAGGACAGTTGAACGCTGTCTTCCACTCATCCCCTTCCCTTATGCGAATGCGAAAGTAGGCTTCTCTCAAATCCAGTTTTGAAAAGATTTTGCCTCTGGCCAGATGTGATAACATATCTTTGATCAGGGGCAAAGGATATTTATTTAATATTGAGACCGCATTGAGCCCGCGGAAATCGGTACAAAGCCTTAATGACCCATCCTTTTTTGGCCTGAATAGGACAGGCGCTCCTACCGGGGAATTTGCCGGCTCAATGAAACCTCTAGCTAGATTTTTGTCAATGAACTCCCTTAGCGTGGTAAGCTCTTTGGGAGACATGGGGTATATTTTTGGGTGAGGCAATTTTACATTTGGTAAAAACTCAATGGCACAGTCCGTTTTTCGGTGGGGTGGCAAGCGATCTGCTTCCTTTTCCCCAAATACTTCAGCAAAATCTTGGTACTGATTGGGTAGCCCCTCAAGAGGTTGAAGCGTTTGCACAGTGGTATACGCTACCCCACCACCCTCCATGTCCTCCAGTAGGTCCTTTTCGGGTACTTTGTAAAATCCATCTGCAAACGTCACAGTTCTATGCAGCCAGTTGATAAAAGGGTTTTGCTTCACAAACCAAGGCATCCCCAAGATTACCAGAGGACCCCCCACTGGAGCTACCACAAATGGCAGCTTTTCCTGATGGGAGCCCATCTGCAAGGCGACCAGTCCCGTGGAAAGATTGACTGCCTTCCCTCCCGCCATAGTTCCATCCAATTGGGTGAAAATCATGGGTCTTGGCAAAGGGAACGTGGGCAGTTCCAGAGCCGCTACGACATCAGGGTGCATCAGGGAACGGGAGCAACCCGAGTCTAGCATGGCCCACACTTCCACCGTTTTGGTTTTTGAGCTTAGTTTAACTTTAACAGTCAGTGTGGGGAAGTTTCCACTCACCGAATCATGGTTACGCCCGGTTTCTTCCACCTGCCCTAGGGCGCCCTTCAGGGCAGGTGGTAGGCTTTTCCCGCCGGCTGCTCGAATTGCAACTCTTCCTCCTCTTCACCGAAGGGAAGGTCTGGGGGGTCCAGTTCCGCGAGGGCTGCCTTCAGTTTTCGCGGTGGAGCAGGAGCAGGCGTCTTTACCGTGGGTTTCGTCTGTCGTTCCTCTGGACGGCGTCTTGGGCACGAAGTGGCTCGATGTCCTTCTTTCCCACATCTGAGGCACTGACCCTTGGAGAACCGTTGCTCCCTCTCTTCTTCCCAGGTTTTTGGTTTGGGGCGGCTGGCAAGTCCAGATGTACGCGCCCCTCTAGCGAGACGGGTTTGTCGAAGCTCCTTGGTATGGGCATAGGTTCGTAGGGCATTTTCTGCGCTTCCCGCCAACTGAATCCACCCATATAGCGTTTTGGGATCGTCTCTGCCTAGCGCCCATCGAAGGATTTCGGGTTCTAGCCCCTGCTTGAACAATTCGATGATTGTTGGCTCAGACCAGTCTTCCACTTTTCCTGCTAAAGCTTTAAACTCCAACGCATATTTAGCAACTGAGAGGGACCCTTGGTAGAGTTTGCGCAGGTCATTTTTGGCCGTTTCTTGAGCTAGGGGGTCTTCGAAATGCTCCTTGAGTGCCCACAAAAATTCATCAAAGTCCTCTAACTCAGTTGCCTCAGCTTGGCATAGTTGCACATACCAATCTGCTGCCCTTCCTCTCAGCTTGTTGGCAATGAAATTGACCTTGCCGTGTTCAGACTGAAAGTTCCGACCCCAATCTTCTATATAATGCTTGGCATTCGTAATAAAGAAGGAGAGCGTTGCGGGATCTCCATCAAACTTCACTCCAAATGGTGGGAAGGTTCTTGCCGGCTCAGCTGGCTGTGGCGGTGCCGCGAATGACAGCGTACGCCGAGCCCCCACAGGTGGTCGATCCCTAGGAGGTCTTGCCTCTCGCTCTCCCCTTTGATGGGCTGATCGAGTCTTACTTCTCCCCCGGGTCGACAGGGTGCTGTGCCTGGGGTACTGTGACGGCTCTTCCTCCCAATCCTCCGGGGTGGGCTCTGCCCCTCTGGGCTGATCCTCTCTGGGTAGATCCTTGAGGATCGTCACTATTAAATCCATTTTATCTTCCAATGCCCTCATACGGGCCGGAGTGACCGGCTCCTCCTGGGGTTGGTTGGTTATCACCACCTTCGGTGACAAGGGGACTTCGTGCTCCCAGGCCAATTGGGGAGACCCCCTCCCCGTGGTTCTTTCCATAACAGATCTCTGTTCACTCCTAAGACTCTCCTGTATGGATGTTAGCAGCTCGTCCAATTGGGTATCTCGCAACTCCCGACGTGCTGCTCTTTGCGCTCTCGAGGTTAGCGCTGGCCGGCTTTTGGCCACCTCCCGCTCTTCTTCGCCTCCCTCACTTACGCGAAGTTGAGGTTCTGTCATCGCTGGCGTTCCCTCTTATCCAAGGATTGGATGGGGCCAGCGGAAAATGGAAAAAAAAAATGAATTCTCAGCTTTATGTAATGATTGCCTAAACCCAAATACTCAGTCTCACAAGCTCGGGCTTAAAGATAACTGATTTATTAAAGGAATAGTATGCAAATACAGAGAAAGCTGAGAATGAGCAAAAGCGCGCCAAATACAAACCTAAAAGCCTTGCTTGTGAGCAGGTCCCGCCCCGTCGCCCGTCAGGACGCTCCCCCTCCCAGGTGGTGGAAGCCGTTAGACGCGCCTGGGAAAGTAACCTTGAACAGGAGCGCAAACCCAAACATGCATTCCAAGCCCTCAAAACAAGAGAGGGCGAAAGAATGGAAAAACCCCGGGTGAAAGAACACGGAACAGAGAATGACATGTGAAACGTTACAATGTTAACCATACATTAGAATGAGAACATGACATGGTTCCGGCGAAGGAGGGCGGCACATCGGCATTTTCGTTGGAGTGGTGGGTGTTCCTGCTGACCGAAGCCGAGCTGCGGTGCGAGCGCTCGGAGGCGCAGCGGGACTGGATGAGGAACTTCCTGTGGCTGGAGATGGCGCTGCTCCACAGGATGCAAGCGCGGCAGGAGAGAGCCATCGTTCCTGCCTGTGTCAGCGCCAAGAAGGGTGCGGCCTCGAGGGGCCTGGGCTGCGTGGAGAGCGGCGGCGGTCGGGCGGGATGCAGCGGAGAGGCTGAGGTGAGACAGCCCGCCTTGGGGCCCGAGGAAGAAGGCGACGCATTCATCGCACTGAGGGCGGAGGAGGTGGACCCACCGAGCGAGGCTGGCGATCAGCGAGAAATCCTGGATTTCGGGCGAGATAGGGGTGGGTTTCAGGGCTTTGTTTGCTGGAAGCATGTCCCTCCGGACTGAGTGGAGGGGCGGGGCTCTGTGGTTTGCTTTAGCATTCTCATGCTGTTTAGCCTTTTGCATTTATATGCTGTTTAACCACTGTAACCTGTTCCTTGCGTTTTGTCATGATCGCAATGTTCAATGCTAATATCTGCATCGTGAAAATTTTCATGCCAATGCTTAGATCTTGTGTAGAGATGAATGGGAGCGTTTCACATGTGGATTCTTTGATGCGTGTCTTCCTATGTATAGGTGCTGATGCGTGTCCCACACTGTAAAATCACTTAGCCCGTCTTTATTCTGCCTAGCCGCATGAACTTGCTGCTTAGTTTAGTTTCTTTAAGGGGGGCGATATGTCATGTTCATCGTTCCAATGGTTTGAATACATCGTAACGTTTCACATGTCACTCTCCTGTTCCGTGTCTGTCATTTGCGGGGAGGGGAATTTCAGCCGTGCCAGGCTGTAATCTCCTTGCTGTTCTGCAGGAATGTATGTTTGGGTTATGACATGTCTTCAAGGTTACTTTCCCAGGCCGATGTGTGACGGTTGCCAACACCTGGGAGGGGGTGGTTGCTATGGTGGGGCGAGGGGCGGGATTGGGTTTGAAGCGAGGGTATTTAGTTTGTATTTGGCGCGCTTTTGCTCATTCTCAGCTTTCTCTGTATTTGCATACTATTCCTTTAATAAATCAGTTATCTTTAAGCCCGAGCTTGTGAGACTGAGTATTTGGGTTTAGGCAATCGTTACAGACTGAATCCTATTTTAAATTCCCCTTCTTCCTGATGTAACTTTCTTCCTTCTGAAGGAAGCAGGTACTGCTCATGGCTTCATTTGGGTAGGGTCAGAGGTCACTGGTACTTAGACCTGGGCTTAGTGATGTTGGTCCATTGGCTTTTGGGACTGCCTGTTTATAGAAAACCTTCCTTGATTGACTTGGTGCATCTCTGTTTTCTCTCCGTGTCTGTTCCTTTTGATACTCTCTTTCTGATGAGTCTGCTTATCTGGGTATGAACCTTGTCTCTTTATCATTTCATTTTTAAACAACAGAGTAGAAATGACTGAGTCCTTTTCTCAAAACATATCTTCATTTCATTGTGGTTTTTTTCTTTTCTTTTTCCTTTTCATTACATTTAGAACCATTGTACGTTACCATCTGTGCCCTGGAAGAAGACAGCTAGATAAAAACAGGAAGACAATGAGATACAGGCACACATTATTTAGAGTAAGTTATCTCTTGAACTGCAGAGACTACTAATCTCTTTCCCACTTTGAAGAGTATACTTTCAGAATGAGCTAGGTTGTTATTAGGAACTAACTTTCTAAAAGTAGGAGGAAAGAATTATCTCATTTGCCTTTGCCTTTGCTAAATTTAGTTTTTTCTTAACGGTTGGGCATAATAAAGCAACAGCACAGAGGGAAAGCTTGAATTAATGAAGTGGGAATGATGAATGGGCCATTCATCCAAAACTTCCTTTTGGTTGGGAAAAACAAAGGCCTGAGTGTAAGCTGTTCTCTGGGTAGCTGAATGATAGGTCAAGGCAATGTCATTTCACTACTAAGGATGGGACGAGTCCTTTCCAGGGACAGGAAGAAATGCCATGAGTCAGCTTTGTGTGTCCAGATGCTACTATTACTCATATTTGGGACACAGCATCACAATATATTGAACACGGCTCCATTCACAGTCTTCCAGCTACCACATGACTTTGTCAAATGGAAACAGTTCACTTTTTCTTTCAATCCTTTTCTTAGCTTAAAATCAGTAGGAAAAAACCTCAAAAAAGCAAGTTGAAACTGTAGCCTCCCCAACAACTTGCAGGCCAGATAGAATTCATTCTCCTTACCTCATATGTGATAGAGTTTGCAATAGCTGAAAACAAAAATATTGTTCCTATTTTAGGATTAGTCAAATGTAATTCTTCAAATATTCCTGTTAATGCTAGGGTCTGCAAAGAAGCTCTAAACTCAAACTTTCAGCTGCAATATTTCATCTCTCCTGCCAAAATGTTTCTTTTTTTAACAAGAGAGTATTGAAGGCCATTCAGTCCAGCTGGATGACTGATGCAGAAAATTCTGAGCATAGCATTTGCAACATACACATGTCCAACTTCTGCCTGAAGACCTCTAGCAAGAAAGAGTTCATAACTGATTTCCTTAGGGTAAAATTATACAGTTCTTTAATTCACATGCACACACACACACTTTATCTATCTATCTATCTATCTATCTATCTATCTATCTATCTATCTATCTATCTATCTATCAAATTTGTCACCGCCCATCTCCTCCCACTGGAGGGACATTAACTTAGGGATGTGTAAAACCTTCCGTGCAGAAGCCATCCTTTGCACAGAACAGCAGATCTTGAATTATCTGTGCACAGAACAAATTACACGCACGCTCTGGATGGTTTGTTCTGCATATAACCCAAAATTCATTTGTACTCTCTGCTTAGACTCATATGATAGCAAAGATTATTCATGCCCCTACTCCTTTTGGGGTAGTCTGGATGGAGGGGAGTAATTTGGATGGAATTTGGAAGTCAAGCACCAAGCATTTAAGAAGTACCTTGCACTTTGGGGAAGCCGTTCAGATATGAAACTGCTGTGGGGAATTGTTGGACTGTCATGGTTTTAGTTAAACAGAAAGAGAAAGGGATCCCCCATCCCTTCCATTCTCTTGTGTTTTTTTAAAAAAACTACCTTTTAAATTAAAAAAGAAAAAAGTTCCTTCCTTCTACCCCCCATAAGACATGATTGCTTTTGGGGAATAATTATTTTTTCTAATTAATTTTGTGCCTGTGTACTGGCATCTCTTGTACTGTTGCTTGCTATGAGCACACATTAATTAGAGCCTCTCCTCTCCTCTCCTCTCCTCTCCACTCCTCTTCTCCCTTTTCTTTTTTGTTCTAAAAAGGCTTCTTAAAGAAGCCTTTAAGACTTCTCCCTACTCCTACTGCAGTTGAGGTCTGGCTAGGAGTAGATCCTCCAGTGAACAAACCATGTCAGGAGAGCTAGGCTAGCTAGAAGGTTTGTCAGAAGGAAAGCCAGGCCCAAGATGTTAAGAGAGGGGAAGGGTGTCTTCTGTGAGGGGACTTAATTTTAATATTAGTGAGGAAATAGTGGTGCCATTAGCTGGCATCTGGAAGGGTGAGGCTGAGGAAAGGCCTGGTGCTAGGGGAGGAGCTCTTCTTTCTGCACAAATGGAATAGGCAGTGGTGCTGATGGTTCAAGCAGTTGGCTTACTGCCCTCTGTTAGCAACATTGAGGGTGAGGTGAAAGCCAGGAGAAGGAAGAAGAGCTGCTGAATCTGAGGCCGTGGTATGTGATGGTAGTGCTGACTCAGATGCATCAGCAGACTGTCTACAGCTACACTGGTGGGGATAGGTGAGAATGAGGGATTGACTGCCACTCTAGTCTCTAGCACTTGTGATGATGCAGGATCCAGGAACAGATAGTGCTGCTTCATGCCAAGGTGCTGGACATGGCTCACATAACATATGACATGTGTGCAACCATGAGCTTTATGGTTGAAAGCTGGCTCTCTGAGCAGCTAAATCTCAACCTTGGCATCATGGTTATGGTCAGTAAGCATAACATGTGAAAGGCAACCCTTCAGTGTGTTGGCATCAGCTGCACTGCTCACAAACAGTATTTGGCCCACTTTGGTTTGGGGCAATCAATGCCAAGGTTTTCCTATACTTAACAGTGGTTGTCTAGTGGTACACCTCTTGCCCATAAACTAGCTCTTAAGTGAGAAGATATTTTCCAGAGCAGGTGATATGATGACTCCCCATCACTCACTCCTGGAAGGTAACTTGATGAAAAAAATTGTCTTTCTCAAGATGAACCTCCCCTTGATGGACTTCCCCAACCTGCCCCTGAAGGACTGCAGGCTTGCCCTTATGTTGCTCTCCAGATTGCTAGCAGCAGATTGCCAATGTTTAGATATGACCAGTGGTGATGAGTAAGACCTGTCCCTAAGACACCAACTCTGAGCCAGTTGGAACAAGCTATACCAGGATGAATCTGGCTTATGTCACCTGAGAGATACACCCTGGATGAGTACCATGTGGTTCACCTGGCTGTTCTTGAGCAACCAGTGAGTGAGGCTCACACTTGAGAAGACTTCATGTGACTCATATTCTGGCTGTCTTTCAGTCCTTGAGCAATGTGTGATGTTCATATGGAAAGAGATGATACACATTTATTTTAATATGTGCCATCAAGTTATTGTCGACTCTTAGATAATCACTATGAAGAGATTATACACAGAGCTTTTAGATATTTATAAGCAGACTCCTTCCTTCCTTCCTTCCTTCCTTCCTTCCTTCCTTCCTTCCTTCCTTCCTTCCTTCCTTCCTTCCTTCCTTCCTTCCTTCCTTCCTTCCTTCCTTCCTTCCTTCCTTCCTTCCTTCCTCTGACTAGTGTTTATTCCACCAGATAAAACTGTAGGTTTTTTTTGGTTTGTTTGTTTTTAGTGGTCATCCAGGAAAAGAAGGAGTAAATTTGCAGGTGAACCTTCAAATATTGGAGAGAGACAGACTGTTCCTATTTACAAGGTTAGATGTAGGCATAGACAAAATAGATTTGGAAAATGAGGTTTACTTAGAAACAAATCCCATTTATTTCAGTGTTAAAATGGGTTTAGAACTCTAGTCTTTTCTCCTAAATTTATCTGGAAATGACTACTAAATCAAGGGTTTTTAAAGTTTTTTAGGTTATGGAATCTATTCATTTAAAATAAAAAATCTCAGAGCTTGTGATTAAGAGGCAAAACTCTAGTGATAGAAAATTGGCTGTGTTTGAGTGATTTTTTTCCCTTCAATATCTTATGGAACCCTATCAAGCACAGTTTTAAAAACCCTACATTAAATGATCCAAATTAAATTATAAATTAGAGTTCTCTATATAAGCCTATAGCCATGTAGTAGTCCTCCAGATTTTTGCAGCCAGAAAGGTTTGTTCTGAATCCCTCTCTTCCCTATGGCTGGAAGATCTGGAAATCTTTCAGCATTTTGTATTTATTTATTTGTTTATTTATTTATTGTTGTTGTTGGCTGAACTGAGTTTGAAACCAAACACACTTTTTTTTTTTATGCACACTCCTAGATATCATGACAAACCCTCTAGATAAAAGTGGTTACCTTGAATTCACTGAGATAGCAGAATAGATCTGCTTACTGGTTCAGAATTACTGGTTGGTTTTTATAGCAAAAGACCAATACAGTGATCCCTCTGGGAATTTATTCTTATAGTAGTTCAAAAAATGTATGGCTAGCTGTAACTGCTTCATTTTTTTAAATTATTCTGAGATTTATTCTTTTTTTTATTATGCTGAGATAGCAGAATAGACCTGCGTACTGGTTCAGAATTACTGGTTAATTCTGTTTGCTTCTCATAATAAGTAAGTGTGATACTTCTAGATGTATAAACTAGATAATTGCTTGAACTTTAAAGATGTATTCAAAATTATATATCAGGTGGTAATGTGAGAGAAAGATAGATATTTACTCATTCTAAAAAAAAAAATTGTGTTGGAGCATTTTGATTTCAATCAGAAACCCTGGAAATGGAGGCAACTACCTGAAGATAATTTTCTAAAGCATAAGCAGCATGACCTCTCTTTTAGTTTGGGAAGGGCTTTATCTAGCATTAATACATACATACAGTACTTCTCCAGTGTACTTTTATATATTCTCAGAGACTCCCTGCAGTTTTCTTGGCAAGGTTTTTCAGAAGTGGCTTGCCATTGCCTTCTTCTTCCTAGGGTTGAGAAAAAATGACTGGCCCAAGGTCACCCAGCTGGCTTTGTGCCTAAGGTGGCATTAGAGCTCACAGTCTTACAGTGTCTAGCCTGGTGCTTTAACCACTACACCAAACTGGCTCATATACTTCCTCATTAAACATCTGGCAAACATTTTGAAATGTAACAAACCTGGATTATATCTCAGACTTTCCTCATTAGTTACCCAATCTGCTGATGGTTTGGCAGAGATACAGAACCTGCAAATAGAAATCCATGAGCAAAATCATTCCTTTTCTTTTCAGATGAAAACCCTACCCTGGACCTTTTAAGCAAAGCTCAAAATTAAGATATCCATTGGCAGATTTTTTTTTTAATGTAATACAGCTGCCAAGCTTCAATGCAGAAGATATTGAATAGAATGGAAAGGTGACACACACTCCTTTCAAGTGCAGACTAGCTAGTGAACTGGTAAAAAAGGTTTTCAGTTAGTTTTATTTTACATCTTAGATCTGCATTACTTAGATGCTTGGATACTATTCCCAGCTGTATAGCTTGGGGGAGAAATATCATATTGTTGCTAGTGAATTCCCAAAGTATTGGGAGTTTGGCAGAGATACAGGACCCTGCACTCAGTGCAGGTGGTAGAAAATGAACAGTGAGGAAGGCTAACACATGACAGCAGAGATCTTCTAAGCCTCATTATTAAGGTCTCAGTCAAGTGATGGGGAAGCATGGCAAACATCTTTTCCCAGGCCTCAACACTTGATTCATTACCATTTCTGTGCATGTTCCAGGAGATTCAAGAAAATCCATTTAGGATGTAGTCAGGCTTCAGCTGTCACCATGCTGTCCTTTTTTGCTATTAGCTCTTCTCTCAATTCACATGCTTAACGTATAAAAGGTGTGTGGAGGCAGAGATTGGTATAAAAGACTGAAGACTTGTTTTCTGCCCAGTTTCGTTTTTGCAGCTTACCAAGAAAACACTCAAAAAGACCTTGAGCCTCACCAAAAAGATTTTTAAGAAATCTGAGCAATGCTCTTCTGAGTAAGCTAGGGGCTGGGGACCTTGCCTGTCATTAATGTGCAGTATTTAAATTCAGTGAAGTCTGGCAGCATCTGTGATGAAATTTTCCCTGCATTCTCCCGAAAGAACAGATAATTATACAAAGCGCTCTCTGAATAAAAACAGCCATTAGCCAAATAAGGCTTCCCCTCCAGATGGATTGGGGCTACAAATCCCAGAACCCTCAAACAGATGTCATTTGTTCCCCATGACTGGGAATTCTGGGGGGAGGAGCCAGGTTTTGTGTTTCTGTGACTTTGTATGTGTGATGTGAATATTTGGCTCATACTATTTGCAAACAGTTGCATTCTACCTTCCCCAGTATTCCAACAGAAATGTCCTGCAGGTTAAATGCATTATTTGTAATTTCTTTCCTGGTAACTCATGCATTCATATTTAAGTGTACCAATTATTGTTTGTACCTGCCACATTGTTGCAAGGAAAATGAAACCAATAGGCTTACTTTTAAGCTGATCCGAAACCCATCAGCAACAGAGCATTTGCCCTTTTGTTGTATATTTGACAGGGAAAGAAATACCTATGTGGTTTTGTGAAAGGGAATAATTGAGGGACCAAGTGGGTCAGCCTTTTATTAATGAGATACAAACCCCTTCCACTATGAGCGTCTCTGCTAACCCGAAGCAGGTCAGTAGGTGGGAACCAAAAGTCATTAACATCTGACAGTTGTTCAGTGACCTGTGTAAAATGAGTTGATACTTTCAGTCTAGTTCATAAAACACCAGAATAATTGGTGTTAATTCATACCCTTGTTGGCAGTCTCAGTGCAGAGGCCAAAGATTGAATTGGCATGAAAATTAAGCTATCCCATCAGCCACAGAAGTCTCTTCAGGTCATGGCTAAGCCGCATTAACTGTCTAGAAGAGTCGTATTTGCACTACCAATACTCAGCTGAACGGTCTGTGCAGAAGCCAGGGGACTTAGTACATTGTCCTCTGGGGCTGGGAATGAGTATATGTACAGGCTTGTGGTATGTCTCTAATCTACATTCATCTTCATATGGAATTATTAATCCACAGCGTAGCTCAAAGATTTGAAGCAGGTCGGCACCCACTCAAGCTTAATTAATTAATTAATTGGATTTTGGCAATTACTTAATTAAATAAATAAATATAAGATAAATATCTATAAAATACCTGTAAGGTATTGGTGGTGGGGGGGGGACAGACTGTGCTCTGATCTGAAGTTTAATACTCTTTATGTATAGAGGATGCAAAATTCAGCAATAAAAAAGTAAGAAGGAAGGAAGGATTCCAAACAACTGAATGTTTATTAAAGCAGGAAAGCAAATAAAAACAGCCAGCAGAAGCTGCAGATTAAAATTCCAAAGCTGGTTAATGAATCTTTACCAGTCCCAGACACAGGTTATTGGGTAGAAGAATAGAAGTTCCTTACAATCTAAAATCCAGTTTTTATTTATCTTTTGTGCATGCAAATTGCCTAAACCAATAGTTATTCACATCTCATGCTGTTAGCCGGAGTTACATGAATTCATTGCCAAATAAATTTTAAGCAAGATAAATATGTCTTTATCAAGCTTTTTTTGCAAAAACACTCATTGTCTCATTCCCTACATATCTCTGATTCTCACTGTTTACTAGCCAATCTCTCTATAGCCATTTCTATGTTGTAATAATTGATGCATGCCAATTATTTAGTTAATATATCTATAGTTTTAGATATATTAGTTAATATGTCTAAAAATGAGGAGGGTGTTGTATATTGGAATATTATTATGATTGGTTGTTTGGTTGAATGATTCATTAAGCACTCCTCTGATTTTGTATTGTGGTTCCATTACCTTGGGCTGCCTGAATATGTTACAATTCTTTCAGACTCATGAGTTAATACTTCTAGAAGTTTCAATAAAGCTAACAGTAGGGGGGGAAGCCTCTAGTTTCTTTTGTTGATCACTAGAAAAGACATAGAAGAGACCTCTTTGTAGAGCACCCAGTTACTTCATATTTTCTAACAACTGTTTCTTCTAACTCCACTTCACTTGTAGCCTTTGGTTAAATACTCAACTTCTGGATATAAGTGTGAATGCAATAAACAGTTCTTGGCTACTGGTATATCTAGTAATGCATACAGACACATGAAGAATACACATACTGTACTATTATTAATAAGCTTATACTGATTAGCTAGAGGATTAATGTTAAGATCTTTTGATTTATGCAATATAATACTGTTAAAGGTAAAAGTAAAGTAAAGTAAAGTTTCCCTTGACATTAAGTCCAGTCGTGTCCGACTCTAGCGGGCGGCGCTCATCTCTGTTTCAAAGCCGAAGAGCCGGTGTTTCTCCGTAGACACTTCCGTGGTCATAATAATACTGTTACAAAAAGTCAAATAAGGAAGATATGCGAACTATACACATTGTCCTCAGATGAGAGGAAATGAACCCCACCCAAAATATGAATGGGAATTTTATAATCTCTTGAAAAACATCATGACCTCATCCAGAGCCTTGTAAGACTGAAAATGTTTTTCCAGAGACAGACAGCAAAAGAACTTGGAGACTTGCATAACAATTCCTAAAATATTATGGGAGGGCACATCTTAAAATACCAGATGACAGCAAGGATGGTTTACCAATCAAGTGCAACAAATGAAAAGTTTTTTTTTTAAAGGTGGGGGAAGCTAAAATATGAGACAAATAGACATATATGAAATAGGACAGGAAAACTGGACACAGAAATGGGATAAAGAACAAGATAATAGTCCATAATAGTCGAAGAGAAGATAATAGTCAGTAACCTATACAAAGCCATAAAAACAGGCCCTGAACTAAAGTGAGGAAGTTAAACAAGGTTTGTTTGTTTGTTTGCTTGCTTGCTTCAGATAACAGATCTACAGACTTGGGGGATTCCAATCCATTCCATAGATTTATAAGTAAAAATAAAGAAAATAAAAAGCATTATTGGAACAGAAAGGACAATTTAGTCTAACAATTTTATTTTCTGTAAGAATTTTTGTTCTTGCCTAGCTTTGCTATTTAGTCTGGGTGCTTTTGACATGGCCATCTTATGAGAAGCTTTAAACAGAATCCTTTCTGTGTATGATGGCAGGTGGCAAGACCAACAAATTGAGTGATAAACATTAAGTGTGTTATAATACAGTATCATTTTCTAGTTGTGATTTCAATATATATTGGTAGCATGCTATGAACATATTTATTGCATGGACTTGCTTTTAATTTAATCTATGACCATTATTTAGTACCATGGGTGGTGAGCTTTGGTTCTCACGTCTACAAGTCCACTGGAAAGTTCTACCCTAAACCGGCTGTATTTGCCCTCATACAAGTCTGAAAGGTTTATTACCAGCTTCATTCACCTCCATATGGAGAGGAAGAAGACTTAGAATAAAAATAATAATAATTTGTAAAACTCTGTTGCAGTATTTAACCAAACAGCATTCCAGATATAAATAATACTGAATAAATAATATTATTCAGTAAAGAATATTGAAATAAATATTAGGAAAGCTAAATGTCTTATGTTTAGTAGATTATTTAAACATGGGTATCAAAGCAATAAAAAAAGGCTAGAGAAAGAATTACAGTGGGCTGTTTGTATGCAGTTTTCTCTTGATTCATTGGAACAACTGATCCTGGAGTCTGAACAGATATCCAAGCCAGCACCTGCATCTAAACAACTTCATTAGAAGCTGATCTTTGCTCATCCACAAATTGTATGAGAATTTGCAATGCTACCAGCTTTGTGGATTTTTTCCCTTTTTGTTACTGTTTCCTGTTCAAAAGTAAATGATATTCTTTCTGTTGCCAAGCAACTGGATAGGGAGTGATGCAGAGGAAGAAACTGCTGGGGACAAGGAAAGTAGTTTAAATTAGAGAAGCTAAACTTCAGTTCTTCTTGCCAGCAGAGTCTCCTACTCTCTCACTTAGGCACTTACAGTATTATCTCTGATAACACTTTTTAAAATTATAATCTCAATGCTATATCAATCGGCACTTGGTCCAAATGAACAGGTACCTTAAAAAAGAAAAGAAAAGAAGAGTCTTATGTATATCTTATGCTTTGCCATAAGATTTGTTTTTATAGCAAAAGACCAATACAGTGATCCCACAAGGAATTTATTCTTATAATAATTCAAAAAATGTATGGCTAGCTGTAACTGCTTCATTGAAAGGAAAAATAATGAAAACTCTGATATCAATACCTATAGGGTGCAAAGTGAACAAAGGAAGTATGACCATTTAATTCTTAATCAGCAGAATACATCAAACAAGTTTAGATATTTAATATAATTATTGCTGTCACATACTGCTTGTCAAGAAGCTGCAAGAGAACCATTAAAAAGTTATTCTTCAAAATGTATAAGGGAAAAATATCTTCCCTCTGATGTCAGAAATTTCTTTTGTCATACTATATTAGACTTCAAAGAGATTTATTATTTTGGTTTATTATGACAGAAAACCATAGCATGTAACTTGAAATATAGCTCTCTCTCACTCTTTCTCTCTTTCTCTTTCTCTCTCTTTCATATTGGTTAGGGCTTTTGACATTGAGTATTCTTGTTGGGTTCTCAAGAGGAATCTGGGTCAGGCTATTTCCATTAATATCACTATTGACAATTAAAATACACTAGCATCAATATTTTTACATGAATAAAACATTAGCAAATAAAAAAAAACATAATAAAAGCTGTGGCAATGTCAATATGTTTGGTATTTATACAATTAATGTATATAATACAGTTAGAACATTTCTTCTAATTTCTACAAGTTCTTCCTCTAAATGAGAGTGAGTAGTAAGGATGGAATGTACAAGCTGAAGGGGTTTTGCATTCAAACTTATAAAATGAATATATTGTAATTTTGAGGCAATAGGAAAATGCATCAGAAAACAGAGGTTCTGTGAGCACTTATCCCACAAGTGAGTTTAAAGACCAATAACATGGCTAAGTTAAGAATCCATTAAACAGCTGAATTCCCAAATTGGATGACCTATTTGAATTTGAATAAAAATGGGCAGGGCATGAGGGAGTGAGGAATTCCCTGGAAAAACAGACCATCCAAAGACCTACACAAAAGAAATAATCACTGTTGGTATCAGGAGGCCAATGGGAAGCTGTGAGGACAAACACAATGTCTTTATGGTGAGCTGAGCAAAAGTCCTGAAGAGATAATGCAAAACAAAAACAAACAAACAAAAAAACCTTCCATATTATAGGGAAAGAAATCATTGTGATCTACAGCAGTATTCCTGTAAGAGAAAAACAAAACTTTTACAAAGACTGGTGTGTCTCAGTGTAACTATCAATAGGAAACAGGTTGCCATTTTGGATGGGATTTACTGGAAACTCCAGATTATTTGGAGGGAAAATCAGGTATTTTTAGAAGAGATCAGCATTTGTCGAACCACCTCTTTTTCTCTACCCTACTTTCTGTGTTTGAGCCAATCTGGTGTAGTGGTTAAGGCATCAGACTAGAGACTGGGAGTTCTAGTCCCACCTTAGGCACAAAGCCCACTGGGAGACCTTGGGCCATTCACTCTTTCTCAGTCCTAGGAAGCAGGCAATGGCAAACCACTTCCAAAACACTTTGCCAAGAAAACTTCAGGAATTTATCCAGGCAGTCACCAGAAGTCAAAAACTGACTTGAAGGCACAAAAAGACCCCCCAACCTTTCTATGTTTGTATTATCTTAGTAAGTATTTAGTGGCATCAGCTGAACTTAAGATATTCTATTTGGGTTTGGTTTTGTTACTAATACAAGTATCTTTTTGAATCCTTTTTTTTCCCTCTCAGAGTACCATTCATACTCTCATGTCCAGTAACATGATATCCAAAGTGAAAGGGGAATACTTGGAATGAATTTTAGGCTTTTTTCCTGGAAGAGTTTAGGAATAAGGTTGCATTCCTCTTCCACAAAGTGATGAGAATAGCTGGGGTGAGATTTTGCTCTCTTCTAGCCATATCTTTTTCTCCATAATCTATACAGTTATTACCTTTGGAAATTTCTATCATGTAGTTGTCTTCATATTTTAATTATAAATCTTCTTTAGAATGTTTTTTCAGAAAATGCAAGACAGGAAAAAATAAGAGTCTACTGTCTCTGTCACATTAAAAAGCAATTTTAACAACTTGAAATGTTACAAGTATTAGTGGCAAGGAACTGGGAGATCCTAGGATTATACTGATTTACCCTTGGTTATTAAAGTTGCTCATATTCAAGCTGGTTCCAGGGTGAAAGGATCTTCACAGCCCTGAGTTAGAGTATTTTTTTCACCATCTTAACACATAATAAAAGCATTGTTATTGCTACAAATTATTAAGCATGAAATTAAATCTAAAATTAATTTAATTTTTCAGTTGGGAGGGAAGACCTTCAGGAAGTTAATTCAAATAAAATAATTTGATTAAGAATGTATATTCTAAAGTTTTGTGCTTATGAAGGATCTTCATGGAAGGGAAAAAAAAAAAAACATCCTTCTCTGGGCACCCCAGACCACCAGTGTTTCCCTCTGCATTCTTTCCTTCCCAATCCATCACAACCCAGTTTCAAACTGTCCTGCAATTGCCTTAACTTTTCCTGACCTGCAAAACCTAAGAACATACAAAGAATGCCATGAGCCAATTAGTGCTCAGCTTCTTTCTCTTCAGTTGACCACTAATAGAGACCAAAAAACATCTTCCTATCAGCATCCTACTCTCCAACATACCACCAGTTATGCAGTAATTTCCACTTTTCACAAAAAAGAAAGAAAGAAAGAAAGAAGAAAAAGAAAAATAACTGATTGCAAACAAACAAATAAATAAATAAATAAATAAATACAGTACTGAAATCTTCCCAAGACTTCCCAGCTAGCTTGACAACATTTCTTGGCTGCAAGTAATCATTTCTCCTGCAAAGTTCACCACTGTGAACTTTGAAGGAGAAATGATGATATATGCTACACTGGGTAGATTAGAGGAAATGATGGACCTCTATGGGACAGAGGAGAGAGAGCAATGATTGGCTTCAAAGCAGGGGCTAAGAGACAAGAGTTCCCACCAATTAGAACATGGACCACCAACAAGATCTCAGAGCTACAGTGACACAATAATAACAACAGAATATTAGCTTTGCTGAAATGTATAAACTGCAGTAGAATCAGAAACAAACTGAACAAACCTGAAAGTAAGGATTATGAGGTCAAGCAGGAACAGAGCTGATTTTGAAGTAATGGGAAGCTGTAATATGGAAGCACCCACTGTGAATAAACCTGAGTTTAGGCAAAACTATTTGCCCTTTTGTTATATATTTGACAGGGAAAGAAACACCTATGTGGTTTTGTGAAAGAGAAGAATTGAGGGACCAAGTGGGTCAGCCATTTATTAATGAGATTCAAACCCCTTCCACTATGAGTGTCTCTGCTAATATATTTATATGTTGTATACAACTTAATAGTTACTTTATATTAAAATAAGACCAGTCCAGGATGTTTAGTACAATACGTATAAGTATATTGAATGAAAAATTAGAACTTCTTCCTAGAGCTACACAGGAGAAAATTATTATTCCAGAATAGAACAATCACTGGGCTTTGCAAGAAAGATTCATGAGTGTAAGCCTAGTTTTATGCTCACAGATCATTCTTGCAAAAGCCATTTCTGCTCTACATTTTTCACTTGTATTCTGCAGACATTCTTCCTTGGAGGAAAAAAATACGTGTTACTTTGGAATCTGGATTTTCTGTCTAACAAGTTTTAATTCCCCAACGCTAGTCAAGCATATCACACAGGTGGACGTAAATGTTTCAGGATCATTAAATGCTGCTAATTTTTTCTAATAAATTATAATTAATGAATCACCTGTGCTAAAACCTTTTTGTGCTGATCTACCATAAAGATTTATTAAACGTTAACATTCCTCATTGTTTAGCTTTCAACAAAACCACTTAGTGCTTGAAGGTGATCTGGCACCTGAGCTATTGGACTTTGATTTCAGTACATGCATCACTTTTTTTTTTTTTGCTTTGCATCAATTACAATCTCCTTTATGCATGACTTTTGTTTTTGTGTTTCCCTCCAGAGAAGAAATAGGAAATATACAGCATTTGAGTCAACCTCTGAGATTATGCCATACTGACCATTTGCCCATATGTCATGGTGAACAAGCAACTGTCTGATGCTTCATTACCTTAATATCTTTGAACTGGAGCAATATCTTTTGTGGCTAAGTTTATATCACTGTCTGTCACAGAACTGTTTTCTGTTAGAATTGCCTACAGGCATAACTTTTTTCTTACATGCTATATGTTCCAACAGACTGCTAGCATTGTGTTAAAATATTATGATGTTCCATGTTTTTTGGTATTAAGCTTCTCTTAGGTTACAAAGGGAATGCATCTGATGTTATCAATAAGCAACAGTGGTAGTAGCAGAAAATACAGGTTCAGTGGCTGATGCAGAGTAGAGGAAGCCAACAGGTAAAGTGAAATATTTATTTGGCAATGATTATTGGATCTGATTGTTACTGAATAAAGGAACAGATATCTGCATTGGAATAGCTACAGTATGTATGAACATACTATTGAACATGCATGAATGATGGGTCCATTTCTCATTGGTTTAATGTCTGCTTTTGCTTTATATGATTAATTTGATTTTTTACACATACAAAGACACTTTGTTCCATGTGTATGTGTATGTGTGTGTGTGTGTGTGTGTGTGTGTGTGCATGAATGCTGACTGGTCAATTCCCCATCCTTGAATATCCGGACATATTTATGTACTAATTCATTACCTTGTATGTGACTTGTCTACTTAGAGATAATGGAGAAGTCCCTTTTATTTTTATTGAGAACATGCATAAAAAAATGCCTGGAAGACCAACATGTTGGTTGGTTGGTTGGTTTCACAAACTCCTTTATAGTCTGCAAAAGGACATGCTTAATACCAATCAATGAAATATCAAAAAAAAAAAAAACCCACCAACAACCCATTTTCTCTTTGTTTCTTCCTCTTAAGCACACAGGCTGTGGAAACAACCCAGGAGAGTCAGCAGTCAACATTTTGTGGCTTCATCTTTATAGTAAAACAAAAGATAGAGAAAATGTAGAATTATTACTAAATAAATGGAATAAAACAGCCTCCCCTAATAACATTCTATTGTAATCTAGGGTGTTCCAGTTGAGGGTGTATATAATCTTACCTCCAAATTAATCACAATGTTCTCTGCTATGAGAATTCTGAACAAGTTTTTGTCAATTTCCTCTCTTGAATGAAGCTTTTCATGAAAGAAAGAAAGAAAGAAAGAAAGAAAGAAAGAAAGAAAGAAAGAAAGAAAGAAAGGAAGGAAGGAAGAGGAAGGAAGGAAGGAAGGAAGGAAGGACGGAAGGAAGGAAGGAAGGAACTTTTGCTGCTTTCTTGCCCAAAGGTGGGATAGGAATCAAATAAATAATGGTCCATTTCTTATTCCTCCTTCAAAGACGTTAAAAATTGGTTTTAGCCCAATGACATTTTGAAGGAAAATTCCCTCACTTTTGAACGTCTGCAATAATGGCAGTGAGAGGGAAACGACTTGGACAGATTAAGCCACAGCAATTTCTGTGTCTTTTGCAAAGGAATTAAACAGTGCATAATTATAGTTCTTGTACAGTGCCAGCATAATGATTAGAAACAGTACCCTTCATTTCTCCATTGTCATTCAGAGTTTCCTTTTTTCCAAATCAAAAATACTATACTAAACTTTTCTAGGTACAAATAATTACAGTCAATCCTTTTGTCTGCCCAATTAAATGTCCATTAGTATGGAATACCAATATATTGTAATGATTAAAATGTTGGATTCATGAGAGGAAGATTCTGATACATGCCTACCCTTGGCTATGGACCATATGGCTTAACTGCCTGGGCCATTCATTCATTTTCAGCTCAACTTACCGCACAGGGTAAGCCAGGAGTTTATGTATGCCACATATATGCTATTGCAGGAATGGCAGAATATATACAGCATCTCATAGTAATAATAATGATCGTAAAAAGTGAAAAACAAGGGAGGAAGTCAAGAAAATGAAAAAGAGTGAGGTAGTACAGAAGAGTGAGGTAGTACAGAAGCTATGGTATTAGTTTTCATTAGAACAGGGATTCCCAAACTGTGAGGTGCACCTCCTTTGTGGAGATGCAGACAGAGTCCAGGGGAGGTGTGAAGAACATTTTAGTTACACTCTTACAATAAATCCACTTTTCCCAAAGTTTCATTGTATTGCTTTCATTGTTCACTTGTGCTCGTTGTGGTGTTTGGATTTTTAGGGGAGGCACGCACATTAAGATTACACTAAAGGAAGGTGAGATGGCAAAAAGTTTAGGAACCCTTGCATTAGAGGAAGCACAGTTGCTCATCAGTTGAGGTTTTGGCCCAGTCACTAATTCTCAGCCCATCTATCTCACTGGAGAACTGTGGAGATAAAGTTGGAGGAGGGAGTAGCATTCATATGGCCCTGAGCTTGTACAGGCAAGGCAGGATAGAAATCAACAGGTTCATGAAGAAAGAGCAGGATGAAGAAAAGCAGATTATATACAAAGTTTTAATAAATATATAAAATATATGAAGTTTATGTTCTAACCCTGCTTCATTGAACAGTGCTGACATTTGAAAACATCCAACAACATTGTATAACTTTTCCAAACATCCCTACAGTGTTTCAGCGTAATAAATTGCTCCAAAAGTATAGTCAGCTTGAGTCCAATGACATGTATGTATGTACAGTATGTAATGTTATGTTTTAGAATGTTACAAACAATCCAGACATTTTAAGGATTTTATTGATTTAATAGGTTTGGGATTTGGTTTCATCACACCTTCTCCAGCATTTAGTTGAGATTTTATTATCCATAAATAGGGATTTACAATTGGCAGAGACATTGCCATAATGCTTTCTTCTTCTTTTTTCTTTAAAGTAGCCACACTAATTTCTCCTTGTCTTATCCCCTTAACAATGAATGCATGGGAGTCATTTATTCCTCACTATGTTTTCACCGGTTGCTTACATGCAGGTACTATAAGTACTTTTTCTCCCTAACCTCATGTTACATTATTGTTTAAGTTAGGTTGTAAACCCATAGTTCAGAAGATGCACTTTCTTGAGGATTGTACAGTGCCAGCTACAATATTGCAGAAATAATTTAAACATTTTGATTAACTCCCCAAACAATAATGTTGCTCTGTGGTTTCTCAGTCAGCTGTTCAGATCCTCTATATTTTCATATCTGATCAGTTCTGAGTCGCTATCCTATTTCCAAGCCTTCAAAGTTGTGTGTGACTGTAGCTTTAAAGAAGGAATGTTTTCTGGAACTGATTGCATTGGCACTCTTGAGAATTCAGTGGACTACAGATTGTGAAAGTATGCCTAGGCTTAAAAATGTGCTCAGAGTCAGTGAATTTGGAATCAGTACCTCAACCTTAGCTTCCAATATATTGAAATAAGAAAAATATGGCCAGGAATAGAATATGAGAGACATAATTGTGGGAGAAACCCTTTTGGTGAAGAGGAATGTTACAGTGAGACTGGTCAAGGCAAATCAATAAAAAGCAACTACTGTTACTAAAGGCATTCTTCACATTCCACAATCCTATATTTATGCCCTTTAGTCATACTTACATCATTGGAATGAACTTGAAAAGGACACATTATTACATGGCAAGGCAGATAAGGATGACATTTTTATCTGACAAAGGATACATTCACTCAGGGATCATCTGATGTGGACCATATGTCAAGTTCCAGGCAGGGTCAGACCCAAATCCCAACTCAAACTGGTCTCTTTCAAACTTTTTTTTTGTCCTCCCTCTTTTTGTGACATTCTCTTCATGTTCTCCAAAGCAGCAGGCTATACAGAAGAGATAACTAGTTGTTAGGAGAGGTCTGAACAGATCACTTGCAGAGTCATTTTGAAGTTAACTGTTGAACTGGTGATTGGACAGTAAGTAGGGATAGCCAGGTTCAAGTCTCTACTGAATCACAAAGTTTACTGGATGACTTTGAGCTAGTCACTACATTTTAGCCCAACCCAGGGAATAAAATGTGAAAAAGCCCCCCTGTCTACTGCCTTGAGCTGTTAAAGAGAAGGAGAGATACAAAGGTAATAAATAAACTATAGAAATAAGCAGCATAACCTGGGATCCAGAGCATTATGAGGCTTCCTAAGTCTTCCAAAGTGCTGCTTAGCTGTTCTCTGGAGCCAACAAACTTTGAAGGTTGAATATCCTTCCTTAACTACTTGACAGTGTTAAGAACTTTGCTCCTACAATAAATAAATAAATAATCCCAATTGAACTCATGAAAATTGAACTCATGAAGAGCTGTCTAGAACCCAAATTAAATCTGTCTAGTGAATGAGGTATTCACTGCCTTGCACTCCCTTTTGCTTTCTAAATCTATACTGTTGGACAACAAATCTCAGGTTTTATAAGCTGCAATACAAATTGTTATGGGTAACTGGTCCCCAAAACCATCCATCTTAATTCTTTCTGCCACCACAAAAAACTAGAATCTATTTCTTTCTTTTTCAAAGAGGGAGAACAACATTCTTTAAGCACATCTGCAATGCAGGGGAAAGAAAGAAAGAAAGAAAGAAAGAAAGAAAGAAAGAAAGAAAGAAAGAAAGAAAGAAAGAAAGAAAGAAAGAAAGAAAGAAAGAAGGAAGGAAGGAAGGAAGGAAGGAAGGAAGGAAGGAAGGAAGGAAGGAAGGAAGGAAGGGAGCTTACAAATATTTGACAGCTGTGAAAGGCCATATTGTTTGATTATATTATGGTATGTCAGATAAGAAACAAGATGTTTCCTTTTTAAAAAGAAAATTGTTTGTTTTGACCTAAGACAATAAAGATAAGCAAACAGCTTGAAGATTTATTATTATTATTATTATACATGTGGACAGGCTGATAATTTACATTTAGTGCATAAGATTCACTAAATCCTGCTATTTCAGTTTGAAGAACTGGAAAAAATGCATGTAAATATGAAAAGTGTCAAGGTATGTTGGTATGTGAACAGGCACACATTTTGTATTAAAGCTTTATTAATATTGAAAAATATGTTTTTTTCCAGAAAGCAAAACAAGACAAAGATAAAAGAACCTGGACAATCTATAAATTTGTATACAAGTGCTGTTTCATCTGGGTACCAGATGAATGAATGGATGAAATTCAGCAGTGCTTCTGGAGGAAGGTACAGAGTCACTGATTCTTCTTCATCTACTTCCTGACCCATCACAGAGTTGTCCATGGGGAGGGGGTCAAAAAAGTCAAGTTGACATTTTTGGTCATAGCCACCTTCTTGATCTCCCCCATATGGTAGAGCAGGAACAACAAAAAAGAATCATGTTGAGAATAACTTGGCTGAGCCCTAAGATGTATTGTCCCTAATCAATTTTCCAGAAAAGAATGAAAAAAGATACCACTTCTAGAACTAATATATAGATTTTTTTTTCTCCTGCTCATGTCAGTGGGAAGTAAAATTTTAAAAACATATCATGGGAATGATGTTAAAAAACAGCAAACCCCACAACCACACCTCCTTACACAAATTTAATGAACTGACCATTGCACTACTGTGGAACTTTCTCCTAGTTTCACCATGTTCGGATTATTCTGTTTGACATTCTTAGTTGTAAACCAAGAAGAAAAGTTGAGAAAACAATCCTATGCATGTCTGCTCAGGTTTCAGAAGCAAGTTTCACTGAGTTCAATGTCATCTACTCTCAGGTAAATGTAGGAAAGATGGCTCTCAACATTCCTAGCTCAAATTACTTCTACCATCCCTGCATTAGGTTGGTGCAGCCTGCCTCTGTGTTTTGCTTCAGGCTCTATCTAATTAGATGTTCCACTTTGTGAAAATATTGGGGTAGGGCCAATCCCCCACAGCTGGCCACTTGGCTTTGAGGCCAAGACCACTGAAGGGCCACCAAAAAAGTAGAAGTAAAGTAGCACTATTACTCTGGTTTGGTAGGTAAGGTCTATAAGTAAAAGTTCTGCTTTACTTTGTGAATCTGCTTTGATGGGTATGTGATCAAAGAACCCCACTGAAACTATGCATAGCCCTCTTAAGTATATCTACTTGGCATATTTTGGTCACCATCTTTCACTATTAGCTTTGCTATTCCCCCAGATGAGTTTGATTTGGCACAAATGAATGGCAGCCAAATGGGCACAGTAGGATACCATGATGACTATAGCAATGATGATAAGAAACGAAAAATGGAACTGGAGCAGCAATCACATTAGTGAATACAAATTCACTGGAAACTAAGTTAGATCAACAGCACAGTGTTTCAGACTATACTGACAATACAAATTCCAGTTTTGCTTGCTCTCCCATTACTGGGCAGAATGTGAACAGCAAATCTGAAACCTATGTGGTTTAATGTATATTCAACATTAAAAAGCTGTAGGACAGGGCTATGAGCTCTGGGCTGCAAAGATCCAGTTAGCCACTATGAAAGGTGAAAGGTCCCCTGTGCAAGCACCAAGTCATGCCTGACCCTTTGGGGGGGGATGCCACTTTCATGATGTTTTCTTGGCAGACTATAGTGGGGTGGTTTGCCATTGCCTTCCCCAGTCATCACCTTCCCCAGCAAGCTGGGTCCTCATTTTACCAACTTCGGAAGGATGGAAGGCTGAGTCGACCTGAGCCAGCTACCTGAGAACCCAGCTTCCACTGGGATCAAACTTGGGTTGTGGGGAGAGTTTCAGTTGCAATACTGCTGCCTACCACTTTGCACCACATGAGGCTCTCTGGTAGCCACTAGATGGCAACAAAAAGTTAACATTTTCTGTATCTTTTTCTTGTCATCTACAGGTCACCTGGAGTTTTGGTGGCCCTTGTCCTAGGATGTTTTTCCTATTTAGCTTAGTCCTATAACATATGAGAGAACCAGTTTGGTGTAGTGGTTAAGGCATCAGGCTAGAAACCAGGAGACCATAAATTCTAGTCCCATCTTGGGCATGAAGCCAGCTGGGTGACCTTGGGCCAGTCACTTTCTCTCAGCCCTAGGAAGAAGGCAATGGCAAACCACTTTCAACAAGCCTTGCGAAGAAGACTGCAGGGACTTGTCCAGGCAGTCTCCAAGAATCAGACACAATTGAACAGATAAAAATAATAATAAAAAACATATGAAGAGATAAAAGCAATACTTCAGAGTCTCAAGTTTCTATAAGAGTTATGGCTGTGGGATTTCATCTTTTTCTATATATATCATTAATATCCTGAATGGAATCCTGCAGTAGAGCTTGGAAACCTCACTAATACAAGCATACAAAAAACTTTATTAAACACTTGGCTTAGAATGAACTTCCCTTTAGTATCAAATAAAACATTTCTTTCTCAAGACTGAGGAACAAAAAATACTAAATACACCCACTGAACTGTCAGGAAAAACAACATAGCTTTATGGAATGTTTCCAGTGATCAATAGGGAATAGGGCTTTACTGTGTTAGTCAGACTCCTCTTTTATTCTTACTATTTACAGTCTTCTGTAACTACTAAACTACAGATGCCAGGAACTGAGATAGCAAAACACTAATGTGGGACTTAGGTTGATGCTAAATTAAATAATTCTTCCTAAAGCAAAGATAAAGCTTTACCGTCTTTCAGGCTGAAAGGTGAGTGAAGAAAAAAAAAATACTATTTTACTGCTGTATTCTGAAATTCATTGTCAGCTGATATCTTGATCATTCTCAGCTCACACATGGAATGAACACCTAGAATAAAGTTTGACTAACTAGAAACAACTTTATAGATGTAGCACAAAACATCCAAGGAGAACTAAGAAACAGCCCATAATTACAAAAGTAAGCCACAAAAAGGAACAAATTGAAAGTCCAACCTGATGTGAAAGTAATCACATAGACAAAAATAAACAACCTGATACTGTATTGGACCAGGCCATGACCAAAACAAGAAACATATGTAGAAAGAGTTACAACAAGATTCAACACTGATTGTTTACATTTCATATTCAGCAGTTGATGAATGTAATGGCTTCATAATTTTCCTGCAGTAAAGCTACTTATCTAAGCTTTCTTGGACTAGGAATATATTCTACAGATTGTGCCTTGCTAGTCAAGAGAAGGACAGTGCTATAATACTTTCACTGTTACGTGAACCACCAGCAAAACAATTGACCTATGGCTGAACTTGCATCTAACAATTCAATTTTCTACTCACCTATCAATTTTCAGTTGTCTTATCTCTGCCACCTATTTATTTATCAAATTTCATCACCTATGCCCATCACCAGACTCTACCTTCCCCACCCCCACACATCCCTAAGACATCCCAATTTCTACAGAAGCCAATCAAAGTGAATATTTGTAGCTCAGGGTTGAACTGCGGAGTCCTTGGTGCTCTCTGAGCCTTGTTGTTTTCTTGCAGATGTTTCATTGCCAGACTAGGCAACATCTTCAGTGCAACTGGCTTGGTTTAGGATGCTCACAGTTTCCCAGTTGAAACTATGACAGACTCAACCATAGTTTCAACTGGGAAACTGTGAGCATCCTAAACCGAGCCAAATCCAAAAACACCAGAGAATTCCTGGAAACCTGGCACTCAGACAAAGCAGCCATCAACAGACACATAGAGGTAAACAAAATTTGCATACCATTCAAAAGAGACAATAGAAAAACCAAAAGACCAGTACACTCCCTTGCCAGCAATCAACACTAGAATTAACACCAGATGAACCATCAAACAGCACAATACACCCTAATCAAGGAACTATTAACTCAGTTAATCAACCAAGCAGCAAACAACAGCCCAATCAAAGAACTCCAAGGGAGAGAAGAACATCCCTACCAACACAAGCAGGGCAAGCCACAGTATATAAAGTGAGAGCAAGGCCCACTCCCTCCTTGCACTGAAGATGTTGCCTAGTCTGGCAATGAAATGTCTGCAAGAAAACAACAAGGCTCAGAGAGCACCAAGGACTCCACAGTTCTACAGAAACTTCAGGCAACACATTAATTCTGCAGGAACAGCTGCAAATGTCTGCAGGACCTACAAATGTCCTGCTGATCAGCAGCAGCAGGAAAGCCCACCCACTGCTGTGATAGATTGTGGATGGCTCTCTACCAAGTTCTGACTTTACACACAACCCTCTAGGAAATTGTATGGCAGAGCTATTTCCACTTCCTCTATGAGCTTGGATCAACTCAAATACATTTCACCTGCAACTTTCAGTAATTATGAAAGTTGCAGGCGAAATGTATTTTTCCATCCTTCCCTTCTGGTCCTTGAATGCCATCCATGTCCCTTATGTTCCTCAGTCCTACCTCTCTCTACAATCTCAGCTGGGGAGAAAGAGAATTCAAGGTAGAATATATTTTGGATTCACGCTGAGGAAGCAACAAATTGCAGTCTCTGATTTAATGGAAGGAACACACAGACATAGACAAACATTTGGGAATGACTGAAAATGTCAATGCAGTCTGTCTTCTTTGCCAGTTCCATTTGCACTGCCCACAATCCCAAGCCTTTTACTAGCCCTCCACTCTTCCAAACTACCTATAGAATCTGAAGGGTAAGGTGCCAGGTTTGGACCAAGGAAGAGACCTTTTGATTGGTTATAAAGGATATGCTTCATCCCAGACTGATTTCATGGAACAAAGTTCTGGACAAAGGTGACTGTGAATGAACATGTAAGTGAAAGGGTGGGGTGTTGGGGGAAGAGGTTGCCTGTCTCTGTATCTGTTCCTCAGGTTGTAATAGAGAATTTTCCACTTCTGAGCCCTCCTCCCTCAAAGATACTGGGGGAATGGGTTTTGATACGAACCTCATGTCTGACTAGAAAATACTGTTTGCTGTCACCCCTTGGAGGAGATAGAGATTCTTCCGTGATTCTTTGAGAAGGGAAGAAAGAGGAGTGATTCCTGTTTACACTGAAGGGGGAAGAGTTTCAACATACAGACAAAGAGTCACAGATCCTTTCTGGGCCAGCTATGGAGGAAAGTGCAGGGGAAGAAAAACAGATTCCTCTCAGTATGCCAGAAGAGGTGGGATCCTGAGGGAAAGGTGGTGTGAAAATTAGTTCTTATATGGTCAGAACTAAGCGCTCTAATACTAGATCAGGTCATTTCCAAAACAAGGATCAGATAGAAATCACATCTCCACTCAAAGATATTTGCTTGTGGGCAAGAAAAAGACATGCAGGAAATGTATACGTTGAATATGTTATACATAGTTTTTGTTAGCAGATTGCTAGGAAAGCCTTTGGCGCAGGAGAGATCAGAAAAGTCACACACCAGGAATTTCTATAAAAATAATTTTATTTACAGAAAGCAAACATATTTACAGGCTCTCAGTGAGAGCTGCTTAACTCTCTACATGCCTACACAGAAGGGAAACTGAAACTAAAACAAGTCCAGGCAAGTTCTTCTCCCCAGGTGCAAAAATTAACATCCGAAAAGAGGACAATTAAATTCAACCTCTTCACCCGGCCAAAATGATTAGTTACCATAGTAACCTTAATCTGTAGTAGAAAACATATTAACAGTTTTGCCACAATGAATCTATACCCTGCATAAGAGAGATATTACAGATATTTAAAAACTCCTGCCTCATATCAATGTTAATTTTCATCAGGTCTATGATATGAATATGGTGTTGTGAGAACTAGATCCCTATCCTCTTGCATAAGGACTAGACTACTCTCATGAGGCCAGGAGTGAATGTGTCCACCATATACAGGGCTGCTGCAGGACTTAAAGATCTAACCTTGGACCAGGGCCTGAGTTAATTAGCACCTATAATTGATTTGGAGAGAATTACAGAGTACATTTCCATTATTTGTTCCTCCAAAACATCACTTATAGCATTCTTTTCTGCAGAAATTTGGCTGGAAATTAAGAGGAAAAGTTAAGTAAAACTCTGTTAGCCTTATTCTACAGTAAAAATAAAATAAAATAAAATAAAACAAATCCCAGGGTTGACTAAAAAATGGCTGAAAGTCCTGGTCCTACCCCCTATGGTGATGTCAATATTGTCATTGTCAACTGTAACTGTTTTGTGATACTCAAGTACTGAAAAAAGAGGGTTAACAAAAGTACAGCACCAAGCCACGAAAAAGGTTGCTGCTCCTGATCCATGTCTTCCATTGGAACTGTGCCATCACAAACACAATTATATTTTTTTCCCCGCTATAAATTTCTAAATGTCTATAAATTTAGAAATTCTGCTGGCTGACCAGTTGTATTCTTGCCTTTCACAAATATTTATTGGCTTTCTTTCATAAACCAGCCTCTTTGTTTTGAACTCTGAAATGATCAATGTACTTTTTGATGCATAATTGATTGTTGCTATGAGAGACATTGTCAAGTCACCATGTCAGGAGTCTTAGATACATTGCAAAACGGTCACCCAATTGTTGAGATCTAGAAGAGAAAAAATTCTGATTCACTGTTGGTGGACTCCGTGTAAAATCAAATAAATCTTCAGAGAAGGGGATGCCTTATTAAAGAACTCAAACAGTATGAGCATTTTTAATGCTCAATATTTTAATAGAAATTTTAGAAATTATTTGAGTAAGAGAGAGAGAGAATGACCAGTAAACAGGCAAGACCCTATGCTTGCTTGTTTATATATATATATAGATATACACACACAGAGAGAGAGACAAATACATACATATATATATACATATACATATACATACACACACACACACACACATACACACATGTATATATGAACGATAAAATCTAATAGAAACTAATATAGAGTGAGAAGAAGAAATCAAAGAAAGCAAAGGGAAAGCAAAAAGTGCAAGAAAGGAAAATAGTAAAGAGAGAAAAAAAGATACAAAGAAGTAGCTTCCAATCTTCTTTACAGCAGATATAAATACAATTATAAATTTACCTCATGCTTTATTATAAATTTACCCTTGCTCTATGTTTACAGTGTAACTCTCTTTGAAATCCAAATCATATATATTCTTGAAAAGGATCTATGCCTTTCTGAAAAATAAGTATATTATCTCGAATTGCCATTTTTCTGTCTCCATATATCACCCAGCCCTAAACTGTCCATCAAATAATAAAAAAGAAACTTTTGGTAATTTACCTTGAATAATTTTAATGTTTTTCTCAAAAGTTCTGTCCTGTTGTGGGGAGATCACTCCATTCCAATCCCGTATCAAACACCAATTTTCATAATAAAAATCTATTTATCTCTCCATAAATAATTTGTAGGACCTTGCTTTATCCTCATCTGGAGCGTACTGTAAATTCCCAGTACCAAAGTCTTAACCAGTCTTGTACTGAGATGCTGCTGCAAAACTTGATCCCTTGTCTTCTTCCTCACAAAGTACACCAAAACATCCCTTGCAACATTTCTTGTTCTCACAGGTCTTGTATTTACTCTATATACTTTATCAATTTGTACCTCTGTATCCTTCTCTTCCCAATCCAAAAAAAAATTGCCAAGGCTTTAATAATCTTTTCTCTAATATCTTCATCAGAAACCTCTGGGATAGCTCTAAGTCTCAAACAAAAATCCTTCTTCTCAATTCGAACAGAGCCAGATTATCTAGTTCTCTTTCCAACTCTCTGTGTACAACTTCTGTCTTACTCTCCAGTCATTAATTTGTTTTACATCTTTTTTTTTAATTGCTTTGTAATTCAGAAAAAATGATAACTCACAAAATGGAATCTTTTACTGCCACCAAGAAAATCTCTCTCTAGCTGTAGATTAATGAGATCCAAAAGTGACTGAGAAATGAGACTCAGCTGAACTTTATGTCCATTTAGGCTATATTATGGCTGTGAGCTTAGATGGAATCCCTTGAGTCCCAGCCACTCAACTCATGAGCAGATCCTGCAGTTTACTCACAAGGAGCAGCTGTCCGGAGTACAAGTGGGAGATCTCACAATCTCTCCTTTGTTCAGAGAGATTTAATGAGCCACCATTCACCCTCTAGCTGCCGTTCTCCATCACAATGTTGTCCCTGTCCCTTTGGAGACATCTACTTTGCCATGATCCTCACTGGAAGTTATGCTTCTTGCTTTAGATCATCAAGTAAAAAGTCTTGTACATAAACGGCTACATTTAAGATCTTTTAGAGTTTATACCTTCTTGTTGAAGATTAACTGTGAATAAAACTCAAAATATATTATGAAATATGTTGCATTTTCATAGGATAGCAAAATACCAGTAAATATGTAAAGTTCAAGAGATGAAGATGAATCTACTATGTTGGTCCTCAGTTCAAGAGTCACCACCACCACAAGAATGGAGATTCACAATTTGTGGCTCCAGTTTATATTTGGTCTCCTAAAGCCTTGGGTGCAGCTACCAGCGCTCCTCCAGATGTTGGCCTTCATAAAATATAGCTCAAAAGCCAGATGTGGCTCTTGTTTGAAAACAAGATGCTCAGGCAGATGAATTTTTGATCCAATCTATCTGTTTTTCTGATGTTCATATGTTTAAGAAATACCAATTTTCTGTCTTGTTATTTCTTTTGGAGCTGTCTGGAATCAGGGGAATCTGATTCTAGGCAACAATAGTCTGAAGAAGCTAAAAAATACAGTGACTAAATCACTGCTTGAGCAAATCCAAAGGATGTGATCACTTTTTCATCAAGATGTTAAATCTGCTGAGTCTTCCTCTTTGGAGGACCATTGTAGATTAAGATGGCTTTTCCTGAGCTGGTCTTTTAATTCTGGAATTGGAGAGCTACTTGTTCCGACCATCACTACTTTTAATATAAGTCTGGCGAGTCATGAATGCATCTTCTTTACCTGAGCTTTTAACAGTGGTGTTTTGTAATGTAGTTTATGTATATTGTACTTGCCTTATTGATTAACTGCTGCTGAGTGCTATTTTTCCTGTTCATAGTGTTGCACAGGAGAATTTTACTTCTTGCTGTGTACTTCAGTTGTATATATACTCCTGTTAAAATGAAAAAAAAGCAAACAAAACAAAAACAGGTAATAAATATTTGAAATAAATAATGTTATGGAGCAAACCAACCAGCATTCCAAAACTGAAATCTGATAGCGGGTGAGCTTATTAATGCCTTTCTGCCTTAATTTGACTCTTCAGTTATTTCTGCCCTGCAACTTTCAATGGCCTTGGTTTAAAAATAAAAGGAAAAAGAAAACAAATGCAAATCCAGATCCTCTTAATTTCTGAAACATGCTGTGCCAAATGCATTCTGAAAGCACCTTCTAATTAGGTGGCTTACAGGGCCCTAAAACTCTGCTAACATGCAGAGATCTTCAGAGTAAGGACTACTCCAGGGCTCTTTGTTTGGAAACGGACACAGCTGAGTCACCCAGGAGATCTCTCCTACCCAAACAATACAGAGCAGCCAACAAGTTTGGAGGGGGAGGAATCATTTTCAGGTAGGTCTCACACAACTTTCCCAATTGATTTTGCACACAAATCCTGCATTGTGCACCTGCCAGACACTGTCACTCAATAACCCACTCAGAGAAAAAGGTCCAAATCAGAAATGAATACAGCCAGCAAGGGTACTTTATAAATAGCAAAGGACACACATTAGAATGGTTTTCTCTCTCTGGAGTTGGTCAACAGAATTTGAACAGTTTCTCAGTATCAAGAGATACCCACTTTTCACTTAACAGAAAAAAAAAAAAACTTTTAGCACCAGGTTCCACAAGCATTTTCTCTTTCCCTCTGTCCAAATGTCTTCTGTTTACTTAGGAATATTTGGCAACTGGGTAGATGAGACTTTTCAAAAGGCAGCCCCACATCCAGCTACATGTGACTGCTGAATAGTCACATGTAGTTCATTAAAAAAAAAGTGTGTTTGCGGTGGGAGGCATAGCTAAAGAGAAATTTTGAGACAGGAGGCAAAAGATAAAACAGCTTTGCAAATGAGATGCTGAGAACATTGCCAGCACACTGACCATGCTTGTGTGATGTTTTACTCTGGGACCCTCTTCACAGGATTCTGATGTCTCACAATATGACATCTTGGTAATACACTGAATATGCATTATTTAAAGGGCCTGTGCCACCTCTGATATGCCTTTGCTCACATGGGGCTTGGCAGGTTTCCACCAAAGCTTTACGAAGCTTGAGGCTTGCCATGTGCACTGCAAGTTTAAATCTGCTTAAAGAATAAAATTGTAGTATAGCAACTCCAAAGTTCTTTGGCATCAAACAAAGCGAGAAAACTTTAAATCTACTTTCACTGACTTCTGGCTTGGAAGTACATTAAAGACCAGTCAGTCTGCCACTTTTTTTAACAACTTGTCATGCCAGCAAGAAGTACAATCAATACTGCAGTTATTGAGTAATTATAGGATTTGCCCAGAAATATGGGCATTGTGGTATTTAGGCAAGACCTAATAAGTGATAATGATGCTCAATGAAAAAGAAGATAATCAGAAAACAAAGCAATCATAATGTAGCTGACTGGCAACAAAATGACTGTGGCCAGAAATCAAAACCCACTCTAATCAAATGCAATTATCAAAACAGTTGCTTAAAAATGGAAACTAACAGCATAACTCTAAAGAGTGATATCCCATTTTCTGCTTCTTTTTTAGCCCCATGCTTCAATAGTCAATGAATGGCTATTTATATGCTAATCTTCACAGAGACAGTTTTTCCCATTCAAAGTCTTAATTTCTGTTTAGTGATAAGTAATAGGGAAGCCTAATCTACACTAGAAAAGTTAAACTTTTGTAATGTACTCATTGCTCAATAGACCTATTATTTAGCAGGTGCCAGTATAACAGATGCCACTTATGCATGAAGTGTTAGATACTCTGCACACAAAAGAGAGTCTGCCTTGCATCTGCTGCATAAAATGGCTAAAAATTCCCCTGTAAGCTCTCCCACCTGAGAGATAAAACCTCCCACTAATATGGTCAAGTTATATAGCAGAACTACCTACAGTGTCCTAGAGAATATGATGGCCTAGCTAAGGTAGACACTGCTTCAGTGCAGCTTAGCCTACTGTAACTAATTGATATCCTATATTGTTCTAGCAGCAATGTCAAAGCAATGTGATGATCTGGTGTCATCATTCAAAGTGCTCATTTGGGAGGGGAGGCAGGGAAGGTTTCAGAAGTAGGATAAGCGATAGATTGTCTTTTTCAATATGAATCTACCCCGGCATTGAATTCCATAGATGAGGTTCTGCTAAGTGTCCTTCCATTGTCAGAACTGCACATGGCAAGAATGTACATGGCAACAACACCTCAACTCTATTTTTGTTGGCATTTTGTTGAGCAGTGAAAACATTTCTGTCCCTGGTTGCTTCCATGCTAGTGACTCACAGCATTTTCATAGCATCACTGCTATCATTGAAGTAATATAAAGCGTGTCCTCATTGCTATTTATTATTGTGGCACAATGATGGTTGGATGACTATAGAAGACACTCTAAATTACTAGTACAGAAATTATCTTCTCTCTGTGACTAGGATTTAACCAGCTGGCTTGCGTGCACTCTCTCTCTCTTTCTCTCTCTTCTTTTAAATGTTCTATTGTTTTGTCTTCTTGCTATGTTTTATATTCTGGATTTTTGAAAAAAAAAAAAAGTAGACTTCAGAAATTATGGTACTAGTACGTTTTTCCAGATCCTTCAAATCATGGCCTGTGAAAGTATCAACCATTGGCAGAAGGGAGCACTGAGGGCAACCTGGAGGGATTTACTAATTCTTGGTGCATTCAGGTAGATGGGGACACCAAGCCAATTTTGACTGATCTTGAGAAGCTAAATCAGGATTTGACCTGCATTTGGAAGGGTTAAAATGGGCTATGGAAAAAAAATATATCCTGAAAGGAGTCAGTGACAAACCACAGGCATTTCCATAAACTCACCAGGAGACAAGCTTTCAGTCTGGGGGCTTGCCTTTTTAATTCCAGGGAAAAAAAAACTAAAATAAGTTCTGCACCTGTATGCAAAAAAAAAAAAAAAAGTTTGTATAGCCTCATCATATCTACAAATATCATTTCTTAGTCCGTTTTTCTTTCACTTTAAGGGGAAAAGCAGTGTCTTTCTTACTGGATATTTTGAAATAAATAATTATAATACAGAAGTTGAATAGTGCAAAATTCAGGACAGATGACTAGAAATCCTTCTTCGCAAGGTGTTTATTTAACCTGTGGAATGTGGTATTAGAAGATGTATTGATGACTGGCAACTTGAATAAATGGATACTGAGGCTGGGTATGCCACTGAATATGCTAATTACCATGCATCCTTCCTTAAGATTGGGAAAGTTATTTTTTTTTTCCAAATAGGACAGACTAGCACAGCTTCTGTACTATCTAATTATCTGGAAACAAACAAACAAACAAATCCATACATGAATCTAAGCAGTAATGGAGCTGTTTGTAAACAGTAATATTCCAGGGCACACAAGAAACATGACTGTGTTAAATTATTCAGAAATTCCATTTTAAATCTCTAGTCTAAAGGTTCTTTTTTGTTTTTCTCCCTGCCAGTGAATTTTGTAATGACATGTTTTTATCAGGGACAAAAAACATAGTGACATTTGCAAATAAATAAATGGTACTGTGATTCAAAAGAAGTCAACTATTCATCTCTTCCATGACATTCAAGAGGCAGAGATATCATTTATAAACTTTCAAGTTTAACTGTTACTTATCTGTACTTTTAAACAGTTTTTTTCCCCACTCAGTATGTGCTTTGTCCAGTTAGATGTCTTGATGGTCAACATACATTGAAAAAAAAAATGATACAGTGATAGTTCATATAGGTTAAATACTTTATTTTGACATTTCTTTCAACCCCCCAGGTCTGGACTGAATTGCATGTGTTCTGGGAGAAACTCAGATTATGAATGAAGCAGGAGGGCTATCCAGAGAGTGAGGGTAGAAAGGAGAACAAGAAAGCTTTGGCATCTAGGCCTGGGGTCTGGTTATTGTACATTAAAATCAATGTATTAAACTGGACAAGATGCTCTCCTGAAACTCCTCAAATGCTCACAAAGCTAGGGCAACACCTATACACACATCATGTTCTCTGATGTGTCTCATACCAGTGCCATGAGATTTTCTGCTATTTTTCCTACTTTTATAATAAACTCAAGTGCAAATGTCTATTGGCTTTTACATGAAACTAGGAGACAAATGTTTATCAATTTAGCAGACAGCTAACTATTCAGAATTACTTGATTTACTTACTTCAGTTTAATTAAGATTCCAGTATAAAAATTGGATTCCTTTGTGGCTTATATGAAAGTGTGGATCAATCCTGTTTTGACCAAGGAGCAACATCATTTTATAATAACAAGATTGATATTTTTTCCCTCTATCTCCCCCCACCCTGCAGAAAAAAATAATAATAATTGATAAAAGATGAATCAAACTAGGGAGGATTGATGTTACTGCTAAAGGCAGCATTAGAGATTAGGTACTCATTTGGCTTTTCAGAAGGCCTGGTGACTCATCCCACATAAATGAAGTTTGTGATATGTAATGAAAAGCTTTCTATCCTCACTGCAATCAAATTAGCAGGTACTTTGAGGAAGGAATGCTAATGTTACCACACATTTGTTTCAGATCAGGGACATTTTAGGAAGGGCTTTGGCTCCTATTTGCGAGCTGAAGGTATTAGATCAAGGTCACCTTTGGAAAATAATGAGTGAGAAGTCAGTTATAAACATGCAAACCTAAAAATATCACCAGTCTGCTCCACTGCCTAAAAGTAATAGAGCATTTCCCCCAAATTGGTCATTCTCTTTTTCTGAGAATAATGTTCATCTGCACTGTTTTAAATAATAGGATAAAATATGCTTGTGGGAGGGTGTGATGGGGAAGAGGAAGGTTAAGAAAAGTAATCTTCTTCCATTAAGGCAGAAAAAAATCAGTCTGCCTTACAGCTTTTACCACTGAAGGCTGCAAAAGCATGGGATTATGTAGATAAATGGGTTCTGCCTTCATGGTTATCAGAGCCAATCTGCAAAAAAAGGCTACATCTGAATTAGCAAGGGTAATTATGGGTGCTTTGAGAGCAGGGTTCACATCTGTAGGAGGAGCAGATGCAGCAAGATGCAGCCTAGACTTCCTTGACCTCTGCAAATAGCATTAAAGATAAGGGGGCCTCCCTCCCCACATGCTTTAGATACAGGCTAGCACATAAACCCCATTCCAGCTACTCCCCACATTTAGCAAAGTGATCCATTCAGTTTCACTGGAAGCATATGCCCATTGCTGAGAGGGGAACGATAGGGCTTGCAGAACTTTAGATGTGAAGGCGGAAAGATGCTTTGGAGTTCATGGGGAACTCAGGTAGCCCCTGACTGCAAATCATCTTTTTCTAGGGTTGTGGTGCTTCCATCTGTTGCTACAGTATGATCCTAGGAAAAGATGCCTTTGGTCTAAAGCAGTGTTTCTCAAACTTGGCAACTTTAAGATGTGTGGACTTAAAGTCCCAGAATTCCCCAGACAGCCATGGGAGTCCCCCCTCCCCAGCAAACACTTTGAAACACCTTTTTGTTTTCACTTCTGAAGCCCTCTAGAAAACAAATGATACCCTGATTAAGGTGTTGTGCCTCCACTGAACATACGTAGGCATTGGACTGGAAGGTTTCCATAGGAAGAAAGCAGCTGTGGACTACAACAGACAATACCACAATTTGCTATTAGCATATAATATTCTAACCATTTTACTTGATTTATGCCAGGTAGAAACCACCAGTTTGCAACTCTATGCTGGCCCAATGGGGCCTCAAGCAAGAACCCTTCCCTGAAATACTCCTTCCCCACCATTGTCAGCTGCCCAGTTATGTTTTGCCTCAGCCCTATTCTTCTCTTCAAGAAAGGCAGGAGAGAAAGGCAGGGCAGGATGAAGATGACACAAATATATCTTACCAGCATTCCAACAGTACTGAAGGTGGGATCTGCTCTGCTTCACATATTGCCCATTCCTTGGAGAAGGAGAGTTAACCCAAAGAGGAGCAGTTTGCAGCATCCTGGTCCCTGGCAACTTTGCTCCAGTCACATCTTTGACCTGCATATATTCATGCTTTCACTCCCAATATCTGGAACAAAGATATAACTTCACCTATGCTGGTTCCCATATGATCCATGGGTGTGAAAGTTTTCTATGCTGCAGATATCCATTCTGAAAATGCAAAACTCTGGCCAATATCTATCATCTGTCTGTCTGTCTACCTCTGGAGGGACAACTGAGGAAGGATTGTGTGGAGCACTTGCAGTGAGTACTCCATGTTTGCAACACCTGAATGAAGCTATAGATTTGTTTCAGTGCCAGCCTTCCAAAAAGTCCATAAAGATGACACTATGGGGAGGGGACACCAGCTTCCTTTCTACATGTTTCAAAGTTTCCTGATAGAGTAAGAGAAAAATTGTACTGCAGTAGCTTTATGATGGTCATGCAAGAAAGAATTCCATGCATGCTGCAGTTCAAAATGGCACCATCAAATCTCTTCTCAAAACCAGGAAGAAAAATATTGGAAGGCAGCTTTGAATTACTTTTATGAGGAATGTCGCACCATAAAAGCAACATGATATACTTCATCAGGGCAAAGAGGCCATGAGATTGGCTACTGAGATAGCTTGGTAGCTTCTTCTTAGCCTCCTCTGGCAGGTACCAAAGCTAGAAGCAGCAGCAAGGGGATGCTTCTCTCAAAACGTCCATGATGTGAGAGACAGCCTCAATATGTGCCCTCCTCTAGGGAAACAAAACAAAACCAAGCAAAAACACAGAAAAGATGAATGGAAATTCAAAGTAATTCCGCAGTGGGAATTGATATGTTTAATGGACCTGTGTTGTTATTTTTTTTATGATCTGTAAAAGTGACTGCAATCAAAGACATTATAATTACACTATTAAATTGGCCTATAATTGAACATCCTTTCTTTCAGTAAACAAAGTTTAATAAAGTCTGTAGACTCTGAACTGCCTTAGCACTATGCATTTTCTAAATGGATCCAAGCAACAAAACTTTTCCTGTCATTACTGCTACTAACAAAGCACGCTACCCCAAAGTGTCAAACCCCAAAACTCTGTGGGAGTTTTGGAAGAGCATTTAATAGTTGCTTGGCTTGTCTTTGTTTAGTCTCATTACCAGGATCTAACTAATCCTTTTAAAATATACTTAGGGACAATTTCAGTATAAAAGGTATTATATAAAAGTAAATTATATTTGTTTCTAATCTGGTGTGGATTATTTCCTACCAAGAAAGTTATACGCTGTTTTCATCTAGCAAAAATGTAAATGTTTATTAGCAATGAAGAGATCATTCTCCTGGTATGACTCCTTTGTGAAGATGCCTAATGGTGTGTTGAAAATGCTTGGGTAGCATAAATAGTTCAAAATGGCATCATTACAAAAATGTAATATAATTGATCTTGATGTACTTTCTGATGGTAAAATGCATCATTTTATAATCTGTTATAAATAGCTTAAAAAGAAGCCTTCTTGTAAAAAGTAATACAAAATAATAGTAATAGAGAGAACCAAAGCCAATTCAAATCAAGAAATGAATTCTAGTCTGTGTCACAGATGGATAATGATGATGATGATGATGATGATAGGATTGGTGCCATGACTGTAGAAGCCACAAATGGGAGACTGTCAAAACTGTATGGCTAGTAAACTTCTGCCCATTGTCCAACTCTGTAGGTTTGCCATGTCTTTCTCTGTTTTCTTCTAACCTATCTTTGTGCATCTCTTCAGCTTCATATCTCCATCACTGATTACTTCCTCAAACTTCTGCTGCCCAGGTGACTGTCTAGTTTATTTATATCCTTTAGTTACTGTAAATAGATGTTCAAAGATACTGTGGGCAAAATTCTGCTTCTGAAATGGTGTTCCTTACCCTATGCAGGACTACTCCTGCATCTCTTTCCCACAGAAACTCGCTCTAAACAGTTAAGGGCCTCTGTACTGAAGATTGATTAGTCAAGAGGGTCAATAAACAATTGCCTCCCTATTTTTCATTAGCAGAATCTTGTACTGGATTGCAGATTGTTTACAAAGAACACCATGATTCCTATTCCTTGATCAGCCTCCCTATCTTTATTCCATGGCTAACTGTACAGCACACCTAGTTCTTGATCTAAAGCACCATGAAGCTTCCTTAGAGCTCTGCTCTTATTAATTCCATGTTGCATCAATTTTATATCCTTCCAATCCTTTCCCATAAATCTCAGTTTTCATTTGTCCTTCCTTCCTTCAAGTTTTAATTATATCAATTAAAATAGTTAACCAACTATAAAATCATTGAACTGGCCAGTCTGCAGATGTCTGTTCTTTCCCTGTTTGCTAAGAGGTGAGAGGAAATTATTTTCTTTCTGTGAAGTCCTTGATGCTCTCTGAGCTTGGTTGCTTGCTTGCAGATGTTTCGTTATCTGACTAGGTAACATCAATGCATATTTTCCTTCTCCTGGTTCCTCAGTCTCATTTATTTGCTTTATTATTATTACTATTACTACTATTACTTTTACTTTTCTCTCTCTCCCTCTCCCTCTCCCTCTCCCTCCCTCCCTCCTTCTCTCTCTCTCTATATATATACACATATACATATACATAAAACTATTTCTCTTTGTGAATGCATGCATGCATGTAGATGTACTCAGTCAGGGCTGTAGTGGACAGAACAGCATGTCGGCAAGTTATATTACTTATTTTTATTAACTAAATTATTTTTCTCTTGCCTTTCCATTTTTCCTGCTGATAAAGGAAAATGTGGTGTTGTCTCAATAGTAAGCTGCTTAAGAAAAGAATTCAGCCAATCTATATCAGAAGCTTAACCCCATAGCTTCAGGAATTAATGGCATACAAATATAGTAAGTAGATAAATAAATAAATAAACTTACCATAAGATAAGTGGTAAAGCAAAGATCAGCTTTTTTCCCCCCTCACAGATTCTGATCGTTTTCACCTCCATTAAAAAAAAGTCAGATTAATGTGCTGCCATATTCATTATTTCCATGCTAGGTTATTAGCTGGCTTAAGTGCAGAGTTTATCTGTATTTGCATTTTGAATATTCAAGCATATTTGTCCAATTAAAACTTCTGCCAAGCCTCCTGCCAAACTAATGTGCTAACAAAATTGAAAGATATTTTGGATAAACAGCCATAAATAATAATTCAGCATCAACAGTTGGGGTTGTTTTGACAGACCCAGCCCTCTTGAAGAAATCTGTGGTTCCATATTTGACACATATGTGCTTACTGGAATTCCTGCCATGCTCAAGTTCATTCAGATTGTATGCTACAGTAACTGCAGGGGTGGTAGACTTGCTTTTGTCAGCAGTGTTAGGACATTTATCTTTGCCACCAGTTATCAGTGGATCAGTGCTGCAAACTATACTTGCTGGATCACTTCCCATTGTTGGCTAAATGTCAACAGATCAATCTATGCACAGCTGTCTGTCACCTTTACACAAGTTCACTTATAAGTCCACCCCATTCTGCTACCTCATGAGTCTGTTTTTTTTAAAGAAAATACAATTAGCATGGCAATTTGCAGCTGGCTTCTTAAAAGACCAGAATCTTGTGGATGCATTCCCTCAGTAAATCTGTACCAGCGTCCAGGGTTCCTACTTTCCAAGCTTGGATTTGGGGTGGGGTGATGGAGTGGCCCAGAAAATTATTCAAAGCTCTTCCCACCTTCTGCCATGTCTGCAAGAAAAATTAAAAATAGACCATTTCTTTAAAAATAAACTTTTTTTTAAGGTAAGAATTTATTTTATTTATTTATTATTCAAATTTAATTACTGCCCATCTCCTCCAAAAGAGGGACTCTGGGCGGTGATGAAGAAGCACTTGGAATCTGGTGAATAAATCAGTTTTGATCTTCACATTGATTCAGGAGTTACTGTCCAAGTGCCAATTTTCAGATGTAAGTGTTCTGAGCCACAAAAGCAATTTTGACCCATATCTTTAAAAAGGAACACATGTTTATGGCTGAATAGAATCATTGCCAGGAACAATCTTGTTATTTGATTGGAGATGCCCATCACATTTTATGTACAGAAATAAGCCCTAATCACAGGTATTTTGTATAAGCATTGCAAAATATTTTTAAAATTCCAAATAGGGTCACCAGCTCAAAAAGATTGCCATGTCTGATATCCAGTGTAAACTGAGAATGCAGTTAAAGAGGGATTTGAAAAAAATAACTAAAGGAGAGCATAAATACATACATATATGCATACTATATTATTCCCTCCTGGATAAGCAAAGTTCTATAAAGTGCAGAAAAGGAGCAAGAAATAGTAACTCAAAGAAATGAAAGGCATGAGATTAAAAAATGCAACTATATACTACTAAAACTTGCCTGTTTGTTTGTAACTTTCAATTGGGCAAAATGGTGCAACATAGGGTGACGGTTTTTGAATCAATGTACCTCAAATGGGCTAACTTAAATAATGCATCCAAAATCTGGAACCCATTACTCCTATGGGATTGAAATTTGGAAAAGTTGTGGCTGCTTCAGCGCCACCGCACTGCCGCAGTCAACAGTGGTCACATGATCATCATTTCAGTGCTCTCTGCCAGCTTCCCACAAGTCAATGGGGAAGCCGGCCAGAAGTGTGAAGTCTTCTGAGGTGATGATGGCAACATACAGTGTTGTGGTAAAGCAAACAAACAAACAAATACATTTTTTTTTTAAATAGTCTAATTATGCCACATGGAAAGAGAGGGGAGATGTCATAGCCAACATATGACATCAAATATTGTCTGGAAGTGGCAAGGAGGAACAGGAATCAGATGAGGCCAGGATCAAACAGGACAAATAACATGAGAGAAGGAGAGACAGAGGAAGAGAGGTACGCACATCTCCAGAATGACTACAAGTGGCACAGAAAGAGAAGAGAGGAAGAGGACTTTCGGTGGGGACAATGGCAGATTGAGCTATTTTTTTCAGCTGTCCATGGACTGACCTGTCAGAGTAGCTTTTTTTCTTGGGCTCAGGCAGGCTTCCTTGGAGCCCAGAAGCATTCTCCGGATTAAGGAGAATTCCAGGAATCACCCCATGTGTTCTCCAGACAGCTGGTCACACCCAGAAGACCGCAAAATGGCATTTCACGATTGGCTGATAAGCAATCAGCTGGGAGGCAGGGCCGTCATCTTCTTCCCAAGCCACCCTGAAGCCAAAATGGACCTTCATGCTGCCTACCCCATTTCTACAGCACTCTTTTCTAACCAAAGAGAGGCTTTCTACAAGAAATGCAGAATCTCTTGGTTACTGTCATTATTTTTGAAAATTATTAACTTGGTAATTTGGCTTTTTGAATATAATTTGTTACATTGAGATTTAAAGAATTTTTTTTTTAATTGCTTTTTTTATTAAAGTGACTTTTGTGGAATATAAAACTCTCGTCTTTGTTGAATCTGCGGATTGGAGTTCTGATCTATTTGCTTTCACTTTCCCATGGAAATGTTGTTTGTTATTACTTTTTATTTTCCTGATTGGCCACACCAGAGATAAAAATGCTGGTTCAGTTACAGTGTTGATGAATTTAACTTCCTGAGGCACTAGAGGGTGCCATAATCTATCTTACCATTAAGAAATATGGAGGAAATTAATTTGATATTTAAAGATCTCTACAATGCTGTTATTCAAGTCTTGGAGCATTTCTCAGAATCTGTGGAGTCCAAATTGTCACAAGAATTGAGAGAAACTGATAAGGCTGAAAACTACCTTAAGAATAAAGTGGTTTCTCCAAAGAAAAATATGAGAATTGGTGACTTACATTTAAATAGTCAAAGGAAAATTGAGTTGTCAAAAGTTCAAGATAAGTCAGTGTTACCACCACACCAGGATCAAGAAAGAGAATTAAACTCTAGAGGCTGGAATATTGTCAGAATGCAGTCTGACTCTGACACGGAGGAGGGGGAGATGACCATTGAGAATATCCAGGGTGGGAAAATCGAAGCACAGAATGACTCAGCAAGGCGGGAAGATCTAGAGCCACTGATTGGTGGGAATCAAGGGGCAGAGTCGCCACCACCTATGAGTGCAAGAGAAAGGAGAGCCGAAAAACCCGCCAAGCAGAAGGAAGCCTGATTGACCCCTGACAAAAAACGTAAGGAAGGAGGCAAAATAAAAAGGTGCCAGAACACAGAACAGGTGACTGGAGACAACCATTCATTGGGACCTTCGCTGGAGCCTGAACCAGTCGACGAATCGCCAATGCCTGAAGTGGTGCCTTCTACTGCCAAAAACCTGGACTCTGAGCCTTGCCTTGCCTTGCCACATCTAGCTGAGGAGTCTTGCCTTGCTGCCTTGCCCCACTCAGCAGTAAAGCTTTGCCTTGCCTTGCCTTGCCTTGCCTTGCCTTGCCACATCTAGCTGAGGAGTCTTGCCTTGCTGCCTTGCCCCACTCAGCAGTAAAGCTTTGCCTTGCCTTGCCTTGCCTTGCCTTGCCTTGCCTTGCCTTGCCTTGCCTTGCCGCATTCAGAAACAAAGGCTTGCTTTGCCTTGCCACATACAGTTGCAGCGTCTTGCCTAGCCTTGCTGCATACAGCCATGGAGCCTTGCCTTGTCTTGCCACATCCAGCTGCAGAGTCTTGACTTGCCTCGCCATGTCCAGCTGCGGGGCCTTGCCTCACGTTGTTGCGCCCAATCGAGGAACCTTGCAGTGCAGCCTTGTCATGCCCAGCAACAGAAACTCACCTTGTTACTTCCCTGTGACCCACAGCGAAGCCTTGCCGCATCACCTCGTCTTGCTCTACTCCTGAACCTCGCTCTGCCATCTTACCCCATGCTACAGTGGGATCCCAGGGCCCTTCTGTTGCACCTTGCCCAGCCTGGTTGCCAAGTTCGAGCTGACAGACTGTAGCCTGAGTGAAACTTGAACTCAGCTGCCTTCTTGTAAATCATTCATAAGGTGTAAATAAAATACATTTCTTCTCACCCTGGTTGGTCCTTACTCTGAAGAGATCAAAGATTTTGGACAAATATTTGGGCTTTTTAAAGCAGGTTGTAGAATTTGAAATTGACAAGAAGAAAGCTCTACATAATACTGAGACATGTAAATGCCTTGGTTTACTTTGAAGTGGGATAATTGTCTAAAGGTGTTTATCAGGATGGTTTCTTAAAGGTTTAGATAAATGGTTATGCTGTTTTGAAAATTCTTATATTTTTGGTAAATGCCTAGGTTATTGTTTAAATTGGTTATCAGAGTGGTTTTTTAAGGGTTTAGATAAAGGTTTATGCTGTTTGGATAATTTTTCTATTTTTGGTTAATGTTAGTTTAGCTGGCAGATAGTAGCAAATTATAATGAAGAAGGGTAGTGTTTGTTACTATATTATGTTCCAAATTATGTTTGAAGGGTTTTATATGTTTTTCTTTCATTGGGGAGGTAATTTTGTTTTAGAAGGGCATGTAATAATGAGAATTTAAATGCTTTATAGAAATAATGTTTACTATAATATGAATTGGAGTAAGAGATTGATACTGATTTGTGTACTGTATATCTTTGTTATAGAAAGTCAGAAGTCACTTTGTAGTAGTTTTTTTGTGTTTTTTCACACCTTTTTAGTTCTGTTTCTTTTTCTTTGTAGGCTTCTTTGTTTCAATCCTTTTAGTTTTCATGTATATTTTGAAAATGCTTTAATAAAGTTTTCTAAATAAAAAAAGGAGAAGAGAAGAAGAGACAAAGGGGCAGAGAAATGCACATCTCCAGGATCAGAGACAAAGAACAAATAGAAAAAGATATGAAGAAATGTAGAATGAAAGGGCACGGCATAATATTTCTGCTGATGCTGGTGTGATGGCCAAAGTCTGCCCTCCCTGTTGTGCCTTCCTATTCCCTTTCATCAAAAGCATTCTTCATTAAACAAAAAGCATATGTATTTCTCTTGTTACACATCTTTCTTATTTAATGTACTGATGTTTTCTTCTTTAATTTTCAAACCAAACCAATAGCAATCCATCCATGGTCATTCTGTTCCTCTGTTTAGGTAAGGAAATATTTCTGAAATGATGACCCCAAATGGTCACAGGTTGTCTAGTAATAGCTAATCCTTTACCATTCCAGACCTTTCTGTCCTTGCAAATCATCCTTGCTTCCACCAGATCCATGCACTGTTTCCTATATTCCTTTTCACTCTTTTAGCTTCTCATCTATCCTTGAGGTTCTCATCAATTCCATCCAATCATGATTATCTCAGTCTTGTCCTTCCCCTCAACCTATTAGTTCTTTTTGTGGTTCAATTTTTATTCTTTCTCTCAGAATAAGCAAATCACTTGAATGCATTTATTTCCTACTCATCACTCACTTTTGCTTCAAACACCCCGAGTCATCTGCCTGTAGCAGGAGTGCTCCAATGGAGAAATCAGAGGCATCCACTTGCACCACAAATGGTTTGTTAGGGTCTGGATGCTGCAAAATGGGTTCTGCTGTGAATAGTTTCTTAAGCTTGTCAAAAGCCACCTGGCATGCAGGCGTCCATTTCAGTAATGCCCCCGGATTTTTTGATCTCCGTGTGTCCCCTTGCCCCTTAGTTTTCAGCAAATCAGTGAGGGGCAACGCTATCTCCACGAACCCCTCGATAAATGACCGATAATAGTTCGCAAAGCCGAGGAAACTTTGGAGCTGCCTCCGTGTGCGTGGTGCCTCCCATGCCAGAATGGCTTCAATCTTGGCTGGATCCATTTCAATACCCTTGTCAGAAATTCTATAGCCCAAATAGTCAATTTGAGATTTATGAAAAGCACATTTGGACAATTTAGCATACAGTTCAGCCTTCCTAAGCTTGCTGAGCACCTGTCTGACCAGTTCTATATGTTCCTCTATTGTTTCAGTATAGATTAACACATCATCCAAATACACCAAGACCCCTTTGAATAAATGGTCATGCAAGACCTCATTGATCAGTTGCATAAAAAATCCCGGCACTCCCGCCAGCCCAAAAGGTAACACTTTATACTGGAAAGAGCCCAGAGGACAATTGAAAGCAGTTTTCCATTCATCCCCCTCCCGTATACAAATGCGGAAATATGCCTCCCTCAGGTCCAACTTGGAGAATATTTTCCCCTTTGCCAGATGTGATAACATGTCTTTGATTAATGGGATGGGATATTTATTTAATATTGAGACTGCATTCAATCCACGGAAATCCGTACATAACCTCAAAGTCCCATCTTTCTTTGGCCTGAATAGAACAGGAGCACCCACTGGGGAACTGGCTGGTTCGATAAAACCCCTGGCTAGATTTTTATCGATAAACTCCCTTAGCATTGCCAGTTCCCTCTGGGTCATAGCATAAATTTTTGGCTTAGACAACTTTGCATTAGGGATAAAGTCTATGGCACAGTCAGTTTTGCGGTGCGGTGGTAGCTGATCCGCCTCCTTTTCGCCAAACACATCTGCAAAGTCTTGGTATTGCTCCGGCAGTCCATCTAGCGGACCAGTAGGGAGATGCGGAGTTGTTGCTGCCACCCTCCCCACCTCACTGTTGTCCAATTCATCCCCCTCAGGGGCTTTGTAGAATCCATCTGCAAAAGCCACAGTCCTGTGCACCCAATTTATGTGTGGGTTTTGCTGAACAAACCAAGGCATCCCCAAAATGACAAATGGACCCCCCACAGGTGCTACCACAAAAGGCAGTTTCTCCCAGTGGCTACCCATTTGCAATGCCACCATCCCTGTGGAGTGAGTCACCAGTTTCCTCCCTGCCATAGATCCATCTAATTGGGTGAAGATCGTGGGCTGTTTCAAAGGGAACGTGGCTAACTCTAATGCAGCCACCACGTCAGGATGCATTAAACACCGTGAGCACCCCGAATCCACCATCGCCCATAATTCCACAGTCCGTGTCCGTGACCCCAATTTTACCTTCATGGTCAGGGTAGGGAAGTTTCCGCTTCTTAGGGCAGGTGGCTGGCGTTTCCCGCCGGCTGAGACGGCTCAAGTTCCCCCTCATCCCCATAGAAAGGAACACTCTCAGCCTCAGTGTCAGCCATCGCTGCCTTCATCTTCCTGGGCACGGAGGGGGATTTCCCTGATGGCTTTGCCAGATGCTCCTCGGTCTTCCTCTGTGGGCATGCCGCTGCTCAGTGCCCCTCCTTCCCACATCACAGGCATTGCCCTTTCATGAAACGGCTCTCCCTCTCCTCCTGCCAAGCCGTACGTCCCGCTCTGCCAGTGGTGGCCGGTGGCTTCGCCGTCCTCGTCATGGCCATTTGCTTGGGACCCCTCTTGGTTTGTGCGAACCTAGCCTGAGCTTGCTCGACATTCGCCGCTAGTTGAATCCAGTCATATAGGGTGAGCGGATCTGCCCTTCCCAACGCCCATCTCAGTAAGTCGGGTCTCATTCCGTCTTTGAACATTTCTATTAGAGTGGTTGGTGACCAATCATCCATCTTGGCTGCTAGGGCTTGGAATTCTAGGGCATAATCTGCCATGGACTTTGATCCTTGGATCAGTTCCCTCAGAACCACTTTAGCTTTTTCTTTTGCTAACGGGTCAGCAAAATGCATTTTTAGTGCCCACTAAAAGTCTCTGAAATCATCCAACTCCAGGGCATCCATTTTGGTTAATTGGACAAACCAGTCAGCTGCCCTCCCCTCCAGTTGGGTAGCTACAGTGTTTATCTTTGCCCTTTCTGAAGGAAACAGCCTGCCAAACTCCTCCATATAGCTTTTCGCATTAGTCAGGAAGAATGGCAGTTTTGTGGGATCCCCATCAAATTTGACATTGAAATCCCTATACCTGGCTCTTTGTGGGCTGCTCTTCCTCTCTTTCCCCCTGGCCCTCCTCCTGGCTTCTGGAGACCTCTTCTCCTGAGGGGGGGGGGGACTCGCAACTCCGACTTTGGGACTTTTCTTCCAATCCCTGCTTCGTCCCCTCCCTGCATCCTCAGCCTGCCGCGGAGGCGATGGGGACGCCCACCGGGGACTGCGCAGTGGCGATCCCCCCCAGTACCTCCTCCAGTCTTTCCTCCTCACACTTGGGGGGGAGGAGGGAGAAACAGATGGAGATGACTGTCTGTAGAGATATTCCCTTCTTCCTCTATCCTGGCTGCCCCTCTCAAATGACATCCTTTCCATCATGTCTTCTAGAGACTTTACCCAGGCTTCCAATCTCTGTGATTTCTCATTGGCCTCGGAGACGTCTGACCCACTCCTCACCCTTATGGCCACATCTGGGGACAGCGGATACCTTGGCTTCCCAGGTGCCTGGGGCGTTCCGGACCGGGCTCCCTCATCCTTTCTGACCACCTTGGACTTTACCGCTTTCACAGTAGCTGAGCTGGCATCCGAGGACTCCAACAGCTCCTCCGACTCCGGCGTGAGGGTCCTTTCCCTTCTTTGCCTCATGGAATCCGTTTCCCCCACGCTGGAATCCTCACTCTCTCCCGAACGGGAAGTAGGTTCAGTCATCACTAACTTTATTTCCTCACAGTAACACTGGAAGGAGGTTAGTGGTAAGAGTTTTAGAATTCTCAGCTTTATGTAATGGTTGCCTATTCTGACATACTCAGACTCACAAGTGGGTTCTTAATGAAAACTGATTTATTGAAAGAATAGTGTGCAAATACAAAGAAAGCTGAGAATGAGCAAAAGCGCGCCAAATACAAACTAAAAACCCTCGCGTCAAACCCGGTTCCGCCCTCGCTCCCACTTAGCAACCACCCCCTCCCAGGTGTTAGCAATGGTTGCCCACATCGGCCTGAGAAAGTAACCTTGAAGACATTCCATAACCCAAACATACATTCCACAGTTACAGTAAGGAGATTACAGCCTGGCACGGCTGGAAATCCCCACTCTGCAAACACGTATCAGGAAAGTGACATGCGAAACATTATGATGTATTCAGGACATTGGAACGATGAACATGACACCAGGAGATTGTAAGTTGTAGTCCTGCTTTAGGTATGAAAGCTGGCTGGGTGACCTTGGGCCAGTCCCTCTCTCTCAGCCCAACTAGCCTCACAGGATTGTTGTTGTGGGGAAAACAGGAGAAGGAAGGAGTAATAGGTATGTTCCCCACCTTGAGTTATTTATAAAAATAATAAAGGTGGGATAGAAAATTAATTAATTAATTAATTTTAAAAAATTCTCTCTGCTTCCTGTTGATGATTAGAACAGGATCTCTGGGAAGAATCTGCCTGCAGATTGCTGAGTGCAGGTTTGCTGGAAAGAGTTGGTATCCCAGTCCACTCTCTGTGATCCCTGGCAGGACTGCTAGGAGGGAGTGGATCTCGGCTTCATCTGCTCCTCAAGAATTGCCTTGCTCAAGCACTGTTGTTGAGCAAAAGAAAGAAGCAACTTCCATCAGAAAATCATAATCTGGTATTTACCTAATTAAACTGATCAGTTTGTAGGAAATGCCATCTGTTTTCCTGATGTTCAGCTGATTGCACAGATGCTAGTGGAAAAAACATGTCTGGGTTCTCTGCATCTCTAAGCAACTGGAGCTTTTTATCAGTAACTTATGCAACTGCCCACTACTTGATATATTCAAAGTGCAGTTTTGAATCTGATTTTGAATAGCAGATTTCACAGTTAAGCTTCTCATCTAATATTTGGACCCAGATCTGGATTTTGAGTCCCCCGCACCAAAACAAACAAACAAACAGTGGCAATAATTGCTTTCTATGAACCACTTGCCTTCTCCATGAAATGAGATGGACAACATTCAGCCCTGAATTATCCCAGGTCAGGTCAGGCCACCAGATCTGTCAGAGTGTTTTCTGGAGTTTGTCATCCATCTGAATACACAACAGTTGTTGATTCCCAAGGAAACTCTAAGTCAAATATCCCAGCGCTACAAAACTCTGAAGTTGTGCTGTTAGGAAATTGGATTGAAAAAACATTCCTAAGGGTACAAGAATGCTTAATGTTAGAATTTACCTTCTTTCCCAACAAAATTCTTTAGGAGTTTATTCCCCTAAGTAGACTGAATCTTTCTACTAGGAGATGAATTGAGATCTTAACTTGATGCCTTCCCATGGCAAGCTTCCTATGATCACATAACAGCTGTTTCCTCCATAACTAGATGGATTATAGCAGAGAGTTAAGCAGCAAACTTCCTAGCATGGGATTAGTGCGCTTTCTGCCAAGTGGGGAGCACGCAGTGACAGCCATTTGCTTTGGTGAGCTGTCATTTGTTCACCACTAGCTTTTGGTAGCAATATTTACCATATGAACCAGTACAGTACTGAGATTTTAACTATAGTACTGGGCTATAAGGAAGACGGTAATGAGGAAAAATAATATTGTCATCTTCACTGGAAAAAACTCTTAGAAGCTTTCTCCAGTGAAGATGAATCTTCACTGGAAAAAGTTCTTCACTCATTTAGCTTAAATGCATTAAACTAATGTAGCGAATACATTCGGGATCTGAAAAACTGAGTATACTACAATATATTTAAAAACCAGACTCCAAGATACAAAGATACAATTTCTCTGAACTGTGGAAGGAAGCTGTATCCTCCAAGAATTCCTTCCTTCCTTCCTTCCTTCCTTCCTTCCTTCCTTCCTTCCTTCCTTCCTTCCTTCCTTCCTATTAACCCCATGAAATATTAATATAGGTAAGAAGGTCACAGTCTTTAAAACTCTGAATTTCCAAACCAAGTCATGCTATGTGGTGTTTTGAGTTTTTAAATGTTTAGAGTTTCAAGGTAGGATCCAATGTAGCACATTAGTGAATTGGAAATCAAAAAACAAAAGTTTTGGGTGATGCTTTTGTTATGCTTACCTGATTTTTTTTTAAAGTAAAGAAGGAATGGGGAAGTCTACTCTCAATCGGGTATCTTCCAGACACATCAGGACCAGAGATGTAAAATAATCCCATCAAAAGTCTGGTGCAAATATATTTGGACGTTCTATTCCCACTGTGAAATTTTATTTTCCTAGTAAATGATATGGAACATCTGAGAGTTTCACTGTTCATCAGTGCTTTCTGGAATGCCCAGGTGATCATGCAAGTGGGCTATCAACAAAGACATCTTTTTTCAAGAAAGCTCATCCAACTGCAGGCAAAAACATCTCCAGTGTTTGAGACATAATGCATTCTAAAAGTCACATTTCTGGTCATGTACAACTTTCTCAAATATATGCATTTCATAGTTACCTTTCCATAGCACAGTTTTTTCCTTTAAAACAGCCCCTCTATGCCCATTGAACCTAGATTGTTCCTCTTTACATCACCATCACATCCATGCACTGAAAAATCATCTCTGAAACCCCTTATCTACCAAATTCTCCCAGGTCTTCCAGTCAGCTACCTTGGTTTCAAGGTTGAAGTATGAGGACTTGGTTTGGAAATGTTTAGATGATTTATAAATCTAAGGAAAGAAAGTAGGAAAGGTTGACTGCTCAGTTGCTCAAGTAGTCTGTATATCTTCATCTCTGGTACTCAGGTGCTTCCTCAGCTAGGTTCCTTCTCATGTTTATTCATTTATTTATTCAATTTCTATAGCCACCCATCTCAGCAAGTGACCCTTGATGGCTTACAACGATAAAAAACCATAAAACAATTAAACAATTACAATTGGAATAGTTACAATACAAAATAAGTATACATGGCTGCCAAGTAAACAATGTAAGATGTTAATACAACCAAGAAATGGGACCATTACCACACTTGTTCCTGGAACTTAACTCTCTCACAACCCTGCTCTCTCTCAGACTTTCCAGTTATAATCCCATATGAAACTTGTTTGCTGCTCCTTCCTAGAATTGGCAGGCTGCCTCTTGAACCATCCTATTTCAAAACAGAATTATCAGTTATAGCCACTGTGCTTCTCCCCTTCTTTCACATTTACTATTGCTATATCCTCCTCTTCCACCTGCCTCTGAAAAAGAATAAGAAAATGTCTGGCAGCCAGGCACCTGCATTTTTCATCAACTGGAGTTGTGGTTGGGGGGAGGAGAATTATCAGTGTCTTCAGGAAGATGCAGCATCCACAAACAACTGTATGATGAATATGGATAGTGGTGGTATAAGGCAGGCACTTGGAGTTATCTAAGCTTGCATTGTGAAAGTAAACCCTGCATTCTGTGAATCATCTCAGCTGCTTCTTTCATTGAGAAACTGACTCCTTCCCCCCTGAGTTGTAGGTTTTGCAATGATTGCTTTTTGCCTGTTGAGAATGAAATGCGAGGCTGTGAGAGTGATGGAATTTCTGGAAAGACTTTGGGCTTGCAGGACAGTCTAAAATTTTACATAATTTTATATGGTCTAAATGGCATATTAAAGGGATATGAAACTGTGATGTGGTAGAGCAAATCAGGTTGTGAGGGAGAGCCTTTTATTTTCTTCCTACAAAATTATGCTATACATAATACGAACAGTTATTCCAGAAGAATCATCTGTGTCAGAAAAAAATACATGATATATCTCCCCCTTATCCTCCAACACCATGAGCACAAAAGAGACTGAGAGTTTTGTGGAGGTCATACTGGATTCCCTGCAGTTCATGAGCAGGACTTCTACTCACAAAGATCCACCACTCTCATCTAGCTGTATCCTGAACAAAAGGCTTAACTTTCTTCTCAATGTCTGTATCAATATGTTTCCATAATTGTCAAAAATACAGTTTGATTAACCACATCACACAAACTCTCTCATATGGTCCATTTTATATCATAAGGCATACCTATAGGCATTTTTCTACATGCACCTAACCAGAACACACACTTTTTTTTCCCCCTGGGTTTCCATGGCATTGCCTTCATCTCGTTCACAGTCCATGAGTCCATCCCTTAGGAATACCAGTGTTCAATCAGTGCTTTTCCCCCTTATTCAGTCACCATCCAAGGACAGCCTCAGGGTATACAAAATCTGTTAGGCTTTGCCACCCATTACCCTGGTGGGAAATAGCAGTTACTGGGAATAAAGGCGAGACAGGAAAAGCCTTGGCAAGCAATAGAAAATGTCACGCTGTTATTATTTTCTGCCAATTCAAAGATAGGCAGGTAGCACTGCAGTGGGAAAGGCCCTAAGTCTGGATTTGGAAATTAAAATGTTTTTCGACTTAGTATTCATGTTCATTAATCTTTGGTAATATATTTTTAACTATGATTATGAATTTCCTTCATAGCCCAGGAACAGTTAATGAAAGCTTTAATTAATACTTTTATTTACTGACCAACTTAAACAAGTGAATGGATGTGACAAACATTTCTCACTCGCTAATAATATGCTGGCTATACTAACTATAGATGTTATCTTATAAAATTAATAAAGTAAGCATGTATCTTAGAATTAATACAGATATCAATTAGAAATGTTAAGTCCATAAAAGTCATCCCTAAATCAGATGCTCAGTAATGTGGTGAGAAGCGATTGGGGTTCTTGCAAAATGCAAAGATTAATGAAATAATCTCAATAATAGTGCAATTTCCTGACATTTTAATGCCTATTGTTCTTCTGGAGGATGCTGTATGAGATATTTGCAAAGTTTTCTGCTTAAAGGTTATTCAATGAGTACCTTATGGTTCAATCAAAAGCAGAGGTATTGATAGAACACAAGCCTCTACGGCAGCCAAGGGAGTAACAGAGTTTGTATTAAATTTTAAATGAAACAATGTTGCAGTCCTATTTTTGAAATATATAAATACTGTATATCTCAAACACACCTTTACACCCTCTAAGGTTAGGAAAATATTTTTATTTATTTATTTATCTATCAAAGGGACGTGGTGGCGCTGCAGGTTTAGTTTTCATGGCAAGAATACTGGGGTGGGTTGACATTACCTTCCCCAGGGATCACATTTACTCTGACCTCTCTGTCATGACCTTCTCATCTTGGGTGGCCCTTCATGGTTTAGCTCATGGTGTCGCTGAGGTGCTCAAGCTCCAGCACCACAACAAGGTAACGATCCTTTGCTGAAGTACTCATATACAGTAATTACATAAAATTCTAAAACTATTTAAGGATGCTAACATTAAAATGAAATCTCTTAAAATTCTAAAATACTTGTGTACAAAGGTGGGTTTTAAGTTCTAAATTGTAAGAAGGTAGGGACCTGCCTCAACTCTCTGCCATGGGAAAAGCAGAATATGTTGTTGATATTCGAGGTATTCATGGTGACATCTACAAATGTCTTTATGAGCTAAAAACAAGGGATGGCTTGTACAGGAATAGATGGTCCTGAAGATAAATTCAATTTAAACCATGTAAGGATCAATATAGGGGATGTGGTGGTGCTGTGGGTTAAACCACTGAGCTGCTGAGCTTGCCGATCGGAAGGTCAGTGGTTCAAATCCGCGTGACGGGGTGAGCTCCTGTCATGAGTAAGGATGGCGAGCAGGGGGCTCCCATCCAGACTGTTAAGCGCATGCATAGCACTGAGAAATTGGGCAGCCATTCAAAGAGACACAGATCGGGACCGCCTTAACCTTTGGGGTTTATATGTCTGGGTTTTTCCCATGTTTCTTCAGTTTGTTAGGATTCCTGTTATGTACAAGCAATACAACATTAGAGACCAGTTCCTTGTCTCAGCGTGTTTCCTGGCTGTTAGGACATCAATCCTAACAAACTCCTACTCCCATCAAAAGAGGGAGGAACAAGAAATTAAGGAGAGACATTTGGAAATGTCTTCAGAAAACCAAGAAATGTGGCTCACCATCCTTACTCATGACAGCTCCCGTTGCTAGTCCCTGCTCCTGCCAACCTAGCAGTTCGAAAACATGCCAATGTGAGTTGATTAATAGGTACCGCTTCGGTGGGCAGGTAATAGCGTTCCGTTCAGTCATGCTGGCCACATGACCACGGAAGTGTCTATGGACTAACGCCTGCTCTTCGGCTTTGAAACGGAGATGAGCACCACCCCCTAGAGTCGGACACGACTGGACTTAATGTGAAGGGAAACCTTCACCTTTACCTAACCTGCTTTTACATAGAACTCTCCTTTTACGGATATAAATTATGGGTGTTTTTTTTCCTTGTGATATCAATAAATGTTTCTTTTTCTGACTTTCTAATAGTGGAGAGAGGTAGTTACAGTAGTTTATCTTGGTTCAGTATATTACTTGTTCACAACAATTCTCTTCCTATTCCCTTTACAGACTTTCCTTTTTCTATATCTACCATTGTTATGTCATCATCAGTCTACTCAGAGTTCCTAAGGAAAGTATAATTTTGGCTTTCTCCCAAGCTTTTGAATTCAAACCTTTACAATATAAAAAAGTTAACAATACCTTCAAGGACCATGCAACCCTCCAATTCATGCTGTAAAATCACAGAAGCACAATCCTGGAACATGGAACTGAGGCCCACAATATTACAAACTTCTTCGTTGTATTTGTTTATATTCTGGGCTGGAAAGCTATTTGTACTCTCTTTCCCCCATTTCTTCCCCTACCTCCAATTTATTCCCTACTGTCTTATCTACTCATTACATTATCCAGTGTCACAAACAATTAAATATATTTGGGGATGGAATCAAGGTCTCTGACAACATCTTCCAATACTTTTTTTTTTGGTGCCGTCAAGTCAATGTTGACTCCTGGTGACTTCCTAGACAAGTCCCTGCAGTTTTCTTGGCAAGATTTCTGAAGTGATTTGTCATTGCCTTCTTTCTAGGGCTGAGAGAAAGTGACTGGCCCAAAGTCACCCAGCTGGCTTTGTGCTTAAGGCAGGACTAAAACTCATGGTCTCCTGGTTTTTGCCTGGTGCCTTTAACCACTACACCAAACTGGGTCTCCAATACTTTGTACAGTTCTTATTCCCTTACATGGCAGCTCTAACTTCTTCATCTCTCTCTCTCTCGCTCTCCTCCCGCTCCCACTTTCTGATTATATGTTTATATTTAGTATGATAGCTACTACTAGAAACTAATGAGGTTAATCTAATTAGCTTCTCAGTAGGGGTGTGTACAAAACTTTGAATGTGATTTTGAATTTGTTTCAAAATCAGAATAACAACCAAATGGGAACATTCTGCTGGAACATTCCAGGTTGGTTGCATTCCAATGAAACAAAACTTGAAGCAGCTTGAGTGTCAGAACAAAACTCAAAACATTTCAATTATTCCAGCTACAGGAAATAATGGGAACTCAGAACAGCTCTCTTGCTCTCTTGTTTTTCACTCCAGGACCAAAAAAGGTAAAGTGACAGTCTCTAATCAGTCATCCAACCTGCAGAGAAATCAGCCAAAACATTTATTTTAAAATATTTTTTAAAAGTCCCATTATAGAAATTAAGAAAACAATTGCTTCCTATATGAGAATTTAGATATAACAAATAACCTTGTTTCATAACAAATACAAATAACATCTTGAGCTGAGTTCATCTTCTGATGACTACATGGAAATGGCTATGCAGGTTTCTTGGCAACAATACTGAAGTTATTTACCATTTCCTTCTTCTGGGATGGTTTTTCAACTTCCACATATAAGATTCCTGCAGATCTTCTATCCAAGTACTCAACCAGTTCCAACTGTGCTTATCTTTTCTGAGATCAGCCAAGGTCAACTAGGACTATCATCTATAGTAATTCCACAAGCGGAACTTATATATTAATCAGTAAATTTATTCTTAGACTTACACCTAGTTTAAGGTTAATAGCTAATAACTGTTTGATATAAGTATAAAGCCCTTCTTAGCCATAGAGCATTTTATTTCTACATCTAGCCCAATGTACGGTGCCACAGGATTTGTGGCTATTTATCTACTGTCTATTTAACTTCTATGTGAAACCACCAGGGGGAATTATATGTTGGTTTATGGTGAAGCAATCATCACTAATTGATAATATTCAATTTTATATCACTGCCCCTGGCTGGACTGGAGATGGACTGGGGATGCTAGCAAAGTTATCTCAAGGTGGATGGGTCTAAATAAGCTCAAATTAAATCCCAAGAAGATGGAGTTACTATCTCTTGGTGAGTCATCTGGATTGATCCTGAGTCCAACATTGACTCTGGATGGGGTCACACTTCTTCTGAAGGAACAAGACTGTGATTTGGAGGTCTTCTTGGACTTTCAGCTCCTTACTGTTCAGCAAGCAGAGGCAAGCAGAGGCTATAGCCAAATGGGCTTTTGTCCAGGGTTAGGACCTCTTCCTGATTTCTGATTCGCTAGAACTAGTAAGAGAGAGAGAGAGGGAGAGGGAATGAGAGAGAGAGAGAGAGAGAGAGAGAGAGAGACTCAGCAAAATATCACATGAACTAGGCCAGAATTGTTGCCTTTAGTGGCATTTCTTAATTGATTTCTACTTACAAACAGCTACCCCTGCTCTCTCTCCTGCCAACCCAGGACAGGCAGAAAGCCAATAGGCATCCTGCCAGCAATGATTTCATTGTCTACTACAAAAGATGCTGGGGTTAGCAGCACATGACATGCCAGCCAGTCCTGCTGACATCACCTTTGCGGTAGTGGTAATGATGATGGCAGCGATTGCCACTCTCCTTCCCAGTCCCCTTCACTCTACATGATGTGCCATTACTGCTTGATATTTTGATATTATTATAACTGTGGTTGTTACTGTTATTTTTATATACTACTCTTCATTAAAAAAATCAAAATATCAGCTAAGAGCTATGATAAGAAATTTGTAAAAGTGTGCACGTTTTAAAAGTGGTCAGCACTACAGTATTGAAGCTAACAGATACACTTCTAAAGGATGGAGCTATATAGTAAAAGGAGTACAAAACTGAAAAGAACCTTTCTTGCATAAATGGGGACTGGGCATTGCTGTCCCCACTTCCCAAATATTACCAGGCCAGGCTGACGTGTATCAGGAGAGAAGTTTTAGGCTTAGGAACTTCTAAGTCAAGAAAAAATGTTAAAGTGGGCTTGGAGGTGACTGGGCAGCCAGTGCAAAAATAGTGTAATATGACTCTGGCATTGCAATCTGCTCAGTAACAGGGCAGAGGCATTTTGCACCAGCTCTGAAGCTTCTGGACTACTTTTAAGGACAGCTCTATCCAGAGCCCCCTTTTAAGGGGAGATGGGCGGTGATAGAAATGTGAATAATAAATAAATAATAGTACTTACTGTATTTCCTTCAATATACTATGCAGACATATTTAATTTAGTGTGACAACAAATGTCAACAAAAGAATCATTCTCTTTTAATTAAGGACACATTATTTCTGAAGAGATATTCCCACTTGATACATGCCTTGGGTAGAGCACATTCTCTCTCTCTATAAAAATAATTTATTTACAGCAGTAACTATTCTACCAAAATTGAATTTCAGTTTTCAATATGGATTTATCCTGAATGGAGTTGTTTTATCTAAAGGGAAATGTAGGGTGAATTTCAAAGTACCTAGTATGTCCAATATGAAAAAGTTTCAGGAAGAGCAATGGAATTTTTCAGGAAATTTCAGCTTTAACTGCATCTTTAGATAACCATCAAATTTCACGGAAAAAGAATTCAAAGTTAATTTGGAGGCTCTTGCTCAGGCATAAAATGACATATAAAGTCTACAAAATTGTCAGTATTTTTCCAGCTTCTGTGTTCCTGTGCTTTTATTACTTGAACAGTCAATATTGACAGTTTCAAATTCCAGTAACAGAGTTGGCAGTCTCCTTGAAGTTGCAAGTCCTTTTTTATTGGAATAAGGTTACCAAACTAGGTGATTATTACATTCCCTTCAATTCCACCAATTACTCAGTTAATAATTTAAACCGAAGTTAAGATCTATTTTTTTTAGGATAGTTACAATTCTAAATAAACCTCATTGAAAGAGATAGCCATTTAAAAGGCTATCCTGTATTGTAAACTTATTTCATCATATCTATGGTAATCAGAAAATGCTTATGGAAGCAATGCAATGTTGTTTAGAACAACAATAAATTATCTAACACAGTGTAATTATGAAAGCCACAAAATATATATTTTTAAATATTGCATTACTCAAAATGTTTTTCACCAAGTTCAGTCTCTATTTACATCTTTCAGCAAAATATATTTTGTTGTTGTTTATTTTGAGAGGGCATTATTGCTTCTGGGTGAAAATAAATTTGCACATATTAATATATCTATGAGTTTTGATTTTTCAGAGTTCAGCATTTCAAGTGATTCTTTTCCAAATAAGTGGATTTTATGTACTGTATGTATTGCTATCTCTCTGCCCCCCCCCATCACATATGGTTGCATTAATATATCAGATGGAATTATTGAATAGAATTAGCCAAAACTGTAAGTCCCCATGGTCAGGTGTCTGCCATTTTGTAACAGAATGCAAACTTTAGTATGACTGCAGAGAAGCAGTGTTCCTGGACTATGTCACTCAATACTTTTTAAGGATACTTACCAGAAGGAGGGCTGTCATTGAGAAATAGCATCCTCAGTTTAATTCAAAACAAGAATGACTTTTCCACACAAACGTCTCCAGCCCTTCCCAGTCCAAAAACCCAAGGTCACCATTTTCACCTGCCCCTTAAAATCAATCTGTTTGGCAGCAAACAGCATTTGGGGTGTGGGAGAATGAACTTTCAACACGGTGTGATACTAAGATCCCTGTTGAAAAACCTTCCACAACAACAGGAGATTATCCTTCCCATCTTCCTTTCTCAAACATTATTCAGGAAGGCTCTAAATCATGTACTGTATCTGTCAAAAGAATTAACTCATACAGATCCAACAGATCCATACACATCAAAGGTAGGATCAGGCATTCCCTGATCCTCTTAAACACCAAAGAAACAAAAGAAATAGATACATTTTCAAACATAGTGTTAAGAGCAAAAGTTAGGCACTGAAAAAAAAATACAATAGTGACTTCTCTCTGACTAATCTAAATTTGCTCATAATTGAAACACCCCTGACCTTCCCAAATCCTTGACATTCTGGAATGACTACGCATTTGCTTTTCCCTCCTCCCCCCCACCCTTCCCCAACTTCTATGATGGCTTCTTTGGCATAAAGGAAACATCCTTCTCTTCCCTCCTTTTCTAGCTTCTCCTACTCTTTCTTTTTACTGTCTGTCCCCACCCCAACTCACCCCCAACTTTGTTAGCAAATCCAGTTAAAGAACAACAGGAAGGATGGAAAAGAGACACAGGAGAAAAAAAAAAGAAGAAGATTGCAAGAGAGGGGGAAAAAAGAAAGTAAGAGAGTTATTGCTGTATATCTCTGCTGCTGATCCCAGAGAAAGAGCGGATGAAGTAGGAATAGTAATAAGGGAGGGAGATAACATGGAAAGCGGAAAAAGAAGAGGGAGGCTTTCTTCTCTAGCCTGGATTAAAATCTGAGTCAGACAAGAAATGGAACCTGAATGGTAACTTCATTTTTATGGGCGGCATTATTGTAAGTTCTCATTGTCCATATTCTGAGCCAAGAAATTATAAAGTTCAGTGACATCTCTACTTTAAATTGATTCTTACAGAATGTGATTGCTGTGGCAGCAGCTAGGTGAGTTGCCATAGTGATCTTTGGACTTGATAATTGAGACTCCTCTCAATGTCAAGCAATATGCATTGCAGCTGTTTTCACACACCTTACACATTGCAGCCATTTACTATCTGTATAATGAATCCCTGTGTACACAAGAGGAAGAATGGAATTGGTTAGCTCCTACTCATATCATATGCATGGAATTCATTCTGATATTACCCTGCAATGGACTGCTATATGTATGACACACTTTTCCTAAGCATTAGTGTTCCTAAACAAACAAAGGAAATAATTCCATGTATGAAATATATGAAAAAAAACATTACTATCAGAAGCCTGCAAGAGGAAACACACAAGTCACATCTGCTTCCTCTCCCTCCTGCATGTTGACAGCAGCTAAAGATTTTGTAAATACAGTTAAATGAGAGGGAATGTGGCAAAGTTGTGGCATCCCTTTTCCAGACAATGTTGATCTATTTGGACAGAGAAATTCACTGAGAGATAGGATCATTCCAGGAAGAGGTTTCCATTGCAGGTTTAGATTTAGAGTCTGCACAGAGCCTCAGTGCAGACTTTATCTTTGCCTTAATAATGCTAAAATATGAGTTTAACCAGCAACATGACTTTTAGCAAAAGAATGTCATAACCATCAAAAGGTTATTCTGACAGTGAATAGCAGACACCTTCTCAATCCCTCTCTTGAACTCTGTCCAGTTTGATAGGAGAAATCACCTCCAGCAAGGTAACAGATTTGAAGGTGGAAGTGAAGTCATTTCTGTTTGCCTTCCTGAAGCTACTGAGAGCCAGACTTCTTGAAATATTATCATGATGCCCTGTGTGATGGTGATTTAGGCTCCTGGATGTGAATGGCTGATGTGCATGGTTTCTACATAAGTGGGTTCAGTTGAGCATACCTCATTGCCAACAATTTTCCCCCAGACTGATATTCAACACACAGTGAATTCAAATGAGTTTTATACACATCCTCTTGATTAATAGAAAATGGCAGAGTGTAGGAGACTGAAACAGTCCGTGCTTTGCTTGATTAATTAATAAGGGACTCTCTTTTCCCAGCTTCAACTCATTATGCTAATGAAGTGTCATCAATTAAGGCTTTCCCCTGATTATTGAATCTGTCAAGGAGTGTTCAGTTTAAAAACTGCATTCCTTTGCTATCTTATTCTTTGTGGAATTGCCATTGCAGCTTTTTATAAAATGCTCCATCCATTAGCTATTGTTTGTTCTACTTTTTCATTATTGTATCTTCCTTCTGACCTTGAGGCAGTTGGAATACAGAATGATGTAGCAAAATGATATGGTGACAGCCCTATCGCTGCAAGTGTGGGTCAAGATAGTACATTAACAGCAAGACAAACTGTATTCTTCATCCCCAGTTTCTTGATAATTATTAATGGCTTGGTTGAAGATAAACTTAAGGACAGCTTGTTACTTAAAAAAAAATCTGTGTGGCTACAAGAGGCAGTTATGATAGATTAGTTCTCAAAGAGAATGATGTTTTAACTCTTAGGACACTGTCTTAGAAGATAAGGTACCAGAATGTAGTTGTACCTATATTTAGAATTAAGATGCCCTGTGCATAGAAAGTGACGTTGTAATTGGGATTTTAAAAACGAAAAGAAACAAATATGAATGCAAGGCTTAAACAGAAGGATTTGCTCTGACTGGGAACTATGTATTTATTAGTACTCGACCTTCCACTAAGTTCTTTATGTGGGATCCACACTCATGCTTGCTCCAGGGTAAAGATAGGCATCCTCGGCATTCCCCTAACCTTCTTGGAAGATGACCACCAACTGAGTTTTCTTTCTTGGCACCGAAAGTAGAATTCTTCCTTTTCCACTGGTGTAAACAAAGCAGTCCAGTCTACCTGCTGCACTTCATTCTATCTTTCATAAATTCCTCCATTCCGATTGGCTGGTGTCTACTCTGGCAGGCACCACCCTCTGCCCTGGTCCCTGCTCTCTGTCTTTGATGACTATTTAATACTGGGTGGCTGGACTGCTTGCCATAAAAGGCTGAATTTTCCCATCTTCCAGATTCTGTAATGGAACAGTGAAATGTTTGCCATTTATTTGTATTTTAACAGCTTCAGCAGAGAAAAGGTGAAACATTGGCTTACCCTTCCCTCCCTCCCTCCCTCCCTTTTCGCCTTCTACAGCAAGTAACAGGAAAAACTGTAAAACTGCCCTCCAAAGATATCTTACAGAACAGAAAGCAATTGGCTCTTCCTTCCCTGGCATGGATGGGAGGAGAAAAGAATCAGGAGAATCCACCATTTTAAAGCCATGTTAACTGCTGTCCGGACAAAACATCTGGCCATCACAGTGGAGGCCAAAGTGGAGGAAGAAGTCGAAATCCAGAAAACGATATCTTAAACCAGATTCATTTCCAGTCCATTTATGCATGGGAGACAAACAGTTGAAGCCTGCAGAGCAGAAGAGCTCTGAAACCGCATGCAGGTTTTCTCACATCAATATATTTGGTGGCAGAGCTCAACCTAACAAAAGCAATATAAAGAATAATTAAGGAAGTGACTCTGAGCACATTCAGAATACATTTTCTTTGGTGCCAAGAAAAACATCAAGATAATACTGAATACTAATTTTCTTTAGGAAGGGCTCTCTGAATAAATCTATGTATTCACAAATGTGAAAATAAGAATTATCCAGCTATTACAGCCAGAACTGGAACTGCAAGATCCAATCAGAACTAATACAATCCACAAACTTCCTGAATAACTAAAGTCAAATAGCATTTGTTTTATGAATTAAAGCTAGTTGTCCTACCTCCTAAAACAGCAGTGATTTGCAGGTGCTTGGTTGACTCATTTTTTTAAAAGGAAAATAACACATAGAACTACTCTAAGAAGGACAATTAACAGATAATGAATGTGATGTTTCCTTGTATTCTTGTCTGCCTAGCCTAGAATTATGTATTTTGCCTTCCAATAACTTTCTAGGGTCTTAGCAGCTTTTTACATTGATATTTTTCTATGGAGATATGTGGAATCATCGAATTTTTATCTGCTGCATACAGGCATATATTTTGCCATGATTCCACTGATGGTGAATAAGCTGAATGTAAAATAAATTAAATATTGAAAAAGTTTTCTCCATGGCTGAGCAACATAAAACTACTATTGAATTTTCTCTAATTAACATATGATGTCAATTTGGAAAATGACAAACACAGATGTGGAATTCAAAGCAAGTGTTTTGCTGTTGTTGTTGTTGTTGTTGTTTAAAGGTTCTGTTTCCCCATTCCTAGGAGTTTCTAAAATCTCTATTTGATGCCATTAAGATTTATTGAGGAAAATTAGCTAACAAAGGTTGAGATTTCTGTCCCATGACAGAAAGTGAATAAATACAGCTTCCATATAGTGGCCATTACGAGTAACTGTTTCCTTATATTCCCTGCGCAAAATGATATTGTAAAAGGCTACCTGCTGAAATTAGTTTCCAATTACTCCATTCCTCAAAGAAAGGAATTTTAGTGTTTATTGTTATCAAATGGAGATTGCTATTATTAAATGAAAGCTGCTTTGGAAAGTTTATTATATGAACAAAATGCCATTCTTTTTTTAAAAAAAAAAAATCTGCTTGACCTGTATATCTTCAGCAATGGTTGAACCCAAGATAGGTAAGTTATTATTAACTATTAATTGTATTGTATTAATTGTGTTTTTTAAATCTGATTGAGGATATATTGTAAGGATATAAAAGCACCTGACCACAAGGTATATTAAATGGATGATAAAAACCTTAACATTCCATTTAAGGCATTGTTATCAAATCTAGACAAATTTATTCTCTACCTTAAAAGAATTAATTTGAAAACTAATTTACCAACTAGATAAACTTAATTTATCTTGTTAAATGCAGGCCTTTTATTTATTTATTTATTTATTTTAAAGAAGGGGAAGAAGAAGAAAACAAGCAAGTGAAAATAGAAAAAAAAAAAGTTGATCAAGTAAGTTGGTGAAGAAGTTACTATTAATTTTCAGTCTGTCTTCTTCCCAGTCAAGAACTCCAGTCTGTTTTCCACTATGCTCCTACTTTGCTTTTAGCAAACATGTGATATCATTTGCCTCCAGAACTTAACCCGGGGCCAACAGATAACTAAAGGTCTTCGTTCCTCAAAGAAATGTTATGTCTTAAGGTAATAACATTTGTAAAGGTAAGATAATAATACGATTACATAACCAGACTTCAAGAAATTGCACTTGGAGAGCTCTCATCTCTCACTCTCTCTTTCTCTCTCAGTTATGTTCCTTGACAGGTTAAAGTCAAGCTATCTACAAGCCATGGGCAATTATTTTAGTTGCAAAAGATGTCATAGATATTTCTCTGTTTTCTCCTGATACAGGGCACCTATATTTCACTTCACATGTTTGACTGACAGAAATGGAAGTCACCTTCGACATCAAACAATAGTATGCAATGAAGTAGTGCAGGTTCTAGCTTTGCTTTCAGGCTTTTATTTTATTTTATTTTATTTAACTTCAAAGTTTCCATTTTGTGACAAGAAGGACAAACAGATATGATTAAGTCACAGCTGGGAGATAAGTACAGATCTCTTGGCTTTCATTCAACTTACTGTCCTTTTAGATCAGCTAATAGTCCAATATTTCTTGCTCAATGCCCTAGTTTCCATGGAGTAGGGAACTTAATTGCTTTTCATAGCCAGAAAAGGATTCCTTAATACTGGAATAATAAAAATAAAGTTATATGGCATTTCATTCTTAAGAGATTGAGACTGAGAGGTAAGCTGAAATATCTTTGCTTGAAATCCTAGAGGAGGGATGGGCAAACTTGTTGACCCTAAGGTTCACACATGATGCTGGATCAAGGTCAAATGCACACAGACACAGCCTCTTCCCTGTGCTCCAGCAATTTCAGTGCAAGTAAAATTGTGAGAAAAGGAAATTAAAGCCACATTTGCCCTCTCCTAAGCTATCTGTCTTGCAGGTGCTGAAGATATTCTGGCCTAGCAACCATAGAATCCTCTCAGTGTCACAGTAAAGTATCAGATACTCTGGCTTCTGTTCTCCAAGGACTCAATTATGGTTGGGCCTTGCAGAATGAGGCTGATCCTATGCTGGGTCCTGCTCCTTATATAGCCCAGTGATCACATAGTCTGTACTCTGAACAGGAACCAGATTCAATCTGGTTTTTACACCAGAGGACTCTGTAACTGCTGGGCCTTTCAAAAACAGTCTTTAAAGATGCAGACATCACTGGCTGCTACAAATTAGAAGAGCAGGCAAAAGGCAGGCAACAGATGTGGGCATCTAGAGGGCATCTAGAGGACCCACTTTTTCCCTAAAGAGAAGCAGTGAACAAATCTATATAGAAGGATAATATCTGACCTGGTATAAAAGACAACTATCTTTTGGGGTAGGTGGAGTGTTTATAGCTTGTATAGTTTATAGTTTTTTTCAGAGTCTGGATTTGTGATCTGATCCACTGTGCAAAGCTGAATAGTGTCTTTAGCCTTGAAATACTTATGAGAATACTGAAAAGCTGAAGTCAAATATCTGTCATATCAAGAGTAATTCCATGTTTCTTTCTGGATAATTCTCATAAAAAGGAATTTGATCATGTGAATAGTTCACTCTTTCTTTTTCTTCTTTTGTTATTTCTCACCAAAGTTTCTCTTGGTTGTGCTTTCTGCTTTTGTAGTTGCTGTTTGTTTGTCCCTACCTGGATCACTTCACATTATTAGAAATCATAAAGTGAGTAGGATGATATTAAGTTTTTTTTTCTGATGCAGTATGTCCTGAAATGTCAATGTATGAGATCAAAGCCAAACTGACTGATTATGTGATGACATCACTAAGGCAATGCCAAGTTATAACACATTAAGCAAATAAATTGATTTGCAAAACACATCAAAAAGGGGATGCATTTTTAAATAATATTGAAAAGGTTGATGGAAAATAGTGGTTGACTAAAGAGTAGGATTATATTTTCTCATGTATGTAACTGAGACTACTTTCTGAACATGGCGATGCTTTTAGTACTTGCTGGGGGATAGACCCAACCACATAATATCACTTTTTCCCCATATGGAATTATAATAAATGATTCTCCCTCTTCATTATCATTATCAACAAGCCTGCCGCCTGCAAGTGAGAGAGGGAGGTGGATGGGGGAAGGGGTTGCCTGCCAGGTCCATGGAATATGAGGATTCCCTGCTACCCAAATGAGAGCAGCAGGGACCTGGGTTGTTGTGGGCTTGTAGGTCTGATCAATTTGGAGGAAACGCCTGCCCAGGTGGAGATGCTGCATGCTGGACAGAAGCACCAGTAGCTGGTCATGTTCCTAATTGTTTCTGCATGTCTGGGTGGGGGTGGGAGGGCATGGGGGAGGAGCAGGTTGGTGAAAGGGGGGAGAGACCAGGGAAGGGGAGGACACTGCAGCAATGACAGGTATGGGGAGGTATGGTGGGAGGCAGGGGCGGGCTGCTCTTCGGGAAGATTACCTTGGGGTTTAAGACCATCATCATGTTCCAGCCCCCTGTGTTCAACCCAAAGACCTGTTAGCCCTTCAAGGTAGACCAAACTAAGAAACCAATGTCATATATGTCAGGACTACTTTTATTGCAAAGCTATAATAACAGAACATTGAAAGTCTGAATGTGCTTCCCCACTCCCTCCCTTTATCTTCTTGTGAACTAGGGAGAGGCTTGCCTGAGATGTTTACTCATGTTTCTTTCTTGGCCCAAGCTCAGGCTCCTTTTTCTGACCATTACCTTGGTAGAAGCTCTTCTTTTTGTCCATTCAAGGCCATTCCCTCTGCCTTCTTCCCTTCAAGGCCATTCCCTCTGTCCTAGACCAAGACCTGGTCTCCAGAGTTCAGTAGCTCTGGACTCTGGCTGCTGCTACTTAATGCCAGGTCGGCCTGCAATAAAGTTCACCTCATCCATGACTTGATCATGGATAAGAGGGCCAACCTGGCTTGCCTCACTGAAAACTGGTTGGGTATGTAGGGAGAACCTTCTCTTCCCTGAGATGTTCACTCCTGGGTTTCATTTGTGGCATTAATGTTGTTTCTTAGTACTGCCTGGTGGCTTTCAAGGCCCTGCCCCAGACATAATATCAGGTGAGATTCTGTGAGATTGGACTTCAGGAATCTGATGGGATTGCTGCTCTCCTACTTTCCTCCCTACAGGGTAGTGGCATCACTGCCCAAGCTCTTTGACTCCTTGATTCTGCAGTTGGGTTGGTGGTGGAGTTCCTCAAAGGTATGGTTCAAATGGACTTCAACCTGCCTTTACAGGGCCTGGAGTCTGAGGTAGCTCCATTGTTCATGGCAACCATGGAACTGGTCCAACTTATTCAGGACCCAAATGATCCCAGGTGTCACTCACTGGATCTGTTTTTTGTCTCAGGGCAGTGGCATCATACTCTGGAATTGGCGTGTGTTAACATCAGTCCCTTGCCATGGACAGATCACCCCCTCTTGACCCTAGAGTTCTCTGCAGCCACCCTCACTGCAAGGAGGTGGGGCCTATTCAATTGGTCTGCCCCAGGCAACTGATGGACCCTGTGCAGTTTCAAAGGGAACCTGGGGTTTTCCTGAAGCTCTGCAGCACAGTTCTGCAGAGGCCCTTATTGCAGCTTGGAATGAGTACATGGCAGGGGCCCTGGACAGGATTGCACTCATGAGGACTCTCTGTGATTGTGGATCTCATACAGCACTATGGTTTACCAAAGAGCTCCAAGAAATAAAGTGACAAAAGAGATGCCTAGAGTGCCACTTGCCAAAGACAAAGAATAAAACTGATCAAGCACAGGTAAGAACCTTCATTAGGACTTACCTTGTGGTGATAATGGAGGTGAAGTGTACCGACTTCTCTGTTCTTATTACATCTGCAGATAGCCAGCTGGCAGTCCTGTTTCTGGTCAAAAGGTCTCTCCTGCATAAGGAGGAACTTGGGAAGCTCTTGCAGGGCCACTGTGAGGAATATTCTCAACATCTGTTACACAAAGTCACTCAGCTTTGCTTGGAGCTGGACTCTGGTTCGGCCGGTTCTTTGGAAGTAATTGAGACACATCTGAGTTCAGTTTTCTGGAAGAAGTTTGAACTGGTCAGTCCTCAGGACATAGACATGGTCCTCATGATTGTAAGTTCAGCCACCTGTGCTCTAGACCCATTCCCCTCCTGTTGCTCAAGGCCTCCTGGGAGGTGGCATATGGTGAGGTACAAGTGGTGGTTAATGCCTCTTTGCAGGAGGGAATGATACTGTCTGACTTGAAGGAGATGATGGTGTTCCTCCTCCTCAAGAGGCCATCTTTGGACCCAACAGTGTGTCAGAACCAAGCCTGCCTCTGACTCAGAAAGTGAAACTATTTCTGAATCAGGGAAGGACTTGGAAACTTACTGGACTGAAATTGGGGAAACAAAACTCCAGGAGCAGCCAGCAGCGCAGGAAGAACTCAGGGCACTGATTGGCCATGATTTGGAGGAGTACTTGAATCCCCCAATCATCATGTGCCAACAACGAGCTGAGAAGTGCACCAAGGAGAAAGCAGCCCAGTTGGCTATGGATGGGTTCAAGTGTGCCAAAGAATGGAATAAAAGGCAGCCATGCGAAGAGCGAGCTGTCGGACACAACCAATCCTCCCAGCCTGCAGTTTTGGAATAAGAGTCCTTACCTCCATCGGAGTCGGCGTCTGTAACCGAAGAGGAACCAGTGTCGTTGCTCCACCTTGAGGAAAGATTGAAGTCTGCTTCCACTGCCACTGAGGAATCTGTGTCAGCCATGCCCAGTAGTCTTTGCCTTGCATCCAGCCTTGAAACTCTGTGAATTCTTCCACAGTGTCATTGCACCTTGAAGCCTCAGAGCAACTGTTTGCTGTCTGTCTGGTGTAGCCGCGCCTCATACTCTCAGTCAAGTTTTGGAATTCCACAACTATCTTGTTCTGGATCTGTAGTCCAGTCCCATCCAGGGCTTCCAGCTGAGTCCAGTCTTGTCCTGAGTTCCCAGCCTTGCTCCACATGTCCAGCCCAGAGAATCCAGCTTAGTCCAGGGCTTCCAGCCAGGTCCAACCTTGTTTCCAGTAGCAGCCTTGCTCTGGGTTCCAGTAGTACCTCAAGTCACAATCTAGTCTAGAGACCATAGTCAAGTCCAGTCTTGCTCTGAGTTCCAGTTCTGCATTGGATCTCACTCAAGTCCAGAGTTCCTAGCCAAGACCAGCTCTGTGTTCAGTTCACAGTCCTGCTTCTTGACCCAGTGTGGTTCCAGCTCAAGAATGGTTGTTTCCAGTTCATAGTACTTAAAGGACTTCTTTACTGTAAATAGTTACTTAATAAAGAGTATTTTTGATATTAATCTGCCTGGTTGCATAGTCTGAACAGGATACAGTTGGATCAATTGTGTCCAGTCTCCAACTTTCCCTTTTTAAGGAAGGTTATTGAAAGGGTGGTTGGCACTGGATGAAGCAGATTATTTGGACGCTTTTGGTGGCTTTCAGTATGATTGATCATGGTATCCTTTTGGACCAGCTCCAGGGATTGGATATGGGAGGCATTGTTTTGCAATGGTTGTCTTCCTTCCTCTGTGGCCATTTCCATTCAGTGTTGGGGTAGGGGATATAGGTCTACCCTAGGCCCCTGCAGCATGGTGTGCCTCAGGACTTGAATCTTTTGCTGCTCCTCTTCAACATCTGCATGAAACCACTGGGTGAGGTCATTTGATAGCATGGGGTGCAATATGTTCAGGATGCTCATCATACTCAGTTATATATCTCCACCCCTGGCTGGGCAGGTGATGCTGACCCAGTGCCTGGAAGCTGTGGGGCTCTGAATAGAGAGGAGCCAGATCTGACTCAACCCTAACAAGATGGAGTGGATTTGGAATTTTGGCCCCTGAGCAATGGTTATCTTTGACTCTAGACAGGGTTGCACTTCCCCAGATTGAACTGGGACATACTGGGGAGCCTTTTGGACTCACATCTCCTGCTTGAGGAGCAGGTTCTAGCCCTGGCTGGTGGGAGGGTGTGTGCTTTGAACTGACTTATCTTGTGCATCAGTTGTCTCCATTCCATAGACCAAGGGGCCTTGCTCATATTCAATCTTGCCTTTGTCATTTCCCAGTTTAAGTATTGCAACAAATTGTATGTGGGGCAACCCTTGGAAACCACCTGGAAGTTACAACTTGCCCAGAATGTAGTGGCATGTGCAGTGTTGGGAGCCTCTTGGTTCATTATAGTGCACTGCTGTTGTCTGAGCTGCCTTGGCTCCCAGTCTCATTCTGGGTGAAATTCAAGGTGCTGGTTATCACCTTTAAAGCCCTACATGGCATAGGCCAGGCTATATGTGGGGCCACCTCTCCCTGAGGATATCTGCTCATTCTATCAGGTCAGATAGAGTGGGCATGCTCAAGGCCCCTTGCCTAATATGTTTCCATCTTATATTTAATGTCTTAAATAATAATTGTTTGGGTTTTTTTATGTAATAACTGTTTTATAGACTTGTCGTACACCACCCAGAGTCATTTTTTCATGAGATGGGTGGCCATGTAAATTGGATGGATGGATGGATGGATGGATGGATGGATGGATGGATGAATCTATCTATCTATCTATCTATCTATCTATCTATCTATCTATCTATCTATCTATCTATCTATCTAGTGGGACCTAGGAAGCATGCCTTTTCCATTGGCAGCCCCTGCCCTGTGGCACTTTCTCTCCCGCCACTCAATTCTGGCATCTCGCACCATCTGAGCATTCTGGAAGGTAATAAAGAACTGGCTCCCACCCCATCCCCACCCCCCAGCTGGAACAGAGTGAGATTGGAGCCTGGGGATGATTTTGTTGGATGAATTGGAGGAGGAGGGTTGAGGCACCAGGTTTTTGCTTTTTTGTTTTTATTGTTTTTGGTTTTCATTGCTATTGTGAGCTGCCCAGAGTTGTGTTTCTTAAGATGGGTAGCCATATAAATCTTCTAAATTAATACAAATAAATAAACAAATAAATCTATCAGAAAAGTTTATACTGTTTTCAAAAATGGTGTTTAATTGTTTTAGATTATTACAAAATGTTATTGAGAATGTTGGTATGTATATCACTGACAGTCATTTTTATTAGTTCTGATTCCACAAACCTGCTTAAAAACACCCTTTCAGTCAGTAACTTGGAGTAATTACTGCTTAGAGGCAGCAGGCATGTATCAGTAGTATTACTCATATATTACTCTAGAATCAATAAAAATAAGAAATTAAATGTTTCTTTCAAAACATTTAATCAATAGAATATATCCTTCTGGCCATTTTTAAACCAGTGTGGTTTTAATGAACCATATCCTTCTATGATATTTCTGCATCTCTCATTTGAGCTGATATGTCTTCAGTGAACATCATTGCAGTAAAACAGGAGAAAAATGCTGGAAAGACCATAAACCACATCACATTTTGAAACAAAGACCAGATTCTTTAGCTCTTTATTGTTTTGTTGTTTATTCATTTAGTCACTTCCGACTCTTTGTGACTTCATGGACCAGCCCACGCCAAAGCTTCCTGTCAGTCGTTAACACCCCCAGCTCCTCCAGGGACGAGTCCGTCACCTCTAGAATATCATCCATCCACCTTGCCCTTGGTAGGCCCCTCTTCCTTTTGCCCTCCACTCTCCCTAGCATCAGCATCTTCTCCAGGGTGTCCTGTCTTCTCATTATGTGGCCAAAGTATTTCAGTCTGGCCTTTAATATCATTCCCTCAAGTGAGCAGTCTGGCTTTATTTCCTGCAGTATGGACTGGTTTGATCTTCTTGCAGTCCAAGGCACTCTCAGAATTTTCCTCCAACACCACAGTTCAAAAGCATCGATCTTCCTTCTCTCAGCCTTCCTTATGGTCCAGCTCTCGCAGCCATATGTTACTACGGGGAACACCATTGCTTTAACTATGCGGACCTTTGTTGTCAGTGTGATGTCTCTGCTCTTAACTATTTTATCGAGATTTATCATTGCTCTTCTCCCAAGTATTAAGTGTCTTCTGATTTCCTGACTGCAGTCAGCATCTGCAGTAATCTTTGCACGTAGAAATACAAAGTCGTTCACGGCCTCAACATTTTCTCCCTCTATTTGCCAGTTATCAATCAAGCTGGTTGCCATAATCTTGGTTTTTTTGAAGTTTAGCTGCAAGCCAGCTTTTGCACTTTCTTCTTTCACCTTGATCATAAGGCTCCTCAGTTCCTCTTCGCTTTCAGCCATCAAAGTGGTATCATCTGCATATCTGAGATTGTTAATGTTTCTTCCAGCGATTTTAACTCCAGCCTTGGATTCCTCAAGGCCAGCTTGTCGCATGATGTGTTCTGCATACAAGTTGAATAGGTAGGGTGAGATTATACAGACCTGCTGTACTCCTTTTCCAATCTTAAACCAGTCTGTTGTTCCGTGGTCTGTTCTTACTGTTGCTACTTGGTCGTTATACAGATTCCTCAGGAGGCAGACAAGATGACTTGGTATCCCCATACTGCTAAGAACTTGACACAATTTGTTATGGTCCACACAGTCAAAGCCTTTAGAATAGTCAATAAAATAGAAAAAGATGTTTTTCTGAAACTCCCTGGCTTTTTCCATTATCCAGCGGATATTGGCAATTTGGTCCCTAGTTCCTCTGCCTTTTCTAAACCCAGCTTGTACATCTGGCAATTCTCGCTCCATGAACTGCTGAAGTCTACCTTGCAGGATCTTGAGCATTACCTTACTGGCATGTGAAATGAGTGCCACTGTTCAATAGTTTGAACATTCTTTAGTGTTCCCCTTTTTTGGTATGGGGATATAAGTTGATTTTTTCCAGTCTGATGGCCATTCTTGTGTTTTCCAAATTTGCTGGCATATAGTATGCATTACCTTGACAGCATCATCTTGCAAGATTTTGAACAGTTCAGCTGGGATGCCATCGTTTCCTGCTGCCTTGTCATTAGCAATGCTTCTTAAGGCCCATTCAACCTCACTCTTCAGGATGTCTGGCTCTAGCTCACTGACCACACCGTCAAAGCTATCCCCAATATTGTTATCCTTCCTATACAGGTCTTCTGTATATTCTCGCCACCTTTTCTTGATCTCTTCTTCTTCTGTTAGGTCCTTGCCATCTTTGTTTTTGATCATACCCATTTTTGCCTGGAATTTACCTCCAATGTTTCTAATTTTCTGGAAGAGGTCTCTTCTCCTTCCTATTCTATTGTCTTCTTCCACTTCTGCGCATTGCTTGTTTAAAAATAATTCCTTATCTCTTCTGGCTAACCTCTGGAATTTTGCATTTAATAGGGCATATCTCCCCCTATCACTGTTGCCTTTTGCTTTCCTTCTTTCTTGGGCTACTTCTAGAGTCTCAGCAGACAGCCATTTTGCCTTCTTGGTTTTCTCTTTCTTTGGGATGTATTTTGTTGCCGCCTCCTGAACAATGTTGTGAACTTCTGTCCAGAGTTCTTCCGGGACCCTATCTACTAAGTCCAGTCCCTTAAATCTATTCTTCACCTCCACTGCATATTCCTTAGGAATATTAGTGAGCTCATATCTAGCTGATCTGTGGGTCTTCCCTAATCTCTTTAGTCTGATCATAAATTGTGCAAGAAGAAGTTTGTGATCTGAACTACAGTCAGCTCCAGGTCTTGTTTTTACCAACTGTATAAATGTCCACCACCTTTGGCCGCAAAGGATGTAGTTAATCTGATTTCGGTGTTGTCCATCTGGTGAAGTCCATGTATAAAGCTGTCTCTTAGGTTGTTGGAAGAGAGTGTTTGTTATGCAGAGTGAGTTGTCTTGGCAAAATTCTATCAGGCTATGTCCTACTTCATTTTTTTTTTCTCCCAGGCCATGCTTACCTGTAATTCCAGGTATCGTTTGACTGCCCACCTTAGCATTCCAGTCTCCTGTGATGAAAATAACATCCCTTTTAGGTGTGTTGTCCAGTAGGTGCTGCTGATCCTCTACTTCTGCTCTACTTTTACTACTGCTCTACTTCTGCTTCTTCAGCATCTGTGGTTGGGGAGTATAACATCACTGTGATGTTAGATGGCTTGCCCTGAATTTGAATTGAGATCATTCTATCTTTTTTTGGATTGTATCTGAGCACTGCTTTAGCCACTTTACTATTAATTATGAAGGCTACTCCATTTCTTCTGTGGTCCTCTTGTCCACAGTAGTAGATCTGGTGGTCATTTGATGTGAAGTGGCCCATTCCAGTCCATTTCACTTCACTGATGCCCAAAATGTCTATCTTTAATCTTGACAACTCACCAATTTCCATTTATTTTTCACGGCAAGAATACTGGGGTGGGTTGCCATTACCTTCCCCAGGGATTGCATTTAGTCTGATCTCTCTGTCATGACCTTCCCGTCTTGGGTGGCCCTTCATGGTTTAGCTCATGGCATCATTGAGGTGCTCAAGCTCCAGCACCATGACAAGGTAACGATCCTTTGCTGAATTGCTCTTTATTAATTATGAATAATCAGAAGAACCTTGAAGCATAGGCCCTATTACATTGTTGTCATGGAACTTCTCCAGCCTGGTGTTTAGAAAAGTTAGTCTGTAATTCCAAACATCCCCAGGAATCACGGTCATACCAGGTGGAATGATATGGAAATTATACTCCAAAACATTTTGAGGGCATATATGACAGTAATGCATAATTTTTATTGTACAAGGACAGTTAGCTAATTTTCTTTCCTTAGCTACAGCCTCCATTGCTGGTAAATATTGTGGTTTCTATGCTGGGCACCAAAGAATTCCCAGATTGATAAATATTCTGCATGTGACTTCAGTCTTTAATTCATTTGATTTAGATCCCACATTTGCTCCAGCAGCTTATGTGGGGATCTTTCTTCATTTTATCCCCATAACAATAACCCTGAGAAGGGTCTTGAACCTGGTCTTCTAACACCTGGTCCAACACCATAACCATTATACCACACTGTCTCTCAATTGTTTAATACAGCAATGCATGAAAATTCCAAAGTGGCATGCCATCTTTCTCTCCAAATTAATTACATCACCACAAACAGGAATATACTCTCTAATGTTTCACTATTTAAATCAACACCAGCTCTGAAGGCATCTGGACCAATCTACACCAATTGTTTCAGACTGAATCTCATTTATTGCTTTTGATTGTCTTGCACATGGTATTGCTGTTTCTCTATGCAGGTAAATGCCACATTAAATTAGTCTTTCAACTAGCAAAAGTCACTTTGTTTCCATTTGATAAAGTTTACTAGAAAAAGAAAGAGTAAGCTTGGTCTTTTTAACATACCATTTTCTCCTTCAAGTCCATTTTTATTTTTTAGTAGAATCACAGAATCACACTATTCACAAAACTATTGGATCCAACAGTGGTGGACATTTTGTCCTGTCTCCAACCTCCCCTTTTTAGGGAAGCTTGTTGAGAAACTGGGAACCCTGCAGCTGCAGATAGCCCTGGAGCAAGCAGCAAGAGTCTGCAGATGCTGCTGCCCCAGTCTTAGTTCAAAGGTTTTAAAATGTTAGAGAACTTAAAACTGAGTTTGAGGTAACACAGAATGTTTCATGGCAATTTATCCAAATCAAGCATTCATTATTAGATCACAGACTTTCAAACTGGGCTCTATGGAACTGTAAGGTTCTGCAAGAACTTGATGGAGTTCCATGAGAGATAAGCTCCCTCCTCCAAAAAAAAATGTTTACTTAAATGCATCCAGATTTCTATCACTAGAGCGTTGCCTCTTGATCATGGGTTCTGATAAAAATATGTTAACAGGTTCTGCAGACTGAAAAAGTTTGAAAATCCCTGATCGAGATTATTTGTTCCTGAAGTCATTGCTTTTCTGAGTTTCACACATCTTAGTGGTTCCTAAGCCACTAGCTCATTTTCTAAGAAGTGGAAAGTATTTAATGGAATTTAATATTAGCTGGGGAGACTAGTTAATATGAACCTTTAAATGAAGCTAATACAACATTTAACTGTGTTCTGATTCAGGAACTGGAACATTAATTCCCTTTGTTTGGGCCTGTCTTATTATTACCACATTTTGAGCCAAAATCTAACAGAATTGTTAACCTGAATTTAGAATAATAATATTTTAAATCTTTCAATACATCAAGTTATGGGGAGTTTTGATAGATGAGGAGTGGCCAAAAGAATTACTACACTAGAATAATAAGATAAATCCACACTGGTTTGTACAAGTAAATTGCTAACGTATGGAGATTTTTATTTAAAAAACATCAGATGCTGGAAATCTATATCTGGTGCAAGTCATCTATAAAACTAAACCAATGGAAAGAAAAAGAAAAATCACAGATATTTTGTTTTTTAAATGATACTTTGAAGTCTCAATTTGTAAGTCTCTAAAATATGAATTTAAATGTTAATGGATAAAATAAGTATGACTGTGTCTTGGGATAACAACATTTATTGTAAGATGCAAATTATGTTGGAACAGTTGAATAACTTACTGTCTTTGTATGGTGTCAATATTGCAAGCTTACTTTACTTTGAGATTAATAAAAGATACAGTAACCTAACTTATTCCTTAGGTCACTTTCCAGTTTGATTTCTTTTATATGGAGCTTTCAGGCCCACAATACTATCAAAACCTCTCCTTGTTGGAAACAGAGGAGGAACTTGGTACCTGGATTGTCATGGGGCTGAAGAAAAATGAGATGGTCCCTGCAACTTGTTTTTAATATCAGCCTGATCTAGCCTGAATTTATGGTTCTAAGAAAAATAAATAAATAAAAGTGGTACAGCTCTGGTGTTTTCTTCTTTAGTGACATAGGAGAGAAAGTAGAAAGGGAATCCACCACTCAGGGGCTGTGATCAATGTAGTCCAGACAGAATATTGGGCCATTGGTATGCTCAAAATAGAAGAACAGGTTGAAATTTAGAAAAGGGTTTCTTAAGCCAGCTTCACTTCCAGCCTTTAGTCCTTTTTTCTTTAGAATGTGATCGTCTATGTTCCTCTTTCTCTTAGTTTACCACATTTGTACAGTGTAGTACTAGAGTGAGATGTAGCTTTGCTTCTACGTGTGTGAGTACCTAACAAATTTATTAGATTATTATTTAAAGTGAATCCTTTTATCTATACATTTGATTAATGCTTCTTCTTCACTGGATTTATCACATTACTTTTTTCTTTCTATTGTATTCTATTTTGCTTGTTTGTTGGTTGGTTTTGTTCCTTCAAAACACTGTTTATTATCTAGGTCTTTGAATATCAAGCAGAGCCCAGAAAGAACCTATATTCACACCACCCAGACAACGTTAACCACATTTAAGAATCACTGATTTCAAAAATCGCATTCCTTAAAATCTGAAGGTTTGGCAGGATCATATCCTGAGGGATAGGGGAAAAAACAGGATTTTTAAAAAGTACAAACGCAAAGCATTCATCCAATGTGGAATCAACCAAGCGCTTGGATTTTTTGTAAAGAAAATAATGCATACAGCAATACAACATTTACATTCTTTACAAATAATTACAAGAAAAGCTTGCAAATAAGAACCCTCAGAAATGGATTACACTCCCAGAAGATGCATAAAAACTCCAGTCTAATGAAATTCATTTTCCTAATATAAATTGCCCTATAGAAAGTAAACAAATCAAATGAAAGGCAGCAGCTGTGGCTCAAAATTACCAGTGAACACCAAAAATTACCCAAAATAGTAATTAGAGAAAGAAAGGCAGTAACAGAGCAGACAACACTGCTTGTTATGCTAATATGACCATCAGATGGTAAGGGGAAGTCAGATTCCTTAAGCAAACATGATTAAAACTAGAGCTGAGCCAAAGGGTTGGTCGAAAATGCTTTACATGAAAAACATCATTAGCTGTGAAAAGCAACTCCGTTTGGGCAAATTCTCAGGGCAATCTAAAAAAAAAGAATTAAAACATCCAACCATAGAGAGCAATGGCAGAAAATAATGCTCTTGCTCTGAATTAGCTTTCTAATGTTATCATGCAACCAATTCTAAGGTGGAATTATGACATTAGCACACATAATGTCCCAACTGATCAATTGGCAGATATTAATTAATGCTCTTCAAGGGAGCTGCCCTTGAAGAACACTCAGAAGCTGGTACCTAATCTAGTGTCCCAGGCAGTGATGAGTTTATCCCAATATTCTCAGGTGACCGACTGCTTTGGGAGATGTGTTGGTTGCCAATTGGCTTCTGAGTGTGATTTGGGTGCTGGTTGTTACCTTAAGGCCCTAGATGGCTCCAGATCTGATTATCTGAAGGACTCCCTTCTCTGGTATTCATTTGCCAAACCAGACCAAATAGGGGTCAAATCCCTCCAGATCTTGTCCCTACAGGATTGTCATTTTGGACTCTTGTTATCTTCCTTCATGTTAGTTGTATGCTGTTCTCTTTTCTACTACTACTGCTAATGTTGACACTCTTTTTTACTGTAAATGTTTCACATGTCATCTATCTTACTTACTTACTTCCAGAAAGCCCTTAAATATTTGAATTCTATTGGCAGCCTGCAGCATAGTTGCATTGTGCTTAGGTTGTTGATTCTTCTCCTGAAATCTTGGTTTTTATTTATGTTTAATTGTTTTTTGATGGTTGTTATATTTGTTTTTAATTGTTTGGTTGTACGCTAGCCACAGTCATGTAAATTTCTGTATAAATTTACTAAATAAAAAAAAAATATACTTACTATACCTAATAGCATAAGTGACAAAAAGATATTATGAGAAAGTTTATACTGTATGCAAGATAGGAAAACATAACTGTATTTAGGAACATGGCTCCTGAATTTTATTATTAGGCTGTAATTCATAAATCACACCTTTATCTTCATTATTACACAGTATAAGAGGATGTTTCCATTGTATCTCATGCTTTATTCCTTGTACATTAAGCAGGATGTACTTTTGTGAAAGGTCCCCTGTACAAACACCAAGTCATGTCTGACCCTTTGGAGGAATGCCGCTTTCGTGACGTTTTCTTGGCAGACTATAGCGGGGTGGTTTGCCATTGGCGTCCCCAAAAGGATGTACTTTTACTTTACACTAATCAGAAGAAGACCCAACTGAAGACTTTTCTATAGACAATGAAGCACATATAGACTTCTTTTTGTATTCATTGGCTTTCTCTGTTATTCAGCATGCATCAGCAATGGTGTCTCTTGTTCCTTTGCTTTTTCTAAATCCAGCTTGAATACCTGGCACCTCACTTTACATGTAGGACAATGATCTGTGTGGGATGATCCTTAGCATTATTTTGCTAGCGCATGAAATTAAGCATATTGTGTAAGAGTTTGCACACTTGTTAAGTCTCTTTTCTTTGACACTGTTATATAGATTGATTTTTTCCAATCTGTTAACCGTTGTGTCATTCACCAGATTTCCTGGCACAATTTGGATAAAACCTTTACTGATTCTTCTTGGCTTGCAGTATAGATATTCCATCAATCCATGCAGACTTCAAACTTGGTAATGACCAGAGTGCTGATTTGACTTCATCTTCTAATAGTAGAGGGCCTCGTAAGTATGGAATATCTTATACGGTATCTTGGATGTTGACCTATCTACTATACAGAATTTCAGTCTACTCCTTCCATCTTTGTTTGATCTTTGAAACAGTTACTCTCTGTTCTTTGGCATCCTTTAGCATACCAGTTCAAGGATGGAACTTCCTTCTGAGTTAGGAGATCTTTTGGAAGGCTTTCCTTGTTTTTCAGTTTGTAACTACAGTCTGCATTAGTATCCTTGACAATTTTCAACATCATATGAGACATTTTCTTAAAGTTCCTCTTACTTCCACTTTGTCATGAGATCATAAATAATCCTTGTGGGAGGAGATGGGCAGTGATAAAAAAATAAAAAAATAAATGTCATTCCCTTCATACTCAACTAACAGTTGTGACCAGGAGGTTGACTTCTTCAAGCTATATTCTGTTGTTGGTCACCACCTGTTGACTCCTACTATAAAAGTGTTTATTTAATGAGTTTAAATACAAGTTTATCATAAAATATACCAATAAGCAGGCACCAAAGTCACTTGCTGATTGTAATTCTTACTTCCTTTGAATTCTAGTGAACCTCTCTACAGTTTCCATGGTAATGGCTACTGAATAGCCTGTGGAATGTTGAGCCTTACTACATTCAGTGTTTCTTTCTAGATTTGGTTATGCATTTTCTGTACATTAATCGAGGGCAGGCCCCCTAACTCCATGCCCAGATTCATTCTGATTGGAAAATCATTCATATAATGTCCTCATTCATTGCTATATTAGTCCCTTGTCGTTTAGGGACATTTCACACCTTACATTCCCGAAGTACCTTTCACTTCAATTTTTCAGGGCTGTTAGGCTCTAAGGACTGTAATTTTCTGGTCCTCCCCTTAAATCTCTTTTAAAACATTTGCTGTTAACATTGACTATCTTATTATCTCCTGGTGAGGATGTTGAGTTAGTGACAAGCTGCATACTTTTGCTAAAAGAGACACACAAAACGCTTCATTCAGTTCTGCTGAATCATTCTGGCCTTATGTACTGTGTATGCTTTACAGAAATCCAAAAACTGGCATAAAAGAGAAATGGATTTAGACTTAAGCACCTGGAAGGTATCTATACGTTCCCTATTTTGGCACTCTCTGTGGTTCTTCATAAATTCAGGCTAGATCAGGCTGATATTAAAAACGTGTTGGAGGGACCATCTCATTTTTCTTCAATCCCATGACAATCCAGGTACCAAGGTCCTCCTCTCTTCCCAGCAAGGGAGGTTTTGATAGTATTGCAGGTCTGAAAGTTCCAGTTGAAATGGGAAAGTGGCATAACTCTTGTCAATTTTACCTTGTCAAAAAAAAGTCTACCATTTTTCACTTCTTCATCAGTAAATTTGTAAAAAAAAAGTTTCATCTGTGAACTTGTAAAACAACAGCAACCCATATTTTCATTGTGGTGTTGTTAAAAACAAAAGTGGGGGGGGGGACTGTGAAGGATAATCAATCAATCAGATTGGAAGGGGCATTCCTACTACAGTGCCCAGTAGCCAACTGAAATCAAGATTTTTCCCTATAATGAAATGAAGCACAACAGTTTAACTGGACAGCACTTTCTGAGGCAGGACACATCAGAAAATGCTAGCAATTGTCTTCTGGTGGGCTGGGGGCAGGGAGAGGACAGTGCTACCCATTCCTGCATTCAAGAAATTGCTGGTAGCCTGATTTGCACTGGGGAAAGCTGGTCATGCCAATCAGCCTGAATTAGTCCCTATCCCATGATTGATTGATTGATTATGTGCCATCAAATTGCTTTTGACTCCTAGCATCCACATAGATAGATTTTGCCCATCACAATCTGTCCCTAACCTGGTCTTTCATGTCTCCCAATGGTGCATTCATTGCCACTGTAACTGAGTCCATCCACCTTGCTGCTGGTCATCCCCTTCTTCTAGAAACCACCATAAAGTTGCTCCTCTGTGCCAGCTTGCAAGGTTTCCTATGCTAAGGGAAATGTGCTGGCCTGTATCTCTTAGGGGGGAAAAATGAATCAAGGCAGTACAACAAGAAAAACAGTCCAACGTAGGCATATTACTAAGCATGGCACTTTCCTGCAGAAATGGTGCCACAAGTTATTTTGAATGTTTACGAGCTTGTATGTTTATTTAAACTTTCATTTTGTTGTTGCTGGACCATATTTTTAGTGGGGAGCATGGGTTTCAGTAGCAGATATTCCAATACTTTCCCTTTAAAATTCTTTGTATCATTGTGTGTATTTGAACCCAAAAATTCTGGCTTTTTTACAAGTCTACTGGGCATAATAAAATGACCCACCATGTCGTCTACATTTCCAGCATAAATTTGAAGTACCTTTATACATTCTAGACATTTTTTTCTGGAGTCATATACCAACAGTACATCATTTTATAAACATTCTCTTTTAGGTTATAACATAATGTGAATTTCAATTCTTTTAACCACATATTTTCCCACTGCCCCATCAATATGTTATGTCCAAATGAAATGGCTTTTAAAGGTGATTTCTTGTTCTGTGGAAGCTTGAGGCTTTGTGGGAAAACTGGAAACAGTCCAACAGGAACTTGCTTCTGAACAGGTCATGTCAAGCAAGCTGAAAGTCAGTCATATCAGTGAAATCAGCACGTGAGTCATTGAAAACAAAGCAAGACCATAGATAACTCTCAATAGGTTCTGACAGCTGAACTATGAAGGGATCTCGAGAAAGAGATGAAGCAATTTGTAGCCCTCTAGAGTTCATGGCATAATGCAATAGGATGCTCTCATATCAAGAAATTGTTGAATAAATAATACTGCTTCATTTTATAGAGATGCTTCTGAAATGGGCATGGCATGGGGCAGATTACCTGAGGGACTGCCTCTTCCCAATCACATCAGCCTGTCCCACCCGCTCATGCAGAGAGGGTATGCTATGGGCCCCGTCTGAAAGAGAATTTTGTTTGGCAGAGTCCAGGAAGCGTGCCTTCTCTGCAGTAGCCCCCACCCTGTGGAACATGTTGCCCCCAGAGGTGAGGTTAGCCCCATTGCTCCTGACTTCTGGAAGAGCCTAAAGACCTGGCTCTGCCACCTCACTTGGGGTGGAGAGAGGAGTAGTTCCAGATGGGGATGGCTGGTATCTTAGACCACTCCTCCCACGTACTGTATGGACTGTATCGGATTCTCCTGCCACTTGGATTTTATTCTTATTCTTATTCTTTTATTTTCATTCTTTTATTCTTATTCTTATTCATTAAGAGTAATGATATATTTATATATTGTATTTATATTTTATGCTCGCTGTTTTAATTGATTATTTTATTGTAAACTGCCCAGAGTCCCCTGATGGGAGGAGATGGGTGGGGACTAAATACATAAATAAATATACTATCCCACTTGAGTGAGAATATCCAGCTCTTTTGTTAGTGTGTATTAAATTTAGCTGAGTGGTAAAAAACTTCATGTACTTTCAAGGATGCTTTTACAGCTTTGGGCAAAATTTAAATGCTTGATACTCAGAATGTATTAGATTTCAAAGCAAATTTAAAATTTAACACTGCTTAATAATATGGAAGTACTGATTTGCTAAAATTATTTATCAGGTTGTGGATGAATGCACACCATTTACAATGCCATAGACAATGCTAAATGAAAAGAATCCCACATAAAACTGCATTCTTTTTACTATGTTAAATATGTGAGAATGTATCTAATAAATAATAAAGTGGCAAAGTGCTTCCAAAATATTTAGATTCCATTAGCTCAGTGTTAGAAACCAGATATAGATCTGCTGGAAAAAGGAAGGATGTAATAAATGTGAGTAGTTAAATAAACTTTATCTTCCTGAACACTTTAAGAAATACCACCCTAAATGAGTTTGCAGGAATTATTGTCAATTATTCTTTAGTCATTATTGTGGACCTCTTAGCTGCTTCTAAGACAACCCCTAGAAAGGGGGTTAGTTATAGACGACTATGGTGCATGTATCCTATTCAGTTTGAGGTACAGCATAATAGGAAATCAAGTAACTTCTTTGCATTCCCTAGAAATGGTGCAAAATGTCCTATTACTGTGGTTTAATCACACTACTAACTGTGATTAAGGGAGATACAATTGGAATTCACCATCATCAGGTGCTTGTTGAATAAGAGTCTGAAGAGATTCCTATTGGGTCAGCTGATAGTTCTGACCACTATAAAGTCTTCCAAGTGAGGCCTCCTTATTTATTTCAGTATCTAAGTCTTTTTAGCTATCTGGAACTCAGTTCTCACTGTTAGTTATAGACCACTATGCTTGTCTGTATCCTATTCAGTTTGAAGTACAACATCATAGTAAAATGAAGTAACTCCTTTGCATTCCAGGCTCAGTGGTGTAATGGTCTGACAGGAAGTTCTATCATGAGAAGGTTAAAGATTTCTAGTTATAGCTATTCTATATGAATAACAAATCGGATGCTTTTTTTTGATAGCTCTTTTATAGCTTGGTACAGCTGGATTAAACTCAAGTGCAAAAGGAACTCAATTTTCTTTATCATCAGTCTGACATTGTTTAACAGATGTTTTCTGGAAACTATTGTAGTCTTTTTAATTTATCTCTCTATAATGTGTAGACAATATCTCTGGTTAATAGCCTGATTATTAAACTTAATTCTTTTTCAATCACATGTTTCATTGTTGCAGAAACTTTGAATTCAAAGAACAAAAATGATTAAAAACTGTTGTGTTCTGGCTCTGAGCACTTGAACATTGGGATGGTATTCTGATAATTTTAACTTTCAAAGAGAGAGAGCTAAAATTCAGTTGTATTGCTTAGTGCAATGGTGGAAAACAGCTATGGCAAAAATTCAAGTGCTCACATATTATGAAGAAGCATTGTTAACCACAACTGTTGAATCTGTATAACACTAAACTCTAGAATATGATCTAAAAGTTCCAGTGGCTGGGCTCATATATCATTCTGAGTCACAAAGTGATAGTTTGGTTTTGGCTTATCATGTTTTATTAATCCAGCCTATGTGGCAAACTAAATATTTATATGAGTCTACCCTTGATTAGGGAAAAGCATATTATCAGTCTCCCTTTCCCACAGAATGCTTTTTGCAGATGACTATGTGAGGCTGTTGTGAGTCATCCTCTTCTAGGACCCCAAAGAGTAGCAAGTCTTTGAAATTGCTAGTTGCCATGAAAGTGCTCATTTAACCTCATTTTTGTTTAATAAAGTTCTTGAACATGTCTCCTATGGGACTGAGACCACCATCAGCTTATTCAGTATAGTATCTCTTGCCAGTGAAAAATTCTGTTAGAAACATCTTTTAAAAGATTGTTCCAAAAATGCACTGAAGTTGGATTTTTTTTTTAAAAAAAATCTGGTGTGGATATGAGGTTGCTGTAATGGAATTAGATCACAGCCATGGAACCTCAAGCTAGGCTGGGAAATGTTGGAAGATCAACTGCAATGGCAATTGAAGTAGGAGGGAAGAGAAGGAAAGTGCAAGATAAAATAAAGAGATAGTAGGGAAAGGATTTAAGATAAATAGTTGGAACAATGGTAGCACCAGTAACAACTGGTGATGGAGAAGAAGGAGAGGAATGAGTTTGGGTATGGAAGGATGCTGGAGAGAGATGGAAAGGAAGAACTGGACCAAGAGAGATGAAACTGGAAGAGGAACACAGGTCATGTGGACATGAAGTATGGAAGACTTGAGCTCAAGTAATTTCCTAGCTGTTAGAACAACAAAGTGGCTCAAAATATTGGCATGTTGCCCCAGTTATGAAGAGGCCAAGGGGAAAATTGAGGGGCTTGATAATATTCCCACACCTCCGAAGGCCATTACTGCTGCCATTACTGTGACTGTAGAGGGCAGGAAGAAGCTGGTGATGGCAGATGTAATGCAAATGGGCCATGAACCCCCATAGTTGATAAGAGCAGAGCTGGGAAGATCAGCTATGGGGGCCCACAGAAGAGTTGAGTTTAGGTGATACAAGTGATCCTAACCACCCATGAAAGAGCAAACTCCAGAAGAAAGAATTTTGGACTAAGCCAGAACTGGCTTAGGAGATGGGATTGCATGTGTGATGTTTTGGACTGTTCAGCATCACTCGAGAGAAAACTGATTGGTTGGAGATTATGGATGATTTCTTAGATTTGTTAATGATGTGATGTGGAGTGAATACATTTTGATGCCAACAGGCTATGGACAATATGGTAGAGATGGTGGGCAAGCCTTTGCAGGTAAAAGAGACCAACAATTGGGTAATGGTCTCCACTTCTATCTTGAATGCTCCATTCTTGGGTCCAAATGGTTAGATTATAGGTGACTCTGGTGTCAAGCTGTTGATGGTGAATGCCAGGTTGGTTTGCAACACAGCCATGATAATCTCTGCTTTAATTGGAGGTAGCAGACCTGATGTGCATTACCAAAACCTGTTTGTGCAATGGACTTGATATAGCCCTCTTAGTTCTGCCCTTTTGGTATAGCTGTGGTGAAACTGTGGCCTAATCACAGGTTTGGTATTGTACTATATGTTTACTTGGTTTACTCTTAAAACTGTTGTTTTATTTTAAATTTTGACATTTGAATAAAGCAGAATAACCTAATACTTTTGAGTTATTTAGTAGCCCATGCTACTAAATTTCATTATGCATTTTACTGTTTTGTCCTGAAGATCACATCATGTTGCACCCAAGCATATTCATACTAGTGCAATGATTAAGCACACCTTTACTTCATACATTAACTGCATATTGCTATTGATTTCTTGAAGGGAATGCTTATGAGTGATGTGATGTATAGTCTCTCCTTCAGGAAGACCCTATTAATTAAAAATTTCAGTCCAATTATAGCTTCCTAAGCAACAAATACTGTATATATACCAATGGAACAGCTGTCTCCCCTGGTATTGATAAATCTAATTCTGACAAAAATATGAATAGATTACATACTGCAATTTACAGAAATATCTAATGGCACCTACGGGTAAGACTAGGGAACAGCTAATGATTATTATGAATTTGCATAATATGTATACTTGAGGGAAATAAATACTCTACTATTCACAGTAATTATTTCAACTTCAAGAAAGTTCCTCTCAGTTAAGATATTTCATCAACACTGCTTTCCAACTGCAATATTAAAAAAGAAAAGAAAAGAAAAGAAAAAAGAAAAGAAAAGAAAAGAAAAGAACAAGCAGTATGCAGTCCATGAAGGTATTAAACTTCATTTCCCATTTGTTTGATTTGGCCATGTCCCAAAATTTCTTAACCTTATTTTAGTGCTGGAATGAAGTTATAACATATTTGAAAGATTCCAAGATCAAAAAGGATGCTAAATATTTATAGTTTCCTTGCTGTTCATATCTAATGGTGCTAAAAGTTGAACTACAACTCTATTCTTTTAATCTTGTATTTGTTCAAGGTTTAAGTGTAGATTTGAGTGTAGAGTGCTGTCCATCTAACAACACGTGCATTCAATCATATTGCCTTAAGAATGCTATTTTATTAAAGAATAAATGTCTCCTATTATATAGAGTTGTAAAGCGAACACATGGATAAGCATCTATCCAAATGCTCACTGAAATATAAACTTGCTTCTATTTTCTGGAGTTCTGGCCAATAAATGCAAAAAGATCAGGTTTAGCTAGTATTAAATATCTTCAAATACCCTGCATTTTAAAACTGTGTTTTCTCTTTATTAACATTTAGTAAAGTTGATATTCTAGACTATTGATATTGACATAAGATTTCTGGATATGAGTGTGGAAGCCTGGTACAAACATGATAAAAAACAACCAAAAGTGCATTACAACATCATGATGCAAACCCGGGCCTTTCACACATAGCTGCGCATAGGTAACACGTGTAAGTTCATGTTTTGCCATTTGCCTTCTTCTCACTGCCCCCATAGACACCAATGGATAACGGCCTGATACTTAGTTTTCTGAATCAGGGCCAGCTCTTGTTTCCTCTTTTTAATGTTCCCTTTGTTCCATTAGATATCTGTATTTTCTGCAGCTGGGCACAAACAGCATCCTGAAAATCAAGGCTCTATTTGTGGAGAGATTTTTCAAAGGGAGGAGAAATTCTCAAATTTTCCTGGGAGTGAGTTTCATTAAAAGCTGTGGCAATAGGGAAGCTGCTGCTGCTGCTCCTCCTTTTGGTGGCCAGATTGTTTTGTTTTTCTAGGGTGAGAATAAGAAAACACTCTGATATTTTCTTAAGATATGCCAGCTTGCAAATTCCCACTCTGTGCTTCCATCCTCTTGGTTATAACTCAAACTGCTGTTGCTGAACTTACCTGGGGGTCCTTCTGTTAATATTTCTATGAATTTTGCACTTGTATCTGTGCCCCCATAATACCCAATCAGTCAGGATATTTGTAAATAACTGACTTCAGTATATTCCAAAGTGCTCTTAAAAAGAACACTCTGTTCATTCATTAGTGTCCATCATGATGGTGGAAGCCACATTGTGCCAAGTCCAGAAAAGTTAATATGATTCTGTAAAAGTTATAACTCCATTTTAAAATCAAATTGTTATAGAAGGCACCTCTACTGAAAAAACACATTGGCATTCTGGTCCTTAGGTGTGCTATTTTCACCTGTTGAAACTGTAAAGCAACTGTTAAGACGATTAGTAGGTTTTATATTCAACAGTGAAAATACTTGCAGAAAATATTGCTCCCCTCTGCCAAATAATACGTAAGCCCAAGCTGGTATCAGGAGGTATCTCAAGTTCTATTAAGAATGCTAAGGAACTTAATTACAGTAGGCAAGATCAAGTGTCAGTTGGAGGACTATATTTACGGCCATCACTGGAAATCAGATTTTTCTATATTATGTACAAACAGCTTGTGCTAATTAGTGTGAAATTTAATTTGTACTAATCAGTGGAAGGAAGTGCCAAAAGAACTTGTCATGTTAATTTGTGCTTTCCAGAGCTATGTGGAGAGAAGAAAAATAAATCACAAAAATATACAAACATGTCCAAGTGTTTGCATTATGGCAAAAAGGCGAGATGAGGACAGCATGGACTCTGAGCTTCCATAGTGACCATACTGCAGCAGCTCGGAGAAACATTGTTCACATTTTTCCTCCTCAGATTTCAAAGTTGTGTGTTAATTTGCAAGAGGACATGAATACAGTTCTTTTTTTCCTTGCTTCCTTGATTCAAAGGTCCCTAGTCATTAGAAGCAATTTTGCCAAAACAGAAGGTCTTAATTTCCACATGCCTAAGAGGAAGCAAGTCTGAGGGCTTTTGAAATGTTCTTATTTGTTCATTTGCTGCATTCTTTGGCCATATTCTCCTTAAGCCTTTGTCTAGTCAGATGTTCTTTTAGCTTCTTGCCTCGAGCCTATACCTTTATGTCTTCAGCCATGTTTCTCCAGTCCTCATGGTCATCTAACATTCTTCCAACCAGCATGGGCCTCCTCCTGTTTCTAAACTCATTTTTTTTTTTCCTCATATGAACAGTGTTTTTGCTTCTTTTGTAAGATATATACTCTAAAGTCCTCTTCATACATGGTCAAAAAGGTTATGGTTACTTGAAAGAAAACAAGTCTGCACTTGCTGGCTCTACGAACTTCCATTCTCTTTGGACCTATTCATGATATCCATTCATTCAGCATGTGACATAAAGCTGTACATTCATAGATTCATATGTAGATAATAGGAGCTCCTGATTGTGTGGAAACCTATACATGCTGCTTCTCTTTTCTGGATGCCACACAAAATGTATGGATCAATGAGCCCAATTTTCCCTTCTTCTTTATATACTTAACCTACAGTTTCAGGTAGCTTTATGAGGATGATTTAAGAACAAGCCCATTGTTGGCTCTGCAATTAGAACAATTATTTATATTGTCTCTGAAGCTGAACAGGAATAGTACAAGACCAGTGAAGACAAAATTGGAATATGTTTCTAATTTTCCCTGCTTACAGAAATCCTTCAATTGATGATGTGTTTGGTAACACAACTCCATGCATTGTTTCATGCAAATGGAGGGGCTTTGTATTCATAATGTTGTATATGGAGAGTTCCTTCATCCAGATTAGATGAAAAAAAATCTACATGTAACTGGAACCCCAAATTATGAATGGGTAGCCCTTGGACATGGAAGGGATGGGGTGCTCCCCACTTATTGGGTATACGTGTTGGTTATTTTAATTCCCCTAAAAACAAACCCCTAAGGTTTTCAAATAAAACAAACAGCACCATTGCAATCAGTCCACCATATCCCTCTATATACACTGTTATGTGTACTTCACAACAAGTAGAAGTATTCCTCTAGAAGTTAAATTACTTCAGAATTATACCTTCTATCATGCTTATAATGCTCATGTATTTTGTGGAGTCCTTGGTGCTCTCTGAGCCTTGTTGTTTTCTTGCAGACGTTTCACTGCCAGGCTAGGCAACATCTTCCATGCAAAGAGGGAGTGGGCCTTGCTCTCAGTTTATATACCATGGCTTGCCCTGCTTGTGTTGGTAGGGGCAACACAAGCAGGGCAAGCCACAGTATATAAACAGAGAGCAAGGCCCACTCCCTCTTTGCACTGAAGATGTTGCCTAGCCTGGCAGTGAAACGTCTGCAAGAAAACAACAAGGCTCAGAGAGCACCAAGGACTCCACAGTGCATCCCTGAGCTACAAATATTCATTTCAATTGTTAATGTATTAGTTTAATTTTGATACCACTTCCTATGACTCTACTACATATACAGTATATCCTCAGACGGTAATGTTAGAAATGCACATTCTGACAATTCCATTGTTATTGCTGCACATCTTTAAAAATTCAGCAAGCTATTCAGTTTTTCTATAGTACAAACTGTATATAAAAAAACTTTTTTTCTCTTGCCATCCTCAGTAAAGCAGTGGTTTTGTATTTTATCTCACCATTTTAATCTATCTGCATTTCCTTTGGGCAATAAGCCATTCCAGTGGGGTGTATAATTTACTTTCCTTATCACACACTGATGAGTTGCTTTTGTTTTTCTTTTATCATATATTCAAATTATTGTTTTCCTTTGGTGATGGGTTTTGCTGCTACTCTGCATACTTATTAGCTGAGTTTGTGGCAGGGATTCTTGGCTTGAGTTGGAGAAAGACTGTCTTAAGTGTTGTCCCTGAGCAATCAGCTACACAGTACAAACAAACACCAACAAGTGAACAGGGATACACAACACAGTGAACAGGGATAGGGGAACTGCTTTAATACAAATGCTAATTTCCCTTTTCATATGTGAATTAAACTATACTTTTTAAAATTATAATGAATTATTGGACATGAAATGATATCAGCAAAATTAAGAGCAGTGCAAAATGACAATGTGGTTTTGGAGTCATGCTGAAAACAGGGGGCATTGCCATGCATAATGCCACAGAAAATGTTGGGGAAGTGTGTGTGTGTGTGTGTGTGTGTGTGTGTGTTTAATTCTAGCTTGTCTGCATTGTGCCAGGGAGTTGTATCCACGAGTAGTTTTCCTTTAGGGCAGGAAAGCATAACCTGCACATTAACTTGCTGTTTCCCAGTTTGGGATGTAATATCTAGGGACCTTTCATGGCTGACGTTCAAAGTATGACAGAATGTGGCAGGAAAAGAAAGTGATTAAATACAAAGGGTATGGTGATATGACTTGTACTTACTTAATTACAACTGATTTTAATTATATTGAAATTAAATCAAATGTAGGCTTTTGTTCTGTCCCAATCCACTTCTTTATCTTGGCAATAATGCCCTCTCCCTAGTATAGTTCTCCAAGCCATATTGTATTTGACTCCAAAGGGCTTTCAACTTTCAGGAACAGTTTCAGTAGATGGGGCAAGGCTTAAATAGATAGATGATGGATGATTAAAACTCAAGGGAGTTAACTTCCATAAGTAGAGGTACTATAAATGGATAAAACTCTATTTTTTCAGAGTATCTGTTCTCTACGATTTAATTGAGAATCTCATCCATTGTTCAGTGACTACCATAATTGTCCTGAAGTATCATCCAGATGGAGAAGAGAAGTAGATCATAAATCATAGGAGGGAGAGTTCAGGACTTACACTAATACACATCAGAGCTAAGTCTCTAATTCTTCCCTTGCTTCTTCTTGCCAAAGCTCTGCATGCTGTTGTGGAGCAATATCACCATGCATACAGTGTTTGTGGGAGGAAGTATCAAGTGCAATTGTCTTCTTATCCTATAGTTGTCACATAAACCCTATCAAGCAATGTTTATTTCATTTGCAATGTAGGAATTGGTGCTATGGTTTTAAACAGCACTTCCACACTACTGATTGATTGAGAGATGGGAATGGCTGGCCTACATCTGGATTTGCTCTTCAACCACAGAACAGTTTATTCATGACAGTAGAAAGTGGCATTCTGCTTAGCTACTGTGAAGACAAGGTACAACTGGCTTCAGGGCTTTCTCTCATCCCTAACAAATAATCCAACAGGTACTCCTTTTGATAACTCTTTTCTACTGTCAAGTATTTTGAAAGGTATATGAATCTGTTATTATATTATGCAAACATTGATTTTTAAACTTCAGCTTTTAACTAAATCTGGTAAGTAGTTAAACATTTTAATCTTCAGACAATCTGGGAAGTAAGAATCAAACAGGAGTTTCATTCCAATAGATTCATCTGAATGTTAGAAAAGGAAGAAGGGGATTAAAGCATACATAACATGTCTACGGGCACACTTATACACACCATCTTCAGCAATTGTGATAATTCCCAGGCTCATTCTCAGTGGTTGCTATTTTTACTTATACATTTAGGATGTGAATGTGTTTTCCAGGGAAACAGTTGACATTCAAATCACATGCCTGGGCCCACACTAGTAGTGGATGGGACCAGGACAGAAACTACATTTAGATTTAATTAACATTTAAATGCAAGGGAAATTAAATATACTTAATATACTGTACAAAAACATTCAGGTCTTCCCTTCCTATTCACTCTTCTAAATTCCCTAACATTTCATTAAAAATTAAACTTCAACATACCTTGAAATAGAATCATGTTGACCTGTATATCTTGTTTTATTGCTAACATTCTTTTCATTTTTCACACAGTACTTGTCTGTCTTCCTCACAGTACTGATACAATCCTTGCTACAAGCAAAACAGGAAGAAAAAGAATATAAATGGCAGAGACTAAAGGTATTACTTTTACCTAGAAGTCACAAACACTCTAAGCATTAATTTCATTATCTGAATAATGCATTTGGTTCATTCATCCTTCTGAAAAAAATAGAGTGAAGAGAATTTGGCCAAAGTGCTCTAGTGCTGATAACATTATTTTTGCAGCTAGATAGAATGTGTGCTTATCATTTCCCCCAACTTCTATTCTTGTTATTTTATGAGGCACTTTGAAACATTTCAGTTTATCCTCTCTTTTGCTCTGCTAGTTAGCATCACACAGAAAACATGTACAAATAACAAATACCTTTAAAAATATTTATTCCTTCATTACACTCTATTACACCTAGGTCAATCTGTTATTTTCCTGTAACAAGCCTCTGGCATTAAAACACCACTCTCTTTAGCCATCTGGAGCAAATGACTGCACAGATTCCACTAGATGCACATTCATGTTTAATTTCTGAGCAACTGTGACAAACTCTTAATTTTTTGCCTGCCCCCTAAAGCATTTGGTAAATTGACCCCATGCTGGGAGACCTGAATACATGGAATTCATTTTAGTTTTCAGGGGAAAAAAACCTCATTCCATATAATTCTTTTTATAAAATGGCACAACTGCTGAAAACTAGTAGATGTCTCTGTCATTCCTCCACAGTGTCATTTGGGAGGTGGGTTCAGTCATCCTTTTTTTTTTTTTTTTTGCTTTTCTCAAGTTGCATGCTAGACCGCTGCCATCAGAGCAGGAGTACTTGGCTTGGTTGGTGAAAGAAACACTCATAGTCCACACAGAAGGTGGTTTTCACTTTCTACCATGTTCTATAGAACTGAGGACAGTGCTCAGGAGGGAAGAAAGAGATGCAAGGAACCCCTGCATAAACATCTTAAGGAGTCCAGGTAATCCCTTTTAACCATTTTCCCTCTGCAGTTGTCAGCAGTGAATGTTACACAAGTGTTGAACTCTATGATCTTGAGCAAAAGGAAGTAATTATGTCACTTCAACTGGCATCTGTCTGTGTAGTTATTATTATTGTTTCCCCATTTTTCTCTTTTTGCAAGAAACTCTTTTTTATATCTAGAGATCTGGCGTTACTGAATTAACAAGAGTTGTCATTAAAACTGTCTCCATGTGCAAGCCTGCATGGTAGTACAATTGGAGCCCTTGTGTTTCAGGATTGGCACAAGCTTTGTTAAGGCCTGTACTGCTGATTTGAGTGGAAGGATCCAAAGCATCTTCCTTTCTGTTTTTCCTAAAGTTTAGCCCAAGGATGGCCTAACGTCTTTCTAGCTAGACAGACAAAATGTGTCAGGAGGTTCAATTGATTGTAATGATATTTTACAGTAATTGGAAAAAAAGGTCTGTTAGTGAAGATTTTTAAATTAGTCCCCTTCCCAGTTCACACTAGTATGAAGATAGAAGCACATGTTATTTAACCATTTACCTTATGCCATGTTATTCAGCTTTTAGCACAGTAATGTCACAATTAGCTTAGATAGATAGATAGATAGATAGATAGATAGATAGATAGATAGATAGATAGATAGATAGATGGATGGATGGATGGATGGATGGATGGATGGATGGATGGATGTTAGATAGGTAGATGATAGATAGATAGATAGATAGATAGATAGATTATGTAGATAGATAATCCCTGATCATTTTATAAAACCATTCAATGGCATTATTATTGCTATTATAAAAACAAAATACTTGTATGGTGCTTTTTTAAGATAATTCTCTCCAAACACCTTTCAAAAGTCAACATAAAAATACAAATCTGTAAATGTGCAGATAAAATCAACCACTATTAAAAATCAACTAAAATTATCTTCTATATCCAGCATCCCATCCCCTAGACTCCCATTCATTGTTCCTAACGGTCCCTGGCCATAGTATATGCAATCAGAGAGCGATTCTGCTGGGGACTCTCTGGCTTAGCTGTCTTCCTGAAATTTCTTGAATATGTACCTCCTTTCTCTGCATATTTGCCCTAAGCCACACCTTGCTTCTCGGGTTTAGTATTAATTATACCTGAATATTCAGGAAGTGAGACCCAGTTTGGTTAGTGGATAAATGCACTGGGCTAGAAACTGGGAGGCCATGAGTTAGTCCTGCTTTAGGCATGAAGCCATCTGGGTAACTTTAGGCCAGTCACTTTCTCACAGCCCTAGGAAGAAGGCAATGGCAAGCCACTTCCAAAGAAAAGAAGAAGTTGCCAAGAAAACTTCAGAGGTTTGTCCAGGCACTCACCAGGAGTCAAGACTGACTCAAGGGCACCACAATACATACATACATACATACAAACAAACAAACAAACAACCAGGACATTTATCGAATATTCTCATTAGGACTCTGTGAATCAGTCAAGATCCAATTTGAATTTGAGATTCTAAGGTGGCAATATCTGACCTAAATTTGTGTTCAAGACTGGAAGTTGGCAAGATCCAATTTGAATGAAGATACAAGTTGATCATGAGCTTTAATGGGGAACCATCTAAACATCTGCAGTTACTTCATCTTATGACAAAATAGGATGAAAATAGTGGGGATGGTAAACTTTTTAGGGGACATTAACCCTGTAATGTAGGAAGCAGATAGATTCAATAGTGTCACTGTGATAAACTTTTCAATTATTATTATTAAAATGTGTATGCACCTGACTCCCAATAACCCTGGGATTTTTATATTTCTTTATGGCAGAAATTAGGAAAAACAGCCTCAAAGCTGTCCAACAAACCTCCCTTAGAGTGCTTGTGCTGAACCAGCACTGAAAGTGGCCTACTCAAATGAAAACTGGTTATAAAATAACTATTACAGTCAACCATCCTCTGACCAGCTGTTTTTCTGGTTTGGTAGGTTTGTTGGCATGAATCTGGGGAGTGTGTATTGTGAAATATTGTGATATATAGAAAAAGTCTGTATCATATACAATGATCAAACAGCTATGACAGAGTCTCAGGCCCTGTCATGCATGAAGTCTCATTCATGCAGAACAAAACTTGGCAGACAAGAAAACAGAGGAATAATGCTTTTGTGGGGATTGAGGAGGGAAAGAGAAAGAAATGGGGAGACTGAAATAAAGTCTAATAGGGTTATATGCTATAGGTCAGACAAAGACACCAGGCTAGAAACTGGGAGACTGTGAGTTCTAGCCCTACCTTAGGCACAAAACCAGCTGGATGACATTGGGCCAGTCACTATCTCTCAGCCCTAGGAAGGAGGCAATGGCAAGCCACTTCTAAAACCTTGCCAAGAAAACTGCAGGGACTTGTCCAGGCAGTTGCCAAGAGTCGACACTGGCTCAAAGGAACAATCAATAAGACAAGACAAGACAAGACAAGACAAGACAAGACAAGACAAGACAAGACAAGACAAGACAAGACAAGACAAGACAAGACAAGACGGTATTCCTTGGGAAAGATAGAGTGCAAATCTGGACTGCAGTCTTAAGCTCCTTGTCTCCCATGCTGAATCCATCTGGAAATGAAATCATGTTAAGGATTCTCTTTCCAGATGTTAAGTTTTCCTACACTTCAGCCATAGAGGTAACCTAGGGTCTGGTCTGGGACATGCTTCTTATGGGACCCATTTGCTGGATTGTCTTTCCTATGCCCCTTCCATCTGTCTTTGGAAGACAAGTGTCAGCTATTTTTCCGTGTCTGGCTCCCATTCACAGTTGTTCTCCCTTTGTCTCCCACATTTCCTGTGGTTTAATGCAGGGGTATCCACAGGATGATGCGCATTAAAAACAGAAGGAACTTCAATCACACTATCATGATCACCATCTTGCCTTTTTTACCATACCCCATGGACACCCTGGGTCAATGTGACATATTCTCAATTAAGACCTGAGTTTGTGTGTAAGTTTGTGATAACTGTCCCTTTGAATGTCTGTATCCTACCCCTACTCCTTCTACCAGGAAAGGGTGTGGAAATCTGGGTGTGGGGGCAGGGGGCAGAGAGCCTTCCAGCCCAAACAGAAGGTTTCTTCTCATTGAATCATACTGCATTAGTAGAAGACCACAGTAAGAAAATTATTTCAAGAGAATGATAAAAAAAAAAAAAAAGGCAACAAGGCAACAGTGAAATGATGGTTGTTTGTATGGTTCCACGATTGAAATGGATTGCATGGCCACTTCTGGGTGGAGGCAGCTTTCATACTTCATGTGCAATGTTCCCTTCAGAAAGAGCAAGCAATCAAGCAGCCCAATATGAAATGGCCATCCATCAGGGTGGAGTTTGCCTTCCTGCAGTAAGTGGTGGACTAAGCACGATATCATTATTCCTGCCCTCCCACAATGCAAGGTGGTCCATCTCCACAATGGGGCAAGCAGGAAGTCCAAATCAGCCCAAGGAGTCACATAAGAAGAAACAAACCAAATCTGAAAAGAGAAGGCAACTAAATGTCATTCTCTCTTTCTCCTTCTCCTTCCTTCCAAGTGAACCTATCTAAACAAGTTTTAACAAGTGATACGAACAAAAGAACATTTTTTTCCCCAAATGCTCTGATATGCAAGGTATGAGGAAGCACATCAATATCAACCATCCCTCCATTTTGTCCATATATGGAAAGAAAGCTATAATTATGTTTGACACTTTGCAAAACAAGAAAGTCTATTAATTCTCCAAATCACTTTTAAATCTCTGTGAAGATTTGAGTGTGCTTGATTCAGTCTGATGCCTCAGACTGATCTGAAGATTTGATCTGAAGATTCAGTTCAAAGGACTGATGTGATTGAATCACCTTTGAATCAAATAAAATTGCCCTTTTGAAGCTTTGCATAGCACTAAATTTTTGACCTTTGTCAAGTCTAGATTTTGCTGTTTGTTTAAACTGCTGAGACACTAATTTATTTAGTTAAAAGGGCTGTGTAGAGCTTCAGATTCAAAGGCAAAACAAATGGTTTAGAGCATGCAGATGCATGAACTGCCACTCCTTAAAGCAGCCATGTTTTTCCCCTGGTTTTCCCTTTGTAGAACTAATAGCAGAAATTCTTGGCAACCAAAATGAAATTACTGATCTTCGAATGGTCCCTGACTATATATCTTTTATTGTTAAACTTAAGTACAAAGAATGAAGTATAAGCAAGGTTTCTTACACCTGTAACTAATTATAAATATCTATCTCTATTCACTGACTTAATTGTTTATCCTTACATCACCACAATTTGGGGACTAGCCCAAAATAAATATAAAGGAGGATAGGGATTGAAAGTATCCCATGGTTCCAGAGGGATTTTTCTTCTATCTTTGGTTGCTTGATGTTAATGTTATTGTTTTTTTAATCTGTTTCTTTTATAATTTTATGTCTGGATGCTTGTTATATTTCTGGTTGGTGCTATTTTCCCATGAGAATGGCTCCAACAGCCATTCCAGACCATCTTGGTTCTTTTCCATTATTCTTCTCTTTCTGTGTTTTGGCATTTTCCTACTTTTGCTTTGGCCTTGCTTCAGCCATTTTGAAGCTTCCATTCATTCTTCCATTTGCATGCTAAAATGGCTGACTAACACTGCCATAGTTAGCTCCAGCTGCCATAAAATTCATTGGTGAAAAGGTGAAAGGTCCCCTGTGCAAGCACTGAGTCATGTCTGACCCTTTGGGGGGACACCGCTTTCACGACGTTTTCTTGGCAGACTGTAGCGGTGTGGTTTGCCATTGCCTTCCCCAGTCATCACCTTCCTCAGCAAGCCAGGTCCTCATTTTACCGACCTCGGAAGGACGGAAGGCTGAGTTGACCTGAGCCGGGTACCCGAGAATCCAGCTTCTGCTGGGATTGAACATCGGTTGTGGGGAGAGTTTCGGTTGCAATACTGCTGCCTACCACTCTGCCACATGAGGCTATAAAATAAATTAGGTAAACTAAATTCACAAGACAACAACAGCACAAGAGACTTGTTCAGCTTATTTATGTGTATCTTTGAACAAAGGAATTTCATAGGGAGATTAGGTCAAGAAACCAAGACTTGCAAAATCTGGATCAAGATTTTGAGAGCACCATTTTCTCTTATTCTTTTCAAACTCTTCTAGCTGGTGAGATGGGAATTTGTTGATTCTCTCCTGTGAGGCCTCCTACTTTCCCAGGCAAGGCTGGAAAACCATAGAAGGCTGAAAAGGAAGTGGAGAATTATTAATGTTCTCTTCTATCTCCAGTGGATTGGTACTATTAGATCAGAAGTTTTCTGCTGAGGTTTTTTTCCAGAACCAAGTAAATACAAACAATTTACTTCTGAAATTTTAAACAGTATGATTCAAAAATGAATGTGTGCAGTCAGTGTTTTATAAGAATTATGGGGCTCTAAATAAGGAGTAGGCAATCTGAAAATAGTCCCTGAACCTCATTTCCCAGTCTCTTGGAAACTTATCTGACTGTGCTGCAAAATTACAGTAGCATGATTGCCAGAAACCTCTGGAATTGTTATCTTCCATTTTGGAAACACACACAAAATGTACTGTAAAATAATTTTAAGAGAATTAAAATTAAAAAGATAAAACCATAAATATCTCGGCATACCCCTAAAACAGAAAATGAGAGAAACAAGTGACATGACACCACTTAGTTTCTGTTATTATCTCTTCAACTGTGTCCCCATCTCAAACGTTTGCCCACCTCTAATGTTAATGAGCTTAAAAGAAAAATACTACTAAAATAAATACTTTTATTTTTCTTGCACCATTTCCAGATGAAAACTTGACAGAGTGATATCCATATGGGTCTGATTCCAGAGTAGTGGTCTGGGAATCCTTCTGGGGAAAAGTGAGCTTCTAAAATTTTAAAAGGAGACATTGTCTTTAATGTGGACATTATGGTTTTTAACTGAAGTGTTATGACCATGTCATAACGCTTCAGTGGTACAATCAGCAATCAATTACTGATGATTCTCTAAATGTCTTCTTTTTAGAATGGCTTTACTTTTTGCACCCTATCAAACATTTCTGACTAGAGCATTTTTCAGGGCTCAACCAGACAACCGCTTTATTATATTTCCTCCCATTCTTATGTTGAAGTATGTTGACACAAAGTGGTCTGCTCCTGTAGTTTACATTTGTCATGCCTAAGAACATTGTCTCTTCTGTTGTTTTCTGAAGAATGTTAGTGATGGGTGATCAAGGCCAGTGATTCCCTGGTGTACACCTGCCCAACATCACCAACTGACAGGAAGAATCATCAACAACTGCTATTAGGAATGTATGGAAGGGCATTATGAAAGGCTACAGAAGCTGTATACCATCAAAGGGTTTGAGGAGGGAGGGTTTCCACGGGCTAATTTATTTCCTTTGAGATTGACAGTGCTGTGTGACAAAAAAAAGTCGCAGGAAGTAGTAGAAAGGAAAACTGAGTCTAATACAAAACCAGAAAACATTATTTGAACTTGTTGAGGTTTTCCCACTAACGATTAAGACTGCTATTGTACCTAATCATTTTGGCCCGGTGAAGAGGTTGTATTTGATTGTCTCCTCACACGTGCTTCATGCAAATTGCCTGGGGGGAGGAAACCTGCCCGGACTTGTTTCTTACTTCCTCTTTTTTCTCTCTGCCAATATGTAGCAAGCCAGGCTTGCTCTCAATGAGAGCTAAGTCCTTTAAATATGTTTTGCTTTTGTTTTGCTTTCTGTAAATAAATTATTTTTATAGATATGCCTGGTGTGTGTGACTTTTCTGATCTCTCCTGGGCTAAAGGCTTTCCCAGCATTCTGCCAACAGGTTATGTGCCCAGTGAGCAGCCCAGTAAACAGCCCAGTAAAACCCAGAGAGATCAGCTCCACACCTCATGCACAATTTAAAGGCAGGTAGCAAAGACCTGTGAAGATTTTCTTTGGAGCCGCCTGGAGATTTTCCAGCAACTGCCGGTCTACAGGACAAAGAAGCTAGCTGAGGTGACTTGCAAAAGAAGAAAGAAGCCATGGCTACCTCCCAGCCCTCAGCGATGCCTCTGGAGCGCCTATCAGAGACCAACTATTTGAATTGGGCCCTGAAGATGGAAATGTATCTTCGCAAAGAGAATCTTTGGCTGCAAATTGGTGAGCAAACCCCCCAAAATCCCAGTGCTGAATGGCTGAGACAGGATGAGCGGGCTAGAGCCACCATTATCTTGGGAGTTGAGGACAATCAGCTAGTCCACGTGCGAGGCATGCAGTCTGCAAAGCAACTTTGGGACGCTTTGGGAGACTTATATGTAAAGGCAACAGCAGGGAGTAAAGTTACCATGACAAAAAAGCTGTACAAAGCCTACCTTGCAGAAGGAGATAGCCTTCCTGAGCACCTGCATTATATTCAGCAGCTGTTTGTTGAGTTGCAGGAGAGAGGAATGGAATTTTCACCTCTCACAAAATCATATATCCTCCTGTCCTCACTAAATGCAACGTGGGACACGCTGATTTGTACCCTGGAGGCTATGCCTGAAGCAGACCTCACCCCATTGTATGTTACATAGCGCTTACTCACTGAATGGGAGAAGAGAGAGGAAAGATTCCCCCCCATCTCTTCTGGAAAGCTGCAAGACCAGAAAATGAGGGAAAAGAAGGGAAAGGAACCTGAGGCCACAGCACTAGCCAGCCAGCGATGCTTCACTTGTGGTTCAGCTGGACATTTGCAAAGAGACTGTGCCATGAGACCCAAGAGTAGAAAGACAGAGAAGAAGAACACAAGGGCAACACAGAAGAAGGCTCTTCAGACAACCCAAATTGCACAGGTTGCTGAGAAGGGTAATTCTGATGTATGGGTGTTAGATTCTGGGGCCAGTTGTCATTTATGTAATTGTAAAAGCTCTTTTGTGTCACTGTCTAAAACTGAAAGACAAAGTGTATCTTTGGCTGATGGGTCTGTGACCAAAATTATGGGACAAGGTGACTTGTATTTATCCTGCTTGGGAGAAACTGTAAAAGGTGTGTTGTATATGCCAAATTTACAATCAAACCTTTTATCTGTGGCACAATTGGCTGCAACAGGGTATATCATAACAATTAAGAAAAATGGTTGTGAGATACGAAAAAATGGGAAATTGTGTGCTACTGGTATGTTAAAAGACTCCTTGTACATTGTGCAAAATGCAAGGAAGCCAAGCTGCAAGGCTGCAGTTGGCAACACTCCATATCATGACCAATGTGTACACCTGATGCACAGGAGATTTGGTCATGCTAATTTCAAGTATATAGCACAAATGCCACAGCTGTGTGCTGACCTAAAGATAAAACCCTGTGATAAATACTTAGACTGTGTAGTTTGCAAAGAATGCAAAACACTAAAAGCTCCTGTGAGTAAGCACAGTGACAGAGTTACAACTAGACCTTTGGAAATTGTACACTCTGACATTATTGGTCCTTTTGCTCCAAGTCTTGGACAAGCAAGGTATGCAATGACCATCATTGATGATTTCTCAAGATACACATTTATCTACATCTTAAAACATAAAGACGAGGCATTTGAGAAATTTAAAAGTTTTGTGATGTGGGCAAATGGAAAATTCCCTAGGCCTGTATCTGCACTCCAATGTGATAGAGGAGGAGAATACCTTTCTCACAAATTCAGAAGGTTCCTAGTGGAAAAGGGGATAGAACAAATTCTTTCTAACCCTTACACCCCTCAGCAAAATGGTGTTGCTGAAAGAAAGGGCAGAACCTTGCAAAATGCGATGAAATGCATGCTAAAAGATTCACAATTATGTTTTAATTATTGGGCAGAGGCCATATCTACTGCCACTTATGTACAAAACAGATTGTATAACTCTGTGATTCAGGACACTCCATTCCATTTGCTTTATGGTGTGAAACCAAAGGTAAACCATCTTAGAGTGTTTGGTAGCACTGCATGGGTTCACATCCCAAAACAGCAGAGAAGGAAAGGAGGCCCCACAACAAAGAAAGCCATCTTTGTTGGCTATGAACAAAGCCAAAGGAGCTACAGGTTCATAATGGGAGAGAAATTAATAATTAGCAAAAGCGCTTCTTTTGCTAAACAAAACTGGGGGAGATTAAATTCTAGCTCTCCAGTTGATCTGACCACCACAAGAGAACAGCAAGGACTTGCTGATGGTGATCTTTTGCCTGATGAGGACATTAAACCAGAAAAGCAAACTGAAGATCTGTCTGATGAGATAGATGCTTCTCAGGAAAGTGATAGGAGTCAAAATTTAAGCCCTGTATTACCTCGCAGATCTCAGAGAAGTAATAACGGCGTTCCTCCATCACATTTTCAGGCTGAAACAGTAAAGGCTTTTCACATATTCACAGAACCTGAGTCTTTAGAACAAGTGAATGCTTTCCCACCAGAGATTGCACAAAATTGGCATTCTGCCATGCAACAGGAATTAGCATCCTTGAAAGAAAATAAAACATGGAAACTGGTAAATCTACCTCCCAATGAACGCTGTCTGGGTTGTAGGTGGGTTTTCAAACTGAAAAGGGATGCTGATGGCAAAATCCAAAAATATAAAGCAAGGTTGGTTGCAAAAGGGTTCACTCAAAGGAAAGATTTAGACTTTGACAAGACTTTTGCACCAGTTACTAAAGGTGAATCAATTAGATTACTGTTAAAAGTTGCTGCGCTGAAAGGAATGTCAGTTAACCACTATGCCATTCAAACTGCATTTCTCTATGGAGATTTAGATCACGAATTATACATGCAGCAACCCCGTGGCTATGAAAAAGGGGAGAATCTAGTCAGTGAACTGCAGAAGTCAATCTATGGGTTAAAACAAGCTGCTAGATCCTGGAACCAAAAAGTAGATGAAAAACTGCAGAATTTTGGTTTTGAAAAAGGAAAAACAGATCCCTGTGTATATATGAAGAAGGACAAACAAGGCTGTATGTATCTGTGCATTTATGTTGATGATTTGCTGCTGTTCACATCAACAGAAAAACAAAGGCTTGATTTTGAAGCCTGCATGAAAAGCCATTTCATATTAAAAAGCCTTGGAGTTGTGACCAATTACCTAGGTTTGGAAGTACACAGAGACAAGGATGGTAGCTTTCTGTTAAACCAACGTAGTAAAATTCAAAAGCTCCTAGAGGATTTTAATATGCAAGACTAAACCAGTCTCTACTCCGATGATAATAGATTTTCAGAAAGATATAGGAGAAACTCAATTAACTGAGGCAGAGAACTATAGATCTGCAATTGGAAGTTTACTGTACATTGCAAATCATTCTCGTCCAGATATCTCAAATTCTGTGGCCATTTTAAGTAGACAGGTAGAGAAGCCTACATCTACTGGAAAAGCAGCATTGAAGAGGTTAATGAGGTATTTGCAAGGAACAAAGAATTATTGCCTGAAGCTAAATGCCTCTGGAACTGAGAAATTGCAGGCTTTTGCCGATTCTGACTGGGGAGCAGATGTCAGTGACAGAAAATCCACTTCTAGGATTTTAGTTCAATTTGCTGGATCTAGCTTAGGCTGGCATTCTAGAAAACAAACACTTGTTGCTCTTTCCACTGCAGAAGCAGAGTTTTATTCTCTAACACCAACTTGTAATGAGGTTACATGGTTTAAACATTTGTTAAAAGACATAGGCATGGAAGTGAACCAGCCTATAACTGTTTATGAGGATAATCAAGCTTGCATTGCTATGGCAAAATCTGAAGCCTGCAGAAATAGAACAAAACATATCGATATTAGATATCAATATATCAAAGATATGTTAAGCAAAGGAGAAATAATGTTAAAATATTGTGAATCAAAAGACATGATTGCTGATATTTTAACCAAACCTCTTCCTGTACCAAGACATATAAAGTTGTCAGAGAAGATTGGTTTGCATCTTAATCTATAGTGTAAAAAGGGGAGTGTTGAGGTTTTCCTACTAACGATTAAGACTGCTATTGTACCTAATCATTTTGGCCCGGTGAAGAGGTTGTATTTGATTGTCTCCTCACACGTGCTTCATGCAAATTGCCTGGGGGGAGGAAACCTGCCCGGACTTGTTTCTTACTTCCTCTTTTTTCTCTCTGCCAATATGTAGCAAGCCAGGCTTGCTCTCAATGAGAGCTAAGTCCTTTAAATATGTTTTGCTTTTGTTTTGCTTTCTGTAAATAAATTATTTTTATAGATATGCCTGGTGTGTGTGACTTTTCTGATCTCTCCTGGGCTAAAGGCTTTCCCAGCATTCTGCCAACAGAACTTATATAAACTTTTCCATCACTGTATGTGGGAATGACCTTGGGAGAATGGTCCAAGAAACACTGCCTAGAGAACAATCAGATAAGAGACCACATAGCCCACAGCTGGATAGCGGGTGGTGCGAGATGTTCAGAAGAGGCTGTCCCCATTTGTCAGCCTTACCGTTTCACTAGTGTCTTGGGCTGTAAAGGAGACAGTAGGAGACTTGTACTTTCAGACTTGCAAGATTCTGTTAATGTAGTTTTACAATAAAGTAGAATTATCTCATTTGGTCATGTTTCCTGTCTGGTCTACCTAGTAAGTACCTAATCTTACTAGCCTGAAAGTACAGTTCTCCCGCTGTCTCCTTTATAGCCTGAGAGACTAGATCTCTTCTGAGCCTCTTGCCCCACCCACCATCCAGCTGCAGGCACTGTGCAATAGGTTGTTGACACAGTTCTGTGAAGGACTGTGATTTCTCCCCTGGTCCTTCACTGTAACCTCATCCCTGCCAACTACAGTGCCTACTGATGTTAGGAGGAGGTGGAGGCCAAGCTAAGCCTGATCCAGGAAGGTTGCTAAGCTCATAGCAAGCCGCCATCTTCCTTCAGCCTCCTTGTCCTGGAGGATCACATGAGGGCTGCAAGGGAAGGCTTTAAGAGACTCAAAACTATATTCAACTGCTACTGAAAGAGTATGAATAGAGGCTACCAGTTCCCCTCCAGCCTTAATGATATCCCACCATGAAGAAAATTTAGTTAGCCAGTGACAGGTCTAGGTGGGAGGACCAGCACCCTGAAGGTAAGGAGAACTCTTCAAATTGTATTAACCTGTAGTTCTTTCTTTATCTAGGGGTTATTTCCAGTTGCCCATGTATGTAACCCTTCTTCAGCTAAGATCTTTACTAGGATCATTTGCTTCTTATGTAGGAACTGGTGCTACAGAAGCCAATATAAAGGGTTTCTCTGCAACAAACAGTCTCATGAAAAAGATTTGCCCAATCTGGGCAGCTGTTAGTACACTTTTCACTCTGGAAAGACCAAAACATTCCCAATTAACCCTGAAAGTACACATATCAATATATCTTCCTTGGTTCAGTTCCTTCAAGCTTCCCATAGAAGAGCCCTATCTTGCACGTTCTGTATCCATTTTTCTATTGATTTCATTGAGGACATCATTGGCCTTAAGGAAATGCATGCTGACATTTTATCATCTGAACTCTGGACTCCTGAGCAGCATTATGGAAATGAAAAATTGTTAAAGATCAATGCAAACATTACATTTCCTTTCATAAAGGAAGAAGATGGAACAGAAATGGAGTGGAGCCCCAGTGACATGAGAAAGCTGCTTTCCATCCTGACAGCTTGTTTAGTTTGGTGTGGTCTTTTTTTTTTCTAAAAAGCCCTCCTTTTTCCTTTTCTGTTTTAAAATGGCCAGGTGTTAGCTGACTATGCAGGAGTGTGTGTTTTTTTTTTTTTAAATGCTGGGAAGATAAGGAGTCTTCCATTGTCTTGTAGAAAAGTGGGAAATGTGGGAAATGGAAAGCAGGTGCTTTTCATGTGATGGTCCTTTTCCACAGGAAGAACACTTTTTCCATCAATGTAGAGTCTCTGATTTAGCCCAATTCAGCATTAATTAGAATCTCAGAACTACAATATCAAGAAAATATACAGTTCTAACCATCCTATCTCAGTTTTCAAATGATATGTTTAATAAAGCACAGCTTCTTGCAATATTTGGTAACAGTAGCTACTTCATGTAGAACAACACCTTGATGTTCTAGGTGAAGACAATAAAGCAAGGAATTCAAATGGGAAGTGCTAAATAAACTAAAGTGAAAGAAGAGATGTATGCATCATTATCTTTCTCCCACCTGGCACAGATTTAAACACACATATCCACAAAACTGACATATTGGTATTGCTATCACAGGCCATTTCATTAACATTAGAGAAAAGAAAGGCATTTCAATGGCTATTCTATTTGGCCATCTGTCTGACAGAAACAAGGGATGAATGTGTGCTGACCCTTTTCCATCTGTATTTGTCAATGGTTTCACAGCAAGCAAAACCTCCTGCCAAATCCACGTTAATGTTGATTCTAATTTTGTTTGCATAGATCTTTAACAGTACCGTAAATATCCTTACTGATAAATAGTTGTCTGTGAAACATCAACATAAAATTCTTAGGTGTAATTAAAAGTGAGCATTACTGAAATGTTTATGTTAATCATATGAGTAGAAATCAACAAGAAACCTCATTGTGATTGTGTGAAAGTGGATGGTTAGAACTTGATGTCTTGTAATGCATTTATTTAGCGTGAAATATACTCCTTAGAAGAATATGCCAAAGTATTACATGCTCCTGTGGGGCGTTTTTTCCCCCTTCTAGTTCTCTCCATGCAATAGTTGTGCATAGGGCCTCATTATTTTGCATTTCTGGCTATCCCCCAGTTTTGAATCACTATAAAAAATTGACAAGAGGGAGCAAATACTGCACTATCCTTGCATATGGCAAGATTGATTGATGGATTGACTGATTGATTAATTGATTGTGCTCATGAATTGCCCCAGGGCACATATTTCTGGGGAGTGAGACTGGCTGGTATGCAGTTGCTAATTTTGAAATGCTGTAATTTACACAGACATGCAACACTGAGGGAAAAGACAATTATGCTACTATGTCTATAGCAGCACCTGCCCTCTGGAATGAGGTTCCCCTTGAGACTTGAATGGCCCTCACTCTGTTGTTGTTAGAAGAACTGTGAAAACTTGGCTCTTCATCCAGGCCTTTGCAAGGAAGAGTGAGACCCCTCACTTTATCACACTTGTCACATTCTATCTTTATCTTTTATTGATTTGATTGTAGTTTATTTGTTTGATTGTCGTGGGCAGCCCAGAGTCATTGATAGTTATAAGCATAAAGGTTTAATATATGGTTATTATTAAATTATGATTGCTTAGTATAATTATCCATGTGTTACAACTTGATGAATAATTTCAAAACCCTCCTTTGCTGACTTTGTTTTCAAAATGGATTGGGCAACCATTCCAGTGGAGGACACTGCAACAGAGCAAAAAATCAGGAATCCAGTAGTACCTTTTTTGCCACTATAGACTAAACAACTCTCCTCCTACAACATCTACAATAGAGTGGTGTCCTCTGAAAACTCTTCAAATACTATCTGCTGTAAAATAGTTAGTTGTCTACCATACTTGGTTGACTTTACCAATACCTTTAAACCAGATGAACAGAACCTTGGACACTAGCAATAACAAAATTAAAGAGTGACAATGGATTGACAATGGCAAAGCTGATTGGAGGGGTATTGAAGAGATTGGAAGATAAAGGAACTGGAGTTATCAGGAGTTCTTTTGGTTTGTGCAGTGAGCAGAATGGAGGATAAAGAAGTTTTAGCTTTCTTTTAAATCCTTTTTCATCTGTTTTTTTAATATGATTTTCACTTTGATTGCAATGAAAGAAATATGTATGTATGTATGTATGTATGCCCTTTCCAGAGCTATTAAAACTCTCCCAGTTGCAAGAATATATCAGAAATATAGGAACAAAGGCTATTTCACTGATCCATTCCCTGGTCTGCTCCAGAACCCAAATCCCAGACACACCAATAGAAAGTCTGTCCCCCCACCATGACTTTGTAAATGCTAGAGCTCTGGTTTCAAATCCAGAAGGGTTATGGAATTTTCTGTAGTGGTTGAGAATGGTTTGTTTGCAGATCATAACTCTTTCTCAACCCTTGAATACTCTCTCAGGGCTTATAAGATTGTAGCCTTACTAACTTACATGATTAAGTGCCACAGAAAGCAAAGATCAATATGGTAATATTGGTTTAAATGCTCATGAAGTAGCACCAACAAGCAGGTCTTTGAAGATAGATTTTGCAATGATTCAGAGTGCATAATTCCATTCTAGATAAGAAGGATATATTAGGAGGAGGAGTAATAGTCGTAGTAATGCTACACTGGCAATTTGCAAAAAAGAGACAAATTATTATTATTTTTTTTCCTTTGAAACATTGTTATACTATTGTATTACATTCTCAGAGACAGTTAAGATGTATTTCTGAAAACTTTTAGAACAGAGAAGGTTCTTCCAAATTCTGTTTGCAATGAATAAATAGCCACTGTTTCTTACAGTGCAGGTTTCCATACCTTTGTTTTTTTTCCAGTTCATACATGGACAGATATGTTCAGCTCCTACAAATGGTCATTGGAATCCTACCTCATTTATTACCCAATGAAGGCAAGCAGAAGGACTATAAAATCCCTTCAAGAGTTTCAGCTGGCCTGACAATTACATTTTGCTAAGGATTATAACTATTTATGGATAGTTTAACACATGTAATAATTTAGAACTTCCAATTTATTTTTGACAAATTTTCATGAAGGAGCTCAGAGTAATTTGAAAAATAAAAATTTAGTAGGGGAAATTTAACTTTTGTGGGTTTTTTGTTATTTAGCACTGAAGGACATTTTTTCCTTTTGTTAAAATATATTTTTTTTATCTCTAATAGTCCTGGGCTGTACTTTAGAATTTTTAAAAGTAAGTTACTGACCTTGTCTAGGCTTTAAAGCCAAGCATGGTCAGGCCTCATCAATACTTGGACTGGAATCCTCCAGGAACTAGCAGAGGTGTAAATTAGACTATAAAGTTGAAAAAAATAAATCCCAGAGGAAGACAATGGTGGACCGCTTCTGTACTGCTGTTACGAAATGACATGGACATGTCCATGCAATCACCAGGAGTTGAACACATGTAATGGAAAGCCTTTACCAAACTCCTACCCAGTTCCTACTCAGGCTTATTTTTTTCCAAGGTCAACTCAGTGTCAGAAATGAGAGTGTGTTGGCAAAACAAGACATTGCTCTAGGAGCGTCACGGTTGTAGAAAGAGTGCACAAAATCATCCATTGGAGTTCTGTTCATGACTACTCGGAATTGTTATTAACTCTATTAGCTATTGGAATATGTACATGTGCTCTACATGGGGTGGCCCCTGAAGAAAGTCAAGAAGCTTTAATTGGTCCAGAATGTGGTGCCACAAGCAATTATGGGCAGCTCTTGTTTCATCACTGTCACACCCTTCTTTCTGGTTGTCACCTATGAAGCCTTTCAAGCATGTGGCCAGGATATTTGATGGACCACCTTTCTCTGATTGTCTCTACTCACCCCATTAGATCTGGCAGGAGGAGATGCTCTGGGTGGTATTAGAGAATGCCATCTAGCAGGACCCAGGAATACATTTTTTTTTTCATGGTGCCTGCTCTCTGGAACACCATTCCATCCAAGATTAGATTGGCCCCACCCCTGCTGGCCTCTGGAAAGTGCTTAAGATCTGGCTATTCCCCCAGGCATGGCAATGGGGAAGCTAGTGGAGCTGGTGCAGTGTGGTTGTTGTTGAGGAATTACTCCTGGCTGCCATTTTTTGCTTTGGTTCTGTATTGAATTGTTTTGTTATTTGTTATTTAAATCTTTTAAAATCCTGTTTCCCACCCAGTGTGGAACCAAAGCTAATGCTTTCTCCCATTGCGGACCTGCTTCCTGCACCAGTCTCTCCAGTCGAGAGAGGTTTCGTCCAGACCTTGCCATCCTTGCTGAGCACAGCCTCATGTCCAGCTCCAAGCCTCGCCGTGTCATTCCAGCACGATCCAGGTGTGCCTCCAGATCTCAGCCTTGCCTAAATGCTCCAGTCCAGTCCAGTCTTGCTTCCAGAGCCAAGCCTTGCCTAGATGCTCCAGTCCAGTCCAGCCTTGTCTCCAGATCCAAGCCTTGCCTAAACACTCCAGTCCAGTCCAGCCTTGCCTTCCAAGCCAAGCCTCACCTAGACACTCCAGTCCAGTCCAGCCTTGTCTCCAGATCTGAGCCTTGCCCAAATGTTCCAGCCCAGTCCAGTCTTGTCTCGTCTCCAGATCCAAGTCTTGCCTAGATGCTCCAGCCAAGTCCAGTCTTGCCTCCAGAACCAAGCCTCGCCTAGATACTCCAGCCCAGCCTTGTCTAGCCTCCGTGTACCAGCCTGATCCAGCCTGCATGCCAGGGTGCAAATCTGAGTGTTCAGCCTCTCCTCTGCCATGCACTCTAGCTCCTTCCAGTTTTGCAGCTTCAATCAGAGATTTGGCCAAGTTCTGCCTCACTTTTGCCATGGTCTGACCCTGCAGTGTTGTCTTAGGGTCCTTTGCAGCCTGGGTGGACTTGACTGACTTATACAGCCTAATCTATTGCAATAATGTTTGCTACTGTAAACAGTTAATTCAATAAAGAATTTTATTAGAAAATCTGCCTGGCCATCTCATAGTCTGAACAGGACACCAGAGTTATGTTTTCAGATGGGCAACCATACAAATGTTTCAAACAAGCAAACAAACAAATAAAATAAATAAATGGACTCTCTAAATACTTTTTTGTGAAGCCCAGGAAAGGTGTTTTGTTTTTGTTTTTGTTTTTCCTTGTCATGTCAAGTTACTTTCAATAACTTAGCTCATCACAAAAATAAATCAGGAAAATAAATTTGCTTTATCTCAGGCATAGTGAAATGCAATCAGTGCAGGAAATAATTGTCTTTATAAATGAAAAGAAAGCATTAGAATATATTATAATTTCGTGAATACCAAACATGGACATTTTTACAGAATGACAGATTTAAACTGAACAGGTTCTTTTTTATACCAAATGTATACATATAAGGGAAAGATACCCTGAGGTGTGGCTATTGATTTTACATGAAAAGGTGTTATTATCGTTGGAAGGCAAAATCCCTCAGGGAGCATCCATGTTGCTGCTCCAGGGATTTTATAATGGGAGCAGGCAGCCTAATGTTTATCTAGATGCTTTGGACTACAACTCCCATAATCCCTAGCCATTGGAAAAATGACTGCACCTGATTTGCCTGCTTGATGTCAGAATGACCCTGATTTTAACACATTAGATTTTAAAATATTAAATGCTGTGATCTTGGTGGTCATTTTGACAGTAACCAAAAAAGAGAGAGTTCATTAATAATCTAAGAAATAGTATCATTTTGTTTTGATTCCTTCCTTATATTTGAAACCAAAACTCCAGTGGGCATATGCTGCTTGTGTTCAGCTCATATTTTGTTGGATGCACTCATCTGTGTACATATTTCAACAAATTTGTTTTCACTCTGAAGCCTTCCAAAAAGTATCATTGTTTGTAAACCACTGAACAAGGAATGGTACATTCTTCTCTTCAATTTATTTATTTTTTTCTCTCTCACACTTCATACAGTGGAAGTCTGAATTCACTATCAGCAAGATATATTGACTCTCAAATAAGAATATTTAAACTGATCATGAAGAGTGATATGGTCAAAGAATATGACAAATGCCTGTTCTCTCTCTCTCTCTGATGATAAAATAATAAGAAATGAATTTATTAAGACTGGATATTTGAAATTGGTTGCTTATTCCAGTGAGTTGCTTATTAAGTCTAGTTCTGAAGCATGGGGTTGCACTAGGCTCTTACCCCACTGCTATTATATGAGCAACATGCTCCATGCAAGCTGCCACTCAGAGTCATGTGTAATACACACTGTGTCAGACTAAAACTGGAGAGATCCAGGGTCAAGTTCACCCCCAGCTGTGGAAACCGGGTACTGTAGAACTGGTCACACCTGTATTTCAGCCACAGGGTTGCTGAAGGGCATGAAATGGAGAGATATAAGCTGTCTTGACCTCCTGGAGAAAAACTGGTCATGAAAGTTAAGTAAATAAAGCAAATAAGCAGGGCAGATGATTGAACCTCTTTGGATGGTGGCCTATGCTCCTCAATAATTGGGGGGAGATGGGCAGTAATAGAAATGTGAATAACAAATAAATAAATGAATAAATTTCCTTTTCTCGCTTATTCATATTGCAGTAAATATAAAGTGGTCAACAGCAGTACTGAAAAGAGTCATAGAATCATAGGATTGGAAGGGATCTTGGAGGTGTTCAACTCCCTGCTGAAGAGAGGAATCTTCATACCATCCCAGACAAATGGTTGTCCAACCTTTGCTAAAACACAAAAGAAAGCAAAACTTCCAGTGAAGGAACACCCCCATCTCCAAGAGGTTCTCATGGTCAATAGCTCTCACAGTCAGGGGTTTCCATATTTTGAGTTTGGATCTCCCTCTGTAAAGCTTCCACCCACTGGTTCTTGCCCTACCCTTGGAAGCTCTGCAGAACAAACCCACGCCTCTTCCCTGGGACAGCCCTTCAAGTATTGGAAGACTGCTACCACGTCTTCCCTCAGCCTTCTCTTCATTAGGCTAAACATACCCAGCTTCTTTAACTATTCTTCATAGTATTTAGTCTCCAAGCCTTTCACCATCTTTGTCATTCTTCTTTGCACTCTTTCCAATTCCTCGGTTCCTTCTTGTTTTGTGATAACCAAACCTGGGCACAGAAAGAGGTGAAATATTTTGTAGTGTATGATTTGTCATGTTGACTCCTGGCAACTGCCTGGACAAGTCCCTGCAGTTTTCTTGGCAAGATTTCAGAAGTGGTTTGCCATTTCCTCCTCCCTAGGGCTGAGACAGAGTGACTGGCCCAAGGTCATCCAGTTGGCTTTGTGCCTAAGGCAGGATTAGAACTCATGGTCTCCCAGTTTCTAGCCTGATGCCTTAATCACTACACCAAACTGGCTCTCATGATTCATTTATGCCGTAGAAAAAATATATATTCAACAATAAATACAATTACAAAATATAAGCATACTTAAAATGTACAAAACTGCATTTATATAGTTGGCAGTATAATTTTGGTGATGAGTTAAGATTTGAAACATTGATGTAGGGTTCAAAATGCCTCTGGCACACTCAGTGTCAAGGCTCCTTTGGCATTTTGAAACCACTGTTCATCTCCTTCCCACCACATTCTCCCACCACCCTCAGGCAAGAGACGGAACTTTTACCAGAGGACAATATTTCAGTCATGGGACCTTGCAGGTATTTAACTCTCAGGATTTTGGAGTGTATTTCATTCGGACATTTTATGTAAGCTTATCTTCTGTAACAGTATTTACTCTTGAGTAATTTTTCCAGAGTATATAATTTGTTCCATGTTCACACTGAAATTAATAAGGAGTTAACCTGATTCTCGCTTGACTTTGCACTATATATCAGCTTTTATCAACTTTTATTTTATTACACCAGATTACTTGAACGACTTCCTTTCACACATATCAGCATGTTTATAATCAGTAATGAAGATCTTTATTAGCCCATCTTTGAAGGCTGTTAAATTGCTCAGGACTATGATTACCATATTTGAACTTTCCAAAAAGAAGAAACTGGTCATGGAGAGATATCTCTACTATAATCTACCAATTCTGGTTGTATTAACTGTGTTCTATATATAATGAATAATCACAAGAATGTAGCAGTATATAATATAATATGGGCTACATGTTGTTTTAAGTTTCTAAAGTAGCAAAATAATTTCTTTTCTAAATCAGAAAAGTCCTGGATTAGAGTAGCAAGAAATGTTGTAAAATAAGAGACTTGCTATCTAAATCAGAATCTGTGTAATGATTGCCCTAGCCCAAATACTCAGACTCACAAGAGGCTGCTATATGAAATCTGATTTATTAAGGAACTAAAGGCAAATACAGAGAAAGCTGAGAATGAGCAAAAGCGCGCCAAATACAAACTTAAACCCTTGGTGCAAATGTATCCCGCCTCCCTCGTAACCGCCCCGCCCGGCACAGGTGCTAGCAATCGTCAGAGTTGCTAGCCTGGGAAAGTAACCTTGAGCGCAGTAGATAATGCGAATACATTCCAGAGCAAAGCCAAAAGATAACTACTCCCATCCTCCCGATAAAGATGAAACACGCATCCAGCTAATGACATGCGAAACGTTACGATGTATCACAGACATTGAAACGGCGAACATGACAATCTGCTTTCTAACTGAGAAATTACTCATGGAGTAATCAGCAGTATTTTACTCCTTCTGCCCCCCACTACCATATCTGAGAAGCCTTGCCCTAGGCTGGAGTACTAAGGATCACAAGGCCCTTGGCTTCAGAAATGTATTTGCCGAGCACTACCAGACCTTGGGCAAAGCCCCAGTTTACAGCACATTCAAAGGGATCCAGAACAAGATAAAAAAGTAAGATAGTGGTCACAGCAGTACATTTCAAGACTCAAATCCATGCAGCACACATTTAAAGAAAAAAAAAAAAAACATGGCTTCAATTTAAAGAATGGGCTTAAAATTAAAGAATGGCAAATCCCAAATATTTTAAGATATATATATATATATATATATTTTAAATGATTGGGTAGAGATTTAAAGACCAAAAAGGTAATATGTCCAAGGGGGAAAAAAATAGATATAAAAGAACAAGCAACAGCATCACATTTTCCCAGGCCCAGCTCCATATGATTTAAAATACCTCTGCTTGTCTCTTTCATATTTTGCGGAGGGATTTTATTATATTGCTCTTCATTTTGGCTGTAGCCATGTTTTAGGTTTTATCAGAATCAGGGCTGGGTGTTTTTTTATTGATAGTGTTTCTGGATTTATTTTTATTATTATTTGTACAAGTTTTCTCTAATTGTGCAATCTACCTTTGAGCAGTGTGCAGCAACCTTTGCCCTTAAGGATGGCTTTGAAGAAGGTTAAATAATTAAGTAGTAACACTCATCATTTGTTTTCTAGTAACTCATTCTGAAAAAAGTAATAAAAGGTTAGCATAAAACACAACAGGAAAAAAAATGCTTTATTCGACAATGAATAAAAACAAAGATGGTCAGGCCTATATGTGTGGGGCTGGCATCCAAGAGACAGAGGGCTATGGGGAAAATGTCTCCGTTTCCTATCATTTCCCTGGTAACTGATGAAGGTACTTAGATGTGGATCAAGACTTCAGGATTTCATTTAACAACTGTGCAGGTTCTTATGGGAATCGATCGTTGTGCTTGATATTGTATATCTATAAACTTTGCTTGGATTCACAAACTATGAAAATGGGATTCTGCCTTCTGCTTTTTATAGAAATTCTTCACAAAAACTTGCATGGTAGCGTGTTCACATCCCATATACCAGTAAATTAGTGTTTTGTTTTTTAAAAATTTCTATGCAACATTACCTAATGCTTAGGGTTATTTAATTCTTTGCTTAAATGCCATGGCTCAGTAAGCTATGGAAATATAAACACAATTAGAACAGTTTTAGAAAAGCAGCTTTTAACAGTTCGTTTTCTAGTGATGACCAACATTAGATATTATTGATTCTGAGTATGTTTCCTGCTGTTAATAACTACAAATTAAGCAAAGTTTTCTTCTATTTTTTTTTTTTAATAGCTTAAATAGGCACTATAATCAAATACAGTTTGATCTCTGACTATGCAAGGAAAACTTCCAGAAAACCCCCATAGGTATGCTGGCAATGTTAATCTCGTACTGTACTTATGTCATATTAACATATCAATGTGCTTTTTGCTTTCCTTTAAAAATATAATCAGGTGCCATAATATAAACAACATAAACACATACTCAACAACAACCTTAATTGGAATGATTAAAGGGATTAGCAGAAAATAAAAATTCACAGATAATGATCAGTATTCACAGATGTTATGTTGCAAGTGAACTTACATAAGGAGAAAAATTGCCAGGTAAAATCTCATCAGCAGCTCCAGCACAAGCAGCAGCAATCATGAATAAAGCTACATACAGCAATGAGTCTCTAATGGTACAATAGTCTCATATTTCTGGAGATATTAAAATGGTGTACCATTTTTAAACATCAGGTATTGTCAGTATGCTGATGACAACTTGACCATGGAATAAACAGGAAATAAAGCTGAGGTTCTGTCCTGGAACTTGGAATCTGTTAGGATCTGGATGGGGAAGAACAGGTTCAGGCTTAATCGCAGCAAATTTAGAGCCAACTGATAGAGAAGCCAACTGATTCCCCCATTCAGAACTAGCTCAGTGCCTTTGAGCTTGAAAGTTCAGATGGTAAATTTGATCAAGAGGGCCTTGCACAATTCCAATAGGCACATTAGTTATATCTGGCTCTCAGTGAGGAGGCTCTGCTCATCGTCATTCATTCCTTGACCACCTTTTGTTTGGATTATTACAAGGCCCTCTATCTGAGGCTGCTTTTGAAGAGCTCTCAGAGGCTTCCATTGATCTAGAATGCAATGGTTCAAGGAATTGCAGGAGCAACCTGATTTGCCAATATGACACCATTACTTTGAGAATTGTATTCATTGCCATTGGCTTCCATGTGAAATTCAAGGTGCTAGTGGTAATCTTTTAAGTCCTATAGACCTGCATACCTCAGAGACAATCTACACCAAGTGGCATCTGCCTACTTGATATGATCAGAAAGAATGGACTTACTCTGTGTCCTGACACTTTGGGACATTCTTTCTGCCATCAAGGAGAATTTTTTTGCTCATGTCTCTGTATGGAACAAGATACACCCGGAGATCAGAAACATCCTCACCTTGCTAAGATCTCAGAAAGTCATCAAGAACTGGCTTTTCCAGAGTGCCTTTGGGAGATGACTTGAAGTTTTGGCCTTTCCTAGAGAATGATGCTTGTATTAACTGTTGTTGGTTTGCCTGGTGCCATACCTTGTTATATTTAGTTATAAGTTTTAATCTGTGTACTATATTTTGGACTTGTAACCCATTCAGAGTAATTTATTTTTCATTGAAACAGCATATAAGACTCACTAAACAAATAAGTAAAGTACAGTTCCTCTTACAAACCACCACATATGCAGTTCCAGTAGGCGGAAAGTTGTAGCACTCACTAATTGAGGACAAGGGGTTCTGTTCAATATTATGCAAGCAAACCCTTAGTCATAAAGTAAAACCCTGCCTTCCTTTCATCTCTGCACTCACATCTGTGTACCATGCCACCCACATCTGCTTTGCAGAACCTCTATTTGATGTTCTCTTAGCTGCCACACTGAATCTTTGAATGGCTGCTTTGCTTAGTGACTTTGAGAAGCGCATCCAGAGGGATCCTTTGCTAACAAAGTATTTGCATGACGCTGGTTGCATATAAATATGCATTATTTAAATTAACCGTAACACCCGAAATTCTCATGATATGGAACATTCATAATAGTGTTAATCATATTCTGTTCCTATTTCTGCTGCTATCACTGTAAAAGGTAATGCAAATCTTCCTAAAGAAAGAAAACTTGAAGGTGGAGTAAGAAGAAGTCAAGGTTCCTGCTTGATGAGCACGCATGAACAGATGCAGAGGAGTACTGTGGAGATAGAGTCACGTGTGGGCTAGTGTAGAAATGTGGGAAATAAATAGATAGATAGATAGATAGATAGATAGATATTTCTCTTTAAAATCGTCTTGAATTTGGATTTCCTTTTCAGTGTAAAACAGGCTAATAAAATCCTTGTGGTCTGAGTGAAGGATCAAGTGCTGTAGGAGGAGGGCACAATTTCTCTCTTTGGGGAATTTCATTAACCTTTTCTACAATTGTTAGACTGACAATTCCTCTCAGGCTATTTGAGCTAATTAAATCCTAATGGGCAGCAATTGAATCGCTGAGCTGCTTTCTATGTGCTAATGTTGAGATCTTTGGATTTTCTACAGTCCTGAACTATTAAGAAGCATAGTCTCAAGCAGAGCAATGGAAAGTTCATTGTAGAATACATGCACCCCATGCTTAAAACTACACTTGAAAAGCATAACTGTAAGGCGGATATAATAGAAGGCACTGTATATCACCTTCCATCGTTTCCTAGAGTTGTTGCAGGAGATTTTATATACATGTTTAAATAGTTGTCCATACTAAGGCGGCCATGGAATAGTGTGGGGCAAAATCTAAAAGGAAGAAGAAATATACACATCAACAAAATCTTTATCTCAGCCTGTTGGGGCATATAAATCTCTTCTGAAAAATAGGAGCTGTCTAAAAATGAGGAAAGCAGAAAGCATAAATCTATATATTGCTGGTGTGAACCTACTTTTTTTTTTTTTTAATGAGGCTTATGACTAATTTCAGGATCCATTCATATGTCACAAAATATAGGATCTATGCTGCAGGGTTATAATTCCAACAACACTGAAAATAATCATAACAATGGTCCCTCTTTCACTGGCTCCCAGTTGTATTATGCTAAAAGTAAAAAGGAAATGTGGGTACTATTTTGTTTTTTCTACTAATCAATTAAAAGATGTGAGAGTGGGGAGTAAGCTTTTCTGCTGTTTCCTTTACTGAAAGTTACTCCAGCGAGTCTGCAAGAATTGCAACATATGCAGGCAACCCAAGGTCACTGAGAAGCAATGTAAGACATGCTTAATGAATCATTAATCACAACAACACAATACACTACAGGTACATGCAAAAAGGCCTTCAGTTCTTCTGTTTTTCCTTTTCTCTGTACACATATATCTGAATTCATGGATGTATGTGTGTATAGAAATGAAGGTTCTTTATGGAGATATGGTGGATGTGCTGTCTTTTAAGGAAATAGGCAATGTAGTCAGGTCAGGCTCATTCCAGTGGAGGCCAATCACAAACAATTCCAGGTTCACAGGAGACTAATGAGGTGGGGCAACAATGAGAGTGTTTTGAGCAGCCTGTTAGCCACCACTTTAACTTTTTACTACTCCTAGAAGGTAATATTGCTCCAGGAAGATACAGGCAGAACATTATAGAAAATTCAGCTGAAGGCTCATAGGCTCACTGGGATTTCAAGCAGCAGAGATAATTTCCATGGTGGTCCAAGATAGTTTTTTTTATTCTATGCTTTGGCTTTACACAGACCAGCAGGTGAAGAGAAATAATTTCCCCATTGTTTACTACAGATGTGTGTAACGGTATGCAGGAATGACCTTGGTAGACAGGAGGAACAGCTGCAGACTAGACAACCATCATGCAAAAGGCATCTCAGTCCACAGAAGTAGAAGGGGCATAGGAAGCATTTCAAAAGCGATTCTCCCTAGTTTTCCAAAGAGTAAAAGGAAAGGATGGGAGGAATACTTTCATAGTTGCAAGATTCTGTTAATGTAATCTTATAATAAAGAGAGATATAGTATTCACTGATATGCAGACAAAAGGAATATTTTTTTTTACAGAATATACAAATTGACCTTGGAATTCAGTCCCACGAGATGTGGTGCTGGCTACCAGCTTGGCTGGTTTCAAAAAGGGCTTGGACCAATTCATGGAAGTCATGGGGCTATTAGTCTTGATGGCAATCTGACTGCTTCTGAAGGCCACCTGCTGGGAGACTAGGGCAGTTGGTTGGCCACTGTGGGAACAGACTGTTGGATTAGATGGGCCAGGGATCCATTCCAGCAGGGACCATCTTAAGTTCTTGAGTACTGTATTACATTTTCCATTTGATTTTCATAAATTCTATTATCTCCTACTATTGTTACATCTATGAACTACACTTTTTTTCCCCCTTTTCAATAATAGTAATGTATGATGTGCAATGTTTTAGGTGTCTGTCAGTCTGATTTTAAAATCTTGACCTCATTTTCTAAGACATTTCAGATGTGTGGTTCCAGGTGTGTGTTAATAGGAAAGCCAAAGTTTTGATATTCATTTCAGTGTACAGTTTTTGCAACTCTGTTATGACATTGCTTATACTTGGTTTGGGTACTTTTGCTACAACCACTAATCAGGTAATTGACAGCTTCATCTTTGATCTTATACAGTCAGGATTTGATACCATTTGAAATATGTTCATTTGTGGCTCTGATATTTGTTTGCAGAATTATTACCACTACTACTGCGAAGAGGACATAAAAAAGAACAAGACAATTCGAGTATTCCAGCAAATTTAATTTAAATTTAATCATGTTAGTTAAAAATCTCATCTTCTCCTGTTTGTCATTTAGAGCATTTGGTAGCTGCTTCAAGTTTGCCTCTTGCATTGCTTCCAGCTGGCAGTGTCAATAAACAATCATCACTTTCTCTTTCATGCCTACAGGGCTCCCAAAAGAAGCAAAAATAGCATTTCAGATTATAGAAATTCAACTAATGTCCCAATATACATTTATAAAAAGAGGAAAAAATATTCAAAAGTTTGGTGGAATTTTGGACATGTGTACAACCACATTTTTATGGAATGGAGCTGTGAATTGGATCTAGTAGATGATTCATATTGAATCAGCTCAGCTTTTTGATTCACATTCCAAACTGGAATTCAAACTTGGCTGATTTGACACTGCTATTGGGAAACACCTGATGACAGAAATCCAGAGATTTACCAGTATTTCCTAATCTACTTCCTTCTAATTTTTGGCGTATTATAAAGTATCCTCCATGACACGTTCAACATTTCATTCCCCACCTCCTTAATACAATTGTATGCTCCTTGAGTTTCCTTAATCCTAATATTTCAGTTAAGTAATATGGTGTATTCTGACTAAAGAAAAGTCTGAATACTGTTTTAAATCATCCTATATAGTTTTAACCATCTCAAAAAAAAAAAAAGAAGAAGTCACATGTTAGCCTTTCAGAGGAGCGAAGCAGACAGTGATTGGAACCTGCCAGAACGGTAACTTAGATTTCTTTTTCCAATGCACTTTTTAAATTTAAATGATAAGTAGAGACTCTTATGTAGATAGTGGTAGAGCAACTTATCACCAAGAGGGAAAAGGACTCTCCAGAGAATTCCAGTTCCCTTAAACTGCAATTTCAAAATATGTAATACAGAGAGATGTTACACTATAAATGGTGAATGCTTCCTTGAAGCTTCTTTCTTCGGTCTGCCTATTAACCAAAGGACCAATTTAATCTCACTGGAATATGCATTCCTGTGACCCTCAGTTTTCTTCGTAGAAGCTTAGAAATTGAATTACCGTTCTCCAATTCTCTTGTTATGGCTTGTGCTGTTTTTTTTTTCCTTCTTACCTTGCATGAGGTTGGGCCTTATTTATTTGTTTGTTTACTTACTTGATGCATTTATATTCCACTGCAATCGATTTGACTCTTGGCAGCTCACTCTCCCATACATAATTTAAGGAAATTAAAACGGGTGCCTTAGAATTCATGTAATGTCAGATAAGGGTTGAAATATGCAAAGCTGTTGTGTGTTATGCCACAAGAAAGAGCCAAAGAACCACTGGTTGGCACGTCAAAGGAACATCTAGGTCAGCCAGAAGTTAGTTCTAGTATTCCCAGAAGCTCACAAGAAGGACATGAATACAATCAACTCTTTGATTTGTTCTCCAGAATAAGTTATCATAAAATAGCCTTTGTGGAACATCTTTGTATGAAGTTGAACAAAGACAATGGCTGCACCAATTTGGATTACTCTTTTGACCTAATTCAACACTTGGAACCCATATGGAATTTGTAAACAGATTTATCTTCTTTCAGTTTGCAGTTCCTTGGTCTTCATAAACACTAATCCTAATGTAAATTCAAAAATAACATAGCACAAAACAAATCCACAACTTTATAGAGCAGAGTAAAAAAAGATTTGTGTGTGTGTGAGCGTGCATGTGTGTGTGCGTGTGTTGCCATTTAATAACTCTTTGATAAATATTATAGTTTATAATATAGCAAATATTACAGTTTTATTCCCCCAAATAATCTATGTGTTCCATGGTTCATTTGGCTTTCCTGAGTAAATATCCCTGTTGATGGTGATTGCAATTGAGTCAGAGTATTAAAAAAAAAAATCGTGTTTAATGGCTTGTAGCCTCAACTTTCAAATATCAGCTTAGATCTCATACTAATAACTGCAGGCAGGAAAATAATATCCTCTACTATTAAAACAACAGAATTCATCTCAAAAGCTTCTGACATGTATTTAGAATGGTCATTTCCTAAAGTTCGAAAGAAGTTTCTTTTTTTATATCATAAAATGGTTTTTGGTGTCTTCTTCAGATACATCAAAGGGCTTTATAAACTGAAGAATTAAACTGGTAGTTTTATGACTGTAGAGAGAAGTCCAATTATTATACATTTAACAAAAGCTTTGTTTGAAATATATAATACAGTATTACAAAGACAGAGAACATTACTGTGCATATATATAGCTTTGATTCTTTATTCCCAAGACTTTTCCATACAGCAGCAAGAAGAGTGTGGGATTAACCGTCACCTACCCTAATTCTGATTGTTATTTCTAGTGTATGACTTAGGATCCATACAAAATATTTCAGAATCACAACCTGAGTCCCTGGCACATTACCATACTTGAAACTTGGTAACAATGGTAATATTATTCAACTTTTTGAAAGGATGCTGTGAGAGAAACTAAAGTGAAAATTGATCTTACCCCCTTTTTTTTTTTTTTACTTCTTACCTTCATACCTTTGTTTGGGATCTGGCAATGGGATGATTTCAGAATTCAGTCAAATAGGAAGGATTAGCAGCTACTGCTGAAAAAGGCCTAGTATCAGCTTCCCACATGGAAGGCAGAGATGTTCCCATAGCTGGAAGGCAAATTTAGAATTGTGATGGTATATTGTCACTATGTTTACATATAGATGTCATGGTGAAATAATTAACAAACAGATGAAGTTCTCCCTGCCATACCCTTTAGCTCCAAAAAGTTTCCCATGATGGTGATGATGATGATGATCATCATCATCATCATCATCCACAAAACAAAACATTGGACTGCACCCAGCCACATTATTTTAAAGAATGTTTGTTGGACCCTTGTGGAATTAAGTGGTATTTTTAGAAATTGGACTCCCTCCCTCCCTGGAATCTAATAGATTTGTTTTTAAAAAAGGAATATATAATGTATAAGAGCACACTGATGATGGTGCCAGCCTTCCCTCTGAGCTTTAAAAAAAGCTTTTCAAAAACATTTTGAAGGAGACTGGGAAGAAAGGCAGGAGCAGCCAAAAGCCCAGGTGCATTGTGAGAAAATTAAGAGATGATGGTTACTACAGCTGGCTTATCTAATACTTGTCTACCACATACCACTGTTAGTTGAATCAACTAAATGTGCGCTCCATCCCAAGCAAGATCAAACCTGGTATCACCCGTTGTGAAAGGCATTCATTGTATGGGTACATGGGGGGCTGCAGTGGTTCAGTGGTTACGATGCTGAGTCAGAGGACCATTAAGGTCAGCAGTTCAGCAGCTCGAAACCAGAGAGTGCAAGCCGCGTGATAGAGTGAGCTCCCATCAACTTGTCCCAGCTCCTGCTAACCTAGCAGTTCAAAAGCATGCAAATGCAAGTAGATAAATAGGTACCACTTCAGTGGGAAAATAACAGGGACATGAAAGGAGCCCCCTCAGGAGTTCCCTGGGCAACGGTGACATCACCAGCAAATCCTTTCAATACAGAAACGCCTTGGTAGGTGCTTCTGACATTATACACACACACACACACACACACACACACATACATTTGTGTTTGTGTATGTTTGTATGAAACAGAGAGAGAGAATGTGTCATGAGTAAGGATGGCGAGCAGGCGGCTCCCACCCAGACTGTCAAGCGCATGCGTAGCACTGAGGAACTGTTCAGCCATTCAAAGAGACACAGATCGGGACCGCCTTAACCTTTGGGGTTTATATGGCTGGGTTTTCCCACGCTTCCTCAGTTTGTTAGGATTCTTGTTAAGTACTACTAATAAATATTAGAGACCAAGTCATTGTCTCAGTGTGTTTCCTGGTAATCAGGACAGAATGCATGTTAAACTCAATCTTCACACCTATAATATTTTTCATGCCAGGCAAGTTATGGTTCTCACATTGCCTCAGAAAAATATAATGAAATGTGTAAGAGATATTGTGTAGTTAGAACCTACTCAAAAAGGGGTTTACTTGTACAAAACAGATGACGAGTTCATTTACCATTTTGAGGATGATTGAGGATGATTGTAAATCAGAACTAAAGAATAATTAAAATAGGGAAACCACATTTCAGAATCACTGGATGAGAACTGCCCACACATAATGAACAGTCTTTTCTAGGGATGGCTGAGGTTTACTCAGTATATATCCTGCTTCACTGCTGAAGATTTCAGAGCAGGCTGTCCAAAAAAGTCCTTTTACTAACAATGTTGATGCAGGCAGAGCCTGGGGCAGCACCCTCCATACGAATGGTCTGGTTTCAGCTGGATGAAGTTGCCCAGGCCCTGTCCATTGACCTGGTTAGTCTCAGAGTCCCTTCGTGGTCGTCAAATTGTTGGAAGAAAATCTTACCAGGTCCTTTCTGAGCCAGGAATGAAAGTTCTTAGACAATTGCTTGAACAGAGATAATTTTATTTTTTCCAAGAGCACGGTACAGAGTCTGCTGGTTGGAGGTGGCCACACTTGTATTTCCCCCACAAGCCCTTTATATAGGAAAGCTTGATTATTGTTATGCAAAGGTGTTCCCACACTCTAAGAACTTCTGAGAAAGCACACTTAGCCAGTTTCTTTGCAGGGGGCTTCTCTAGGAATTCTAGGAAAGTGCAGTTTACCAGAGTTGAGAGATGAGGCACTCTGTGATCAGGCTTCCTCCTGTTTGTGTTTCCTGTTCTGATGATCTAGGTTCTCTGCTGGGCTGTGGCTTTGTCTACTAGCTTGGAATTTTCACCTTGGCAGGAATCTTTTGTTATTTGATTATGGAGATCTGTTTGTGGGGAAGAACGTTCACCTGAATGGGCTCTGCTAAATTCTGTGAATGAGTGACAAGGTCTCTGATTAAATCTGAATGGAATCTTTTGTCTAAACAGTTGGGCTTCCTTTTACATTTTACATCCTCTTACATTGGACCCATTTTATTTTATAATATTTAACTTTTTACCTTGCTCAAGGGGAAGGCAATATTGAGGGAAGCAGTATTTGGGGAGAACAGCATGCTTGGAACAGTGTTTGGGGAAGACAAAATATCAGCAAAAGGGAGCGGGGTCTTGAATTATTCTCACACTTGGTTAACTTCTACAAATCCAATTAAACCACACAATACACATTATTGCAGGAAAGCCACAAATTCATAAAAGAGTCTTTAAGGATACCATAGACTGTAGGTTTTTACCAAGATAATTTCTTTAAAAAAAATTCCCTGGCTATCCTAAGAGTGTATGAAAATTAGAGTTAATAATCTCATCACCAAAAAGGCCACCAGAAGTATGCTAACCTATTATATTGAACTCTTGGGACATCAGTTTCATCTACTTCTTAAGACAGAGAAAATAAGAGAGAAAGTGCAAATGAATTTTTGAGGATGGCAAGGAGTCAGAAGATGTGGAAATATACAATATATCATGGGTTGCAAGATAGATATTAAAATCACCATTAATACTAGGTGAACCAATTATATGACTCAATATAATTAAGCTTCCTTATCTAGGAGAGATGTACCTCGATGTCAGCAACATATTCATAGCACTCGACCCTAATTTTCTGAATGCTTCATGAATCTCTTAGATTACCTAGACAGTGGTTTGTTTAGGACTCCAGTGAGATACCTGATATTTGGGAGTGGGATTTGCCAGAATCAATTTTAGTTTTATAGACTTGTACAGTAGGTGATGCTTTTAATTAATTCAGAGAAGCATGTCCAAATAGCTGCTAAGTTTGAAAACGTAGTATGTTTTTTGGCCTTTTGGGCCTTTTTTTGATCATCCTATGCCAATATAAACATACACAACTTGCTCAAGATCAGATACTTCCTGTAATGGCTGTTTCTGGAAAGAAAAAAAGGACCGGATCCTTCTAGAAACTTTACTATACATATTTCAATCATAAAACCAGGCTATCCATTACTGATTTCTATAACATACATTAATCTTCCTGAAGCTTGTACCCTCCATATGAGTGGGAATATAGCTCACATCTTCCCCAGAGACTATGTTTGATAAAGTTCAGGCTGCTTTAATTATTGAAGATGGCAACGTAAACACCTTAAGAACATTTTTTAAAAGAATCCCACTTCAGTTCAAATACTTAAAGCATTTTTTAATTGCTTTAAGTTATAGTAAATTTTAAAAAAAATCCATTAAATATTCATAAAAATAATAGGCAGTTAAAAAACCATAAACATTATAATAATGTTTTTAATACAACCTTCAATTATACAAGTAGTGGCCTAGTCTTTTTGTCTAATGCCTCCTGAAGAGAACTGTCTTCAACATTTTACAGAAAGAGATCATGCTAGAGATTCATCTGGCCTAAGGAGCAAGCTATTCCAGATGGAAGGGGCTATGATTTCCTTCAAGACGGGTACCACAGCATCCTCTGTCTGCTAGATTGTGTAGGGCAGGCAAATTCTACCTGAAGTAGATGATTTCAAAAGTAACAAAGGCCCAATCCTTAAGGGACTTTATAGGTAATCACTAGCATCTTGAATTAGGTCTAGAAATCTCCTGGCAACTAGTACAAGTCCTGCAGTATTGGCGTTATTATTCCAAATTAAGTGGCACTGGTTAGCAAGTGGGCTGTTGCACACAGAAGGGAATATATCCAACCTGGCTCTTCTTGACCTCTCAGCAGCTTTCATACCATCAACCATGGTATCATTTTGAGGCAGCTCTGAGAGTTGGGGGTGGGCAGCATGGTTTTGTGCTGGTTTACCTCCTTCTTCCAGGGCCGGTCCCAACTGGTGGTAATGGGAGATGAGAGATCTGACTCTCAACCCCTTTTGTGTGCGGTGCTGCAGGGTTCAGTTCTTTCTCCTCTCCTATTTAACATTTACATGAAACTTCTGGGTGAGATCATCCGTCACCACAGGATGAGGTAACATCAGTATGCTGATGATACTCAGTTATATAGTATATCTTCATCCCAGGTGAGGTAACTGATGTGGTGACTGCACTTTCTCAGTGTCTGGGGCTGTGGGGGTCTGCATGGGGAACAACAGGCTTCAGCTGAACCCTGGTAAGATGGAGTGGCTGTGGGTTGACAGCTCCTTGGTATCTGCTAAGTTGTCATCTTTAGTTCTGGATGGGGTTGCACTGCCCTATTCAGAATCAGTGTGGAACCTGGGGGTCCTCCTGGACTCACAACTCCTGCTTGAAAAGCAGGTGGCAGTCATGACCAGGAGGGCCTTTGCATAACTTTGTGTTGTGCACCAGTTACACCCTTTCCTGGATTGAGATGCCCTCCAAACAGTCACTCATGCCCTGGTCATCTCCTACATAGACAACTGCAATGCACTTTACATGGGGCTACCCTTGAAGAGTATCCAGAAGCTTCAGCTGGTCCAGAATGTGGCCACATGGGCAGTTATGGGTGCCCCAAGATTGGCACATGTGACACCACTGCTGTGCAAGCTGCACTGGGTGCCAGTTTGCTTCCGGGTCCAATTCAAAGTGTTGGTTATGACCTTTAAAGCCCTACATGGCATGGGGCCAGGCTACCTGAGGGACCATCTCATCCCCATAGCATCGACCCGTCCCATCCAGTCATGCAGAGAGGGCATGCTATGGACCCCGTCGGTAAGGGAATTCCACTTGGCAGGGCCCAGGAGGTGAGCCTCCTCTGGAGTGGTGCCCGCCCTTTGGAACATTCTGCACCTGGAGCTGAGGTGGGCCCCTTCACTCCTGGCCTTCCAGAAGGATTTGAAGACCTGGTTCTTCCACCTCGCCTGGGATGGGAAGAGCAATAGCTCTTCCTTGGGGTAGCTGGTGTCATAGAGTCTTCCCTACTGAATGTAATCTTTGCCACTTGGATTTTATATTTATATTTATTATTTTTATTATGTTGGTTGGTTGTTTTGTAATTTTTGCACTGATGGTTTTAAATGGTCAATTTTATTGTAAACCACCCAGAGTCTGCCTTTTTGGGGGGAGATGGGCAGTGATAGAAATTTGAATAATAAATAAATAAAATACTGTGCCAACTGCAGCCTCCATCATCAGGGCAGTACCACACTAACTGGATTGCAGTAGTCTACCTGAGACATAAATGATGGCAGAATGAAAACCCTTAAAGAACTGGCTGTTCTCCCAGGCCTTGGGATTGGGTAGCTGGGGATCCTGCTGGATATGTTTGTATGTGTGGGTATTGTTGGACAGACTCACCATCTTGATTTTATTTCTTTATTTCTTTATTTTTCTTTATAATTCTATTTATCTTGTACTTTCTGTTTGGTTTTATTTTGAGTTACTCAGAATCAGTTTGGAGTTGGGTGATGACTAAATTGAATGAATGAATCTAAATTGAAAGAAAGACAGACAGACAGACAAAGGTGAGTCACTGTCTTCAGTGCATCCTGATCCAAGAGATTAAAAAAATCATGGTACTGAAAATCAGTGATTTCCTGTGAAATCTGCTGCCTCTGGAATGAGGTCCCCCTGAGATCCAGGCGGTTTCTACCTCCATGGCATTCAGGAAGGCCTTAAAGACCTGGCTGTTCTCCCAGGTTTTGGGAGGATAGATGGAACAAGCACACACACACACACACCCAGTTAAAGATGATTGTCATGTTCCCCATTGCAAGGCATATGTGCATCACAATGGGGAACATGCACATTAGGTAAGAGGAAGGGATAAGCATAATACCTTAATCACTCACATATCCCTCAAGCACCCATATCCATAAGGGAATCACCAACATAATAGAAATGCCCCTCAGACCAGACTTGGCACCCATCAAAAGATAGGGGGAACGCCTTTCCATTTCCCCAGGGGATGCACTCACATATCCCTTGGGCCCCCATGTCCATAGAGAAATCACCAACATAATGGGAGCACCCATCAGACCGGACTTGACACCCATCGAAAGATTGGGGAAACACCTTCCCATTTCCCCAGGGGACGCACCTGCTCCGGACGAAGGCAGAGAGACAAAGGAGAACGCCGGGGATCACTGGAATCGCCCATCAGCTGACGCGTCGCAGTCCCAAGCACCCATCTGGTCATGGCTTGAGGGTGGAGAAGCACAACGTCTGCCAACAGAGTATAAACAAGACACCCTGGCAACACATAAGGATACCCGTCTTTTTCCTTGCATGCACTCCGTTCTAATAAAGCCAGAAATCCTTAGACCCTCTAAGTGAGTCTGTGTTTTATTTAGAGTGTGGCTGCCCTGACATAAAGACGGGAATCCAATTTTTTTTTTCCCTAGCACCAATCCAGACCAGTTCTGTGAGGGATCCACGCTAGGATGGAAGACTTCAACTCACGGAGAAGCGGCTTCCCGGTGACCGATAACAGAACTCCCGTCCAGACAAACGACAGATGCCCAAGGCCCCAACGGCATGACATCCAGGGGTACTCAGGATTGAGTTCGGAGGGAGAAGACCCGGCGAGCGCTACCCATGAGTCCTGAGGCCCATGGCTTACCCTCAACGAGACGGACGGATCCTCACCTGGATCGCCCGGCACACCAGAGGAACCGCGGGATGTCCCGAAATTAGAGGCATCAGAAACCGGAGGCAACCACACCACGGTGAGCTCATGGACGGCGGAAAGGCTGACGGTAGTTGAGGAGAAGCTGGAGACAACGCAGCAGCTGCTCCAGAGGTTAGCAGAGGTGTATGAGTCCCACAGCTGGGGAGCAGAGGGGCCAGGCACCAGAAGCCTGACACCTCTCACCCCCCCCTCGGAGATGCACCAGCCGGAGAGATGGAGGAGAGGTCCAGAAGATGACACAGTACCAGGCAGAGACCGGTTCCAGGTACCCGCCAGATGTGCTGCACCCCACCCTCCCACCCCACAGCCGAGGTGACTCCAACACACCGGAGGCCGACACGAGTGGGCACAAACACAACCCGACGCCGGATGGAGGGAATCCCCACAGCCCAACCACGGAGCCCCAACTGCCCGAAGTACCCAGCATTGTCCAGCTGCGGCTTGGAGCCCACCAAGAGTGGTGATCAAGGACTTCGGGATCAAGTTCGATGGGGACCCCAAAAAACTTTCTTTCTTCCTCACGAATGTGAGGATCTACATGGAAGAATGGGGCCCCTATTTTCGAACTGAGAAGGGCAAGGTAAATGCCCTAGCTGTCAAACTGAAAGGACGAGCTGCTGACTGGTACGTCCAGCTGTGCCAGTCGGACGCCCCGGAACTCGAGGACTACAATGAGTTCCTGTGGGCAGTGGAAATACATTTCAGGGACCACCTGGAAAGGGAGAGGGCAAAAAGAGCCTTAAAAACCCTTAGACAAGGACAGAGCTCCATGGCAGATTATGCCATGGAGTTCCAAGCCCTGGCCAGCAAGGTCGAGGTTTGGTCCCAATCAACCCTCATCGAAAAATTCAAGGAAGGGTTGAACCTGAATGTACTCATGTGGGCACTCTGCAGAAACAACCCCAACACTCTGGTGGAGTGGATCCGGCTGGCAGGGGAAGCAGAGGATGCCCAGGAAACTTTCCTCCAGGCGTGGAGGGAAGCGCAGTATGCAGAGGCGGTGACAGGACCCCGCACAGCTGCAAGACCTATGAACCCAAGATCTCAACATCGTATGGACGACCAGGACCGACGCTTTGCCAGGGGTCAGTGCTTCAAGTGTGGGGAGGTGAACCACAAGGCGGCAGCTTGCCCGAAGGCAAAGGCAAGAGACAGCCTGGGGAAGGTTCCAAACAAACCAACCCCAACACCAAAGAGAAGGCCAGCCGCGAAGGGGGAAATCTCGGCAAGGGAATTCCCTGACGTCACCGCTGACGAGGAAAGTGGAAGCACAAACCGGCGGGAAACACCAGCCACCTGCCTTAAAGAGCGCCAAAAGACAGGTGGAGGACAACAAAGGGCGCGACGACTTTGGGGTGAGTGAGAACTGTCCTACCCTATATGTGAGAGTCACCCTGGCCCACGGGGGGAAAACAGAGAAGGTTTGGGCGCTGATTGACTTGGTTTGCTCGAAATGCCTCATGCACCCGGACCTGGTGGCCGCGCTTAACCTCCGCTGCTATCCACTTCAGTATCATTTGGTGTTCACGCAGTTGGATGGATCAGCAGCGGGAGGGGGCCCAGTCATCCAATACACGGACAGAGTTGCGATGAGGCTCGGCAACCACGAGGAAAGCCTTCCCTTCATCATGGCACCGGTGGGCCAACCTCTACTCATACTAGGGATCCCGTGGCTGGGGCATCACAACCCCCAAATAAATTGGGCGACAAGAGAGATCACCTTTTTGGACGGGCATTACAAAGCACCCACAGGAGATCGGGTTCCCCGTGCTGCAATGGGGAGGGCGACAACAACCTCAATGCACCTGGAGGCAGAAACCCCGGAGGGCCTGCCTGCCAGATACAAAGACTTTGCTGACGTTTTCGGGGAAAAGGAGGCTGACAAACTCCCCCCCCCCATAGAAAAACAGACTGCACCATCGAACTGATCCCGGGGGCACCTCTACCAAAGCCCAAAATTTACGCTATGACTCAGAGGGAGTTGGCAGCTTTAAGGGACTTCATCGACAAAAATTTGGCATGGGGGTTTATTGAGCCAGCTAACTCGCCAGTTGGGGCCCCAGTTCTCTTCCAGGAGAAAAAAGACGGGTCCTTTTGACTCTGTACAGATTACCGCGGGCTGAATGCCGCGTCCATTTCAAATAAATATCCCCTACCCATAATAAAGGACATTCTAGCCCACGTAGCAAAGGGCAAAATATTCACAAAACTAGACCTCAGGGAAGCCTACTTCTGGATTCGAATAAAGGAGGGGGACGAATGGAAGACGGCTTTCAACTGCCCGCTGGGGTCGTTCCAATACCGAGTTCTGCCATTTGGGTTGGCTGGGGCACCAGGCGTGTTCATGCAGCTAATTAATGAGGACTTGCACGACCACTTGTTTAAGGGGGTGCTTGTTTACCTTGATGATGTTTTGATTTACTCTGAGAACGAAGTAGAGCACGAACGCCTCGTAAAGAAAGTGCTCACGAAACTCTGCAAGGCAGAGCTATACGCCAAGCTCTCCAAGTGTGAGTTTCACAAGGAGCAAATCGACTACCTTGGCTATCGGATCTCGGCAAGGGGGATCGAAATGGACCCTAGCAAGGTCCAGGCCATACTGGCCCACGTACGAGGAGGCAACTTCAAAGTTTCCTCGGGTTCACTAATTTCTATAGGGGTTTCATCCAGGGGCTAGCGGAAATTGTGCTGCCACTAACCAACCTACTCCGGACAAAGGGCCTGGGAGACACTCAAAAATCACGAAACCCGGGGGCGCTGCTAAACTGGACAGCTGATGTGTCAGCAAGACATATGTGCATCACAACGGGGAACATGCACATTAGGTAAGAGGAAGGGATAAGCATAATCCCTTAATCACTCACATATCCCTCAAGCACCCATATCCATAAGGGAATCACCAACATAATAAAAACGCCCCTCAGACCAGATTGGCACCCATCAAAAGATAGGGGGAACGCCTTTCCATTTCCCCAGGGGATGCACTCACATATCCCTTGGGCCCCCATGTCCATAGAGAAATCACCAACATAATGGGAGCACCCATCAGACCGGACTTGACACCCATTGAAAGATTGGGGGAACGCCTTCCCATTTCCCCAGGGGACGCACCTGCTCCGGACGAAGGCAGGGAGACAAAGGAGAACGCCGGGGATCACTGGAGTCGCCCATCAGCTGATGCGCCACAGTCCGAAGCACCCTCCGGTCATGGCTTGAGGGTGGAGAAGCACAACGTCCGCCAACAGAGTATAAACAAGACACCCTGGCAACACATAAGGATTCCCGTCTTTTTCCTTGCATGCACTCCGTTCTAATAAAGCCAGAAATCCTTAGACCCTCTAAGTGAGTCTGTGTTTTATTTAGAGCGTGGCTGCCCTGACAATGATTGATACTCGTTTTGTGTTGAAGTTGTTATTCAGTCTGCCATTGTGCTACTTCTCTTACTGTATTCTTTGTTTATGTTATTGTATTTGTATTCTTTTTTCTATTCTGAGCTGGCCAGAATCACTCTGAAGTGGGTGGTGTCACATTCAGATTAAACAAATAAATAAGTTTTTAAAGCATTACCTTAGGAAACTCAGGGGTGCAAAAACTGGGCTGGGCCCATTAGGAGCAGGCTATCCACTACTTATCAAGTGAGTTGGTACAAAGTATTTGGAAAAAGGTGTTCCACAAAGTGCAAGAGTGAGAACAAAGCACCTCTTCTTGAAGCATTAAAGTAACTGAATCCTCTGGAAGGCTTTTAAGATTGCTTTGAAGGACTTGGTATTTGTCTGTCCGGGCAGTACTTCTGGAGCCTCCAGCAGAGGAAATGTGCATGCACACAGGTAGACACAGCTTGGAACAAAGTGCCTGAAAGAACCATGCTAGGGGTGTGAGAGCTTTCACATTCATAAGAATGCCATTTTCCTCATGCAATGTGCTTTGCAAAGGTCTTCCTTCAAATGCTTTGCATAGTTCCCTTATATAATGAAAGCTGTTTTAACTTGCAAAGCCCTTTCTCCAGTCCATTTCTCCAGTCCTTTGTTTCTGAGGTTGGAAATGTGAATTATTTCAATGTCACATGCCTGCTGCCTATGAAAGCTGTAATATGAGCTGGTCAGGTTATGAGTATGCCAGCTTATTTTTATTCATAAATATAGCTCAGACCAGTATAGATGATTCCCCTCCCTTTCTCAAGTGCTTCTGGGAAGTGGAAGGAATTGAAATGATATGCCTATTAAAGCAAATGGGGATCATGTGAACACATCACGTTAAGGGTTGGCTCTTAGTATGCTCGGCTTTATCTTGGAGTGTATTTTCACAGCCTGGGAGAATTAGTACTGTATAATAGATATGCCAGAGACCTTCCACTGAAACTATAATAAAGAACACAGCAAGCACAGAGAAAGTGAGAGAGTGCATAATGTCTCGAAGAGAAAAGAAAAGAAACCAACCCTCTCCAGTCTTTGAGCTAAATGTCTTTGAACTAAAGAGGAACAAGAACAGCTGATTGGCCCTTTGTTACTTGAATAGCACCCCACTGATGAGGCAGGAAGACCATTAAGGGTGATGTTAGCACAATCTAAAAACTAGCTGATGTCTGACATAACAACGATGAAAGTAATAATGGCATTTATAAAAAAATGTTCCCAAATCAAAGAAACATTACCTTCCAGAGACATCTCAGATGCATTTTTCTTCTTCTTTAGGCATTGTTAAAGGCCCTCTTCATCATTATGTCTCTTTTTTTCTTCAGCTGCTTAACAAAAAAGATCACATTCATTGGTATTCAGTACAATCACTCCAGTTATGACTGTGGTAATATAAATGTATTTTATTAAAAATCAAAGAATATTCATTTTTTTTTTTTAAAAAACTTTCCATTGTGATGAAAAAATAAATGTCCCTTATTTCTCATCCTCTTTTTCTAGTGTCATTTGAAAGAAGTGCCGAGTTCCCAGCAACCTTAGATAATATTTTTTTTGTTCTTTTTCCCACTGTCTATGCATCTACTATAAGAGCAGAGACATCACACTGACAACAAAGGTCCGCATAGTTAAAGCAATGGTATTCCCCGTAGTAACATATGTCTGCAAGAGATGGACAATAAGGAAGGCTGAGAGAAGGAAGATAGATGCTTTGGAACTGTGGTGTTGGGGGAAAATTCTGAGAGTGCCTTGGTCTGCAAGAAGATCAAACCAGTCCATACTCCAGGAAATAAAGCCAGACTGAGGGAATGATATTAAAGGCAAAACTGAAGTACTTTGGCCACATAATGAGAAGAAAGAACACTCTGGAGAAGATGATGATGATAGGGAAAGTGGAAGGCAAAAGGAAGAGGGGCTGACCAAGGGCAAGATGGATAGATGATATTCTAGAGGTGACGGACTCGTCCCTGGGGGAGCTGGGGATGGCGACGACCAACAAGAAACTCTGGCGTGGGCTGGTCCATGAAGTCACAAAGAGTCGGAAGCGGCTGAACGAATAAACAACAATGCATCTACTGATTTGATTTCTCACTTTATATAGTAGTTGTAAATACTAACCTAGCAACTTCTTTACTTATTCCTATTTTATAGAAACATCTGAAGTAGAAGGATGATAACTTGGTAAAGGTTACACAGTATGTTCATATTAAGGGCGGTGCTTCATCTAAAGTCTGTTTCTATGCTTCCAAATTTGTTTCTAACTGATCAAACTGATTATTACCTAACATAAAACATCAGAGATGCTTTATCAGGTTGTGAGTCATGAAACCAACTTTGTACAAAGAAAAATCCCTCCCATCCCCAATCACACATTCACAGAGGCTCCAGAAGTTTTGCATTTTCCAGCAGCCAATTCAAAAAACCATGACTGGTAAGTTACTAATGCAAAGGTGACTGATTGGTTGGAGTAAAATATGGATTACTGATCCCCGGTCAGATCGGAGAAGTTTCTGATGTTTTTATGTGCATTCAGAAGTTTGGGGGCATGAAAGAACCCTGAAGAAACAAATGATAAGGCACCAACCTGACTGAAGGAAAATAATAAATATGTCCATTGGAAAATGATTTTTTTAAAAAATATACAGGAAAAGTCTTTAATGCTCAGTATTTGGATTCATTATGTAAGCATTATTTTTGGATGATATGGAAAATTTAAGACAAGAAAGAATAGTTTCATCTGCTGAATAGATAGACCATATATTGTCCACATTAAAGTAAATATAATTTTTGTTTTTCCTGGACATTTCTTTGGCTTTCAGAACTGGCTGCAGCATTTTGGCCCTGCAACATTTGAACAGGGTAACTGAAAAAAATATTTCTGGAGATACTCACTGAAGTTAATATTCTAACTCTCACTAACTGCTGGAGTTACCTGACCTTTGTAAGTATAAGTTGCAAGTATAAGCAGCAGCAGCAGGCATTTTCTTGGTTATCATAAGGAAAAATGGTCTGCCACAGGCAGGTCTGGATCACTGAAAGGGAATCCATGAACAGGAAAATCCCTTTTCAACTCATTTTTCAAAGACTTTTTTTTATACAGTATTGGATTCTGTTCATACAAAGCTTAAGCCTGTATTCCACATCTCTTTCCAGAGTTCATTAAGATCAACTGGGGATTGTAGAAAAAAAAAACTGAATTACAAGTAAAATCTCTTATGTCATATAGGCAATAAATGGCAGTATGAACTCCTCAGTAAAATTGCATACGTAGGACTATGATGTACTAATAAAAAATTCAGAGTACCTTGTCTGGATTCAGAAACTAATCAGCATGGGGCCTGATATATTGGATGGGAGACCAACAGAAAAATCCAGGGCTATAAGATAGACTTTGAAGGAAAAAAAATCCTAGAAGGTAGTGAAATTGGGCTTATTTTGTCTTATGTGCAATAATTCCTTCTAATATATTTTGGGATAAGAAAAAAAAAAAGGAGGTAAACAGTATATACACAAGAAAAAAAGAAAAGCCCTTGTTAATCCTTGTGACAAACTAAACAAACAAACATTATGTAAATAAACATAGAGGAGGGGTTTTCTTGATACACATCTTTAAAAAGGAGCAGTTTATATCCTATGCTATCTGTTCCTTCCAAGTTATTGTTAAATAATTCTTCACTTGTTCATTATCAACTAGTCCTTAAATAAATGAGAGACAAATATAGAAACCTCCTCAGGCCTGAAATGCTGTTCCAGAAAATAACTGAGAAGAGATAACCTCAGCATAACAACTATAAGTTTATGATTTTGAGCGCTTGTGGTACAGAGATTCTATTCCCAGATCTTCCTTTCAGGAGTGTCCACAAGAGGGGTTAACAAAGTGAAGATGGTGGCCACAACCATGTGATCAAAGCTAATAAAAAGGGGGCATGGCTTTTATCACATGGCTGTGGCCACCATCTTGATTTTTTTCATTCCCTGTGGACACCCCTGATCCCTTCCTAAGGTTTCTTAGATTCATGCCTGCCTGACTGCCTTGTACAGAAGTGTCATTTTACCCTTCATTTGCTTTAATAGAATGATCACAACAACAGACCCTAGTTGCAGCCCTGCTCCTCAGCCTCCTTTATATTGTTGGATCACAAAAGGCTATGTATACCCCTGGAATTACTGCTAATAGAAGGTATACAATTAGCTAACATGGTTCTGGAGAAGCAAATACTGGCAGGAACAACAACAAAAATCGAGAAAGAGTACAGAAGGGCAAAGTGAATTCCTGAAAGAGTAAACTTAGACCCATATTTACAAATTCTGAACAGTAATATTTCTGAATCCAAGCTTCTAAAGAGCTCGTTAATCTAACTGGCTATGTTGGAGTTACTTTATGTGTTGTTGAGCTGCTGCTGATCATTAGATGGAAACAAAGACTTCATCTAGTCGGGGATACCTTCTTGCTGCCATCTAAAGAGTGTCCAGATTTTTGGAACCCATACATGGTAGGATTGGGGTTTGGGCTTTTTTTTTTTTTTAACATGTCTTCCTGTGTGACTGTTGCTTTCCAGATTTTCTTCTGCCTAGCCCTCCCATTTATTAGAAAGGCAATTTTAAATATTTTTCACATATGGCTTCAGTGATTTGGGGGAAAAAAATAATAAAATGTTCCCTCTTTGCTAGGATGGCATGTTCATTAAAGTTCTTGCTTGACTTTTAAAGACAGTGTGCAAGCTTGTGTAAGGCTGAATATCTTGTGGGCTTTGGGAAAGCAAATTGAAAAGTCCTTTGATTTGGCATCCAGAGGAGTAGGATGTAGAAATGCACAAGCAGCTGGACAGTTTAAAGTAGGGATCAGCAATCTGCAACCAAAAGGCCACTTTCAGCCCATGACCATATTTCATCTGACCTGGGTTAATTTGAAAAACCCTCTGCAAGCAAGCAATTTAGACTTCTGGCAAAGGTCCTTTTTCGGCAGCTTGTTGTATGTATAGAAGGAAGACAAAGCGTAGATGAGAATGACAGAGTGAAAAGAAAATGTCAGAATGTAAAAAAAAAGTATCAAAAAAAATTGAGGTGCTCAACCCACAATTTGCTCTGGTCCCACCCAACTTGCACTCCACCTGCTAAGTTCCTTATACCAGCATTGCCAAGTTTAATGGTATCACATTCTGTTGACTCTGTGTAACAATTGTCCAGCATGGTTCAAAATGGGTGTAATTGTCTGTTCATTTTCACATAATTTATAAATGATTGTAAAGCACTATTACAAGCAAGAGCTTTTCACATATCCTAAATGGCTCCATTCTCCTTCTGAATAGAAAACTGCTTTTTAGATAAGTGGTAAATTCTGAGTCTTAGCTTTCAACTTTTCCAAAATGCAGACAACCAAAAAGTATCTCCTTGTATGTGAAACACTTCTTTTCTGTACCTTTCACAATTCTGAAACACAGATCTCAGAATGCTTTCAAGCTAAGACCCATTTTTTAGAAAAGGGAAAGACATTCTTGTTCCCTGGCTTATATCCACCATTTACAAATTTCTCCCTTTAAATTAACATTAATTACAGACATGATATTAAGGTTTCAGGGATTGCATCTACCAAAGCTTGGCCTCTGGCAAAGAGGCTTGGCAAGCACAGGATGATAAAGTCCCTGGAACAAATTCTTTCTTGTGAACTGGGATATAAGAATTACCTGATCCAGAATCTAAAACAGATCTAATAAAAGTATAGTTCCAATATATGGAAGGAAGAATTATTGTGCAGTCAACTGTCGGTTTTTCAAATATACTGAAAACTGTAATTTTTGTGTTAGTCTCCCGGCAAGAATAAATTTAGAATATGGTGTGAATATGTGCAGTTGTTTTATTTATAATCATTAATATTTATTCTCTGACCTCAACAAGAATCATTTAGATATTCTCCCCCCCTCCCATATATTTTGACAAGTGCGTATTTCCACCCTAGATATGTTTGAAACTAGAAAACATAAGGCTATAGGGATCCAAATTATCCCCCAAGCCACCCACTGCACTTTTTCTGTTCTCCTTAATTTGTTTTGTTTTGGGTCTTGAAACACATCAGACCCAGAAAATCCATGAAGCCTTGGAAAGGATGTCCAACATTACATATTCCTCTCTAAAGGCAGACCCTTCTCTTTAGTCCTAGAAAGGAGAACTTTATTGTGTCTGAGACACCTTTTCAGGGACTATAGTTTGCAACCTATATGGAATTAAATCTGAGATCATATCAATATTTCATCTTATTAACACCAGTTTAATATAATAGTTCTGACTTGGATCTATTTTTAGCAGTCCTTTGGATAAGCTTGGAATCTGTGCAGTTTCCATCTTATATCAGGAGAGGAAGGAACTTTGCCTATATTTCTTATTTGTTCTTAGAGACTCATCTGTTACTTTTGAGTGTAATCAATAAAGGAGGCTGGAAGGGGTAGAGAGGAACTTTGGAAGCCAAGATGAAATGAAGAACATATGAAGATTAGAGAAATTGGAGGTCTCTTGTTTTGCTTTTCTTGTTTTCCTTCCAGCTAAGCTATCTTGCCAATAGTGATAAAGATTAGCAGTACAATTTCTTCAAGGTCCGTCCCTGAAGTCCTCATTTCAGGGCTTCATTTCTAGATATGTTTCTTTCAAGATATATGGTAATATAGCAAATAGTTGACCAAAGCACCTTCATTCAGGAGGCAGCCCATCCATAAACCACTGATACTGATTATGACCCATGCATGAACAAGGAGGACTAACAATTTTAGAAGGTGAACACTTGAATTGCATGGAAATAGTAGGATAATTTTCATTATCTGGATACTTCCTTTCTGCTCCTGATTCTCCTAGCCTTTATGGAATTGTTGGAAGGAAATCTTACCAGGTCTGTTCTGAGGGAATATGCACAGTTGAATAGAGACACACAACACACAAATACAACACACACATATACACACATAAATAGAATCATGAAGAGAAAAACCATACATTTTATCTTGGGGTACCTATTAAAAAGAAGAAAAATAGTAAGGGATGAATAAATATATTGTGGAGATCAAGTGAATGCCCACTGCATTAATTTCACAGTTGACTGACAAGACCAGCTAAGCTGGTTTTCCACATTATATTACTGAATCAGAAGCTGTTTTAATTCAGAAACACAGAAAAATGCAGATGAGATGCATATGATAAAATATAATTTGTTGTATTTGAAAAACTGTAAGATCATAAAGGCAATATATTAAGTAGCTTAGTCTCCAAATTAGGCTTAACTGGTTTAAGTTGCTTTGTTATTTATTTATGAATGGATTTAAAGCTAAATGCAGGCACTTAATTTGTTTCTTCAAGAACAGTATTAAGAAAGAAGATAAATATATATATACTGGGATCACTGTTTATTGTGTTTCTTTAAAAAAAACTTAGAGCCCATTATATCATGGAAGTTGTTATACATATGCACATGACCTGCTAGTTGTCCCTATGAAAACAAAACCTACTATATACATTGAAAATGTCATATCTAGAATACTAAATCCAATCCATACATAACTTTAAAAATCTGCTGGACAATGAAGGACAACAATTGTTTCATCATTAAATGTATCTGACAAAAATGAAGTCAGTAGGGCAGAGCCCAGCCAAGGTCAATGTGTGCTTGGTAGATCTGTGCAAATCAGCCCTGATTCAAATCAGATTGGAGATTCAAAGCAGGCATGGTCTGATTCAGGTTTAGGATCCAAGTTTCAACAGCAAATGTATTAGAGAGTCTGTTGGGGGAGGGGAGTCTACTAGCTATAATCAGAAAACATCAAACTACATGGGGTTGCTGCCTTTTATTAAACAGCTGAATGAAAATAGTAGTGGTGGCAGATTCTTCAAAGGACATTTACCTGCCTAGTTTCAGCTGGGAATCTTCAAGAGATTCACTTAGCAGCATCCACAAGAAGGATCAGAAAAGTCAGGAGGGTGGCCATGACCAAGTGACAATGACCTACCCCTTTTTTACATGTATTATGCATGGAACACACATAACAAAGGGGGGAGCTTCAATTATATGGGCACAGTTACCATCTAGATTGTTTTGACCCCCAAAGACAACCTTGGGTTCCCTTCAACACATTTTTGAAATAAACCCTTGTATCTTTTTTAAGGGAGACATATAGTAGCAAAGGTGAGAAAGAATAGCAGAGAAGCCTCCAACGTACTCAGTAAGTAACCTAAGTTGTGCCAATCAATGCAGCATAATATACTTCCAAGGCAGAAAGTGTCCTACTCCTAAAAAAAAATTCAAAAATGGTTTACAAAGTAAGCCCTTCCTTCTCCAACTGCTTTTCTGAAATTCTAGGCTTTGTGTGACACTAACAAAATGAATATTGGCTTGCCTTTGAGAGGTAGCATGCTTTTGGGGTCTAGGAGGGTTGGCATAGCTAGTTGGCAAGAAGGGTTAAACCTGGGAAAGACTCCCCTAATCAGTGAAAGAACTAGGCTGGATCAGGATTGTGTCTGGCTGGCAATACTCTATGATAGTTAATTAGCAAAGACCGCAGAACCAGACTGGCACAGAGAGATATAGTGCCACTAAGATAGGCCACAGAGAAAAGAGGCTGGCACAGAACAGGTGGCATTTGCTACCTTGCAAGTGAATTTCTAGGCCAGTGTCTGTATTAGTCTGGCAGCCTTTTGCTCATTGTCCAGAGACTTAAACCTGACATAATCATGCAGAATTTAAAAGTAAGGTTTGACTCAAGAGTGCATAAAGGGCTGATCAGACTCGAGCCTACATCCAAATGCTGTGAGTCGAGTTGCACTCCCAATTGTGTTGTAAGGACCAGCATAGACATGTGTTGTTCCATTAGCATCAGAGAGAACAAAATTAAGATTTGTGGCTGGCCGCATTAGAAAGGTTGAGAATGGAGAAAATGATGAACCCCAAAGCAACATTATCCTTGCCACCTCCAAAATTGCTATCACAGTGAGAGAGTTTAACAAGATGATGAAATTCACTGGCTGGCTAGAGAAGAGACTTTGCAGCTCTGTATATTGCCTGTAACAACTCTAAAAGCAGGGGGGGGGGGGGAAGCCATCAAGTCTACAAAGTTATTCCAAAGACAGTAAGCCACTTAGTTCAATTCACTGCTGTGAAGCAGGTCCTCTTTCTGATGGGATCAAAGCTTCATTGAATCAAAGCATTCGTTAAAAGCTTTGCATAGCTCTATTGTTTTGGGTCTGAATAATTTTAATGTGCAAGAAATACAGCACATGTTTAACTTTCTCAGTGATTGCAACAAGCCATGAAGCGTATAACTTTAAACCTGGATGAATATGTGTTGGTTTGGCTAATTCTCATCCCAAGTCTTTACTTTCTTCTTTCTCATGTTTATATTAATTTATATTTTTGTAAGATATTGTATGAATTTTGGAATCCATTTCTCCATCTATAATGCCTCATTGTATTACATTTTCTCTAAAATGTTTTTCCATACACTTCCTTCTAATAAATGCATTTACCTACAAGGCAACCAGATCTAGTTTGTATTAAATCTTGTTGGGAAGTGTGATCTATGTAGATTTGCTTTAAAATACAAACCAAAGGGTATTTCTCCCTTATCCATTATTTTGACCAAAATCATGAGCAATTGTGCTTTCTGCTGAAAAGCCCAAGAGCTTTTCATAGGTCCTAAAGTCAGATAATTGTGTGACACACCACTTTACTATGCATCACCCAGATTGAATGGTTTATCTGCCTGCCTACCACAAAGATGACCTAAGATTGGCAAAAGGATCACAGTTTGTATTAACTGAAACAGTAAAGCATCTGCAATAAGCAATAATACACAGAAGCACAGAGGAGGCTGGTTGCTCCATATTTTTTTTATGGTTGATAGGTCCCTGAATGGGGTTGAAAGTGATGCTACCCTGGGATTATGAAGCAAGTCCTCTATACATTCAGACTATCTTCTTGAACTGCCTTTCTACTTTGAAGGCTGGAGGAGTCCCTCATCAGCTGAAGCTTTCCTGCCTGACAGAATTTGTTGGATAAAAATGGTTCTGATCCAGGGGTAGCCTCTATCCCATCCCCTCAAGCCAGTTGGTAAGAGGTTCAGAAATGTGCCACTGCCTCTCCCTGGTGATGCCTCAAGATATTTTTTTAAATATCCTAAAGATCAGCTAAAATGCCAGCATCTATGGTTAGAAGCTAAATAAACTGAATTGGGACCAATACTCTAATGAAAATAGGAAAGAGAACACTTTAAAAAATGCCACCAAACCATCAAGAGACAGCCTAAACCAGTGTTTCTCAACCTTGTCACCTTTAAGATGTGTGGACTTCAACTCCCCAAATTCTCCAGCCAGCCAAGTCCACACATCTTAAAGTCGACAGGGTTGAGAAACACTGCCCTATTTTTTTTGTGGGGGTGTTGATGACCGACAGGAAGCTCTGGCGTGGGCTGGTCCATGAAGTCACGAAGAGTCGGAAGCGACTAAACGAATAAACAACAAGGTGGCTAATCTGTTCCGCTATGGAGGGAGGGTTGGAGGAAAGCCCCATCAAAACAGCAGGTTTGTCTCATACTCTCGCTCTATGTAGTTTGTTGTTTATCTGTTTAGTCGCTTCCGACTCTTCGTGACTTCATGGACCAGCCCACGCCAGAGCTTCCTGTCGGTCGTCAACACTCCCAGCTCCCCCAGGGACGAGTCCGTCACCTCTAGAATATCATCCATCCATCTTGCCCTTGGTCGGCCCCTCTTCCTTTTGCCCTCCACTCTCCCTAGCATCAGCATCTTCTCCAGGGTGTCCTGTCTTCTCATTATGTGGCCAAAGTATTTCAGTTTGGCCTTTAATATCATTCCCTCAAGTGAGCAGTCTGGCTTTATTTCCTCTATGTAGACAACCCATGAAAACTGGTCTGTTCTCCCAGAGTTCAATCAGTGATTGGCATTTGCAGGTTTTCTAATTATTTGCATTGATTGCTCTTTCTATTTCCAGCTGATGCATAATTAATTGTGCTTTGATATTGGCTTAACAATGAACCTTTTTCTCTGAATTGCTTTGGGTATCTTTTGAGGAAAAATAGCTAAAAAAATATTTAAAATAGCTACCAGAGTCAGGCTTACAGGATGTTGCACATGAGGTCCTCCAAGTGCTCAGTGATAAACTGCTTAACTCATCTGCAGAGGCATAGAAGATGTTGATGTAAAGTATGAATATAATAGCAGCACTGGTTGCTACAGTATTTGTGCTGATGATGCTTGGCAGCAACATGAGGTCATTTGTGACTTCTCTATATATTCTCTTTAAAGTCAGAGACATATGCCTCTGACTGTGAGCTATGGGGGAAGATTGCTTGGATAATCCTATTATGTTTATAGCCTGCTGTGGGCTTCTCTTGGTATCTGCTTGGTCACTGTAAGAACTGATTGTTAAACTAGCATTTAGTCTCTCTCTCTCCCTATATTAAAATATGTATTTCTCCTTGTCCTATTTTGATTTTATGCTATATCGCATATACTGTTGCTGCTATTTTTTTCTGTTTGTGTTTGCTATGTACTGTATTTTTCTTGTTTAGGATTTTATTAATTTATTTACACTCTGCCATGCAAACGTCAGTAACTAGGCAGCCAACAAGGGAGATAACATATTATTATGATAACTCTGTGAACTGATCCAGCAGATTTTTTCATGTTTATGTACAGCACCTCAGCGTCTGTGTCACAACAGTGAATTAATCATAGCACCTGGGCACAAAGATTTAGACAATTTAGACTGCTTTGTTAAGCTTCTTCTCTTTGATTTAGACTAATTTGCATACAGATTAGAAACTATTTTCCATGAAAATTTGAGTGGACCTTGGTTTATTTCTCATTAATTGTTACACTTGTTACCTCTCCTTTAAGGAGGAGTTAAATGGGGTGGGGTATATCTTCTCTATTTTATCCTCACTACAGCTCTGGTTCCTACTTCATTCCCTTTCTAGTATCAGATGAATTCACTAAGGTCTTTGGCAGTTAACCATTGATGCTGAAATGATAGTCTTTAATTAATCTTATTTTTGTCATCTACCAATTATTTTAATGTCACCTTAGAGGTTTGTTATGTATGTTATGCTACGGCTTTCAATTTAATATTTTAAATACAGGTTTTGGTAAATCACCTTGGATCAACATTTGTTTTGAAGGGTCGGAGATATGTTTTTGAATAAACAAGGAACATCCCAGAGAGAGAAACAATTAGATCTGCAGAGCATCCACATAAAATAAATCTGACTCATGTAAGGAAGCCACTCTGGAAACATCTGGATGTGTTTTGTTCTGGGACATGCTCTAGCAGAGCAGAAGGGAGAGTTGACGAGGCACAATGATCCTATATTTAATCCAAGAATGGTCAGTGTTCAGAACTAATATAATACCAAATAGGATAATGGCAATGCAGTGGCAAGGTTGCATGAAATCAGGTTACTAGTACTGAGTGCTAGTTCCAAATATTCAGTCTCAGGCTAACCCAAAACTTATGTTTCTGCTTGAAATGCCAGCACTCTACTCTCAGCTAATGTGAGACTGACATAATTACAAGAGCATGATGAATGTGTCAGAGAACATTATTGCTATTCTCATAGCTTGAGTTGTTCTACTACAGGTTTGGGGTAAAGTTGGGGTATGGTGGCACACCACAGTTTATGAAGCACTATGGAAATAGCCTATGAAAAATAATGCATGGGCCCCCCAAACTCCAGGAACAAAGCTGAGGTTGATTTCGAAATTTTGCCATGCCTGTCAATAAGAGAAGTAGAATAACTTCACATATTTAAGTACATAGAACATTTGTATAACACATGTATATGCTCAGTACAGGACTGGGCAACCTTTTCCGAGTCAAGGATGAAGTCCTATTAAGGAAAATATGTTTTATCTGAATATTAAACTATAATTTTAACACATACAGAAGCTTGCCTTGCTGTGATGCAGAAGGGAAAACATTTTCTCTTACTCCATCTGTGGATGGAGATATAATGGCATTGGGAAGGAAATAAAACCTGGTGGAGATATTTGCTTCTTATCCTATTTCATCATAAACCATGGTTTGCTGTTGCAGGCCCAGCTCAACCATGGTTTGTTGTGTATGAAACAAGCCTGGAGGAAGTATGAGAGCGAGCAAGCTTAAAGGCTTATTTCATACTATATCAAAGCAAAATTAAAATGAAAACTAAAAAACAGAATTCCATTTTCAATATAAATCATAGTTTGTTTAGTTTTATGCAATAGAAATATACAATTTTCTATGGAACAGAAGTTACAGAATGATTTATTAAACATTAGATTTATATGCTGCTTTTATTTTGTACAACTCCAGCCACTTACATAATGTTCCCACATTATTTTCCTCACAACCACCACCCTGGGAAGTGGGTTGGGCTAAGAGAGTGACTGGACCAAAGTCACCTGGACAACTTTCATGCCTAAGGGGAGGACTAGAACTCATGGTCTGTAGTCCAGCACCTTAATCATACACCAGACCTGCTCTATTAAAACAAGAATAAAGGAAAACTGGCAGGAAGGATTGTTTGATGCTACATCTAAACCACTTGTCTCACAAGCTGCCAAGATATGTGATGGAGACCAAGTTATGTTATGTCACATCAGTAAAAAAGGCAAGGAGAGAGAGAGAATTCTTCCTCATATTCAAGTTAAAATGCTGTTCACCAGTTCTTGATCTACCAGAAAGCTAAGGTAAAGGTAAAGGTTTCCCTTGACGTAAAGTCCAGTCGTGTCCGACTCTAGGGGGCGGTGCTCATCTCCGTTTCAAAGCCTTGGAGCCGGCGTTGTCCATAGGACACTTCCGGGTCATGTGGCCAGCATGACTCACGGAACGCCGTTACCTTCCCGCCGAAGCGGTACCAATTAATCTACTCACATTTGCATGTTTTCGAACTGCTTGGTGTGCAGAAGCTGGGACGAGCAACGGGAGCTCACCCCGCCGCGCGGTTTCGAACCGCCGACCTTCCGATCGACAGCTCAGCGGTTCTTGCCATAGGCATGATGGTGCCAAATGGTGTTGTCCCTACGTATAGGGTATGGGGCACATTATGGACAATAGATTTCTCTGGGACGATTGTCCTTCTGTCTCACCAAATGCCCTTTCTCAGCCAGAAAATATCCACCAAATACTCCCCTTAATGGAGGATGAATATGGGGTTGGGGACAAAGCACTTTTGGACAAATGGCAGGTGCAGGCAATGCATATGGGGCTCTTTTTTAAATATATATATATATATATATTTAGTTCACTTTGTCAGTGGATTATCATGCTCCCATTAAATGCCCCTATGCAAAACCCTTAGGGCAGAGTCTCACTTTCCACTTGGTCCTGTGTCAGTATGAGCCACTCACCACTTCCTGAGTGTAGGAACAGATGATGACATCCTCCTTTCACTCCCAGCCCACTGGAAATACACCTGTGGCCAAGTTTTCCAGTTTCAATTCAAAACTGCTTCTTTCTGACCCAGGCTGACTGAAGCCCTTCAGAGTGGATGGTTTCCAGTACTTCATTTCATTCTACGAGCAGCCCCAGCTCTTATTGGCTTCCATGCCTGATATGAGCCCACCCCTCCACCAGCTGTTAACTGCCCTCATCCTGGGCTGATACATTCTCTGCTAGTCAGTGGTTGCTGGTTTTGTTCTATTTTTAAAATAATCCTGTGGTTACTTAGTGATGGCCCATTTAGTCAAGGAACTATCCTTAACCCTAGAAGTTCATGTTCCATTTAATCTCTGAGGAGGCACTCTCTGCCCAGGTTGGATGAATGTGCACCCTTTTCTTTCCTACCCCCTGCTGATGGTACTGCAAAATTTCCCTTCCTTCCTTCCTTCCTTCCTTCCTTCCTTCCTTCCTTCCTTCCTTCCTTCCTTCCTTCCTTCCTTCCTTCCTTCCATCTTACATTGCAACATAGAAACATTGTCACTTAGTTTCTGTGAAGCTGAATTATCAGTTTGTCCTTGCTATACAATTTCTATGGATCTGCAGAGAAACATAAGGGCAAAAGAACAACCTGATCTCTATTATTTGACTATTGTAGCATCATAGGTAAGATTGTATCATAGGGTCAAAAAAAAAGCAAAAAAAATAATGTTGGTGTCAAACAAAGAAGATAATATTGAAATGGAGGGGTGAAGGCATCCATGTGTGCAAACATCTGGGAAAGCAAAAGAAAAATACAGGGATTAGTGAGGAGGAAAATATCAGGAAAAGATGGGTAATGGTAGACTAAATTCAACTGCCATTCAGGATGATCCAAGCCTTCAAGCCAGGGATTGGCTGAAAGATCTAGTGGGTATGGGACGAGAGGTTGGAGGGGCATAGGAAATGTTTTCAGGAAGTTTCTCTCTGTGTTGTCTCTAGAGATTATTACAAAATGTTTAAACATTTATTTTTAGAGCACTTTTAACTTCGTGCTTTTCTCCAAAATGTTGCAATGTTCTCATACTAGGAAGCAAAGAAAGGATGAACTAATAATGCAGGTCTCAAAAGAGGGGGGAATGACACTGAAATGCCTCTGTCTTTGGAGACAGAACAGAGGCATTCTAAACTATTCTTAAATCTCAGTCTCTACTGAGGATTCAAGAGTGTTTAAACTTTTCTTTTAAAATGTAGCAACTGTTTCTGAATATTAATAACTCAGTTCAAGGTTAGATGATTGAAGTTTCTCTTGTGTACCAGCAGCTGTTATCTAATTTGATTTTCCCTGTTTTCCAAACTATTAACTTAAGAAGAATAATGTTTAAATTTACAGAATCAAATTGCTTGACTTTTTTTATTCCAGAGTACAGTAATACATAGAAAATAGCTAGAGTCAGCGTCCTCTCATTTTTATATTTTCAGCAAGAAGGAAACTTGTCCAGATTGTTCTCAGATGGCTGTGAATCAGTATTTTGCTGTAACATCCTCACAAGGGATTTAGCAAATGATTTTCTGTACCAATTAAAACCAATTATTATCTAAGGATAGGGTTTTTTCAAGGGTATTTCAATGGACTTATGCAAGCTCTCTGTGTCTGAGTTAATTCTAAGTTCGAAATGTTTAGATTTTTTTTCCCCTTTGCATTCCTTAATTGATCATTGACCACACATTTTACAATGTACTGATAATCATAGATATAAATTATTTAGAATTTATGGTCACAGAGACATCCATTTCTGAGCTTCTATTAAAAGTATATATACATTTTTATTTATTTATTTATTTGTAATGCAATAAAAACAAGTTAAAAACCAATATAGAACCATATAAAACTTTGATAACTACTTTAAAGCAAACAAACCATGGTCAGTGGCCAAAGTCCACACTTGTGCCAAGCTCAACAAAGCCATTGGAAAAGTTCCTTACCATTACCAGACCCCCATGCATGGTGGCACAGCTATATCTCTAGGGCCTTTCATATACATATAAATGCATGCATACATATACATATACATATACATATACATATACATATACATATACATAACAATGTCCCTTGATGTGATTGATTGATTATGCACCATCAAGTCATTTTCGACTCCTAGCGACCACATAGATAAATTTTCTCCATGACCCTTGATGTAGTAACACATTAAATATTCCAACATTAATGTGGCCATTTTTCTATTTGGTATATCTTGATATGTTCAGATAAAAAACATTATTTCCAAGTGTGGATTACAACAGTAAAAAAAGAAAAGAAAAAAAAAACTGTAACAAATAAAATTTCTACCTAAAACACAGCAGAATACTAAAATCTAAGCAGAATCAGAAGATTCAGCAGTACCAGTAAGAATTACCAGAAATGCTCAGCAATCCTAAATGTATTTCCCCAGAAATAGGAGTTAGTAAGCAGGATAATTAGTTAAGTTGGCCCATCAGAAAGTGTAGCTTACAAAAAAAAAAAAAGATTTTTCCTATTCAAAAGGACGTGAAATTCCATATATTCTAAATACAAAATGCATCATCTCCATCATTATTATCATTATTTTAGTAGATAAAAATATTACAGCTCAAAAAATTGAGATCATTTATCAACACACTTATGAACTAAGGTGAAATCAGTATATTGTACTATAACTTTCTAGGAAGAACAGAAGATCCAGGAAGGGCTGTCTTCCTCACAGTACTGAGGAGCAGGAAGGGAATTGTATGAACTTACTTTCTACTAATAGAGATTTTATTGCCCTCATCTTGGGTGTGAGCTTCCAATAGGCATCTGCTTGTTCACTGTAAGACAGAATACTGTATTAGATAGGCTGTTGGTCTGATCTAGCCCATCTTGGTCTGTCTGTCTGTCTGTCAGTCTGTCTTTATTTAATAAATTTATTCACCACCCATCTCTCCTCTGCGGGGGAACTCTGGGCGGCTTACAATAAAACAGGATTAAAATATTTACATAGTATACAGTTTATCTCTTTAGGTTTGTCACCAGGTGACATCCCTTGGTGTTAATTTTTAGTTCCTGTATTTTTTCTTGTAGAACCTCTGAATCTCAATTGCACTGGCCCTTTCATTGTTTATGCTACTTTTGAGCAGCCAGGCGGCTCTAACCCTATCATAGTTCATTCACACCTAGTGGTATCCCTCTATATGTTACACCTAGAGTTTAATCATGGTCATAGCAGTCCTAGTCCTGCCAGGCTTGCACTCTAGAAGCTGCTGGGATCATGAGAAGTCTTTGTATCTAGCAGATCCAACATTTCCTTGTTTCTACCCATGGAACACAAGGTAAGTCTGGAACATCCCCTTTTTGGCCATCCCAGATGTTATAGGGACAAGGTGAATGAATCTTTTATATCAGCATGGAAGAAGCTTGCCATTGCAGTGCCTCCACAGTCATGAGATCAGAATTTGGTTGCTTGACAGCCTATCCATACTTACAACCACAGGAATGCTTCAACTACCCCCAGGTGGGTGGGGGGAGTTGAAGAGGAGGCAGTCCCTTACTGAGGCTCGGGGCTGGAGGGTCCAAGCCGGGAGTGGCTTGGATTGGGGTGGGTCCTCAGCTAATGACCAATGGGATTTGGTTAATGACAGCAATGGGGGCTGCTGGGATTGCTGTGGCTAAGTGATGAGGCTATGTGACATCACACTTTACAACCTGTTTAGTGACAGAAATTCCAGTCCCAATTGCTGGCATAACTCGAGGACTACCTGTATTTAGTGGGCTTCTAAGAGTTGTATGATGAAAAGTAGAAGGTGTTCCAAGCCAGCTGCTCAACACTTGTTATGCCTCACTGGTCCACACAGCATACAAAACAGAAATGTATATTCTTGTATCTTACTGAATAGTTAAAGGGTCAATACTTGTTGTTTCTTATACATGGTGCACAACATGACACATGCCAATTTCTTTTCTTTAAAGGACTAACAGAAAAGCATGTTAAAATAAACTACAGTTCAAAGGGTATGAGAACACACTGAAAATATTCCTAACACTTCTGAAAATTGCTAGAAGCAGACCTTGCTTGTTGGTAGCTATTTTTTGGTTAATCTTTATGAAATATTTCTTCCATTTTTTTCTTTAACTTACCTCAGTGACTCAAGTCCATTCTTAATAGCTTAGGAGCTCTGCTCAAAATGAGACCCTGAATATTTACTCATACATATTGTCATTTGAAAGTAAAGTGGCTTTCTACTGAATTTAATTGGGTTTTACTGCAGCATCCTTCCCAGTCGTTGGCATGATCACCTGGAAACAGCACTGGATTCAGATCTGCATGTTTGTCAACTGATGATAACTACAACACTAAGCTTTCACAGACCTTTTATATCTCCTCAGACACATTGCTTTACTTTGGGTTAGTTTACAAATTCTGGTACCACTCAGGTGTGAAACAACGCATGCATGAGATAATCTTAAAGAGCATTGGTGTGAATGGAACTTACTACCAATCCAACATGTAGAGACAGTAGCTTTTACGTTTACATTTTTAGGCAGATATAAAACTACACAAATGAGCTGATCTGTTTGTTCTGCTTCAATTCACCTTGTGGGTGCAGGATGAATAGAGGGATGAGAATTACATTAAAAAAATATTCTATGGTCACCAAATGACTGGTCTGGTATGTGGTCCAGTGCCTGGCCAGTCTAAGAATCACCATTCCATGCCATGCCAAGAATTGTTGCTGTAAGAAACTACAATGAGAAGAATTCCTGTGCTGCTCTCTGTAAGTATATGTGCAGGGCATTCTTAAGAAAGAAAGAAAAATAAAGAATACATAGAAAAAAGAGGGAGAGAGACCTGCTCAGCTGCTTCTTATATGGTAGGTTGACCTTTTCCCATGGAGATTTATTAAAGAATGGTTTTTATTTCCTGTAGAGGAAGAGGGGGAAAAAACCTTTTTTTCCCCTCAAGAATGAAGGATTTTCTGAGTACAGGGAACAGAATTCAGTATTATAAGAAATACATAACCAAGAAACATATCTTTTTGCCTCCTAAAACAAAGCGGGAGGGGGAGGAATCTTGAACATTTAACTGGGGAGGTGTAATGTAGAATTCAAAACCATTCTATGGTTTTGTGAAACAAAAAAACCCTAAAACAGAAGAAAAAATGTAGTGTATGAGTTAAGTACAAAAGGTTATCTGAGTCCCAATACCACCATTACCTATTATGAAACATATCTTCCCAAATTCCACTGATACATAAAATGAAAATATGCAGGAGTATAAGATTGTCCATTGGCTCTCCCACTGTTCTGCCAAGTCTCCAAGCAGTGATCAGGTGCTCAGACAATTGTTTCTTTTAGATCCAGAGACAATAAGCACACCAGCGATAGAGACATTTAAGCTTCATTCTTAACTTAAGCAAACAGATTTAAACAGAAACATAGTTTAGGCAGATTAAACAGAAGTGTAAAAAGCATAGCATAAAGAAAAATCGTAACATACCAAGCAAGTTGATGCCCAATCTCCCATAGGCTGCCAGGAGCCCCTTACATAAGGACAGCAGAGATACCCCGGGGCGGCTCCATTTCCACAGCACCCAGCACTCAGGACTGTGGAGAAGCTCCTAAACTCAAAAGGCAACCCTCATGTTTTTTTATATATATATATATATATATATATATATATATATATATATATATATATATATATATATCAAAGTCTGGCCCTAAAACCTGGTGACCCTGTTTCCATGGTACAGGGACTGCAGGATCTGACCTTGACGGGATAGTTCCCAGGGTCTGGAGCACCTGCTTACCACATAATCCAAGAGCCTGGGAAGCTATTCAGATAAGCTAGTGCTTAACAAAAACGGTCTTGGGGTTTTCTCTTCTCTCCCCCACCCCGCATTTCAAACAGAAATAAAAAAAAAACAAGCCAGTGAAACATTACTATAACTCAAAATAAACTCTAAGCCTCTTTGTGTGAAGGAGAAAATCAAAATATGTCATTTAAACTCCTTGAAATAACAATGGTCTTCCACATTGCCACTACACCCACCTATCACTAGAAACTGCTAGCCCTGCTTCTACTCAAGGCTGAGCATCTGTTAAAGTGAGTGACATGATCTTCTCAGGAAGCAGATCTTGTTGGAAGACAGAACCTTAAATACAGTGTCTTTTGAAAGCCACCCAAACTGAGCATCAGTTGCCTGTCTGTATTAGTTCTGGCACAAAGCATAGTGAGTACCATTTTCTTCCTCACTTCAGGCAGCAATATCTCTTGAGTCTGCTCTGCCCTGCCCTCCACGCAAAAAAAAAAAAAAAAAAGTCTAAAAATGAGCAGTCAAGTCAGCTCTGGAGAGGTGCCATGATGGGGTGAAGCTAATGGGACACAATGGCACTGAGGTGGAGACAGATTTTTGGAAGGAATAGTCCTAAAATGTTCCACAAAATCTTTCTATAACTTGTTTTCCTATGATGAAAGAGAGAATTGTTAATGACTTATATCACAAAGTTATTCACATCTTTACATATGGGGTGTGTGTGTGTGTAATGTACTATAAAGAAACCAGACTAGAGGTAAATCCCCCTCATTACTTTCAACTCTGGTCTTAACGATTGTAGCAGGAATAATTTAATACTCCTCTGAATCACTTTTTCAAAATCAATTAATTTTTAATTCTAATTGCAGTTATTTTAAGCCATCAGTTCTTTTCTTCATTAAACATTTCAAGCCATACACAGTGGAACTGCTGTAGTTTGTTGGAAAAGGGCATTAATTTGTTCCTTTCATTCTGTTTTGTTTATCTCTGCATTTTAGGCATAATGTAGGTTACATTTAGAAGTGTAGTTAGGTAATAATTTTAATCCCTGCACAGACTGAAAAGGTCATTTGCTCTGTTATTTCATTCCTTTCTTCCTTAAAAAATTCATCTACTGCCTGTTGCACCATGAGGAATGAAGCACTAAAATATCTGCAGTGTAACCTGATCTAACCTAATAAAAATAAACCATGTATTTACATAATCCTAGCAGCATGGTATACATTTGCCCCTTGGCAGGATGATGATAGGGGATTGGGCGGATATGTGATCATCCCAATACAAAGTTCTTTTCACTCTTGATGTGGGCTAATTCTTGTTGTACTCTCTATTGAGGAACTCCAGTTTTGGAATTTCAAAAATTAAAAGACACCAGCTATGGAAGGGAAATGGGAGGTGGAATGGTGGAGCCCTGTTATGACCTCAGAAGAAGAAATCTGATGTATCTAAGTCACTTGGAATATTATATTGCCATCTTATTAGTCTATGGAGGCTTTTTTTTCCCCCCCATATGATAGCATGTTTTACTCTACTTATGTCAAAAAGTAATCCCTGCTGGATTTGACAACTCCACAGTCTGGCCTTGATGATATGACTGAGCATCATTCCTGTTTATGACTGTTGTTGTTGTTTTTTTTAAACATGCATTTGTTTCCTTAATACAGGTGAAATAAAAAAGGGGAATGTACCTCTCCCTCAATTTTCACTAAGCTTAGCAAATGATTTCCTATTCTCTTATGCAAATTAAAGAGTTTTTAAAAGGAATTTCTATTATGTGCTGGCAATTCCCCTACTTACTGAAGAGAAAGGTAACATGCATAAGTCTGAAGTAGACATGATAGTGAAGCAAATATACATAGAAAACTTGAGACTGCAGTTCTTCACTCACACACACACACAGACACTTGAGGTTTAATTGGACTACTTCCTTTTTAAGAGTTATTTTTTTCTGATGTATAGATGGAATGAAAAAAAATGTTTGGATAACACATAAATTTAAACAAAAGATAAACCTAATGGAAGTAACAACTGATCTGGAAATCTGGCAAGGGAAAGATAATCTTGAACATATTGTGGAAATGAAAGAGTCAGATTGAAAGTACGGATACCTCCAACTAAAAGACAATTTGTTCATTACAGATTTGCATTTAAGGGTCAAAGAAACAAAAAGTATTTTACCATACACATACCATTTTTTCTCCTAAAAGAGCTCTGGATAAAGAGCTTTTAACCTGTGCATACCAAATATGAGTCTACCATACAAGACCTAAGCTGGATTAGTCTGAAAATAAGTCAAAGCCAAACAAAATGTCAAAATGGCTGAGTACATTCAGGTGTGTACTTCACTTTCTACCCTTTTATTTTTGGCCATCTGGAAGTGTCATCTGCAAATGACAACTTCATCTAGGTCTAGAGTCTGTGTATCCCAGTGTATTAGAAATATTAGTTGTTGGCAGAGATGAATGCAACATACATATACATCCCACCTGTTGGCTTCCTCGAAGTGTATGTTTGGCAGGGTGAGTGTAAGTGGACTACCTAGGTAAACCAAAGCTAAGATTGCAAATGACAACTTTATATAGCTCTCTCCTTCCTTTGCTGTACAACATTGCAGAAGATTTTCAAACTTCTTTATAGCCTGCAAACAATATAGTTCAAGGTATTAAATTGATTTAATGGTAGTACTGTAAATAATTCAATTTTTAAAAGGTGATTTAATTTATTTTGTCCTACAGCATGTTTGCCAACTTATTAATGGACTAGTGCAATCCAGTATTCTATCATATTTTTTTCTGGTTCAGCAATTCAAGAATAATTAATCCCCTATTCTTCATTCACTGTGCTTAATTTGAAGATAGGATATTTAGTTAGCTCTTAGTGACACCATTGGTATGTCCATGTGGATGGCATCAAAATCAATTTGCTTAGGATTCTCTGATCACAGCATTGGCTGGTTTAATAGTGCTGCAAAGCATCATGAATTTCATACTGATTCTTCAACTGAAGGTGCTAAAGATTAAACCTGACACCTTTATGGTTTGATTCACTGAGCTATAGGTTGCCAGTAAACATTCAGAATCAAGCTCAGGTATACAATCATACGTTTTGGTCCTGGCCCTGTAATTTTATGGCTATATTTGCTTTTTAAAAAAAAAAACGAAAAAGCCATATTCTATGGTAATATTTTTCACTGTTCAATTATGCATAATATATGATTTTACATATCAGTTGGAAAGCTAGAAGCACAACATGTGTCAAGGGGATTCTTTGATTAGGATTTTCAGTGCTCACAATGTTCTCTGAATTCTCTTTTACTCCACTGTGCTACTCAGAAGAGCCTTATAGTTAGAAATATACATACATACATACATACGAAAGGAACCTGAAAGTTCGCTTCCCAGTATTGTTATGAGTAATATTGTTGGCACCAGTAAGCATTTGCTGTGATTGTTTACATTTTGTCTGTGTATTGTATGCAACAAGGAACATTTTGTGCCTTTTTTGTTTTTGTTTTTTGGCCCTATTTACTTTAAAATTAAAGCTATGAGTTTACAGAATAAATGAGTCCATCAGAGTTCATGACACAGTGTTTCACTTAAATGACAAATCCTGAGGCTGACAGAGAGAAAGTAATACGTGGGTGCATCACTTTGGAACCACATATTTAATGAAAGAAGTTACAGCACCTTCTTGTATCGCTGAAATAAACATCCACCCTCTTACATGCCTTTATTTAGTTCTGAGGATGGGTGGAGTGAACCCAAAGAATTATAGCATTTATTGGTCCAGAGAACTGAATCAGGATGTTGTTGGGAGAAGATTGGGTGTATTGCTCCCAGGGGATTCAGTGCAGCACAAATACTCATCAAAAATAAAGTCCAGCTATCATTTCATCTTCCCAGGGGTGAGGCTGATTTGTTTTTTAAAATGTACAGCATGGATGGAATTTTAGCTCTCTCTGTATATGTATATGTATATGTATATGTATATGCATATGTATATGTATATGTATATGTATATGTATATGTATATGTATCTAAATATTTAACAACAAAATGCCTAACATGGTCACATAGTCAGTCCAGGAAGAGCTGCCAAGGAGAAGCAGTCTCTTTGGAGAAGTCCATGAACCTGCTTGCATCCTCATCCACTTTGTACCTTTATAAAAATAAATCTAATTACCTTCTTCCCTTAAATCAGGAACAGGCAATCCCTTTGCTGCCAAGAATCACTCTGGTTTTCAAAATCCAGCTTCAAAGGGCCAGAGGGGAGACAATACTGACATGGAGTAAAATTTTCAACCCACTTGGAGTATTTTGATTTTTCTATTGTTTTGTTTAAAACAAAAAAAAGCAGATAGGTGTATTAAGCCTAGTGAAATGAAACTGACAGAATTCCAAAAAGCTTAACTTTGTAGCTTCAATTACTAGTAGTTCTGACAAGATAACTTTATTTTCCCTTCCCTTCCCTTCCCTTCCCTTCTTTCTGCCTACCTCTTTTTATTCCCCCTTTGTTCCAATTTTGATAAATGTCAGTATTTATCATTAAAGGTCAGGAAATGTTCAGCTTGACCATCATTATTCAATTGACCTTCTCTTTTCATTTTTGTGTCTCACAATATTAAACTACCAGTAGTACAATCATTCATTGAAGATATGGGTTCTTAGCCATATCTTTCCAATTCATGGTTGGAGCCACAGATTCTTCTATCCTGTTAGCTTTCTCCAACAGTTCTGAATTACAGCTGCCATCAGCCCTATGCTTCATGGCCAATGGTCAACAGTGATGGGAATTATGAAACTAAAATATTTTGTAGTGCTGGATTGAAAAAAACTTACTTAAACTCCAAGGATTAATTAAATTTTGCATGACTGATTTGCCTTTGCTATTGTCATTATCCTGATACAAATAATTGGGTAAATGCAAGTGGGGGATTTGACTGGAGAAACAGTAAAGCAAAATGTTTCCAAAAAGAGTCAGATAGAAAACTATATAAGCTGCACAGATTTCAAGAAAACTTACCTTGGAATTCTTGCCATTAATGTTGCATCCAGATAATGATTGTCATGCAAATTAGGCAAACAGTTAAGACTACTGTGTTGTCTGAAACACTGCAAATATTACTCTAAAAACTAAAGGATCCTTCAAAATGTTCTTCACAACTGAACTGTAGAAAATACTAGTGCTGATAAATTTGTGTATTTCTTCTGGAACTATGATATTCCCATGCTTAAATTAGGATCACAGATGGTGTTTATATATTTAATCCAAACCTGATTCCTATTTTAACAAAAGCCTTCTACTTGTGAAGCTTGTGTATAAGTTATTTCAAAATCCAGTGAAGGCCCAGCTGAGCATTTCTTACTAAGTGACATTTTTGACAAAGTAGAGATTCTACAACCATTTCAACTACCAATATCTTGTCTTGAAAGTATAATACCTAGTTTTTAATACATAAGGATTTTTTTTAAAAAATAATACTTTTCACTATTTTGGACATTGGATTGTATCAGGGGTTTTACTAAATTCTCAATCCTAGAATGTATCAAAGATTTCAAGAAAAAGATATTTCTAGTGTTGTATCATTTATAATACGCGGTGGCGCTGCGGGTTAAACCGCTGAGCTGCCGATCGGAAGGTCGGCGGTTCGAAACCGCGCGGCGGGGTGAGCTCCCGTTGCTCGTCCCAGCTCCTGCTCACCTAGCAGTTCGAAAACATGCAAATGTGAGTAGATCAATAGGTACCGCTTCGGCGGGAAGGTAACGGCGTTCCGAGTCGTCATGCTGGCCACATGACCCGGAAGTGTCTATGACAACGCCGGCTCCATGGCTTAGAAATGGAGATGAGCACCGCCCCCTAGAGTCGGATTCGACTGGACTTTACGTCAAGGGAAACCTTTACCTTTACTATCATTTATAAATTAGCAGTAGAAAAACAACTATTTGGGATTTGTGGGCATCAGCGAAAGCTTCAGTATACTAGCATGGCTCATCTTTTCTTCTTGCCTTGGGCAGGTTCTCCTTCTCCTTCTCCTTCTCCTTCTCCTTCTCCTTCTCCTTCTCCTTCTCCTTCTCCTTCTCCTTCTCCTTCTCCTCCCAAAGCAATATTGGGACAGGGATATATTTTGCTAATATTTATAATGTTGCAATATCCTGGAATTATGATCCTTTGAGGACATCACTGAAATTAAAGTAGTACTAGACTACTTGCCTGGGGACGCGGTGGCGCTGCGGGTTAAACCGCTGAGCTGCCGATCGGAAGGTCGGCGGTTCGAAACCACGCGGCGGGGTGAGCTCCCGTTGTTAATCCCAGCTCCTGCTCACCTAGCAGTTCGAAAACATGCAAATGTGAGTAGATCAATAGGTACCGCTTCGGCGGGAAGGTAACGGCGTTCCGTGTCGTCATGCCGGCCACATGATCCGGAAGTGTCTACGGACAACGCCGGCTCTAAGGCTTAGAAACGGAGATGAGCACCGCCCCCTAGAGTCGGACACGACTGGACTTTACATCAAGGGAAACCTTTACCTTTACCTAGACTACTTGCCTAGCATATTACATACCAGCTGTTCAGTGCACTGCTGCTGTCTGTATCACTACCTTCTCCTAGGGCACTCTGTCCAGGACCCTTTCAAAAGTGATGCTGGATTGGATATTTTGATATCTTTAAGTGCATCAGCAATTCTGCAGATGTGTGTTACTTAAAGCAGAATAGGTTCAATTTCCAAACCATTAAGGAATACTAGTGGAGGTGTCCACATGTTTGAGTAGACCTGCTGGATCTTATTAATATTTTGCCAAGCCTCTCTATGGAATATTTATGTGTTTCTGTGTAGTATTATGTTAACCATATTTAAATAATGTCTTTGAAATGGCAAAATATAAGTAAAACCATGTAGTTTAAGATAGCAAATGGTTTTAATACTTATTTAAATCTTTCATATCTGCAACATATATTGCTCCAGTAGTAGACTGGTAAAATCTACAAAGCTCTTCCAGTATTTTAAAGGAGTTTAGAGTGACTCAGTTAGTACCTAATGAATTTTTAGTTCATTCAAGTGTTAATAGAGAAAATGAAGCCCAAGCATTGCAAAATTTATGTTGAGATACTCTTAATTTCAATTAGTTTGCTGCACTACTGAAGCAGAAAACAGGCAGTTCTATGAGTAATAGCCCTTGGTTTGATGGCACCATATATGTTATATTTGACTTCAGCTCCATTGAACACCATCAAGGAAACAGAGTTGTGTTCTAAATGGAAAGTGGGGAAATGGAATTTCAGGCAGTGGCGTAGTGGGAAAGAAGGGATCAAATCTTGCTTTTTTGCAAATCTATTTTAATAGTCCCTAGAAGCTCAACTCTATGCAGATTTACTTAGAAATAAGTTCCATTGAGTTCAGTAAGCTTATTTTCAAGAAGTGGGTAATGAATTGCAGCTTTAAACATTAAAAATATACTGGTCTGTTGAATAACATTTATCTATTTCTACATTTCTATTTCTTTTTGTTTGTCCCATTCTCCAGATTGGACAGTGTTTACGCTTTTCAGTTGGGGACTAAGGCTAAGTGATTTTGGCCTTATGTATAAAAATCTGAATAGCTGAAAACCTTCAACACTTCATGAAATTGCAGTTTTCAACTGAAACACTTTATTAGTACATGTTTGTGTGTGTTTGCAAATTGTCCCTCCAAATTGATAGCTCTCCAGCTGAAGTCAGATATGGAAGCTGTTTCAGTCTTCAAGTTTTCCATTTGTAACTCTGAAAGTGTAGAAAAAGGAAAGTCATTTAAAAAGTTCCCTAAAGATATTAGTCATGAAGTGAGCTATAAAGTGTTCATTCAGGAAGATGAGAAATAACCTGTCATAAAAACTTCACAGAATTTGCAGAGGGTAGTCTTTCTTTGTGTTAGCAGTGATGAAACTAATGATGATGTCCTTACATCACCAAGATCACTGTATCAAATCATTTTATTTCCTTTGATTGTCTCCAGTCTTTTGTCCCTTTCTGCAAAAGAGCAGTCATTATCAGTCATTTGGAGGGCATCCAAGTGGGCTGAAAGGTCAATCTAATTAAAAGAAAAATGAACTTTAAATCGGGGGAGGTCCTTTCTAGATACCCAAAGATCAGACATGGGTAAACGTATAAACAGACCAAGGATCTAGACAAATTCACATAGGTGTCAAAAATATAAAGGAAATATCTATATGACCTTTTTCAATGTGTAAATGGTTTGTGTGTGTGTGGTTGTTTCTGAGAATCTGTCTTGTTTTTATGAAAAACATTGTTCATTTGACAGGAGGTTCACAAAGATGCACAGTTAAAGTTGAGTTGTCTGTCCTTTCCTTCAATGAGTTCAAACACTGTACGTTCATAAATGGAAGGATTTAAAGCATCCACATTTTAAAAAGTTTTAGATTAATTTAGTGAACATAGAAGCTATCCATCCTTTAAAAAGCTTCAAGGAAAATATGTTTTTATAGTACTGTTTAAAGTTATAGGGAGATGATTTACAAATTCAAAATGGTATTTATGAGATCCTATATTAAAAAGGAACATATTAATCACTATCAAATGTTAAATGGAACATTTTAAAGGGTATGAAGTTAATGGCTGAAACATAATGTCATGTGAATAATAATTCTGTTATTTTAATTTAAAGCAAAGTCAAATTAAAAAAAAAAAAAGACTTCTGAGGATGGGTTTAAGGATGGCTTTAAGGCAGGGTTCCTCAACCTTAGCAACTTTAAGATCTGTGGACTTCATTATTTTTTTTTCTTTTTTAATTCTTCCAGATTTTCTCTTCAAATACTACAACTGCTTTCCCTTTCCAGCTCCTCAAAATACATCCATTGTCTCTCTATAATGCCTAGATAACTTGTTTCCTCTCCCTACCCAGCGTTGTACAGTATCTGTCCAAGTATCCCATATCAACCTACATTGGGGGCTGGCCTAACAGCCTTCACTGAAAGTTTCAAGTAATCATTGCACTAAATGAATGCACAGGAGGTGCTGATTCTGAATAATTGCTTATGAAGAACATTCATGTAGATATTTATTTATTTATTTATTTTATCCAATTTGTCCCCGCCCATAACCTCTCATCGGGGGACTCTGGGCGGTTTACAATAATCAATTAAAACAACAATAATACAATGAATAAAATATACAATATAAAATTACAGCAATAAATAATATAAATAAGAGTAAAAAATAAAAAGTCCAAGTGGCAAAAGAATCTAAAACACTCCAAGTATGGGAAGATTGGTCTATAGCAGCCATCCCCATGTAGATCTATTCCCCTCTCTGCCCCAAATGAGGCGGCAGAACCAGGTCTTCAGACTCTTCCAAAAGGCCAGGAGCGATGGGGCCAATCTCACCTCCAGGGGCATCATGTTCCACAAGGCAGGTGCCACTGCAGAGAAGGCCCACTTCCTGGATCCCGCCAACCAAAGTTTTCTTAGAGACAGCATCCGCAGCATGCCCTCTCTGCACGATCGGGTGGGACGGGCTGATGTAATGGGGAAGAGGTGGTCCCTCGGGTAACCTGGCCACATGTCATGTGGGGCTTTAAAGGTGATAACCAACACCTTGAATTGGACCTGGAAGCAGACTGGTACCCAATGCAGCTCGTGCAGCAGCAGTGTTACATGTGCCCTTCTAGGGGCACCAAAAACAACTCATGCAGCTGCATTCTGGACCAGCTGAAGCTTCCAGATACTTTTCAAGGGTAACCCCTGTTGGCAGAGTGTTAGAAAGCCTTTGGCCCAGGAGAGATCAGAAAAGTCACACACCAGGCATTTCTATAAAAATAATTTTATTTACAGAAAACAAACATATTTAAAGGCTGTTTGCTGAGAGGAGAGATTTCTCTCAGCTGCATATTCTCTGCAAGCCTACACAGAAGGGAAACTGAAACTAAAACAAGTCCAGGCAAGTTTAGGCAATGCAACCATTAACACATGAAAAGGGGACAATTAAATTCAACCTCTTCACCTGACCAAAATGATTAGTTACCATAGAAACCTTAATCTGTGGTAGAAAACATATTAACACTCCCCTTTTTATACTACAGAATAAGATGCAAACCAATTTGCTTTGTTAACTCTTTGTGTCTTGGTACAGCAAGAGGATTGGTTAAAACACCAGCAATCATGTCTTTTGATTCACAATATTTCAACATTATTTCTCCTTTGCTTATCTTTGATATATTGATATCTAATATTGATATGTTTTGTCCTATTTTTGCAGGCTTCATATTTTGCCATAGCAATCCAAGCTTGATTATCCTCACAAACAGATATAGGCTGGTTCACTTCCATGCCTATGTCTTGTAACAAATGTTTAAACCATATAACCTCATTACAGGTTTGTGTTAGAGAATAAAACTCTGCTTCTGCAGTGGAAAGAGCAACAAGTGTTTGCTTTTAGAATGCCAGCCTAAGCTTGACCCAGCAAATTGAATTAAAATCCTAGAAGTGGATTTCCTGTCACTGACATCTGCTCCCCAGTCAGAATTGGCAAAAGCCTGCAATTTCTCAGTTCCAGAGGCATTTAGCTTCAGGCAATAATTCTTTGTTCCTTGCAAATACCTCATTAACCTCTTCAATGCTGCTTTTCCAGTAGATGTAGGCTTCTCTACCTGTCTGCTTAAAATGGCCACAGAATTTGAGATATCTGGGCAAGAGTGATTTGCAATGTACAGTAAACTTCCAATTGCAGATCTATATTTCTCTGCCTCAGTTAATTGAGTTTCTCCTATATCTTTCTGAAAATCTGTTATCATCGGAGTAGAGACTGGTTTACAGTCTTGCATATTAAAATCCTCTAGGAGCTTTTGAATTTTACTACATTGGTTTAACAGAAAGCTACCGTCCTTCTTCCTGCATATTTTCAAACCTAGGTAATTTGTTACAGTTCCAAGGCTTTTTAATGTGAAATGGCTTTTCCTGCAGGCTTCAAGATCAAGCCTTTGTTTTTCTGTTGGTATGGACAGCAGCAAATCATCAACATAAATGCACAGATACACACAGTCTTTCTTCATATATACACATGGATCTGCTTTTCCTTTTTCAAAACCAAAATTCTGCAGTTTTTCATCTAATTTTTGGTTCCAGGATCTAGCAGTTTGTTTTAACCCATAGATTGACTTTTGCAGTTCACAGACTAGATTCTCCCCTTTTTCATAGCCAGGGGGTTGCTGCATATATAATTTGTGGTCTAAATCACCATAGAGAAATGCAGTTTGAATGTCATAGTGGTAAACTGACATTCCTTTGAGTGCAGCAATTTTTAACAGTAACCTAATTGATTCACCTTTAGTAACTGGTGCAAAAGTCTTGTCAAAGTCTAAATCTTTCCTTTGAGTGAACCCTTTTGCAACTAACCTTGCTTTATATTTTTGGATTTTGCCATCAGCATCCCTTTTCAGTTTGAAAACCCACCTACAACCTAGACAGCATTCATTGGGAGGTAGATTTACCAGTTTCCATGTTTTATTTTCTTTCAAGGATGCTAATTCCTGTTGCATAGCAGAATGCCAATTTTGTGCAATCTCAAGTGGTAAAGCATTCACTTGTTCTAAAGACTCAGGTTCTGTGAATATGTGAAAAGCCTTTACTGTTTCAGCCTGAAAACGTGATGGAGGAACGCCGTTATTACTTCTCTGAGATCTCCAAGGTAATACAGGGCTTAAATTTTGACTCCTATCACTTTCCTGAGAAGCATCTGTCTCATCAGACAGATCTTCAGTTTGCTTTTCTGGTTTAATGTCCTCATCAGGCAAAAGATCACCATCAGCAAGTCCTTGCTGTTCTCTTGTGGTGGTCAGATCAACTGGAGAGCTAGAATTTAATCTCCCCCAGTTTTGTTCAGCAAAAGAAGTGCTTTTGCTAATTATTAATTTCTCTCCCATTATGAACCTGTAGCTCCTCTGGCTTTGTTCATAGCCAACAAAGATGGCTTTCTTTCTTGTGGGGCCTCCTTTCCTTCTCTGTTGTTTTGGAATATGAACCCAAGCAGTGCTACCAAACACTCTAAGATGGTTTACCTTTGGTTTCACACCATAAAACAAATGGAATGGAGTGTCCTCAATCACAGAGTTATACAATCTGTTTTGTACATAACAGGCAGTAGATATTGCCTCTCCCCAATACTTAAAGAATAAATGTGAATCTTTAAGCATGCATTTTATCGCATTTTGCAAGGTTCTGCCCTTTCTTTCAGCAACACCATTTTGCTGAGGGGTGTAAGGGTTAGAAAGAATTCATTCTATCCCCTTTTCCACTAGGAACCTTTTGAATTTATGAGAAAGGTACTCTCCTCCTCTATCACATTGGAGTGCAGATACAGGCCTAGGGAATTGTCCATTTGCCCATGTCACAAAACCTTTAAATTTCTCAAATGCCTCATCTTTATGTTTTAAGATGTACATGAATGTGTATCTTGAGAAATCATCAGTGATGGTCATTACATACCTTGCTTGTCCAAGACTTGGAGCAAAAGGACCAATAATGTCAGAGTGTACAATTTCCAAAGGTCTAGTTGTAACTCTGTCACTGTGCTTACTCACAGGAGCTTTTAGTGTTTTGCATTCTTTGCAAACTACACAATCTAAGTATTTGTCACAGGGTTTTATCTTTAGGTCAGCACACAGCTGTGGCATTTGTGCTATATACTTGAAATTAGCATGACCAAAGCTCCTGTGCATCAGGTGTACACATTGGTCATGATATGGTGTGTTGCCAACTGCAGCCTTGCAGCTTGGCTTCCTTGCATTTTGCACAATGTACAAGGAGTCTTTTAATATACCAGTAGCACACAATTTTCCATGTTTACGTATCTCACAACCATTTTTCTTAAATGTTATGACATACCCTGTTGCAGCCAATTGTGCCACAGATAAAAGGTTTGATTGCAAATTTGGCACATACAACACACCTTTTACAGTTTCTCCCAAGCAGGATAAATACAAGTCACCTTGTCCCATAATTTTGGTCACAGACCCATCAGCCAAAGATACACTGTTTTACACAGTGACACAAAAGAGCTTTTACAATTACATAAATGACAATTGGCCCCAGAATCTAACACCCATACATCAGAATTACCCTTCTCAGCAACCTGTGCAATTTGGGTTGTCTGAAGAGCCTTCTTCTGTGTTGCCTTTGTGTTCTTCTTCTCTGTCTTTCTACTCTTGGGTCTCAAGGCACAGTCTTTCTGCAAATGTCCAGCTGAACCACAGGTGAAGCATTGCTGGCTGGCTAGTGCTGTGGCCTCAGCTTCCTTTCCCTTCTTTTCCCTTGTTTTCTGGTATTGCAGCTTTCCAGAAGAGATGGGGGGAATCTTTCCTCTCTCTTCTCCCATTCAGCGAGTAAGCGCTGTGTAACATACGATGGGGTGAGGTCTGCTTCAGGCATAGCCTCCAGGGTACAAATCAGTGTGTCCCACGTTTCATTCAGTGAGGACAGGATTTTGTGAGAGGTGTAAATTCCATTCCTCTCTCCTGCAACTCAACAAACAGCTGCTGAATATAATGCAGGTGCTCAGGAAGGCTATCTCCTTCTGCAAGGTAGGCTTTGTACAGCTTTTTTGTCAGGGTAACTTTATTCCCTGCTGTTGCCTTTACATACAAGTCTCTCAAAGCATCCCAAAGTTGCTTTGCAGACTGCATACCTTGCACGTGGACTAGCTGATTGTCCTCAACTCCCAGGATAATGGTGGCTCTAGCCCGCTCATCCTGTCTCAGCCATTCAACACTGGGATTTTGGGGGGATTGCTCACCAATTGGCAGCCAAAGATTCTCTCTGCGAAGATACATCTCCATCTTCAGGGCCCAGTTCAAATAGTTGGCCTCTGATAGGCACTCCAGAGGCATCGCTGAGGGCTGGGAGGTATCCATGGCTTCTTCCTTCTTTTGCAAATCACCTCATCTGGCTTCTTTGTCCTGTAGACTGGCAGTTGCTGGAAAATCTCCAGGTGGCTCCAAAGAAAATCTTCACAGGTCTTTGCTACCTGCCTTTAAATTGTGCATGAGGTGTGGAGCTGATCTCTCTATTCTCTCTGGGATTTTACTGGGCTTACTAGGCTTCCTGGGCTGTTTCCTGGACCCATAACCTGTTGGCAGAGTGCTAGAAAGCCTTTGGCCCAGGAGAGATCAGAAAAGTCACACACCAGGCATTTCTATAAAAATAATTTTATTTACAGAAAACAAACATATTTAAAGGCTGTTTGCTGAGAGGAGAGATTTCTCTCAGCTGCATATTCTCTGCAAGCCTACACAGAAGGGAAACTGAAACTAAAACAAGTCCAGGCAAGTTCTTCCCCTTAGGCAATGCAACCATTAACACGTGAAAAGGGGACAATTAAATTCAACCTCTTCACCTGGCCAAAATGATTAGTTACCATAGTAACCTTAATCTGTGGTAGAAAACATATTAACAACCCCATGTAGAGCACATTGTAATAGTCTATATGAGAGATAATAAGGGTATGAGTGACTGTTTGAAGGGTCTCCCGATCCAGGAAAGGGTGTAACTGGTACACAGCACATAGCTGTGCAAAGGCTTTCCTTGCCACAGCTGCCACCTGCTCTTCAAGCAGGAGCTGTGAGTCTAGGAGGACCCCCAGATTAGGCACCTGGTCTGTCTGGGGCAGTGCAACCCCATCCAGATCCAAAGATTATAATGTCCCAGATATGGAAGAGCCATTAACCCATAGCCACTCTGTCTTACCAGGTTTTAGTTGAAGCCTATTGTTCCCCATCCAGACCCCCACAGCCCCCAGACACCACGAGAGGGCAGTCACAGCATCACTTACCTCACCTGGGATGGAGATGTACAATTGAGTATCATCAGCATATTGATGATACCTCACCCCATGGTGACAGATGATCAGTGGTTTCATGTAGATGTTGAAAAGGAACGGAGAGAGTACCGAACCCTGTGGCACCCCACAAAGAAGGAGCCAAGGGTTGGATCTCTTGCTCCCTATCACCACCAACTGGGACCGACTCTGGAGGAAGGAGGTGAACCAGCACAAGACCACACCGCCCACCCCCAACTCCCTGAACTGCCCCAAAAGGATACCATGGTCAATGGTATCAAAAGCTGCTGAGAGATCAAGGAGAGTGAGGATGGATGCACTGCCTCCATCCCGCTCCCACCAGAGATCATCCATAAGTGTGACCAATGCCATTTCTGTCCCATAACCGGGCCTGAAACCTGACTGAAAGGGGTCTTGATAATCCATTTCCTCCAGGACCCTCTGGAGCTGCAAAGCCACCACTTTCTCAACCACCTTCCCCAAAAAGGGAAGGTGGGATACTGGCCAAAAATTGTCCAGAACAGTAGGGTCGAGCAATGGCTTCTTGAGGAAGGGGTGCACCAATGCCTCTTTAAAGGTAGCTGGGAACACCCCCTCTCCCAAGGATGTATTAACTATCGCATGGACCCAACCACATGTCCCATCCCGGGCTGCTTTTACCAGACAGGAGGGCCATGGGTCTAGATGGCACATGGTGGCATTTACTGTCCATAGGATCCTGTCCACTTCCTCAGGTCCAACAGGATAAAACTGCTCCCAGATAACTGGGTAACAGGATCAAACTGGTATCTCTCCAGACCAAGCCTCAAGCCTAGAGTCTAACTTGGAGCAGATCCAAGCAATTTTGCCCTGCAGATATTTGTTTATTTATTTATCATATTTTTATCACTGCCCATCTCCCCCATATAGGTGTGATCAATGTGATCAAAGAAGTAATACACCTTAGGTATTAAGTGATTACTTATGTGATCGTAGCACTGATAACACAATTCTCAGTAACTGGATTTACTTAAGTCACTGGTTTAAGAAGCTGTTGGTACTTATTGGTACAGTGCACAGATGATCTTATGGCATCCAAAATGTCCTTCTGTTTTGCAGTGGGCCACATGGCCATGAAAATTGCTATAAAACTGTCAAAAAGATATTGATTTTGGTGTGTTGAATCACTCAAGATGATTTTTTTTCCTCAGGTATCAGTGGAATTCAGCTCTCTGGTTGTCTATTTGAACAGAAAAGGTTATTTTCCTCTGCCACTGGTTCCTCAGTGATTTCACAGCTAAATTGACTCTGTAAAAGAAACAAAAAGAGTCTGTGTTCATGTGAGTACAACTATTTTTTTCAAAAAATCTTATAAAATTAACACTGAATCCTGATACAGGGAGGCAAGGAAAAGGTGTCTGAAATTCTTTGCATGACATGTTACTTTGTATACCTGCTTTACAGATTATACTGTATAAGAATAATGAATAATTATAATGTAAAAGAATAATACTTTGTCCATATTTAATTACACATGGACAGTTGGAAAAAGGTACAATCAAGTAGTATTAATCAACTAGCAAAGTAGTCTCCAGAGCCACAATAGTTTCCCTCCTCCTGAAACCTCTCATACACACACAGAGAGAGAAATGATCCTGAATTCCAGCTTCATGTCCCTCTCATGCTGACTTTCAGTGTGATAAAGATTGCTCTTGTCCATTTTATCCCATGTTCTCTATGTGTATAGCCTGTCTACTTGGACATTCTCTATTCTCTTCCTAGGAGTGAGAGAAAACATCCAAGGTGAATCTGGGGCAATCCTGGCCCCACAATTTAGTCCTACTATTGAAACAGAACAACATTTGGGTTCTCCTCACATGCCTACCCAATTTAACTTGTACTGTATCCAAGTCAGCCTTCTCTCAGCTGGTATTGTTCACATGAGCTAGAGTTACAATACCCAGAATTCCCAGCCAATAAGACCAGTTGAACTCATGTTGACATCTCAGGATGACACTCAAACAAGCATCTCTTCTGGTTGTTGATTCTGTAGTAGGTAATAGTAGTAGTAGCAGCAGTAGTTGTAAACTGTTACTGTTCCTTCATGACATCCATAGTGCTTCATCTACCAACCTCACAATGCCTGATCATATATTTACACCAGTTGTCTCCACTCTTTCCTTTTGGGATATCCTTTAGGATCTAATCTAGCAACATAAAACAATCCCATGCAACCTTCATTTTATGAAAATACTATGGCACACTGCAACAGAATCAAAGGTTATGTGAACAGAAATTCTACTGATCAGTAAATTCCAACTAAAGCTAAAAACTTCCTTCATTATGATAAGTAGGTGAATGCCAAATCACAGGTCAAAGGATATTGAATTAACTTAGATTTCTGCAGCACTTCAGTACAGCAGTGTTTTCCCCAAATAATTAACATGTGTAAGTATCAGAACCACTTGAACTACCTTAATTGCTAAGCTCTAGATGGAATCAAAGGAAAGGTCCCTATAACTTGTTTAAAAAATAATTATAATGTAGATCAAATAAAACAAATTATATTTAATCATATTCAATAAAATGCAACATTTCTTTTATTTCGGGACAATTTTATCCTCCCCCTTTTTTGGGAGGGGCATTTCTTACTTCCTACAATCAAAGACAGAAGCATGCACACATACTTAGTAATGGTAATGAAATTAGCTCTTGAGAGGCAATGCAGATTCTGAGTTTGTTTGAATGCTATGGTCATGAAAGTTGCTAGCAATGGCAAATATTAATCCTAATGGAATTAATTAACAACACTTATACATTAGAGATAGCAGAATCAATAGTGCCTACTACTTCTGAAAGACTGACAAAGCAGCAAGATCCATAAAAACAATAAGGTGCAGAAGAGAAAGGAAAAAAGGGGGGAAATGAAGTAGAAGTAGAAATAGAAATAGAAAAGAAAGAAAAGTGAGAATATAGTAAAGAAAAGAATTATATAAAGAAGTGACTTCCTACCTTCATCACAGGTATAAACAATTTAAGAAACTTATCACCTCTTGAAATACAACAAATGATCTCTTCTTCCCATACCTCTTATCTATAAACGAATCCATAAAGCCTTGTCATTTCAGTCCTGGTGTCAGCAAAAGTCCATTAAGGGTTACCAGAAATAACAACATATCTATGTTAACCTTGATCAAATAAACCAATTTTATATTCCTTCTTTTTACTTCTAACAATCTTAATCTTTAATCTATTCAAATAATGTTATAGAATTTGATTTCTTTTCATTTTTGCTTTGTCCCTTCTCATGAGAGTCTTCAAAATTTTTACAAGGCTCTTTTGTAAATCCAATATAGGAAAATTATCCCGGTCACTCTCTTGGTTTATTGTTTGTGTATCCCTTTTAATTATTAAAACATCAGCCTGTTTTTGTTTTGTATCTCCATGTCATTCTTGTAGCCTGTCATTTGTAAATCCACTTTTAACTAACTCTTGATCTTGCCAGGTAAAACTTGTTCCTCTTCATAACATATTTTAGACACAGTCTCTCCAAAGAGGCAGATGTCTCTGTTGACATTATTAATAATAATTTCTGAGTCCATTTTTTCAAAAATGTCCTTCAGTATGTCCAATATTAGAATATTTTGTTCTTCTTGTTTTGTTCTTTTCTTTAATTGTAATCTTTACAGTTTGAAATTGTCCATCTTTACAATCTTTACAATTCTCCTCCTTTAATTGTAACCTTCCCTCTAGTGTCCAATTCTTAAAATCTTATCTTATTAATTATTTATTTATTTATTTATTTTTCAGATTTCTGTTACTGCCCATCTCTCCCAAAAGGGGGACTCTGAGTGGTTTACAATAAAATCAAGGATTAAAAACATATGAATTACAATATAACAAACCAATAAATAAAGATAAAATAGATATAAAATACAAGAGGTGAAGATCTTATTCATTGGGGTGAGATCTACAGTACTACCCAGCCCCTAGTGGCTAGTTGGGGGTTAATTCAAAACAAAAGCATTTTCCCACAGGAAGGATTCTTTATAATTAATTCTAAAATCTTATTTCATATTTATCTGGATCCTTAGTCTGTTTGTAACTTTCTAAAATCAAAGTTTTAATCACTTTTTGCTTTTTATTCAAAAAAAAATTAAGTTCTTAAATTTGTAGTTAAAACTTTCTTTCACTAAGGATTGAAGGAAACTCACCCAGTGCTGTCAAACTTGTCAATCCAAAGGTTTCTAATAGCTGAAAAGCAATTAATGAGCAATTTCCAAAAGTGATTAGAAAAGTATGTGGAACTTAGTGTCCTTTCAAAGGCACCTATTGCAGTTTGAGCAAGATGGCTATTCCTTTCTCTCTCATAGCTCTAAACCCACCAGAGATTGCAATCTTGCAGTCTCCTGATGAGGAGCAGCTGTCTGGAACACTTGTGGGCAATCTGAAATCCTCTCCTTGTCCAGAGAGATTTCAAAGAGCTGTTCTACCCACCAGCTCTTCATTCCGCCGTGGTCGTCAGCCCCACTTTTTGTGGAGCCATCTTCAGTCCACCATTTTTTCCTCTGGAACTCTGTAGTCCAACATATCTTGAGGGTAGTACAGTAACAAAGGTTCCTGCACCATTTCATCCAATTTATTTCTAAACAGATTTTTAGAAATTTTCAATTTGTCATTGAAACTTAAACTGAGTCAGGTAATTTATTGCTAAGACACTCAGCAAGTTATCACAACACAGTGTTTATGCTAATGATGATGATTAACTTCTCTGCTTGGATACATTGGGATTTTATTCTCATGCTACAGTGCTTTCCATGATTTCCTTCAGGATCAGAAACACATTAATTTTGCTTTATAGTCAGTACAACTTGCAATTAAGGCAATTGTACTAGCTCATTATAAATAAGAATCCCAAACAAACCACTTAAATGCTGGTCAGATGTGAAGAGGCTGGAACATTTATTTGAATGTTAAAATCCCATCTCGAATAGATATTAAATGGTTTACTCTTCTCTTTAATCATCTCTGTCTGTAAAAGCTCCTAAGGTTATTGCATTTTTTTTTCAGATATCCATACATCTTTTCCACAAATATTCTTAAAAAGGTCATAGGTAGCACACAATTTTTCAAGTTCTCTATAACTTTTCATTGACTAAGATAATAAGCAAAATAAACACCCTGAGAAGGGGATGACTCATGTGGAATCCAATTCATCATAATAATAAAAAATGTGGAACATGTTTGTTACAATTTCAGATTAGGCTGTTTCAAGTGCACGGGGTTGCACAAAGTCTCTCTTTTAAGAGAGGATTCTCACACTGATATGGTCGAGAGTTACCATTATGTAAACAAGACACACAGACAGTCTGCCATCTCAGAAGGGACTGGCATCCTTCCCATTACATCTAAAATGCAGGAGGAAGAAAGCCAGAATCTAATGACTTTGAATTGCCTATAAATGGGTTCCGCATTTGAAAACAAAAATTACTTGCCAGAATTCTTGTGTTTTCACATCACCTTTTTCCTAATAACTTCTATTAATCCAAGCTTAGAGAATTGTTTCTCTGCCGTTCTTTTCCAGACCCGATTATTGTCAGGTAGAGCTGACAAAAAAACCATTGTTGAAAACCCCTTGTTTAAACCTATTATTTTGTCAACACATTTGCATGAAGAGGACATGTTCCTGAATAGGTAGCAAACACCCATGTATAGTGTGAAGACTGCCACATAAATACAAGAATAATTCAGTATTTTGACAGAAGAACTCTTAACTTTGTTTGTTGTCTGTTTGAGAGCTCTATTGCCACAACATACTTGATGCATTTCACTATATATACATATACATACTGTCAGTGCAAGTGTTTCCAAAATGTTCTGTTACTAGTTGGATAAAGGAAATAAGCATGCAGAACTGAGTTTATGAAATTTGTCCATCCATTCAGCAACTTCTATCCTAATAGACTTTTGGTTAGTCAAGCTATGTTTTTTTGTTTTTTTGTTTAAACAACATGTGATTAAGACACAACAGTGTTTCTCAGGTGAGACCTGAAAGGAGGAGAATGCAATATGGGTGATATCCCATTCTGGCAACATTGGGTTAAGCTAACAATACCATATCTGGCCTGCAAAAATCTGAACAACCACAAAATGTTACTGCTTTCAGATTTTTGCCATTCAGTTATGGAAGTCTTACCTTAATCTCTGTACCACTTCCTCATATTTTCCCCAGAAGTTCATAATAAGTTTTGCTCACATAGTGGCTAGCTTCTGGACGATATGAAATTATGATGTGGCATGATCACATAGCCTGAGTCCCTGCCTGATGCTTTGAGAATATGTATTCACCAGCTATCAGAACTATGAAGGACACAAAACCTGTGGCAGCAGCAAAAACAGTGAACTTTCATGAAACTTTTGACTTTTCATTATGCTTGCTGAAAAGACTTTAAAGGAAAAAAAAGTGTATTGTTTCATGAAGATACATTTCTTACTATTATTCCAGTTACTTATAGCCTGTCCTTCCAAGAAACTTTCTCATGGTGGCATGACCAAAAAAAAAAAAAAAAGGACTACATCAACAAAAGTATTATGCATGTAATAAAGATAAAGGGACAACAATGACAACTGTCAGTCTGGACTTTTGTAGATACATTTGCACTGGTGGATTAAGGTCCATCTATAGCTTTATCAGAAGCTGTCAAGTTTTGTTGCAGGCAAGGGCCAAAGAAGGTACAAGATTTAAAATAATGCCTTGTACTTAATGCAGACCAGCTTGCAGTATTAACTAACAGGATGTTTTAGAGGGTGGGTTTCCTGATTCATTTCCCCATAAGTAGTTGTTTGCTGCTTTCCAAATACATGTCTTAGGAGAACTAAAAGCTGTTCTAAATGTTCTACAGTATTTCTCAAGAAGCACAGAGTGGTGTTTACAGATTATTTAATTCTGAAAGCAGGAGTTTCAGTGCTATGTGGGCAGAAATATGAGAGAAAAATCATAAATTGTCCAGTAAGAGAGGTACACAGATATGCAGCAGGTAAAGACATGGAATTAAATCAGTAAGGGGAGAATGATTCGTGCCACAGAAGTATATGGAAAAGGTTAAACCTTCTGAAAGTTGAACCTTGAGAAATGTTTACCAGGGCTTGGATTCACCATTGGGCTGAAGGGACTTCATATTCTTAGAAGGCTCACAGCTATTCTCTTCAGTTTTCTTCTGTGAGAAAGGAACTGTCAGAGGTTTGGCCCCAGAAGCCAAAAAGCCCCTTCTGGTCCTGCTCCTCTGTCATGGATTGTAAAAGAGGGAGGGGGAGGTTTGGTTGCTGTGTGAGAAACAGAGACAGCACGGAGTGACCCAGCAAGCTGACGCCAGAATGTTGTAATGTTGTGGCTAACTCCTCATCAGCAAACGGACAGTGAAAAATTCAATTTCAAACAAAGGTGGGAAACTGGGGCTAGTAAAAGGAGGGAACTGGGGTATCTCATTCACTTGAGTTTTTAGATGGAGATGGAGATGGAACTGTATCTTTCAATAAAAGAAATACTTTACTGAGACCTGACTGGTTCCAGAGAGATTTCTTACTATTGGGATATCTGAACCCACAATCCTCACAGGAACCAAGGAAACCACAGCCCTCACAGACAATTTTTGGGTCACATCAATCATAAAGATCACATAGATGGCATCCATTTGGCTGAAGAAGGTATTTCCTATTTAAATTTGAATATAGTATTGGATCTACTCTCCTGGGGCAGTTAAAATTGCTCAGAACAAACGTTTGTGAAATCCAAAATGTCAGCATAGCTGTGATTGGGTAACAGCATACCCAATAGGTAGCAGCAGCAGGAGCTTCTCACAACCTTTTTTGCTCAGGTGTCATTTCATAAATTGTCTCCCCCCACCACATCAATCAATGTATCTTTTTACAGACATTGTCCCATGTACTGGGAAGTGGGGGAAGTGGCCTGACTGAACATGAGTTACACCAGTTACCACCCCTTAGGAGGGAGAGACAGCTGCATAGTCCAATGAGGTTATCTGAATACCAACATAAGTCAGTCAATTAATTAATTTTAAAAAAATGGAGTTCAGGGAGGGAAGAGAGGGCTTGCTACTGTAGTCACATTTCACTGAGATTCTTATTGAAAATGAAAGGGGGTTTCCTTTAGATATACATATTATGATGATGAAAAGATGCATGCCTATGCACAGTTACCTGTGAGTAAGCCTTACTGAATACTTACCTCTATATAGAGACCTACAGTAACAACTGAGGTAACAACTGAGAAATGTGCAGAAGATGGAAGTGTATGGACAGGGCAAATGAGAGGCAAGAAATTGTCTGTTTCAAATTTTGGTAATGAGTTGTAGGAGATGGTGTCAGTTTTAAAAGTTAGCTTCCTTCCCAGCTGTGTGTGTGTGTGTGTGTGTGTGTGTGTGAAATAATACCAAAAAATTGTGCATGCTGGAATCTGTTCTTTCTCTCTGGCACAAACATATAGATGTGTTCACATAACATGAACAGCTGGCCCTTGTACATTGTAGAGAGCCTGAATTCATAATGTTAATAATGCAGTGTGAAACAATTACACTTTATTTTATTTTATTTATTGCAGTTATAGCTCTCTTATCTTCAGAATAGCCTACTGATGCAGGCTAGGCTAAAAGCTCTTGGCTGGATTCAGGTAACTCAGTGAGGAATGTGGCCACCTAACTAACAGACACATCTTGTGCTAGCCCTACCTGCATGTCAGAATTTTCTTTGTCCTGTCCCTTCCTTTCATGTCTGTCTGCGTGCATTTGCAAGTGTTTCTAGCTCAAGTCACCTATGTCAGTATGCTAAGTAGTATAAAAGGTGAAATGATTAAAGAGAACTTCTATTTTTACTTAAGATTTTAAGTGGAACAGTTGTTTGTCCAGAAAAAACATTGATTACAATTTCCATTTAAATGTGTGGTAGAAAAAGATGTGTTTGATGGTCTTAAATAGGACACATGTGTCTGTTGGGGGCACTATTGCCTGCTAACTATTAGGCTTGTCATGGCTTTGATTCAATCCCACTTATAGCAGTGGTGAGAATGCCAGTGTATTTGGGCCTTTGGGCTGTAAATAAAATTGAACTGGAAAAAAAATTGAATTGAATGTCAGTATACTATTTTGTTTATCTCAGATTAAAAGTTCCTTAGAAAGCAAGGGATGGCTCTGCAAGAGTCCAATATAGGTGATCTCTGTCAATGTCTAGTAAGTAAAACCATACCAGAATGTTATGATATAGCAATTAGTCCCTTTTGCCCATTCAGAAACACACCCAACTTCCTAATTATTTTTCCACCCTTTGGTAAAAATGCCCAATGATATAGTGTGTTAGTCAGAACAAGGGTCTATGGAGCTTGCATACTGATAATCAAGTTAAAATGGAATGCAACTTTTGACAGCACACTGAAATTCATCACAAATATTAATAGGATTAATTAATGCTTTCACCAAGAATATCTGGATGCCAAAGGGCTATCAGAAGGATTTGACAATAATGTCTGATGAACAGCATTTTCAGAACTCTTATAAAACTGTAAATTACTGTTAATATTATTATACATAATTAATAAATGAAAGGATAGATAATGTCACAGGATAGATAATCATAAAAGAAAGCCATTCAAGTTTCAGAGCTTATCTCCTTAACTATACATGAAACATTGCAACAGTAAATCTACAGAGTGCTCTTCTCCACAAATCCCAACTATGCATTACGGTAGTAAAATGCAGCCAACTGGAGGAAGAAGAGCTGAAGGTCAATTATACATGAGAAAGAGAAGCCAGCAGTTCCATATCAGTTCATCACATCAGTTTAATCATCATGGAAGTATCTCATGTTTTTAAGAGGTGAGGGTAGACACAGCCAAAGTTAAATAGTATATGTGTGTGCCTGTGAGGGAGGGAGAGGGGATAGCTTATCTTAGATACTAAAAATTAATTTTAGGTTTTAAATGGTAAGTGATAAAATATGCTGGAAATATCACAACACTGAGGGAAATCCTACTATTAGTTGAGATCATGGAGACAAAAAAAAAAAAGGCAGGCACAAGAAAATGAGAGAGAGAGGGAGGGAGGGAGGGAGCCTGAGGACATTAGCTTATTCTTAATTATGTCTGCTGTGCAGTAGTTTGAAAAAGCTGATGCAGGGCTATCAGAGCAATGATATTTTATATATTATGACAAACTGAACAACACTGGTAAGCTCAGCAAAATGCTGTAGAACCAATTTTGCTCCAAGACCATTACAGAAGCTATAAAACTAATTTTTTAAAAGCATAATTTTCAAACCCAATTCTCATTCAGCTCTGCAATGAAGAGCTACTGTTCCAGGCATTGATCTTAAGGAGTTTATGAAGAATGGAAAATATCATAACTTCTATACTTGGTCAACAGTTTCATTCTCCTGTGCCAAGATACAACTTTTCAATGCCGATGCCCTTGCTGAAATCATTTGATTAATGCCAATAGATTTTATACTCTATTAACACTGCCTCTCAACCAACAGCAAGCATTTAGGAAAGATCTGCTGGTGCACCAGTCTACGTAACCCCTTTTCTGCTGAATACACAGCTTTTACTGTCACAGCTTTCTGCTGCTAACATCTATTTATTATACATGAATAGTGATAAAGATGTTTAGAAAAATGTATGATATTGGTAACAGTATTGCCTAGATTTATGTAGAAGTCTCATTGCAAATCCGAACTTGCATTCACACAAGAATAACCTCACCCCAACCTGTTGGCCCTCAAAACGGCCGTGTTGGTTACACATGATGAGAGCTGAAGATTGGCGCATAGGATTACATTCTGTAAGTGACCCTTTTTTCTGGGCCTGCTGGTTCTGCAGTATTTTAAGTTTGGTCACTTGCTGGTGCACTTTAATAAGTTTAGGCCATACGAAATTGATAACGTCCATGTAGTTCTCTTAACCCCCAAGACAGCCTTATACTAATAGCAACTATTTCTACAATAATGGCTCCCACCATTGGCACTAGGTTGCTGATGAAAGGGAACATTTCCGCTAATGAAAAAGGGGAAGAACTCATTTTCACTGATTCCCCGTTCGTGTGCAGTGCCACTTATGTTAACAATCTGCTCCAGACAAGGGTGTGGATCCTGCTGAAGAGCTTAGGAGGAGTCCTGAATCTTCAGCAGAAGAGGGCAGATTAGTAAACCCTTCCCTTTGGACTCCCCATCAGATACATCATGTATCATATGTACAGTAGAAGATGCTCGAGGAAGGATCCCACTCATGGGAAGAAATGTGGATTAGGTTTCTTTATCTTACTGAAGTCAGGAGCAGATACCATTTTGATGCTAAAAGAAGTAGATAGTATTCACTTTTCTTTTCTTTTCTTTCTTTTTTTTTTTAGGATCTGCTTTTGGAACTGGAACATAGCAAAACAGCTGTTTAAGAAAGGGTGCAAAATGATACTGAAGGGGTACAAGCCAAGACGAGAGTGACAAGGTCATTTATACTGTTCCACCCTAATCAGAATCTTAATTATTTGAAAAGAGATGGAAGATGACCTACAACAGAGCCGTTTCTCTAACGGCATCCCTTTTACGGAAGTTTTTTTGGGGAGGGTTACCTAACACTAATCTTTAGTTGTAGCTATATTTGTTGTTGTCTGTACCAAATAAAAATCTCTTTTTATTTTTGCAGGTTTTATACTACATGTTGAAGGGGTAGCCTTATATGTTTTGCATATGTGTGTCTGTATTGTTTTATTATATTTTTACTGACCAACATTATTCAAATAATTTTAATGGTCACTCTTTTATGTGGCTCATCTGAAGAATATAATAGAAAAGACCAAGGTAGAAAGACAGTGTTAAAGAACATTGCACCAGTACCGCAATACTCACAATTACTCACATACTTCACAATATGAAATCCATTTACTGAAGCTTGTAGAAAGTTAATCTATCTTTCTCCACCTGTTCTCTCACATAAAAACTTCCCTGCATCCCATGATTCTTGTGAGAGTTCCAGCAAGAGACAATGGCTCCAGAGATAGAACATTCAAGGCCAAGAAGCACTGAGCTGTAGACTTGGCTTGTCTAGGTAAGAATCTTTATTGCAAGCAAGAATGAAGCCAAATTAAACAGCTGATTACCCACTGAGTGGGTGTAAATTCCTTCCTTTCATTATTGCTTGCAATAAGGGTTCTTACCTAGACAAGCTGTGTCTATGGCATTTCCGCCAAATTTTAGCCTAGGAGCTAAGCTGTATAAAGTTAAGAGGTCTATGGTTCACTGCCAAGTCCTGATTGGCAGGAGTTTCAAGCTCCCCATCACTCTAAGTATTCCTTAGTATTTTTGTAAAGGTATAAAGAAGTATTTAGCAATGGAAACATCTTAGCACTTTCTAGGAGTCTTTTGTGTCTTCTCAGTTTCCATTGCAAAATCGGAGAAACTGGGAATGGAATGAAGGTTGTCAGGAAGTGCTGCAATAACACTTGGCTCTAGCACATGGCACTGATACCATTAATACATATCAGGGATCAGGACCTCCTTAGCACCAAAACTAAGGTTTGAATGTTTCATTAAATAAAAGACTTCTCCCCAACTTATTTCCAGCACATTAATAGATTAAGCAGAAAAGTAAATTGACTGAGAAGCAACCTTTGAGAATATACTGCAAACCTGTGGACCTGAATATGTGGTACACACACAGATGCCTCATGCTATGACAGCAATAGCCCATATACATTTTTTTTTTAAAGGAAGCTGTGAGAATGTGTCTGGATGCTTGCAGGTAAGATGACATGACTAGGGGCCTACAAGAACTATACTGCTTACCTGTTTGCTTTTGTCCATCATTTAAAGTTTTAGTGATGATCCTCAAAGTTAGGAATCCTCAGATATCATTTTTTTTTTCATATAGCAACATCAATTCCTTAAGGTCTGATGGAGTTACCTATATCGAAATCCCAGCTGTGGCAGAGGAATGTTTGTCTGAGACAAGAGAAGAGACCTTGTCAGCACATGTACCTAAACTCTGGAATCCCCTACCATAGGAGGCCAGCCTGGCATCATCTCTGAAACATTGTTCTTAAAAAAGTAACACTATCCCAGACCACCTGATTCTCAATTCCGAACTCCAGTTTCCTATATGTCAACAACCTGAGCAGATTTAATTCAGACAAACAGAAGGGTGGGTCAGAAATCTGCATATAAAATAAAGAATGGAAAAGAATGGGGAAAGTTACAAGAAGGAAAATTACAAAGAGGAAAGATTTTATTGGCTGTGAATAAGTTCTGGAAGCATTGCTGGAGAAGTTGAAATGTGTTTTCATATGATTCCAGGTTTGTCACTTTTAGCTGGGTTGTTGATCAGGCTGCTGCTTATAAATATTTCTGCCCAGCCTTTAGGGTGTCTATGCATAGCTATTGTAAAACAATTGTGTTGTTTGTCATAAGATATAGATATAGTTAGCTCTCTTCCTGGCAACCAATTAAAAGATGCATCTAGTCAGTTCAGTACGGCCTAGATAACCATTGTAATATGAAGTATGCAGAAGGAGATATTAATCCACATCTGCTGATTTTTTTTTAAAAAAAGCAGAAAATTGCTTCCAAGTAATGTTTAGCTCCCTTGCTAGGTCAAGGCACAGATCATATTTACTGGCAAATAGAAGCCATTTTTTTGTCCAAGAGAAACAGCTGTCTATGATGAATAGACAAAAGAGGAAACAAGACTGAAATCCCTCACATGTAGAATTGACTATGTGAACAGCAGGGATATTAATTTACTTTCGCTTTAATAAATCAAAACAATAACACTTTCCAAGTTTTTCTTTTCCTGCTGGCTGAGAAATAAAAAGCTAGGAGCTAAAAGTTTGTATTAACTTTATCTTTGTGCCCTCCATTCCTCCCTCTATTTGGGTGTGTGTGTGTGTGTGTGTGTGGAGTGGCTATTATTGTAACTTTTCTTGCACCTTTTCTGTCATGCATAACCTAATGCCAGTTTCTATCTCATGTAATTATCTATTCTGACTTAAAACACAATCAGCAGTGAAGCAGCTGCGCAGCCTTGGAAGAACACTGTTTTGTTAATAAGTTGGTTAAAAAAAAGTAAGAGCAAACAAGCTATTAATTTTAATACAAGCCATCCCTCTTGACTATAGCCTGGACACAGTCTTTCCATTCACTGGCTAAATTTTGCCTCCCTAGTGCACTCATTAGAACAATAGATTGTATTCATTTTCTGACACCATGGCAAGCTAGATGGCTGCAATTGGCCAATAAGTTACCTTCTGGGTTAAGGTTTTCATGGGAATAAGATGGAAGGACTCATGAAAAATTAGTCAAAAGCAAAACACATAGACAGTCTGTCTGTCTATCATCATGAGTGAGCGAAATCATTTTTTAGTGATCAGAAAGCTACACAAAGGCATAATGATGGTCTACTACCTATTTCAAGGTTCCTAAATAATCTAATTAAATAAAGTTATATGTATTTTGCATCTATATGTAATCCACTGAAATGTTAATTGTTCAATATAAATAAAGGGGAAAAAAGATAAAGCAATAAAAGCTTACAATTAATTTAATAACTTACAATTAATCCTAACCACCCCAACAGAGAGATGTTCTGCAGGGAGCATCTTCATTTCTACCAAAGTCAGAATACATAAATTTATCCTTAAGTTTCAGTTTAGTGATATGGAAAGTCTAACCTTCTCAAATACTGTTGTGTGATGTTGACGTTGTTCAGGTTATTGAGTTGATATATATATATATATATATATATATATATATATATATATATATATATATATATATATACATACACACACACACACACATACATACATACATACACACACACACACACACACACATATACATACACTCTTCTGGCAAGAAGATTCTATCTGGGATAAGTTTTGTTGCCGTAGCTTATTTGTTCATAAATGTATTATTACTTTTGGGTCCCTCTGACTTTGTTTTTCGGATCTCCCAGAAATGCTTCATATGGAGTATAGACTAGCCCATGATCAAACTGTTTTGCTACATTATTCTAGATGTGTTGCTTAGGAATCTGTGTAACAGTGCAAAGGCTCTGTACTACAGTGGTCAGAGTATATATATTTATTGGCATTCTAAAAAATAAAGTTTGCTAATTTCCTACTTGCCATGATTATGAAAGAAAGATTCTCTTGGGATATTATTCAAAATTCAGATAAAACATGGAAATACTTATCTAAATTTGAGCAATATATTCAGGAAGGGGAAAGCTAACTCTTATAAATCTCACACCTTGAATCTCTTATATATTACTTATTTATATACCATCCTTTAAAAAACCTGCAGATAGTTTGACTGGCACAATATAGCTGTTGGAAACTGCAAGTAATGGATATATGAACAATGCAAAGAATGTTGCACTAATGTCAATACATATGCTTAGTTCATAAAAATATAGCATTGATTGAAAAATTATTTTGACTGCATACCTATGGCCTCTGGGAAGACAATCTTTCAGATTACTTTAAAACTCCCTCCCCAAGAGCAGAGGTAAACTTTTCTTATGCCAGAACTCCAATGGGTCCTAGAATGAAGGAAGAAAGTAGAGCAGTTAATCTTGCACTGTCCACTTCTTTTCTTCTAGAATCAAAGGAGAAAGAAGAAAAGAAGGCAGAGAAATAGCAAGAAGAAAAGAAAATGGCCTTTACTTTCCCAAGAAGGAATGGAAAACAAAAGTCTGCCACTTTTTTTTCCCTCTCCCATAGGATTGCTATGTTAATGAACTGGAAGTTGAGTTGGCAGCTGTTGTTAAACAATCAATCTACCTGAACCTTACTATTGTTCTGCTACATGGTGCTCTATGACAATCTGATATTTTAAAAAATCAAAAATCAGATGAAATCCTAGGAACCTGAATGAGTTTTCAAATACTTTAGAAATATTGCAAACAAATGCATGCACTGCAGATTTCTATAAGTGGTTGCGATAGCAGTTATTAAAGTAAGAACTAAGATGATGGTTGAACATGTCTAGAGCCCAGGACAGAGATGGGCAAGAGTTTGGTGCACATATTGGGAGGAGTTCTTGATGATGCAAAATGAGCATGAACGTGGCATATGTACGGCCATAGCAGTCAATTTCCTTTATTTCAGGGTTGTTGGGGATTGGATTGGAGGGTTTTACTTGTTTTTTTCTTAAACAACAATTCTATTTTATTTACTCATTTATTGATAGCACATATATCTCAATGTTTCTTTGAAAATGCAAAGAAGCTCAGAGGGAAGTCTCCATTCTATCCTCATAACAGGAAAACAAGATTGGCTGAGAGAGTAATTGATCCAAAGTCATTGAGTGAGCTCCATGACTGAATGGGGAGTATATACTGAATCTCTCCAGACCAAACTTATATGTTAGCTGCTGTTTCATACCTTGAAAAGGAGAATTGTTATTGTTTGGGAAATGTGATTGTGTGAATAGGAAGGCTCTATGGGTCACATCAAAGGGCCTCAAGAGTTGAGCATGCCCTAGCCTAGGGCCACACATTACCCACTCCTGGCCTAGGACAGATATATTGGATTCACATTGTATTGGGGAGGCATCTATTTCAGTTACTTTTCCTGCCTTTCTCAGCAGACCAATGTCTCAAGGTTGACTACTTTGACATAACAAAAGGTGCTCTCTAGAATCAGTTTTGAGTGAATTGGAACTATGTCTTATCCCAAAATGGCTGCTGGTGAAGGAATAGAACATGAGCTATTAAGGTGGCTGTGCTGCCAAGCTTCTGACCTGTGCTGTTTTATTGTCCCCATTGGTGCTTTACATTGTTATGTTATGGGGAAAGTGACAGCTCACTTTTATAACAAAAAAATCAATATATGGCCCATTTGTTGAGCTAATCTTAGAGACATTTTATGGACCTCATCTCTCCCTCTCTCTCAAAAAAGAAAAAGAAAAAGATTTTATTACTCTGAATTACCACTGCCCAGTGTGAGTGAGAACAAGTCTGAAATCTGATGCCTCTTTCATGGCTTTTACATTTAAGGGGGTAGAGTGGGAGAATGTGACATCTTTAAAACCATATGGCGAATCTTTGATGTGATTGCTTGGTCTATTGCGCATTGTAGAAAATAATGCTATCTGTTTTTATCTTCACAACCAATTCCTGTGGGAGGATTAGGACACAATTTACTACCATGCCTGAAGTCACACATTGAATTTTCAGAACGGGTAGAAATTTAAACTGATTTTCCAACTGTCTCCTAACTATGCTTGGCAGTTTTACACGAGATGCATAGGGCCTTGGTACTTTAAAATAGCAACAAGTAAGTTGCTTGTCTATGGCTGAACTCACAACATTGCATAAAGATCTAGTGCAGCTTCTTTAGGTATGATTGATCATAAAAGTTATTAGAAAAGTAGTGTGCCAAAACATTTCTCAAAGAAAATTTCAATAGATTATGAGAAGTTATATGTATATTCAGCTAATGAGTTTACTAGCATTGATAGTATATGGAGAACAGAGCCACTGACTACCACCATTAGCACCAATAAAAACACATGTGGCCTAAGCTTAACAAAAGTAGAACAAAAATGCTGAAAATCTGAAGAATGGATGGTTGAAATAAAAAGGGCACACCGGACAAGTTCTCAATGTGAAAACAAGAGAAGTCTGCTTATTCAGAAATCATTAGAAATCAGGTAATAGCACTCATTCTTCACCTTTAAAACAATTTACATTATCACCACCTTAAAGCAGTCATACTAGATATTATGTGGTCTAAGCAAAGGCTAAGGGACTTAACTTTTTTAAAGTACGAGGTAGCCAAGGTAAGTATTTCAGCTCTGTTTAATATTTTAAAAGCCTGGTGCAGATACAGCAGCACTGGACTTTGGAATGGCCATGTAACAAAGCAAAGTTACATATCATACAGTTAATTGGGTAAGTGCTAGAAAAGGGGAAAAAGCTTCTTTAAAAGAAGTTGATAGTGGTAAGCTTCCCAGGCTTTTAAATATTAAATAAAGCTGGGAGATCTTTCCTGACCCCCTCATATACTGTACATTTCCATATACAGTATTTAAAATAAGTGTTGATTCTGTTTACCTTTATCCAGTTTTCTGACATTTTTTTTTTTTTTTTGGTATTAAAAATTTCTCAAGAAAACACTGGATTTGAAAATTGTTCTGTTGGAGAAGGCAATAAATGAAGCAAATCTCTATTCCATAAGAAGGGCAAGCTTTTCCCTCACTCAATTATAAATTATATAAATTAAAGTGAAGTATACCATATTTCTGTTAAAACTCATGGGTCACACCTGTCCAATCCAGAAGGACAGGGTTTGCTCTCTGTAATTTTGTTTTTTTTTGAGGGGGGGTCACCACTAGGTCAAAATACTTTTTGCAAAAGGTATATGTCTGTCTGTCTGTCTGTCTGTCTGTCTATCTGTCTGTCTGTCTATCTATCTATCTATCTATCTATCTATCTATCTATCTATCTATCTATCTATCTATCTATCATCTCAATATAAGATGTACTTATATCAAATTGGTTTTCTAATATTATTGTATCCAGATTTACTTGCTACATTTTCTTCATATGAATGGAATTTGAGATCCTACTGCAGAACCAAAGGATACTATTCTAAACCCTGGGGCAGGGTCTCTTTTCAAGACTATTGAATAGAAATGGTAATATTTCAAGTATTTACATATCTATCCTGACCCCAAGGTTTCTTAATGTTAAAATGTGAATGAGATGTTTTGATTTGTGTCTCCATGCTCTTTAACACACTCAGTCCAATGAAGCATATCCAGCAATGTAAATCGTGGAATGTTACAAACAATGATTTGATATAGATATTGAATGATTTAATGTTCAATACTGAAAGGAAGGATATTTAGCTCTTCTTTCTTCTTCCTACAGTTGAGAAAATAGAATGAGCTTAAGCAAATTCTTTCAAAGAGTTGGGACTCTCATATAGTCCAAACCATATGACTTCCAAATGCAGATGAGACTCATACGTGACTGTTCATACCAAAAAAAGCCCACTGTAAATGAGGGACCAAAGCAACTGGAGACAGGTGAAATCCTTTATTGGCATGCACAAGTATCATTGGACCATTGGACTCCTTGCTAAAGGAATGCAGAAAAGCCCCAAATATAGCAAGGTTATAGTTGGTTTGTTACACAGGAATGATGAAAGAAAATACTGTAAATCACAGTATAACCTCAAAACTAAAATGCCTTTAATAAAACCTTTGGGGATGACCTTACTATGGCACCCTGCATTCCTCTATGCTGTGAGAATCCTATTGTAATGGTTGCCTTATTCTGACATACTCAGCCTCACAAGCAGGTTCTTAATGAAAACTGATTTATTGAAAGAATAGTGTGCAAATACAAAGAAATCTGAGAATGACCAAAAGCGTGCCAAATACAAACTAAAAACCCTCGCTTCAAACCCGATCCCGCCCCTCGCCCCACCATAGCAACCACCCCCTCCCAGGTGTTGGTAACCGTTACACATCGGCCTGGGAAAGTAACCTTGAACACATGCAATAACCCAAACATACATTCCTCAGTAACAGTAAGGAGATTACAGCCCGGCACGGCTGAAATTCTCCTCCCAGCAAATGACAGACACGGATCAGGAAATTGACATGCGAAACGTTACGATGTATCCAGACCATTGGAACAATGAACATGACACCTATCTTGCTGGATACTAACATTTAGTTCTATAAACAATGTATTTATTGTGCCTATATACTGCATCCTTTCACACCATTCCTTTTCACACTGTTAGGAAGGGCAACAATCTGGTTTCCATTATCTATCTCCATTCCAGGGTCACAGCCTTCTGCCTCTAAGTAAATTAATTCAAATGAATGAAACCTCCACAGACACTACATGAGAACTCTAAATGTCAAGAAGAGTTCATTATCTATTCTCAAGAGAGATGCAGACCAAAATGGTACAGCCAAGACAAAGGTTCAACGAATTAGGGCTTAGTGGTACCAAATCATTGCTTCCCTATACATTTCTGCCCAAAGAGGTTTACCAAAAGAATAGATTTCAGAACAGAACAAAGAACAGCTCTCCTCTCTTTCCTTCATCAGAGCCAGTTTTGATAGTGCAGAAATAACTTGTCCCAGCACAATTCAGCAGTAGTCCATCCTGACTTATTTCCAGTTCAGGAACATAATTTGGGAAAAACTGAGCTTTATACTTGCTGAGAGTATTTTCTTATAATGGTAAAGCATGTGTGTTTTGCTTTCAAATATTCCTTGCCTAAGAAAATAGTTTGGTCCTTTTTTTCCATTTTCTCCTTCCCAGGCAGAATTTCTCTAAACGTTCTAGAGAAATTCTGGACAGACAGACCTGGTCTAAGACCTCCATAGCCTGATCAAAGAAGACCTGCCCAGGGAGTGAAGTGGAGATAATAAGAAGTGAGTGGCCATAGAAATTGAAATGATAAACAAATTGTCCTCTTCCAAAGCCCCATCTTGAGTACAGGCACACAAACTGTATTGATGCCATCAACGCTGTCTGTCTGAACAGTCTCTCTTGAGCCTGACAAACCATTCCAGCTAGAGACACAGCCCAGCTGCTGCATTCATAACAAGTACAATTTCATTGGCTGAAATGAAAAATAGGCATAATTCTGACCCATTGATACAGTAGTAATTTCCAAGTGTTCAGTGCTAGTTCAACAGGGTTTAGCATTTAGAACTAACAAGAATCATAAAGATTGGATATTACTGTTAAAAGCCCCCTCAGCATTTATTATAAAGTTGGCAGCAGATTCTAAAAATACTACGCAATGATTTTAAATGGACAGGATAAAAATCATTGCCCTCCCTGTCAGTTTTGTCATGCGATATGTAGCAAGGGCAAAAAGGAATCTGAAACATTCCAGGCTTTTTGGCATCAGAACAGAGGAAATTAAAATGAATTTGATCTTCTCGTTTGTTAGGTAATGGATTCATGCCTGAAAGGAAGCCAAGTTCTTATTAGTTTGAAAGTAGAGAGTATATGCTACCTTAAATCGTGGCAGTGTGCATAAAAAAGACACATCATTGGCATTTTGAAGAGATTGCAGTATATATTAGATGCTTTGTTTTAAGTGAAGTAAGTAGAATAAAAGGCCAAACTCAAATTCATTTCTAATGAGCCATGCATTAATGTCAGTGTCTCTGTTGTCCACTCAAATGCCATAGAACACATCTGACTTTATAATGAGCCAAACAGTTGTCTGTTCCTAATCTTGGTTAGCCTTCTGTTGAATATCCATTTCCAGATTTTATAAAGTAACATTTTAGAACAGGTTTCAGGTGTTTAATGGATTAAATCCATTTGGAAATGTAGCTTGTAGACCATACCTTATTTTTCTCAGGATTGTTAGAAAATATCAGCCAACCTAGTCTCCAATTTAGTGTACACAAAATTAATATTATACGGTCCAAGTGCCTAGTTTCAATCTCTTTCCATTAATGGGGAAGCTGACTTACAGAAATCAAGAGTGCAGAACAAGAAGGCTGATTATCTGATAAAAGGAAGCTAAATCCTACAGAGGAAACATCTTTTCCTCCTTATTTCTTTATTCTTTTATTCTTTATTTGTTCTTTATTTCCATCCTGGGAAGACAACAAAGCTACACCCACACACACAACACTTTGAGAGATGTACTTCTGGATTTTCCTCTTAAGACTTGATTTCCAATAATGCCGTCATCTGTACTGCCATTTTTCTTACTTTTCTTACAATTTAATCCTACATCATTTGGTTGTAAATAAATTCCAACAAAATGCAGTAGAAGCATTGAGGGAAGTGTTAAAGGAACTTTTCACCTGTAGCCCCATAGCCTTTCATAGATGTACTGAACATGGCCATCCAAAGGGCAGGCAAGTTTTAAACACCAGCTTAGGTACAGTCCCGAGATAACCTGCTTTCATTTAAAAACCAGACAAGCAAACAAACAGTTTTTAGAAGGGATGTACAGCTTGGAAGAAAACCCTAGGCCTACTTTTCAGTGTTTTTACCACAGAACAAACAATTCCAACAATGAACATACACAGTCCAAAGAAAGAGGGTTGTTGTTGTTGTTACTACCTCTGTGCTTGAACCCAGGTCCTGGACAGCAGACTCGTGGTTGTCCTGACTTTCGGCCGCTGCTCTGTAATGCCAGGTCAATAAACAACAAGGCCTCCCTCATATGTGACTTGATCACAGAAGAGGGGGCAGACCTGGCATGTATCACTGAAACCTGGCTGAGCGTGGAAGGAGGTGTTGCTCTTTTGGAGATATGCCCGGCTGGGTTTCGAGTCTGGCATCAGCTGTGACCTCAGGGCAGGGGAGGAGTGGTGGCTGTTGTCATCCGAGAATCCCTAGTGGCCGTCAGGGGTCCTGCTCCACAAGTGGCTGGGTATGAGACCTTGTTCTTCAAGCTGGGTTCCTGAGAACAGTTGGGAGTGTTGCTACTGTACCAGCCTCCCTGCTATGTAGCAACCTCCCTGCCTATGCTGCTGGAGGCTGTCTCAGGTTTGGCAGTGGAGTTCCCCAGGCTTATGGTGTTGGGGGACTTCAATCGGCCTTCCCTGGGGTGGGCCTCAGAAGCAGCCTGGGAGTTCATGGCTACCATGGCAGCCATTGGCCTGTTCCAGATTATTCATGGGCCTGTTCCAGTATGCTTCCGGGTCCAATTCAAGGTGTTGGTTATCACCTTTAAAGCCCTACATGGCATGAGTCCAGGTTACCTAAGGGACCATCTCCTCCCCATCACATCAACCCATCCCACCCGGTTGTGCACAGAGGGCATGCTATGGACCCCGTCTGCAAGAGAATTCCATCTGGCAGGGTCCAGGAGGTGGGCCTTCTCTTCAACAGCTCCTGCCCTTTGGAATATCCTTCCCCTGGAAGTGAGATTGGCTCTCTCCCTCCTGGACTTTAGGAAACAGCTAAAGATCTGGTTCTGTAATTATGCCTGGGGCGGGAGAGAGAGTAGCCATTCCTGGGGATGGTTAGTTTCTTAGAAGGACCCTGCTCTGCTTGCAAATCACAGATAACTTCCAGCCATCGCCGTTTTTATCATATTTATTTTATTGTGTATTATAGTGTTTTACAGTTTTATATTTTTATTCATGTTTTATTGTAAACTGCCCAGAGTCCCTTTTGGGAGATGGTTGGTGATAAATTTGATTAATAAAATAAATAATAATAAATACTATTATCTTCCCAGTGGGAAGTGATTGATGCCTCCAAAGAATCATTCAGAAATCCAAGCAAAAACTTGGAAGAAATACAGGAGATTTTATGGAGACAGTGATAGGGTAGGTATAGATAGATCCCCAGACAGCCTATTAGTTATGGCAATCCTGCAGAATAACCCAGTATTAGTATGCCCTTTGTGGGGATCAGGACTGATGTAAGGCAACCCTGCAGAGCACTCTAGTTAACTTTGGTTGTGTATTTTATGAACCTATGAATGTGTTTGTGTGGGTATACATATCAGTGATGTTTAAAACTCTTGTTGGAATAAGGAATGGGCCAACAATTAGAAATATGTATGTTTTTTTCATCTGTTCCAAGCAGCTATATTTACATTCATGCACATGAAAACAAATGCACATTGATCCTTTACCTATCTATTAAAATCACCATATTGTGGCTTATCATTTCTATATCACTATTTATAGAACACCTAAATGAGAAGCACAGTAAATGAACAATATGAGAACAAATGTTGCACAGGGGCAGAAGCCAGCAGAAGAAATGAGTTAGAAAATTGGCCAAATCTGGCCAGGGGAGTACAGGGAAAAAAATCCCCTCCATGGGAAAGGCTGCTAGGCAGGGACTGGAAATGCTCCTGACAGTTCCATTCCTAAACTGCTGTCCTCTTCTCTCCTGGTCATGTGACCCAGAAGGGAGTCATATTCTGCACGCCTTTCTTATCTTATTTAAAGATACATATTTTCAAAGGTTTTCCTAAAATCCCAGAAGAATAAAAAGGACTTCACCTAGAACCAAGATGACAAAGTAGGCATGAAACAAGATTTTCTTAGAAGGACATTCTGCAACCATGTTGCCCACCATAAAAAAAGAAGCTCTCCCAAATCACAATTCACTGCTTCTCACTTGTTAAGTACAGCTGAAAACAGGTCTCTGAAGATGAAATCAAGCTTTGAGTAGGAACACGCTGGAGGAAATGAAGCTTCAAGTAACTTGGTCCCAAGGTGTTTGGGCTATATAGTCACAAGGAATTGAGAATCTAAGAATTAAGAGCTTTTTACCATGAAAAACAAGCAGGATTTTTATTAATTAATATGATACTTACTACCTGTTTTAGTAAAATATAATCTGTGTCTTAGAGAACACTAATAGAAGCACTATGCAAAATTAATTTCTCAGTAGAGAAGTATATTATTGCTATAACTCACACATAATTCAATCTTCATAAATTTATTATACTATGGTTGCATCATGCTTATTCTAAATTTTCTGCCTCATGTTTATAACTCAATTGCTAAAATGGAAAATATGGCAAACATTTTGCATTGTTATAGCAGGACAAAGAATGTAGATAAAACTTCCTCTTCAGTCTTTAAAGCCTGGCCTTTTTTTGAGAGGAAACTGAAAGCAAGAGAATAGAAGACACAATTATATTATTTCTGTGTCCTGTAGATAGAGGGTGGATGGGTGGGTGGGTGGATATACATATTATACATATACTGTGCATGTTCTACCCACACTCATTCATTTGTTCTATAAATTTATTTACAAAAAATTATCACACATTCCCATTATTTGTTTGGAGCAGGGAAATGTATAGGTGGATACTGTTGTTTTAATTATATCTAAAATATTTACTGCAGGATTCCCTAGCTATCTTAGTTCAGGACTTTTCGAGTTATCTTCAGAACATGCTGTGTCTTAGGGCATTAATATGCTGACAGTTTTAAGCAGCAGAAAATCAGAGAATAATAGTAAGAAGTGCCAAGAATCCAAATTAAAGCATCCCTGACAGATGGGAGCCTCTGCTTGAACACCTTCGGTGAAGGGGATTCCATAACCCCTCAGAGTAATTGGCTCTATTGTTGAACTGCTGTTACTGTTAGAAAGCTTTTTTTCCCCTTAATGTTTGGTTGGAATCTATCTCTTAAATCCATCATTTCATGCCTTGCCCTTCAGAGAAAAGGAGAAGAAGCCTTGACTTTTTTCTATGCTATCTTCTTTTCCCCCTCAGTATTCTCTTCCTAGAATTACACATGCTCAGTTTCTTCAATATCTCTTCATAATATCTGGTTTCTGGTCCTCTGATCATCCAGTTTCCTTCTCAGAACCTGTTCTAATATCTCTGAATTCTGAAACTGCACTGTCCTGAACTGGTCACAGTACTTGAGGTGGGATCTGACCAGTGCAGAATAAAATGGAATGATTCCTGTGATTTCAAAATTATACGTTCATATTTCCATTTTCCTTTACTGCATCCGCACTACTGGATCCTTTTGGTTTTTAATCAACTACTATGCCAAGCTCTTTTTCACAAGTACTATGCTCAGCCCAGATATACTTCTCATTCTCTACCAGTGCATTTGATTTCTGTTTCCTACTTCCATAAGTTTGCATTAATCTCTGTTACATTTCATTCTATTTTTTTCAGTTCAACTGTAGTTGGCAAACATTTACAAGTAACTGAATAACATACATCCATAATGCATAAAAAAGGTGGAAAGGACTTATGCTAGACAATACAAACTAGAGAGAAACAGATAATAAACCTCTTTATATTTCCATATATCAACAGTATTACTAATAGTAGGTCTGCTATAAAAATAAAGCATAAAATCCATTCAGATTTTGTAAAATGTGGGTTCCTGCAACTGATGTTTTATTATTCTGACTTTATCTGTAACTTTTTCTAGTATGGCAATTGAAGAAGTCTTACTGATCCATATCTCGATTGTTACATTGTGTAAGGATTGTTGCCTGATTTTTATTTTAATTACGAAGATTAAATAAACAATATGGTTCTTATTTTTAAACTAAAGGTTTGATTGCATAAATAAATAAATCTGGGGTGCATTCAATTCATTTAGTAATTATCTCACTGAAAAGTTTATGCTAGATGGGTATAACTTCATGACAACCACATAGGAAAGAATGCCTCTTTTGTGAATATACTCTCCAGCTTTTTGAAGAATAGTTGTATAGTTGTATGCTAACCTAACCAGGGTCAGATACCAGTGGTATATGATCTTCTATTGAAGCTCTTGCAGAGAAGCTGAGGTGAATCCACCTGGTTTCCATAATGCCTGCCATTTTGTCTCCTCTGTAGCTTTACCAAAATCAGTATCCCAAGCTTCTTCTAAATGAAGGGATGGATCTCCTATTTCTGGTTGTAATAATAACATATACATTTCTGACATTATTCTTTTGATTGTTCCAAATAATTAAGAATTAATCAAATATGGTATAAGGATTAATTGCAGAAGTTCTATACCCTTATTAGCGAATAGTGATTTAATTTGGTACTTAAGAAAGATGGCACTTAAGAAACTCATGATAACTGGTCACCTATTTGTTGTTCTACTGTTCTTTATTGAAATGTTATGTTACTATACAAATATTTCATTGTGTAAAGGTTACAACTTTTCAAAAGTTTTATTTGAGCCAGACCAATTTTTTCTAACGTATTTTGTATATCATTTCTGTCTTCCAGGATATTAACAATCCACTCATTTTTGTATCATTTGCAGATTTGAGAGGCATTCTCTTCACAACTTCATTCAAGTCATTCATAAAAATGTTGAACAGAATAAAATTCAGGACATAGCTGGCATACCACTCAGTACCTTTCTTCAGTTTAATGAGAAAACATTGATGAGCACGCTTTAACAGTGATTTCTAAGCCAGCTACATATCCACATAACTGTCTTGCCATTTTGTCTATATTTACTATAACTAATAAAATATTACAGAGTGCAACAAGACAGAATATGGTACAGCAATGTGGGGAAAAAAATGCTCATCTTATCTTTAGATATACGTAATTTTAATCTGTTTTGCAAATTGGAAAATGTTTGGGGCACAAGTCCAAGGAAAAACTATCAAATGCTGGAATGAGGTTCAAAGAATCTGACCAGAGCCTCCAGAGAAATTTAGCATCATTACTAAGAAACAATAAAACAAGGAAGGGAGGAAAGTTAGAACTGGTAACATCAGTGTTATTGATAAAGTTATGTCCTCTTGGACTCAGTATTATCCTAGGACCAACACCATATATTTCATGAGGAAATCCTTTTACTTTAGCACTAAATCTGTTGGCATATATCTGGTATTATGTCACAGAGATGGGGCAAGGGTGTTAGTAATGTATACCATTTTCCAATTCAACCTCATTAGTTGAGGTGTTCTGGAGACTACATTATCCACACTGAGTCCTCCTTGATTGATTGATTGATTGATTGATTGATTGATTGATTGATATATCAAATTTATATGGCCGCCCATCTCACAAAAAGTGACTCTGGGCAGGATATAACAATTAATGAAACAGTAAATATCTGAGGGACCGTCTCATCCCCATAACATCAGCCCGTCCCACCTGGTCAGGCAGAGAGGGCATGCTACGGATCCCGTTGGTGAGGGAGTTCCACTAGGTGGGGTCCAGGAGGTGGGCCTTCTCTGCAGTGGCACCTGCCCTTTGGAACATTCTGCCCCCAGAGGTGAGGCAGGCCCCTTCACTCCCGACCTTCCAGAAGGGTTTGAAGACCTGGTTCTGCCCCCTCGCCTGGGATGGGAAGGGCAATAGCTATTCCTGGAGGTGGCTGGTGTCATAGAGTTCTCCCTATCAAATGTAATCTCTGCCACTTGGATTATATATTTATATATTTATATTCATTATTTTATTGCTTGGTTCTTTGTTAGGTAATTTATATATGGATGGATTTAAATCGTTAATTTTACTATAAACTGCCCAGAGTCCCCCTTTTTGGGGGGAGATGGGTGGTGATAAAAATTTGAATAATAAATAAATATATACGTACATAGATAAAAATAGTCATTATTAAAAAAATGTATGGGGTTAGTTTGGAACCTCTTAGTTACCATAACCAATGAAGAACAGCCCCTGATGATCCTTTTCACAGGGGATTCCTGATGGTTCTCTGAGATAGGGGGAGAATCTCCAACCTAGCTAGATGTAGGAACAAGGGGAGATGGCAGTTCTTTACTGCCTACTTCTTCCTCATGGGGTGTCTACTATGACATACAGTGAAGAGGGTTATCTGATGCTTCTGCAAGCCATTGACTCAAGACAAGGGATAGGAGATAATTCAGACTCTTTCATCCATTTATCTGGTTGAAGCAAGAGCCCACAGGGGTGTTGTCAGGATTTTTTTCCCACCAGATTTAAGGAAAATTATAGAAGTCCACCTTTTTTTTGCCAACACATGATCCCATGGCTTTTCTCCTGAAAACAGGAGAAGTAGATGGTGTAGTTGGACAACAGGTTGTTGTTGTTGTTATTGTTGTTGTTGTTGTTTTTATTATTATTCCAGTGGTAGTGGAGCCAGTACAGAGCCAGTTTGGTATAGTGGTTAAGGGACCAGGCAGGAGACTGTGAGTTGTAGTCCCACCTTAGGTGCACAGCCAGCTGGGTGACCTTGGGCCAGTCACTCTTTCTCAGCCCTAGGAAGCAGGCAATGGCAAACTATGTCTGCAATCTTGCCCAGAAAACTGCAGGGAAATATCCAGGCGGTCGCCAAGAGTCAACAATGACTTAAAGGCACCAAAAATAATAATAATAAAAAAAGGGGAGCCAGTAACCCTCCTCTGGCATTTATAGGCCCACCCAATTTACAGGACCCCACACCCACAGACAACCTTGCAGACTCGGGATTTCAGTTCTTTAGTCCTGGGCAGAGGCATCTAACAAAGATTCAGGAGCAGAATCTTCTTCACAGACCTGAGAGGCTAGCTAAAAACTATGAGAGTGCTAACAGGAGAGCAGACTCTGCAGCTTCTATGTGATGTTTCTCAGCTGTGCATTGTGTAGATGCTCAGTGTGGCTTATTTATTGCATTCCCTTCCTGTTAAAAGTGCTAAGAGGAGCTCTTCAGAACTCAGCTCTGACCTGTGCTTATGTTGCTTTGCTGTATCTTGGACCTTGGATTTTGCTTCACCTTGTCTCTTGCCTCTCCTCTGGATTCCTCCTGATTGTTTGTTTACTGGTCTCTATCCGTGCCTGACCTGTTTGACTGGGGCACAGCCTAGCTTCAAGGTACTGTGGAAGGACATTTTCAAAGGCTGCTTATTTTCTACTAACTGTGAAATAGCCCGAGTGCACTTATTTCTGGCTGTGGCAGATTTATAGCCTGCTAATTTATGTCCTAGTAGCCAGCTCAGCCAGTACACAAATAGGCAAAGAAAGAGGCTCTCTAAAATCAATCTATGGCCTTCCACTCCAAGATTCCCCCCATAGGTTTTCAAAATAGTTATGCTATGCTATAGAAATGGCTACATAATGGCTGCTCAGAAAACACTCAGGAGTAGTAGAGGATAAATTTATTAAATAGCCCTTATCACAGCTCTCCTTAGTTGGTGCTTCTAGCTACCTTTGAAAGTATGGCCCATATCCTGTCTTCTCTGAAAAAGGATCTGAAGCAAGCAGAAGGGCACAATTCTGGAATTAACTTTAAAAAATCTCTTTGGATTAAAAGCAATAGTTCAAAGGTCAGATTAGAGAAACAATGAAGCCATGATATGGAATAGCATACATATATATGATTCACATACCAAATGATTATTGGGGAAGGCCTAGCCAGCCACAAAATGGCAATCATGGGGAAACAACCTGCTACAAAGCATCACTTTGCAAACTACTATCCAGAATGCTACTTCCACGCTCTGTCTCCCCTCATCTGGGACACTTACTACTATCTCATTATTTTATTGGTCAGGTGGGCACACTTCCAAACAAAGCCCTGGGTGGCAGCTGCCCATCATTTCCAACAAAGCATAGAGATATTCTTGGAAATAAAGATATTGGAAGCTGGCAACCTTATTTCACCAGCTTCCCAAGTATGTCCCCTGTTAGCCTTTTGTAAGACATTTAAAACCTGGCTGTTCCTTCAGGCATTTAAGCTGGGATATTAAACATGCTCCACTGGTTGCTTGCTTTGTTTTTATTTTGTGTCATTTTTCTCTACCCCGGATTTTGGTTATGTGGAATATTGATTGTTCCATTTTATTGCTGCCTGCTTTTTAACTTCTTGTATGCTGATCAGAATAATTGGTATAAGATAGGTGACTGCACAAATTCTGTGTGTATGTGTATATGTGAGTGTGTGTGTGTGTACATATATTTATACGCACACACACATACACACACATACACGTACATACATGCACATGCACACATACATACATACATACATATACATAGTATATATGTATGTAAGTAAACCCGCCATTCTGGGCCCAGGCTCTGCCTGTCACAAGCCAGGACTTAGGGTGAGTGATGGAGGAGCAATACCTCCTTAGAAAACCTTGGTCCAGCTGGCCAAGGTGGTAGCACCTTGTAAGGGCCCCTTTCCAGGGTTACAGGAGAAGTTGGTCAATGGTTTTGAAGGCAGAAGAGGACCCTACGTCCCAACAGCAGATAAAGAGGAAGAACTAACTTCACATAGCAGTGTCTGTACTTCAGTGAAGCAGCTGCAATAGGCATCTTTTCTCCAGAGGAGCAGCCTCTTATTAACACCTGGGAGTAGGTATAAGATGCCTTCAAAGAGAGATGGAGTGACGCATCAGTTGAAGTGTACCTCAGTCGTATCAATGATAGTCCAATAAAATTTTGGACCTGAAGGCTAGGGCATTCCCCAGAAGTGACATGCACTGCCCCCGCCCGAGCGACATGGGAAATTTGCAAGGGCTACCTGCCTCTGGATGGGGCGGGCTAAAGAAGCTAGTCCATCTACGTATTGCGACCATCAATATTGGAAAAATAACTGGGAGAAGCCGAGAACTGGCTGAAACTCTGAAGGCCCACCACATCTACATCGTGTGTATCCAAGAGACAAAGTGGAAAGGAGTGAAAGCTTGGGAGATCGGCAAAGGATACAAACTATATTATAATGGAGAAACCAGCACTCGGAATGGCTTTGGAATAGTGATCAGTGAGAGGTATTGGGACAACATCGTTGATGTCCACCAAATATTCAACCGACTCATAACCATCAAAATCAAGTCCGGCGCAACTACCCTCTGAATCATCACAAATTATGTGCCTCAAACTGGATGCCACGATGATGAGAAGGATGAATTCTGGGAAGGAGTGGACACCCATCTGCGAACTGTTGGCCCTGAAGAACATCTGGTATTAGGAGGTGACCTCAATGGTCATGTTGGATCAGCAAGAGATGGTTACAGCCAATACCATGGTGGAAACGGGTTTGGCACTCACAGCAATGATGGGATATGGATCTTGGATCATGACGAAGCACACAAGCTGGCGGTGGCCAACACATTCTTCAAGAAAAGGCCTACACATCTCATCACCTACACCAGCAGTGGACACAGGACTCAAATTGATTATCTGCTCATGAGACAATGTGACCTGAAATTGGTGACCAATGTAAAAGTGATCCCTTCAGAATCAATCGTCCCCCAGCACCAGCCTCTCGTCATAGACCTCCAGTTGAACATCTTAGGCCGAAAGCGATCCTGAATCACTGGAGTGGAGCAGAAAAAATGGTGGTGCAAAGCTCAGTTTGTGACTGCCTTGGTCCCATCAGTGTGGACATGGATCAGCCAGCATCGGCCATGTGGGACAAATTGGTCAGACAAGTCCACAGTGCGGCGAGAGCCGTCCTTGGGAAGATGAACCCAGGGAAACGGGCCATTGTTAAGCAAGTTTGGTGGTGGAATGAAGAAGTGCAAATAGCTGTGAAGGAGAAGAAGAAGGCATTAAAAGCATGGTTTCAGTCTCGCACCAATGAAGATCTCTGGCACTACAAGTCGCAAAAATTGGCGGCCAAGATAGCAGTAGCGGCAGCCAAGACTGCTTACTATGACCACATATATGACAAATTGGACACACCCGAAGGAGAAAATAAAATCTATTGCTTGGCCAATGCATGTCATCAAGCCACTCAGGACATTGGCCAAGTCAAGCACATAAAGGACGAAGACCATTGACTCCTTCAAGACCCACCCTCCATTCTCTGCCGATGGAGCAATTACTTCTCCAAAATTAGCAATGAGGAATTTGACCACCCTCCAATCCAAAGTGCCAATCCGGTCTCTGGACCTGTGCCACCAATTACCATCAAGGAGGTCGAAGAAGCGATGAAGAAGATGAAGAATGGGAAGGCAACCAGCCCCAATGACATCCCAGCTGAAGCATGGAAGATCCTCGGCCACCAAGGTGCCATCCTCACTGCCCTATTCAACCAAATCATCATTGAGGGTGCAGCCCCAGAAGCTTGGACAACCAGCACCACTGTACCAATTTGGAAGGGCAAGGGTGACGTGACCGAATGCTCAAATTATCGGCCAATCTGGCTGCTGTGTCATGCCATGAAAATATTTGAACGGGTTATTGACGCCAGGCTCCCCAAGATTGTCTCCATCACTCCGATCAATCCCTTATCAAAGGGAGTGGAACAATGGACACCATTCATGCTGTTTGGTTACTTTTGGAGAAGCATCGCAAGAAGACCAAGCCCATCCACATGGCATTCCTTGACCTGTAAAAGGCCTTCGATCGTGTCCCACACAAAGTCATTTGGCACACCCTACAATCTCATAATGTCCCCGAAGCCTACATCTGGTGGATCCAACTACTGTACTGAAGCATCACCAGCATGGTCCAATGCGCAGTGGGAACATCGCCTCCCTTCGCCATCAACGTCAGAGTACATCAAGAATCGGTGCTTTTGCCCCTCTGCATGGACACTGTGACACTTGATGTCCTAACAGTGAGACACACGCTGAGACGAGGAGTAGTACTCTAATGTTTATTACTGCTACATAAACAGAATCCTAACAAACTGAATAAGCGTGGGAAAAACCCAGACATATAAACCCCAAGGCTAAGGCGGGCCCGATCTGTGTCTCTTTGAATGGCTGAACAATTCATCAGTGCTACGCATGCGCTTGACAGCCTGGATGGGAGCCCCCTGCTCGCCATCCTTACTCATGACACTTGACCTCCAATCGCCTCATCCATAGTCACTTCTCTATGCTGATGATGTCTTCTTGGCGAATGAACAACATGCAGACCTCCAAAAGCAAATGTGGCAATGGAATGAATGGCTCGGCGAATTTGGACTTCAACTGAACATCAAGAAAATCGAATATATGGAATGCAGCCCCCAAACTGATGGAACCATCAGCATTGGTGGAGAAGACTTGAAGAAAGTAGAGCAATTCAAGTACCTCGGCTCCCTCATATGCAGCGATGGCAATAGCTTTCTGGATGCCCGTGCCCATGTCAACGCCACCTGGATGAAGTGGCACCAGGTGACTGGAGTCCTGTGTGATCATCAGATGCCCCTACACCTCAAGTCAAAGGTCTACAGAATGGTAGTGCACCCAGTCATTCTTTACGGATTGGAGTGCTAACCAGCGACAGCAAAGCACGAGCAGGCCCTGCACGTGATGGAAATGTGAATGCTCTGATGGTGCCTTGGACTAACACGATTCAACCACGCGATGAACGATGATGTCCAACGACAACTGGAAGTCGCGTCAATCATGGCAAAACTGCAGGAAGACAGGCTTAGATGGTATGGACATGTCATACATGGCAAAGAAGACTTGGTGAGAAGAGCCATGCACCTGGACCCTGGCGGCCAGCAGCCCCATGGTAGACCCAAGAAACAGTGGATGGACCACGTTAAGGAGGACATGGAATGCGTGAACATCACCCCTGAAGATGCCTTCGACTGAGCCAAAGGGAGACAGATATGCCGACAAGCAGACCCTGCCATTACGCAGGAAAAATGCTAAGAAGAAGAAAATATAGTGTATGTATGTATGTACATGTGTGTGTGTATGTATGTGTGTGTGTATATATACACACACACAGAGTATATATATTAAAATAACATCAGGGCAGGTGGTGCTCGACCTTTGTGCACACAAAAGAAAGGCTTTGTGGGTGCCCTGACACCTCATTTTGTTGGGAATCCCAGGTATTTTACACACCAATGCAGAATACTAGCTTAGTGTAATGTATAGTGCTAAACTTAACTTTAACTCCCTTCAGCTTACTACACTATGTAGACCTAACCTCTATATCAGATAGCAGTCCTGCTAAAACTGTGCCATGAGCATTTTCTTGGATTGCCTTCCGCAGAACTTATTTTATGTTCTATTATATTTTATGATTTATTATTTTTGTATGTGTTCTTGTTTTAATTGCACTGCCCTGAAAGGCTATCTACATAAATTGCCTAAATAATATGTATATATGTGTATATATATGTGTATGTGTGTATACACATTATGTACAGCGTGTGTGTGTGTGTGTGTGTATGTGCATGTATGTATGTGTGTGTGTGTGTGCGTGCGTGCGTGTATGTATGTATATATATATATATATATATAAATTAAAGATTGTATGTAATTTTATATGAACTTTTCCTAAAGTCTGGTTAAAAATACTGTAAATGTACTAAAGGGAGGTTTGTGTGTGTTTCTGCTTGAAAGGTTTGTGTGTGTTTCTGCTATTTTACCTTAAAATAAGAAATATGGAGGGGGGGGATCTTCATAAAATAAAGGAAGGTACAGTACTTTATAGATGTTTCTGGTACAGTTTTCATGAAGTAGTTGGCCAAACTTTACCTTAATATTTATAGCATCACACAAATATATCTCACAACAGTCTTAAAGACTTGCTTTCAATCTTTGTACTTCCAGTGAATTCAAACTCTACACTACTATTACTGCAAACATCAGAAAATTGGGGCTATGAGCTTATCTGAAGATTATTAAAAAATATACCTGAACTTCTTTAGTTTGAAATTGCTCTAGAAAAGTTTTGAGATAAAGCTATCTCAACGGAGAAAAAAATCTCATGTTCCCTTTCTGTTAAAGTTAGGTTAAATTACCTTTTTCAGGATTTTCCTAAATTTCCTCTCCAGTGTTAATCAAAACAATTGTAAGCTTTATTATTATTGTTATTGTTACTATTAAACACAGAGCTAGAGAGGAGAATCTGGAGCTTGGCATTTTCTTTCAGACAAGATTCAAATTTCTACTTACTAACAGTAATTAGAAATCTAACCTGAATAAGAAATACAAATGTTTCAGAGCTTTGAATGAAGACAGTGGAATTATAGTGGTGTTCATAAATGCTTAAAGCACTTCACATATATCACAAGAGCAACTCTTGCAACCATCCTTGTTAGGGAGCATTGCTTAAGCAACCTTTCAGATATGTGGGCATCCTTGGAATTTTGATGTTGTTGTTTATCTTTTATCCTTCACTTCTCCACAAACCTCACGGTGAGATACAGAGCTCTTCTTTCTACAGTTTTCTTCCCCCTGCAACGGTAAATCTGTAAGCTAGCTTGAGTTAGGTGCCAGGCCCACATTTTTCCAGTGAGCTTCCATGCATGATGAGAGAATTAAACCTGTTTTTTTTTGTTGTTGTTGTATTCCTAGTTTAACATCCTAACCAATATACTACACTGGAACTACATTACATTTCACAGGAAATGGCTGCTACAGAGGGGATTTGCATATTTACAAAAAAGCTGATAAGACAGTCACAAACACCCACCTAAGGTGATTGAGGAGGCTAATCCCTATTTAATTTCTTTAACTGCCCAGTATGGTTCTTGTCCTTCAGCAAAGGATCGTTACCTTGTCGTGGTGCTGGAGCTTGAGCACCTCAATGATGCCATGAGCTAAACCGTGAAGGGCCACCCAAGACGGGAAGGTCATGACAGAGAGGTCAGACTAAATGCGATCCCTGGGGAAGGTAATGGCAACCCACCCCAGTATTCTTGCCATGAAAACTAAATGGATCAGTACAACCAGAGATATGTCGGTATACCATCGGAAGATGAGACCCCCAGGTCGGAAGATGGTCAAAATGCTACTGGGGAGGAACAGAGGATGAGCTCAACTAGCCCCAGACGTGATGACGCAGCTAGCTCAAAGCCGAAAGGACGGCTAGCGGCCGACGGTGCTGGTGGTGAACGGCGAATCCGATGTTCTAAGGATCAACACACCATCGGAACCTGGAATGTAAGATCTATGAGCCAGGGCAAATTGGATGTGGTTATTGGTGAGATGTCAAGATTAAAGATAGACATTCTGGGCGTCAGTGAACTGAAATGGACTGGAATGGGCCACTTCACATCAAATGACCACCAGATCTACTACTGCGGACAAGAGGACCACAGAAGAAATGGAGTAGCCTTCATAATTAATAGTAAAGTGGCTAAAGCAGTGCTTGGATACAACCCAAAAAATGATAGAATGATCTCAATTCGAATTCAGGGCAAGCCATCTAACATCACAGTGATCCAAATATACGCCCCAACCACAAATGCTGAAGAAGCTGAAGTAGAGCAGTTCTATGAGGATCTGCAGCACCTACTGGACAACACGCCTAAAAGAGATGTTATTTTCATCACAGGAGACTGGAATGCTAAGGTGGGCAGTCAAATGACACCTCGAATTACAGGTAAGTATGGCCTGGGAGAACAAAACGAAGCAGGACACAGGCTGATAGAATTTTGCCAAGACAATTCACTCTGCATAACAAACACTCTCTTCCAACAACCTAAGAGACGGCTTTATACATGGACTTCACCAGATGGACAACACCGAAATCAGATTGATTACATCCTTTGCAGCCAAAGGTGGCGGACATCTGTACAGTCGGTAAAAACAAGGCCTGGATCTGACTGTAGTTCAGATCACGAACTTCTTCTTGCACAATTTAGGATCAGACTCAAGAGATTAGGGAAGACCCACAGATCAGCTAGATATGAGCTCACTAATATTCCTAAGGAATATGCAGTGGAGGTGAAGAACAGATTTAAGGGACTGGACTTAGTAGATAGGGTCCCAGAAGAACTCTGGACAGAAGTTGGCAGCATTGTTCAGGAGGCGGCAACAAAATACATCCCAAAGAAAGAGAAAACCAAGAAGGCAAAATGGCTGTCTGCTGAGACACTAGAAGTAGCCCAAGAAAGAAGGAAAGCAAAAGGCAACAGTGATAGGGGGAGATATGCCCAATTAAATGCAAAATTCCAGAGGTTAGCCAGAAGAGATAAGGAATTATTTTTAAACAAGCAATGCGCGGAAGTGGAAGAAGACAATAGAATAGGAAGGACAAGAGACCTCTTCCAGAAAATTAGAAACATTGGAGGTAAATTCCAGGCAAAAATGGGTATGATCAAAAACAAAGATGGCAAGGACCTAACAGAAGAAGAAGAGATCAAGAAAAGGTGGCAAGAATATACAGAAGACCTGTATAGGAAGGATAACAATATCGGGGATAGCTTTGACAGTGTGGTCGGTGAGCTAGAGCCAGACATCCTGAAGAGTGAGGTTGAGTGGGCCTTAAGAAGCATTGCTAATAACAAGGCAACAGGAGACGACGGCATCCCAGCTGAACTGTTCAAAATCTTGCAAGATGATGCTGTCAAGGTAATGCATGCTATATGCCAGCAAATTTGGAAAACACAAGAATGGCCATCAGACTGGAAAAAATCAACTTATATCCCCATACCAAAAAAGGGAAACACTAAAGAATGTTCAAACTATCGAACAGTGGCACTCATTTCACATGCCAGTAAGGTAATGCTCAAGATCCTGCAAGGTAGACTTCAGCAGTTCATGGAGCGAGAATTGCCAGACGTACAAGCTGGGTTTAGAAAAGGCAGAGGAACTAGAGACCAAATTGCCAATATCCGCTGGATAATGGAAAAAGCCAGGGAGTTTCAGAAAAACATCTATTTCTGTTTTATTGACTATTCTAAAGCCTTTGACTGTGTGGACCATAACAAATTGTGGCAAGTTCTTAGTGGTATGGGGATACCAAGTCATCTTGTATGCCTCCTGAAGAATCTGTATAACGACCAAGTAGCAACAGTAAGAACAGACCACGGAACAACAGACTGGTTTAAGATTGGGAAAGGAGTACGGCAGGGCTGTATACTCTCACCCTACCTATTCAACTTGTATGCAGAACACATCATGCGACAAGCTGGCCTTGAGGAATCCAAGGCTGGAGTTAAAATTGCTGGAAGAAACATTAACAATCTCAGATATGCAGATGATACCACTTTGATGGCTGAAAGTGAAGAGGAACTGAGGAGCCTTATGATGAAGGTGAAAGAAGAAAGTGCAAAAGCTGGTTTGCAGCTAAACCTCAAAAAAACCAAGATTATGGCAACCAGCTTGACTGATAACTGGCAAATAGAGGGAGAAAATGTAGAAGCAGTGAAAGACTTTGTATTCCTAGGTGCAAAGATTACTGCAGATGCTGACTGCAGTCAGGAAATCAGAAGATGCTTAATCCTTGGAAGAAGAGCAATGACAAATCTCGATAAAATAGTTAAGAGCAGAGACATCACACTGACAACAAAGGCCCGCATAGTTAAAGCAATGGTGTTCCCTGTAGTAACATATGGCTGCGAGAGCTGGACCATAAGGAAGGCTGAGCGAAGGAAGATCGATGCTTTTGAACTGTGGTGTTGGAGGAAAATTCTGAGAGTGCCTTGGACTGCAAGAAGATCCAACCAGTCCATCCTCCAGGAAATAAAGCCAGACTGCTCACTTGAGGGAATGATATTAAAGGCAAAACTGAAATACTTTGGCCACATAATGAGAAGACAGGACACCCTGGAGAAGATGCTGATGGTAGGGAGAGTGGAAGGCAAAAGGAAGAGGGGCCGACCAAGGGCAAGATGGATGGATGATATTCTAGAGGTGACGGACTCGTCCCTGGGGGAGCTGGGGGTGTTGACGACCGACAGGAAGCTCTGGCGTGGGCTGGTCCATGAAGTCACGAAGAGTCGGAAGCGACTAAACGAATAAACAACAACATGGTTCTTGTCATCCTAGTTTTCATTTGTCTTTTTTCCAGGGTGATGAGCTCACTTCTGAACATTATACTGGGCTGCAGTCATCTTCTAAGAGAGTATGAGGGTAATGTAAGCACAGAAAAATGCCAGGGCTTGGCATTTTTGAAATAGAATACTTGCTTCCCATTTACTGTACTTTAGCAAGAGAAACTTAAGAACAAGCAACATTGCTGGTATCAATGGAGAAGGTACAGTGGAGCCATGGAACCCAAATTTGCCTGTTCCTGCTTTACGGTAAACCTGCTATTATCCCCCTAATATCCAAATATAGTTGAGATTCAGAAGTGGGCGTTTATAAGGATGCACAAGTATTTTTTTTTATCGCCTTGAAAGAAGTGAAACAGAATGCTTTCTAAAGTTACAGAATTCTCTTATGAGAAAGTAACAATACTACTTTCATTGTCCCCTAAACCTCAGCCCAAAATTTTGTCCAGAGACAGAACTAGGACTAGAAGAAGTGAAACAATACTTCCTAGGCTCCAGTGAACCTTTTCTTTATAGACTTTAGCTATCCAGAAGTCTAATTGGGAATTGCATTATGTCCACAAGCCAGTTTTCTTAAGGAAAATAAAGCCAATCTCGATTGCAGCAGAGTTTATGCAAACCAGAGTTAGGGTTAAAATGCTGCACTAAATAGCTAAATTGCAGGATGTGGAGGAAATAAAAAATTAAGAGATGGACTGCCCTTCCTGCAAGATCTGCTGGCTCTGCGTTATGTAACCAGCCCTAAGTCCACTGGAGTTGGACAGTCGATACATTTAAATAAAGGAAGAGGAGGAGGAGGAGGTCAGGTAGTAGGAGAGGGGTTAGAATGGAGAGGGGAAAAAACTAATTTGGAAATAGGTAGAAAGCTCCTATAAAAGCCCCAAGTTTTGGAATATGGGAAGGAAGGAAGGAAGGAAGGAAGGAAGGAAGGAAGGAAGGAAGGAAGGAAGGAAATTTGGAATGAACAGGGCAAAGGGACACCTACTCTGCTGGCAGAAAGACTACTTGTGAGAAGGAACACACAAGGCTTTTCTTCCTGAAGCACTGTGTCCCCCGGGGTTCTACTCTCTGCAGCTACAAAGGGAGTGGGCTGCTTGAAGGGTGCAAGGGATTCTGGCTGGTTGGCAGAGGAGAAAAAGAAATTGGAAATTTAACTGTGAGGAAGTCAATAATTCCCAGCCAAAATGGATTTGGCTGGGAATGAATCATGACTCAAAGGGCCAAGAGGTGGAGAAGCAGAGAGGAGTGATTTAGAAGCCTGCTCGGAAAGAGGGAGCTGGAAGAGAGTAAGTGGGAAGCTGAGACATGGGGCTCTAAGCAAGACAATTACAGTGGGCCTATTTGCCAAGGGAGAGGAAAGAATGGTATTCTTACATACTAAACCAGTGTTTTTCAACCTTGGCAACTTGCAGATATGTGGACTTCAACTCCCAGAATTCCCCAGCCAACACTGTACTAAACTCTTAAAAGATACTGTACCTTAAAGATAGTTCAGGCTGTTGTATGTGAAAGAAAAAATAACCCAGTCACAAATCTGTGAGATGGGCAGCTATATAAATATGATGCATAAATAAATATTATAGACACTCTTATAGAAAGGGTGCCATTTATAATGGGCAGCTGCACTTGGGGAAAATTACTCAACTTCTGTGCAGGACTAGCACCCTGAGAAACTATTATAATTAAATACAGTATGATGTTATATATATTTCCAATATGGAGATAGCAACTAGAAGGTAACGATGGAGTTAACTGCTAGAACCAATAACAGTTCTCTTTAAGTGTTTCCTATCAATGACTCTCACATACTGAGTTTGTGTAGGTGGGATAAGGAAAATCAGTGGAAATGAATCCATAATGACTTCATGGTCAGAACATAGAGTTCCAGAAGACATTATTAGTTGCTCTGATAGGTAGGTAGGTAGGTAGGTAGGTAGGTAGGTAGGTAGATAGATAGATAGATAGATAGATAGATAGATAGATAGATAGATAGATAGATAGATAGATAGATTATGCACCATAAAGTTGTTGTTTACCCTTAGCAACCACATAGACTAATTTTCTCTGTGACAATCTGTCCCTAACTAGGTCTTTCAGGTCTTCCAGTGGCACATCCATTGCAATTGTAACTAAGCCCATATACCTTGCTGCTGGTCATCCTCTTCTTTTCTTTCCTTCCATCTTTCCCAGCATTAGAGCCTTCTCAACAGAGCTAGGTCTTTGCATAATGTGTCCAAAGTAGGAAATTTTACCCTCAAGGGAGAATCCTGGGTTGATTTGTTTGATGATCCATTTTTTTGTTTTGTTTTCTTGGCTGTTCATGCTATTCTAAGGGGTCTTCTCCAACACCAAAGTTTAAAACTGTCAATACTCTTTCTATCCTGCTTCTTCAAAGTCCATCTTTCACTTCCATACAGCATCACAGGGAACACCATCACTTGAACAGTTCTGCTTTTTGTAGGTATAGACACATCACAGCATTTTAATATCTTTTCTAAGGCATTCTTGGCTGCTCTATCAAGTGCTAGTCTGCAGCAGCATTTTTTTTTTTTTGGATTGCTTGTTCCTTTACTGTTGATGCCTGGTCCTAAAAGGCAGAAGCTATCTACTACTTCAGGATCATCATTGTTAATTCTAAGGCTTGTTGTTGGACCTGTTGTCATTAGTTTGGTCATCAGCATAGCTCAAGTTATTGATGTTTCTTCCTCACTCTTCTTCCAATCCAGCTTTCCTTAACTTATATTCAGTATATAGGTTGCATAAATGAGAGGTGAGTATACAGCCTTATTGCCCTCCTTTGCCAACCTGGAGCCAGCCAGTCATGTCCTGACCATACTGTGGCTTCATGACCTGTACATAAGTTTCTCATGAAGAGATTGAGATGTTCTGGAATTCCCATTTTTCTGAGTACTTTCCACAGCTTGATGTGATTGACACAATCAAAGTCCAATAGTGACTTATTTTTGGTATTTTTTGGCTCCCTCAATTATCCAGCATGTCTCAGTAATAAAGTCTCATATTCCTTGGTGTTTTCTTGTGCCATATTGAACATCTGGCATCTCTTTTTTCCATGTAGTGCTCTAGTCTGCACTGGATGATCCTAAGCGTTATTTTGCTAGCATGTGAAATTAAGAATATTGTACAATATTTTGCATACTCTGTTCAGTCTCCTTTTTTGGTATTGGAGTTGATCTGATCATCTTTTTTCCCTGTTTTTCTTCACAGAAGTGTTTGAAGGCAGTTTAGAACTATCAGTAAACATACTGAAATAACAAAGTAAATAAGGAACAAAGCATTAGAATAATTTAAATAAATAACATAGCAGATACACTTTATTTAAAATTTGCATGAGCAAATGCCAAATTTACAAAGCAGTCTGGGCCATTCTGAAAAAAAAGCTGTTCTCTGATCTCAGCCTTTCTGACCTCTAAAGGCAGAAATAGTTTAATGACAGATTAATAGAAGAGTATGCTGTGCTGGGATACCTCAGTTTCTATAGAGTTTTACAACCATTTTAAATGGAAATTGGAAATACTTGGAAAATTAATGTTTTGTATGCCTGTATCTTTATGATTGTGACTTCCTTTTTCATAAATCTTTTTTTCTGCTTTTTGATTTTTTTTTCAATATTAATGTGATAATCGGTTGATGTTTGACAATAACAGCATCTGTCATTCGGCTGAGCCACATTGTTCTACTATGCTTATTTTATCTTAGAGAGGCAGAAACCAACCCATTTTTACTATAATGAATACTTAATTATTAATATATGCAGCATAAAATCCATACCACAATGCATTTTTTTCTTAATTTTCACCCTGTTGAAGGATCCGTAGGGTTCTTTTCAACTACTTCTATAATAGGAAAGAGTTCCAATTTTGCTCTGCCTTTTGCCACTTCTAGCTGGCTACAGGCACAATGTATTTCCCACGTCTTTTGCTACTGATCTGGTGAGATATAACAAGTACAGAAAACTGTTTATATAATGTTATACATTTTGTGGTAGAAAAGGTCTGGTAATCATTCTGGGGTGAGATATAAGAATAAATTTTGTTCCTGAGCACAGCAGCTGAAGCATATGGAAGGAGTGTTATCCACTTTGCCAGCATAATTCTGTCCCCCTTCCTGAAAAAAATCCAACACTAAATTGAAACAGATCAGTTTTTCTTAAATAATGGATTCACTGACTTGAATACTATAACCAATATCTAAAGATTTAAGTGTGCCAGATAAAATTTCATATTTTTCCTCCTTTCTATGGTAGACTGTTCCACTTCATGAGTACTGTACTTTATACATATCAGAGATGCTGAAATGCTAAAGGAACTTTAGCCAAGCCAGTCAAATGTCCTTGGCCTTTTAAAATATGCTTTCTCAAGGAAAGAAAACAGCTTTTTTGTCAAACTGTTTTAAAGACAGATGTGAGCCAGCTTATATATAACGAATGCACAAAAGTCATCATGAATGATTTTTTTCCCCACTTTGTCATTGTTTTGTTAGAGGTGGCTTTGTCCTTATTTCATGGCATGCTAAGCAAAACAACCCTCATCTATGCAAAATTTTGGAGCTTGTGAGTTTACAGTATCAAGTCTGCTTTACCAGAAGCTGTGTTAGTTTGCATTAGGAGAAACTTAACTAACACTTATCCTTTTAAAACCAACAGAAAAGGATCTTGGACTGAGACAGATTTCCATCTGTTTTCAGTTTTCCTAACTATTTTTAGCACTCTAGGGAGTTATTTAAAAGGGACATAACCTGCAGGGATCTGATTCTTCCCACTAAGTCATTCCTTTGGTATGTATTGAAGGTACAGTATAAAAACAGTATCTTAAGCAAGCAAGAGAACAGAAATGGGTAAAATGCATGGAAAAAAGGGACCCTAGAAGGCATGTAAAGTTCCATATTCAGAGAAGATTAGAGGGAAGAAATTGTATCAGGAGAGAGCTGCTGCTGCTGCTGCTGTTGTTGTTAACAACTAACTTCACATAAAGGAACAATTTCTCATGGTTAAAAATATCTCAAGGCCATTGCAACGTTGTCACCCCTGAAGTGACACAGCTTTTCAACTTTGAATCATTGAAGGCCAAGTAGAGGACTCTAATCCATCTAACCCCCAATTTGTGCCCCCCAGAATAATCTACCATGTTGTCACTGAAATGCAGTAGGAAAATCAACAATTTGCAGGAGTGTTTTTAACATGTTTCCAGCAAAATGCATTAAGGATCAGCTTAGTGCAAATCAGCTAAGAACCAATTCAGATTCAAGATTTCAGTCCAAGTTCAATTTAGAATTTTAATTCAAGATTCAATTTAATAAAAGTTTTCACTGTAGGCAACCAAAATACCTACAGCTGTTTCATGTTTGGCAGAATGTGATGAAAATAGCAGGGATGCTACTTTGTTTAGAATACATTAATTCTGCAAGTTTTCGGCTGGATAGCTTCAAGGGTTTCATTGCAATAAATTTGAAGTGTCTGTTTTGCACCTTTTTAAAGACACAGAGAGCAGGGATGAGGAAAGGATTCTTCAAACTGTCCAGTGAAGTCGATGTATAAAAACTGTCTTGAACTAATTCTGAAAGCATCCTTCAACTTAAAATGAAAAACTTTCAAATTCTAGTTAAAAACTAAGCTTTCACTAATGACTGAGGAATCTTGTTTTCCTGGGCGAACAAGCCTGTTGACATGGCTCATTGGCAAGATTAGGCATTTTTTGAGAGTTTGAAAGGAGCAGTTACTTTTTTGGAAAAAAAAATCATAACTTCTGTAATGCACTCTATACAGAACTATGCCTAGTCTAGAAAGTTTAATTGGTATAGAACCCTGCAGCCAAGATGGTCTCTGGAATAACCTGAAGTGATTACATTTACATTACATGGACGCTGATTGGTTTCTTGCCAAAACATAGAATGTTGACTATTATCACACTTACAGTAAATACTGTGGACTGATCAACTCTTTATATATGAGAACCCACTTATGAAGTTCATCTGAAGAGTGATGGATTGACTGATTATATGCAGTCAAGTTAGTGTTGACTCTTAGGAACAACATGGATAGATTTTCTCCATGACACTTTGTCCCTAACCTTGTCTTTCAGGTCATCCAATGGCACACTCATTGCCACAGTAACTGAGTTCATCCACCTTGCTGTTGGTTGTTTTCTTCTTCACTTTCCTTCCACCATTCGCAGCATTACAGCCTTCTCCAGAGAGCTAGGTCTTTGCATAATGTGTTCAGAGTTGAATAGTTTGAGCCTGGTCATGCGTACCTTAGGTGAGAATTCTGTGTTGATTAGTTTGATGATCCATTTGTTTGTTTTCTTAGTGGTCTATGATATTCTCAGAGGTCTTCTCCAACACCAAAGTTCAAAAGTGTTGGCAGATTGCTAGGAAAGCCTTTGGCCCAGGAGAGATCAGAAAAGTCACACACCAGGCATTTCTATAAAAATATTTTTTATTTACAGAAAGCAAACATATTTACAGGCTCTCAGTGAGAGCTGCTTAACTCTCTACATGCCTACACAGAAGGGAAACTGAAACTAAAACAAGTCCAGGCAAGTTCTTCTCCCCAGGTGCAAAAATTAACATCCGAAAAGAGGACAATTAAATTCAACCTCTTCACCGGGCCAAAATGATTCGTTACCATAGCAACCTTAATCTGTAGTAGAAAACATATTAACAAAAAGTGTCAATACTCCTTCTATCCTGCTTCTTCAACTTTCACTTCCATTGAGTGTCATGGAGAATACTCTTGCTTGCACTATTCTGTTCCTCAATTATCTGAGGAGTACAGCTGCAGTTGTTAAAGATCCAACTCCTGTTGATTCAAGTTTCTTGGATGCATTCAGTGCTAGCCTTCTTGTAGGCCTTTTAAAAAAGGCCCTAAAGCCACATTTTTAAAAAACAAGTTTTGAATTGATGTTCTCAATTTTTTTTAATGTCTTAGGTTTTAATTTTGAATTTTCTATTTGTTTGGAAAGCACTGAGAAACCTCAGTCACTAGTTGTATTAATAAATAAGTAAATGAATAAATGAGTAATACACTATAATTTAAATAAACTGTCTCTACTGTACACAATAGTTCAATAGTGTGCATACTAATCTAAGCCCACTTACGCAATGAAGGAAGTTCACTCAGCAAAAGACAAGAGGGAGAGGGAGACATCATGTACTTTTTAGAACAACTGAATAGGAAGAGTGAAAAGGAAACAAAATGGTATGAAAGAGGGACCTGAATGAGCTGAAAAACTGCAGATTGAACAAAGTCACTAAAAGGGACTATATTACAAGTCAAAGAAATATATTAAACATTAAGGAAGAATGAGAATAAAAGTTTTCGGATTTGAAGAAAGGTAAACAATTGCACAAGGAAGAGCAGATTCTAAAAAGAGCAGCAGAATACATTTGAGTTTCACCCTCAACCTCTCCCTTTCACTTTACATCTCTCAATTTCTACCTGAACCTCCCTAAACTACTTCTAGACAAATAATGAGATTGCAAAACAGCACTTCCCCAAGTACTCTGAAAGGCCAGATTAGAGGAGGTGATAAAATGTATCACACCACCATACCGCTCAACCCCTCTAGCTATGTCTATCTATCTAAAATACAATATAAATATATCAAATTTATGTATCAGATTTATCAAATTTATATAAGGCTGCCTCCATCGTGACTGGGCAACGTACCAAACTAAAAACAGCACAGAACAATATACCATACTGTATATTCTCTTATGTGTACTTAGAATAAAGAGTGATGCATGTTCAAAAGAGAATAAAATATGTAAACCAACATACATCATATTCTAGGGGGGTCGCTATCCACACAAGGACTGGAAGCAAAGCCAAGCTTTTAAAAAAGTCAGGGTAGAAGCTATACAGCTATATGTGAAAGAAAACTGCAACAACATTTGAAGTTATGTAAATTTGCAAGTTTATTGAAACTGAATCATAGGACTGCGTTCAGCTGTGAAGTAAAGCTTTGATTTGACAAAGTTTTGATCAAAGCTTCCCCACATAATACCAAATCAAAGTTGTGCTCTCCTTAAAAATGGTGGATCAGAGCCACCAACCAATCTAGATGCAGAAGGGGCTTCTGCATATGCACAGCTCATAGGCAGAGGGTAAATTAAGTTAACTCACTTTGACATTTCTAGTCAAGGTATCAAGGTGAAACATCTCATTTTTTCAAGTTGAGTCTCTGCTTCAAAGGAGATCTTTGTGATAGAGGCAAAATGTCAAGATAGAGCAGAGCTGCTTCACATAGGCCTACAAAAACTCTGTGAAGTGATTCAAAGGCACCTCATTTGAAAGAGTGATTTGACTGAATCTTCTTTGATTGGATCCCTTCCTTTGAAGCTTTATACATCTCTAACTTCAAGTCTCTGGAACATGTAAACTCTATACTTTTAGTATGTGAACATCTTGGCTGGGAGAGCCTGTATCCATAGACCTCTTTTGGTGAAGGCTTCTCTGTGAGCTGGAATATGTTGAGATGCTTTATTAAGGCTGTTTTCACAATTCTGCATATCAAGTATAGATTAGAATCAGTTGAGACAGAATATTTGGCTGCCAGTTTTGTTTTCTTTTGCTTTTATGGAAATAGAAGGTAAAGATTGAAACGAAGGATTAGTTTGCTCAAATCCATGATGGGAAGAAATTAGGATTAGAGGAGAAATACATATTAATAAGTTAAGAATTTTTCTTATTACTATAAGGGAAGAAAAGATCAAAGTTTCCTTTTTAAACTCCATAGGTCTACAGGACTTTTTCTTGCTCAGAAGTAATTGGACTGGGAGCAATCAAGTGTTATGTAGTAGCTCAGAAAAAGAGTTTGGGAGGGAAAAGTATTACACATAGTCCTCATTTAGTGACCATAATTGGGACCAGCAACTAGGTGGTTAAGAAAAACAGCTAAATGAAAATCACATGACCACAAGTGTGCTTATGATTTTACTTCAGCTTTCCTTTGCTTTATAGCATCAGAAGAATATGACCCAAACAGGCTGGATGTGCACAAACCCGGAAGCCAGGTAAAAGGGCAAAACTTATAGCCATTTTTCCCCACTACCCCACCCTTTGGAATGCTCACTCCAGTGCTGGGATAATTAACAAGAAGAAAATTAATGTTTGTATTTACATTCATTGGAGAGGAAGGGATTAGAGGACAGTGAGCAGGCACACAGGAATAGACATAAAAAAGAATGCATTAGTGCCTGCTGTTTGCCTAGTGTGGCCGCAGCAGCAAGTAGAGAACTGCTTAGGAGGCAAACAAAAGCCTTTAATGTGGAACTGATTAGAGTCTTGTCAATTTCAGGCAGTAACTGTGAGCTAGCAGCTGAGCTTGTTAACTTGCAGTTAGCATTTTTTAGGGATAGGCTGCACTGTGAAGAAAAGCAGCTCAGGAAGAGATTGCTTGTTTAGGCAATCTCTCTGCTTTGTGAGGGGAGGAGGGGCAATGGGTTAGGCAGAGGACAACCCATACTAACTGGATGTAATGGTGAACACGTGACTGAGAGAGGCTATGAAGGTCATAAATGCAGGCATTGGTTCCAAAGTTACTTTTCATCACCATTGTAAATGCTAATGGACGCTGTCCAAGGCAATCGCTAAATGAGGACTACCTGTAATTCTATCCCTGAAACTCTACCTGGAAAGACACTGAAAAGCAAAGTCTCCTTCATGTGGATTTCAATTCCTGGAGATATCATGGTGACATCCATGTAATTTTCTTGACAGATTGAAGGGAAAAACAATTGCCAGTGCCTGCCTGCCTGCCTGCTTGCTTGCTTCCTTGGTCTCTCTCACTTTTCTCTTTTTCATTTTTTAGCCTGTCCTACAGTTCTTTTAATTTTATTAAAGATTACAATTGCAAATATAAAAACTAATGAACTACAAAAATATAAAAAGATGAAAAGAAAAGATGGAAAGTGCAGAAAAGAAAAAAGAATAGAAAAAAAGAAAAATAGAAAAAAGTAACTTCCCCCTTTATCATAAGTATAAACAGTTTTAGTACCTTATCACCATCTCTTAAAATGCAGCAAATACTCACTTCTTCCCATAACTATAAACAACTCTTAAAACATTGTCATCCATTGATAGTCAGCAAAAGTCCATTAAGGGTTACCAGAGATAACTACATATCTATTTTAACCTTGATCATATACTCCAACTATATATTCCTTCCCTGTACTTTTAACAATCATGGTTTTTAGTCCCTTCAAATAATGTCCTAGAACTTAATTTCTTTTCATTTTTTTCTTTGCCCCTTCTCAAACAATCCTTAAATAGCTTAATAGATCTCTTTTGTAAATCCAGTAAAGAAAAGTTATCAAAATCACTCTTCTGGTTTGATATTTGTATGTCCCTTTTAGGCATTAAGACATCAACAAGTTTCATTTGTATGTCCAGTATATCATCTTTTTCCATATCATTCTTGTAACTTGTCATGTTTACATCTACCTTCAGATCAATTTCAGACTTATCCAGTATAACTTGTTCCTATTCTGTGACATCATTTACACACCATCTATCTATGATGTCAGACATTCTTAAAATTAATTTCTGAGTCCATTGTTCAAAAATATCCTTCAAAACATCCACTGTTAAAGTATTTTGCTCCATTCTCTTAATGAGTCAAATTTAAGTATTCTTCTCCTTTAACTGTAATCTTTAGTTTCTTCTAGTTCCTGCTAGTGTCCAACTTTCAAAGTCCCATCTTATATTATTTTTCTAAAAAACCCAAACCACAGTTTCCCACAGGGAGGATTTTTATAATTAATTTCAAAGTCTTAATTCAAATCCATATGAACCTTTAGCCCTTAATTCAAATCCATATGAACCCTTATTTTTAACTTTCCAAAATCAATACTCTAAACACCCTTTCACTGTTTAATCCAAAAAGTAATATTTTTCTAAGTCCTGAAACTCATATTTAAAACTTCTTTTGCCAAGGTGAAGGAAACTCACCCAGTGAATACAATAGAAACTTGCCATCCTGAAGGTTCTTGATATTTCAAAAGCGGTAAAAAATAATTCCAAAGGTAATTAAGAAAGGAGGCTTGGTCAAGCATTTTGTCCATAAAGGCTGCATTACAACTGTGAGCTGGGATGGAATTCCACAACTCCCAGACACTCAACTCATAAGCCAACAGCAAAAATCTCAGTTCCTGCAGTCTACTCATAAAGAACAGCTGTCTGGAGTACATATGGGCTATCTCACAATCTCTCCTTTCCCCAGAGAGATTTTGCCGGCCACAATCCAGCATCCAACCACCAATCTCCGCTGTAACTGCCATCCCACTTGGACAAGGATGTCTAGCTTGCTGTGGCCACACTGGAAGTCTGCCTGTCTTACAGTGTAATATTCTCTGGCAGACTCCCATCCAGGTAATAATCAGGTCCAACCCTTCTGGTTTTCTGGGCTTAGACAAGGTCAGCCAGATATTGCTACCTGCTGAAACATCACATATACCTCTTAGGGCAGTGAACTTAGGACAGTATCTCAATTAGGGAAGAAGAAGGGAAGATCTCTCTGTCTCTTTCCTCTCTCTCTCTCTCACACACACACACTCACACACAAACCCTGCTTTGTTTTTTTAGAAAACTAAAATTGGTGAGCATCTGAAGGGTAATTAATTGATTATATACTGGAACCCCTACCTTTCCCACCATAATTTAGCACTAATAGCTGGAATTACGCTTCAGCATTGTCTTATAAGAATGCCAAAGAATACAAAAATAAGTCAGTTATGGGCTTCATTGATTAGATAAATGTTTTTGTTTGTGTTGATCATGTCAAGCTATGGAAAGTGTTCAGAAAAATGGGAATCCCAGAACATCTCATTCTCCTCATGAGAAACTTATATACAGGTCAAGAAGCCACAATACAGACAGAACATGGTGAAACAGACAGGCTCCAGGTTGGCAAAGGAGTGAGACAAGGCTGTATACTCACCTCTCATTTGTGCAATCTATATGCTTAATACATATTAAGGGAAGCTGGATTAGAGATGAATATGGTTTTAAAATTGGAGGAAGAAACATCAGTAACCTGCACTGTGCTGATGGCACTACTCTGAGAGCTGAAAATGCAAAGAATCTTCAAACCTGAGTAATAAAAGTCAAGGAGCACAGTGAAAAAATGGGACTAAAATTAAATATAAAGAAGACCAAACTAATGACAACAGGTACAACAACCAGCCTTAGAATTGACAGTGAAGATACTGAAGTAGTAGATAGCTTTTGCCTTTTAGGATCAAGCATTAACAGTAAAGGAACAAGCAAATAAGAAATATGCTGCAGAGTAGTACTTGGTAGAGTAGCCATGAAGTCCTTGGAAAAGTTATTCAGATGCTGTGATGTATCTATACTTAGAAACAACAAAACTGTGCAAGCAATTATCTTCCTTGTGACACTGTATGGAAGCAAATGTTGGATTTTGAAGAAGCAGGGTAATAAGAGTATTGACACTTTTGAACTGTGGTAATGTAGAAGACTCCTGAGAATACCATGGACAGCCAAGAAAACAAAGAAATGGATCATTGAAGAAATCAACCCAAAGTTTTCATTCAAAGTGCAAATTACCAAGCTCAAATTATCCAACTCTGGAAATCTGTGAAGTCCTAGCTCTCTGGAGAAGATTCTAATGCTGGGAAAGTTGGAAGGAAAGAGAAGAAGAGGATGGCCAGCAGCAAGCTGGATGTACTCAATTACAGTGGTGATGGTTACACTGTTGAAGGACCAGGTTAAGGACAGATCATTATGGATAAAATCTATGTGGTTCCTAAGAGTTGACACTGACTTGATGGCACATAATAAATCAATCAATTGCCTTGCAAGGTTTCTTTGTTCCATCCAGTTACAATTCATATTATCAGTTGTGCTATGTTGTTGTGCTAGTGGTTGTTTCATTGTTTTGAAGCCACTGCAGTGCTTAACCAGAAATTATTTTAAATTTCAGTCTTATGAAGGGGTAGAGTTGAAAAAAGCTTTAATGACAGAAAAATACAGAGGTATTTTTCTCTGTATTTTAAAGTAATAAGATGTATGCAAATATAATATGGGAGTTGAATGACCCTCCTCTTTTCTAGCTGACTGCTTAGGAAGCTGCTTCTATGATTGATTGATTGATAGATAGATGATAGATAGATAGATAGATAGATAGATAGATAGATAGATAGATAGATAGATAGATAGAAAACAGTATGCGAATTAAATTACTTTTCTATCACATTTAGATCTAAACATCTATTTAAATGGAAGATTACACTATCTTAAGGTTGCATTAATGCTGTAGCTTTGAACAAAATTTAATATATTCTTATTCATGTGTAATTTCTTTTTGGAGTATGCTTTCATAGCATGAACTAGTGTCCCATTTACTATAAATATTTTATGTGAATAATTTGCATTCTTATTTCCTTATAGGTTTACTCTTCATTATTTTGTCTTATCTATAAATTAGTATTAGGTGTACAGAGGTATATCATTTGTGTTTGTGTGTGCTTAAAAAGAAAATAAATGCTCACTGGCATTTGGAAATGATTTCTTTCTTGCTGTTTCCTGTTAATCTGCATTTGCAGATCAAATGCTGGATTAAAACACACTGTATACCTGAACATACTTACATATTTACTATATAAATGAATGATTCATTTAGCAGCTGTAATGTAGCAGGAAAGCAGCCTGATGTGAAAATAGGAACACCCAGCAGGACATTTACACTATAAACACTGTTTCACACCTGTTAGTTACTCTGAAAAGGCTTTCAAGAACGCCAGGCATTCTATTAAAATTTATCATGGTGGGCTGTTTGGACTGCTGTTACCCTATCTGCCGTCAAGGGTAATGCACTGCAAAAAATTGGTCCCCTGCTGACCATCCCAACATAATGGACATGCTGGGTGGATAATACCATTGTATAGTTTAGCTACTAGGTGGCACTACATTATATTTGGGTGGAGTCAATTTTTTTTCTGCCTGTTTTTTTTTTCTTCCCACTCTTTCCTGAGAGTGTATACACTTCTTGTTTATCTTTCTAATTGCCATGCTTTCTCCAAGCCTTCTAGGACAAATGTTAATTAAAGTGAATGCTACAATTGTCCATTAAAAAACAAACAAACACAAACTTCTTCCAAACTTAAGAAGGAAATAACCCACAAAGTACCGAAGTATATAAAACATCCTTTCACTGCATTGAAGAAAACATACAGTCATTCTTCTCTTTTGAACATTTGTCTGACCTATTTTCTCATTATTGACTACATGTTATTCAGTTACCAAGGATTGTTAGTTGTACAGTTCAGGAACACTCAGTTCTATTTAAGACAAAACCCTACTGTTAAATCCAATGTCACAACTGAATTTTATAGCAGTGAAGAATTGCTTTGATAAATGGCCCTGACATTAGAGTTTTCATGACTCCACCTTCAATGTCACCACAAACACAGCACAGAGTGTTAAAAGTAAGGCCACTGTTTGCTTCCCAAAACATATTAAGTTGAAGCTCACTTTATCTCAGGATCCCATAGGCACAATAAATGGAGAAAATAACACATTTACAAACTGATAAAACCCAGCAAAGCTAATAAAATCAGACACTTTATAGCTTGGTTAATAGTGTCCTTTGAAGGGCATCAAATAACACATCATGTACTGCTCTGGGGGAAATCAAATTAGATACTGCAATGTTCCTTCACAACTATGCATTTGAATAGGCAGGAGATTCTCTGTCTCACCACTGCACCTAGTATTTTATAATTAGTGTATTGTCTGTGTTGGCATGGCAGCTTATTGGTTTGATTTTTTTTTAAGCACTTGCTCTCACTTGTCAAACTGTGCAGTTGAGGAAGAACTTTTCCCAAGGTGTCAGAAATATTAAATTCATATTTTTAGAAAGAACTTTTTCTCTTGTAGTGTCAGACTCTACAGACAAGTTGCCATCTTAAACCAACCATGTAAAGGGCCCATTTGTTATTATAGACAACTACAGCAGTTGAAATAGTGCTTATTTGTTCCTCTCCCTCTAGTAAAACATATAAAAAAATGCTTATTTCCACACTGTGTGTCATTTGCTATCCCTAAAAAAACTGCTCTTCTGAAACCTGCTCAGCAGTATTTTAATGATTTCTTTTTTACTTGCCTTTCACCTTCTTGGGAAGAATGTGCTGATTCTCACAACAAATGGTGGAAGTTACTTTAGAGGCATTGACTTGGACTTGCTTTCTTGTTTCCTCCTATCCTAGAAAAGTTGAAAAAGAATCTCCAGGGAATCTACAACCCTCTCCCTTTGTAGCCCTGAATATGTGTATATCTACACTAGATCAAAGAAGCACTGTACAAATGTCCCACCCACCTCTTGGGAAGATATCAAATGTTTTATGTCTTATGTCTGAAGTGTGGGACTAAATTGAAAGGATGTACTAACCCATTCAGTTTCATGTCTGGAACATTTGGGGGGAAGGAGATTAAATTGTGCATCGTACTTGGGTGCTTAGGTTTTGAAAGATCCTGTAATGGTATGTGGGAACGACCTTGGGAGACAGGAGGAAGAGCCGCAGACTAGACAAGCATCATGCTAAAGGTATCCCAGCCCACATAAGGAAAAGTGTTGTGGGAAGTATCTCAAAAGGCTCTGTCCCTAGTTTTCTGGAAAGTAAAAGTAAGGGAGGGGAGAAGTGCTTTCAGACTTGCAAAATTCTGTTACTGTTACCTTACAATAAAGGTAGCTTCGGTACTCATGGTTTGTGTTTCTTGGCTGGATTACCTTGAAGGTCTGACAGATCCTGTGGAATTTGTTGAGTCATTCAGAAGCAGTATTCCTTGAAGGACTCCCCCACCTTATTGGAAACTGATTCTAACAAGAGTGGGGCTCTGCTTGGTGACCCACTAAAGGTACATTGATAGGCGTGAGGGACAGGACATTCTCAATGGTGGTATCCAACTTGCTCTGCTTTGCAACATAGTCTTAATATATAGACCTCCAGATGGCTGCAAACCCATTTTTTTTCTTTTGTTATTGTAAGTTTAATTCCATCCTAACCTCATGGTCATGACCTCTAGTTGCTATTTGATGTTCATTGTTTTTATTATTGTTTTATTTATCCTGCTACTTGCCTTGAAAATTTGAGAGTAGTATTGCGAAAGTTTTATTCAAAAAAATGAAATGTAGTTTGTGTGTATGTGCGTGTGTATTGACTGAAAAAAAGGAACAGAACAATTAATCGTCTGGCTAGTCAACAGGCTCTCTTCTAGAACCTAGAAGAAAAAGATTCAGGATAGAGGGAGAGAGAGATGTAGATCTGATCTTCCTCTTTCGAGAACTGCAAAAGTGCTACGCTAGCATTTCCTGTGCAGAGTAGGAAGACTGAAAGGATCATGGAGAGAGAGAGAAGAATCAGCGGTAAACTCCCCTACCAAAAAGTGGGGGACATATTTAAAAGGCCTCTTTTAGTTGAAGTCAGTGCTGGCAGGATTTATAGGCCTCAGAAAGATGAGAAAGAAATTTGTTCACCTGTTATCCAGTTCACAATTCCTGAATCTACTGTATATACAAATCAGAAAACAGTTTAAGATCAAAATCAGTATCTTTCTGATGGTTAAGATGCAATCTGCAACTGTACATGTGTACAAAAATGTGGATATAATGGGAACTAGGACCTAAAATATGAAGGAATGTGAGATATATACACAAACAGACACTTCTATCCCATTCCCTCATATTCATGTTCATGAAGGCTTCTTAAAATGTAATCACAATTAACATGGAAATGGTAGAATAAGCTTTAACCTAAAAAATGAGGAACTGGGTGAAAATTGGCAGACTATCCAGAGCATTATGTAAGGAAATATCTTTGGACCCTGGTCTCCAGAGTTCCCAGAAGAACAGAGCCCTTAGGCATAAGGAACAGCTCTATGAAGCATTTTCTGAGCTTCTCTTGTACACATAACATCCTAACGTGCTAAGCGTAATGGCAGATTAGGGAATCAGAAATGCTAGGAATTTAAACAAGAAGAACTAAAAAAATTTGAAAGAACACGAGTTATGTTCACCGGTTTTTCCAAATTAAATAAGGGATTGTTGAGAGAGAAAAGAGGGGTTGGTGAATTTATGTTTGGATCCTATTTATTTATTTATTTATTTATTTTATTGATCAAACTTTATCACTGCCCATTTCCCTCCCAAGGAGGGACTCTGGGCGGTTTACAATAAGAACAAAATTAAAATCAAAACAGCTATAAATACAATAAATACAATAAAGATAAAAAGATAAAAGTGTGATGGAATCTAGATGGCTGAGAGTTCTTTATCAGTCTGTGAGTGTAATAGGTCCATCGAAAGTCACTCTAGGGCACTAGCCATCCCCAGGTATGGCTATTCCCCTTCCTGTTCCAAGCCTGCTGGCAAAACCAGGTCTTTAATCTTTTTTGAAAGTCCAGGAACGACTTTTATCTATCTTCTATTATGATCCATCAGTGTTACAGCACTGTTTTTTGTTCTTTGAAATGTTGAACTTCTATCTTTTTCCAATGCTGATCACTGGGTGAATCCCATCTCCCACTGAACTTCCCCTAGTGTTTATGCAGTAATCTGCTTTTCATGGATTGGATGTACTGCTAGTCTTACTTACTTTATTTATTTATTTTCTATCCCACCTTTATTATTTTTATAAATAACTCAAGGCGGGGAACATACTTAATCCCCCTTCCTCCTCCTATTTTCCCCACAACAACAACCCTGTGAGGTGAGTTGGGCTGAGAGAGTGTGACTGGCCCAAGGTCACCCAGCTGGCTTTCATGCCTAAGGCAGGACTAGAACTCACAGTCTCCTGGTTTCTAGCCAGATGCCTTAACCACTAGATCAAACTTTCCTTCCTAATAGATTTTGAACATTTGAATCTTTTCAGCCAATTTCTTCTACAACTTAGTTTTTTGAGACTTTAGAAATGGCAGTATTTTCTTAATCTTTTTCTCCTCAACTCTGGCTAATTTTATCCAGAGTCCCCTGAGGCCAAGAAACAAACAAACAAACTTAGGTGATTCATTACTATTGTGGACATTTGCCCTATTTTACCAAGCACAGCACTCTTTTGGAAAGGCTATCAGAAGACAGTTCATTCTGAAGCATTATCCAGGCAAGTCCGGTTTAAAGATGAACCATTATAGTATGGGAGAGTAGAGGGCTTAGACTTGCCCATTTTCAATTACTACCTTGAAAGCAAATTGAGCAAGAATATAGGCTGCCTGGTCTAAGCGCTCTTGATAATTATATGATTAATTACTCTATTTGCATCCCTCTATATATCAATTTGTATATGAACATCATGTCTGAATCGATGTCCTCTTTTGTCTTTCTTAATGCATTTTTTCAACAGTACATAAAAGTAGCTACCTCATCCAGTATATTCTGTTCTGATACTTGTAAATCAGGATTAAAATAAGTACACCTCTGTTCATCCTGATATTGACAATCATCTCTGTCTTCAACAGCTCTTTTCCTTTCCCCATTTTTTTTAAGTTTTCTTCTTAGATCAGGAAGGGAGAAGTTATTCCAAGTTGTTGGAAAACCTTGCAATGTGCTGCAAAAACATTTACCTACAGTCATGATGAACAAACACCTATAATTTTTCAGAAGCTTCTCTGAGAATAAATAATCAACATTTATTCAATATTTCACTTGTGAGAATAGGTGCAACTCTTGTTCCCAAAGCAAGTGACTCATGGAGTCAGCTGTAAAAGCAAGGCAGCTGCTAGCATTTCAGACTTTCCAATATGAAATACTAAATTCTGAATGTGAACTGAAAATTTAAACTTTTATAAATAAGCATACCATTAATGTAATGTGCATTGTATAAATTGCATTGTACAATATATATATCATAACTTTCTCAATGGATTTTTTTCCTTGTTATGTAGACCATAAATGAACAATGTTTGCAATTCTGGATAGCAAGATTGTAGAAATGAATTGATTTGAGCAAACTGTACTGTTTTGTTAATAAACATAGGAGATTCATGTCTAATAATAATAATAAAAAAGGATTCACACAACACATGGTTAAACAATGTAATTGCTGCCATCAGATGTGGTAGTAGCTTCCAATTTAAAAAGAAGTAGCCAAATTTAAGGTGGCTCAAGGTATGAATGGCTATTAATCACAGCAATATACCTTAAATAGTAGCTGTCATGGAAGAACAGTGAAAATGCTTGTAAGCTTCCCAAATGAGGTTGATTGGGCACTTTGTGACACAGAATGCTAAATTTTATGGACTCTTGGCCTGTTTCATCAAGGCCTTTCTATTGTTTCATAAAGGACATGCTCTTATAAATTGAACTGAACTGAACTGAACTGAATTAAATGATACCTTGTGGATACAAAGCAAGCGAATGTTTTCAAATCTTTCATTTTGAAGAAATAAAGGCAGAATGTTCTGTTTATATAGTATACAGTTGTACTAAAGTTTTAATTCAGTTAGGTAAATTGCCACTTCCACTCAGCATGGGCATACTGGATGGGGATAATGGGAATTGCAATCCAATATATCTAGAGACCATCAAGTTGGGGAAGGCTGACCTATAGATTTATGGTTTTCACTAAATAGTTGCAATCATTCCTAGAGAATGTATAGAAAAGATTTAACCTCCAATAAATCCAAGTGAAAAAAATCTATCAGATGGTTTCATTTATATGCAGATTGCTTTGTGTCCGCAGATGCACATATGAAACATTATACCCAGGAAATATTTGGGGGAGGAGGGAAAGGAGGAAAGCAGGTGAATAATTGAGGGTGGTTTAGTTATTCGTAGGAAACGAATTTCTCTGACTAAGGAAAAATAGATCATGGCTGAAGAAAACTATCATGTCTCTTCTCAAGTCAACTGAGCAGTACTAATTTATATAAGTATAAATCATAGCTGACTATATGCCCTTAATTCCTAACCTGCTTTTTCCCCTTTACTTCTACTATTTTCGCTGACAGTCTTGTACAGGCCTAAACATTTAACCTATTGTGCTATGGAATACAATCAAAATATGTGCCCATGCTGAATCAGACCATATGTTGATATTTAATGTAGCACATCATTGTACATGAAGCTTTATGGATCACAAAGTGGTGTATGGGGAAAGGTTGGTATACCAGTATATGCAATTTTAGCCATCTATTTTATTCTCAAACAGGCAGAGTGATCAGGTCTGCAGTGGCTTTGATAGTGTGGAACAATAGACAACTCAAATATGAGGCCAAGAGAAAATGCCACATGCTAGTTTATTATTACAGGTAAAAGAAAGCTTGTTTAGTATTTAATGCATGCTCATGCATACATGCATGCACCTGAAATAAAAAAAAAATGTCAGCTCCAAACCTTTATTCTCTAGGTTGACTCTTTTGAAACTTTAGGCCTGGGAAGATGCCATGTTTCTAGGGTTTGGAAGCACACCTTGCCAAGATAATATCTGTGTCTTCTTGTAAGAAACCTGTCCTTATCTGCTTCTGCTTATTTCCTCATGACTGTCAGGAATGTAACTGGCAAGTCAGAAACCAGTGGTTCCCAGCCACAGAAAACCATTGTGTTTAACAGACACCAGCTGCCTCCTGTGGCCATGGAGTGAACAGCCAGGAAGGACAGGACAGGACAGGAGGGAAAATTAGACCTAGAACTAGAAATTTCTAGGAAAAAATCTAGAATTAGCCCTTGGAATATCAACCTATAGGTAGGCTTTAATTGCTGTGTACTTTAATTTAAATACTTTAAATAAGGCTTTAATTGCTGTAGACAGATTTACTCTGTGTATATGGTTTCATTCTAGTTTGCAGCAAAGAAACAAATCTAGCTGTGTCTTGGCTCTGACATGTAATTTGGCACCACACACTCTGGCTCTATCTTTCTCCAGCACAGAAATGTGTCCTTGTGCTGATGTGCAAGATCTGCAGTGAATGTGGGAATTCCCTTGAGAGTTATTATTGAGTTGATTGTAACCACATTGAACAGAAATTAAATTACATTAGCACTGGGGCCAACATGATGTGCTTCCTTTTTTGCATGCTTTTTTTCTGCCTCCTTGATGTAGGTTAAAGAAATGACATAATGAATGTATTCTAGAAGGGACTTCCAGACCCAGATTGCCCCAGAGTAATTGGGCAGAGTAGTTTTGTACAGTCAGCTACTGTTCTTTTGTATAATGTTTTACTTTTGCAAACTACTTTTTTACAGAGTGCAGTCAAGTGAGCCCAATAAATGTTGAAGAATGTAAGCACAAGTTGAAATCCAGAGGAAAAATATTGTAAGATGCCCAGTATCTAATGATAGGACTGCCATAGCAAAGTTGTGGAGAACAACTGTGTGAAGTATGTAGAAGACATGAAGTTAGGGAGTAAAATTTGAAAAGGGGGACTCTAGGAAAACTGCTGGAAAATTTGGGTAAGTCACAAGTGAGAGAACAGAAGTGTAACAAATATAACAAGTACAACCAAAATCTAGTGTTACCTCAAGCATGTGCATGCTATTCTATGCAAGGTAAGATCTCGACCTGGGAAGCCAACATCCTGTTGTTTAAGTTCTACCACCTAGAAATTACATTCAGACCGACAGACTCTGGATACTGTAACACTTCCCTTATTTTACTACATTACAATCAATTCAGATATAAAGTACTAACAATAGATTAAAAGTGTATAAAACATTTTTATTATTTAAAATATATGGTTTATATTTCAGTGCAAGGGTAAGATGTTGGGTAACACCACCACCATCCTGGGTTTCTAAATTGGGTAAGTTATTTTTTTCTTTAGTAAAAACAAAAATAAAAATAAAAAATGCAGGCAGAGTAAAAATTAAGAAAGTGTATCTGGCGAGTAGACTGAAGCATCTGAACGATGAAGTCATGGTTACTCAACCTATCTTTCATTTGCCAGTTTAAGGGGTATATTTTGGAATATACTGTAGAGTTGTTATTGTTTTTTTTAACTGATCATTGGCAGCAGAGTTGGGCCTGAGCAGCAAAAGGTGTCCTTGTCTGATCCTTACGATAATCATGCCATAATGAGTAATGATTAACTATCAAGCTCATCTCACTGTTCAGCCAAGGTGATATTACCCTTTAAGCCTTAAATATTATGGAGACAAAGGATGCCTTTTCCAATTGTGTTATTTGGTTAAGAAAATTTGGAAATTATTCTTAATTGCAGATTTCATTATTGATAATCTTGGGACACTGGCTCATGTGGGACTGCCACGGGCAAGACAGCATGCACAAAATCCCCTAATTCTTCTTCCAACAGAATTTCAACTGAAGAGAATTCATTTCCAAAATTGAAGGATTCCATTCATTCAATGCCCAAGCTGAATCTATTTCTATATATGTTTCATCCTTTAACTGTGGGTGGGTTTTTCATCATTTATTTGGTTAAAAAAATTACACTCTTATTTTCAAGTGTTATTACTTATGAAAATAAAGGAGTACAACACTGTGTAATGCAATGAAGTTGTAATTAAAATATTAAAATAACAAAAATAGACACATATTAGATTCAGAAGGTTCTATAAAAGAAATACAGATTTTAAAAAATAAAATCCAATTATGCTTTGTCTATTTAAAGTCTTAATTGCTTCTCTAAATGGGCCAATATTTTTAATGGCATTTTTAATTGGTTTTATTGTTTCTCAGTGGTATCTATGTCCAAGTTATACATTTCTGTCCTCCTTTTTGAAACATGGAATGCTTATTAATTCATTTGAAATGGATGACTCACCCTGAACTGGATGTTTCTTGGAAAAAGTCAGCTAATCCTCAGGTGTTAATTTAAAAGCTGCTTTATAACTATTTAATTTAGGTGATAGCCATAAAGTCAGATTTTTGTTCAGTTCTATTGGGTCACTTTAGACAATGCTTATTGGTAGTCATAACTCTTTCTACTTTCAGAGTCCCCCTATATAGGCATGCAGTCCTCACTGAGGGAATGTAGAGGGACATGGAGATGGCCTTGAAGGGAATATTCAGAAGCCATTACAGAAACAAGAAGGGCAGAAGCATTCCTGGGAAAGGAGATAGTATTAGGAAGAGGCTCAGGCTGGTTCTTGCCTGGTTCACGGGGATATAAGACGGAGGGAAGGTAAAACATAAGCAGACTTGCAAGATTCTGTTACTCTATCTCAATAAAGTTTGGTTATAGTCTTCCTATAGTGTTGGTTTCTTGATCTAATCTACCTGATAAGGCTGACAGAGCAGTAGAAGAATGGTGGATGCACAGAAACCCAGGTCGTTTGTCCTCATTGCCAGCTCCATTATCACTCAAACTGAAACAGGTGCCAGTTCCTGAGTTGGAAGTTATTGGAGGATAAGCTTATGCACGTTTCCTTACTTGTTTGCAGCCCCTAACTATCAAGTTATTGCATGCCCTAACATTGAAATAAGATTGAACTTTCATTAGAAATGGACTAGAATGCTAGAGACACATTTTATCCTTTGCTTCAAGAATTCCTCTTTTTACTTTAGTGCACAGCAATGCTGCCATATTGTTCAGTCTACATGAGTTGATATAAACTCTAGAAGAAATGGGAATCTTGGGTTTGCAATGAACAAATTATCTTACTTGCATACAAGCCTCCTCAACATACTGTAGCTGTTACATGGAAATTTAGCTCCAAGGAGATGGTTCTTGCTTTCTCATGGAGCCAGGTTAATAGCTTGGGACTCAATAATATAGAGGAGAGGTTGTCAGTCTTTGGAGAGGCAGGCTAAATTTATGAACTGAGTAGCACTAGACTCTGAGATTCAGAAACAATAAAGCTTTATTGATTTCAGAGTTAGCAAAATAAAAATTCAAACACATTCACTCACTCCTACCAACATACTGTACATACCTACCAATGATTACGTTGGCTAAGATCAACCTGAATTGTTGGCGAAACAATTAGGTAGCACAGGTAGAGGCTCTGGACAATGGAGTCTTCCAGTATAGGCCTGTAAAACTTGTTCTTTTATCTTTTTGCTAGCAGTGTCCATCACACATTCCTTTTCACATCACCTTAGCCCTTCACTGACCTGTTACATTGCTTGGTCAAATGTGACTTTTTTCATGGCAGTTGACTGTTAACTTTCTTATCTCTTGTAGCTATCCTTCAGTCCCTATCTGGTTTTAATGGATTACCGTGAGAGTTCTTATCTCTGATAGCTAGTATCCAGACCTTGTCTCGTGGCTTCCTTGTTTTGTGCCTTGCTTTGCACATCCATATTTTACCCAGGGTTCAAATTTCCTCCATCCATCTCTCTCAATATTTATTTCTTGTAACAATAGCAAGGACAACAACTGGGACTATGACCAGAACATATGGGGTAAGTCTTACTGGGGAGTCTCATTGCTACATCTCCCTTTTAGCCTTTCGTTGTATAATTTGAAAATTTGCATAGGTCTAAAGGAGAGAGCCAGTTTGATCTAGTGGTTAAGACACTGAACTAGGATTGGGGAAACCTCAGTTCTAGTCCTTCCTTAAGCACTGAAGCTAGCTAGGTGATTTTGGGCCAGTCATTCTCTTTTCAGCTCCAAGAAGAAGGCAAATGAAAATGTTACCAAATAAACTGCTTGGACTTCTCAAAATAGTCACCAGAAGTCAAGACTATCTCCAAAGCACCCAAAAAAACAAACAAACAAAGAGGCTTTTCTGCTCTGGAATATTTCTGGGAGTTATAGTTTGAAATACATGGATAGCTGGACATTGTGCTAATCTGATAATGTATTTACAGGAAATGCTTTATTGTATTTTATTTATTTCTATCCAAAGTTTTCCTATCTCAGTTTATTACTATTCTGCTGAATAGTGGTGTGTATATATACCCTGAAGATATACGTGATATATTTTCTCTCTAAGTATAAAATCTTGAGTACTTGTATAAGCTTTCACAGCTTTGGCAGAAAAGTGGATTATAATACATATATCCATATATATATGAATGGATTGATCTATCAATGGATAAAGGCACTACACATTTGAATCCAGTATAATGTTGTCAACTACTTTGCTTTTAAGGCACATTTTCGCAGGTCAGCTTGTAAGTCCAGCAGAAGGAAGCAAGTTATATGATGCCAGTATGGAGGATACCCTGTGCTATCCTTTTTATTTGGTGACAAAGGGAAATACAAATATTTGATCTTAAATTTGTCTTTAAACACTCCTTGCATGCAAACCTGGAAAATTCAAACAACCTTTCCATAAATTGTCTTACTGTACAACTCAGAGATCTAAAAATGCTGAAAAAGCTTCCTGCTATTTTGCCAGCAATGTGTAGTAAATCATTGCAGAACTTGGTAATAATCTTGTTGACATTAAAAACAAGAGAGGAAGGAAAAAGCTACACAGGAGGCACATTTCCTGTCAGTCTAAGTGTACAGATGGGCAAGTATGGAACAACGTGACCATAAAACTGCCCCTTAAAAACTTTCCTCCTCATCACTAATCAAACTCTACAGTAGCGTTGGTTACAAAAAAGAATTACCCAGGTCCCTGGATCCCAATGCCTAACGTATAGCTGAAAGTCTCATTCATATGTTACAACAAAATGTGATGATGCTACCAAAACTAGTCACTGTGGTTACATTAGTTTACAGGCAGAGAAATGGGGCAAAGAGAAAATAATATTGCAGCCCATAAAGAAATGAGAGTGGCCTTTATGACAACTAGGTTTTTCCAGGCTCAGTCTTATCACAGTATCACTAGCTTCACAGAGGATGTCTTCGACTGGTTTCTGCATTTTGTATTTAATATTCCAGTGCTCCCCAATATAGGGCATTAGGTAGCATTAGTTCTTGACAAATAAGATACCAGTTTTATAAGATCAGGGTGTACGTGCATGAGGATTTAACTGTGGTTTTATAACTGGGTTGTACAGAACCTGGTTTTTATTTCAACCCAAAAGTGCTGAATTTCAGCATGCTTGAACACAAAGCAATGTGTTTGTTTGTTTTTTGCAGAGGAAATCTAAATTGTCTATTATTCCATGCACATTGAAAGGACTATCTAGCTTGTCTCCTAAACATGTGCCATGATTTCCATTCAGAAGCAAGAACAACAATCCAAGCAAGATTAAGATCTTAAGGGAAAAAAAAGATTTATATGTCAAATGTGTAACTAGTTATGTGTGCATATCTTTGCATCCATATAAGATGTTGGGAGTGAAGTTGACAATAACAGTAAAACTTTCTGCCTATTCATATATCTGCCTACAACAAAAACGCAATGAATGTTGGACCACAAAACACAGATATAATATCCAAAGCTCTATGCAGGTCTGCAGTACTGATAGAGGTCAATTGGAGAGGGGCACGTGGGCATACTTGGGCATTTTCAATACTCCTGTGTGCCTGGATCTTTTGTGAAATGCTTGCATGTTTAGCTTAAAGATCTGAAAAGATGCTATAAGCATGTTAGGCTGAATGCATATATCACCTTGGGAACTGGTTCTATCTATCTATTCCTACCCTCCCCCTTTTCTTCACTTCCCCCTTCCATATACACTTGGTAGAATTTTGGGGAAGAACAGATGGAGATAGAGACTTTAAGGGATTCAGAAATTTAGCCATGACCTAAGGCCAATTTTTATTTTCCTTATCTTTTATTATAGGTGAATGGAGAAAAGATTTGTCATCTATGTTCCTCTGGTTGTTTCCCCATTAAATGCCCTGCCTGTGATCATTAATCCCAATCAAACTATAGTTATAGAACTTCCACTATTTCTCTCGGGGAAAAAGTTTCATTCAACTAAACAGATAGCAGTTATCAAATTACCTATGTGTAGCTTTGATGCTACTTATGGATATATCAGAAATGTGGTATTTTACTGCTCCTATCTATTCATAGTTTTCCTCAAAATGTCTCAGTAAAATGTCTATCACTATCGCTGTGCTTTACGTTAGATAGGATTTTCAATTTATTCCTACAGAGCTTCCAAATGTTGGCTTCTGTTTAGAAGAAGAGCTAAGAAAAATTTGTATACCAAAAAAACAAAACAAACAAAAAACAACCAAACAACCTAATGGCGAGTGAAATAATGTAAAATATATGGAACATAAGGATAAAAAGATTTTTCACATAAGTTACCAGGCTGTGATCTGAAGGACTGTAGACATGTACAGTCAGGAAAATAAATATCTTGAATGCTCCCTGTATATCTAAAACTCTTCAATGCATTTTTTAGTGAACATGAGTTACTATGAGCAGTAATGCAAATGGAACACTTGTAGTTTAGAATTAGATGTTTCTCCTTAGTATTCTGAATTCTACTTGCATTCACATGTAGAATATATCTTGCTTTCTTGTTTTATGTAAGCATAATCCTTACAGACATGTTATCTGATTGAATCAAGATACAGTAGGATTTACCTCATTTAATCCACAAGTGCATGCTATGTTTCTACTTTTCCGTTTGCCAAAGTTAAACACTATTTTCTTTAGAGAGTCTCATGTTCTGGGAACAGAACTGATCAAAATGCTATGGCAGTGAATAAAGTTACCTAAGAGTTGACACTTGATGCTGTTTTTATCTCAGAGTCATAGTTCTTATGGATTCAGGGAGCTTCTTATCAGTCAATGTAAACTCTGCTTCCAGGTATACATAGCACATCCATGGACTGTATGTGGTGGCAAGACAAAACCTCTCTCTCAATTAGATCTGCAACATAAGAAGGAACAAAGAAGGTTTCAGGCTTCATTTTTTTTATACAAAAGCTAGTGAATAGCCATGACTTCAGTGTTCCATTAGTAAATTCCTGGGAAGCCTTCCAAATCCACTCTCCTCCAGATGTATTGGCCTAAGTCGCTTATTTCCAATTAGTATGGGAGTTGAAATCCAAGAGAGCAGGATGACAAGAACAGCTGTCACACAACCAATTCTTTCTAGTCCTCTGTTAAAACTTTAAAGGATCTATTCTAGGTGGTCTGATGCAAAAGGTAATAAGTCCCTCTTTTGGGGGAGATGGGCAGTAGCAAAATTTGAATAATAGATAGATAGATAGATAGATAGATAGATAGATAGATAGATAGATAGATAGATAGATAGATAGATAGATAGATAAAACTCCTGTGCCTAAAATATTTGAATTGTAGAGGATTTCATGAGCTAAAATGTATCGTACGTGCAATATCTGCTCTTCTACGCAATGATAAAAGGTGAATGAGCCCCAAAGACCTGCTGAAAAACAGCAGATTATCATTTGCATTATTTAAATTTAAAAAGGCAATTGGAGAAAAAACAAAGGTATGCATATGATTGTATAAGAATGTAAACCAACTGGTGAGACAACGAGTGGAGAAATGCATTTGCTCCAGTAGGCGCTCCTTGATAAATCGAGTATTAGGCAGTAAGAGGAGTCTAATCCAATAGTTAAATGCCCTAACAATTATTTTATTTAGCTTTAGGTGAGTACGTACCAGTTTCTGCACATAGAAAGGGGGAAAATACTATTGGGTATACTTAATATAGTTTTGAGGGGCTTATTTCAAAAGAATTCCATATCATAAGGGGTAGAAATTTCCCTTAACTCTGCTGTGTATGAAAAATAAGAGACTAACTTGCTTTTCAGGAGAGTTAAGATTGGGAAAATTTGACGACTACCACACATATGCCAGAACTTTATTATTCCTGCCAAAGCTTTCTCCATTTTTATTTTTTGTGTTCAATAATGAAAATGCCAACTATCTGTAAGAGGGAATTTGTTCCTTATTGTGTACCCCAATTCTCCATTTGTGTCTTTCCCCCCTCCCCCAATATCACCAGCATTCAAGATGAGACAATTTGAGGAACAATAACTATCCAGTGCCCTTAACTGTCTACACAAGCCTATCTGAGCATGAGATATAAACAATAAGTCATCTGCGTAAAGCAATAAGGACAAGCTCTTGTTTCCAACCTTTACAGGAAAAAACATTTTCTCTGCTCAGGGCTGGGATTATATCATTAATAAATAGATTAAATAGGAGTGGTACAAGCATACATCCTTGATTCACCCCTTGAGAGGTCTTGAGGTTATCTGTCAGATGGCCTACTGATGGCCTACTGGGGTGAATCTAACCTCAATTTGAGTGTTTGTGTATAATGCCATGATTAAAATCAATAAGCTTCTATCTAAATTCAACTGATCTAACTTAATCCATAGTTTGTTTCTGCATAGAAATCCACAACAACAACACACAGTTTCCTATGGGATTGTTTTATGTTCTTATTTATTAAATAGTCCAATACAAAACCATGATCAATAGTTGAACATTTTGCTCTAAACCCTGCCTATTCCTCTGCAAGTACATTGTTATCAATGTTCCAGTCCTCTAATTTATTAGCTAGATGTTTTGCATAAATTTTATCCATTATGATAATCAGTCTAATTGGTCTATAATTCTCTAGGTGGCTGCAATCACCTTTTTTTTAGTATATTGGGATCACTATGCTTGTGTTCCACCCTGGGGGAGTTGACCTGAGGAGTTAACATTATTAAAAACTTTAACCAAACTATGCTTCCATCAAACAATATTAGTTTTTAATAAATCTCCAAGGATATAATCTTCTCCCGGGGCTTTGCCTGATGACAAAGCCAGGACCAGAAATTTGATTTCTTTTAACATTACTGAGATTCAGATTAACTGAAAATTAGCAGGTGTGGGATAGACAGCAAACATTCTGGTATAATGATTCTCCCATTCTTCTTTGGACACTCTAGCTGTCAATGGTATGTGGGAATGACCTTGGGAGACAGGGGGAAGAGCTGCAACCAGAGCAATGGTCAAATAAGAGGCAGCTTAGCCCACAGCAGGAATGTGGATGTGGCAAATGTCTCAGAAGGGATCCTTCCTAGTTTCTTGAGCTGTAGAGGTGAGGGGGTAGAAATGTACTTTCAGACTTGCAAGACTGATGTCAGGCTTGCAAGGTAGTCCAGACAAGAAGCACGCCCAGATGAACTAATTCTATTTTAATATAAGGTTACATTAACAGAATCTTGAAAGTCTGAAAGTACATTTCTCTCCCCTCACCTTTATGAGGGGATAATCAGTTACTGTTCTACTTGTTGATAAATGTGTATAATTACCAGGAGAAACTATGGGGTGAGATCCATTCAAAATTTGAAAATTCCATTTGTAAATTAGATTTAGGAATTTAAACCCTGACAGGCTTACTTTGGAGTCCTTCAAAGTATAAAGAAAAGTAATGTAGGGTTCATCAATGTCAGCTTTTGACCATTTTTTTTTAATTTTATGCTTATCACCCCCTATTCTTGCATTAAAGTCATATACCTCAGATTTGCAAAATTCTGTTATTATAGCCACTCTCAGTAAAAGTCATTTTAACCTTCCTGTGGAGTTGTTTCTTGGTCTGGTCTATCAGGTAAGTGTCATGTTCACCGTTTCAATGTGCTTGGTACATCGTAACGTTTCGTATGTCATTAGCCTGATACGGGTTTGATCTTAGAAGGGAGGAAGATTCCTCTTCAGGGAGTTCTTATCTGTTGGCTGCTGGGTTGGAATGTATTTGGGTTATCTCATGTATTCAAGGTTGCTTTCCCAGGATGTGTAGAAAACGGTTACCAGCACCTGGGAGGGGGGTGGTTGCTATGGCTGGTAGGGGGGAGGGATTACGTTTGGCGCCGAGGGTTTTTAGTTTGTATTTGGCGCGCTTTTAGTCATTCTCAGCTTTCTCTGTAACTGTCATAATTTCCCTAATAAATCAGATTTCATTTAAGTAACCTCTTGTGAGTCTGAGTGTTTGGGATAGGCAACCATTACAGTAAGGCTGACAACATTCTTACAAATCTGATTGTGTTGTACCTCCTCCACTTGTTATGTGAAAGAGTGTGTCTGTGTGTCTTCTGCATATTTTCTGCATGTTGTGGACTTAATATATGTTTTCTCCTTCATTGCTTTGATAATGAATCTCACCTATCTTCATCAAGGTCATCTTCCTTACTCTCTACAGTTGCTTTCAAAAGATGGTTCAAGTGAGAGTTGACCTAATTTCTATTGAGAAGCCATTCCAAAGGGCAGACAGAGCTACCAAAATTCAGCACCTCCAACTAGCAACTTTTGTCAGCAAGATTGAATGGCCCAGCCAATTCAAGTAGAAGAATAAGGTTCTAAAGGCAATTTTGCACCAAACCATAAAGGGCTTTACAAGTCAAGACCAGAAGTTAATTTTAATTATATCTATTGGTAACAAGTGCAGGAGCTGTAGGACAGGTATAATGTATTCCTACAGTGAGTACTGGCTAATAAATGGGATATTTTGGACCAAATGAAGCTCATGAGTGGTATTTAAAGACAGTCCAATGTAGAGCATGTTGCAGTAGCCCAAATGAATGGTGATGAACACATGAATCACTGTAGTAAGTTCTAGCAGGAACCATGAGTCCAGAAGGACACCCAAGTCATGGACTTGCACCTTCAGGGGTAGTGCTTCCCCATCAAGAGACACCAGTGAAGTAGACAAACTTGGTCCTTTGAAAAAAATCCCAGGGTTTAGTTGGCTGTTTCAGATGACCTGTTAGCCCAACCCTCCTCTACTGGAAAAATTAAGGATCAAAAGATGTATAAAACCTCCATATATTTCACTTCTTTACCTTTCAATTGCAGGCAAAGCAGTGGTTTCCTAAATGTTTCTTTGGGAAGCTCTAACTGGAGTGATGAAATCTATAAAATAATTTTAAAAAACTAATTGTGTTGTATTTAGGAGTTTACTGGTTAAACAGAAAAGGAGGGGTTTTACTTTTTTTTCTCATTTTCTCAAATTATAATTTAACGCAATGTATGAATTCTGCCACAGAAGCTTCCACACTAGCAATGTTTTCCAGCCATCATTGTGGTGCAGGCAAGCTTTGTATTATCACTGTGATGGCTGGCAGCTGAGTGGATAGTGATTTCTCTTTCCCAATCTTCAGCTTCCTTTTGAATTCATGAACTCTGCATTAAGTGAGAGCCATGCTCCTACCGAAGCAAGCCCACAACTGATATGAGTTGTGTGATTCTGAATCAAATGAATTTGACTCTGTAATTCATATCACTCTTGATCCAGACAGAGGCAAGCCAGAAAGATGTATTTTTGCAGTGCTTGATATTTTACTATTATAATTCTGCAGCAAGGTCTGTATTTGCAGATTGAAATTGCAAGCTATAGATCTGATAATCTGCATTTCCATATCTGGGAGAAAAAGTTTCAGTAGTATTTTGCTCAAATCCTTTCAGTGCTTTAATCTGCCTACAAACTTTCATTAGTCTAAAACATGCCATTTTAAAAACATTGTTTATCTTCCTAGGTATCCAGCTTCAGTAATGAGACTGGAGCTAAAATGACTTCAATGTTATGTTTTATAGCTCAGCTGATGGTAGGACCACTTTTGTGCTGTGTACAAAAAAAAGAGGAGAGAAATGAAACGAAAAAAAAAATGTATCTGAACTGTGGTACAGAAGGGAAATTGATTTTGCTAGGTTTGCATACTGTTTTGACTGTTGTTATTTTAAAACAAGTTTAATATTAATTTTAGATGGGAAGGTATATTTTATTCACTTTCTAAAAGTAATACTGCCTATACAGGTGGAGGAGATAAGAAAGAGAGAAAGAAGCAGAATAACAAATATAACTTTAATTTCCATCTGCAAAATCTTTAAATGTTTGCAAATGTATTTAAGAAACCTCATAGGAATTACAAACCAGAGAGGAATTAGTTGGTTGCTGATTTTGCGACCCAGTAAGAGCTCGGTCTTCTATTTAGTGTGGAAAATGTTTATATTATCTATAAATTTTTAAAAAGGGTCAGTTGCACAGTCATCTAACTATGTTACCCACAAATACTTCCTTTTTTAGTACTGTCCATTACTGCTCTAAAACAGGCAAGGAAAGATTAATTTTCCACACAAAATTAATGCTTTTTTTTCTTTCAAAGTTTTCTCAGCCACCCTTCAGCTATATTAGATTCCAACTCCCATAATTGGGGAGGGGAAGTAATAAAAGTTAAACCTCCTTACAACTGGAGAACAAGTGATTGGAGAAGGTTTTTCTAGAAAAAAGAATGAGCAAAAATGTGACCATGAAATGCCATTTCAAAACTTAAAGTGAATGTACTCCTTTCCTGCAATTTCAGAAGCAATCCTGAACAGACAAAAGGTCACATTTCGTAGGTCTTCTCAAAAGTAAATTCTACTGATTGCAAAGAAACTGATCTCAATCCCTTTAAAGGGGATTATAGCTACAGCAGATTTTTCTGTTGTTCCGTATAGAATAGTGTCTCCTTTGCTATAACCCAGAAGAAGAATTCAGTGGGACATGGATGCAGGTAATAAACAATTACTTTGGGAATTTGATAAATAGAAATTTATTTTATTATCCAAATTTTGCTACTAATTCACGTTGATTTTTTTTAAAAAAAATGCCACTTTCACCATTTGTTCTGTGGGCCACGTTTGTCCCTGCCCTCTTTACAAGGAAAGGAAAGTGGAATGTATGAGCAAACAAATGCCACCAGTACTCATCAGGCCAGTGAAAACTGCAACTGTTGGTCCTGCTACTATTCCTTCAGAACATGTCTATGAATGGCAATTCCAACTCCATATAAGTGCAGCATAAGTGCTGTTTGCCATATCTGGAAACTGGCTCGTTTGCCTTTTCTTGCCTCTTTCTTGCCTAGTGCTTGGATACAGTAACAGACCAAATGATAACTAATGTTACAAAACTCAGGATAGAGAAGTGCTATTAGAAAGACATTTTTCTGTCCAGCTGGGCAGTATTTAAACACTGTGAAGAGGATGAGAAGACATCTCAACAGATCAGATTGGAAGGGATATTTTTAGACAGAGCACTGCAGATGTAAGAAGTTATCTGTCTGTCTGTCTGTCTGTTTGTCTCTCTCTCTCTCTGTATATATGTGTGTGTGTGTGTGTGTGTGTATGTCTATGTGTCTATGTTGGGCCTGATGAGGACATGGATGCCCTCCTTACTGTGGTTTTTTCTTTGGGCAACAAAGGAAGGGCTTTTAATCATAATTTTAATTTAAAAGACATGTTGGTGTGTTTAGCTCTGTTATATTAATATTTGCTGCTGGGATGGATGGATGGATGGATGGATGGATGGATGGATATATATATATATATATATATATATATATATATATATATATATATATATATATATATATATATAACATGGTGTGTTTTATTTTGTTTTTAAATTCCATCTGCAAAATCTTCAAATGTTTGCAAACATATCTAAGAAACCTCCTAGGATTTAGAAACCAATTAAAAACTTCACTGGCTTTAATTGTTGTGGTTTTCAGTATTAAAATTTTACTGTGAACTACCCAGACAAGCTGCATGATTTCTGTACAATCCGAACAATAGGGTCATGCTATCTGAGTGTCAGGTTCCTAACAGCAGACTGCCACCAGCAAGGCTCACATGAAGTTCCATTATTCAAGTTTGATGTCAAGAAATAACAGGTTGTGATACAGACTCTGGGAAAGTGAACAAGCAGGACATCCCATTTCTCTGTGAGTTGTTTGCATGCCCCCCCCCCCCCCCGCTGAATGCACAGCTAAAGAGCTAACTGCCCTTTTCCCAATTAAGTCTGACACTGAAACATCCATCTGGTTTTATTTGGTGAAGGTATCATGTTGAGCTTTCTGAGGCAGCTTTTGGGTGAACAGACATTTTTCTGTATCCCTGAGAAGAGATACATGAGCCAGTGTCACTTCATTAGTTTTATTACATCTAGTCTCTATCCAGTTTGGTGGCATGAAACTGTCATGATCTTTTCAGCACATCCTTTGGAGGAGCAGGTGAGGACATATAGATCCATCAGCTGCTCTGAACATGATTGGGATTGGCCAAAGTGATGACTCATATGTTGACAGACAAATAAACAGTGAGACTTCTCTTTCCGGCTCTCACCTGAAGAACAAACACTACACGGCCATTTACTTGTTGCTGTTGTATTTGTTCTCCGTGCAGATTTTGTTAAATAATAATAATAATAAAAAATCCCTCCTTAATCTATTTCCATCTTCTGCCTTCAGACCTAGAGCTGCAGTGGGGTTAGCAAGAAAAACTTGAAAACTTCACAATAAATATGTATATTAAATGTACAATGCCATCAATTAACAATATCTCATTCTGGTTTATAGTGAAATATAAAATCAAAACATAATTCCAGAAATATTTTGAAAAAGAACAGTGAAGAACAATTAAAGGCCTATTTGGAAAGGTTTGTTCTAGAGCCTTTTATTATTCCAACTAAGAATAAATGCCTCAGTACATAGACAGTATATTTTAAAGTGGGACAGCTTTAGGATCCAGTTGACACTTTGGCAACTATACGCAAGCCACCTTGAATCAGAGGTGATCATATAAAAAGAAGCATTACCTCATGCAGCCTAGACCTAAAGAATATAAGAGTTAAAAGATAATAATTAGCCCTCTGTATTTTGTTTAGAAACAGATTAGATACCAACTTTTAGCAACTGATCAATTCATTAATGGTAAATAGATCAGATGTCCAGTTGCAACATTTGAGAATGATCTTCCATGCAATTTTGTGAGGATTACAAAAATGTCATGTCAGTGGCTTTCTCACACATGTGCCTCAGCTATCCTCTTTTTTAAAATAAATAAATAAATAAATGTGGACATTATATCCCAGCAGCTGTCAAAGTTTTTGAGGCTAAAGTTCTACCCTAACTGTTGTACAACTCTAAGGTTTGTTCTTTCTCTAGTTTTATTAACCTGGAAATGGTCCAACCAAAACTTCTTCAGGCCATGTTTTCAATATATACAGTATATCCCTAATGAAACAGTATGATTGGAAGTAGTTCTGTTCAGCTTGGCTCTTACTGATCACCTTCTAGTTTAAGCTAAGTTTCTTTCCAATATTAGCACCTCTCACTGTAATTGTATAATTACAAAATTTAAACTGTCTTCATATGGTTTTTCACCTAAAGCCTTATTATTTCTGGGATTGAAAAAGCTACACAAAGTATCAGGCAAAGCATGTTTGACAATAATTGCAAATTGGATTGGCCTAAATTAACAAATATCAGTTATCATGTGGGATTTTTCACTTTTTTTCAACTAGCCTTACCTGTTTATCCACACTCAGGCAATGTAGGGCATTTATGTAAGTCTGCTTAATATTTTACCATCAGCAGTCTTGGAAGGCAGATCTAATATTCCTATGGAGCACCAGACTTGTGTCTCAGGAGAAACTGAGATGTTAATTCATGATTTATTGTACTGTGTATGTATCAAGTTATCTGCTCTTGATTAACCAATGAGCCTATTTTATATTTCTTTTCTTTTGGCAGATGCAGATTTGGATATGGCCAAATTTATTCTGTGGATTGTGATGTCTGCCAAATGAAGCTTTAGGATTTGGCCCAGAGTTTTGTTGGATGTATACTGATATTTTTGCTTTGTTAAATTTTCATTCTGTCATACTTTTATTTTGTACTGGTTAAAGACTGTAAGCAAATAATATGTGTGTGTATATCCTAACTTTACATATTTCTGTAGCATATGTTTTCTTAGTGCATACATTACTACTGCATATCTTAATCAGGACACATATTATAATCCTGTGAGAAATGTAAAAATAGTCACACTCTTATTTTATTTATATTTCAAATTTAGTCACTGCCCATCTCACTCAGAGAACAATTTTAGCTTGCATGTTGGTAAACACAGATTGTAATGGAATGATATATCCCATATTTACCCCTTACTATTCCTTATAGGGGCTGTCGCTGATTCTATATCCAGTGGTAGAACTAGATTATGTTGGATCTTGGATGTACAGATAATGGAAGAGGTTATATCTTATTGCCAAAAACGGTCTTATTGCCAACAATCTGTATGCTTTGCAACTGAAATATATCTCCATTATTTCAGTTGCAAAGCATACAGATTGTTGGCAATAAGACCGTTTTTCTGGGGAGTAACCATTATTGTCTTCAGCAAAGGATCATTACCTTGTCATGGTGCTGGAGCTTGAGCACCTCAATGATGCCATGAGCTAAACCGTGAAGGGCCACCCAAGATGGGAAGATCATGACAGAGAGGTCAGACTAAATGCGATCCCTGGGGAAGGTAATGGCAACTCACCCCAGTATTCTTGCTGTGAAAACTAAATGAATCAGTACAACCAGAGATATGTCAGTATACCATCGGAGGATGAGACCCCCAGGTTGGAAGATGGTCAAAATGCTACTGGGGAGCAACAGAGGATGAGTTCAACTAGCCCCAGACGTGATGACGCAGCTAGCTCAAAGCTGAAAGGACGGCTAGCGGCTGACGGTGCTGGTGGTGAACAGCGAATCCGATGTTCTAAGGACCAACACACCATTGGAACCTGGACTGTAAGATCTATGAGCCAGGGCATATTGGATGTGGTTATTGGTGAGATGTCAAGATTAAAGATAGACATTCTGGGCATCAGTGAACTGAAATGGACAGGAATGGAGCACTTCACATCAGTTGACCACCAGATCTACTACTGTAGACAAGAGGACCACAGAAGAAATGGAGTAGCCTTCATAATTAATAGTAAAGTGGCTAAAGCAGTGCTTGGATACAATCCAAAAAATGATAGAATGATCTCAATTCGAATTCAGGGCAAGCCATCTAACATCACAGTGATCCAAATATACGCCCCAACCACAAATGCTGAAGAAGCTGAAGTAGAGCAGTTCTATGACGATCTGCAGCACCTACTGGACAACACGCCTAAAAGGGATGTTATTTTCATCATGGGAGACTGAAATGCTAAGGTGGCCAGTCAAATGACACCTGGAATTACAGGTAAGCATGGCCTGGGAGAACAAAATGAAGCAGGACATAGGCTGATGGAATTTTGCCAAGACAACTCACTCTGCATAACAAACACTCTTTTCCAACAACCTAAGAGATGGCTTATTAGGGACGCGGTGGCGCTGCGGGTTAAACCGCTGAGCTGTTGTTCGGAAGGTCGGCGGTTCGAAACCGCGCGGCGGGGTGAGCTCCCGTTGCTCGTCCCAGCTTCTGCACACCAAGCAGTTCGAAAACATGCAAATGTGAGTAGATTAATTGGTACCGCTTCGGCGGGAAGGTAACGGCGTTCCGTGAGTCTATGACAACGCCGGCTCCAAGGCTTTGAAACGGAGATGAGCACCGCCCCCTAGAGTCGGACACGACTGGACTTTACGTCAAGGGAAACCTTTACCTTTAAGAGATGGCTTTATACATGGACTTCACCAGATGGACAACACCGAAATCAGATTGAACATGTCCTTTGCAGCCAAAGGTGGCAGACATCTATACAGTCAGTAAAAACAAGACCTGGAGCTGACTGTAGTTCAGATCACGAACTTCTTCTTGCACAATTTAGGATCAGACTAAAGAGATTAGGGAAGACCCACAGATCAGCTAGATATGAGCTCACTAATATTCCTAAGGAATATGCAGTAGAGGTGAAGAATAGATTTAAGGGACTGGACTTCGAAGATAGGGTCCCGGAAGAACTCTGGACAGAAGTTCGCAACATGGTTCAGGAGGCGGCAACAAAATACATCCCAAAGAAAGAGAAAACCAAGAAGGCAAAATGGCTGTCTGCTGAGACACTAGAAGTAGCCCAAGAAAGAAAGAAAGCAAAAGGCAACAGTGATAGGGGCAGATATGCCCAATTAAATGCAAAATTCCAGAGGTTAGCCAGAAGAGATAAGGAATTATTTTTAAACAAGCAATGTGCAGAAGTGGAAGAAGACAATAGAATAGGAAGGACAAGAGACCTCTTCCAGAAAATTAGAAACATCGGAGGTATATTCCAGGCCAAAATGGGTATGATCAAAAACAAAGATGGCAAGGACCTAACAGAAGAAGAAGAGATCAAGAAAAGGTGGCAAGAATTTACGGAAGACCTGTATAGGAAGGATAACAATATGGGGGATAGCTTTGACGGTGTGGTCAGTGAGCTAGAGCCAGACATCCTGAAGAGTGAGGTTGAATGGGCCTTAAGAAGCATTGCTATTAACAAGGCAGCAGGAGATGACGGCATCCCAGCTGAACTGTTCAAAATCTTGCAAGATGATGCTGTCAAGCTAATGCATGCTATATGCCAGCAAATTTGGAAAACACAAGAATGGCCATCAGATTGGAAAAAATCAACTTATATCCCCATACCAAAAAAGGGAAACACTAAAGAATGTTCAAACTATCGAACAGTGGCACTCATTTCACATGCCAGTAAGGTAATGCTCAAGATCCTGCAAGGTAGACTTCAGCAATTCATGGAGTGAGAATTGCCAGATGTACAAGCTGGGTTTAGAAAAGGCAGAGGAACTAGGGACCAAATTGCCAATATCTGCTGGATAATGGAAAAAGCCAGGGAGTTTCAGAAAAACATCTATTTCTTTTTTATTGACTATTCTTGTCATGAGTAAGGATGGCAAGCAGGGGGCTCCCATCCAGGCTGTAAAGTGCATGCGTAGTATTGAGGAATTAGGTAGCCATTCAAAGAGACACAGATTGGGCCCGCCTTAGCCTTTGGAGTTGATATGTCTGGGTTTTTCCCATGCTTCTTCAGTTTGTTAGGATTTTCTGTTATGTAGCAGTAATAAAACACTAGAGACCTATTCCTTGTCTCAGCATGGTTCCTGGCTGTTAGGACAATTCTAAAGCCTTTGACTGTGTGGACCATAACAAATTGTGGCAAGTTCTTAGTGGTATGGGGATACCAAGTCATCTTGTATGCCTCCTGAAGAATCTGTATAACAACCAAGTAGCAACAGTAAGAACAGACCATGGAACAACGGACTGGTTTAAGATTGGGAAAGGAGTACGGCAGGGCTGTATACTCTCACCCTACCTATTCAACTTGTATGCAGAACACATCATACGACATGCTGGGCTTGAGGAATCCAAGGCTGGAGTTAAAATCGCTGGAGGAAACATTAACAATCTCAGATATGCAGATGATATCATTTTGTTGGCTGAAAGTGAAGAGGAACTGAGGAGCCTTATGATGAAGGTGAAAGAAGAAAGTGCAAAAGCTGGCTTGCAGCTAAACCTCAAAAAAACCAAGATTATGGCAACCAGCTTGATTGATAACTGGGAAATAGAGGGAGAAAACTTAGAGGCATTGAAAGACTTTGTATTTCTAGGTGCAAAGATTACTGCAGATGCTGACTGCAGTCAGGAAATCAGAAGACACTTAATCCTTGGGAGAAGAGCAATGACAAATCTCGATAAAATAGTCAAGAGCAGAGACATCACACTGACAACAAAGGTCCACATAGTTGAAGCAATGGTGTTCCCCATAGTAACGTATGGCTGCGAGAGCTGGACCATAAGGAAGGCTGAGCGAAGGAAGATAGATACTTCTGAACTGTGGTGTTGGAGGAAAATTCTGAGAGTGCCTTGGACTGCAAGAAGATCAAACCAGTCCATCCTCCAGGAAATTAAGCCAGACTGCTCACTTGAGGGAATGATATTAAAGGCCAAACTAAAATACTTTGGCCACATAATGAGAAGACAGGACAGCCTGGAGAAGATGCTGATGCTAGGGAGAGTGGAGGGCAAAAGGAAGAGGGGCCGACCAAGGGCAAGGTGGATGGATGATATTCTAGAGGTGACGGACCCGTCCCTGGGGGAGCTGGGGGTGTTGACGACCGACAGGAAACTCTGGCATGGGCTGGTCCATGAAGTCATGAAGAGTCGGAAGCGACTAAACGAATAAACAACAACCATTATTGTATTGTGGGAAAGGTAGAAAGATAACAAGAACATGTAATTAATGTACAGTAATTAATTTAAATATGTAATTTATGTCAGAGTGCTGGAAAGTGGCCCGAGTGATCAGAAAAATCACACACCAGGCATTTCTATAAAATATATATTTATTTACAGAAAGCACAAAAACATTTTCAAGCTGTGTATTCACATGTGCTCAGAGAGGACTGGGCTGCAACTGGGCTGGCAGGCTACAAAAGTGAAACTAAACAAGCCCAGGCAAGCTGCTCTCCCCCAGGCAATGCAGCTATTAACACCCAAACTGAGGACAATTAAGTTCGACCTCTTCACCCTGCCAATACTTAAGAAAGTACTCAATTACCATGGTAACCTAGTGGCTTGGTTTGAGCAAAAACAAAGATGCCAACAGTTTAAAAATAAAAAAGAAAGATGCTGATAAATGGTGTATTTGTTGCTGTCTCCTCTACCCACAGTTGTTTTCTGGTCATTTGGGTCCCTCTGGGTCCCTGGGCCCCAGCTCTCCTTGCATCATTTGTCAAACCATGCCAGTCATTTGCAGAGACAGAGAGCAAAGGTAAATAGAGAAGGAAAAACAGAAAGAATGGAATTAATTTAGGATAATTGACAGATTGGTTTAACACTGATATATTCACAGTATAGAGAAGATTTTAGCTGGTATTGTTGAGAAATGATTACTAATTTTCAGAAAGTCAACTTCATAATCTCTATTGTATTATTTATTCACAGATTCTGCTGAAGCCACAGAAGTACTTTCCATTTGTCTTACATGCAGAAAAACCTCATTTTCATGACACAGCACACAACAGGGTTGCTGTTGATTCACTTGACTCAAATATTGATCATAGAGATTAGTCATCATAAAGTTGATGAATAAATAAAAGCCCTAAGTAGCCCCCTATTAGAAATGCTTGAAGGGTTGTTATGATATTTCCCATTTATCTATGAAATGACATATTACATTTTGAGTAGCACCTAAATAGACCACAGTTGGCACTCAGAAAAAGGATGCAGAAGACATTTAACTCTTCTGAACACTGAAAAAAGTTTTAGATTGAATCAATTAAAGACATTCATGGGATGAATACAGTTCTTTACATTATTAAAATTAAGCTACCGGGTGCACTTCAGTTAACCCGGTGCTGATCTGAGGAAAATAAATATCTGTTGCAAAGATGGGCCATTAGCTAGTGTACTTTGTAATTATTATATAAATTATTGTGATTTATTTATTTATTTGTCTAATTTTATTACCTCCCATCTCCCACCCACCCACCCAAAGCTTTAGTGTACTTTGTAATTATTATATAAATTATTGTGATTTATTTATTTATTTGTCTAATTTTATTACCTCCCATCTCCCCCCCACCCACCCAGAGGAGGGACTCTGGGTGGTAAAGAATGCCTGTTTCCCAAAGTTCATCTCATTAAACATTACACAACTTTCAGGGCTATAGAAGACGTAACATGCATTATATATGACTGAAAATATATCTAATATGTAATACGTATTTTAGGAATAAACAACATAGGAACCAACTTGTAACAAAATGTATCAATAAGAAGATAATGCCTTTTGGAATTTGTTTTGAATTTTGGAAATTGAGATAAATGATGTCTCAGAATGTAGCAAAAAACATTTATGTAATTTACTGAATATTCCCATGTACATCTGGAATTCTTCACCTCCTATATATGTTACTTTGCTACATTTCAATGGTTGTTAATCAGGAATATATTACTTTTACTTTTTAAAGTAGAAGAAATCCTTGTAACTTAATGGGTAATATGCTACATCAATACTGTTTATTTTCTGAAAGCTTTAGAATTTCTCAGTTTTCTCTGATCCATACTTTGGTATGTATGAAAACTTTCATAACTGAAATGATTATATCTTTTAAAATTTCTGGTTCAAAAAAAAATATATATCTATTTACATTAAAATTGCCCTATCATGTAAAGACAACTCTAAATGCAATACATTTGTCTGTAATATCCTTGATTATATAATTCTGTCTGACTCATTAAACCGAATGCACAAATATTTCAAAAACGTCTTCATATGTTTCTCAAAATGTAAGTGGAAAGGGAGGAGGACAAGGTCATGTCTGCAATCTCTATGTGTGATTTCTGACTTCTTCTTTTTTAGACTTTATATATAGCAAAGAGATGTAACTATATTTTCTCTGAACGATTGGAGAATGCAAAACATGACTCTGGTTTCTAGTTTTACAAGAAAATTAAAGAGGGCACAGGAGGGAGGGAGGGAGAAACGTTGAGAATGAAAACTGGCTGTTGATTGTCTAATGCAATAAAATAATGTGACATAGTTCTCTGAGACTTTCCTACTTTATACTATTTTTTGTTTGGTTGGTATTTTTGAGTCACTTTAGGACTCCTGAAGGGAGTCGCAAGGGACGCGGTGGCGCTGCGGGTTAAACCGCTGAGCTGCCGATCCGAAGGTCAGCGGTTCAAAACCGCGCGGCGGGGTGAGCTCCCATTGCTAGTCCCAGCTCCTGCTCACCTAGCAGTTCGAAAACATGCAAATGTGAGTAGATCAATAGGTACCGCTTCGGCAGGAAGGTAATGGTGTTCCATGTCATCATGCTGGCCACATGACCCGGAAGTGTCTACGGACAACGCTGGCTCTAAGGCTTAGAAACGGAGATGAGCACTGCCCCCTAGAGTCAGACATGACTGGACTTTACGTCAAGGGAAACCTTTACATTTAGGACTCCTGATGACTGCCTGGACAAGTCCCTGCAGTTTTCTTGGCAAGGTTTTTCAGAAGTGGTTTGCCACTGCCTCCTTTCTAGGGCTGAGGGAGTGACAGGACCAAGGTCTGGCTTCATGTCTAATGTGGGACTCAAACTCATGGTCTCCCAGTTTCTAGCCTTATGCCTTAACCATTACACCACACTGGCTCTTTGGTTCTAACTTACTTTGTACTGTAAGTTTCCATATTTAAATATTTTCCAATTAAAATATTTGTGAAAAATATTTCCTGTATATAGTGATGAAAAATATATTAAGGAAGTGAAATTCTAGATGAGGGATCTTTTTGACATGTTAAATTGTTTCCCTTACAGATTTTTTTTAAAATATAGGGGACCTTATAAATACATAATACTGTATCTGGGAATAGTTATGTCATGGAATTCTGGTACATTTGTACATTTATTCTGACATAGGCTTTCAAGAGCATTTATACTTAAGCCTAAAATCTTTATTATGAGTTTTAAATGACTAATTTCAGTTAATTTTTTCAAGATCCAACAAAGGATGGCATTGCCATAATGTGATATATAAAAAAATCAGAGTTAGAAGTAGTATTTAAGTTATTGAGCCAAGCCTCCCACACAGTCCAGGACAGCCACAATCCCGCACAGTCATTCTCAAGAGGAGCTGTCTAGTGGTTAGCCTATGCTCTATAACTTAGCCTCTGCTTTAACACATTCAGTGAAGACCACCAGCCCCTTTCCTAACATTCAGTCAGATTCTGCCTAACTATAACAGAAATCCATTATTCTTTGTCCCAAGTTTCTCTTAGGTATTTGAAAAGTGCTATCATATCGCCATCATTTTTAACTCTAAAGGCTAAATATTTCCTGTCCCTTGTATCTTTTTTTCATAAGGTTCAATTTCTAATCCTCCAATTTGTTGCTCTTCTCTGTACCTGTTCCACTTCGACTAAATCTTTTTAAAGTGGTAATGTCCAGAACCGGATATAATACTCAAGGTGAGGTCTAATCAATAGAAAATAAAGAAACATGATTTCTTCTTCCTGTGATTTAGAAACTACACTTCTTCTGATGCAGTTTAAAATTGCATTACCCTTTTTGCAGCCACATTATACTGCTGATTCATATTTAGTATTTAATTAATTATTCTTCAATCTTTTTCATATGTGCTGTTCCCAAACTGAGTATTCCTAGTCTATACTCTGTGTATATGATGTCTATCCCCTAAGTGAAGAACTTGCATTTATATCTTCATATTCTGATATTTTCAGCTCATCTTAAAATAATATCAGTATCATTTTGAATTTTATTTCTGTCTTTTATAGTATTAGCTGTAATCCCCTCCAATGTTATGTTATCTTAAAATTTGATAAGCCTTCTCTCCAACTCCTAATCCAAATTATTAATAAAAATGTAAAAGGTTATTTGATGTAGGACTACATTTTGTAGCAACATGCTCAATACTGTACTCCATTTTTATGGATAAGCATTTATTGAGTACGATTTTTGAGCTACCTACAGCATGTATCACTTAACAGTCATGCTATTTAGCCCATATCTGTCAAGGAGGAGGAGAAGGAGGAGGAATATACAGCTTTTCCAATGTTTACCTTCCAAATCCCAAATGTATATATGCCAGGTCTGGGCAACACTGGAAGTCTTGGGATTAATACTTTGCCTTTATGCCCTATACAAGGGTTACAGATAGTCAATGACATGATGATTTCACCAGAATGAGGGAGGCCAAATTGTTCAGCTATTAATTATTATTTTTTTCCTTAAGGGATCGATTTTGCCCCTTATACTCCACAAAATGAAGAAAAATTAGCCCAATGAGGTTGTGAGATAATTTTTAAAAGAAATTAATTTAATACCATAAGCATCTGCCAAGCTTCCACCATACTCAGAAGGGGAGCAACAATTTCAGCTCTGCTATATGCACATATATGCATATAAATCAGAATTAATTAATTAAAATCTATAGGCTGCCCCAATTTATCATGACTCTGGGCTGCTTATAAACCACTAAAAAATACATATCACCCCAAAAAGAAGGAAATCCAGAGAAACAAATAGAATCTAATTGTCCAAAATGCCACCCAGGAGGCATGTCACCTAATTTTGCCCAAAGCCTGGGGGACAACCAGGTTTTAAGGACTCATTTAATGGGGTCAGGCTTGGACCCATACAAATCTCAGGGGGAATATTGTTCCACAGGGGAGGCACTCCTATGGAGAAGACCTCTTGCAAAATGAATGCTTTCAGAATTTTGTGACGTAACTTGCAATTGAAAACTGAGAACAAAATGTGTATAGCATAGCAAGGTGTGCACAAAAATTAGAAAAAGTTAAAGAAGTATGTTTATTTGGAAAAATGCATGTGAAATGCTCATAGGGAAATCATTCCAATTTTGCTGATTAATGTAGAAATGGGTAATATATATATATATATATATATTATAAATAAAAAAAATCTAAAAAAGAATCCCTAGTGGCTGTCAGGGATCCTGCTCCACAAGTGGCTGGGTGTGAGACCCTGTTCTTCAAGCTGGGTTCCCGAGAACAGTTGGGAGTGTTGATACTGTACCAGCCTCCCTGCTGCATAGCAACCTCCCTGCCTGAGCTGCTGGAGGCTTTCTCAGGTTTGGCAGTGGAGTTCCCCAGGCTTACAGTGTTGGGGAACTTCAATCTGCCTTCCCTGGGGCGGGCCTCAGAAGCAGCCCGGGAGGAATTCATGGCTACCATGGCAGCCATGGGCCTGTTCCAGATTATTCAGGACACGACTAGAGACAGTGGCCTCACCCTGGACCTAGTTTTCTTGTCGGAGCAGTGGCAAGATGATCTGAGGGGAGAATTACATCTTTCCCCTTTGTCATGGCCTGGTGGCCTTGAGATTCTCTTGTGCCGCCCCTCTCCACAGGGAGGCAGGACCCATTTAATTGGTCTGCCCCCAGCAACTGATAGACCCGGCTGGGTTTCAGAGGGAGCTGGGGGTTATACCCGAGTCTCTCCTGCACGGTCCAGCGGAGGCCCTGGCTGCTGCCTGGAATAGGGAGGCGACCAGAGCCTTGGACAGGATTGTGCCTGTGCGGCCTCTCTTGCCCACCCAAACCTGGCACACCCCATTGTTTACGGAGGAGCTGAGGGTTTTGAAGAGGGTTAAGAGACGCCTAGAGCACCACTGGAGGAAGACAAAAACCGAACCCAACCAAACACAAGCTAGAGCCACAATTAAGGCCTGCCTTGTGGCAGTAAGAGTGGCGAAGTGCCAATACTTCTCCTCTCTTATTACGTCAGCAGAATGACACCCAGCAGCCCTGTTTAAGATTACCCGAAACCTTTTAGGGAAAGGGGAGTCAGACATCCATCTACAGGGCCGTGCGGAGGAATTTTCGGAGAACCTGCAGGATAAAATTGCTCTGATCCGGACCGAGTTGGACTCCAAGCATGAGACAGAGTTGGAAGAGATACCCAGGGAAAGTACTTACCAGGTTATCTGGGACAGATATCTTCGATCCTGTTGAACCCAAGGAAGTGGACAGGATCCTTCAGACTGTAAATGCTACCATGTGCCAATTAGACCCATGCCCCTCCTGGCTGGTGAAAGCAGCGTGGGAGGTGACATGTGGCTGGGTCAAGGCAATGGTAAACACATCCTTGAGAGAGGGGGTGTTCCCAGCAGCCTTTAAGGAAGCACTGGTGTGCCCTCTCCTCAAAAAACCATCGCTGGACCCTACTATACTGGACAATTTTCACCCACTCTCCCACCTCCCCTTTTTGGGGAAGGTGGTTGAGAAAGTGGTGGCTTTGCAGCTCCAGAGGATTCTGGATGAAACGGATTATCTAGACCCCTTTTAGTCAGGTTTCAGGCCCAGTTATGGGATGGAAACGGCATCGGTCACACTTATGGATGACCTCTGGCAGAGCGAGATGGAGGCAGTGCATCCATCCTTGCTCTTCTTGACCTCTCAGCGGCTTTCGATACCATCGACCATGGTATCCTTCTGGACTGACTTAGGGAGTTGGGGGTGGGCGTCATGGTTCTGCGCTGGTTCAGCTCCTTCCTCCAGGGTCAGTCCCAGTCAGTGTTGATAGGGAGTGAGAGATACGGCCCATGGCCCCTCCTTTGTGGGGTGCCGCAGGGTTTGGTTCTCTCTCCGCTCCTTTTTAACATCTACATGAAACCACTGGACAAGATCATCCGTCACTACGAGGTGAGGTATCGTCAATATGCAGATGATACCCAATTATACATCTCCATCCTGGCTGAAGTAATGTTGTGGCCACCCTTTCCGAGTGCCTGGGGGCTGTGGGGGCCTGGATGGGGGACAACAGGTTGCAGCTGAACCCAGGGAAGATGGAGTTGCTGTGGATTAATGGCTCCTCAATTTCTGGGAAATTGTCATCTTTAGTTTTGGATGGTGTTGCACTGCCCCAGACAGACCTGGTGCATCACTTGGGGGTCTTCCTGGACTCATGGCTCCTGCTTGAAGAGCAGGTGGCAGCCGTGGCTAGGAGGGCCTTTGTGCAACTTCATGTTGTGTGCCAGTTACACCCCTTCCTGGAGCAAGAGGCCCTTCCAATGGTCACTCATGCCCTGGTTATCTCCCATATAGACTACTGCAATGCGGTCTACATGGGGCTACCCTTGAAGAGTATCCGGAAGCTACAGCTGGTGCAAAATGCAGCCGCACGGGTGATCTTGGGTTTCCCAAGATCAGCACACTTCACTCCTTTGCTCCGCGAGCTGCATTGGTTGCCAGTATGCTTCCGGGTCCAATTCAAGGTGTTGGTTATCACCTTTAAAGCCCTATATGGTACGGGTCCAGGTTACCTAAGGGGTCGTCTCCTCCCCATCACATCAGCCCGTCCCACCCGGTCGTGCAGAGAGGGCATGCTATGGACCCTGTCTGCAAGAGAATTCCATCTGGTGGGGTCCAGGAGGCAGGCCTTCTCTGCAATAGCCTCTGCCCTTTGGAATATCCTTCCCCCGGAATGGAGATTGGCTCCCTCCCTCCTGGACATTAGGAAACAGCTAAAGACCTACTTCTGTAACTGCCTGGAACAGTAGAGAGAGTATCCATTCCTGGGGATGGTTAGTTTCGTAGAAGGACCCAGCTCTGCCTGCAAATCGTAAAGAAGTTCCAGCCATTGTGGTTTTTATCATATTTATTTTATTGTGTATTATAGTGCTTTACAGTTTTATATTTTTATTTATGTTTTATTGTAAACCGCCCAGAGTCCCTTTTGGGAGATGGGCAGTGATAAATTTGATTAATAAATAAATAAATAATAAATAAAATGAAACAAGAAATTGACAAAAAACTAAAATTGATTGATTCTCATATCTCTGTTTTTGATAATACAATATTTTGAAATGCATATATAATACATATTCATCAAGCAATGAGTCACTGATGCCAAAAATAGTTTATGAAAAATGTTAATGTTTACATAAGCAAATATGGGTAGATGAGATATTTTTTTTTCAAACATAGATCACTAAAAATAATTTATGTACAACACAATCCTGACAAAGCATTCAGTGAACTTACTCTGTAGTAAGCTGAGCATGCAGCCTTCACATCTTAATTCAGAGATTAGTCTGCATGAGCCCTAAGGCTTTAACTCAGTTTGCAAACAATATGAAAATTGTCAGTTAAAAATCAATAAAACAGATAAAAATCCCACATTACTAAATGTGCCCCTCTAATAAAACAATACAGGAAAGGATAGGAGAAAATTTAATACTTACTAAAGGGAACAGATAATCTGAGATCCTGGATGATATATGTGAACCACAATGGGATGCTTTGACTGTAAGTGACAAAAACAAATACAATGAGACAATAAATAAATGTGTATATGCACAATCCCACATTTTGATTTAATGTACCTAAATGTGTTGGTTTTTATCTAAAACCTACCCACCCACTCATTATGACTGCAGGATAGCATAAAGCAAATCTGTAACTTCTGTTGATTCTATTATTATTTGCTGCCCAGAGTCATCATGTGTGAGATGGGTGGCAGAGACATCTGATTGATTGATAAATAAATAAATAGTTCATTCATCAACTGATCTATCTATTTGTTGTTTACTCATTTGTTTGCTAGGCAATTTAAGACTGTGGAAGAAAAATATGAAATAAATTTGGTTAATGAGCTGGTTTAAACTATTACATTATTGAGTTTTATGACTTTCCAGAACTAAATTGAGTTTCCAGAACCAGTTGAGACTTTTCAGAACTAATTGAGATGTGTGTTTCCACCCTGTTGTTTTACTGATCCTTGTCATCTAAAGTTAAGTGAAGAACTGCTACTGGCTGAGAATTCTGGTATAGGATGTACAACCCAGGTGGAGGGTGTCAAGATAGGGAAGGGAGCTGTACAGTAAGCATATGGAATATAATTTTCCATTGCCTGAATATCAGTTCAAAATACTAAGTGTTTACACATTCTTTTTTGTACTCATCCTTGGTAACACTGACAATAGTAAAAGTAGTTTTAGAATAGTAGCCTGGATGAAGAACAGTGGCTGTCATAATAAGCAAGTTAATCCAGTATTCAGCACCCCTTACAAAATAAATTCAGATATTGAACAATGGTTTTGATATTCTTTCTCTAAAAATAGAAACAGAATGAAATGGAAGACAGACACTGTTGGCTACTGTGCTTCAGAAAGTTGTTAAAAGCAACTTTGTCACATGGTCAGGATTTCTGATAATACAAAGCTAGTTATGAAGGTTCTGAAAGTGATCTCTTCAAAGTTGGACAGAATAAATAAATTTGGAGCTCTTGAGATGGATTTAATTCAAACTTCCATCAATTGTAATCACACTGGCAAGTAGCCAAGGATAGCAGCAGCTGTCTAAAGAGTCAATGATTCCCCAGCTCTGATGGTGGGTGGTGGGTGTTTTGTTTTATTCCTATGAAGCATTTTATTTTGGAATAATGAGATAGGAGATAAAGAAATTGACCATTTTCTCCATTTATTTATGCACTTCTTGTTTTATTCATTTTAAAATATAAATAATTCTATTCTAATTAGAAATATACACATTTCTTAATATAAATATTCCTATAGAAGGAAAAACTCATGAAGGATAATTATTTGTTTGTTAGATTTAAAGACTATGTAGCTCCAGAATGACTCTGGGTGGCTTACATTTTACAACAGAAAAACAGTAAAGACAGACTCAACCATAGTTTCAACTGGGAAACTGTGAGCATCCTAAACCAAGCCAAATCCAAAAACGCCAGAGAATTCCTGGAAGCCTGGCACTCAGACAGAGCAGCCATCAACAGACACATAGAGGTAAACAACATTTACATACCATTCAAAAGAGACAACAGAAAAGCCAAAAGACTAGTGCACTCCCTTGCCAGCAATCAACACCCAGATATGCAAAAATCAACACTAGGATTAACACCAGATGAGCCATCAAACAGCACAATACACCCTAATCAAGGAACTATTAACTCAGTCAATCAACCAAGAAGCAAACAACAGCCCAATCAAATAACTCCCAAGGAGAAAGCAACATGCCTCCAACAAGCAGGGCAAGCCACAGTATATAAACGGAGAGCAAGGCCCTTCTGTTCACACTGAAGATGTTGCCTCGTCTGGCAATGAAACATCTGCAAGAAAACAACAAGGCTCAGAGAGCACCAAGGACTCCACAGTTCAACCCTGAGCTACAAATATTTGCTTTGATTAGTAAAGAAAGAATCCAAAGCTTGATTTTGTGCCTGAGCCTGGGGCCCTGGCCATGGGATAGAGTCTATTTCCTGGCTGTGTGAATGATTGATTGGATAATGCCTGGCTGTTATATGTTTTATTTTTTATATTGTATATGCATTTCATTTATTGAAATAAATGTTGTAGCGTAGAAAATGGAGAAGAAATCAGCCTAAGAAGTAATTGGTTTAAAGAAACCTATTTAAGAAATAGGTTTTGGTTGGACTAACAGGACAAAATTCCCTAATGGTAAGAGCTATTCAACAGTAGAACAGACTGCCTTGGGAGATGGTTGGCTCTCCTCACTAAAGGTGGCTTAAACAGACACTGGATGACTATCTGTTGGGAATGTTGTGGTAGTGGATCCTGTCACTGGAATGTCCCTTCCAACCTCCATGTTCCATGATTCTATGAATACAGTCCCTTCTATGGAGGAAGTAAATAATGGAGAACGTCTTGAGTCCAAGAGAATATTTGATGCCCGGGCTGTCCTGAGACTTCTTTCCTCAAATGTAGTATAGAACTTTGCTGGAGCCATTTCATTTCATCCATGGCATCAAATGATCTGTAGAGGTCTCATGAATGCATTGGTCTCAAGGAGGGAGTTGCTTCTCTACCTAAAGTTCAAGGACAACTGACAACTGACTTCTCATACTTTCAGAACTTTTTAATAATATTATGTAACTTCAACTTGACAATGACATCATTGCTACTGGGGAAAAACAATGAAGAAAGTGAGTGTGAAGTTCTCAGAATATTCTAAACTAAAATTCTGGTTACTGCTTGTGATGAAAGGCAACACAGGGAGCATGCATTAGAACCTGATTTGTTGCACTGAGAATATTAATGTTCAAAAGTCTGTTGGCTTCAGAAGGAGAAGGTGGAAAATTAATGTACTGTTGAGAAGAAAGGGAAAAATTGCTTTGGATATACACAGTTAATTTCACAATTTCTGGCAGTAATGTTTTTGAAATATCTCTTGGGTTTTAGTAGTATAGTAATGTGTAGTAAATACATTTCAGAAGGCTGCCAGAACAATAATCAAGGGTCAAACTTGCTCTGAATATTATTATTATTGTCAGAGTATGGCTTCTTCATGGGCCATATTGGTTTTAATTGAAAAGCCTATCTCTATCTATCTATCTATCTATCTATCTATCTATCTAAATATATTCACTGTCCAACTCCAGAAGACTCTGGGAGGTGCACAAATCTAGGAAAAATATAAAAACAGCTAAAAAAAAAATTGAACCACACAGGTAGCCCAGGCTAAAATAATCTAATAGACAGCAAAACCAACAACACAAAATAGGAGCCATTGAACAAATAATAAACATCATCCCCAGGCCTGGGAACAAAGCCAGGTTTTCAGAGCTTTCCAGAACCCAGAATAAGTACCGTCCTTATCTCTGGGGGGATGCTGTTCCAGGGGGTGGGGGCTGCAACAGAGAAGACATACTTCCTAGGTCTCACAAGATAGCAATGTTTAATGGAGGGGACCTGGACCATACCCACTCTTTTGGATAGTACTGGGCAGGCAAAAATAGTTGGAGATATGCACTCTCTCAGGTATCCAGGCCCTATGCCATATAGAGCTGTATAGGTAATAACCAGCATCTTGAATTACAGTTGGAAGCTGTAATTCACATGGGCACACCAAGAGGCACCCATTACTGCTCACGCCACTGCATTTTGAACCAGCTGTAGCTTCTGGGTGGTCTTCAGTTGCAGCCCCATGTAGAGCACATTGCAATAATCTAATTGTGAGGTGACCAGGGCATGAGTGACCATATCAATTGGTGTTCTCAAAGTCTGACAAAGAATCAGTCTTGCTAAAGAGAATGATCACATTGTTGCATGAATAGAGATCATATAATCCCAGAATATGGGGGAATTACATGACTTGTCATCATAATGAGGGCAGTAAATAATTGTGGAATGAAGATGAATATATTTGGGAGTTATAATTTGGATCTGCGATAATCCTCTTGATTTAACCAGATAGAAAACAGCAGTGGAAGGTTAGATGTAGGATCTTTGAAGGAGTAACCTGCAGCAGAATCCAAAAATGTAATAAGAACTAAGATATTGGAATTGCGAGAAGGAAGAATTTGGAAACTGAAAGGTATATGCCATGGGAAGGAACTGAGACTCAGAAGAAGACTATATATGCCACAAATAAGGCAAAATAATACTGAGCTAATGCAAGAAACTGATGAAAAATTTCTCATCCCTTGAAGAATAGTTTTTGAAATGGTCCATCCAATTTTTTATATAAATTGTTTAACTTCAGAGAGGTTATATGCACAGAGCTCTACATGGCAGATGAAAGTTATTGGAAGATATTAACAACTGGGGCTTAAAAAAATTGGCCTGAACTCTTAACAATATAACTAGAGATACTGTATCTAGTCCCAAATCTTTTCCTCATCATATCAGTCTGCAGCCTTCATCTATATTTCACCCAGATTCTGAAATGCCTTTTGCTGGTAATAATTTATCTCATAGTGAAGATGGCAGACTGTTTTGTTGCTGTTCTCCAGTTCCATGGCTGATTGGTTTGTTTAGTATGAATTTAAATAGTTTTGTTGTCAGTTGAATATCTCTGGTCAAGTGTTTGGGACACCCCCTTATTTGCAAACTTTGCCAGTAGGCCAGGAGGGAGCAAAAGGATCTTTTTCGGTTCCTTACAGATTTTAGTCTGCTTTTGAATGGACAGAATCATAGTTATATAAAGATGCATATTCTTTCATGGCTGTACTTTAGTGATCAACTGAGTTAATTGTTTATTAATTAACAATAAACTCAAGAAAAGTGCCTAAAACATCCACTGGAATATCTCTGCAGCATTGTATAATATGGGTTCTGGCAAATCACATGTGTGAAATGCTGCATGTAGTATGTTTCCTCAATCTTTCAATTTCTTTTTATTCCATAAAATTTAGGATTGTTACCTGGTGGCTATTCTAAACTGCTAAAATATTGTTGTTGTTTTAAGATATATGATGCTGATTTGCCTAATAAATGAGAAACTTAACTCTTGGCAAAGGTAAGATCAAGGCTTAGAACTATTTCTGCTAAATCTTGCAATTTTTTTTGTGGTTTCCTACACCCTAAACCAAGGCATTGTTGGTCCCTGAACAGTAGAACCCTTCACACCAGCAACCTCAGAGTCTACTGGAGTGGGTGGCCATAACAAATTGAGATGATGATGATGATGATGATGATGATGATGATGATGATGATGATGGAATTAACCTATACATGCTACATCCATTTGTGTATACAATTTGCTACACCAGTAGAGGTGTACATGGAGAGCCAACTCTCTATGAACACTGAGTCATAAAGTGGATTGGAGCATTAGAACTGAAAAGAACCTTAGGCCATTGAGTTCAACCCCCATTCCAAATGAAAGAGGATTTAGTCTTCAACTCTATCAAATTCAACCCTACAAAATCAAGACTGCAGGACATGCTAGCAGGGAAAAAGTATACTGCAAAAATCTTGCAACATTGCTAACAGCTTTTGATTGCTTAGTTATTTATAAAATATTTATAGATTGTTCCAACTGTGAGACTTTGGGTGGTTTTATAAGACTTGCATCAGGATGTGATGTAAAAGAAGGAAAGAAATATTGCTCTATGAGAGCCTGTGGTTGCTTGTTGGTTCTGAAATCTACAATTATTTTCCTGCCCCAAAACAGCATTTTGTATTGCATGGTAATTATTATTTGTATTGTCTTTTATTTGTTATGAGCTGCATGGGACTTTTTGTAGTGGGGAGGGGGTTGAAAGTAGGATAAATGCCAGGCTGATTATGTAAGTTGTTTTCACTGAAAAGCACTAAGATATTTTGAAAAATCAGTGAATTTGATCTAAAATTTCAAAACAGATGTATTTTGTTCAGTGGAACACACAGCCATAACTTCTTCTTTCCCATACAAATTCCTCAAAAACTACCCTGAATTTTATATAACCGAAATGGAAGTACCATTTGGGAACCTGCAAGAGAAAGAAACATACATACATACATACATACATATATGGGGGATGGGAGTTCCAGACATTCATGCAGATGTACTTGCCAAATGATTTAGTGCTATGCAGTCAGAAAGTCACTTTGATATAGTGGTTAAAGGCAGCAGGCTAGACCCTGAGTTCTAGTCCCACTGTAGGCACGAAGCCAACTGGGTGACCTTGGGTCAGTCCCCCTCTCTCAGTCCTAGGAAGAAGGCAAGGGCAAGCCACTTCCAAAATCTTGCCATGAAAATTGCAGGGACTTGTCCAGGCAGTTGCCAGGAGTCAACACTGACTCAAACACACACACACAACCACACACACACACACACAATCAGGGTTCTAAAACAATTTCAGAAATACTTTGAATAGGCTCTCCTACTCAAATCTGCCAGCATGTCCATGGCATCGGCCAAATACAGATGTTGTAATAGAAATTGGTGGGCAATTTATTTTATTTTTCTGTGAGAAAAATGAATCTATTGGTGGGCTCACTTCTTAGAAAAATCTATATCAAGTTGAGCAGAGGTTAAGCAAACTGTGATAGAAACCATAGGCACAAGTAGAAATGCTCCCTCGATTCTCCTTTCTGCTGCCCTTTCTTTTCATTCAGACATTTTTCCAGTTTTCCCTTTCTAATACATAATAAACTGTCAGGTTGGAATAGTTTGCTCTTATCAGCTGTTTGAACTGAATGTTTGCAATTGGCTTTTCAAATCAGGGCACAGGCTGCACGTGGTCTTAAGATACTCCTGTTTTAAGGTTGTTGACTTGTAATGTAAAACTGGGGTGGGGGAAAGTCATCTCTAAATTTAAATAGATGTGTGACTTTGGGATGGCCATTTATTCCCCCTTCTGGCAGGCACCCCATGCTTATAAGAAATACATGACAAGAGATGACACTTTTGCCATTCATATCCTCAGAGGGGAAGTGTTGCTGCTGAAATTTAGCTTGCTATGTAGATGTTAGATAAATATATTTTATAGAAACAAAACTTGTGTTTTTACTCTGCATATATTATGACACAGATACAATCTAGAAACCTGTTTCTTTATATCATTCTGTGGTACAAGCCTTTGACAAATTATACATATACAAAGCATTCCTGAGAGATTGGCATCATAGTAATGCAATTATTTAACTTCTTTCACAGTTACCTTTTGTATGAAGTTGCCAATTTGAGTTACCTCCTCAGACCAGCCTAGAGTTTTCCCATACTTTTTGGCTGATACACTTTTTACTCTCCAGGATGCTGACCTTCAAAATATCTACCATATTGCCTAAACTCCAACCCTGTGTGTTGATGAAATACAAATAACACCACATCAATAGAAAGCTTTTTTATTAGGCTCAGTTCTCAAAATTGCCTGGCTGGCAATTCATCACCCAAATCAAGATCACTTTGTTACTTTTGGAGCAATGAAGCAATTATTTGTGCCACATTGTACTTACTACCATTACTTTGAATGAAAAAAAGCCATTTATATCAACATTTTGAATTCTCTGTAGCAATACCTTCACCTCCTCAGTAGTCATAAAATCATATGTCATCAAGTTCTACTCTACACTTAGTGCTTGAACTGGTCTTCTTTGAACATATTCTTTGATGGAAAGTCCACCATCTTTTAGATAATTAAGCTGTTCTTAACATTAGGGACTTATTTTTTTGTTTAACATTCAGTTGGAATTGGTCTTCTTATAACTTAACACCATAATTCCATGTCTGGTATTTTTAAAGAGCAGAGGTCTTTTTTTTTCTTACAATCCTTTCAAATATTTGAAAAAATGCTATCATAATCTTGTTAGTCTTCTTTTCACAAGGCTGAATATACCCAGTTCCTTTGATCATTCATTGTGAGACTTAATTTCTACCCTTGTGAATGGAAATTCTTGTTACCTCTAAATTTTATCCAGTGTTTCTGAATTCTTCTTAAATTGTGATTTCTTGAAGAGGAGAGCATGTGCAAGGTGAAGTCTGAACAATGAAGAGCAACATAAAATTACAACATCTACTGTAATAATTTGGAACCCTTTATTCATGCAACCTGAAATTATGTTTAGCACTTCTGGATGTCACATTATAATGCTGACATACAGTATATAAAGATATAAGATCTTTTTCACAAATGTAATTGCCAAACTAGAAATTCTCCCCTCCCCATGCCCACACATTGACCATTTGTGCATTTGATTTTGTATTTCAGTACAAAACATTTGTGCATTTGATTTTGTATTTCATTAGGTACATTTCAGTCAATTTCTTCAACCCAACCTATTCCTGCCACCAAGACATTGACTTTCACACCAATTTGTTATCGGAAAATTTGGTCAACATCCATCCCCTTTGAGTTCCAAATCCTTAATAAAAAATATCAAACAATACATTAGCATATTATTTCTAAACCAAAAGATAGACAGCAGCAATGACTTTGAAGCCAACCTCATTTCCTTTCTGTGGGGTAAGTGATATATGAGGAAGCTCCTAAAGAAAGATATCAGGACTTTTATTGATTCTCCTAGTGACAACAGTAGTATATGGCCTTCCTAGCAATCCCTCCATCCTTGAGAAGAATAGATGCTTGGCTACCAGTGTTTTAAACATGCAACTACAACTATCTTTGCTGGATTTAAGCTGTGAAAGGGTTCTCTAACATGGATTATAAGAAATTCCTTTTAGAAAGAACAAATGGCCCATAAGAATGCTAGAAGCATAAACTACATTTATATTGGTAGAAGCACCATTAGAAAGACCAATAATATAAAATGTCAGCAATCCCTCATGTTGCTAGGTAGGCCTAATGGCTTATGGCATAACAAAATGATGTTCCAGCGGCTTCCCATTTACTACAGGAATCTAAGTGGACAGGCTTTATACACAAGTGTGTGGAGTAACTAATGAGCTGGTATCAGTGATTACCTTTGTGAAGTGCCAACAACATTGATCAGCATTCCTTCACTAACATTTTGGCTTTAGCTATCCATAACAATCACACTGTCAACGATAATTTCTAGTTGCTTGCTGTGTGAGCATTCTGTTTCCTTATCTAAAGAGGCTCCCTGCCCCAAATGCCAAAGATATAATATCATAGTTCATTCTGCTACTTCATGACAACATTTCACCACCTATTGATTTTCCAGATCCTGTCTCACCTGAACCTGATCTGTGCATTTGGTATGTATGAACACACAAATTGCAGCAGCTACTTTGATAGATTTTGTTTTGTTTGCTACAAGAACACTGAATTGCCATTACCCAAGTTAACTTAAAAGAAACAATCAGAATCCGAAAGGTTGGATGAAGAATGTTAAGATAGATGAAGGGGGGGGGGCAGAAGCAGACACACACACACACACACACACAGAGAGAGAGAGAGAGAGAGAGAGAGAGTTTTCTTTCTATATTTGTTGACCTTCTCAGTTTTTAATAGCCATAGACCACATTCAACTCATTTTCTGATATACATTCAATTCCATTAATCATTTTGTTTGTTTTTTACATAGTTAATCAGAATAAATTTTAAATCATGCATTCACCTAGATGTGTCCAGACCTAGACCTCAACTTTTACTGTAGGTGCTTACCAGCACAACTGAGCTGTTTACATATGAATGAAATGCAATAAAGCAAAAGATTACAGAAATGAATTGTATACAAATAAAGCACAAATAAACAGCATAATCTAAAAGTATAATGAACAGTTGATTAATAATACCTCACTTGTTAACACTAAGATCAAATTAGCCACCCTTGCATGATTCTTTCTCCCCCTTTCTCTCTTTTCCTTCCCCACCCCCATTATTGTTGTAGTAACAGTTTTTAAAGCAAGTGTGTGTCTAGCGTGAGTTCATTTGGTATTCAGTGTAATAGCACTGATAATAATGAAGTCATTTGGCTACCATTATATAAGCATTAGATAATGGATACCTATATTAAAGTGTTACTGTTATGGTAGTGCTTATTTTTTCTTAATTTGGTACATAGTGCTAAATCTTCAAGCAGAAGCTTTTATGCAAATTGTTGATGTTTATATCTTTGTATCTTCTTGACATATTATATGGACCCTGCTAAGCCATTATTGTAAAAGTTCTTTCTGACACTGACTTGCAGTGGTCTTAGCTTGTCAAGAAGCATTGAAGCTATTTGTTTCTTCTTAGCATTTCTCTTTCATTTTCCATTCCTTTGTCACCCTTTGAAATACAGTTTCGAATGCTGCACTCCTTGTAAATATATACTGCAACACTTCAGCAAATCCTTTCCTAATGGTAGCCTTTGTTAAAATGTTACAGTTTAAGACAGTATGGTGTACTCTTAAGGAATGATCTCCTTCTCTTTAGTATCTCTCTGCTAATTGTGAACTGCAATTGGTTTGACTCTATAAACAGGGTTTCTCAGCCAGGGTTCCATGGAACCCTAGGGTTCCACAAGAGGTCACTAGGGGTTCCCTGGGAGATCATGATTTATTTAACATAATATTTCAAATTCAGGCCATTTCACATTAAAGAGGTAAGTTTCATTCTTTATTTTTAGGTCACAAATGCTGTCAATGCATGTATACAGGCCCACACACAAAACAAATATTATAATTTTGTGACTTCTGGCCTCTATTTGAGCCTGAATGTGCAGGGGTTCCCTGAGGCCTGAAAAATATTTTAAGGGTTCCTCCAGGGTCAAAAAGTTGAGAAAGGCTGCTATAAGCTGATTCTAGGGATATAGCTGATGATTTTAGAATCATGAAACCAATTTAAAATGGCTGATCGTATATCATATATGTTATTGTAATAATGGTTCAGAAGTAGATCTGCAGTTCAGTGATGGTTTACTCTATCTAGAGTACACTAATATCTGATTCTTTGACTAGTATGATTCCTACTTAATAGCATTACTACCCTAACTGATTTCATTTTAATAAATTCACTTTCACTGCACTGTTCTGATTCCGGAGAGCTTTACAATGCCAATAATCATTTCTAGATCATGGAAAAAATAATATAGAACTGTGTATCATCTGCATATGATGAAAACTCACTTCATCCCCCAAATAAAAAATCTCTTGCAGTAGTTTCATGTAAATGGTATAGAGGAAGAATGAAACTGATGCATTCAAATCAATGAGGTTTGATTAAAAACCAGAATCCTTATCCCAGAAAAAAATACTTTTAAAAATATTTCTTTTTCAGACCTATCCCACTAAAGCAACTAACGAAAAGTAATATGGGTAATTCTACCAGAAGACACAGTAAGGTCCAGGAGGTACTCCAAGGAAAATTAATTTACTGGAATGATTTAGGCATTTTCACCCTAAAGCCAGATAATTTCCCATTCCAGATGTTAAGTGTGGCCTCAATGATCAGAAAATTCATCAGAACCACCAGGAATATTTCTAGACCTATAGGAATGAAATCAGAGAGTAATAGATGTCTCTTCCTTGAAGTTAATAGAATTCCTATGGATTTACACAAGGGTTAACTTCATCACCCTTCTACTAGTGGTTAAAATTAAGTCCAAATATGTCCATCTTATTTTGTGTGGTTGAGAAACTCATAGTTCCAATCGAACTTAGAAAGCTTGCATTGCATCAACCATGAATGATCTATCATGGCCATTAAAGTCCTCTAGACTAGAAGTCTGAGGACCTCTACAGCTATTTTAGAAATCATACCAGGTAGTTCTGATAGGGAGGTTGTTGGCAGCAGGGTGGACAGTAGACCAAGAGGATTTTACCCTATCCCTCATACTTAACAACAAGAATAGGCATTTAGAGCTTTGTGATTGCTGAACAGAGCAGATTCTAGAGAATTGTGATAGAACTCAATAGAAAAACAGATTATGTAGTTTGTCCCAACTCACTTCTAAACCGGTTAGTAAAATTTATGGCAGCAGATCCCAGTAATCAATGAAGGAGTAAAGAATTTGGAGAAAAGTACATTCCAAAATGAGTTAATTTCCAGCTAAACCTGTTCTACTGAATTTAGCAAGAAGGTCTCTTATTGATTGCTTTCCAAGATTTTTATTCTTCTAAAACATGCACTGACCATCTGCAGTTGCCTCTTGGTGAAATATCAACAGAACACTCTGTCTGAAGTTAATCCAGCAATACGCTATTTTATATCATTACATTAAAATAAAGTTTCTCTAAATACAGACAATCCCAAATGGAAATAATGTACCTCGGTCTGCTCTTTTTGAAGGTCTAAGAAGGACTAATTTGAGAAGCTCAATATGTATCCTCAACCTCATAGCAAACTGGCTTGGTTCAAGAATAACATATATAATCAATCATATTCTAGTCACTCAAGTTGAATTATACAATCTTGAGTCTTTGAATTTGCTTCCTGGAACAAAGTATAAACTTTAGTGGGCAAATAAAACTGGATAAATTAATTTGTCTTTTCATCTTGAGTTACTCCTTGGAGGAAATCATTATCATAAAAACACTGTAAATTCATAGGCCTGGCAGCTTTTGCCCTGAAGAGGCAAAGACTTGAGTAAATATGGAGATTTAGAGATTTACTGTCTTATCCTTTGAAAAGGTAATTTCCCTAGATAGGAATAAAGAGAGATGGGCATAGCTGTGGAAAGTACCTTAAGCATTATATAGCTAAACTGTGCTGCAGCATAGCAGAATTCAATTTATTTGGGGGATGCTTATTCTTCTTATTAGTAATAGTTCTTTTATAACAATGACAGTAAAATAGAATCTTCAACTCTCTTTTATTATTGTGTAGAACCTCAAAAACGCAGATAAAATAGTGTTCTATCATCAGTTTTTCAATAATTTAAGTGAAAGCATTACAACGGTTTCAACTGCCTTGCTTAATGCAAATAACCACAAGTTCTTGTATTCATTTATTAATTGTACCCTTTTCTCTATTTGTATTCCCCTTATTAGAACTTAACTTTTTTCTCCCAGAGTGAAATCTGAGAAGCATGTACACAAATCCCAATTAACAGCATAATAGTGAATCACCTTAAAACAAAAAGTAAGTATTGAAGTTTCTCGAAGGATGGAAAAGAAATGATGTCTGATTGAATTTGGTCCTATTCCTGGTTCAAAAGGAAGAAGAACTTAGGAAAGAAAAGGGGCAGTTATGTACAGCAGCAAAATACTGCGCAATTTTGGTGCATTCCAACGGCAACATTACCATCTCTCTCTCAGAATGCAAAAAATCCAGTACCTGAATCTGTAGTTAAGTTTCAGCTGACAACATAGATGGCAGGTTTTGAATAGTTATATCCAAATTTATGAAATTGTCCAGAAAATAAATACATAAGGACTGAAACTATCATATAGACGGTTTGTGCCTGATTAAATATAATCGGCCTACAAAACTCTTATGTTGGTGGGCCAAAATGTTCACTTCCCATTTTCACAGGAGCTTCTGCCCACATACAGTATTATGGCTAATGCTCCTACTTGAATAGAAAATATAGTAAGAAATATACAAGAAAGGTTGATTTAACTTTTTATTTGTTATTACTAAAATCAAATTCAAGGAAGAATCAAAGCTCTATTCACAGGCTTTTCACTTGAAAGGGAAACTAAAGATTGAATAGAAATAGAAATATAGAAATAGAAATAAATAGAAATTAGAAATAGAAATAGAAATAGAAATGAAGCTACCAAGCAACAATCTTGGGCAGGCAGGATAAGATACAGTTTCTCTTCTCTTCTCTTCTCTTCTCTTCTCTTCTCTTCTCTTCTCTTCTCTTCTCTTCTCTTCTCTTCTCTTCTCTTCTCTTCTCTTCTCTTCTCTTCTCTCTTCTCTCTTTTCTCTTTTCTCTTTTCTTTTTTTTCTAAAGGGCTTTTTTGTACCCTCTGAAACAAGCCTAGTTAGATGCAGTTGAAGAGATTCTTGATAGTCTCACAAGTGCCAGGCTGTATTTCTCTGCTTATGCTAATGTCCAAGCAAACAATTTGTATTCAAGAACAAGAACTTCATCAGTGCTTGTGTGGCTGATGAAGGGAGGGAGAGAGGGGTCATTAGCCATTTCACATCACAAGATGATACTGGAAGGATGTCTAAGAGCCACATCCCCAAAAACCTTCTCAAGCATGGTAGACAAGTTCATCATTCTTGGACTTTCACCACTGGCAAAAGAAACGGACCACTGTCTTTCACAATATTATCTCTGTTGGCAATGGGTTGTCAGGGTTTGGGACAAGGTCATTTCCAACCATTCCTGGCATTTTTTTTTAATACAAAGCATATATATTAAGCTCCTTCCCATCCCCCAGTAAACAATGGAAAATTCCGAATGCATTGTTTCTACTTCAAAAACAAGACAAGGTAATTTAGAACTCCAAATCCATGGAGAATTTCAGTTGAGGAGTGTTTCAGAAACATCTCGGCTGGCATTTGGTCAGGTCCCTTGCAGCATGGGAAAGAGAACAACAGCTGTGCTCTTGTATCCGACTGGGGCCATTCTGTTTGATGCTACAGGCTGCTATGCTCACAACAGCTGTTTTCACCCGCTTATATTGGCTAGAGAACCTACTTAAGCAGTACGGATTATGATCTGGATATCTATTTTATCTTTTCTTGTTTCTAGGTAGCTCTGTTTTTCATCGTTTCAAAAAAGACCCAGGTCCTTATTGTTTGCTATTTTCACAAAACAAAAACAAAAACAAAATGCACAAAAAGCATTACAAGTTATCTATTGTAGTTATCTTCCTCCCTGGATTGTCAGGAAAAAGTCAAAGGAGCAGCTGAATACTGCACTGAGACTTAGATTAGAAAATCAAAATCCCTTTCAAAGGAAAAGAAAAAAAAAAGAGAGAAAGAAAGAAAGAGTTTTTACTGACTTTCTGAGAAAGATAGTTTTAAAAGGTGCTGAGATTTTTGCTCCCAGAAATCCTTTGCCCTAGCCTTTCTGAGAGAAGTAGAAATATTGTATATGAAGCAAAAGTGCTATACCTGTACTTTTTAGACTCATTTTTATATAGGAATATTTGATTAAAAATGTAAAATGAGATACCAACTAAAATAAAACACTGCTGAGAAGGAACTAACTGAAGTAAAATATATGTTCAATTGAAATTTAGAGTGGAACATATATTGTTACATAAATCATATTTTTACATGCACTATGATTCAACAAATAAACAGCATTTAAAGATTGACCACCAGTTTGGTGGTAAGACACCAGACTATAAACCAGGAGACCATGAGTTCTAGTCCTGCCTTAACAAAAAACCAGCTTGGTGACTCTAGGCCAGTCACTCTCTCTCAGTCCTAGGAAGGAAGTGGCAATGGCAAACCACTTCTGAAATCTTGCCAGGAAAACTGCAGGGGCTAATTTGATCTTAGTGTTAACAAGTGACTCAAAGGCAATAAATAAATAAATAAATATTTTTAAAAAATGATTGCTGTAATGTGAGATAGCTAAAGAGGCAATTAAGTCAAGCCTCCCTCAAGTTGTATCCAATTCTTGGTGACTACATGGAAGTAGCTATGTTGTTTCCTTGGAAAACAGTATAGAACTGGTTTGCTATTCATGTCTTCTGAAATGTCCCTGTCTAGCTTACAGCCCCAGGTATCCTAGTGGTGTCTCATTCAAGTACTAAGTCTGATCTTGTTTGCATTTTTTAGTTCAGCTGAGGATGGCTGTATTGCCAACTATTGTGACAAAGATTCTGTATTCCTCCAAATGTCTGAACTCCTGTTAATACTGATCAACATTTTGTTGAGTATCCTTTTGACAAAGCTGTATTACTATAGCCTTTTGACATCCTGTTTGCTGACACATTTATGTCCCCTGAACATGGCTTTGTGTATATCAATAGATTATTACAACTAACTTTTATTTAACCTCACTTTAACCCCATAATGTGTCCAGTCTCATGTAATTATGAACCCCTTAGCTATTAGGTATGTGTGGCCAAGAGGTCCGTTGCTGCTAGAAGCAAGCCAATAACTGTGATCTTGCTTCCTTTCCTATGTTCACTGAATATATAGTTATTGAACAAAGATTCATATTGAGTTAACACTCTTAAAGAAGCATATTTTGACTTCAAGATTGATTCAAGTGCCCTGGATGTATCAGCAGAATGTCTGTACTTTCTGATTGGTGGGATGCAAACAATATGGTGGCTTGCAAGATAGTCTCTAGATTATAGATCTTACCTTGCATAGAGAAGAGCAAAAATTGATTGGTACTGTCCTTACCATTAGCAGAGAAATCCCAATGTGATACTGGTAGTTAAAGCTAATAATCTTGTCTATACTGGTTATGTATAGATAGATATATTTTCTATCTTACTAAAAAGTATTATGTAGTGATGCTAGGTAAAATAAAGTAATTTAGTAAAATAAATGTATGTGATATTCACTTGGTTGTTTATAATATTTATGGATACATGTGTAAGGAATGCTTGTGATGACATCAGAAATGTATTATTTGGAGATGCAAATTTTTCTGTACTTTTGTATGTAAATGATGCTCTGTTGTTGGCTGAGAACCCTAATGATTTGCAGCAAATGTTAGACAGATTATATAGTGCAACACAAAGTATTAATCTGAAAATGAATAAATACTTATAAGATGGTTATGTTTTTCAGGGAAAATGGAGCAAACAATTGCAAAGTATACATAAGTGGATGGTAGTTAGACTGACTGATTAGTGTGACAGGGAAAAGTTGAGGATTAACTAATTAACATAATTAAGCATAGGTGGTCAGTTAATGTCAAGCAAAGCACCTTCTTTAAGTATTTGTGTTCTCTTTCCAAGAGTCATTATCTTGGAGGGTACCCCTGAATGCAGTCTTAACAACTTCCCATCACTGCAGACTGGATCATAACATTCCATTGTACTCAGAATATTCTAGGGCAAAGCAGTTCCACACCTTCTATAAGGGACATAAATCAGGCGGTAGAATGAGAATGTAGTTGACTGTAGCCCACAATAATTTTGTAAGGAAAATCTTGGGTCTTCAACAGGGCATACCTGCTACACATCTAAGCTTGGAGACAGGGCTGCTTTCAAACTCTATTAGACCATCTGACATTGCTAAAATATTGCCAATCTCCCAGATGGCCATTTAATTAAATCTTACTATCTTACTGTTTAATAAATTCTTACTATTTATTAATTTATAATTAAACGTAAACATTTTATATTTATACATTTCTGTTCTAATTCATTATTAATATATTTATTCAGAATTTTTATTACCACCATTAGTGGGATGAAAATCAACAGACAAATAAGTTGTCCCATATTTGTGCCATTATATTCCTTGTCCTCTCTAAAGGACTTTATATTTTCAGGTAGGAAAAGTCTTCATCTCTAGTTCCTGGAGTAGGATGCTAGCCAACTGCCCAGAGTCACCCGATGGGAGGAGATGGGCAGGGACAAATTGGATAGATAGATAGATAGATAGATAGATAGATAGATAGATAGATAAGAGGCAGACTTGATTCAGTGTTCAGAGCTGTCTGTTTGTATCCTCAGTTTAAGAAAAACAGATATCAGTCGAAGCAAATATTTGTAGCTCAGTGCTAAACTGTGGAGTCCTTGGTGCTCTCTGAGACTTGTTGTTTTCTTGCAGACGTTTCATTGCCAGACAAGGCAACATCTCAGAAACCATGAACAGACTGTTACAACCTCATGGCATCACCGTAGCACATAAACCAACTAAAACTCTTCAAAATATATTAAGTAACCCAAAAGACCCAATACACCAAGAAGAAAAAACAGGAGTTATTTACAACATACAGTGCAAAGACTGTAACAGCCACTATGTAGGACAGACAGGCAGAAGACTAGCAGAGCGCATCCATGAACACCAACTAGCAATCAGAAGACACGATGAGAACTCCTTAATCTCACAACACATGGACAGACTCAACTATAGCTTCAGCTGGGAAACTGTGAGCATCCTAAACCAAGCCAAATCCAAAAACGCCAGAGAATTCCTGGAAGCCTGGCACTCAGACCAAATAGCCATCAACAGACATATAGAGGTAAACAACATTTACATACCATTCAGATGAGACAATAGAAAAGCCAAAAGACCAGTGCACTCCCTTGCCAGCAATTAACACCCAGATATGCAAAAATCAACACTAGGATTATCACCAGATGAACAATCAAACAGTACACTATACCTTAATCAAGGAACTATTAACTCAGTCAATCAACCAAGAAGCAAACAACAGCCCAATCAAAGAACTCCCAAGGAGAGAACAACACCCCTACCAACACAAGCAGGGCAAGCCACTGTATATAAACAGAGAGCAAGGCCCACTCCCTGTTCACACTGAAGATGTTGCCTAGTTGGGCAATGAAATGTCTGCAAGAAAACAACAAGACTCAGAGAGCACCAAGGACTCCTCAAAAACAGATATTTTTGTTGTGTTTACTCAATCTATTCAGCTGACTATTAAGGAAGGCTTTCACCAGCTAATGGTTCCAAGTAGGCCCTTAGCATACCTTGGAGGCAGATTCCCCAAAATCTCTAAAGCACAGCATTTTTGCCCTTAGAGAATTTTGACTTACAGATGGAGGACATCAAACATGTCTGACAAAATCCTTTTTAGCATGTAATTGAGAGAAAAATATTGGACCAGTTGACTGACAGGCTCTGAGGCATAATACTTATATTTTTTATTATTTTTAAATTGATTTATTGATTTATTTTTTGCTGGGGGATGCAATCACATTACAAATGGCCATTTTTATTCTGTTCTCCTTTAAAATTAGAAAGAAATATGTACTTGTTAGACCTTTCAGACCTCTGGCTAGATTATTGTTTTAGAATTAGTTATGCACAATTTTTAGTTCTATTAGTGTGGTAACTTTAGATGGAAATAAATTTGTAAGAATCTTAAAGGTGTATGTCTGTAAGTTGAGTCATGGCAACTGGATTTCTTCCTTTTTGGTTGAAATGTTTCGCTGCTTGTCCAAGCAGCTTCTTCAGTCTATCGAATTAATTTGGTTTTCTTTCTTTTATGTTTTAAGTCTTATGTCTGTGTTATAATCTGTGGTTACAATAAACTGACTTTCTCTACAGAAATGTTAAAAAACATATAGCATGAACACAGATTAATTTGTTTCTTGGGGTAATATTTACTAAATATTAGGAAAATGGATGGAGAAATGTTATCAGTACTAGTGCTGATAGAAAGATTGTGGATAGTATGTGGCTTGTTGGGAGGAATTAATATTTGTCAAAATAAGTGAAAATGACTGTGTTTAAGAGCATGTTTCTGCTCATTTGTTGTATCAAAATGTGAGTTGGGCATGTCAGGAGACACAGGAGTGAAGTCAAATGCAGTGGAAATGTGGTACTTAAGAACTGTGTATGGTGAAACAAGAAACGGTGGGCTCAGGAGTGAATGGCTGCTGAATTAATATGGATTTATTACCAAAGTGAGTTAGTGATATGAAATAATTAGGCTTTGGTCATCCAGAAAGAATGAATGAGGATTTAATCACAACACAAATAAATGAAGAAAGAGTGAGACCGAATTGGGTTTATATGAAAGGGATGACAAGAAAGTTGTCATTGAATAGAGTCAAAGAGATCCTCAGAAAGAGAGGTGAGCAGTTAAAGAACAAAAAAGCTATGTATTAAATGGTGTATGGGCTAGGGAAAAACAAGGATAGTTTACAGTACAAGAACAGAAAAGAATGACATAATGAATAGTGTTGGTTGGTATAACTAGATTTAGTTAGAGTTCTTTTTTTTCTCTAAACTCCTATCTTTAATTCTTTGGCTTACTAGTTCTCACTCATTGTATGAGTTTTGTTTTTGAGCTTACTCTGAAAAGGAATAATATGATGAGAATGTTTGTGTTTAGCATCCTCACAGCAGCAGAGTGGCTGGCATGGCACTGTGGTGGCCGTACCTGGCCCAAATGCTTTGTTCTGATGGTTAATCAGAGGTGAGAAGGGTGCAAAGGCCACCTGTATTCCTGCAGTGCAGGCAGGTGCCTGAATTTGAATTTGAATTTGAAAACTGTGACATTCCTTAAGGATTCTTTAGGGTGAGAAATGTGTTAATCATTAAGCATTGGAGAGGGAGGCTGACTCAGAGGCATAACTAGAACTGACAACAGTGCAGAAAGCAGGAAAGGGGCAGTGGTGGTGGTAGAGTCAGTGGAGGCTGTAGTAGCTGAAGACCAGAACCAGGACCAGCAAATGATGGAGGAGGCTGCCCTGGATCTGGACCAGGACCATGGCTGCAGTGTGGAGGCTCATGAGAGGTCAGAATGCTGAGGGGAAGCTGCCAGTTGGGAAGACTGGGGGGTGGCAACTGAGTGCTGGCCTGGTGAGGCTGGTGAGACTGCTTGTGATCCTGCTTATGCTGTCTGTGGTGCCACAAGTCTGGCCTATCTCCCATTTGGGACAATTGATGTGAGCTGATGTTACTGGTGTCCTGGTTCCTTGAGGTGCTTTTGACCTGGGATGGTGCCCTGACTCAGAGGGACTTGGCATGGGGCAACACCAGGCTGGGAGGTGCTTTTGGCATCTGAAAATCTATGTTGATGTCCTAACTGCCAGGAAACACGCTGAGACAAGGAACTGGTCTCTAATGTTTTATTGCTTGTACATAACAGGAATCCTAACAAACTGAAGAAGCGTGGGAAAACCCCAGCCATATAAACCCCAAAGGTTAAGGCAGTTCCAATCTGTGTCTCTTTGAATGGCTACCTAATTCCTCAGTGCTACGCATGCGCTTAACAGTCTGGATGGGAGCCCCCTGCTCGCCATCCTTACTCATGACAGTTGCCCTGTGGAGTTCTCCTCTCGATTGGAGCTGGACGCCTGCCCATTGGCCACTCTTTCAGGCTCAGGGACTGGCAACTTGATTGCCCAAACATTTATATTCTGTTCCTATATTGGCACTCCAATTGTCAGTGTATATTAGGGGGTTATCATGGCAGCTTGACCCTACCAAGGGCTGCCGAGTGCCAGGGGGCAGGTGTGGCCTGAGGGAAGTGGCTAAGGAGTGTTACATAGAATTTTAGGCTTTATTATTAGCATTTTAATAAAGGATGTATTTGCATTTTAGCATGGCATCATGCCCCTTTTTGGTTTAGGAAACCATGTTTTTCCTTTGAGCCAAAGGCATTTCTTTGATGTGCAAAAACTAGCCCCTTCAGGGACAGTCAGTCAAACAATAGGGCTGTATCCTGAAGTCCTTGAGTGTTGCAAATGTCAAAGAAACAAACCCAAGTGGGAAAGGAGATGCAACATATTTTCAGTGTGTCTGTCTTTTCTCGTGTCTGATCAATGTCTTTTATTGTTTGATTTGATGCTTTCTGATGCATCACATGTCTGTATCATCTGTTTCTGTACCCTATATAAAGACCTGACCCCCCCCCCCCTTAATAAAATGCCTTTTGCTTTGCCTGAAGTACTTGTGGTTTGTATTGTGGGGGGTGGGGTGGAGTGGAGTGAAAAAGCCACTTTGCAAAGACATTGGGTGTTTCTCTCTCAAATTCAGGGATTAGGTTATTTCCAGCTCCACACCAACTTGGGTGCAACAGGAGGGGTTCTGCTGGGAGGATTAAGTGTGATTGTAGAAAATTTAGGAGAGTGATTTTGATGGATGTTTGGGTGAGTATGATCTGTGAGTGGGGTGAATAGATGCTTTGGCCTGAGAGGTGATATTGAAAGTGGGGGGATTCAAGGGGAAGAGGCAGAAATATCAGAACCAAGACATGGCAAGATCCTGAGGGTGGGCTGCACCTGAGGACATTAGGTTCATTGGCTGGGAATGATCCTGATGTCCCAGCCCTGAAGATCTGCCCTCAAAGCCATCTTATCATATCCTTAATGGCCCTGGAATCTGGCTGCTGCTTCTGACTGCCAGGTTGGTCTGCCCTTATCCATGATTTGATTGTAGTTGAGGCAGCCAATCTGGCTTGTATTACTGAGACCTGGGTGGGCCCAGATGGGGGTCTTCCCTCTTGGAAATGTTCTCATCTGGGTTTTGGGTGGGAAGGGGAAGGGAGATGGAATGGCAGTTGTCATTTGCAAGGTATGGAGTGCTTTCAGAGGTTCTGCTCCACAGACAGACTTTCTAGTTGAAGTTGTACTCTAGGGAACAATTGGGATTGCTGCTGGTATACTGCCCTCCTTGCTGCCCACATCAGCCCTCCACGAGCTGCTGGATTCCAGAAACACCCAAAATGGTTGAGGAGTTGGGCAGCCTTGAACTTGAATGAATGAATGAATAAATAAATAAACAAACAAACTATGCCATAGGTGGTAGTGTCTCATAACCTCCTTCCCAGCATAAGGATCAAGTATTCTTGGACCAATTACTAAAAAAATTGGATCAGAGTCTCTTATTATGTAATAAGTGGATTGAGTGAAATGAAAGAAAGGGCACCTTGTAACATTCAGTTTAATCTTTTCAGAGTTTAAAGAAAGTCCTACATCAAACTCGTTTCTTAAAGAAGGCAATATCTCACTTCTCCCATCTTTCACGGTATTCTGTATTTCTATTATCCTGGATCAAATCTGTTGTTGCCCAGAGAATTGCCAGGGCTGAGAAGAAGAGGTTTAGTACCTGAAATAACAGACCCTCAATTTGAAAGAAACCTTCCTCTGAGATTTGAGTGTGAATGGGTGTTTCTAAAGCTACAGATTGCTGTCTGAGGTTTTGTATTCAGGCGAATGGTGTTTGGCAAATCAGAATATCAGGGGAGGCCAGATGCTACAGTGATACATAATACGCTTTCACCTCATTCTGAATAGTCCTGCAAAGTTCTGACATGACAGGCATAATAATAATCCATGATTTTATGCAGTTCTTGTCTTCATGTTAAAGAAACACTGTAGGATCTGTTTTAAGCACACTGACACAGGTGTATGGATTGGCTATATGCCACAGTTGCTACACATAAAGCACAAATGCATTAGAACATATCTGTACAATGGGTTTGTTTTGGTATCTTATTCTGAAAATAGTTATTAAAGAAATATTAAATGATTCAAAGTATGTTTTCATATTCAGTTGAACATGTATTACCAGAGAATTCAGTAACATTATGCTTTTTTAGTTAGATCCTCTATATATGTGGGCCTTACGAGTCCAAATCTGGCTTTGGTACTTGCTTCCTTCATGGACATGCAAGGTCTTCTTCCTTGAGTCCTTGTATAAATATATTAAATTTCTAAACCAGCTGAGCTGTTTCTGAAAGAGCTTGAGAGATTTTCCATTTCCTACACTTTTTACATATTTATTAGGGCTCTGAAAGCTTCAAAATTATTTTCCACTTTGTGCAAGGACAGCCTAACCACTTTTTCAAAATTCTTTGGGGAAAAAAAGAGCCTTTTTAAAGGAATAGTGAAATGTGTCTGTTTTCATACAAATCCTGAGCACTTCTTCTGCCTCACTTTTGAAGAGTGCACAGACCTAATATCTGTATGTATGTTCCTTGAATGCCTGCATGGGACTTATGAGATACACACTGAGCAGCTGGTACACACTGAAAGATGAAAGTATTTCTAAAACTTCTGCATCAGTGTAACACATCAAGAGTTTTGTACTAATAATTTCTCTGTTCTATTGTAATGGAGTAAAGACACTATTTCTACCTATACCTTGATGCAATATCATGGCATTTTATTAACACCCCTTATGGTTTACTTTTCAGGTTGTAGAGGTCAATCTATCCTGATTTCCAGCTTAAAATATGAAGATCACATTGTTTTTACAGATTCAAACTCTGGGTTGATTTGTAAGAAGTTAGTTGGAAATCAGTCAAATACTTCCATTTACATCTAGTTTGATATCTTACTCTGTAAGTTCAAAAAGTTCTAGCCATGAAAGCTATAGGCAACAGTAATATTCTTTCCATCCTAAGTCACCTGCCATGGTCATTAATTCCAACAAATGATATAATGGACAGTAAATATAAAACAACTTTATCACTTCATAAATCATCTAACATCTATCACACATTAGAATATATAGGGCAAAAACCAAACAAACAATCCCCCCCAAAAAACAAAACAAAAACAAAACCCACATTATTTTCTTTAGCATAAAAATGATCAAGCACAAAAAATGATCAAGCAAAATTATTGGAAGTTAACCTTACCACTTGGTAAATTGGTTTGATGACCATTAAAGCAGGTACTAGAAATTGTGTAAAATCTAAATTTTCAGAGTAATGGTAATTATAATAGGGAATAATGGAATATACTTCCAAAGTAAAATCTTCAATACCCTTAGTTTAAGCATCTCTGTTGATAGTACATTACAATTATTAAAGCATGAGAATAAAATTTGAAATTAGATAGTGATGTGAATAATATCAGTTAAATAGGGGGAGAGATGGGCTGTGATAGAAATGTGAATAATAAATAAATAAATAAATAAATAAAAAGTTGGGGAGGGGAAGTAGATAAATAGCAACTTCTCTAGAATTCCATGTATTTTTACACCAAGCTGAATCTTTCCAATCTACTGTCCTCCAACTTATCCCAAAATTCATGGGACCATCATGGTACATTAACCTATGGAAATAGAATATCTATGCATTTTGATTCCACTTGTGAAAGCCACAATATTGTTCAAAGTTCTTATAGTCACCAGGGAGACCCTGTGGCCTCCAATACTATTGAATTTGAAACTTTCATCAGTTCCAACCATTATGGTCAACCCATAGTCAGGGGTAATGGCAATTATCAAAGGAACATCTGGAGGGCCACAGGGTTTCCATTCTAGTCATCCTGCCAATAAATTTCTTGGCAGGAGCCAGCATGGATTTCAGAAGAATAAATCACAACAAATCAACATAGCATACCATGACTTCAGCAAAGCATTTAACCAAGTCTCCCATGAGGTTCAATTGCAAAAGATGGCAAAATGTGGCTGCACTATGCCAACATTAATGGATGCAAAGCTCATTGAACAATTGTACTCAATGAGTGTACGTCAATTACTCCATGTCAAATAGGACTGAAGTGTTGAATGATATATTGCTAGATTCTGTTCTAGACCCTGCTGTTCAGCATATTTGTATATTACTTGGATGAAGGGTTAAAACATATGATTATTAAATTTGCAGATTAGACAAAGATAAAAGGGATAATGAACACTTCAGAGAATAGTATTTAAATTTTGGGGTATCTTGATAAGCTAGAACACTGGCCCAAACCCAGCAAAATAACACATCAGCATGTGTCATACTGTGTATCGGTATGCTCAAAAAAGGTCTGGTTGGCTTGTGGATCACCAACTGAATATGGGCCAACAGGATGATGCAGCAGCAAAAAAACAAATACAGTCATAGGGAGCATCAACAAAAGTATGCTGTCAAGATCAAACAATGTTCCTCTTTATTTTATAATGGTCAGTCCACACCTAGACTTTTGCAGAATCTAGACAGTTCTGGCATCACATTTTAAGAAAGGTACTGACAAACTACAGCTTGCCAAAGGAGAACAGGCATGATGGCGAGAGGCCTGGAAGAAAAAAGTTATAAGGAACAATTGGAGATGCTGTGAATGTTTGGCCTGTAGAGATATATGATAGCTGTCTTCAAGTGTCTGAAGGGCTGACATGTAGAAGACAGGGCAGAATTGTTCAGAATTATTCCAGAAGTCAGGACAAGAAACAGTGTGCTAAATTACAATGAAGTAGATTTTGATTGGAAAAAAATCCTATTAGTAAGATCTATTCAACAAAGGACCAGACTGCCTTAGGAGATGGTAGACTTCTCTTCACTGGACATGTTTAAACAGAGGATGGATGATATGCTGAAGATGCTGTAGGAGCAAAGCGGTATAGGGTTGGACTAAAAGATCCCTTACATTTTATGAAAAGAAGCCAGCTCAGGAAGAAAAAAAGCCAGTGGATTTGGGCAATCCTCAGGGTGCCAACATAAAGGAACCTTTCTAATCACTAAAAGAGCTGTTAATGCAACAATTACTTAACTAAATGGAAGGAATTTATTTTGTGTATCTGGCGCATTCATTATAAAAAAGAAGAAAAAAATCACATTCTTTGCTGTTTTACACATCTGTGTTGTCCCCTTCAGGTTCATTCAGCAATGATATAAACATTAATGAAAATTAAAATTAAAAAAAAAAAATCAGCTATCCTTCCATTAAGAACTGATCAGATAGCTTGAGCTGAATAATTTATAGCCTCTTTTTTTGTATGCATAATCAGTTAAAATTATCCTAACCTCTTGTTTTGAATTATTTGTTAAACACTTTACATGAATTACTGTTGTTCTCTTACACCAGCTAATTCACCCTGGCTTCCATCTTATGGAAAGTAATCCATGTGTACTTGTATAAAAATATTGTTGATTTCTTTGGCCTCTCATGCAAGGTGCCAAAGAACCAGCTATACCCATTGTGTTCTTTGCAATGTCCTTCACAATGTCCCTTCACCTAAATCTGGGCCTTCATCTTCCTGACAACCTTTTTACATTTTCAGACTATTTTATTGCCCTCTTTCTCAGTTAAATTTTCTCACTTCTTTTTCTGTTCTTGGGAATAATTTGGGACTGTATCTTCAATATTACAATTTCAGGGACTTTAACTCTTTTTCCCTTTTTCATTTAGAATTTCCATTCAGATGACTTTTTAAATTATTATTATTATTATCTGCTTTTCTATAGTTCAAGGCACATGTCCAGCTAAAGTCATTTTTCATACATCATAGTATATTTGGGGTCAAAACATAGGTCAATAATATATATATGCTTTTGATGCTTTTGCCATTTTATGTGTTTCATGGTCTAAGACCTCCAAAGATAGCCAGTGAACCAGCAAAAATAAGTTCTATTTCCTAAAAGAGTCATTTAAAAGTTCTGTTTTAGAGAATTCTGTGGTTTCCAGTAGAACAGCTTAGCAAATATTTCTGTAAAGTTTAGTTATGAAAGGAAAGCTTTTCTCAAAACTAGCTTGACCACCACAATTTTCCTCGCAAAGGTCTACTGCAGGAGAAGGTTGAGTGCGTTCATGGCCTTGTCAATAGGTTCTGCTATCTTATGAGCACTACAAATGCATGTTAGTTTTGTGTAAATGTGTCTGTTATGGCTTCTCTGTTGAATCTTGAAATCGTGGTTATAGTGAGAATGCTGCAAATTATGTATCCCTTGTCTCCGCATAAAAAATACATCTCCTGGAGGTAAAGCTGTTTATGTAGATATGTCCTTATTGTGTATCCTAGAAATTATTACCCAGAATACTCTGTGATGGACTATACTTCCATTAGGTATTCAAACTATATCAGCAATAAATTGTTATGAAGAAGTTACTTAATGATAGAAGCTTTGAAACTACTGGGCAAAATGAAATTTCCCTCTCAGTTCAGCTGCCTGTCAGTTCTGCATTTAATTTGCAAAAAAAAGATACCTAAAACTGACATTATACAGTCATCAGAGAACGTTGCATTTTATTTATTTATATTATCAGCTACAGGTTTAAAAAGGTCACAAAACTGGTTATAATAATGAAATGTTCATAAACGTATACTTGTTTATTCAGTCTTTTGTAAAATATATAAATATGTATTTTTTATTTTTATTATTTTAATGAGGGAGGGAGGGAAGGAGGAAGATACAAAAATGAAAGTTAAAAATAAAAAGGAAATAACAAAAAATAGAGCAAACTATATATAAAGAAACCATTCGGCCAGGTTTTTAACCATGTCATTAAACCTGGCCACTCAGAATAATATTGATCAGTTCCCCATTATATCAGTAGAAATCCAGTACATAAACACAAAGCAAATAAACATCAGTCTGAGATAATGAATCTGGGTCTCAGGATGTTGAAGAATAAACTTGTTTGCTTGTCCCATGCTCAATAAATCCATAGTTGTTCATAAAATGATATATCCTAAATGTTGGTACAGAAGTCAAATTATGTTCATATATTACATTTTCTTCCCTCTCTGTTGCTGTTTTAAGTTACATAAGTAACGAAGGCATATTCTAACTCTATTCTATTAAAGCAACCCTTCTAGATTTCTTTCAAATACTGTAGCCAATCATCATGAGGCTTCCGGTGGGAATATGGTGGACTGAGCAGCAAATATTTAAGTTTTGGCTTGTTTTCTCATCTAAAAATTAAGGAGGACTGAGAATATATAATTGCCTTCCTGTTATCATTTTTGTACTAAACGTTTTGCTGTTTTGAATCTTCAGTTTTCTGTTCACTTTCTTTGGGACCTGTTTGTTAGCGTACCTTCTCTTGTGCCAGTTTCACTTGGAAGTCTTTCATTAACTCATTAACTCCTATCTGCACAAGTCAAGTATCTAGGGGGCACCATAATTGACTGCCAGAAACATGGAGGATTTCAAGGAGGCTTTTTCAGAGTCCTGTTACGAGCCTGAGCAGACCTTCAAAGAAATTATTTTGGAGTGTCAATCTATTCTGCAGACTATTCGGGACTTTGGGGAAGAAATTACTTCAAAGATGTGTTATCTGGCTGAAGATGTTATGGAGGAAGATGAAGATTTTGTTAAGGATGGAACTGGTAGCAAGTCTGAAGTAATGCCAGAAGAAGATTACATTTTGGTGGTGATTTAGATTAAGATTTATTCGATTTTTCTTAAGGTTTGTTTGATTTGTAAGACTTATAAGATATTCATAATGTATAATAATAATTGCTTGGTTTTCAGGTTTCATAGGATTGAGATTGCTGTAGTATTGTTAATCATAAAAGTAGACTTTATATGTTTTTACAATTTGATTTTTATTATAGTGGACAGAAATAGAATAGTGGTGGGAAGGAAATAATTAAATTAATGTTGTTTTATGGGGGAGGGAAGTTGATTTAGAAATGTATATGAATATATATATTCTTTATACACTATAAGGGGAAGGAGTAATTGCGTTAGTGATTTGTATATGTGTTAATGGAAGGATTTATAGAAATAATGTGATCTTGGTTTGATATAGAGTAAAGGACTGATTATGGAAATTGTTGTATATTCTTCCTGTTGAAAGTTGGAAGTCACCTTTCTATGTAATCTTTAAAAAATATTTTTCTTGTGTCTCTCACTTTTTTAGTTTCTCTTTTTTTGTAGATTTTTTTTTGCTTTTTTGTAGTTTTTATCTTTTGCTTTAAATGCAATACAATTCTTTTTAAAAAATAACTAATCCTCACCTTAGCGATAATTTTTGTTTATAAAAATACTGTAGAATTATCCAAAATACATTCCAATACAAAAAATAAATTGGGAGTTGTAGCTGCTGCTAATTCATCTGGACCACGTTGTGCAACCAAGTGTTGTTTTAATGGAATATAGTACCATTTCAAAATTTCGGGCAATCCAAGTTCCTCTTGATTATGTGCCATCAAGTCAGGATCAACTCTTAGCAACCACAAAGATAGATTTTCTCCATGACAAACTGGTCCTTGAAATCTTCAGTGGTGTACCCATTGCTACTGTAACTGAGCCCATCCATCTTGCTGCTTATCCTCTTTTCCTCTTTCCTTCCACCTTTTCAGCATTATAGATTTCTCCAGAGAGCTAGTTCTTCACATAATGTAACCAAAATATGATAATGTCAACCTGATTATTTGGGCCTCAAGTGAGAACTCTGGGCCTCAATTGTTCAATGATCCATTTGATTGTTTTCTTAGCTATCCATTGTGATTGTTTCCTTAACTATCCATTGTATTGTCAGGAGTCTTCTGCAACACTAAAGTTCAAAAATGTCCATATCTGTTGTCATTAGTTTGGTCTTCTTTATATTTAACTTTAGTCCCCTTTTTCACTGTGCTCCTTGACTTTTATTACTAGAGCTTGCAGACCTTTTGCATTAGGGTAGTGTCATCAGCATTGGCATAGGTTGCTGATGTTTCTTCCTCCAGTTTTGAAACCACACTCATCTTCTAATCCAGAGTTGCTCAATATATATTTAGCATCTAGGTTGACTTAATAAGGGGAGACTATGCAGACTTACTTCACTCTTTTGCTGCCCTGAAAACACTTTGTTTCACCATGATCCATCTGGGCTGTGGCTTCCTGACCTATAGATAGATTTCACATGAAGATAATAAGGTATTCTGTGATTCCCATTTTTTCTAAGGATGTTCCATAGCTTGCTACAGTTGACACAATTAAAGGCCTTTCTATAATCAATGAAGCACATTGATTAAAAACAATCTCTTTTTTTCTTCTTTGGCTTTCTCAATCATCCAGCATGCATCAGCAATAATATCTCTTGTTCCACAGCCTTTCTAAAGCCAGCTTGGATATCTGTGTCTCCTTTTCCATGTATGGCTCTGATCTGTGTTGGATGATCCTAAGCATTATTTTGCTAACGTGTGAAATTAAGGACAGTGTAAAATATTTTACACAGCACACTCTGTTAAGTCTTCCTTCTTTGGTATTGGTATGTAGCCTGAGCTCTTCCAATCTGTTGGCCACTGTGACATTCTCCAGCTTTGCTGTACTTCTGTTGGTATATCATTAATTCCTGTAGCCTTCCAACTTGGTAATAACAAGAATGCTGTTCTTTTAATACCAGAAGTTCTTGTAAATAGGAACATATTCTAAGTTATCTTAGATGCTGACATCTCTACTGTATAGAATTTCAGTATACTCTTTCCATCTTTGTTTGATCTTCTTTGAACCAGCTACTGTCTGTCCATTCGTACCCATTAGCATGCCAATTCAAGGTGGGATCTCTTTCTGAGTTCGGATATTGTTTTGGAAGACTTTCCTTGTTTTTCTTGTCTGTTTCAATCTTCAGTATCTTTACAGATGTTGTTGCAATACTGCTTTTTGTCTCATCTAATTGCTGTCTGAAATTCTTTGTAAAGTTCCTTCCTGAGATCATTGTCTTTCTTTGGTTTCTCTTCTATGCAATTTCCACTATTTTTTCACTATTTGCTCTCTTCTATTTCTTCATTTCTGGCATTTTTTTCACCTTCATCCTTAACAATTTTTTTGATTTAATTCCACAGTTTCTCTGGTTCCTATCAATGAGGTTCAGGACTTCAAAGTGATTCCTAATATTGTCCTTGAAAGTGGTAGGTATACACTCAAGATCATATCATGAAAACTGGTTGGCTTTCTTTTTCTTCTTTAGCTTGACTTGGAATCTGCACTCAAGCAGTTTGTGATAACATTTCTCAGTCAGCTCCTGGCTACATCTCTGTTGTTATAACTGATCTCTTCCACCATCCCTATCAATAATATACTCAGTATGATTTCTGTGTATTCCATCTGATATCCATATATATAGGCATCATTTTGGTTGTTTGAAGACTGTGATAGAAATGAAGAAATCACTGGATTGGCCAAAATTGGTAAGTTGTTCTCCTGCTTCACTTTGATTTCCTAGGGCATACTATCCAACTACTTCTTCCTTAATATTTCCTACATTCCAGTCTTCAACCATAAGCAGCACACCTTGCTTGCTTGTTCTGTTGACTGCAGATTGAAATTGACCACAAAACTCATCAACCATCTTTTCTTCTCCATCAGTGGCTGGAGCAAAACTTGGATAATCATCATAGTTTCCAGCTTCAGATTTTCTTTTCCTATATGGAAACATCAGCCATAGGATTTAATTTAGCTACATCATAAACACTATTAGTACTCTAAAGATCCTCAGCTCTTCCTCAGTACCATGTTTGTTTGTTTGTTATATTTATACACCACCCATCTCACAGCAATGTGACTCTGGGCGGCGTACAGTAAAACCATAAAAAACAATAATTACAACAATACTCTAAAATTAAAACATTATTATTATCATTATTATTATTATTATTATTATTATTATTATTATTATAAAACTAAAAAGGGTAATGAGGGCTTGGATGTTACACACAATGTAGCAACCTTATTAAATCCCCATTTCCATGAGACTTCCAAGACTGTTGATATAACCACGTTTTAAGGGACTTCCAGATGGATATCAAAGAGGTGGCCAGTCTCACCTTGGGGTGGGGTGATGATGTTCCACAGGGCGGGTGCCACAGCAGAATGTTAAGTGTCATCTGACCTGAGGAGGCTATCATCTAGCACTATATAAACAATCACTTTATCTTGCTATCCATGTGGTTTTATTGGTAAAATACAGGAGTGATTTACCATTCCCTTCTCCTGCACAGTATGAAATAATGCCTTTGCCATTATCGGTAAAATAATCATCCATCTCCACCATCTTCCTATCTCACTGCTGCCCAATATAGATGCCTGTTTGCTTTAGCTGGGCACCTAGACTATGTACTCTACTGTTAGCATAAACTACTGATATTCTTAACTCTTCCTTCCTAGGAACCTGCACATACACATACTATGATGAGGCAGCACAGTAGGACTTAAGGGATGGGTGGGGAGCTCCCCTTAGAATAACCCAAATGTTTTAAAAACTTGATTAGCAAAAAAAAATGATCTAAAGTATTAATACTCCTCCTTTCCTATGTCTTCATTTTCACTTCGTTGTCTTCTTTAAGAAGAATATTTTAAAAACCAAAATTATACTAGCATTTCTTAGAATAGAATCTTCATTACACCGTTTTATGGCCCAAAAGTTATTCTTATTTGCTTTTGTAGTGTTCTACATTCTTTTAATTTGTGTTAGAAAAAGATCAAGCACTGAATCCTCTTAACTCTTTAAAGAACTTGAATCTCAAATACCAGTGGCTATAGTGAAAGAAAGACATAAATAACAAATCTATTGTATTATTTATAGCATAGCTTTGTCTGAAATACTGACATGAAATTGCATCACTTTGGATATATGTTTATTCAATAAAATATCTAGGTGTTTGACCTGATTTAGATATGGCAGAGAATAGCAGTAGGGGAAGGGAAGCTTTTCTTCTATCTTAAATTTACAATTTTAATGGCCTTCTCTCCTATTTTTAATCAGAGCAATACAATCTTTCCTTCTAACTTAACTAGCTGGGGGCGGGGTGGGGTGGGGGGAGAGAGATACAGAAAGAAAAAGAGTGTACTTAATCTACCATGGATGATGAGATGTAGTCAGTTAGCTTTGAGTGGTCCATTATAAACAATAAACTTCATTGGGTCTTAGCAACAATTATAAACACAACACACCCAGAATCTGGGCCATATTATCATATTTAGCATGCCAGATTGGGTTGGCAAGAGTTTTCAATTATTCCCTAGGGGAAGAAAAAGTGGAGAGAGATTAAAGGTTATTTTACTCAGTTAATCCTTTTTGTACTGAATATTTCCACCATATCTCTTCCTAGAAATTGACTTTATGCTAGGAAAATCTCATTTCTTTCATCTTGGTGTTCAAATAACTTTGTGCACTTTCATTCCCTATGTTAGAATGCAGGTGAAAAATAGATCTAACTTTAACATTGGGGCTTCAGTAATTATTCACTACAGCACAAGAAGCTCTGCATATGTAACTGCTATTGTTGTAGAGATATAGATGCATTTATTTATAATGTAAAAGCAAGAAGCTTATTATTCTGAAGAAATGTCAAATATCATATAAAATGATTTAAAAATGAAACCTCAGGCTAATGATTTCTTTCTTTGTTTAAAGCATTTCAAAGTGACTCCCACAATTATAAGGACAACATAATACTGCTAATCAATCATGATTAAGACTTAATAAATAATTAAAGCCATTTTAGTTTAAAGCAATTAAAACAATGCAGCACAGGACATCAGTGGAAAGAAAAGCACTGCCCAAAGTACTTTTCATTAATTAAAAAAAATGCAATGTGATCATTTTAAATTTTCACCTGCACAGTCATAAACAATGCCTTCAAATTTCTTCCAGATTACCTTTTGCATGATGATGATGATGATGATGATGATCCAAAGAAAACAATTCATTTTTTTTCCCATTTTTTGATGTATGGTTTGTCTCAGCCAAGAGAATGTGTTGACCTAAACAAAAAATCCAACCTTGCTTTTTCCTGATCCAGTAACACAGAAGTGTCCATACAAAGATTTCTTATTTGAAGGGGGAAAAAGTTCAAGAAAAAATAATAAATTTGGTTGGTTTTTATTTATTTATTTATTTGTTTGTTTGTTTATCAAATTTGTCACCGCCCATCTCCTCTGACTGGAGGGACTCTGGGCGGTTTACAATATAAAACAATAAATATATAATAAAATTTCAATATAAAACAATTAAAAAAAACATTTTTTGTCACTGAGGAACATTTTTATCTCAGCCAATATTAATGTATTGGTGTTAAAAAATGTTCCATTGCATTTTTTTTTTTTAATGTAGCACCAGCAGAGGGAAACAAACATCCTTTGACACTACCATGTTGCACTGGCTCCCCTACCCCATGTTACATTGGAACAACCTGGGGTAGAAAAGCATCCACTTAGACTATTTGCATATAACCTTAAGGGGTTGGATGAAGGCTTAATAAGAATTATTCATACATGGGGAGGCACTCTTTAATAGTTAAGGTCCCAAATCATGGAACAGTTTGAATATTGTAGAATATTTAATAAAAACAACAGAACAGCAGCAAGTGACAAATATTTTGTGGAGCAAAGGAGAATATGTTCAAATTACTGTAATTAAAAATGCATATATTTTGGCTTTGATATTATTTATGCTTTATTTATTTTAAACATGCATGTCTTCATTCAGAAAAAGGATTTCAGGATGGCATGTTCAAAAATCTGATATTCTGCATAATAGAAACAACATAAGACCTAAAGTTTTGTAGAGTTGACAAGCATAAAACTATTTCTGCAAATGATCAAATGTAACATGGAAATTAGCAAACAAACAAACAAAAAAAATGTAACAAAGTGCTGAAAGAATGTATGTTGGACCGGACTATCTCCACCATGAAAATATTTAGTAAACATATTAATCTATTTTTTGCTACCTGGAAGAGAAATAACAAGATAAAAATGAAATAATTTTTAAAAAATGAGTCTCAGCCCACCATTCATAAAGAAGCATTTCAGTGCAAGATGAAAACTACCTCTCATTAACTTGAAATCAGAGAAAAGTTTTCAAAAAGTTTTCAAAACAGAACCACTGATCGTTGGAAAATGAGGAGAAGAGAATAGGGGAATGGATGCACCATGGACAATGGTCTTTCTGGTAGTGAGAGAACGGCACAGTTTTATAAGAGAAATAGGCATTTTGTACCTTGGAGCTCCACTTTTATTTAGTGAGCCATGGATTCTGCCCTAAATCCTGCCTTGGCAAAACCATTGAATATAAACTTAGTACTGAGCTCAGACCATGCAGACTATACATAGGGCTGGCTACTTTTAAGAAGAATGAGGAGATTGCCTCAGGTAACAGATCTTGGATGTTAAGAAAAGGCTTCAAATTGTTCTTTACTGGATTTTCTATTTTTGTATTCTTACTGCCAGGGAAAGAGGGAGGCGTTTGCAGGTTATTCTGCCTGAGGTGACAAAATAGCTTGGCTGGCCTTGAAAACTATGCACCTTGATGGATGGACAGGATACCATTTTTGCTTGGCCTCAGGCAGCAAAATACCTGAAGGAAAGCTAAAACACAACCTGAACTATTCCTGTTGAGCAAAGTAGAACTTCTGAATAAATATAAATAGGACTGTAAATGAATCAAACAAAGTTGACTCACAAACCCTGTTGAAATGAATTGAGATACTATGAAACAGAACAGGAAGTGTTGAATCCAATCTGTTGTACCAGCTAGTGGAAGCAAGGAGCTGTTCTGTATGCAGAAGAATTGCCAGCCTCTGCACAGTGACTAAAAGGAAATGAAATTCCTATGTCAGAAGGTGGTAGTGGAAGGATGTCTATGTGTGTAGGGAATCCAGTCACCAACAGCATGAAAATGTGTGAGTTCCTAGTAGACAGTTAATGCCGCATCTAACAGCAACCTGCATGTGTATTATGGAAACTGAAGCTGTCTCCTTGTGAATGATACCAACATGGCTTTTGTTTATGTGAGCTGGATGGGATTAGTTCTTTCTCTGGGTAGTGTTGCACAATATACAGAAACACATACACACAGGTTTGTCATGGAAGTGTACATAGCAGCCAAGTCCACTTAGTAATGGTAGGGCAGATCCACTATGGGAAACTTGCTGAGTCTTGTCCTCAGACTTGGAGCTACCCCGTCCTGACTCAGACTGGGGAAATAAAATCCTTTGCAGCGCTCTGTTCAGAAACATCTAAAGGAAAATCAGACATTGAGCATTCATATACACATAGTGTAACTGGGCTTGCCTCAAGGCCAGCCATATTGAAAGGCAAAAAAAAAGTGAAAAATAATTTATTCTGATTTTTTTTCCTATATATTTCTTATATTCTTACTTGCAATATCTCATATTGCAAGTACGAGATGGCTAAAAAAATTCAAATTCATGGTATTGAATATTATGCTGTGTAAAATAAAACTTCTATGTACAATGACCAACATGGCATTAGATCACTGCATCTGGTTTTAAGTGTGATGTCAAAGTGGGAATTGTGGTGCCTATATTTTATAGCATGAGCCTGAACTGGTAAGCTGCTGTTGCTATGGCTGCAATTCCATTCACTGCATAGCTTCAGTTTTCTATAGCTAAAATCTTTGTGGAATATAAATTTCCACTGCAGCAGAAGCCAGGTAATAGTGTAACAAAACTGCCTCAAATCTTTTCAAATCCAAATCTGATTTCCAGCCTCAAGTTTAGCATCGCTTTTCAGACTCCATCTTCTATAAAGGTAGAGTAATTTGAAAAGAAAGAACACCAACCAGATTTGTAATTACTGTACATTAATAAATTCAGGAAAGCAAGTCACTGCCTCTCCCCCCACCCCATATACAAGTGCACTGTTTTCCATCTCTTCATTTAGCATGCTGCAATTCTGAATGGGTAGGCTGCCTTGCCATCTTTCTTTTTGCTGCTTTCCTTTTGTGGTTCTTTTTTCATAAGGCTTTGCACTTCCAAGTGAAACAACATTGTCCTAAAGTTTTCAATGCTGTTCAGCAGTAAGTGTCAGGCTTTGGCATGTATAACATTGTCTGAGGAGTTTGTTCCACTCCCTCTTGAACCCCTGAAACTAATGCTCAGTCTCTATTAATGTCTCAGTCCCTGGAAACTGCAGCCTAGTCTCTCCTATAATTAATCTTTCAGGTACTGCCTTGACATTATTGGTTCACCAGCAGAGCAGAACTGCCTCAGCCATCAATAATAATTCAACGCATTTGGATGAGGCCTACATGCATAGCCCACAGACGTAGCCAACAGTGTAAAATCTCCAGAATGGCTCTCAGGTTTGAAAAAGGGAGCGTGGGCACGCATGCGTGAACAGTGGGTGAGGGGAAGCCCCTACAAACTAAACAAGCTCATTTGCTTGCTTGAAAATCTTCCAACTAAAGAAGGTGTTGGGTTCTCCTGCTAACTGTGGTTGAGCCTTTGTTTCTAAACATAGTTACTCTTTGTCACCAAATTTCTGAGTGTTACACAGTGTTAACACTAAGGCTGTTACAAATTGTCTTTCACAGATGTTGGGAACAGGAGAGGTAGGGGATTTATTACTCAATATTTCTGTATTACTGATTGGAACGTGAGGTGCATCCCCAATTCATCTCACTGCAGGATTTTCAGCTCTTTCTTTCTCTTTCTTTTTCACCCACAAATGTTCTTTCTAGTTTGGTGAAGACAGCAGCTGTGCAATTTCAAGCAGAATGTTTGCTTTGATCCTCTTCCTTTAATTGAAATCCACAATTATGAAATTTGCTTCTTTTATGTTTGAAAGTTTATTGGTTTAATCTAGAAAATGTGCTGTCTTGCTGTCTTGCACAGTTAAAGGCAACAGCTGGGATTTAAGTTGTGACATAGATGACAAAGTGGGAAGAGGTTCCCCTTTGTGTTTCTTTTATTGAATGAGAACAAAGCTTTTTTCATAAGATTTTAGCACACTCAATATTTTGAGTAGGATGCGTAACAAAAATGTTTGTTAAATGCAAACAGCTATTTCCATATGTTTTATTTAAGTGTTTGAAATGAACAGAAATTTTCAAATAGGAAGAAAAAGCTACATGTTAATTTGGGATCTTGTGAAAAGGAATGTGAAATTTGATAAAAGCAATAATCATTTTAACAATTCTTTAATAGCAGTTCTAAAGATCCTGAAAATGAATAGTATTTTTACTAGTAAATCCTCAAATAAATTTCATCTGAATAAGGATTAAATAACTGCTAAATTCCTTGTGCTATGGGGGGAAAAAGTTATCTGAGTAGTAATCCCTCTTTGCTGCCCATATTTTATACTATTATAACTCCAAGGACCACAAATGAGTAGAATAATCTTTTAACAGGTAAATTTTCAGCAGAACTGGTTGATTCTCAGAGATCATTCCCAAGCTATACCTTGGGAGAAAGATAACTATTGTTGTAGTCAAGAAAAATGAAAAGTAACAAACAAACAAACAAACAAACAAGTGCAGAAAAACTCAGTGGCAAATCTTTCAGTGTTGTTACCAAGAAAACTATAAGGATAAGTCCATAAAATCACTATAAGTTAAGCTTGACTTGAAGGATACTTTACTAACACTCCACAAGAAGTCCACAAGATTGTTTTTCTGCATTATTATCCTGACTTTAGTTTCAGCTGGAATGATTGTTCTTTAAACTTCACTTTTTGAAGTTTGGAGCCTGTAGAATGAGGTAAAGGATGGATATCCTCTGTACTATCCCAGATTTCTACATTATACAGTCATCAAAATATAGTAGAGTCTCTGTATTATTTTTTTCATTTAGATAGTCCACCCATAGCATTAATAGTTCTGGGATGTTTACAAGTTCAGCAAATATATTAATAACATCTCATCATTAGCAGCAGCAACCACTACCTGGTTAAAATAGATACCTTCAGCCCTCTTCTAGAGCACATAAGGAAGGCATTTGCTTCAACTCCAGTGGCAATTCCATCCCATTCAATGGAATGGACCCTGCCACTGAGAAAGATAAATTGATCATTGACATCAAATCTATCTCTATTGGAATCCACCAAAAAAAAAAAAAGAGAGAGAAGAGAAGAGAAGAGAAGAGAAGAGAAGAGAAGAGAAGAGAAGAGAAGAGAGAGAAGTCCCCTGATGACCCAAGAATGCTAGATGGATTGTTCATGAGTCACTGGTCCTCTAAGTAACTTGGGTCTAAGCAGTATAAGCTTGAAAGATCATCACATGCAGTTCTGAGTTGGGATCAGAATGCAATTAACAACCAGAAAAGTTGTTTCAACATATGGGTAATGTGGGACACCATGCAGACCCCATTCATCACTCATGCAGCTGTATTTTAGACCAATAATAATTGTTAGACCATATTTAGGGGTTATCCATTAAAGAGTACATTGCCCTCTGTAGCTGCTACATGATCTCAGAGATGCTTTAAGAAGTTGCAGATAGTGTTATGTTTACATACCCACCAGCCGTTTTGTTAGAATTGAATATTTTGCACTGCAGACCTACTTGATATTAAATAAACTTGTATTTTGCAAGACCTCCCAGGACAGTTTCCAAGATATCAAGCAAAAGCATCCCAATATTATTGCTTACTATGTCCTGAGAAATAAGAACAGAATCACTGCAGGGTGGTGATTCTAACTTCCAGCTTCTCTAAGTGTTCCAATAAAATGTCATGGTCAAAAATCCAAAGTGACATCCAGATGTAACAACAGGACTGTGCTCCCTCTGTCAGATTTGCTGTACACTTCAACCAACAGGAATACTAAGGCTGTCTCTCTGTTGAATCCAGGCCTAAATCTTTATTGGGAAAGATCTTTGTTAAATTTAAGAATTCCTGGAGATGCACCTCTGTCTTCTTCAGTAGCCTGATTAATTATGGAATACCACACTCCAACCAGTAGCATTCAATAGTTGCTAAAATTAGTTGACAGCAATTATAGCTTCTTAAGCAAGGGCTTTATCACTGCCTCTTTTAAGAAATGAAGGATTCTGCCTATAAACATGAAGAATGAATGATCTGAGTGACCATTGGCAGGGCAGAATCCATAGCAGATCTTATAAGCAAAACCAAGCAGGGAGAGGCATGGAATCTAACAGACAAATATTGGTATGAACAGAGCAAACAGCCTTGTTCACTCCCTTGAGAAGACCAGCAATGAAATTGATTCAGACATATATCATATACTATGAGACAGACACACTAGACACAGCATTATCCTGTATGAAATCAAGACAGCATGAATTCAAGTGATTATCCATGAACTATTCAAACAGATCATATGAACTATACAAACAGATCACAACAGGCTTCTGGTTGTATCACATCACTGGTCAGGGGTAGCAGATGCTTCCCAGAACATTTTCTAATGAAATTCTTTTTGTTCAACCTGTATTTTCTGTCTTCTTAGGTATCTCATATTAGTTTTACTCATGATCCCCTGATGCATTGCACTTCTTGCTTTCAATCATCCTACATTAATTGCTACGGATAAGGGTTAGAATCAGCAGTATTTAAATGTTATGGGTTGATGGGCACATTTGGAACTTAGAGAGCACATATTGAGTATTTTCACCAAAAGGTTGCTTGAGTGAATGTACCTGATCACAAGACACTAATCTACTAAAAGACAAACTGGTAAGGATATTCCACACAGCTATGCCTGCCATCCTCTCAGCTTACTTTTGTCTTGTTTTGCCTGGGTAAGGGGAACATACTTGCAAACAAAGCACTGGTACCCATTTTGATTTTCTGAAAATGCTCATGGGGACAATGTGGAACCCCAACATATTCTTCAAAACAAAGATAATGTTGGAGCTTTAGGCTTTGTGATATCCTTGCTTTCCATTTGTTTATATTATTTCCATTTAAAAATAGTTAAAAATCAGGTAAAGCAGAGAGCTTGGTGGGCATGAAAGTTATTCTTGGATAAGGCACCACCTTATGAATGAAGATGTTAGGACAAAGCAAAACAATGATTTGGTCATAGTTCCCACTGTGGGACTTACATGAAAGTAAATGTGTATATATTTATTATGTTTAAATGGGCACCTAATATCCTGTTCAGCCTTACAGGTCTCCATAGCTAAGTTTTGGAAAGAAAGGTGTTGACAGTCAGTAGCACATAAAAAATATCAGGTTCTGAACTCTAGCGAAATAGGAATATTCTCTGCCATTGGACCTAATAACCACTACAAGGGCAACAGATTCAGTTCTGCATGATTGCACTTGGAAAAGATTGATGGTATAATTATTCAATCATCAATTTTTAGCAGGAGTGTAAAAGCAGTTAAGACAAGACTAAAGAAGTTTCGAAGAGAAATATGTGATGAATTGGAAAGGAGGAAACTGGCAAGAAATATAATTCTTAACTTTGATTGACTGAGGGAGTAGAAGACCAGGACTGATTGTAAAATGGCTTGAAGAAATATATTGGAAACATAAAGTAAATCTAAAGTTTAAATAGGAAAGTTTCCATTTGTCTTCATACAAATCAGTGGTTGAAAATTAGTCAAGAGGCTGCCATTATAGCTCAAGTAACAAAGTGTGTGGGTTTTTTTTTAATTCACAAGTGATCCAATCATTAACTGGTGTGCACCTTTCATGTTATGTTCTCTTTGCTGAAATTGGGAGGGGAGACTTGCAGACCTTCAACTTTTGGCATCTATTTCTACGTCATGCTCAGTTTGGTCAAGATACAGTCCTAAGAAATTGAGTACAGAGCCTGGAAAAAAGGTGGCCAAAATGTAGTACTGAAATATAACTTCACAGGCTTGAGTAGGGAACAGAGATCAAATGACTCTATAAGCCTAGTCTTCATTTTCATTGCAGGTGCCAGCTGTAGGGAAGGACCTCACCATTTCAGCAGTTTGGAGGTACTGCCATTTTTATCCAGCATGACTAATGTTCACTTGTTTAGTCCCTACCTACTGCTGCGCAAAGTTATTCTTTCTGCTAGCCAGTAGAGAGATGATAGAAAAACATGCTGTTTTCAGGCAGGATATAGCAACCTGTTACTGAGACTTTGTTCACAATGCTGCTCAAGAAGAAGAGTATAGGTACTATGCAACACAAGACGTTTTACACTGGGTATTGATACCATCTATTCATAGGAAAGGACATAGATGACCAACACTTCTTGTGCTGAAGTTGCTAAGCAATGCTGTTTGATAATTCAACACAGCAGACTGCATACCACTCAGTAAGGTTGTTTAATTTCTCTGAGATTGTTGGAAGAAACAAGAAAGGATTCGTCATGGAATGCCTTTTCGCTGCCTTATGTCTAATTAGTCTGCAAGCTCCTAGGATAGGTAGCAATTTCTGTTACGTCAGAAACCTGATTTCAGTGATTCACACAAGAACAGCAACACTTTAAAAAAGTAATAGTCATTTTCACTATTTCTTCTGTTCCAGAATCCTGTTATTGAGTGAATTATAAAAGTAATACATTCAGAAAATCCTTAATGTTATTGATTCATTTTATTTTGGTTTTCATACATTCTGGGGCTAAATTCAGAACTTAAAAATCTATGTTTGTGCTACTTCATTTAATTTTATAGGAGTAGGGGTAAGAGTAGTGTCATTTATTTGATATCTCCTGTGCAATAAACATACCCAACAATTTTGAAACAAAATAAATACTTTCTCCATCACAGTCTGCACAACATTTTCTCTTTCCTGAAGCTGAAGTCTTTCAGTACTGCCATCTTATTTTCTGTTTAATAGAAGTCAGCTGGATATAAAGTATACTAATTTTACCATATATAAATTCAGAACAAAAATCCAGGTTAAAGGATGAGGAAAAATAAATATTTCCATTGCAAAATGCAGCTACACCTGTACATTTTCCTTTCATTATTAGAGAAAGTAACTCAGGACTGATTTGGGGGCTAATTCTGACCCAGTTTTGAGCAATTATAGTATTATGTATGCAGCAAAATGGAGCAGTTTTCTTCTTTTTTATTTTTGAAAAGCGACCTTTTTTGAGATTCATAAAAGCAGTATTCCATCAGGGCAACATTTTGAAGTCACTGTGGGTAAAACATCAAATTACCAGCAGTTATGCAAATGTTAATTATTTGTCAAAGATAAATAGATAAATTTGCAGCATTAGTAGGATGACTTCAAAAACCAAAGAAGAATAACATTGTAAGCACTAGAGGGCTATGCAAAGAGAAGAAAGTAGGAAACTATGCACATTTACACATGAAAGAGGTGGTAAGTATATGTCATTAGACATTCTGAATTACAGGCCCTGTTATATCATTATTCAGATAAGCACTTGGACTTTGAAGGTGAGTGGCTGTTTTTGTTCCTGGTTCTCTGGTTACAGAATTGACGAATGGGAAGCTCAAGGAAAGGAATATTCTTCACTGAGCCTTTCTCTTTCTTGCAGAGGGACCAATATAATCACCCTTTGATATTCAGTGGGCAAAACTGCATGTCATCAATGAAGTGCAAAAAAAGAGTAAGGGGAATTCAGGTAGTAAAGAGGAAGGAACTATATGACCATTTTTTTAAAAAAAAGTGGGGGGGGGGACTTTAGGTTACCCCTTTAAAAATTAAACATGTAAAAAGGGTAGGTAAAATTTAGGTGGGGTTGTCCTAAGCCTTGTAAAAGAAGGATTGGCAAAATATATTTTTCAAGTCCATGTGACTTTGCACATGTCTACCACAGATCTCTTCAATCCCATTTCCTCACACTTTAAAGATTGTTATAAAAAGCACCTTCTTCTCAATATATGTATTTCTAAGCACTTATGTGTTCTAAATACATATGTTTGAAACGTGTGTTCTAAAACAAATTGTGAAGCTATCATGGACTACGTCAGCTGTCCCCAACATAATTGTCTGAGATTATTGAATACATCCCACATAATTTCCAATTACTTAGGAGACACATGGAAGCAACTGGACTTCTTTAGTCATTGTAGCTTAGTTGGGGTGGCTGGATTTTTTAAATCAAACCTCAGTGTAGGTCCAAGAAATGGAACTTTAATTTGTTGGCTAATTGAACTGCTGATCTACCACTCATTAATTATCAAGATTGAATCAATACACATTTAAATAAAGCCCTGTTAATCATGCTAGAGATATCAGAAAGAGCTGATCTTCATAAGTACGTCATAAATACCTGCAGCAGGGAGGCTTTTAGTCCAAAAGCTTCCATGTGAGCTAAAAATCTGGGAATCTGACCCTAGGATCTGATTAAATTCATACAGCTGGAGATATTATTCCAGAAGTCTGGTCCCAAGCTGTTTATGTCTTTAAAATTTAGTAGAAACATATTACATTGGGTTATGAAAGGTGTTAAGTAACTATTTGAAACAATACAAGGTTGATTCTCATGAACCAGCTCCCACAAGTATTCTGGCACTTAAATGTTATATTACTTGAGTACAGCCCTACATAGAAAGCATAGCAATAGTCTGGTATGAATACAGCTACTCTGAAACCAAATCTAATAGTTTGGTGAAATACTGTAAGATTTAAGAGGGATGGCTAGCCATTAAGAATACTTATGCTTCCATAGATAGAACTGGACCCAGGAGTATTTCAAATCTGTATAACCACCGTTTGTACTTTTGTTCAGTATAAGATCGATTCTACCCCAAATCAGTTGCAAACTGTAATTGAGATTACCAACATTAATGATCAAATGTGTCTCCATCTTACCAAGAGACTGTCCTCATCCCTCCTACTTGTTCTTGAACTGACAGAAAATTAAACCCGGGTGCATTTGCCGTCCCCATTTCCAGTCTGGACTGCCTCTACTCTAGCTTACCACTGGGTGGAGGTGTCCTGATTTCATTATGTGCAAGGTGTGCTAAGCAATGCAGCTAGTGGATTCCTCCAGCTTTGCTGCCCTCCATCCTTCTAAGCATCACCCGCTGATGAGAAACAATCCATCAGTTATGGCAAGGTTGCAGTGGCACAGCTTAAGGCCAAAAAGCTGAAGTCTTCTTGTTCCTGTGCAATCATGATGAGAGGACATTTTATGTTAGTCACATTCACATTGTTTGTAGCCCTGGTTTGGTTAGATTGGAAGCATGATTCATCTCTCTTTGGTGCAGATGAAAATGAACAAGTGGCATTAAATCAGTCCAAAGAGCCCATGGCCCATCACTTTTGAGCTTTTATCATTGAGGAGAAAGGAAGAAATTCCATGGAGGCTAAATGACTTTTAGAGATACAGAGAAGGCTGAGGAGGAGCACCACTGATGACTAGGGGCTAGCCTTTTGACACAGATAACTGCAGCACTGGTTTTATTTGCTTTGTGGCTTTGGCATACCTTTGCACGCACATGCGTGCACACACACACACTCTCAAAGCTTCAAGTATAGAATGTTCCAGGGAACTCAGGAACATTCAACTCCCTACAATTACCATGCCATTCTGGGGACAATTTGGCAAGTAAAATCTTGAAAGTAAAAGCAGTTCAAGGTGTCCTGAAATTCAAAGTGTCCTGCAAATTGCATTCTGGATGAAACAAGTCTGTTTGGAGCTCTTCCTGTTTACTCCAGAAAACATAGAACCACCTTCAGAATGGTATGCACCAGAAGAGGTTCAGCATAGTCCTGAGGAAGAACAGAACGCTCCAGAATTTTCTGGACATTCCATTCTTGAATCGGTGAGTTTTGCACATTTCTACTATGCAGGGCTTGTTAATACTTAGGACTGGGTTGAGAGGAGTGGTTTTGTTGATTACGTTATTTTTCCCTTTGTTTTTTTCCCCATCTCAGAAGGATTTAGGGTCGGATTGGGAGACACTGCTTCAGGATGCAAAATGTCCTGTTTTAAAATGGCTGGGGACAAGACAAACAACAATACCCTTCATTTCTTGAAGATTTGCCCCTCCACTAGAAAAGATTTCTCTCAGATCATATAGGTGGGAAGAAAATCTGAAAGGGAGGGGGGGAGACAGGGGAAAGAGAGAAGCTCTACTTTTTAATTTAAGCCTGCTTGCTTGCTTGCTTATTTATTTATGTGTTTATTTTCTATCCCACCTTTATTATTAAGTTACCTAAATAACTTAAGGTGGGGAACATACCTAATACTCCTTCCTCCTCCTATTTTCCCCACAACAACAACCCTGTGAGATGAGTTGGGCTGAGAGAGAGTGACTGGCCCAAGGTCACCCAGCCGGCTTTCATGCCTAAGGTGGGACTAGAACTCATGGTCTCCTGGTTTCTAGCCCGTTTCATTGACCACTAGACCAAACTGGCTCTATTTAATCAATCATTTAGTTATGAACAGAAGGTCAAGAGGCAATACAGATGGCAAGCATATTTGCTGAGCCTGTGATGACAAAAAGAAATGGAGGGAAAGGACATAAATGGGATAGCAATATCCAATGGTGCGGGGAGCAAAAGGAGACAAATGATGAAAGCACATACAATTAGACCATTTAACAAAACCATTCTTCATTACTTGAGTCTCTGATGATTCTCACCATAGAAAATACTTTAAAATATCTGGTTGACTAAGTCAATGCAGGACAAACCCATTTTTTTTTTATTCAGCATTGAAACAACCAGGTTTTCCTACACTGCAAGTATGGGAGGATGTGTCAGAATAAATATGTAGCTGAATTTGGCTGGATGTGTGACGTACTCTTAAATGATGCTGTTTTCTTGACAGTCGTATGATAAATATCTGAACATTTTCCATGTGGTGTGCTCCTCCTCTTCCTCTGGACTTGGGCACAATTTTGAGCTTGTCTGAAGCCTGCAGAGTCAAACATGGAAGGGTTTACATGAACGCAACCTCCTTCTGTGAACAGAACTAATTAAACACTAAATCAGCCATCATTACAGATGGTCAGTCTCTCTCTCTCTCTTTATAATATTTCCACTTCTATCTTTGGAGACTCATTTTCCTCAAATGTATTCATTATTCATTGATTTTCATTTAATAATTCAAGAAGACAATTTAAATATAATTAATTTAAGGGATATAAAGAAGGTACTATTATGAAGCAAGGTCATAATTGATTTATTTCTAAATATAATTTACAATTTTCTAGCAGAATGTGACTTCATGTTTGACTCATATACAAACCACAAAAAGAATTATTATTATGACCTTTTATTTGTATTTTTGGCTGTTATTTATATGTATTAGAGTGGTTGTTAGGTGTATCTATAAAAATAATTCTGATTAATGGGAATAAAGTTATTTTAATTTTAAGTGATATCTAATTGGATATAAAAACTAAGTGCTACAGTCTTACCCACATTTACATGAAAGTGAATCTCACTTAATATAATGACACTTATTTCTAATTCTTGCACAGTATCACACTGTTATTCTTGTGTATTTATATCAACCATACTTAACTTAGAAAAACTGTATTCAGCAGCACTTATTCCAGGTGAGGGTAAGGTTAGCATCTTAGTCATTAATAATTCTCAGAGCCACTAAAAAGATAAAGGAGTTTGAAGGAACATTTTCCCAACACTTAAAGAGTAAAATATAGGGAAGGGGGGGATTAATTTGAGATTGATTACTTTGAGAACGAGAACCACAATTTAGCCAAACAAAGTACCTTCTTTGGGAGAATTTTGTTGAAATCAACAGGACATAAAAGTGTCTTCCTACTGTAGAATGTGTCTGATTCCCTGCTTTAGCCAATTAATCTTCAAATATATATTATCTTGCACCACTAAAACTAGTGAAAGTATCCTATACAACTGAAGGATTTACATGATCACTTTGCTATTCTGGAAGTAAATACTGTAGAGTACTGTTTGCTGGCTGACCTTTATTTTAAAGGGTCAACTCTTCTAAGTTTTCTACTTTCAGGAACAGTCATGCTATAAAAAAATCTCTATTGGGCATTCAGTCTCTAATTACGAAGTGAATGCTGCTTTGATTTATATATTAATCTACAAACTGTATGTCTCTCCTGGTAACTAAACTCACATCCATGTAAAGCAGTCTTTACTTTAACCGAATCGCAATTTTAAGAGTAAACTAATAAACTCAGAAGACAGAAGGTAAGTTGCAAAAGAGGGATGCAGGCTGAGTTAAAAGAAATCAGGTAAAGAGACAGTGCAAAGCCAAGTCTTCCAGGCTCCAACTCAAGATGGCAATGAATCAGGAAGAGAAAGCTTTACTCTGTCTCTGGAAAAACTGGCCTAAATAGACACAGATATTATTTCAGATCAATCAGTACATATGGCATGGCCTAATCAGATGTTGACAGATCAATCGAAGGAAAATTAAAATGGTTCTACATGCAAACAGTAGAGGAAAGTGTAAGACAGAACAGAAGTTGGCAACCTTTTTGGCCTAGGGGTTTGTTATTAATTTTTAGGGTCACATGTTAACTTAAATGAAAAAAACAACTGCAATGAGAGACTTGCCTAAACAAAAAACTACGTCCATGGTGAGCCTGACTATGAAAATTTCCATCTTTCAGATGGTGAAGATGAAATAGTGCCCTAGGATGCTCCCTACAACCCCAGTGGAACTTGAAAAGACACAAGTCGGTCCTCCAAATAAATATTGTGCTAGAGGCTGGACTTTTCATATTTCTTCCTCAAAATAATCAGGTTGAACAGGGAGGCCACTGGGCACTGAAGGATAAGTATGGAGGCAAACTGGTGTCTACAGGTATCAGATTGTCCAAAATGAACACAACACCCAAATTGTAATGCACTGCTAAAAGTTACAGTAAGGATCTTAAAAAGAAAAAGTTAAAAAGTGGGGGGGGGGAGGCTTGTTCAACTCATCTTGAAAAGTAAGGTCACCCTCTCCACTCGCTCTCTCTCTCTCTCTCACACACACACACACAAACACTGTCCTAACAGCCAGGAACCACGCTGAGACAAGGAATAGGTCTCTAGTGTTTATTACTGCTACATAAACAGAAAATCCTAACAAACTGAAGAAGCGTGGGAAAAACCCAGACATATCAACCCCAAAGGCTAAGGCGGGCCCAATCTGTGTCTCTTTGAATGGCCACCTAATTCCTCAGTACTACGCATGTGCTTTACAGCCTGGATGGGAGCCCCCTGCTCGCCATCCTTACTCATGACAAACACACACACCAAGCCCTAAACTGATAGTCTTCATAAGGGTCTAATGAAACCAGACATAGCTTTCAGGTGTATATATGTATATATGTACTGTGTGTGTATGTATATGTATGTGTGTGCGTGTGTATACACACACAAACACACACATATACATACACACACACTGTGTGTGTGTGTGTGTGGAAGTATACATATGATGTGTAAACCGTTTGCTGGGCTTTTTGGGAAGCAGCGAGGGTTTGGCTCAACAAGGTATTTTGTGTTTCGGAAATGAAGTGATTCTCCTTGTTGAGGCAATGAGTAGACACGTTTTTTATCCATGAAATGCTTTTAGTCACATTAAATTTGCAGTCAGGAGCCCCAGCAGTGTGCCCAGAAGCCTCAATGTTTTGGTGCTGGAAGAGACTTCTGTGTTCCACATATACAGAAAGCTTTTCTACCTGTTGGAGGAAGCCTAAGAAAGGAGGCAAATCAAGGCAACGTGGGGATTTTGCTTCACCAACAGAATTCCTTCATGAAGTATCTTTGCAAAGTGCTGCATTCACACCAACTTTCAAGTGAAGCACCACTTCCAAGTTTGGGTTAGCCCAATGCATTGCTGTTGGCACAGGCCAACCAGTATGTGCCTACTCAGATATCAGTCCAATTATGCTCTTTGGGGTTTACTCTCTAACAAGCACAATTTTAAAACAAACTTACGTATTACAAGTAGAAACTGAAATCTGCAACTTAATATCAGTTTCTAGGGGGAGAAGTAAAAAAAAATAAATCTTCATCTCCCCTTCTAATTTTTTGGCTTACATAATTAACAAATAGCAGGAAAAACACATTTATAACTTGTGTCTCAGTTTGCATGCATTAGCACTTTATGAAAGACAGTCAAGCTCACTCACGAATGTATCTGCTCTATTCCTAGCCATTATTCAAGCTAATAATACACTCCTGTTGTCCTGGATGCAAAAGTAATAGCCAATTCTAAGCTGAAAGTGGGCAGCATTAGGCTAACACTATTAATTTATCACTGTAAAGGTGTATTTGATTTTAATTGACTGCAAAGAGATTATCCCAGGAGTAAGATATGGTATCAGGGTTGTGCACTGTCAGAGTACTAGAAAGCATTTGGCCCGAGAGATCAGAAAAACCACACACCAGGCATTTCTATAAAAATAAATTTATTTACAGAAAGCACAAAAACATATTTACAAGCTGTGCATTCACACGTGCTCAGAGAGGACTGAGAAGAGAGGCTGTGCTGGAAGGCTACAAAAGCGAAACTAAAACAAGTCCAGGCAAGTTCCTCTCCCAGGCAATGCAGTTTTTACACCCAAACTGAGGACAATTAAGTTCGACCTCTTCACCCTGCCAATACTTAAGAAAGTACTCAATTACCATGGTAACCTAGTGGCTTGGTCCATGCAAAAAACAAAGAAATGCCAACATGCACACTTCAGAAATGATCCAGAAGAAATGTTTTAGAACTTGTGCACACATAGGATCTTCCTTCTGTCCATTAGGGCAAACCATCTTTTTTCAGGATTCATCCTGAGACTAAACAAAGGTGCTGTTGCTTTAAGAGTCACATTACCTTAATTAGCTGATTCCTTAAAATAGCACCACCTTTTTTTTCATTCTGACACAGAAGCCTCAGAAAAGTCAGGTTAATATATAGTGAAGAGATGGTGTGCTCACATAAGATCTGAAATATTTCTTTCAAATAACTTTTCAAGAGGATATAATCCTAGAAGACATATTTTTCTGACTGAAAAAGATGGTCATCAAACAAATATGCCCAGATGAAACCACCTAGAAAGAGGTGGGGGAGAAAGATAAAGGACAAAGACAAACTGAACCTTGGAGGTACAGCATAAAATAATTCAAAGAAATTTATAATTTCAGTTGTTTCAGATTCAGAATTTTATAGCAGGTCCACACTTTGGAAAACATGGTGCTTTGGGGAATTTGTGATGGTTGGTAGATAAGATCTCCATGACCTGTATTTCCCTCCCATGTCACACATACAGAGGTTAATTGATCCACAAGTGCTCGTGGGAAGGCATTCAACCCACCATTGCTCTAACACATAAAAAATAATAGGTATTTTGTGGAAATGTATGCAGAACAACAAACAATCAGTTGGCCTTTGCAGAAAGCCCCAGAGCAACACCAAAACAGCAACAGCTGTTTGGGCACAGTTCTCATAATTAAATTCATTAATACTGTGCATGAGGCATATAACAGTTTGATCAGAATGTATGTCTTATGGAACTTTTCAATAGAAGCTAATTTTTTTTCAGAAAAAATCCTAAAAGAACAACTGAAGAGACAGCAAAAGACAAAAGGAAAATAAGCAGTCAGATTTATTATCTTTGTTGTTTATTGCCTTAATTAAGATGTAGACGATACACATGAGAAAAATGGAAAATATAAAAGTCCTTCAATAACATATTTATTACTCAAGCAGCCCACTTCTGATTCCTTGTTATAAGTCTTCCTTAAAATAAAATGCTAAAGTTAGAGGATGACTGCTGATTCACTGTGAAAATTATCATATACAATAAAATGTAAGGTAATGTGGCAGTGCTAGAATCTATATTTTAATAACTTCCATTTAAAAGCAATGTTTAGGTAATTTTTAAACCATTACTTTTTATTTGAGTTGACATTTTTTTGTTTTAAATTTAAAACCTAGACTACTTTTAAGTTATAATATTTTAATCACACAGAAAATTACTCTTCCTTTACAATTTTGCATGAAAGCATTATGAATTTGACATTCATATGGAACACCATGCTGTCCATGCTTGATTCATGACTGACTGAACAATTTTTAGTGGCTTTATTCCCAGATATATTTAAAATTGCACTGTTAAGCTGTGGTATTAAGCACAATTAGTATTGTAACTTCAGTGGGATGCTTCTGAAAAAAACAGGTAGGATTATTTTGCAAATTAAGCATTATGACCATTATTTATTTATTATTACTTATTTATCATTGTTTCTTTTATTTATTTAATAGAAAATATGGTTAATGGCCATCAGGTAAAAAAAAAAACCCAAAAGAGAATAAAATACAATAAAAATATAAATATAAATAAATATAAAAAATATAAATATAATATAAATATATAAGCTTAAAGAATAAGATAAAACTGGAATAACAGAGGACTAGTTACAGGACATCAAAAGCAACAAGGCAAAACCAGTATTTTCCTTCTGATGGAGATTGCACCCAATGAGAACTTAGTCACTCTTATTTGTAACAAATGGGTTCTATTCCTGCAAGGAGAGGCGTGCAGCCTCTACCTCAGAGTAGGATGGAGTTCTATTAATGATGGGTGTAAAAAGGGCACATTGTATAGTGTCATAGAAAAGACAGCGAGAGTAAATGCGGGCAAGGGTTTTAGGCAATTGAATCACAAGGACAGATTCTTTACAAAAGTGATTTTCTGCTACCAACCCTCCAGTACTCCTGTGGGGAAAATGATGAAATGAGCCAGGCAAAAATCTTTGTGGTGTGTAGCAGAAGTGAAATGGAATAGATACTTAGCAAGAACAAGTGGGATCCCTTGAAAATACCATGATTTTAGTTGTACAGTAGTTAATTGTGAGCCTTGCCTCTCTACAAAAGTCTGCCAAGGCTTGGAGACTTCTCCTAAGGCCAACCTGAGAAAATGAAAGGATTGCTGCATTGTCTGCATAAAGCAGCACAGCAAGATGTCTGTCTTTAAGTTTGGTGCATGTATGTGTGAAATTCTCTTTTGGTTAGCTATGATAGAACTCAAAGAGGCATTAAACAGTAGGGGGGGCAAGATAAAGCCCTGCTTCACAGCTTGGCTTATTGGCAGTAAGGTGCCCAGCACTGTCATATCTAACCTGGGCAATAGTATTTTCCTGCAGCATCCTGAGTAGACAGAGAAGCTGTCAATCTATAGAAGTATGTGACAGCTGCCACCACTGCCTGTAACATGGAATGGAGTCAAAGGCTGACTTTAGGTCAATGAAGGCAACATAAAGGGGATGATTTGCCTACAAATGCATTTGTAACTAAGACCTGTGGGGTGGCACACTGATCCATCGTGGATCTACCCTCCCTGAAGCCTGTTGGCTTATCAAATAGTATTTCCTCCTGTTCCACCAGGTCCAGGAGTTTATTGTAGAGGAAGCGAGCATAAATTTTACTAGGAAAGTATTGAATACTGACTGGGTGGCAGTCTGAAGGCTTAGAACTCTTTCACTTTTGGGGAGTAGGAATAAAGTGACTCTAGTCACTCAGCATATGGCAGGTATTATTAATATGGGTAAAAAGGAAGGTCAAGACAGGGACCCACCAGTCAGTATTTATCTTTGGTAGCTCAGATTGGACTGAGTCACTGCCAGGTGGTTTCCCATATTTATGTTGGTTAATTAATTTAGTAATTTCTGAATGGGAGACTGGAGGCCACAGGGGAATGGTATGATGATTAACTAGTGGGGACTTGGCAAGGGAGAAAGGAGGATTATTTAGGGAATGGAAATGCTCTTCCCTAATAGCGGCAAAAGTCTTAGCTGAGCAGTGCTTTCCTTTCTGAGATAAGTCAGCAACCAGTCTCCAGAAGAGTGTCCTTAGCAGCCAGAAAAAGTCACTCCCAATCAGTTTGCATAAAGGCCTGTTTTTTTTTTCCTTTTAATTAAACTTATATAACTCTTCTTCTTTGATATCAGAAAATTCCTAATTGAGAAACAGTTTCTTACCCTCTATGTCTAAATAGTTGAAACCAAATCTGTCCTCACTAACAAGCAGTCCTGGTTAAACCAGGGTTTATGGGGAATTGGGGACTGCTTCTTCCAGACCAGTGTTTTTTTTCAAACTTGGCAACTTTAAAATGTGTAGACTTCAATAATGAAAGCAGCATCCTCATGGCTTAAATAGCCCCTTCCGATTCTATGATTCATGGTTCATCAAAGGTCTCATGACATAATTGAATGTTCTGTGCTTCATTGGGCATAGGCAGAGGACTATATTAAAGTATAATCCAACAAACCTTGATTTGGTAGAAAAGTGTGCCAGCATAATATTTACTCCTCCAATAGCAAATATTACCCCCTGTTTTGTGTCACTTACAAGGCGAGCGAGTGGTGTTGACCTTGTCACTGTAAAGCAGGGCATGTTAAATGGTGAATATCCCTGGCTTCATTTCCCCTCCCACTGAATTTCATCCACCAGCAGGAAAAGCAACCACAAACTGCTCTCCTTAACATCAGGTGGCATGGAACTGGGCAAGTACATTGCTACTCTGAGCCATGACAGGGATGCTGTCAATGTAGCCTGGTTCCCTGGAAGTTGTCAGGATTTGGAGGACAGAGAACAGACTGAAGCTGAACCCTAGTAACTTAGAGTTGTTATTGATACATTGAGGTTCTCTGTCACCACTAGAGTTGTTCCTTGACTGGTAGCCACTACCTATCAGAGAGCAGGTTCATGACTTGAAGGTCCTTCTGGACTCATGCTACTGCTAGAACAGCAGGCTGAAGCTGTGTCTAGAGAGGCCTAAGCCCAGCTTTGGCTGGTGTGCCAGTTGCAATCCTGCCTGGGGCTGGAAGACCCGGCAATAGTAACTCATGCTGTCATCACCACCCAATTGGACTATCGCAATGTGTTCTACCTGGGGCTGTCCTTAAAGACTACTCAGAAACTACAACTGGTCCAAAATGCAGTGTCCCACAGACTTTCTGGCTTCTGACATTGGGGGCATATAACATTCATTTCATGAACCCTGCACTGGTTGCCAGTTGGTTTCTGGGTACAATTTAAGGTGCTGTATTTAACCTATAAATCCCTTTATACAGTAGCTTGGTACCTGGATACCTGCAAGACCTTAAAAATTCCCCAGGTAACAGGTTGCAGGAACAGAAGTGATACATTTCAGTAGCCTGTTGGTCAGACCATTCCTCACCATGAGTCTAGCACTCTCCTACACTGGAAGCACTCACTCCTGCATCATTTGCTGCCTTTCCTCTGCACCTGCAACCTGTGCACCTCAACCATGTTCAGAAATAACCTAACTGAAAGGTCACAGGGGGGTTGTGAGGAACATAGCAGGAGGTCCCTCCCATTTCATTCCACACTCCTCCTCTGTATTTGTGATCTGTTAGTTGGGCTTAGAGGCTCCAATTAATAGCAAGGGAGCAATTAATCGTGAGTGAGCTGTGTCCTTAATTAGTGCTGCAAGAAAATAGCAGCTCTGACAATCTGGAATTGGCCAGCAGCACCCACAAGTAGTCTGTGGAATTTGGCAAAATGAGGCCTACTAGCCAAAGGAATAAAAGCAATAAAAAGTACAGCCATGGAAACTTCTTGTTGGCAGAAGCAACCAAAAAACCTGGAGTAAACTCATTGGTGACAGAACTAGCAATGCATAGCTAGCAGAACCTAGCTCTCTTTTCTACCTTAAACTGACCTCTGCATCAGGCCTAATGGTTTGTTATAATTCAGTGTATATCAGAAGCCAATATAAGATCTGACAAATGCTTTGCTGGTCAGGGATTATACAGGCAGCTGTCTTTGTGAAGGCCAGGGGTCCAGTCTCTCCTGCAGCTGAAGTCAAAAGAGTCATGGGGGTTAGTGATCACTGGAGGGGAGGGAAAGTCCCTCAGTAGTCCCAGCCCCTGACCATGTCATTTTCTACATTGTTGATGAAAAATGCTAGATTGTGTGCACAGCAAAAATTGTGCGGAGAAGAGGGAAAACACATCTTTAAGACTGGACTAGCTGAAGTTTGACTTATTCTTCCTCAGCTGAGGACTGTGAATGAGGCAAAAGCATCACATAAAAATGGTAACTGGGGCAAGTTCATGCTACAGTTGGGGTAAATCTGTGGATAAGCCAAATGTTTGCTTTCTGTGTTTTGTGGGCTGAAAACCACTGGCATTACGTTTGTCCTATATTAAGAAAATTCCAAGTACAGGGCTTTTTTGGTACTGGGAAATCTCAGCTTCACAAATGGGCTGATATTCTTCTCAACTAAAATAGTTTTAAAAGGCCACCATTCTGTTAACTCCATGTGATTTAGATAAAGCCAGACAACCTAATACCAGAGTGTGAGGAGTAATAATCTGAGGTTCCCTAGCGAATTTGGTTCAGGAGAAAATTCCTTTCAGATTGCCTTTTCTTCATTCACAAGGAGCACTTGTGAAGCCATTTTTAGGAAAAATGTACTATTAGAATATCTATTTGCTTAGATATTCTAACAGTGTATTAGGATACTGTTAGAATATTGTGGCTATCCTGCTTCCAAATAGCTTAAAATGGAGTATTACTTTAGAGATTAAGCCATAGCTGATATTATCATCTCATCTTCAGGGCCATTTATACTTCTGTTGTTCATATTGTTGATGTAAAAATCATAATTTAAATTTCTATTATGTTTATAAAGTCAGGCCTGACAAAGATTCCTTATTTGTCAACATAATTAAAGCATTTTCAGTTGTTATTCTGGTGGGTCTATTATAAGTTAGCAAAACCACTTTGATTATCTACTATTCATGCATTAAAACTGGAACCTCTTTCAGCTGATTTTATGAATACTCCTTGTGTTTTATTGAGTCAGAAATCCTAGCAACAGCCCACTTTGCAACAGGCATGAGCTTTGTAAACCAAGAGCTTTAATTGTAGAAACAGACAGAACAAAGCTAGAAACCATCAGTAAGAGACAGAGGATTTTTTTTTTGAAATTTGAACATTGTACAATTCTTTCTTTCAATATCTTCAAATAAAAAAGTGGTGTTTAGCAAACTCATTTTGGTAGAGTAAACCCAATACTCTTTGCCTTCAAGATACCTTCCTTTTTTAGCTCCTGTACTCATTAACAATCTCTTTGCTGCAAAGACGGCAATGTAAGAAAATATTAGATACATCCAATATTTAAGTGCTGGATGATTGCATTAGGTGTAATAAAGTACCCTCTGGATAGCCTACACATGCATTTTAATTTCCTGAAGCAATTAACTATCATAGGACAAAACTAAATTATCAAAGCTAGCAAATAAAACACAGATCAAATTCAGCTCTTGTTTCTGAGAACATGTATTTTAGATATCAGTAAGAATTAGGTATGTATGATGATTTAATAAAGAATGGAAGATTTGGCCTCAACAGCATCTTAATATTTTGCTCAAGAATTCAAAGACCATTCAAAGATACCTGTGAATCCATGCTGAATACTTAAGTCTAGTCTGAGAATGAGTCTGAAACAGTTGTTTGACCAGGCCATATATTAAGTGAAATGCAATGGAGATATAAATACTGAATAAATGATCTGAAAACTGACAATTTTCTTCATAGTTGTGTAATGTATCCTGAATAAGAGGTAATAAAATCATAGCTGTTCAATTTGAAAATTAGTTTCTCAGAGCCAAGGTAATGACTCCAAGAACAGCAAGCTTTGATAAGAGGCATTCACTATATAAATCCTTAATAAGATATTTTGTAAAAATATAGTATTTTAATTGACAGTGCTATCTGGGTAAGTACTCAGCAGGAGGTAGAGCTTGGGATAAAAAGAATTTCAGTTCAACAATATCTGTCATACTCAACAATTAGGATTAGGAATCTCTAGGTTCAAGTCTACTCTCACCAATCTTACACCAGTCATTCTCTCTCAGCCCAATCTATCTCACAAGGATGTTGCAGGAATAAAATAGATATCCCATTTTAAGCCACCTTGGGAATCTGGGAAAAAGCAATATATAAATAAAATCAATTTTGTGAATGGCTATTATGAATAAATAAATATTACTATTTGTATTTCCTGAACTTCATTTTTCTGTAATTCACTGTTTTCCTGTTCATCATAGGAGAAAGTTTGTATCTAGGTTTGTCTTCTATCCATGTATCTGACAAAGTGGTTCACACATATAACAAAGTGGACCATAGTTCACAAAAGCTTGTTATCATACCATAGCATATCAAATTATGTTGAGTTTTCTTCAAAAACAAACAAGGTATGAGAACAAAACATGAAACATGATACATATAGCAAGTGGATAGAGGAGCAAATCACCAAGGAAGGATACAGAAAAATAGCCAAGAATTGTAGAGATAGAATGAGAAAGACTAAAGCTCAAAGTGAGCTGAGGTTACTGAAGGATGCTAAGAACAACAACAGAAGCTTCCTCAGATATACAGTATATTTAAAAGATAAAGTAACTTACTCAGTTCCTGCTTTATCCTGTTTTTCTAACCAGAGGATATTATTACACCAGATAACTGTGAAAAGCAGTACAAAGGAACAGGGTTGAGGTTGATAGAAATATGTCAATACTGATTTATTTTTGATATATTTAAATCTCCATTATAGATCGAATCCTAGGATACTGAAGGAATTTGCTGATTTTCTAGCCAAACTTCTATCATGTTTGAGAAATCCTGGTGAGCGGATGAGTGACAGTCAGCCAAGGCCAAATCTTCCTAACTGCAGGAAGAGGAGAAAGGAGGATTCTTGGAATTCCAGATGACTCTGACAAGATACTTTTGGGGGAGATGGGTGGTAATAGAAATGTGAATAATAAACAAACAAACAAACATGGCTGTGAGAGCTGGACCATAAAGAAGGCTGAGAGAAGGAAGATCGATGCTTTTGAACTGTGGTGTTGGAGGAAAATTCTGAGAGTGCCTTGGACTGCAAGAAGATCAAACCAGTCCATACTCCAGGAAATAAAGCCTTGAGGGAATGATATTAAAGGCAAAACTGAAGTACTTTGGCCACATAATGAGAAGACAGGACACCCTGGAGAAGATGCTGATGCTGGGGAAATTGGAGGGCAAAAGGAAGAGGGGCCAAGCAAGGGCAAGATGGATGGATGACATTCTAGAGGTGACGGACTTGTCCCTGGGGGAGCTGGGGGTGTTGACGACCAACAGGAAGCTCTGGCATGGGCTGGTCCATGAAGTCACAAAGAGTCGGAAGTGACTGAATAAATAAACAACAAACCTGGTCAAGGTTCTCTGTGCTCAGAAGCTATGAATGATAGGACCTGATTAGTACTGACATGGGAGTCCACCAGGAAATTCCAGAGATGTAGACTAGCCTGGAAGGTTAAAAAAAAAAAATCAGTGAAGAAAGCAATGGCAAAACACACACACACCAAAACTTCCATATTATTGAAAAACAACAACACTCTACATAGATGTGTTCATGCAATCATCAAGAGCCAAGCTTAACTTTAAGGCATCTGCAGCATTACTTATCATAAAAAAGCACAGCTTGGCACCTAGTGTAAAACCTTACAATTCATCTAACTAGTCTCAAAGTGCTTGGATTTATTTTTGACTGATTTTGTCCTGCTAAGTGTTGCAGCTAGGCTCCTAATCATATTTTTTTCCTATGTCTGAATCAGTGGGTTTGGAAAACATGAAAAAATGTGGCCCAAGGCTGTTTGCTGAAACTCAGAAAAACAACAAACACATTTAGAAGCTGTTGCCATCTAGCATTTTTGAGAAACTATGCATTGTTCATAAGCAGTGTAGTGACTAAGCAGGTGGGATGGGAAGAAAAGTGTCCCATCTTTTATCTTGAAACATAACAGGTTCTCTGAACACCACAAATAGCAATTTATCATTCAAATGTATGTAAATGCCAAAGGCTTTGGAATAAGGAAAGTAGTGAAAGAAGAGGGTTTAAAATAAACTGCAGGGAAAAAACATGTTTTCAAGACCTTGCCAAAGTAACCCTTCTCCCAGAACTTTTGCATTTTTAAAAAAGCGACTGGTATTATAAATGACTTGCTCATTAATGTGACAGTTATTATAGGAAAGGCATTGTTATACATGGTGTCTGATGCTGAATTCCCATGAACTTGGATTCATATACAGTAATAACTACAACCATTTATTTAAAAAATTACTCATTATGTGACCGATAGCATATTATTCTATTATTCTTGGTTGGAGGACAAGGTGGGATTTTACAGAAAATTCAGAAATTTCAGGATGACCACAAGAGGGACCATTATCTACATCAGCCTCCTGTTCAGTTACTAACACCAATAATGGCTTTGCAATTCTAAGGTGGTAGTTGTACAACCCAAGGAGTCAGAGGTTCCCAAAAGTTACCCCTTCTGAGAACAGCAACAGGATGCTAAGCTCAGAAGAGGGAATCCATCCTCGGAGTCCCTCTCTTGCTTCCCTGTTCACCTCCAACACTTGCTCTTCCCCACTTCTGAAATTCTGATTTCAAACCCCCAAAACCCAGAACATTTAGAAATATATATTCTCTCCTTGCATGAAGTGGGAGGGAAAAATAAAGAAAATAACTGCTGAGAAAAAGATGAAGTAGTACAATCATTACTTTTCCTTCACTTTCACCTTGCTTCTTTGTCTCTAGAATAATTTACAATAGAATTGTGCTGTAAATAGGCTCAGCTTTGATTAAATGAACATCATTTGTATAAAACATCCATTACACAGTCCTTTAGTTACCTTGCTTTAAATCCTTTTTTCTATCAGAATCGTAGAACAATAAATGCAGGGCTGTGTATTTTTTCTCCCATACAGTTATATAGAATTAGAGGAACCCACTGAGGTCATGAACTCCAACCACTTGCTCCAAGAATCTAGGTTAATGAATCTACAGTATGAATGATGGCTGTCTTATGTCAACACATCCACTGCAGAAGACCCTAGACCATGCCCATAGAACAGATTCCACTGCGAAGTTCTCTTATCATGAATATGTTTTTTTTCCAACATTCAGTGGGGACTTTCCTTCCTATAATTTAAATTCATTATTCTATTCTGTTATTTTCAGCCAAATTCTCTAAAATATCAAGTCATTTTGAATGTTATTTCAATCGTCTAGGACATTCTCTATTTCACCCAATTTTGTCCCATTTGTAAATTTACTACGTACACCCTCCATCTCTTCTTCCAACTTATAAATAAAAATAGTCAAAAGTACAAGGTCAAGAACTGAACTTTGTATGACCTCACTCAATATTCCAGTTTGTTGAAGAATCTCGTTAAACGTTGAGTGGGATTGTCAAATCAGTTATGTATCCACTTACTTGTTACAAAATCCAGCCTGCATTTAACTAGCTTGCTAATCAGAATGTCATACAGTATTTTGTCAAATGCTCTGCTGAAATCAAGATATATTGGATCTATAGCATTTTCACAATTTATTAAAGAAGTCAGCCAAGCAGAATATAAGTTTGTTCATGATACATCCATGCTGACTTCTAGAAATTACTGTATTATTTTCAAGATGTTTGCAAATTGATATTTTTATGATCTGCTTTACTATTTCCCAGGTACTAAGGGGAATGCCATTGCTTTAAGTATGCGGACTTTTGTTGTTAGCGTGATGTCTCTGCTCTTAACTATTTTATTGAGATTTGTCATTGCTCTTCTCCCAAGAATTAAACGTCTTCTGATTTCCTGACTGCAGTCAGCATCTGCAGTAATCTTCGCAGCTAGAAATACAAAGTCTGTCGCTGCCCCTACGTTTTCTCCCTCTGTTTGCCAATTATCAATCTGGTTGCCATAATCTTGTTTCTTTTAAACTGAGGTTTAACTGCAATGCAGCTTTTGCACTTTCTTCTTTCACCTTTGTCATCAGGCTCCTCAGTTCCTCTTTGCTTTCAGCCATCAAAGTGTTATCATCTGCATATCTGAGATTGTTAATGTTTCTTCCAGTGATTTTAACTCCAGCCTTGGATTCCTCAAGCCCAGCTTGTCGCATGATGTGTTCTGCATACAAGTTGAATAGGTAGGGTGAGAGTATACAACCCTGCCGTACTCCTTTCCCACTCTTAAACCAGTCCATTGTTTCATGGTCTGTTCTTACCGTTGCTACTTGGTCTTATACAGATTCTTCAGGAGGCAGACAAGATGACTTGGTATCCCCATACCACTAAGAACTTGCCACAATTTGTTATGGTCCACACAGTCAAAGGCTTTAGAATAGTCAATAAAACAGACATAGATGATTCTCTGAAACTCCCTGGCTTTTTCCATTATCCAGCGGATATTGGCAATTTGGTCTCTAGTTCCTCTGCCTTTTCTACACCCAGCTTGTACATCTGGCAATTCTCGCTCCATGAATTGCTGGAGTCTACCTTGCAGGATCTTGAGCATTACCTTACTGGCATGTGAAATGAGTGTCACTGTTCGATAGTTTGAACATTCTTTAGTGTTTCCCGTTTTTGGTATGGGGATATAAGTTGATTTTTTCCAATCTGATGGCCATTCTTGTGTTTTCCAAATTTGCTGGCATATAGCATGCATTACCTTGACAGCATCATCTTGCAAGATTTTAAACAATTCAGCTGGGATACCATTGTCTCCTGCTGCCTTGTTATTAGCAATGCTTCTCAAGGCCCATTCAACCTCACTCTTCAGGATGTCTCGCTCTAGCTCATTGACCACACCATCAAAGCTATACCTGGTATTGTTATCTTTCCTATACAGGTCTTCCGTATATTCTTGCCACCTTTTCTTGATCTCTCCTTCTTCTGTTAGGTCCTTGCCATCTTTGTTTTTGATCATACTCATTTTTGCCTGGAATTTACCTCCAATGTTTCTAATTTTCTGGAAGAGGTCTCTTGTCCTTCCTATTCTATTGTCTTCATCCACTTCCACGCATTGCTTGTTTAAAAATAATTCCTTATCTCTTCTGGCTAACCTCTGGAATTTTGCATTTAATTGGGCATATCTCGCCCTATCGCTGTTGCCTTTTGCTTTCTTTCTTTCTTGGGCTACTTCTAGTGTCTCAGCAGACAGCCATTTTGCCTTCTTGGTTTTCTCTTTCTTTGGGATGTATTTTGTTGCCGCCTCCTGAACAATTTTGCAAACTTCTGTCCAGAGTTCTTCTGGGACCCTATCTACTAAGTCCAGTCCCTTAAATCTATTCTTCACCTCTACTGTATATTCCTTAGGAATATTAGTGAGATCATATCTAGCTGATCTGTGGGTCTTCCCTAATCTCTTTAGTCTGATCCTAAATTGTGCAAGAAGAAGTTCGCGATCTGAACTACAGTCAGCTCTAGGTCTTGTTTTTACCGACTGTATAGATGTCTGCCACCTTTGGCTGCAAAGGACGTGTTCAATCTGATTTCGGTGTTGTCCATCTGGTGAAGTCCATGTATAAAGCTGTCTCTTAGGTTGTTGGAAAAGAGTGTTTGTTACGCAGAGTGAGTTGTCTTGGCAAAGTTCTATCAGCCTATCTCCTGCTTCATTTTGTTCTCCCAGGCCATGCTTACCTGTAATTCCAGGTGTCATTTGACTGCCCACCTTAGCATTCCAGTCTCCCATGATGAAAATAACATCTCTTTTAGGCGTGTTGTCCAGTAGGTGCTGCAGATCCTCATAGAACTGCTCTACTTCAGCTTCTTCAGCATCTGTGGTTGGGGCGTATATTTGGATCACTGTGATGTTAGATGGCTTGCCCTGAATTCGAATTGAGATCATTCTATCATTTTTTGGATTGTATCCAAGCACTGCTTTAGCCACTTTATGATTAATTATGAAGGCTACTCCATTTCTTCTGTGGTCCTCTTGTCCACAGTAGTAGATCTGGTGGTCAACTGATGTGAAGTGGTCTGTTCCTGTCCATTTCAGTTCACTGATGCCCAAAATGCCTATCTTTAATCTTGACATCTCACCAATAACCACATCCAATTTGCCCTGGCTCATAAATCTTACATTCCAGGTTCCAATGATGTGTTGATCCTTAGAACATCCGATTTGCTGTTCACCACCAGCACCGTCGGCTGCTAGCCATCCTTTTGGCTTTGAGCTAGCTGCGTCATCACGTCTGGGGCTAGTTGAACTCATTCTCTGTTCCTCCCCAGTAGCATTTTGACCATCTTCTGACCTGGGGTCTTGTCTTCTGATGGTATACTGACATATCTCTGGTTGTACTGATCCATTTACTTTTCATGGCAAGAATACTGGGGTGGGTTGCCATTACCTTCCCCAGGGATTGTGTTTAGTCTGACCTCTCTGTCACGACCTTCCTGTCTTGGGTGGCCCTTCACGGTTTAGCTCATGGCATCGTTGACCTGCTCAAACTCCAGCACCACAAGGTAACGATCCTTTGCTGAAGCCTTGGCCAGGTGCAAAGCACAAAGCAACAAGTCTGCGTCCTTTAGGTCATCATTCCAAAATATCATGGATCCATTTCTCCAAATTCATCTGAACTGATTGGATAACAAATTATTTAAGCAGAACATTAAAAAGTTATGTCTATTCCATAATCTCTTGGTTTTTTTTAAAAAAAAAAAGGAAAAAGAAATTGTCTTGGTACTATTATGATGCATTTTGACTTGGAGCCACCATTTGCTATTCTGTTTCATTTAGCAAATTCTCTTTGGCCAGACCTATAGCTTATCCATTCTGTAGTCAAAATTTAAGATTTATGTTAGTTTTCCACTTCATTATGGCTTTTTGATTATTACAGGAAAGCATTACAGGCTTGATCAAAGTGATTACATCTTTTTAATTAAATAGGTCTTTTGAACAAGGGATTATAAGTAAAAGGTAGAAGGAAAGGAGGCATGCAAGCAAGGGCCATTTCAGACAACCTCTCCTCATTTACAGCCAACACAACCAACTGATGAAAGGAGGATGCAGCAAGGTGAAGGCTGGACAAGGACAGAATTTGTTATGTTACTACTCTTGAGTTCTCTTTACAGGATGCCTTCTTTGATTCCACTGTCATATTATAACTGGTAAATTTATTCAATGCTCAGTTTGGTTGGTTAAATTCTCAGAGCATTTTGATACTATTGATTTATAGCCCCTATTGTACATTGTAAATCATGCTTACATTAGTTGTATACTTTGGTTTGCAGTTTCTTAATAGCAGAGGGGTATTTGAAGTTTGCCACAGGAGACTAAGTTTCACACTGTCCCATTTCTACTTCCAGTTACTGACTAGTTAAATTGAATCTGGGCCTGTACTCATTTCTGTTCTTTTTGGCCACCACAGACAAGGAATCCACAGAAAAAACACATGAACCAATTAGTAGTCTTCTTTCAGATGGCCAATAGGAGCTTTTTTTGGTCTAGGGGTTAAGGTGCTGGGCTAGAAACCAGGAGAATGTGAGTTCTAGTCCCGCCTTAGGCATGAAAGCCGGCTGGGTGTCCTTGGGCCAGTCACTCTCTCTCAGCCCAATTCACCTCACAGGGTTGTTGTTGTGGGGAAAATAGGAGGAGGAAGGAAGGAGTATTTAGGTATGTTTGCTGCCTTGAGTAATTTATAAAAACAATAAAGGTGGGATAAAAATAAAATCAGATAGATAAATAAATAAATAAATTCCTCTTTAAAGCTACTGACAGTCCTAGCAGAACAAAAATGTTCAACCTACATCCCACTAAATCAATTAGTATACTGTATACAGCCAGTCTCCTCCAGCTTTAAAATTTGCAACAGAAAGGAGCTGTGCAGTTACCAAATCTAGCTGCATTTTAAAGTGGAATCATCAGGGTGGTGTGCATCTGTCTGGTTATATGAAAAAATATCTGAGGGCTTGCTATGAAACCACCAAGCTATTTTTGCCTTTTAAGGACCTGAGAACAGCTAAAGTCTGGAAGCTGGAAGGCAGGAATTCCTACCAATGAAAGAACAGGCAACCCATTAGTTCTGTAGACATCCTGCAAATTTAAAGAGAGATCCCACCCTTGCCCTCAGTTTAGGCATAACACAGTTAAGTCAATAGTAAGTCAGCTCAGCTACTAAATTTAAGCAGCTGAGGACACTGGAGTATAAGGACACAGAGATATGGAACTGATTCTGAAACGGTACAAGAGCTGTTGGTGGGGAATAATAATACAATTATACTTTCATGGCTAAGTCATCGGCTGAGTGATTTCATAACTGGTAGGTTGCTAATAGCCTATAAAAATTTAAAAAAAAAACACTCTCATTTGTGCCTCCCCCCAACTCTAAAGCCATCACTGTTAGGGGATGGAGAGGGGATGGGAAGGCATTAGGGGAGAGCTACCTTTGATGTTATAGAAGTCTTGTGTGATGCAGAGTGGTAGGGGGCAGTATTGCAACTGAAAAATCTCCCCACAACCCAAGTTCGATCCCAGAGGAAGCTGGATTCTCGGGTAGCCGGCTCAGGTCAACTCAGCCTTCCATCCTTCTGAGGTTGGTAAAATGACTACCCAGCTTGCTGGGGAAGGTGACTGGGAAAGGCAATGGCAAACCACCCCACTATAGTCTGCCAAGAAAACGCATTGACTTTGCTTGTGGAAAGCCATCAAGGAAGGTTGCAAATGTCAATCACATGACTATGGGATGCTGCAACCATCTGAAGTGTGAGGCAGTTGCCAAACATCCAGTTTGTGATCACATGACTGCGAGGATGTTAAGATGTCTCGAACTTTGAGCACCGTAGTAAGTACCACTCATTCAGCAGCATTGTAATTTTGAACAGTCAGTGAACAAATGGTCATTAAACGAGGACTACCTGGGTTACTAAAATTTCAGATAGGGTACTTGTTTATGTTGAGTTGGCACAGGTATGCCTACCTTAGCATTTGGTGTAGCCTCAGTGGATGTTGAAAGAGGCCAGAGGTATTAAAATGGTATATTGCATTTAGTGAGTTAGATTAGGCAAGCAGAACCTTTCTTAAGCAGAGCTTATGGATGATCCATTTCCCCAGCTGGAGAGAAATGTGGTCTCACCTCCTCCCAGCTCCTGAATTTCAGATACTCAAGCAGGTGCTTTAAAAGAAATGCTGGTGATTTACCAGAAATAAACCCGAGTCTGTCTGATAGCATGCAAAGCACACAGCTGTTTGTTTCTTATTTATTTATTTATTTTTTAATTGTGTTTATTTCCTTTTTATGTGGTATGGGTAGTAAGGTAAGGTAGTTAGAGGAAAGTTGTTGGAATGCAGAAGTGTCCTTATCACGAGTGCCAGTTCTAGCAGCCTAGAAGGAATACATTTTGTTTAGGATGTAATTGTTCCTTTTCCTCTATTTCAGCTACTACTGCACTGTACATACCAAGCTTAGAAGCTCTGGAGAAAGGACCTGGGTGCAAAATTGGTGACCTAAAATCATGCCACCTTGATAGCTCTCAAGTGATTTGTAAGACAGCAGGATGATGGTTTGGTAGCCTGGCAGCTTCAGCACATTATAATTGCCCAGCTTCTTTTGCAAATTATTAGACAAAGGCATTGTTTAGAATGTATTATCCCCTTCCTCTCAATAATCCACCTGGATTGCTCATAATCACAGTGGAGGCTTTAAAAAAAGCAGCTAGTTGCAAATTTGGTGACATAACTTCACAGTTCTCAATGGTAATTTTACACAGGAGGAATGGTGGCTTGGTAGCCATGCAGCTTTCCTTGTTACAGATGCTCAAATTATCTGGCAGGTGACCAGGCAAACCACACAGCATGTAAGGAAAATGTGTGTGTACCTTGTGTGTGTGTGTGTTGGTGGGGGTTTATTTTCTTTTTGCATGGAGTGGGAGTTGAGAGGATTTTTGTTCCTCTCGGACATATTATAGATTGAGTCAGGGCACTGACTGAACAACATCTTTAGACTCCTGTTGGTCAACTGTGTATTGAAGCTAGGCAATTAAGGAAGCAGTTAAATGCTTTATATTATAACGAGATTGTGTTATTTTCAGCATACCTTTTTAATGTATCTTACCATGCAGCTTGCAAATCATATATTTTATGCTGGCTGTACTCTAAAAATCTTGTCAAGAGCACATTTTAGGAAAGACACAGCACTCATTAATCTATATCTAGCAAGCTCCCTAAACTTTAATATATTCATGTATTTGTGTGTCATTCCTGTCAGCTTGCAAATGGCTGAATCATTGATGCAGGCCTTTAAATTGACAAATGATGAAAACGATACAGAGAGCACAAATCAGATTTAGAAAGAGTATAAAACTCATGTAAAAATGTTGCTCCTTCTGAGCCTTTCATGTAGGTCTTTTGCAGTCAATGGATTTTTACGTTCATGAAATTTGTATCATGCCCTTGTTTTATAAACAACAGCTCCTCTCCTGAGATAGCCACGAACTCACAAAGAACGTAAATGTATCAGAAAACAAACAAAAGATCTGAAAGGTTCCAAGTGTCGACATTCAGTTCACCTAAACGGTTCTGTCAGTTTCTAAGCAACATTGCTCTCTCAATATTTTCCATGCTCTTTCCACCACCCCATCAAGTGACCCTGCAAGAAGACACTAGCTAGAGAATCCACAGACATAATAATGATTTCTGTCCATCAAGCTTATTTGTTATTCAGGGCCATTTCAGGATTTCTTCTGTATAACCTAACAAGTTCCCAAAGGAGTCAATATCCAAGTTAATTCTCTTAGCAGCCAATCTCAATTTCAGAGACCACTGAAAATGATGTACCTGTAGCTGTTGACTTCAAGCTCTTTCTCCCTCAGCCCGATAAATGAATACATTTGTACCTATCCAGTTTGACAAAACCACACAAAGTTATCATACCCTAACCTTTTCCTCCATATTTCTAATTATCTAGATTTATGCTGCATTAACTAACTTAACAGAATCAAGATCAATTACAAACACAGACATATATCTGGAGATGGGAGGAGTGATTTCCAGCCATCTGAATAAGTACAGTCTGCCCGAATGTGTATAACAAAAGAAAAGGTGAGAAGCAAGCAGGCACAGAGATTATGGCTTATGTTTTCACTGGCATCTCAGCGCTGTCTTCTTCTCACTTTATGTTCTTCATGTTATGTAAGAAAAATGCCATATTGTTATGTTGCCCATCACAGTCTATGCTGCATATGAATCAGAAGTTATTTGTGAATCTCTTAGCATCAGCAAATGCTTCAAGCTTTTGATTGTTTACAAGTCTGGCTTGTGTCCCTACACACCACACTACTATTGTGTGAGGAATAGGCTTCTGCACAAGCCTTCATCAAGGTGAAGACCCTTTTGAAGATCTGCACAGCTCTATTTTATGTGTTACATTGTTTTTAAACTGTTAATATGAAAAGTGCTATTAAAGTGTTGTAAATAATAATGGGAATGAAACTCCATGTATTCTGGAACAACCACCATCAGGGATCTGGAATATAGTCTTTCTTTTGCAGACTTACATAACCAGATACATAAATCTCATGTCAGGGCCAGCTGTGCAGTGACATCTAGCCTGGGCCAGAGATAGTGGCCCAAAAGGGCCACTGTAAGTGCTTTTACATGCTGTGTGTATAAAGTGAACATATATCACATCAGCTTTTAATTAAATGATTCCCTTTTCTAAAGTGATGGAACGTTTGTACCTCCAATAACCACATCTCTGGGAGGATTCACACGATCACTTAATGTAACTGTAGCCACATTTTCTATCCAACTGCTATTCATAATATATACTAGACAACCTTGTGACCCATTGAGTCATCCTTTGAGAGAAAGGTAGTGCAGTCTGATGTGACCACAATGAATATTAAATTTTAGACTGATCATTTTTTTTACCCCAATACTGTATGGTCCCATGATCATTTAAGAAGAGTATATATCATAGATAGAAAAATAATTGTAGTGGCAAATGAACTACAATAATAAGTCAATATTTACTCACCTAAACAGATAAACAGAATGACCATGGACAGGCAAAAAAGCAGCGGGAGCAGGGGTGACTTCCAATTTCCTGCCAGCTTCCCCATTGACTTTGCTTGCGGGAAGCTGGCAGGAAGCATTGGAAATCATGATCATGTGACCATGGGGACACTGCGACGGTCACAACTTTGCGAATAAAACTGGTCTGAGCATCGTGGAAATTTCAATTTCACAGGAATAATGGGTCCCAGACTTTTTATACATTCTTTAAGTTAGCGGATTTTAGGTACCTTGATTCAAAAATTGTTGTGCTATAATACACCATTTGGGCTAACTGGAGGGTACAAACAGAGAATGAGAGTTTTAGTAGTATATAGATACAGGCACATATGTAAGTATTATGGCCAATTAATAGTAAGAAATACTCATAATGGCCAGTTTGCAGTACAAAATCTACCCATTACTACTATAGTATGAAAATATGGATGATAAAATAAGAAGTCACATACAGAGGCATGCAAAATGAATGTTGATTCAGCCAGGAAAGTAAGTAAATCCTGTTCAGTTCTGTTATTCACCTGTAAACCTTGGACAAAAGTAACTATAAATGTCTCAAGAACTTCCATGTTATCCCCTGCTGTCCATCCTTGGATCTCACCCACATGCCTTTCAAGCCCTTTAAAGTACCAGAAGACCTTCAGTCAGGTTAATAGTAAGGCACTATAATTAGAGAGAGAGAGACAGAATGTGTAACATTTCACCCATAGTTCCCAAAGCTATTTTACAAAGACTAAAAACACAAACACAATAATGGAAGGAAACAAAGATAACATGAAAAGCAGTAAACAAAGGCAGCAATGAAAGTAAACTCAGTCCTGAAAGTAAACACTTTAAATATTAGGAAAGTGTTCACTTATCATTGAAAGGATAATTAAATAAGTGCCTAACAAACTTCATTGCAGGTAGTTTCATGCATGGAGAGCCACCACCAAGAAGTCTCCATGGAAATGAGACAAATTCATACATTTCTGAACAGCTGCTACTTTCATTTGCAGGGCTGTTTGTCTTGTCAGTGACTGAATGTCAGAAAGACATTCAGTGAATGAACCCTTTCCCATAGAAATGTCCTATTCAGAAAAGTTTTCATCTGTTGATTATCAGCCTATGACTTATCCAGTAAAAGGAGAAGAACCATGTCGGGGGGTGGGGGGGAAGAGCAGCAACATGACAAGTTGTGGTGCCTGTAATTTCTACTATTTCACTTCCAGTTTGCTTATGGCTGAATTTATTACCATTCATGCTTTCATCTATTAATACATATTCCAACTATAGAAAAACATTAGAAAACCATTGATTTTAAATTAAGGTATATCAAAATCTTAAATAATTTTAGCATAGACAGAATGAATTTCCCCTCCTAGCAGAGAAGCCTAAAGTCCCCAAAGCAAAATTAGTGCTGTCTTGTATGTGCAGGGGAAAAAAAAGGAGACTAATTCAAAGTGAATTAATCTGCAGTTCATTAGCAAACACTAATGTTGCTTTGGGGACTGAAGGAAATTAGCAGGATTATAATTATAAGCAACCGGTGTCTTCATAAACATCTAATTGCTTGTCAAGGATGTACAATACAGTATACAAGCCTGTTGGATGACTGGATGCCATAAATCAGGTTTTCACTTATGCAACCAATTGTGTCTTGGAACACGGCTGTGACCAAAGAGATGTCAGCTCCAGTAACAAGCAGAAAGGCATGAAATAATGACTTAGGGTGGTGATGATGATGGTGATGATGATGATGATGATTTACCAGAAACATGAGACTAGTGGCTTTCTGTATTTCTTAGGAGACAGAAGGTATAGAATCTCAAAGGGCTCACTTTGCTTCCACACATCAGCTCTATGCCTAAAAAACATTTGTACTGTGTTTAAAAAATACTGTATCCTTTTCCCTCTGATAATTCTCATTACATTTAATGGAAGAAAAATGGTTCTTCTCCCCTTCCCTAAGAAAATATTTAAGATCTTTTCGCCATGTAGATATTATTATATTTGTATTTTTATTGTATTTTGTAATGCAATGGTTTTATATCTTAGTCCTGTTTTATTGTAAGCCACCCAGAGTCCCCCCATAGGGGAGAGATGGGTGGTGAATAAATCTATTAAATAAATAAATAAATAAATAAATAAATAAATAAATAAATAAATAAATAAATAAATAAATGATGATTTCACTGAAATTCGGGTGGATAGGATGTGGAGTTCTGTAATTTATCCTGGTTATTATTAAGTTTGGTGAGTTTCATGAGTATCCTATTCCTTGTGCAGCCATCTCTCCAAGGCCTGCAGCTTCCCTAAATTTCCAGAGGAAGACAGCATAGAGAAATTCCTCTCATGGGGCCTTTTCAGATCAGGAAATGTGAGCAACCAAAAATGCTTCAGAGTGACAGAGACACATGTAACAACAAATCAACACAGATACTAGCACTTCGCATTGCCTTACAATGCTAAAATACGCTAAAACAAGCTGTAAAGTGTAACATTCACATGATCCTACCTTACTTATTTATTCAGTTTATTACTCACCTCATTTGTCAAAGGAGCCCTATGTTTTGTTGTTTATTCATTTAGTCGCTTCTGACTCTTCGTGACTTCATGGACCAGCCCACGCCAGAGCTTCCTGTCGGTCATCAACACCCCCAGCTCCCCCAGGGACGGGTCTGTCACCTCTAGAATATCATCCATCCACCTTGCCCTTGGTCGGCCCCTCTTCGTTTTGCCCTCCACTCTCCCTAGCATCAGCATCTTCTCCAGGGTGTCCTGTCTTCTCATTATGTGGCCAAAGTATTTCAGTTTTGCCATTAATATCATTCCCTCCAGTGAGCAGTCTGGCTTTATTTCCTGGAGTATGGACTGGTTTGATCTTCTTGCAGTCCAAGGGACACTCAGAATTTTCCTCCAACACCAGAGTTCAAAAGCATCTATCTTCCTTCTCTCAGCCTTCCTTATGGTCCAGCTCTCGCAGCCGTATGTTACTATGGGAAACACCATTGCTTTAACTATGCGGACCTTTGTTGTCAGTGTGATGTCTCTGCTCTTAACTATTTTATCGAGATTGGTCATTGCTCTTCTCCCAAGGATTAAGGGTCTTCTGATTTCCTGACTGCAGTCAGCATCTGCAGTAATCTTCGCATCTAGAAATACAAAGTCTTTCACTGCTTCTACATTTTCTCCCTCTATTTGCCAGTTATCAATCAAGCTGGTTGCCATAATCTTGGTTTTTTTGAGGTTTAGCTGCAAGCCAGCTTGCACTTTCTTCTTTCACCTTCATCATAAGGCTCCTCAGTTCCTCTTCGCTTTCAGCCATCAAAGTGGTATCATCTGCATATCTGAGATTGTTAATGTTTCTTCCAGCGATTTTAACTCCAGCCTTGGATTCCTCAAGCCCAGCATGTTGCATGATGTTTTCTGCGTAGAAGTTGAATAGGTAGGGTGAGAGTATACAGCCCTGCCGTACTCCTTTCCCAATCTTAAACCAGTCCGTTGTTCCGTGGTCTGTTCTTACTGTTGTTACTTGGTCGTTATACAGATTCTTCAGGAGGCATAAAAGATGACTTGGTATCCCCATACCGCTAAGAACTTGCCCAATCTGTTATGATCCACACAGTCAAAGGCTTTAGAATAGTCAATAAAACAGAAATAGATGTTTTTCTGAAACTCCCTGGCTTTTTCCATTATCCAGTGGATATTGGCAATTTGGTCCCTAGTTCCTCTGCCTTTTCTAAACTCAGCTTGTACATCTGGCAATTCTCGCTCCATGAATTGCTGAAGTCTACCTTGCAGGATCTTGAGCATTACCTTACTGGCATGTGAAATGAGTGCCACTGTTCAATAGTTTGAACATTCTTTAGTGTTCCCCTTTTTTGGTATGGGGATATAAGTTGATTTTTTCCAGTCTGATGGCCATTCTTGTGTTTTCCAAATTTGCTGGCACATAGCATGCATTACCTTGACAGCATCATCTTGCAAGATTTTGAACAGTTCAGCTGGGATGCCATTGTCTTCTGCTGCTTTGTTATTAGCAATGCTTCTTAAGGCCCATTCAACCTCACTCTTCAGGATGTCTGGCTCTAGCTCACTGACCACACCATCAAAGCTATCCCCGATATTGTTATCCTTCCTATACAGGTCTTCTGTATATTCTTGCCACCTTTTCTTGATCTCTTCTTCTTCTGTTAGGTCCTTGTCATCTTTGTTTTTGATCATACCCATTTTTGCCTGGAATTTACCTCCAATGTTTCTAATTTTCTGGAAGAGGTCTCTTGTCCTTCCTATTCTATTGTCTTCATCCACTTCCATGCATTGCTTGTTTAAAAATAATTCCTTATCTCTTCTGGCTAACCTCTGGAATTTTGCATTTAATTGGGCATATATCGCCCTATCACTGTTGCCTTTTGCTTTCCTTCTTTCTTGGGCTACTTCTAGTGTCTCAGCAGACAGCCATTTTGCCTTCTTGGTTTTCTCTTTCTTTGGGATGTATTTTGTTGCCGCCTCCTGAACCATGTTGCGAACCTCTGTCCATAGTTCTTCCGGGACCCTATCTACTAAGTCCAGTCCCTTAAATCGATTCTTCACCTCCACTGCATATTCCTTAGGAATATTAGTGAGCTCATATCTAGCTGATCTGTGGGTTTTCCCTTATCTCGTTAGTCTGATCCTAAATTGTGCAAGAAGAAGTTCGCGATCAGAACTACAGTTAACTCCAGGTCTTGTTTTTACCGACTGTATAGATGTCCTCCACCTTTGGCTGCAAAGGATGTAGTCAATCTGATTTTGGTGTTGTCCATCTGGTGAAGTCCATGTATAAAGCCGTCTCTTATTGGAAGGTTGTTGGAAGAGAGTGTTATGCAGAGTGAGTTGTCTTGGCAAAATTCTATCAGCCTATGTCCTGCTTCGTTTTGTTCTCCCAGGCCATGCTCACCTGTAATTCTAGGTGTCATTTGACTGTCCACCTTAGCATTCCAGTCTCCCATGATGAAAATAACATCTCTTTTAGGCGTGTTGTCCAGTAGGTGCTGCAGATCCTCACAGAACTGCTCTACTTCAGCTTCTTCAGCATCTGTGGTTGGGGCGTCTATTTGGATCACTGTGATGCTAGATGGCTTGCCCTGAATTCGAATTGAGATCATTCTATCGTTTTTTGGATGGTATCCAAGCACTGCTTTAGCCACTTTACTATTAATTATGAAGGCTACTCCATTTCTTCTCTGGTCCTCTTGTCCACAGTAGTAGATCTGGTGGTCATTTGATGAGAAGTGGCCCATTCCAGTCCATTTCAGTTCACTGACGCCTAAAATGTCTATCTTTAATCTTGACATCCCACTAATAACCACATCCAATTTGCCCTGGCTCATAGATCTTACATTCCAGGTTCCAATGGTGTGTTGATCTTAGAACATCAGATTCGCCATTCACCACCAGTTTATTACTCATCTCATTTGTCAAAGGAGCCCTATGTTAGTCCAGTGCAAAAGGTATGGAAGGGCATTAAAAAAAAGAAAAGACTACTCACAGAAGTCCTGTAATATCTGAAAAGGCTTCCAAATTAAACTGTATGTCACTGTGGCTCAATGTTTTCTAGTCTATGGCAGAGTCCCAGGCACAGGTCATGTCCACCCTGCAAATTGAGAGCCTAGGAGATATGGGATATTTAACAGCAATTTCTGCATGTCTCATACATGTTCTACCTTTGAGCATCCATGCCATCACACATCGATTAAGTTTGTACAACATATTGAAGTGAGTCTAGGACAAAGTTGTGCAAACAGAAAAACCTACTCAGCACTTCAGCAAAAGAAGTTTAGCTTTAAATCAAACAGCACCCAGTCTCTTTAGGACTAAACTCTGTAGAGGGAAGAAGGAATGACCTTGAAGGACAGGAAGAAGAGCTGCTACCAAGGCAAACATCAGATAAAAGGGGCCTGAACCCAGGCCAAGAAAGTAACATGAGTAATCTCAGACAAGCCCCTCCCCAGTTCACACAAAGATAAAGTGAGGGAGGGGGAAGCAGATTTACACTTGCAAGATTCTGTTACCATAGCTTTACAGTAAAAGTAATGCTGACCTATATAACATTGGTTTCCTAGTCTGGTCTACATCGGAGGGCTGACAGCTATCTTATTCCAGCTGGCTATGTTATGCAAACAGAGAAGATAGAGTCAGCCCTGGCTGATTGCACAGAAATGGGAGCTTAGAAGAAACCTTACACTGGTAATCCATCTCACTAGTCTTTTTTTTTTTATCATCCACCTAGCTCAATAGAGGATGAAACAGGGCATAATGGAGACAAGCGAGGATAAATCCATGATGGCTTTGAATTCAACTGAATGTTTGTTTGTTTTATGTAATTGTGAGAGGTGAGGACAACAACCAGCCTATGCAAAGAAGAGTGGGATATCAGTGAAGATTATTGTTCCCAGGATGACCAGGCTAGTTTCACATTCTGATCATAATGCACATCTTCACTAGGTGAGTTATATGATGTGAATGCAGCCATGGTGTTTTCCTACAGATCTGAGATGAAGGACTGTGAAAAAGATTGAGTTTATTTATTGTATTATGGTTTTGCTCCATATGGAAGAGCTCATCAAAATGCCAGTGAGCAGAATGTTCCCAATGGAAAGCAGGTCTTTGGAGGCATCCTTGTGGCAGAAAATTGTGTGTGCCAGATTTGATTTTATTTACAATCCACTGAAATGAACAGAATGTTGATAGATCTTTCAAGTATGCCTGGATGGGGCTCCTGCTGTTCCTCAGCTCATACCAGACACAACAGTGCATGGCTGAAGTGCAAGGCAGCTTTGCATTTTTCCTGCAGCTCTTCATTCTTTCTGCATATTTTTCCAGTGATTGTTCTCCAATAGCCTAATGAAGGTAGAAGAATATCATCATGGAGTCAGACATTAACCCTTTGATGAATAATGGCCTGGGCATTGATAGCTTTCATATTCTGGGAGCTATCTTTAATTCCAGGCACATCTGTGGTAGGAGAGCTAGTGTTTTAATTTCAGGCAGATATTCTTTATTCTCTACCTTCTGACTTTCTATGTATCTGTAACAGAAATTGCTCCCAGGCCTGCTGTATATTCATTAAAAACCCTAGTTGTGCTTTTTTCCCCTTGTCCTAGACTCTGATACATTAAGAAACCATACCCTCTCCTCAGGCATCCTTGTGCAGCAATCTGTTGCTATCCTGATCCTCCCTTTTCACATTGTAGTCCAGTCTTGGCTTGAGAAAAATTGAAACTGTATTTTATTCCAGAGAGACACCGAAGACAAACAGAGACAGATATGAATACTTCGTTTAGGTTATTGTTTCATTTTTTTCCTTTAGAATCCTTAACAAATCTGTAGAGACCCATCTGTCTCAGTATGAGAAATGCAAATATTACATTTCTTCAAGCACTCTATTACAAGACTTTCAGATGGCCTTGATGGCTTTCTATTGTTAATTCACTACTGAGAATTCCTTCAGTTATTTCAGTAGAATCCTCTAGTGCAGCGGTTCCCAACCTTTTTGGCACCAGGGACCAGTTTCATGGAAGACATTTTTTCCATGGACTGGGGGTGGGGGGGATGGTTTCAGGATGATTCAAGCGCTTACTCTTTTTCCTGACCTTTTATTCTTTTTTCTTTGTGCCGTTTGGAGATAGCAGCCAATGGGCTTGCTTTCTCTGACAGGAGGAGGAGCTCAGGAGGTAATGCAAGCAATGGAGAGCGGCTATAAATACTCAAGCTTTGTTCGCTCACCCACTGCTCACCTCCTGCTGTGCGGCCCAGTTCCTAACAGGCCACAGACCGGTACTGGTCTGTGGCCCGGGGGTTGGGGACCCCTGCTCTCTAGTGCCTGTTTTTTCACTTTGCTCCAAAAATTCAGCTACTTGCCACAGGAAGGAAGGAAGGCAGGCAGGCAGGCAGGCAGGCAGGCAGGAAACACATGTTCTGCTTCTTCTTCAAACCCATAAAGTGTGATCAAATTTTATTTTAAAAAAATCCTGCTACACATTTGCCTGGTGGGTGAGTCTGCTTTATAGTTCTGTGAAAGTTGATGACTTGCATATTTTGGATTCTAGGCACATACACAAATCCTCGTCTCCTGCACACTGATGATGGTTATATTCCCTCAAGTCAAAGCATCTCAAAGTCTTTTTCCCCCTCCCAGTCAGAATGAGTGAACCCTTTCAGAAACATACTTTGCTTGAGAGACAGATAATTCTATTTGCAATAAGAAGTAGCATATATATAAGATGCAGCCAGTAATATGTTTGTCATTTGTTATTTTCAAGAAAGAAATATACCTCACCTATACAAGATTTTTAAATTAGCTGTGTGCAGACTTCATTCAATAATAAATGGCCAAGATAACCATTCTGAGTTGGTATTTTAACCAATTCTCATGCATGTTCTTTCCTGACTGTGTGTGTGCGCTTTTTTTGTTTCAGTGAAATGTCTTAATTTTGATGTATTAATTGCATTTATAGAGAAAGAGAAAGATATCACTGTGATATTTTTTTCAAATCTCTCCATAAAAACAAGAGATGATGGTGGTGATGATGACTGCTGCCATATGGGTCTGCATAGATGTAAGCTACATCCCAGTGAAAAGCAAAAACAAAGGATCCAAGTATACAAAGAAACCTTTCATATCAACTGTCTTCTTCTTGGTCAACTATAGTTAGAAAAAATGATAGCAGGACATGCAACTAGTATCTGTTGATAGATCATAGTATTATGGGGCTGGAAGAGGCCAAAATAACGAGTACAAATTCAGAATCACTCAGTACAAACTTTATACTAAACCATGGTTTGCTTTAGTCATAGTTTATTGAAGAAGCCATATTGGCCTGTGTGGTGGAGAGCAGCTGGCCCTTTTAAGAAAAAGCCAGCCTTATGTGCCCACAGGGAGTCACCTGACCCCGACAGCCAGTAGAAGAAAAGAAGGGAATTCTGTCAGGTTTGGGGTGGAAAGATTTTGGGGTGTCTGTTGTGAGGGAGTTGGCTGGAGTCCTGGATGAGGATGTTTCCTCAGGAAAGGTTGAAAATTATTTAGCTATAATTAGAATTCCATTAAGGGATTATTTATTTATTTATTTATTCAAACTGTGTGTTGTGTGTATGGAAACTTATTTTCTTTTGGCACCTTTAATAATGTTGATTTTTGTTTCAGTCCTGGAATTGATTAGTTCCCTTCTAGTACCCACCTCAGCTTGGCTGAGCTACTGGCTCCCAAAGTTTTATTTGGTTTCCCCTTTGCATTTAGCCAGGCCCAGAGTGGGGTAAAAATTTCCCCTTCAATCCTTTCCTGGTTGTCCAGAGGGCTAGTGTGGGAGGAAGAAACTAGTTTCTAATGAAGGGGGGAAGGGGTGGTAGCAAGGAGAACTGATTGGCCAGTCACTGTTCACCCACTGGCATAGGTGACCTCAGAACTGAAGAACCTCAGAGGAGGGGCTGGTTCAACCCTGAAGGCACCTTTTCTCTTATTTACACATCATGCGAATGATGATACAAACCACAGTGGTTAAGTTCACATACCATCCTAAGCCAAAACCAAACGAGCTACAATTTAGCTTAGTGCAAAGTGTAAACCCAGGAAATAGGTTGGATTGAGATGCATTTGTTGTATTTATAACTTGCCATTTCTCTCTCACACACACACAAAATAGACTCAAGCTTAGTCATGCTCAGATTTGACTTCCTAAAAGTGGAATTTAGGTCTTCTTGTTTTCAGTGGGTCTACTCTAAGTATAACTTAATGTTGATCCCATGTAACAGTTCTTGTCAGAACCTATGTTTTCCAGATAATGGACTGGTACATTGGTCACCCTACCTTTCTCTATGCCCCTGATGTTCTCAGTGCATTGTTGCAAAAGGAAGAATTTCCTCAGTACATGAGAAGGCATTCTGGGGATGTTAAATCCTCTCTAATGTTCTCACCAATCCAAGGCTTAACATTTTTGTTGAGATAATAGTCGAGGTAACTTTTGCAGGTGTTTTCCTTTTTAAAAGTGCCAAGCTTATTTTATTTTAGAAACATAAGATGAATTTCACTGACAGGAATTCCAAATGGCAGACACCCATAAAACGAGGATGAAAGATGCATTTTCATAGTGACTGCCTAATTGCTTTGCAACGGGTGGTGCTAAATATTTTGACAAAGGTAGAGTGGATCTGTAATTAGAACATCCTCGTTCTTTATGTTGATCTGGTTTTTAACTTGCAATAGAATTGCCTCAACAAACTTGTCTGGAAGTAAATGGTTTCTCAAACAAAACCAAACTAGTTGTGTTGGAGATGCCAGCAGTAAGAATATTTCAGGGTGGTGTACTCCTTCCCTGACAACTATGGGTGGAATATACAGTAGCATCTCTGGAGCAGGAATGCAATTCTTACTGTCTAAAACCACTTAAATTCTGTCCTGCTGCCCATTTATCAAGGCCTTGGAATATTGCTACTGGAATTTATAATTCTTAGGAGAAGCAATACAGGAACTTGAAGCTTGTTTTTAATCTGAGTGGAAGAACATTCCAAGATACAGTGTTCACTGTGAGATGAAAATGAGCATCACAAGCTAACCAAGTTTATACTGTGAGCCAAGTAATTATGAACTCTGGCAAATTAATATGATTACAGGGATTTCATGTCATATAACTTCTTCCTGCTCATAGAGTGCTTTGCTTAATTCCTTAAAGATTGCTACTTCATCTTTCCCCACCACAACCATGCCATTATGTATGGTTAGGCTTAGAAGGCAGAAAAAATATGTGCCTGCAAGCTGGGTGGCTGTGACTTTGGAAACGGGAAGTGAGAAAACTTGGAATTACTCAAGGCCTGTTAAATCCCCAGCAAGATTTTTCTCTAATAAATCCCATTTAATTTTCTTTCAAAACACTTCTTGTAAGTGAAGAGCACTTGCACTTTGTATGCATGTTTGCTGGGCTTAAAAATATTTTTTCCAGTCAATATACCAAATAAGATCTTTAATTACAGGAGAGTAAATTCTACTGTGTGGAGTATGAACTGCTATGCTGAGAAATGTGCAAATGTGAATAGAAATGCAATGCACAGCTGCCACTGGGATGTCCATTCCTTTAGAAGAAAGATATGAAGGTTATCAGCATTTTGCAGAGAGCACTAGGTGACCATGCTGGAGCATGTGAGTTTCTTCAGCATGGTCATTCGATCAGCCTCCTGGCTCAGTATAGAATTCGATCCTGTCATTGGCTGGTTAAATGTCTGAGAAAGCTTTTTCTGCACATGGCCAAGGAGATGTTGACTTGATGCACATTTGGCAAAAAGAAGCTATGTTATCTCTGAGGGCATGTCAGGGATTCTCACACTGAGTTGCAATTTAAAACATAAGGGTATAAGCACACATGCATGCATGTGCATACACACACACACAACTACTTTTGAAACTAGAGCAAGAAAGAGTATTTATTCATGGGTGTAAATATTCTTGGGGATCATAACCAAACAGGCCTTCTTTTGAGAGTTCCTATAAGACAACCCAATCAGTATTTTCTTCAGTTTTGAAGATTGCTTTTGCAAGTTTTCCATCAATATGGAAACAAAGTCATGAGTAATAATTGCAGAGACCAACACTTTCCTGACAGACTTTCTTTCATTTAAATAGGACATTTGGTGAAGGGCACACTTGGAGGGAAAAAAAGAGCTATACAAAAGGCATGTTGCCCTGCTGAGGGGGAAAACGACATTTAATGTTTATTTGGTTGGAGTAGGATTTAAGTAGTGAGCTTTATGGTAAGCCTGCATGTCCAATTTCAATGAAAGTAGTAGAGAAACATGTTTTCTATAAATAAGTGCCACTTAAGACTGATGCATACAAAGAAACTATAAATGGGGCTTCCTGTGGCTTCAGGAATCATTCATGTTCCAGGTCCTATTTGCCTTATTTATTTATTTATTCATTTATTCATTCATTCATTCATTCATTCATTCATTCCTGGACTTGACCTTATCGCTATAGCTACAATTATTCTCTGATGATTTTATCTTCATTCTGAGTAAATGAGCAACTCACAATAGCTTGTTGTGTCTTTAGTGACAATGTATAATATTTATTCTAAATACAATTTCAGCAGTATTTATTTAACAATTATCACAGGTTGCATGGTGCAGCATACAATCAGAACAAGAAAATAAAATGGAAGGAATTCAAAGAAATTTAAACATGCTAAGAGTTTCCAGAAACTTTCCTTAAAATATTCAGGTTAATAGGACAAGAGGAGGGGAAAGGGAAAAAAAGGAGGAGAGATTGGAAGACAGACCAAGGTCAGTGACTTTAGATCTTGGTCCCAAGCCAAATGCATGGATTGCGCCAATATTAGCAGAATAACTGAGATGAAGCAACTGGTACCTTTTTTTTTCCTTATGACTCTAAAATTCATTTCTTCACTCCTGACCTTTCAACTATTCTACAGTCCTATTTATCTCTTGCTGCCACTCTGACATTTCTTGCTATTGCCTCAAAAAATAGCAAAAGTGCAATTCTTCCTGCTGAATATATTGTGCCATTTTCAGTGTCACCCTTCCATCTTGCTGTTATACTAACACTGAAGACTTTATATATTTAATAATAATGATTATCCCATTTGGAGTTAGTCTTCATCCTCCATCTTATTTTTATCTTAGTGAATAGCATGCATGATCAAATAAAATACCAGTTTTGAATCAAGAATCCTCAAGACTAGTATCCTGTATGTTGTACTTCATATTTTCCACTCCCATAATCTTATAAATCTCTAGCCCTTAATAAAAAATAAATGTATATGAACATCTTATATTTTGTACTATGATATGCAAAAGATATAGAGAAAACTCCTAAGATGGATGTTGAGTAAGAACCTATAACTTCCCTCTCTTTGTTTACATTGAAGTCCTATATAAATGTTGTTACATGTTCCTTCCAGTCTGCCCCACTGACCTTCCAATGAAAGAGAAAGCAAGGGGGGAGCAAGATATAGGTGAGATAAGCATGCCCATGGTTGATGGAAAGCTATCAGATATCTAGACTGATTTGGTACCATATACAATGAAGACAGTGGCAAACAGGATTGGTGCTAAAGCAAGGACATACATTATAATGCCAGGTGACAGTCAGCTGGATGTGTATATAATTATACAGTATATTTATTTATGTATTTATTTATTTATTACTCAAATTTAACCACCACCCATCTGCCTCAAAAGAGGGACTCTGGGCAGTTTACAATAAAATCCAGCACAAAACATAAACATTAAAATCACATAAAACAGTTATCATAAAATACAATAAATAAATAAAATCCAAGAAAGATATAAAATCCAGATATGTTGATTTGTTATTTTTATTTTAGCATACATTATTATTTTTTGTAAGATACGTCTCCAGAAAGACTTATGCACTTCAAGAAGGCATGTAAAAATATTATGTCAATAATTGCAAATCAGTTGCACCACTGTGTTATCTCTTTGAGAGAACTCAGTCTTTTGCATGGGATAGTAAGCAGTAGTTAAATTCACAGCAGGCAAATATCACATGCTGCCTGTTAACTCATTTTGAAAAAAAAAAAAAATACTTTAACAGAAAAAGAGGTATGCAATGTTCCAAATATATATTTCCTTCTTCAGGCTAAGGAATGTCATATGGCTCACCATTTGGCATGAGTATATTATTGCTAATACTCAAAAGAAAACAAATATTTCAGTTTTATGTTGAAAAGGTATAGCAGCCCAGCCCTTCCAAGAAGAACCAAAGAAAGGTAGGTGTTAAAAACAGTTGTCTTTCTAATAAATACTAGGAGAGCTATGCCATCTCTTTTACAAGATATAGCATAATACAGGTAGTCCTTTAGTTATGACCATTCAGCAACTGTTCAAAGTTACAAGAGTGCTGAACAAGGGGAACTTACGACTGGCGTTCCAGCCATCGCAGCATCCCCCTGGTCATGGGATTATGATCTGGGCACTCAGGTGCCCAGCTCACATTTACAATGTTGCAGTGAGCCATGGGCACATGATTGCCAATTGCGATATTCCTTGCCGGCTTCCCACAAGTGATTATTCTTCAGAAGCAGGCTATCCTAAGTATGAAATACCGATACTAACCAATCTATACTTTAACTGAAGTTTCATCCTGGATATATCAAAAATTAGATTTTTGCAGATATTTTTTTTCTACAATATGATCCTGTATGTCAGTGGTAGAAAGCAAGACTGAGAAGGCTATTAATTTCATCACCAGTTTGTGATCTTCCCAGTCACCTATTTGGAGAAAACAAGATGCTAGGGTAGGTGGACCTTTGATCTCATCAGTAAGTTTCTTTTTGTGGTATTATTTCTTCACTCTAGTTATACATTTTTTATGTTATTTCATTTAATGAGAAACAGCAGCTGCTTGGCTTATTGCCTAAATTCTCACACAATATGTTTTCTTTATGAATTTATAGTTTGATTGGAACTTTACATTTCACTAATAAGTATAAAATAAACTAGCAGGAAATTGAGGATCACCATTCAAAAATAGCTTTGTCTCTAAAATCTGCAACATATCTTGAGCACTTTAAGTTATAATCAAGCTAGTCTCTCCATTCCTGCGGTGTTCAACTTTTAAGAGTCCTAATAATTCTTAACTACAAGAGGCAGTCATTTTTATTTTAATATCCTTGAAATGAATGACTATCCAGAGACCAATATTCTCAGGAACTAGAATTCCCTACTGAATTTGGCTAGAGTGGATAAGAAAATTGGCTTCTTTCATAAAAATAAGATTACTTGTCCTTCATTTTCATTGTAATCTGCAGTTCACAACAAAGCAGTGAAGCACACTCTTAAATTAGGGTGCTAACATTCAGAAGTATAAATCTGCTTCATTATTCTTCATAGCTTTGTTACATATTAGACAGGATTCAAAGGGCATTGATCTAACTTCCTTTCGAGGTGACAAGGTCATGTGTGCCCTATAATTTGCTCAAGGTTTTCCCCACATTTTAAACAAGCAATGTCTATATATTGCTTACAAGTCCTTATATAGTGAAGAAATGAAGGAAATTCTAATAAAAATGTAATTCCAAGAGAACACAGATTGTACTACCTGCATCATTTCTATTGTCCTGGGTTTTGAAAGCATTCACACAGATATACCCTTCCATTGATGAATATTTTAGGATTTTTTTTTCCAGGAGGCAATGCAAATTTAAAAGGACATTTCTCAGAAATTACATCATAGTATCACAAAACTAGAGACAACTGTAAGTGATCTAGAACCATCTGGGAGAGCCATTTGGGAGAGTAAGTTATCCACTTTTTGTATCTAATACAGAATAAAAGGCACAAACACTGTTACATATAATAAAATGTTAGGTGGATTTCTGTGGGTCCAAAATACAAATAGACTTCATTTTTACCGTGTTCATTACTTAAGCTAGTACTGAAAACTATTTTAAATTTCAGGGGTTGGAATTGTTTTTGTACTTTGTTTTTATATTGTGTTCATTCAGTATATGCCTTGCCTTTAATAGTTGCTGCTGTGGTAAGAAGTCACGGCAGGTAGCAAAACTGGAAAAAAAAAACCACAATATAAAAAGTCAAAAATAATGCTAATAATGTTAATATTAAATAACAATAGTGTCTGGATGCAGTATTACATGATAGGGAATAGGAATGAGGGGAAAAAAAACTAAACTGGGCTTAAAATAATTAACTGAATAATGCAGTTGCTATTGGCATTTAGCATTATTAAATTGTTTTATAACTTCCTATTTTTTACTTAGCTTTAATATGAAAACTTGAATAGTTTTCTTATCATTAAGGCTGAACTCTTATGAGTCTTGGAAGACTTTCCTCAGGGACTATAGGACTGATCAGAAATTCCATTCCAAGCTCCAACATTTTCACACACACACACACACACACACACACACATATATATATATATATATATATATATATATATATATATATATATATATATTTATTAAAGATTTTAAAAAAAGGAAATATAAACTAATGCAAACTAATATAAAGTAAGAAAGAGAAAGAGAAAGAGTAAGAGAAAGAGATCGACGAGAAAGCTAAAAGTGCAAGAAAGGGAAAAGAAGTAAAAAGTGAAAAGAGAGAAAAAAAATACAAAGAAGTAGCTTCCAATTTTTTTTACAACAGTTATAAGTACAATTATAAGTTTATCTTTTACTTTATGGTTACAACATACCTCTCTTCTTTCTATAATCTGCTTAATCATCAAAACCATAAATCATAAATTCATTTATTTCCTGTTACACACAAAAAGTCCATGAGGGGTTTCCAGTCAGCAATAAACATAGATATTGTCTTTCCCCTGATTAAAGAAGTCAATTCATCCACCTCAGCAAGTTCCATCATTTTCACCAACACTTCCTCCATTTTGAGTAATGCTGAGTCTTTCCATCTTTGTGTATACAATAATCTTGCTATAGTTATCATGTACAAAAACAAAGTTCCATGACCTTTTTTCCAACTGTCCATCAGTCCCCCCAAAAAAACTTCTGGACTCAATTGCATATTAATCTTTAAGATCCTCTAAATCAGTGTATGAAATTGGATTCAGAATTTTCTAGCTTTTTTACATGTCCACCAAACATGATAAAATGTCCCTTCTTGTTCTTCACATTTCCAGCATAAATTTGAAGTGCCTTTATACATGCTAGACAATTTCTGTGATGACATATAGCAATTATACATCATCCTATAAAAATTATCTTTAAGATTATAACATAATGTAAATTTCAGTCCTTTCAGCCACATATTTTCTCATTGATCCATCTGTATATTACAACCAAACAAACAAATATTTATTATGGTCAAAGACCAGCATATATTATAACCAATTTTTTAGCTTACTTTATCATACATGCTTTCACTTATTATTCTTCTGTTTCAAATTTCAATAAAAGTTTATACATTCTAGCAATTATATATTCATCATTTGTACCCAGTTCTATTTCAAATTCAGTCTTAGAATGTTCAAAACCATAAATTATTTTATCTACTTTAAATCTTTCTAGTAATCATAAAAGAACCATTGACAACCATATCCCTCTGCCACCAGTTCTTCTCTTGATTTTATTTTATATTCTCTATGACAAAATTCTAGTATCACATAATAAGTCAGTGTTTGCTTATTATTTTTTGTCTATAAAATGATTCTTTTGCTGACAGCCACAGAGGTGTTTTCGGTCACAAACCTGGGTTGGTATCTATTCCATATTCTCAATATGGCATGTTTGACATAATTATTTTTAAAATCCACATTAATCTTGACTTTGTCGTACCACAAATATCCATGCCACCCAAATCTCAGGTTGTGTCCTTCTAACTCCAAAAGCCTTCTATTTCTCAGCAGCACCCACTCTTTCATCCAAACAAAACAGCAAGCTGCAAAATACAATTTCAAATCAGGTAGACCCAATCCTCCTCTTTCCTTTGCATCTTGTAGCACCTTGTATTTAACTTGTGGTTTTTTTCCCCTGCCACACAAATTTAGCTATACTCTTCTGCCATTGTTTAAATAGTGCATCAGTTGTCAAAACAGGTATTGTCTGAAACAAAAACATCATTCTAGGTAAGACATTTATTGTTACCACAGAAATTCTCCCCAACAATGACAGTTGTAATTTCCCCATCTTAACGTATCTTTTTTAATTTCATTCCATATCTTAACATAATAATTTTGAAATAACATATAGTTCATATTTGTTATAGTGATACCCAAATATTTTACCTTCTTCTCAATCTTAAAACCCATTTTGTTCATCAGTTGCTCCAACATTTTCTTCTTGCAGACATTTCATTACCAGACTAGGTAGCATCATCAGTGCTCTGATATGGGGAAGTGAGTTTGTCAGCTGATTATTTAAACAACAGTTCTAACTTGCAACTGATGAGAATTTGCAGCACCAGTAGTGTCATATGGCAAATAATATTCAAATTATTAAAAGAACAGTATATTTCTAATTATCTGTATGCCAGGATAGCATTAGTTAAAGATGTTATTTGCTATTTCCTAACTTTTTTGAAGCTATGTGTCAGTCATCATATGGTACCTTATGATCAAACTTAATTAAGGTTCTGAATACACCCAATGAAATGGCCAATACAGGTGCTCAATACATTTTTTTTTAAAATGTAGTAAAGAAGTGTTTGAGAAGCTTACTGCATTTACAGGTGATACCTGCCAAACTATGTTCAGGGGATTCTGGGGTAATAAACTTGGGAAAACTGAGTTTGTAAACTTAAAGTTGAAGAAGAAGAGGATGAAAATTGGTGTGCATTGCCGAGCACCCATTTTGAACAATTGTGTTCATTATGTGGCAGACAAAGAGGGTGTTGACACGGAGATAATTAATTTTAAAAGAGTAAGTTTGTGCTATCAGCCTGACAAATAAAATACCTCATTGCATCATGCATTGGATAGCTTTGCTATAAGAAGTAGGTGAGCAGAGTGCAAAAACAAACAGACTTTGCAACCATGATGAATAAATGCTAAGAAAAAAAAAACAATAGCAACTACTATGAGTTTGTATGTTACCAACTAGAGAAACCCACTTTTTCAAAATAGCTCACAATAGCTGTTGCTATTTCCAGTTATTACAAGGCAGATCTGTAACTTTTTGGTCTTGAAGAAATTCTTTCTCTGACAGCATAAACTGCCCACTGTCAAGACATTTTTCAGACATGAGTTCAGTGACATTTACCTTTTGTGCATGCATTCACTCATGAATGTATTCCAATCACACAGTCCAGAAACTGAAGAAGAAAATTCTGTTCTGGAAGACCTCCCTTTAAACTATCCTTCTTAAATGTAAGACTCAAAACTTCATAACCTTGACAGTTAAGTGACAATTAGCACAACCGTGCAAAGAAGTAGATTCTGTAAACTGTTTTTATAGCATTTATTTATAATATTTGGGGATGTGGATGAGTCCTCTGAAAGCTTTCTCTTGTTTCATGTCATTTGTACTGAATGAGACATCAAACTGGAATGATGGAGCTCCTGTGTCCAATACCTGATAGACAAGGGGTGCCAACAGATGTGATTGGTTTGATCAGTTCATGGGAGGTTACAGAGTGATGAAGAGTACAATAATTTGCTACAAGAGAAGTGGACCAAATATTCTGAAGAAACCCAAAAACATTAAACGCCCCTCAGAATTTCAGAGAAGATTGCACAGCTCTTACTATTCTACCTCACGTTGCAAATAACAGAATGTGTTTTCTTACTAATGCAAAAACAAATGGGGCAAAGAAAAAGAAAAAAATACTTTTAAGGTAAATACATTGTACTTATGCAGAACCCTGAAACAAACTTCTTGCAAAGATTTTTCTGCCTTCTGTAGAGCAATCAATTACTGCTTAGAAAGGTTCAACCTACAGAGAAGTATGTGCAGATACATCAGAAAAAAAAACTGTACTGAAGAAGTAATGAAACAAAAGAATATAATGTCTATTAATCAATACATTAAAATAGAAATATTTATAAGATTTGATTTTGAAATACTGCTTCAGGCCTAGCTAGCTCGCTCCTACTGTTTTGATTGGGGGTGGTGGTGATTTTAGGAACATAAAATATAATAATGTTTGGTAACAGCTCCCATTTAATAACATCTCAACTTTCAGAAACTGAAGTTGGGAATTTTAGGTTCAAGGAATGGTAAACAGCACTTCAGGCTCAAATTAGTTCTCTCTCATTGTTCGGAAATACTTTTGGTTTTGGATAAAAGAGCATTTAAAGTACCATAAAATAAATACTGGATCAGTACACTTTGTGGAAGATGAATGCATATGGTTAAAGTTAGAACAGGACATTATTAGCCATACTGAATCCAACTTCTCTTGCTTTTGATCAAGATGTCTTTGCAGTGACCAAGATGCAGTCAACACTGGAGCCAACCACTGCTATTGCAACCTGCAGAACTTCCCAAGAGCTAAAGCACTATCTGCTGTAACTGCAAGGAGAAGACTTCCTGTTACTGTACACGAATGAGGGAAACTGAGCAAATGCCTGTCATAGTTGATGTGACCCCTTCTCTGTTTCCTTGTATCTAAATGGTCTATATAAGATGGGTTATCCATGTGTTTGGGGACTTGCCCAAAGAAATGTTACCCAGTGTGTTCTTTGTGTGCTTGACCAGGTTCTGTAGGCTCTTAATAAAGATATTGGAGACTTTGCAATTTGCATCCTGATTGAGTAGAGGGATGGACCTGGACTTTGTCACTTTGGTGGCTGAGGAAACTCAAGTAATTTTCTCCAACAACTTCCATTCAGTATTTGGAATTTATTTTACTAGACTCTCCCTCCACCCCCTTAAAAAAAAAAAAAGGATGCAAAACCAAAACTGTGCATTCATCACAGAATCTAAGACCAAATTCCTGTGTTTCTGAGTTAGTTGAAAAGAATGGGAAGCTGACTTCCCAGAATGGAGAGCTGGTACCTATATTTTCATTGAAAAGAAAGGTGCTGTGGTTTTGCAACAATTACCAAGCCATTCACAGTTTCACGGTAACATCCATGTGCACTTTGATATGCATGATTTCCTGTTAATGCCTGAGGTTAAGGCAGAATCAATGTGATGCTGACGGGAAGAATGCTCCCAGAGAGCTGATATGCATATGACAAAGAAAAGTGTTGTTTATTTACAATTAATCAATGAGCCATTTGCAGAGTGTCTCCCATGTGCTCTTAGACATGCATGGCTTAATCTTGAGGGAAACATATTCTTTCAGCAGAGTCAATCAAGGGCTTGGGGAAGATTGCTCCCACAGATTGTATTATTCCAGAGTGCAGCCTTTTACGAAAAGAGAAATTATATTTTAAAACACTGCATCAGATCCAGGTAGATCTAGCTCACACTCAATATTGGAATGTACATTGTGGTTCACATGTAAGTGGAGGTTGCTCACCCAGTAGCCAACCCTGCTTCAGACCTGCATCATTCTGGTGGGAAGGACCTAATAACCATACTGAGTTTCATTGTGCATAGAGATTGTGCTGGTTGAGAATTCTTCCAGTTGTAATCCTTACATTTTGGAAGGATACCAGATTGAAGAAGCTACAATAGCTATTTATTCGGACGTCCAACTGAATTCAACAAGATGCTCTTCCAGATATGTCTGCGGACATATAGTATACGTATGTGCTTCCATGTGTGTGCCCACAGACACATACAATTTGTCAGCTAGAAACTTGGAACCATCTTGCTGCATACAGTATTGGTTCCAAACTAAAATGCAGTTTAAGAGAAGTAAATTCTTCAACATAGATTAGTGCAGATGGTTCATTAATAGACTATTCAATTCATGGAGAACATAAGCTACAACAGTCCATACCAGGTCAAAGATGTCACAGAATTTTATTATTGAGCTGCAATAGTTGATAAACCAAAAGAAAAAAAATGTCAGAGCTAAAGACATAGCTAATAGTGAAAAGCTCCCTGCTCAAATTGTCATTTTATTACTCTTTTGTGTATACATTGTATCCTAAAGTCCATCCTTTTATTCACTGATTTTGGAAAAGGTGACATGTAAATGAAAGGACTTTGCAGCTGAGATTGGGTGCACATTTGACAAGTCATAATGGAATTGTTTGCAAAGTTTTATTGAAATCCCTGCTTTCATTTATCTTTGTTAGCACAAGCCACAGAAAACTGTGATGGAGAATTCTTGTATAATTTAAACTAAATATAACCAAATTAACCAGGAAGCAGAAAGTGAATTCAATATTTTATTCTAATAGAAAATAATTACTTGTGGAGGTTTTTATTGTGCTACAGAACTTTGGGAAAGTAAGAACAATTGGTTTGGACTTGTTTCTTTTTTAAAAGGTGGAAATCAGTAAACCAACCCTTTTGCAGTAATTTGGAATTTTCTGCTTTGGCACCCTTTATTATTATTAATTTATAAATTGTTAGCCTGCTTTTAATTAATTAATTTACCTCCTGCCCCACCCAATATGGCTTCAAATAAACATGAGAGTGGATCCAAAGGACTGCATCCTCTGGGTAGTTAAATTCAGTTTTTCTTAATTAGCAGCATGTAGTTTCATCCTTTTTAATTATTATTATTCCAGGCATGGATGTAGGGATGTCTACTGAGAAGGCAGCATGTTCTGAGGGAAAAGATTCACTTCATGGGAAAGACATTCCCCACCCCACCCCTAAATGTGCATGCCTGAATTCACACACACAATGTGAAATTATTTTAGATAAACAATTCTCATGAGTGCCACTGGGATTTCTCTTCCCCCCCACCCCCAATAGTTTCTTTTTACATGGGATAGGATTTCCTCTGTAAATGCAGCCAGGGAATCAATACATTAGCCATTCCGTGTACCCCTTCCATTCATGGAATTATTTTATTTTTTTAAAGTAAGGATGCATACACTTTGCACATAAACTGAAACTTGTAAGCTGTTTGCCTAGCAAGAGTGCGGCCAGTGTGGAAGTGATTAAGCTGTTGGACTGTTACTGGGGAGACCCACATTCATGTGCTCCCTTACCCATAGAAGCTTAGTGACTAATTCTGAGGCAGTCACTCTCTTTTAGCCCCACCTACCCCACAGGGTTGTTGCTCTTGAGGGAAATGGAAGGAGGGAGCCCTATTTATGCTATGTTTTGCTCCTGAAACAAAAGGCAGGGTATAAATCATGTTCTGTTGTATTTCCCCTCTTTTAAAACTCACTGATCTATCGTTTGCTTTCATTTCCCCTTTAGTATTTCTCACTCAGCATGTCCATCTTTCACAAGCTGTAATGAATCCACTGGATAGTGCACTTGTAGATCATTTTAGGTAGGCATTTTAGCCCTTTGCAGCAAAAACAAGGCAATCCACAGAGATCCACAAAAGTTTGTGCTGTAAGACTTCATTGGATAATGGCAAAGAAGAGTGAGCATGAAGATGCAGTGTGTAGCTGCAAATTGGCCAAATGGTACAGATGTACAATAGAGGAATATAGTAGATACCATATTATTGTACAGGAAATGTTTACATCTATGTAATGGTAAACCGGACCCTTTCAACATCTCCATCGTATAAACTTGAAATGCAGACTTAACTCTTCCAGAGATCATGTTCATAGGCTTGACAAAGCTACAGAGAGTATAAAGCTATTGTTATAATAAATGCAAAGCAAACTTTTTGTGTTTTGAACCAATTTAGGATTACTCAAAGCAACAGGATATAATCAGCTTAAATTCATGTACCAAGGCTATAAGTCAGTATTTTTCAACCTTGGCAACTTTAAGATGTGTGGACTTCAACTGGCTGCTGCCAAGGGAATTTTGGGAGTCGAATTCCACACATCTTAAAACTGCCAAGGTTGAAAAACACAATTATAAATGGTTTGAAACTTCAAACCTCTTTTAAGTCCCATGGTGTATGAATCACTGCTGGTAGATTTCTCAAATATTTGCTTAATTGTATATGTAATCTCATTTAAATCAATGATTCAATGAATAAATAATGAAAACCTAAGCATACTTTAAACCAGGGTTTAATCACTTGAAGTCTGCCCTTGTAAGTTCCTTTTGCTAAGCCTCAGCAACCGCAGAGGAGAGGACTTCAACTTTCAGAAAAACTGTGCTAAACCACTAAAATACAGTTTTAATAAAACTAGTATTATAATCCATATATAAATCCAATACTGTTTACACCCTGGAGTAAAAATTGCAGTTTCTTACAACTTAAGGAACTGCGAAAACATTGTATCTTATTGAATGTTGAAGTTCTATGACAGCTGGGTTTATATACTGAGTTAGAATGTATATCATGTTTAATATAACTCATTGGTATTGAAATATTGCATAGATACTATATATCTATTGAATAGATATCTAATATCTATTTAGATATTATATATATAGATTTTGTTGTTGTTTATTTGTTCAGTTGCTTCCGACTCTTTGTGACTTCATGGACCAGCCCATGCCAGAGCTTCCTGTCGGTCGTCAACACCCCCAGCTCCCCCAGGGACGAGTCCGTCACCTCTAGAATATCATCCATCCACCTTGCCCTTGGTTGGCCCCTCTTCCTTTTGCCTTCCACTCTCCCTAGCATCATCATCTTCTCCAGGGTGTCCTGTCTTCTCATTATGTGGCCAAAGTATTTCAGTTTTGACTTTAATATAATTCCCTCAAGTGAGCAGTCTGGCTTTATTTCCTGGAGGATGGACTGGTTGGATCTTCTTGCAGTCCAAGGCACTCCCAGAATTTTCCTCCAACAACACAGTTCAAAAGCATTGATCTTCCTTCTCTCAGCCTTCCTTATGGTCCAGCTCTCGCAGCCATATGTTACTACTGGGAACACCATTGCTTTAACTATGTGGACCTTTGTTGTCAGTATGATGTCTCTTCTCTTGACTATTTTATTGAGATTTGTCATTGCTCTTCTCCCAAGGATTAAATGTCTTCTGATTTCCTGACTGCAGTCAGCATCTGCAGTAATCTTTGCACCTAGAAATACAAAGTCTTTCACTGCTTCTACATTTTCTCCCTCTATTTGCCAGTTATCAATCAAGCTGGTGGAAAAATATAGTTCTGGATGTGTTATCTTCTTTATATTATAATCAATAATAAAATATAAGTAAGATTGCCATCTAGTAAGAAAAATAGAAAACAGCCTGCTTCTTTTTTTTCTTTTTGAACTTTTGCATTAATATCAAGCTTAAAAATGAGAATATCTCATGTATCTGTTTTTCTTTTTAAATAATTATGATGTAAGCTTGCTTCAACCTTATTTCTTTATCAAATTCTAAATTTAGAGGTAAGAATGCCTGAAAATTGGTATAACATTTTATGTACCATTCTTCTGATACACATATTTTTATATGCACTTTTTCTGTTTTGTACTTTTTTCATGAGTTTTAATAATGCATTTTTGTGCGTGATTTGCTCTAATATACATGTTTTGTGTCTGCAATATTCTTTAATGCACATTTTTGAATGTATTTATTTATTCAATGTGTATGGCCACCCATCTCACCACAGAGACTCTGGTGGCTTACAGCATACAGATTCAGCCCCAAATCCATTGTATTAGAGTATGAACAATATCATAAAATTCTGAAAGTTATGAATTTACTGTTCATTCTAGTTTTCTTATCAGCTTTGAAGATGTAAATTGGATTAACTCATGCAAAAATTCAGGTGATTTTTGGTGGGGGCAGAAAGGTCAAAGCTAAGATTAATTTCTTTTGTTGTTCTCAGTTGTTTCTGTTTCCTTCTTTTTCCCTTCAAGTAATGATAGTAGAAGAGCAGAGAAGCATTTACTGAGCTTTAAACTACCCAAAACCTCTGTCTCCATCCTTAGACTCAGCAGCTAAACCGAACTCTATTTCACAGTTGTCATCCAAGAATTTACTCTTAACAAAGCTAATCATAGCTCTTTGTGACCATGTTGTCCAAGATCTCAAGCTGAGCAGTTACAAACAAGTGTATAGAAGAAGTGCTTTCCCATACTATTCACATTGCACATTAATATGTCAACAGTTTCCCTCACACTTAGCATCTTATTTATTATCCTCTATCTATTATGGTTTCATTTTGAAAGCATGTGTTTTCATCCAGAAGAGATTTTCACAAATCACTCAGGTTTTCAAAGATCAACCTAACTTTTCCCCCCTTTTTGTATGTGTGTGTGTGTGTGTGTGTGTGTGTTACACACACACACATGCACACACACATATATATATCCATGCCCACATACATATACCTCAATATGGTGTAGTGGTTTGTGTTGCAGTGGTTAAGGTCTAGACTAGGGGGGACCTAAGTTCTAGCCCTCCCTTAGGAATAGAAGCTGGCTAGGTGATATGTGGCCAATCACTTTCATTCAGCCCTAAACTAGGAAGTAAAAAAAAAAAAAATCTATCTACTAACCTACACTGGACTAGCTTCATAGATTACAACCCATAATCTGCAATAAAGAGGGCTTCATTCTGCAGTGGATCAGTTTGGGTTTATAATAATAACAGAGAGGGAGAGGGAGAGAGAAAGAGAGATCTGTTTCATGAGAGTTCAGTGTAATGTTCAGGACAATCATTGATCATTATCTCCAAGTAATAGAGCCAAAACTATATACAAATGGCATTTATCTAAAGGTTGGTATTTCCATTTGGGTATCTGGAATAATTGTACTTCTACTGCTGTGAGACACAGAATGGACTGAATTAAAAATCTTGCCCACCCACTGTTCCTAATGTGAAATACCTTGCTGTTGCTGAAGACTATCTAAACTTTTTGGAGGATCCTGCTGCTATTTGTGTATGAAATAACACTGCATAGGAGATATGGAGATTAAAAAAAAAATCTCATTGCTGCAGGAAGATAAGCAGTTCATCTTGACTTGATGCCATTGTTTTCATGCTAGGTTCAATCGGTTGTTTCAGCCTTTATTCATTCATAATCATAAAAAAAATTGTATTCAAATATTCCTGTATCACTTACTAGAACATCTATTATGTTTCTATCTAACTGCCTGATATATCAGTCACTCCCAGTGGCTCTAGGCAACTTGCAATACATATTTGCTTACTCATTTATACTCATAAAAAGTCCCACACACTTATATATTGTCCACCTCAGAATACTATTAGCATAAAATTACAATACTTTGGCAATAAAATGAAATTTACTAAGTAAAATTATCAAAAGCAGCATCGAAATGCAGAAAGTCCTAGTAGAAGCAAAACATATGTTTTGTCCCCCTCCTAAGTTGTTACAGGGAGGGTGCCCTCTTTAGCTCAGCTGGCATATTATTTCATAGCATAGGCATGAAAAAGTAGAATTGTTGATTATAAATATGTTGGTGGTGGTACCTTCAAAACATACTCTGCCCTGTTGGCAACTTGGGCCTAAACCACATACAATTTGATGTACCTTACTGAATATTCTGAATTGAGCCCAAGAAGCGAATTAGCAACCAAACCAATGTTTTCAGTGTAAGAGTGACGTGGAACCTTCTAAAAGCACCACTCACAACTTACTTGCTGTGGTCTGAGCCAATTGCACTTTCTGGATTCTATTTAAGGACTGTCCCATGAAGTCTGCATGTCAATAATTCAACCTTGAGGTTACCAGTGTCATAGTAACTGTCCCAATGTTCCTGGAAAACATCGTAATGTGTTCCCATGCCATGGTGCTGACATGACTTGCTGTCTGGAAGGGGGCTGCTCCTGTTCCTTGTACCAGGCTGTGATGCAAGGAAGGAAGAATGCATGTTTGGGTTATCTTGCCTGGTCAAGGACATTTCCTGCAGACTGGCAGGAACAGTTAGGGGCACCTGCAGGGAATGAAATTGTACTGACTTTGGGAGGAGGGACTGGAAGCTGCTTCAGGTTTTATTGGGAGACATCCCACGCTTTTACTATTCTCATCTTTGCTTGTGATCCTGCATACTATTCATTATTAAATCGGATATCCATGAAAGCCTTGTGTGAGTCTGACAGTGATTTTGAATAGGCAATCATTACAACCAGCATGTTTCACCAATAACAGGTCTCTCTTATCAGAAGCCTGTTTAGCTGCAAAGTTGATAGAAGCCCATCCCTTTATCACCATGGCTGTCCAGCTTCAATTATGGATCTAGGAGAAACCTCTGAACCTGTAGAAGAAAACCATCAATAAGACTGAAATCAAATACCAACTATCCCCAATCTGAAAGATGGTAGCACCTTTTCAGATTAACAAATTTTATTGGAAGGCTTTCATAAATATAGCTCACATCATCAAATATGTGGAGTGGCTAAGACAGACAGACAGACAGGAGTTGGGGGAATTGCCATAGACTAACACAGTTTTCCTCCTATATAACCTGGGAGATTAATCCAACATACCTGGTTCCTGAGAAACATAATGCTACACTGTACTGACATCCCTTCTTTTTTATTATCTTTAGGATTGCACTGTTAGTGATCAAATCATGATCCTGTGACTGGTTTTGTATATCATTTCTATTTTGTTTTTGAACTGATTCCATAACACTTATAACTCCAAAGTAAGAATAGCAAACTCGTTCAATCAGACTGATTAAAAATTCAGATGGAGATGCACAGCATCCATTTCTTCTTTCTCAATTATCTGTACATATGTTTCTTAAAAAAAAAAAACCTCACTTGTGTGCTGAAAGGCAACACTTTAGGAGGAAAAGATAATTCTCCTGTCTGCTACTATTGCCCTGGTAATGGGTGATGCTGCAGGCCATGGTAAGAGCTTTAGAAACTTTAGATAAGATGGAAGGGGAGGGGGACACTTTATATATCATAGGCATATAGAAATAACTTCATCAGTAATTTAAGTTTCATTATTTTAGTGTCCATGATGTGAACTTTGGGTGGTTTGATCATGGTTTTTGTATTTAGAATCTATATTATATTATATTTTGTCCTATGCTCATATGTAACACTTTTTTCAATATTATATTTGATTTTACTCATCAGTTATGTGTTGTGGCATTAGGCTTTTTAATCAAATTGCACAGTGCCTAGAGAATTTATTTTATGAGACATTTAATAAATGTAATAAATGATTAATTAATATACAATATAACCCACTGCTTGTTTAGAAAAAGAATAGTGCATAGTCATAAATCATCATAATATAAAGATTGTACTTGACTTGTGTGCCCAAAGCATCTAATGCCCTGCCTATGGATGAACAGTAAAAATCTCTATATTATAAATTAAAACCAGCCACTCTAAAAGATGGCATGCATTTTTAGATGCATCAGTGAATAAATTGTATTTAAATTTCTTGAATAAGGAAAAAAAACAAAACAAAACACCACAGGGCTATAGATGGGGGAGGGAGGAATCTATAAAATCTGCTTGCCCCCACAGTATTTTTCATTGATTTTTGTATAATATCTTTTTTCTCAATATAACCAGTAACAGGTCCTTGTGCCTGTTTTATTATTCCAGATTTTTTAGTGATAGCTGACATTGGATCACAGCACTGCAATGAGACAGTCACATATCCTGTGATTGTGATTGTCCAGGAAATTGAGGCCATTATCAAGGTCAAGAGTGAGTGAAAGACTGTTTCAGATCCTCATAAATTCAGGTAGTCCAGAAGAATGCTAAATCTTAAGTATATCTCTAGTAACTCCTGACAAAGGGCAATAAGCTATGCTGAAGGCACATATACTAAACTGTAACTCATATTCTGAGCAGTCAAGTCCCCCCCCCCGCCCCACACAAGTTCTATATAGCAGCCATCCCTAACTTTGTATCATGCATATGCTCTGGGATTACAGCTCCTGGGATTTTCTACCAGTCTGGCCATAATATTTGCAGTCTGGTAGTGACACGGAAGACTGATGCAGATATTCATATCTATTTCCATTAATATCAGTGAATTCAGAATTCAGAACCCTTCAGAATGTTGGTATAAAATAGGAATACAATACTGTCAAGTAGCAGTGAGCTTTCAGGTTGAATGGTCAGTCTAGTTTTCTGGTGTCCTGACATTTTGCCAGCAACTGTGGCTGGCACCTTCAGAGCTGCTTTGTCATGTAACTTTTGGCAGCAAACAGGCAACTGAACAGGGACTGACTGGGCTCTTGCAGATGAACCTGGCAAGCTGATCTTTGATTGGCCCATGTCATGGAAGTCAAAGAATCCTGGCTGTCCTAACAGCCAGGAACCACGCTGAGACAAGGAGTAGGTCTCTAGTGTTTTATTACTGCTACATAACAGAGAATCCTAACAAACTGAAGAAGCGTGGGAAAAACCCAGACATATCAACCCCAAAGGCTAAGGCGGGCCCAATCTGTGTCTCTTTGAATGGCCACCTAATTCCTCAGTACTATGCATGCGCTTTACAGCCTGGATGGGAGCCCCCTGCTCGCCATCCTCACTCATGACACTGGTTCCTGTTTGATTCCTCAGCTAGGTAGATCTCTGATTGGTCCATTTTGAAGAAATTCCAAGAGCACTGATTCCTGATTGCCTGTCCTTGACTAGTTCTTTGTCTAGGTAGGTCTTCAAAATGGACTAATCAGAAGTCTACCTAGACTCCCTATGAACCAGCTTTCTTGGGCTCCGGTGACAAAGACCAATCAGAAATCAGCTTGCCAAATTCAAATACAAGAGCCCAGAAAACTAGACCATGGGCATCCAGCCTGAAAGCTCATCATTCCTTGAATGACACTGGTCTACACCAATACAATACTGTATTTAGAATAACACTGGCCATGAAAGCCTACAACAATACAATTCTGTATTTAAAATGAAATTACAGAAGTCGGAAAGGCTTATATAATTCAATCCAGGAACAAAAGAAGCCTAGCTGGCTGTAAATCTCTGTAATGCCTAAGACCATTTGATCTATATCCTATATAATAAAGTATCCCATTTGTAAAATTAATTGAGACTTCATCTGTATATACCAACCAATACCTCTCCCCTCCCCACAGAAATACAAAAGTAGTGTGCATATACATTGTATATATTCCCTTTATAGCAGAAAGCACAAAGGAGGCCTGTTTATTGTGTTGCAAAAAGCATTAAAATTCACTAGGCAAGAAACTCTTCACAAGCAACTGCTAATCTTTCCAGAGGCATCCAGAAAACAGAGAAAATTGCACATATTTACATTTCTCCCCATTCCTTTGCTCAACAGCTTCTTCTTTTCTTCTCAGACCATGTAAGACAACTCCCTTAATTCAGTGGTAATTATTGGGGGTGGGGGAGAACCTTGCTGTCTCATCCAGGGAGACAGAACAGATATATATATACTTATTTCAGAAATTAATACTGAATTCTTTATCTGACATGCTGATAAACCGTACTAAAATCTTAATACTGTTGGATTTATGATTGTCAGAGGAAAATATAACTGCCACGAGATTGTCCAGGCTATTCATGTAATAATATGCCGTATGAGTGTCATTCAAGTAAGGTGGGGGATTTGTACTTCCCTTTATATTTACTTTTAAAATGGCATTTGCTGACTTCAATTGCTTTTGTTCAGATCTGCTCAGAATTTTTAAGGAGTTTTGTGCTCTGAATTTTAGGGATAAATTTCCTGTTGGACTCAGCTGCAGTTGTGAATGTTCAGCACTTCTGTGAATTCAACTCCAACTGTGTCAGGTAAGCACTAAGGAAATAATACATGCCCAGGCCTAGCAATTTACTTTAAGAATTCAGAGTGGTACAGCCAAGAACCTAGTTTTCCAAGAGGTTGTTCACTTTCTTAATCAAAGAGGTTATGTTTTCTTTATCTAAAAGCCCATTTCCATTCATTACACACATTTGCACAGCAATTTTTTTATGATCAACATCATTCTTTACTGAAGGAGCTCTCAGGCAGCATGGTTCAAATTTAGCGATGACAAGAGTAAATATGGAATACACACAGTCTCTAAGAAAAATGTTTATTTGGATCAAATGGCTGGCTGGCTGCTTTATGTGCCAATAAATTGGTGTTGATTCTTAGCAACCACTTCTCCAGGATTATCTGTCTCCAACCTGACCCTTTAAGTCTTCCAATGGTACACCTATTACCACTGAAATTGAGTCCCTCCACCTTGTTGCTGGTCATCCTCTTCTCTTTCCTTATCCTCTTTCCTCTTAGCCTTTTGGAGGGCTGTGACCTGGCTCTTCCCCCAAGCATTGGGCTAGGATGGGGGTTCAGCTGTGAGGATGTTTGGTGTAGTGCCTGGAGGGAGGGGTACCTTTGTTTTTAACTATGTTTTGTGAGCCACCTAGAGTCATTGTATAAGATAGGCAGCCATATAAGTCCTGCAAATAAATAAATAAGTTCCATAAATAAAGTGTTGACTTTCAGTAGGCATGCTTTATTTTTTTCTCACTTGGACTAGGTTGGGGAATCTGTATAATAGGAAGGCTTGTAAACACCCAGTTCCTGAGCTATATAGGTGATCTGCAATTCCACCTGGAATTGCAGCTGGAAACACACTATTGACCAGTTTAGCTCCAACATCAGTGTTATTATCTGGCAGTAATAAAGCTGCCTAGTAAGCACATGGGCTGTTGTATTTTGTGCCAGCTGAAGTTTTCAAGTGGTTTTCAAGAACAGGTCCCAAGCAAAATGAATTACAAGAACCATGGCAGAAAATGGCAAGGGTCTGAGTGATCATCTTCAATGCCTCCTATTCTAGTTAAGGCTGAAATTGGTGTGGGTAAAGGCTCAGTTTTAACAGCATCCATAAGTCAAGGAGAACGCCCCCCCCCAAAAAAAAAATATTGGTCTGCTCTCCATGTGGCAACAGAACTCCATTAAGAACCATAATGAGTACATCCCCAGAATCAGCAGACTTCTGAATAAATAGCCACTCCAACTTGCTTGGCTAACCCTAAACTTAACCCTTGCACTGAAACTATTTCTCCCCATCCAGACTCTAACAGTCTCCAGACACTGGGTCAGAACTTCCATTGAGTCGCAATTCAGCCCACACTAGATATATACAACTAGGTATCATAAGCATTTTGATGATAATTCATTTTGAACAAGTAGATGACCTTTTCCAGCAGTTTCATATAGATGTTAAATAGGATGCCACTCTCCATCTTCTTTATAATTCACTTTTTAGGGTAAAATATATTAGTCAGTTACTGGGTAGTCAGATTGTCATGTTTCAGTCAAAGCACATTTTTAGGACCACTACTAAAAAAAGTAACTATTAATTCTGCAGTTGTAGAAAATGAACATAAAAAGTGTTCATTAAACAAGTATTCATATTGTTTCCTCCTCCTCTCTGTCATTTTAAAGTAAATAACATCTCCATTGCTTGACCACCATCATCCAACAGAGTTCAGGTACCTTGAATGCGACTGCTGGTTGACAATCTACAGATGCAAGAATTGTGGGAAAAGCATCAATGCTTTGCCACCCTTAACACCACCAGGTCTGAACCTGGGTTCATAGACATGTTTTGTTATATTCATTCTTCATCCTCTGCCATCAGTGCTCTAGACATCTCTTCTGCTGTTTCACCTTCTCAAGCTGCTACACAAACTATAGAACACTCTTTGATTAGCAGATAGAGAGGCTACTCAGACAATCTTATTTATTGCTCTTGCCCTTTGTGTATCCCAGAGATCCACTGAGTGCAAGTGGAACTGCCTGCCAGATTGCTGGGCAAATCCCCATATGCTCACTGGAAACAATTGGATCCATAAGGCATCTGGGGTGGACCTTGCTAATTGACCTCCCACATCTTCTCACTCCAGAGGAAAATTACCCCTACCTTGTCCCCAGCACCGTCAGGGAATGTAACTGTCACCAGCTCTCATGATCTAATAGTCTACTTCTGGCTTCACAAAGGACAGAGACTCTTGAGTTGGTATCTGAAGGAGGCCTGGCTTGTATTTACCTGCTGCTTTCATTTAAGCCTCATTTCTTTTCTGGAGCCTTAGGGGGAAGGACTGAGATTCTGCTACCAGTAGCTGAAGGAGCTCTGTATTGTGTTTACTGACTGCCTTGCCCCTTTCTGCTCTATAGGTCTTGCTCCTTTTGGGAGATTTGTGGGGGAAGGAGTATAAGTAAGTGTGGATCTTTTGGGGGTAATAATGTTATTTGATGTAGGTAAAGGAGGGAGAATAGTCATTTCTGGGGATGGCTAGTCTCTTAGAAGGACCCTGCTCTGCTTGCAAATCACAGAGAACTTTCAGCCACCGGGTCCCTATTATATTTATTGTTATTATGTATTATATTATTTTATAGTTTTATATTCCTCTTATTTATGCTTTATTGTAAACCGCCCAGAGTCCCTTTTGTGGGAGATGGGCGGTGATAAATTTGATTGATAAATAAATAAATAAATAAATAGATGTTTTCTCTGCAGCCCAGGCAAAATCGTTTTGCTGCCTCACCCTAGGTCTATCTCCACAATGCAGGACTGGATTATTTTGCTCCAGTTTCTGGTCCTTTGCCCAATGGAACAGAAAGAGAAGGGATCTGGGTGGGTGATTTAACAAAGAGGAAGACTGTGATTCAATAAGGTCAAGGCAACCTGTGGAAAAGGAGGTTAGCAAATCTCTAATTCTAAGTATGGATATAGATAGTGAAAAAAAATCTATGTTAAAATCTTACTTTGGTTTATTTTTACAAGAGCAGGTTTTGTTAGAATTTACAGCTTCCTCCTCTGATATATATAGTTTTGACCTCCCTTCTCATCCCTTCTTTAGATTTTGCAGGTACATAATAAGATGCCAGCTAACCATGATAAACCAAAGCAGGTACTTGCTGACCACAAACAATTATTAGAAGAAATGCTTGTGCAACTGGAGAAGATGAAGTCTGAAAGAAGACAATGAAGGTCACTTCTTGGATGGAGAAATGTGGTACAGGATCAAGAAAAGAAAGGAGTCAAGTGTGGCATTGCACCCCAGGTTTAAAGAGAAACACTCAGAAGGAGAAGAGGTAGAAGGAACGTTTGCCTCCCAGGATGGTCTAGTCCAAAGTTTCATGTTTTCCCCAGCCATCTCTCCTCTACTTGGCCTCACTTTGGAGAGATCAACAAAGCTAAAGTAAGAGGTTTTTAACTCTGAAAAGTCTTTGCATCAGATTGTGAGAGTTTAAGTCTGAAGGGAAACCACTTCTCCTTAGAAATACCATTAGAGTCTCCCTCCCTTCACATGCCCAGCTTCCTTCCATCCTCCCCCTTTTTTCCCTTCTCCTGAGATTAGGATGCTGAACTTTGTAAGTATCTACTAAGCCTTGAGTAAAGAAACAATATAGTGTAAAATCTGGTCTGATTCTTAAGCCTTATGCATACAGCTTACTTAAATAACTTAATGGGTTCAATCTGGATATTTGTGGCATGATCATGTCTGATGGAATGGAGTGTGTGACTGCATGAGAGATGCAATAAATGCAGAATATCTTAGCAGAAATATTCCTGGAGCTAAATGTAGGAAATTCAGAGGTTTTTTCCCTAAAGTATAGGGAAACTTTACTGAGCCTGACAAACTACCAGTAAATGTAGGATACTTTGAAAGAGATTCCTGGACAGCAAGGTTAACTGACAGAACCGCATCACTATAGGTTTAGTCCACAAACCCACAAAAGTGCAGGATATCTGGAGGACAGGGTCAACTGATAGATCAATAATATTTGAGTGGAAAAGAAAGTGTGCAGATGCACTCCAAACCCCATATCTGTTTGAACTGAGTGTGTACATTGAGTCTTAATCACAGCAAAAATGGAGAGAGCCAGTTTAGTCTAATGATTGAGGTTCTGGGCTAGAAACCAGGAGACCGTGAGTTCTAGTCCTGCATTAGGCTTGAAAGCCAGCTGGGTGACCTTGGGCCAGTCACCTTCTCTCAGTCCAACTTAGTGCAATGTAGACTAGCCTCCTCATGGTGCACCCCGGGCAACGTGACTTGTCACGGCTAAATAGTTTACACATCAGGCTTCTGGACCTCACAAGGATTTCCCAGCAAGAAAATGCAGCATGAACACCCAACTGCTATGCCATACAATAAAAACAAAACAAAACAGCAAAATTCAAATGACTCTAGAATATGAGTCAAGAGGATGTTGTAGATGAAAACCCAACATCCCTCTAAAACCATTTAAAATGGCCTAATACAGTTCATTGAAACATATTGAAGATATTGAAGTTATTGGAAAAGACAGTACCTCATCTCCATGTTACACAACAATGCCATATGTCTACTTATAAAAGTAAAAGTGCTATTCTGTGCTCCTCCACTTCTGATATGAGAAATTGAGGGATGTTGCTGAAACAATGGAGGTAGAACAACAATGCTCTGGAACTGATTTGGAATATTGCTCTTACTTAAAGGAGACCATTAGCCATAACTTGAGCAGGACAGTGGGGTGGACTGATGTGGGACTTTATCACCAAAGTCTTGGTTGAAGGGCTCTCTACTGAGAATAGATGAGTGCAGGGATCACTTTCAATATATACCCCATCTCTGCCTGGGGGTGGGGTGTATTGGAAAAAGTTAAAAGGGATGAGAAAAGTCATACATTTGAACCATGGTGTCTTTCAAGGTGTGTAGACGCAATATAACACATGTGAAAGCCTGGGTTATAGACAATTGGATAATTAGGAACCAAAAAAGATCCTTCATTAAGAAAGCAGCTTTAATGAAAAAATTGGATCAGCTTTAGGTTCTCCCTCTAGAGACAGATGAAGTGGAGCTGTGTAAGGTTCATTACTCTGGCGGGCAGAAATAAAGTCTTGAGTCAAAATTTATGCATGTGTTAAAGGCCAAGGAGCTTCCTAATGATCCCTAATTCTCCAGGAGGCATGAATTATAGTTGAAACTGGCCCTTTCAAAAACAGTCATCTTGTGCCTTCCATGATGGGGAAAAAGGGGATTGATGGAAACTACAACTAAGTCACAGAAAAAACAAACTCTCCTCTCTTAAAGAAACCCTTAAAAGGGAAAGGAACACTGCAATCACCTTAGGAAATCTCAGAGTAGAAGAAATCCTGAGACCCTTTTAATATCAGTGGATATCTGTATCTAGATAAGTACAGTAATCATGTAATCAGGATGCATAGCCTTTGCTAAGGGACAAGAATAGCCCATACATGAACAAGTCCCAGCCATATTCCAGAACTAGGCTACTGCAGGTCTGCAGTAGAGGATTCCACCAGACTCTATTCTCATGGAGGATTAAGAACTTAGCTGAGGTTCTCATAACTGCAGAACTAACCCAAAGGAAATTCTTAGCAGAAATGCAATAGGTAATTTATTCTGCTCCAGTTCATGAGATAGGCATAATAACCTTTACTGACTAAATCATGTGAGAAGGCAATTATTACTCTTCTATTGTGGAAGGTAGCAGATTGAAGGACACATGCAAGGGAAGCAGATTTCCTTGTCATTCTGCAAAGGGAAAAAAATATTATTTGTGTATAAGAGATCTGGTTCATGGGGAAGGACTCCTGCCAGAATATCATCTATGGACTCATTCTGCAGCCCAGATGTAGGGAAGGTATTAGTCTCCTTAATGTGGAATTTGGTATGCACAAATATTAGGCCCACTGAGGGACTTTCAGCTTTGATGCTAAAAACAGGAGGTTCTACTAAATGGCCCTTTATAATAGTGAATAATTACATTCCCTTTCTAGATCCAGATATTTATCCAAGGACTTATTGGGACCTGCTTTTCAATCAGATAAAGCTAATCTACCCTGCATGAGCTATCCTTATGCAGAGATTTTAGAGCCAGGGTGGGGAATGATAAGTTAATTTTGGTGATTTGGGGAATTGATGAAGAGGATTTCTTTTTTCAGCTGACCTGGAGGTTGTTAGATGCGCATATTAATAAAAGTGGAATAGCATTATTTAGACTGCTGTACAAAACAAATTATTATATGCTAGACTGGAAATGGTTTGAAAAAACCTAATGGGAAATGTACATTCGTCATAGCAGAGAGAACTAGTATGGCAGATTATGTTTGTATTTCTGCATCCCACCAGGAAAATATTCCCTCTGCTGGGGATAGAAATCACACAGTTATCTCAGAATTCACTATAGACCCTACCTATGATCAGGTATAAAAGTCTACAGAGATACTTTTCTGTGTCTCCTTCCATGTTCAAGCTAGTCTTTCTCCCAAGACAATCTTCTTTGCCATAGTGCTGGCTTCTCATCTTCATGCAGGGATTTGGATGACTATGGACTCCTTTGACACTTTGATTTTCTACTTGCTGGTATCCCACATACACAGAACACAAATTTAATATTTCCATAATTATACAACTAAGTTCTAAGTTAACTGTATACACATGCAAAACATTTCATGCAGGAAACAGCTGGTTTTAAGAAGTCTGTGATCAAACTAAAAGAGATGTGTATTCCAAATAAAGTTTCAAGGGAAGAAGACATCATGAAATAGCCAAGAACATCTGAGGTGATATGTGCAGTTAAACAGAGATAAGGAAAGGTGCAGAGAAGACTGGGGGCAGGCAGGCCAGTTAGATGTGCCATACCTGAAGGTCAGTAGCTAAGTGGAGGTAGGGAAAGGACGATACTGAGAATGAGAGGTGGTTGGCTAGTTGGCTATGCCACTCTTTAAACCATGGGCATCAGCAGGGGTGGCTAAGATAAGGAAGAGAAAGGAAGGCACTTAGGTGATCATCAGGGAGAAAACCTAGGGATCCTTTGTTCTGAAGTCATGTTTATTATCTGTCATATTTTAGTGCTAGTTTTGAGAATGCAAAAATAATGCAAGATCCTGTTACTGGAAAATCACATAATAAAATAGGTATTCAAATGATCCTATTGTATCTTTTATTTGCTACTTTTATGTCAATGTCATTTATTTTGGTTTATCTCAGATCTGTATTACTTTCCCTTTTTTGTTTACATTATACAGTACTTAGAAACAGTGTAATGACCATATAACTACCATGCAAATCAGTAAATGCTAATCATTATTTTTTGCAACTTTTCTTAATAAGGTACTTAATGAATTTGATTGGTATATCTAGTAGTTTGCAAGTCTTTATTATACTTGGTGTCAAGCTGCTCATAGCAGCTGATACGCAAGAAACCAAGATTCTTACAGATTCAGAGTAGGCAAGTTTATTGTAGAGAGCAAGGGGTTAAATTATAGAATCTAGGAAACTGGATCTTTGTACCTTAGCCCTTATTTATCAGTGAATACTTTAAGGCCAGGCCTCTCTATTGTCTTTTTGCTTTAATGGGAAGAATGCTGATCATTTATTTGAAAGCACAAAAATGTCCTGCTGTTCTTACATACTTAATAGTTGTGTTCTCTGGGCTTTGGGAGATCAATGCTGAGGTATTGATCAGGTTTTTTTGTTTTTTTTTAACAGATGCTTCATCCCACATCCTATTTCCTTAGCACAGTGGTTCAGCAATGGGGGTTACCTCACCTCATAGTATTTATAGTCTATGTAAGACTTTAACTTGGGAGCGGGGGGTTGGTTGGTGATTGGAGGTTTCCTGGGACGTGTTGATTACTTGGTTGCTGGGAATGAAGTTGCCTATATTTTGATTGGCCCACCTCACCATCTTGCTGTGCATGGCCTGGATCTGGCACCTGACTGGGTGGTAGATCATATCTAGATTCCTTGATCTGTTGATGGCTATTTATTTGGTGCCAGGCTTCTAGGAATTCTCTGGCTCTCCTCCTATATGCACGATCTATTTATTCCTATGTTCTTCAAGTCAAATAATGTGATTTGTATTGAGGGCATGGGTAGATGTTAAGTATCCTGGTTCTTTATTGCAGTATTGTGTTCTTTAATTCTTTGATACTGCTGGTGCCCTGTTTGCCCTGTGTGCAAAATTTTGGAAATGTCCATTCTCATTTCTTTAGAAAATTCCATTACATCTGGCAAAGTTACCTACCAAAGTGTTTCAAGCTTTATTAATTGAAATCCTAATAAATTAAACAAGATGAATTCCACGCTTACACTGTAGCTTGTCCCCCTTAAGCAATACCCTCAAAACTGGAAGAAAGTTCGCAGAGCTGGGGCTTTGGAGAAAATGAAAGGGCAGCTGTTCTCAGGCATCAGTTTGTTGAATAATGCGATGAAACCACTGGCAAGCCGGGGGGGGAGCCTCTTCCTCTCCTACTGAGTGTCTTTGAGGCTCTAAGAGCTTTCAGGTAACCTTAGGCCATACTATCGAAAGTGGTGTTTTTGCCACAGTAAAATGTGGACAGGAGCTTTGTGGATTCCAATGCAATAAAAGTATTGGCTGCCCAACTCCAGTGGACTCTTCCCCAGATTATTCCAGATAGTGAATCAGAACTGGTATGGTGCAGTGGTTAAGGTGCTGAACTAGGAGTGAGGAGATCCAGGTTGTAGTCCTCCCTTAGGCATGGAAGCTGCCTAGGTGACCAGAGGCCAGCCACTCACTCACCTCTAATCAGCATCAGGGTCTGCAACAAGTCAGCTGAAAAATAAGCCCCCTTGTCACGTCAGGCACTGAAGCAAGCCCAGTACAAAAGAAGTGGAGTATGTGGCAAATGTTAGAAATCACAGCAACATTTCAGCTACTGGTAAGTAAAGCACCTTTCCTGGGCAGATCTGTACTGAGACTCCTTCCATAGGAAGACTTTTCCAGCTTATACCATATTCCATTGCAATTGTTCATACTTCTGAGCACTTACTGTTGGTGTTTCTTGTATAGTGGTTTTCAAAAGTTTATGGGAGGCACTACCAGCTCACCCATCCCATGCTCTGTGTCAGGGGGATGGCCTTGGCAAAGGATTTCTAAAGGGAAGGGATAACACTCTGGAGCTAAAACTGCATGAGAAAATAGTTGTGCAGGAGGGCAGAAGAGTGAAGAAGGGCCATTTTATACAGGAAAACATATAAACCTCTTTCCCATTAAAATCATCTTCCCCAATACCACTGTAGATGTGTTTAAGGATGCTACCTGCCTCCTGTTGAGCTCACTTCACAAGCATTACTAACAAATCCAAAAATTATTCAGTTGTGCTGGTAATCAACAAGCACTCTTTTGTGTTCAAATTCTTCCAGTGAAACTAAGGTTGTACACCGTCACTGAAGAAAATTAATCTTCTAAACCAGTGTTTTTCAAACTTGGCACTGGCTAGGGAATTCTGGGAGTTGAAGTCCACACATCTTAAAGTCGCCAAGTTTGAAAACCATGTTTGAAACTGATCTAACAGTATTTAAGGAACTGGCTCCTGCTTTCTTCATCTAGGACCCTAAATGTCACAATTAGGATTCTCCAGGAAAAGTAGAATGGGTTCAGAATGATCTGAAATATGTTTTGCTTAATGAAACAGCTCATCAAGGAACTTGAGACACTTCAGAACTGTGCTTGCATTACTTAAAGTAAAACAGGAAATTAGTAATAAAGTTAGCATGATCAGGGAGAAGTTCAAAGCTGTACTATAATAATTATAAGCCAAATGTCCCTGCCGTATAAATCTCTTCTATATTAAGACAAGTCTTCATGAACCACACAGTATATTTTTAAGATGGTGAACTAAGTTTTGTGAGCAATAACACTTTAGATGGTTACACATATACCAAACAGTTGGTTTGTTTTACTGTGTTTTAATTATGTTTAAATTACAGTATAATATGGCTTTTTACCTCAACCTTAAGCTAATGTATTATTGGCACGTGAAGGCGTTATTGGCACTTTTTTTCTTCCCACACATATACAGAATCTAATGTTTCTGATATATGTATAGATTAGAGATGATAGAGATAGAGATATAAGTCTAATAAACAGAGCCTGTTAGAATAAGATCATTACATCTGAATTTTGGCGTTACACAGGCAATGACAGTTGAAGTTGATGCAGAACAATGGGATACCAGATGAAAGGAATCTTACTGAACATATTCTACACTTTTAATGCAATTCTACTTTGACAGTTTTAATGATACTAAACTGATTTACTGTAGTGGACTATTTACTTTCTATTGGAGAAGACGTATGATGGATATGGCAGCCACAGTTTGTCAATGTTATTGAATGTGGTTTGAGTGATGTCTGGTAATGAATTGTGTTAAATATAAGAAGACTGTCTAGATAATGCTTAAAGATCAGTCTTTTGTTTTTTTGCTTACATTTGGGTTGGGTCTAAAGCTATAGCCTGTAAATTAACTAAGTGTGTGCATATTTGGGCGGGGGGAGTAGTGGGTGTGAATGTGTGTAAGGAATGCCTAAGACCAAATAAAAGACTCAGACTCTAAATCAAGTTTAAGCTCTGGCTTTTATTTAGAATAGAATGCACACCATAAAAAGCTGAGCGTGAGGGAAGCGCGCCAAAAGTTGAATTAAATAGTCTCGCGCCAAACAGCGGTCCACCCCCACACTCCCCGGGTGTGCCCCACGAGTTCCACGGAGTGACAGGTCATCAAGACTTGACAGGTGAGAGGTCGTCCAGCCCCATTTGCCCCGGGCATCGCCCTGTTTATCTTCCTGCGAGGTAATGGTCCATTACTGGGCGATTAGACCTCGATATTCCTCGAAAGCCCGGACGCGTCTTTCCGAACCTTGCCCTGATCCTTTCTTTATAAGGGGCGTCAATGGCCGATTACCAGGCGATGGGACCTTGTTTGTTCAGTAGATCTCCCAACCCCATTACCTTCTTTTGTCCAGTTTATTGCCCACACCTCTCCAGCCATTGACACGCATCCGCGCTTTGTCATGCAAGCCATTACGATGTCGCAAACATTGCAACGGCGATCATGACATACCACCCCCCTGAAGAAAATCAAGCCGAGGGCTTGGAGGGATATGCAACGTGGAAGTTGCGGACTAGCTCGGGGGCCTGAATGTCATGGGCTTCAACCCCCTCAGGGTGGGGAAAGTGTTTCCAGCGCACTAAGTATTGGAGAGAGCCACAAAGCTTGCGGGAGTCGAGAACCTCCTTGACTTCAAAGTGCTGCTGTCTGTCGATCATGACGGGTGGAGGGGGGGGAATGCGTGGATGCCACCGGGAGGAGTCACTGGCCAGCTTGAGTAAGCTGCAGTGGAACACAGGGTGCAGCCGCTTCAAATTATGAGGCAGATCCAAACGCACCATGACCGAGTTCACAATTTGTGTAACCTGAAAGGGGCCAATACATTTGGGGGCCAGTTTCTTGGAAGGCTTAGGGGACTTGATAAATTTAGTGGAGAGATAAACCAGGTCCCCTACTCGAAAAGGTGGCTGTTGGTGCCTGTGGTTGTCAGCCTGAAGTTTGTATGAGGTCTGTGCCTCATTGAGAGCGTCCTTAATGATGGGCCAGGAGTCTGCGAATTTAGAACCCCAATCACAGGCCGCCACTACTGGAGACGGGGGCTGTGGGAGCTCAGGAATGGGGACGAAGTCCCGACCCAATACCACCCTGAAGGGGGTTTGTCCCATGCTTTGATGCACAGTGTTATTGTATGCAACCTCCGCGAAAGGAAGCAAATCCACCCAGTCGTCCTGGTGGTAGTTGATATAGGAGCGGAGGAATTGTTCAAGGGTGGCATTGAGGATCTCAGTAGATTCATCAGTCTGGGGATGCCAGGAGGTTGACAATGCTTGCTTGGTGCCAATTAATTTCAAAAAAGCCTGCCAAAACCGTGAGGTAAATTGTGTGCCCCTATCTGTCACCAAGCGAGAGGGGCAGCCATGAAGGCGGTACACGTGCACCAAAAAGAGCTTCGCCAGCTGTTGCACCGATGGGATAGAGGCACAGGGGACAAAATTGTTTGGAAAAGTAGTCTTTGACTACCCAAATGACTGTTTTCTTTTGACTGGGCAGTAAATCCACGATGAAATCCATAGAGATTTCATCCCAAGGGCGTGAAGGGTTAGCCAGGGGCTGCAGCAGCCCCTGGGGTTTACCGGACGGTCGCTTAGACATTGCGCAAACAGGGCAGGATGCCACATACATTTTGACATCCTTCCTCAGCGAGGGCCACCAAAATTGGTGTCAGGTCAAGTGGAGGGATTTGAGGAACCCAAAATGACCAGCCTGTTTGCTGTCATGAGACTGGCTGAGGATAGTTGATCGTTGCGAGTCAGGGACATATAAACGACCCTCCACCCAGATGAGGTCTTGTTCCATGGAAACCTTGTCAAGGTTAGCAAGGAGCCAGGGATCAGACTTTAATGCGAGGGCAAAATCTGCACGCAACCCACCCGGCATCTGTGGTTGCCTGCGGCCCGAGGCGGGCTGCACCGGAGTCGTTTGCAAGGGGGGGGGGGAGGCTGTTCACGAGCATGGCTCTGGGTGACAGCAGCCAAACCCAATTGAGACTCAGAGAGCACAGTCCCCATGACGTCAGAGACAGGCTCCGCGTCCTGGGGCAGTCGGGAAAGTGCATCTGCCAAAAAATTCTTCTTTCCCAGAATAAACTTCAGCTGAAAGTTAAAACGGCTGAAAAATTGAGCCCAGCGAATCTGCTTAGGGCTGAAATGCCTGGGCGTGCGGAGCACCTCGAGGTTGCGGTGGTCTGTCCAGACCTCAAAAGGGCAAGTCATCCCTTCTAAAAGGTGACGCCAAGCCTCCAGTGCCGCTTTTACTGCAAATGCCTCTTTTTCCCAGACATGCCAGCACCTTTCCATCTCGGAAAATTTCCGGGAGAGATAGGCACAGGGCTTCAAGAGTCCGGCAGAATCCTTTTGTAATAGGATAGCCCCAATTGAAAAATCAGAGGCATCAGCCTGAACGACAAATGGCTGTTTGGGGTCAGGATGGGACAAAATTGGCTCCACTGTAAAGAGAGCTTTCAACCGGTCAAAAGCAGCCTGACAGGCGGGAGTCCAATTGAGCACGGCCCCTGGGTTTTTTACCTTGTGCATCTCCCCGACGCCTTGGCCCGCAACAAATCAGTCAAGGGCAGAGCAATCTCCGCGAACCCTTTTGCGAAGGATCTGTAGAAATTTGCGAATCCCAGGAAATTTTGGAGCTGGCACCGGGTGCACGGGCGCTCCGAGCTCAAAACAGCCTGAACCTTAGCAGAATCCATTTCGATGCCCTTATCTGAAATTCTGTAACCTAAGTAATCCAGGTGCGACTTATGGAATTCGCACTTGGAAAGCTTAGCATAAAGTTTAGCGTTCCGGAGCTTGGTGAGAACCTGTCTTACCAATCTTTCGTGTTCTCTCTCAGTTTTGGAGTATATCAGGACATCGTCCAGATAAACCAGTACTCCTTTAAACAAATGGTCATGCAGAACCTCATTAATTAGTTGCATGAAAAACCCCGGGGCCCCTGCAAGACCAAAAGGCAGTACCTTATACTGGAAGGAGCCCAAGGGACAGTTAAAAGCTGTTTTCCATTCGTCCCCCTCCCTGATGCAAATGCAGTAATACGCCTCGCGGAGGTCAAGTTTGGAAAAAGCCTTTCCAGTCAACAAGTGTGCCAACATATCTTTCATGAGGTGGAGGGGGTACTTGTTTGACAAGGAGGCTGAATTTAACCCGTGATAGTCTTTACACAGTCTTAGGGTACCGTCCTTCTTCTCGCAGAACAGAACAGGTGCTCCAACCAGCGAGTTTGCTCGTTCGATGAAGCCCCAAGCAAGGTTTTTATCGAGGAAGTCCCGCAATGCCGCCAATTCCTTTTGTGTCATTGGATAAATTTTTGGCTTAGGCAATGGGACATGAGGGAGCAGTTCAATGGCACAGTCCATCTTACGATGGGGGGGGTAACTGGTCTGCCTCCTCCTCCCCGAAGACGTCAGCGAAGTCTGCGTATTGTTCTGGCAACACCTCCAGGGGGGAAGCGTGAACTTGAGGGTCGACAATCTCAGCCCTCCCTACAGTCAAAGTGAGGGATTTCCCCTTAGCAGGTGCCTGGTAGAACCCATCCTCAAACGTTATCATACAGGTCCTCCAATTAATGTAGGGATTGTGGCGAGTTAGCCAGGGGATTCGCAGAACCACTATAGGCTTGCCCACCGGGGTGACCACAAATTCTATGGTTTCCCTGTGCATGCCCATTTGTAGGGTAACGTTCCCTGTACCCTGGCTGGCCGGCCCACCCCCCGCCGTGGAACCATCAAGTTGCTGGAAGATCAGCAGCTTCGGGAGGGGGAAACAGGGTAAATTTAGCGCAGCAACTAGGTTGGGGTGCATCAGGCATCTGGAACACCCGGAGTCCACCCAAGCCCCAACTTCGATGGTCTTGGCGCAGTAGCTCAGTTCAATTTTTACAGCCAGGATGGGACAGTCCGCACTCACCCTGGTGGTATCGTGCCCATTCTCCACCACCTGCCCAGCGGTGCTGTTTAGGACAGGTGGAAGGTGTTTTCCACCGGCTGCTCCGGGGCGGCCAACCCAACCCCGCGAGGTAGATGTCCTCTTCTTCATCCGGGGTCACTAGTGCCCCTGTCAGCCGTCGGGGAGGGTTGGGTGGTTTCTGCGGAGACTTCTGTGTCAGTCTAGGTGGGCGATCCGCCGTCCTAGCCTTGTGGCATTCTGCCGCACGGTGACCTGCCTTACCGCACTTGATGCATTGCCCACGGGCAAAGCGACGTTGTCTTTCAGCGTCCCATGTCGGGCACAACTGTGGCACTGGCCCTTTCCTGCTGGGAGGATGCCTGTCTCTCTTAGTTGCCAGCATGAAGGTGCACTGGGCGTGTTTAGCCTTCCCGGCAAGACAGATCCAGTCATGCAGTGAGTCCGGATCATCTCTGTACAGTGCCCATTGCAACACCTCTCAGTTGAGACCATCCTTAAACATTTTGATCAGGGTGGCCTCTGACCATTCAGGGACCTTCCCTGCCAAGACCTTAAATTCTAGGGCGTAATCCGCGACTGATTTCTGCCCCTGATTGAGTTCTTTAAGAGCACCTTTAGCCCTCTCCTTCGCCAGGGGGTCTTCAAAGTACCGCTTCAAGGCAGCCAGGAAGGTGTGGAAGGTAGCCAGGGCTGGGGCTCTGGACTCTGACATTTGTATGTACCAGTCCGCGGCTCTGCCCTTAAGTTTTGTGGTAATAGCCGAGATTTTAGCCCCTTCCAATGCAAAACAATGTCCGTATTGCTGTATGTAATTTGTTGCGTTGGTTAAAAAAAATGACAGGTTCGTGGGGTTGCCATCAAATTTTACTGGAAAGTCTTTAGCGATCCCACCAACTGGAGAAACCCCAACCTGTGAGTGAGTAGGGGTAACCCCCACCAGAATAAAACCACGGGGCCCTGGGAAAAAGTCCCGCGCCTGGCCCCTTCCTCTCAGGGCCGGAAATAGGGTGGGTGGGATGCTGAGACCCCTCCCTGTGCCCTGCGCAGCAGCACTCTTCGTGAGCTCACTCACCACAGTTGACATGGATCGCAGCATGTGTTCTAATGATTGGACTCCAGAGCCCTGATCCTGTCCGGTGTGACGGAATCGTCCATCCTCGGTGCTGTCGGTTGTTGCCCGATCGGCAGTCCTGCGAATTCCCTCTCGGGCATCTGGGGGTATTGGAGTCTCCAAGTGGTATGGGATGTCCCTGGCCGGGTGTCCACTACGCCGTCCCACCTGAAGTGTTGTTGACTCAAGACTCCCTCTTCCATCGGGGCCCTCCACTCTGGGCTGGGGCTCCAGGCTCCAAACTGGGATGCGGTGTGGGTAGGGAGGGGGCTCGTGTCCCATCTCAGGAGCACCGATTCCAGAAGCTGTCTGGTCGCCTCCCCCACTTGCGTTGAGTCCTTCACGTCTCTGCTCTGAAGCGATGACTCCAGGATCGTCCCTGGTTCAGTCATCGCTAGTTGCTTCTCTCACAAAAAAAAAAAAAATCCTGGCAGAGGCTAGCAAGTTCATTCTTAAAAGACTCTCAGCTTTATGTAAGGAATGCCTAAGACCAAATAAAAGACTCAGACTCTAAATCAAGTTTAAGCTCTGGCTTTTATTTAGAATAGAATGCACACCAGTAAAAAGCTGAGAGTGAGGGAAGCGTGCCAAAAGTTGAATTAAATAGTCTCACGCCAAACAGCGCTCCACCCCCACACTCCCCGGGTGTGCCCCACGAGTTCCACGGAGTGACAGGCCATCAAGACTTGATAGGTGAGAGGTTGTCCAGCCCCATTCGCCCTGGGCATCACTCTGTTTATCTTCCTGTGAGGTAATGGTCCATTACTGGGCGATTAGACCTTGATATTCCTCAAAAGCCTGGACGCGCCTTTCCGAACCTCGCCCTGATCCTTTCTTTATCAGGGGCGTCAATGGCCGATTACCGGGCGATGGGACCTTGTTTGTTCAGTAGATCTCCCAACCCCATTACCTTCTTTTGTCCAGTTTATCGCCCACACCTCTCCAGCCATTGACACGCATTCGCGCTTTGTCATGCGAGCCGTTATGATGTCGCAAACATCGCAACGGCGATCATGACAATGTGTATGTCCTGGTATGTTAACAGTATAAAGCCAAATTAAAAATGTAACTACTAAAGAAATATTTCAAAGGATTTTAATATTCAGACTGACCTAGGGAGGGGTTAATTTTCATTTGGATTGCATCTAATATGAATTTTCATTCTGTAATCTAATTACTGTAGGGGTGTGAAGGGGGAATTGCTGTCAAGAGTAAAGCTTGAGTAAGACTAAATAACACCTTCCTTATATATTAGTCCTAATACAAATAAACCCTACATAAATATTTTTAATCTGTATGTAGATTAATATTTAGCATTTCTAACTTGACCTTCAGAAATAAACATCTGCAAAGCATTTCTCAGTAAATCAGATTCCAATGGCCTCAACCTGCTGGTCTTTGGAAAGGCCCTGAAGACTTGGCTCTTTCCTTGATTCCTGGGTTTACATGAGCCATTAGCATGTGTTAGCATATACTATGTGAGTTATTGATCCTGGTGCTAAATGTCTTTATACATGACTCTTTTCTGGTTTATATGTTTGTTTGTGTTTGATGTTTATAACTTGTTAGATGTCCAGAGCCACTTGACAAGTAGGAGGCCATATAAATCAAAGAAATAACATTTTTTAAACTTTCATATAGACTCCAGCTGATATACTGAGAAGATAAGTGATGGCACAGTGCCTTTAATCTTCTGGGTGTGGGCTTGTTTGGGTATGGAATAAAGACATTTTGCAATTTATTCAAAGTTAAATCGAATGCTGCCATAAATCACATTTCTATAGTTCATAACATGCAGAATCCATTTTTTTTTCTGTTTCCAGAAAATGGCATTTACAATGGATGATCCCTGATGTGGAGTTGGGCTCCAGTTCTCTATATTGCACATAAATGTTTCCATAATCTTCTAGTAGTATGGATGCAAAAGCCTTAAACTGCTGCTGGTTGGCAATACCGAGTAAGTTGGACCAGCAATCTGAGTCAAAACCAGGTAGCTTCTACTAATCCTGTGATTAGATTCACTCATATGAAAACCATCAATAGTATAGCTATTTCCTTCAAATTCTGGATATCTGTCTTCATATGCATCCATACAGAATCCAGAAGGACAGAAAAGATGGTGGCATATTGCTTACTTTTGTCCTAACCAAAAGAGCTGAGAAGTGCTCTGAAGCTACTGATTGCTGTGGTCATAGCTAACAGTTAGATGGGACCATAACTATAGGCCATCATTATTAATTATAGTTTATATTCCCCAGACAATTAGGATCCTCTGTGTCTGCTGCTGTTCTCTGCTCTGTACCTACCAAAGAGCATGCCTGGTCTCCTTTTCTCTTTCTTTCTCTTTTTCTCATTCCCCACCCCCCTCTCTCTCGCACACACACATTATAGTTAAAAAAATATTGTTGTAAGATCAGAATATGACTAATGGGTGCCTAGAAAAGAGTAAGTGCAGTGTTTAGCCTGTGAGATTATTTATTGACTAGACATTTCTCCCAGAGTCTATTTTTGATTGACCTTTTCTGGAATAAAACAATTGCTTTAAGTTTGTGTCACTGTGTTTATGAGGTTTTACTTCCAGTGATTAATGGCTGAGGAGGACCAAGTAGCTGCTAATGGTTTATCCCTATAAAACTATACCAGAAAGATGTTTTAGTTTGTATTATATACACTCTTTTATATTAAGAGTGGAAACTATGTTGAGATTTTTATGTTTACTCAGATATAGTTCAACAGACATGATGTTGAAGTAGAAACTGGTCATCTGATATAAGGAGATATATCACCTACACTTAATACTTCTTGCCTATGGACACACACACACACACACACAGATACACATATACATATGCACACACATACACAGATCAGAACAAAATCCTTTTTTCTTACACCCTCATGCTGGTGAATCATACCTTTATTTGGGGATGCTGGTGAATCATACCTTTATTTGTGTGTGTGTGGGGGGGGTGAGTGTGTGTGACAAATCCTTGGAGTTTTCTTGGCAAGATTTTCAGAAGTGGTTTGTCATTGCCTTCTTCCTAGTGCTGAGAGAGAGTGACTGGCCCAAGGTTACCCAGCTGGCTTTGTGCCCAAGCCGGGACTAGAACTCACAGTCTCCCAGTTTCTATCCTGCTGCCTTAACTACTACACCAAATTGGCTCTCTGAATTATACCATGTGGAGGAATAATTTGGTGCATGTTGCTCAAGTTCTCTGGGACTAACTTTGGTGCTAATGTTGTAGAAAATGGACCAGCAAGTGGGGGAAAGAGTTCAAATATTGTTCCCAATGTATGGATCACTTTCCTTGGCAATGCAACTTTGGATGGATGAATGTATCAGTCCTAGAACTGATGATGGATGAATGAATCAGTCCTTGAATCAATCCTAGAATTCAATTAAAACTGAAAAATATGGACCTGACTAATTTGCATGAACAATGCCCAATATGATTTTCCTTTTCATTTGCTATGTATGACATCAATTTATAGTTGTATACATATACCTAAAATATTTATTCAGATTGTTAATACATCACTGGGTCTTTAAGAAATGAGCTAGTGCCACAGAAGTAGAAAACTCAGGAAAACATTTCATCACGCTTATAAGCTTATTTAGAGTTCTTGAAGAATGGAACATTTTAAACATATTTTAAATTAATCACAATAAAAATGGAGGGGGAACTCTTTACTAATAAAATAATTTAAAATAACAAAGGGCAAAGATTATAAAGAAAGGAGGGAGTAGAAAGTAGTTATGGTATTAGGAACACAAGAAGTTGCCTTCTATTGAGTTGGCCATGTAGCTTAGTATTGTCAACTATAACCAAAACTCTCCTGTGTTTCAGGAATGACTTTTGTCCCTCTTTGGAAATATTGGAGGTTAAACCACAGAACTCCATGTTCTCCTAAAAGGCTATACTTCATATGTTAGGAGTGTAAAATAATTTTAAAATATAACAACAAAATGACAGTACTTAAGCACATGTTCCAAGAAAAGCATACAAAAATGTAATGTGGTCTTGCTTAAAGAAAGATCCAGTTTTATGAACTGTCTTGTTGGACTTGGCATGCAGTATTTAGCCCATTGTAGCATCATAACCCAGACTGTTACAATGATCTGCAAACAGTCATCATCAGTTCAGACAGCCTAAGATGCTGAGAGAAATGATAATTTGAAGGAAATATAAGAAAATCAGTAAGCAATCAGTATTTAGCAGAAGCACGGGAACAGCTGAACCATAAATCCAGAAGTGAAGCAAGACACTTTGAAATGATGTTTTGATGTCCTGGGGCAGTTTTGTGTGATCACACAGTCATTTCAAAAAGTTATTCATGGAAGAAGCTGTGCCTAAGAACTCCATTTTGCTGAGCATAAAGGATATTTTTGCTGAGGAAAAAAAAAGAGTCATGCATTTCCCAAAGTATATACAATATGTGGCTTGTATAGAGCAAATAATGCCATTCCCAAAGCTCTGAATCCAGTTACTGTGTTGAATTTTGTAATCAGTGCCTCTCACAAAAAACCATTTCACATTTCTGTAAAATATTCAGCAGGTAAAATGTACCTGCTAGATAGTTTGGTTGCAAAGGGGATATGGAAAAATGTATTTAAGTGAAGACAGAATGCATTGGAAGGGAATGGGTATGATTACGCTTCCACTGATGAGTCATAAATACAGTTGAATACTCATGAAGCAAAACTGATGACAAAAGTGAGAAAAAGGGAATCAATAAGACTGGGGAAATAGGTGGCAAATACAGAGATGCTCATATAAGCACAGAAGATAGGAAAGAGCTGGTGAACAAGAGAACTATAGTTTTTAAAATGTATCTGCTGAAGAAAAGGTCTTTAGCTGCAGATTAGGGAAGAAATATGAAAGTACTCAGAAACTTGGACAAGTAAGTAAATTATGCAGATTGCTCCTGAGAAACATCACATTAGATCACATTATTAACTATGGTAATATAATAATTCATTTTCTACTATCAAAAATAATTTATTATTAATATCACATTATTAACCATACGGATTATAGTTAGGTTTCAAAATGCCAAAAGGACATACATGTTTTTCTTTTGATCTGACTTGGAGGCCCTTTATTTATGCATTACATTTATAGCCTACTTTCCTCCTGTAGCTCAAGATTGCTTATAGGGTTGTCTGCAGGATAAGGTAAAAAAAAGTCAAGATGGTGGCTGCAGTGCACATGTGAAACAGATGCAGCTTCAATTGCACTGCTGTGACCACTATATTGACTTGTTTTGCCTCATTCTACATAAATTCTTGTTTGCTTATATGGCCATCTCTCTCTATTTTATCCTCACAACCACACTCTGAAAGGTTGACCAGGGTGAAAATTATATTGGGCTGAGAGTGAGTGACTGGTCAGTCCAAAGTCAACTGGTGAGTTTTATGGTTGAGGGTGGTCCATCACCTTATCCACCATGTCATCTCTACAGCTGAAGTCAAGATCTGATCCCCTGGATCTTTGAGATGCTTTGAGATGCTACAAAATAACATTCAGCCTTGCTTTGAATATTACATTGGAAATGAGTTGGGGGTAATCCAACGAAAGAGAACATGAACAAAATTCCTAAAACATCTCTAGTATTCCATCATAGGAAGTAAAAGAAACTCAGAATAAGTCCCTTGCTCCTTTGGTTTTTTTCCCCATCCTATTGCTATACAATATATATGTGTGTGTGTGCTGCCTTATAGCAGGATGAGGTGTGTTTTTTTTCCTAAAAAATACTTACCTGTGAATTGAGGGATCATCCCACATTCAGTAAGAAGAACAGAAGGAGTAAAAAAAAAATGGACAGGAAGTTCCATGAAGCAGCCTAGCTTAGCTCATAGAAAAGTCATGTTGACTGTATGAATGTCTATGGTGGGAGGTGGGTGGCAGATTATTACATGTGTAGTATGTCATAATCAAGCAAGTACAGCAACATTTATACTTGCATCAAGCATCAGGAAGCCAAGCACTTTGTGGTGGCATTTGTATGATTATATTATTGTGCATATGTCATCAGTTTTGCTGTGGACATTGCTGATTCATCTGCAGGGGGCAAGGACAAGCAAATGACTAAATGTGTGTCACTACATCTTGATACACAGTGATGTCACATGTACAAAATGGATGGAACTTTCATTGTGACATCACATTTCATCATTTTGACAAGCCTTTAGCTGCAGCATGCCCATGTGATGGTTGAGAAGATATGTCAGCATCGGAGGGACTGAGTTGTGTGAACCAGTCCTACTGACTAATGTTGTCTTACTGACTATAAATGTGCAGCATGTGCTAATTATTAGGCCACAGAAAATGGAATAATGTCAGCCACCTTGTTTGGTCAATAAAGTGACACTTGGATCCACTACAAATTTTAAAACTGAAAATGCAACTTCAAATGCTGGATGAACTTTGCTTGTGCCTAGCAATCATCCAACTCTGGATTTGTTGGGAACAGTACATCCAAATTTTCTCCCAGCTGGATTCATGGCAGATTTTTTTTTTTTGCAATCAGAGTATGAACTATAGCACATTAGTCATTATACACCAGTTCAACTGATGGGACAGAAAATGATGCAACAATGAGTGATGATACACACTGATACTATTTGTTATACCACTTTTTGAGTGATGTCAAATATTCTGGCACTCCAAGAAGAATCTGGCAGAAAACATTCTTCTCTTTTTCTTTTCCCCAAATAATTCTTCAGTTATAACAAGGTTATTGTTCTTAATATATTTCTGGCTTGGCCCTGCATTATTATTTTGTCCTCCACACTGCAATGTTATGTTCTTGAACCTGGCTCCTAGTGAGAAATATGGGACTGATTAACCATATCATCCTTGTTTCTTATCTTTCAGAAATTGGACATATTAGATTTGGAGCATGCAAGGGAATTGAGTTACAGATGTCCTGCTTAATGCTGGAAAGATTAATGTACAGTGCTGCAGCTTTGACTCTGGATGTTCCCAGTGGGCAGCAGAAGAAGGAAGGCAGGATATTTTATTATCTACAGTCACAACAATATGTTCTGTTTCCAAGCACCATGCTATGATGCAGAATCAGTTATTCCAAGAGAACTTTTTTTTTAGGGAAGATGGAATTCCTGAAAGAAAAATGGGTGTGCTTTTGCAGTTGATAGCTACTTACTTAGGGAAACTGTGTTTATTTAAATTACATTGTAGCCTAATGAGACAACAGAAATCAGAACAAGAATGCAGATTTTAGACTACTGTATGCATAGGTTTGAGGGTCAACCTCTGAGTAACCTGCCCACTTTTGGCAACTGTTACATTTGCTATTAATCTGCCATCACTGTTCCTTGTTCAAATGTTGTGGCAAATGCAGTGTGGCCCTGTACTGTGCATTTCAAGAGCTTTGTGCTGGAAAGAGCTTTTATTTTTTTTTTCAGGTTTTTGGCTTAATAAGAGTAAAACTTTACATTCCTTAAAACAAAAACCTACAGTTTACTCTGGCTCAAAATTTTATAAAAGCAAATAGTTAACGCACAGAGGTAAAGAGCTGTATTCGGAGAGCCAGTCTGGTGTAATGGTTAAGGCATCAGGCTAGAAACCAGGAGGCTGTGAGTTTGAGTCCCGCCTTAGGCACAAAGCCAGCTGGGTGGCCCTGGGCCAGTCACTCTCTCTCAGCCCTAGGAAGGAGGCAATGGCAAACCACTTCAGAAAAACCTTGCCAAGAAAACTGCAGGGACTTGTCCAGGTAGTCTCCAAGAATCGGGCATGATTGAATGGATTAAAAAAAAAAAAAAAGAGCTGTATTCAGCAATTTAAAGCATCCAGTGAGAGCCAGTGTGGTATAGTGGGAGGGTATTGGAGCTGGACTGGGGTGATCTAGCTTCAGGTCCAGCATTCGTTTCGGAACCCACTGGGTGATCTTGGCCAGTTATTCTCTCTTTCAACCCAACCCACCTCACAGCATTATTGTGGGATAAAATAAAGGAGAGACCCATGAAAACCACTTCAAATTCTTGGAATAAAGGCAGGATATGATACAAAACTAACAAATCAATAACAAAAAATGTTAGTAATATAAATTTTCCCTTATTCTTTCCCCACGATCTGTTCCAGGGAACTGTGGAGGGAGAGAATTTTCAGCTGCATGTGGTGATAATTTAACTCAATTTTATACCATTTTGCTCACATATTTTTACAAAGGGACAATATCATACTAGTTATGGATCACTTTTTAAAGTCTGTTTTATTTTAATTGTGAGAACAAGCCCACTGAGAATCTTTATAAAATGGATAGAATAGAAATTCTTTGAATTCATATTGGAATAATGCATCAGTACAATTCTATGTCTAGAATATGTCTGTTATAATAATTATGTCTAATTATGTTAGATTTGTCTGTGTACCTGCGCAGAAACTGAAGGTAAGATGGCAGCCACTTTGCAATCCTCTAATAATGCAATCCCCACAATAAAGCTGAAGTCTTAGTAAGAATTGATAATAAATAAACAATAAGTCTCTCAAATTCTTTTTTTTTTAAAATGTTTGAGATTTTTCTTTTTCTCTCTCCCCTTTCCCCACTAGGAAAAGAAGAACTATGTTCCTTATAGATTTTTTTTTTTTTTTGGTATGAAAAGAAAAAATGATGTGTTACTGACGGTGGCAAGAATTTCCCAGTTTTCTGTGCCTGAAAAGCTGTTGGTGATTTTCTCAATCCTGGAGAAATGTGTTGATATTAACACCATGCCAAAACTCATCATCCAATTTTCCTCCTAAATGAAAAAGGCTTTACTTTTTCTATCTTAATCTCTTGCAGAAAATTAGAAACATCGGAGGTAAATTCCAGGCAAAAATGGGTATGATCAAAAACAAAGATGGCAAGGACCTAACAGAAGAAGAAGAGATCAAGAAAAGGTGGCAAGAATATACAGAAGACCTGTATAGGAAGGATAACAATATCGGGGATAGCTTTGACAGTGTGGTCAGTGAGCTAGAGCCAGACATCCTGAAGAGTGAGGTTGAATGGGCCTTAAGAAGCATTGCTAGTAACAAGGCAGCAGGAGATGATGGCATCCCAGCTGAACTGTTCAAAATCTTGCAAGATGATGCTGTCAAGCTAATGCATGCTATATGCCAGCAAATTTGGAAAACACAAGAATGGCCATCACATTGGAAAAAATCAACTTATATCCCCATACCAAAAAAGGGGAACCCTAAAGAATGTTCAAACTATTGAACAGTGGCACTCATTTCACATGCCAGTAAGGTAATGCTCAAGATCCTGCAAGGTAGACTTCAGCAATTCATAGAGCGAGAATTGCCAGATGTACAAGCTGGGTGTAGAAAAGGCAGAGGAACTAGGGACCAAATTGCCAATATCTGATGGATAATGGAAAAAGCCAGGGAGTTTCAGAAAAACATCTATTTCTGTTTTACTGACTATTCTAAAGCCTTCGACTGTGTGGACCATAACAAATTGTGGCAAGTTCTTAGTGGTATGGGCATACCAAGTCATCTTGTATGCCTCCTGAAGAATCTGTATAACGACCAAGTAGCAACAGTAAGAACAGACCACAGAACAATGGACTGGTTTAAGATTGGAAAAGGAGTACGGCAGGGCTGTATACTCCCATCCTACCTATTCAACTTGTACGCAGAACACATCATGCGACATGCTGGGCTTGAGGAATCCAAGGCTGGAGTTAAATTCGCTTGAAGAAACATTAACAATCTCAGATATGCAGATGATACCACTTTGATGGCTGAAAGCGAAGAGGAATTGAGGAGCCTTATGATCAAGGTGAAAGAAGAAAGTGCAAAAGCTGGCTTGCAGCTAAACCTCAAAAAACCAAGATTATGGCAACCAGCTTGATTGATAACTGGCAAATAGAGGGAGAAAACGTAGAAGCAGTGAAAGACTTTGTATTTCTAGGTGCGAAGATTACTGCAGATGCTGACTGCAGTCAGGAAATCAGAAGACACTTAATCCTTGGGAGAAGAGCAATGACAAATCTCGATAAAATAGTTAGGAGCAGAGACATCACACTGACAACAAAGGTCCGCATAGTTAAAGCAATGGTGTTCCCCGTAGTAATGTATGGCTGCGAGAGCTGGACCATAAGGAAGGCTGAGAGAAGGAAGATAGATGCTTTTGAACTGTGGTGTTGGAGGAAAATTCTGAGAGTGCCTTGGACTGCAAGAAGATCAAACCAGTCCATACTCCAGGAAATAAAGCCAGACTGCTCACTTGAGGGAATGATATTAAAGGCCAAACTGAAATATTTTGGCCACATCATGAGAAGACAGGACACCCTGGAGAAGATGCTGATGCTAGGGAGAGTGGAGGGCAAAAGGAAGAGGGGCCGACCAAGGGCAAGATGGATGGATGATATTCTAGAGGTGATAGACTCGTCCCTGGGGGAGCTGGGGGTGTTGACAACCGACAGGAAGCTCTGGCGTGGGCTGGTCCATGAAGTCACGAAGAGTCGGAAGCGACTAAATGAGTAAACAACAAGAAAATCTTAATCTCAGGGTGGTTTCAGATTCTTTGGCACGTATTTGGTAATGCTTTTGAGCTTACTACATTGCTGCAAGTCCTCTTGCTTCTTTTTTATTTTGACTACACCATTTTCATCACTTCTGGCTGCCCTGATTCCAGATCTGAAAAACCCTCATAGGATTTCCATCACAATATTTTTCTATGAGATTTAATTGACACATGGGAAGCCAGACAGATTGCTAGACAGCTGATTGTGCTGTGAAAGACAGGATAGTTATATACACCCTTTAACTATCTCAAAACTGCCTGGAAGTTGCAATTGGTACAAATGCAGCCCCTGGCCCACTGCAAGCTACCAATACCATATAACGCCATGTCTGTGTTGCATTGATTACTGGAGGTCTTCCAAGTGCAATTCAATATTCTGGTTATAATCTATTAAGTCCTCTGTGGCTTGGCACCTAGTTATCTGTTAATAAAATAAATAAATTGAAGTTGAAATGACCTACCCAATTTCTCTACCCACAAATAGAATACAGCAGTGAATTGTGAGATGCCATTTGTGCACATCTGTATAGTCTGAATATATGTATAAAAAGTGAGGCCAAGTGAACACGATGATATTTGCTTTCAGGAACACTATAAGCCTGTAGATAATTTTCCTTCAAACTGGAAAATGGGAATATAAGTCCCACATGTCAGAAGGCTACTGAACTGCTTTCCAGCACAATCTAATTATTATTTTTGCCATCTAGGTTCAGATGAGAAAAATCACTGATTTTGAAATCTCTGAGTTTCTTCTTTCTGCCCATCTGAATAAAATACAGTTTTATGTTGTTCTGGTTTTCAAAAATCAGTACCTGTCTGAGAATACTGATTTATGTATGGCAGCATTTTCTAAGGCAATATTATGTTCCAAGCAGATAAAAGACAAAATTAAAAAATTAAGACATTTGCAGGAAAATTGTAACTTAAGGAAGTGTTAGTTCTTTTGTAATTGCTGCGTAAGTTCTTTTCCTGATATAAATTATTAAGTATGAATCAGTCTTTATACAATCCATGTTAGTTTCACATCTATTCAGTCAGTCGTTTGTGAAATCAAATTTTGTCAACAGCTTTTTTTAAGTGTTTTCATATGCACCTTTATTCTTATATTATTTTTTGTACATATTTTTCTCTAATCCGTTTATGTACAAAGGCATATTCTGAGCTCAAAAATTCAGACATTTTCACAGTCTGGGGGATAAATATATACCAACTCCTATAGGAATTACACAATTGCAGATTGATTAGGTCCATTTGTTTAAAAACGTAGCCAAATGAAATACCTACAGTTTATCATGCATACACTTTTCATAGAGAGATTTAACTTTGTGTTCTTAATTATAAATCTGAAATTTCTTTTCAAGAAAGTAATTAAGCACTGATGAATGAGCACTGGCTGATGTATGAAAGATCTGATTTTCAAGGTGGAAGTGCCTCAGAGATGCCATAAGTGTGTAGAAAATTCTAATGTGCCAGACTTCATGCCAGCCATGGTAATAAATCTTGCCTCTCCAGACACTAACCCATATTTGGGAACTTGCTTACAGCAGAAGCTCAGAAAGACAACATAGATGATTTGCCATAGCACAGGCAAGAATGAATCCGTTCTGCTATCTGATAACTGCAATACACAACAATCAAGGCACACACACATATGTGTGCATGTGCACACTCACAAACTGACCCTAGGTTTAAATGCTAAGCTTTTTCCTCCCACCTTTTTGAATCAACAAAAATTTGCCTCTCTTTTTTTTTCTCCAGATAGAAGTGGCTATTGGTGGGGTGTGTGAAAAAAGTGAAGATGGTAACCTCCATCACATGATCAAAGCCTTGCCCTTTTTTACACAACACAAATAAGGATAGGATGGGGCATGCTGGCTGGAAAATTTTGGGTGTTGAAGTCCACACTCTCTTAAAGTTGCCAAGTTTGAAAAGTACTGAAGTACGATGTTCTTCTTTCCCAATTGAGACTTTAGGAAACCACCTACGTTTGGTTTAATCTTCTGGTCCTTCTTCAGAACTACTTTATGCAATCTCTCCTTAGACGTAAGGGGTGTATGTATGTATGTATGTATGTATGTATTTATTTATTTAAAAGATTTGTACGGCCACCCATCTTAAACAACTCTGGGCAGCTCACAACAGCAATAAAACCCAATAACTATAAAACATAATCATAAAACAATAAAACAATAAAATGATCAAACAAACACAAAACTCTGTGCCTTAATAATCACCTTAGGATGCCCCACAGAAAGCTTCAATTATCCCCATCCCATCCCAGCATCTGGATAAAAAGTCAGGTCTTTGTGGATAGTCATGAGGCATGGAGGGAATTGGTTCATATTTTGTGGTCTGAAGAAGAAAAGCTGAGGATCCCAACTTCTATATTTCTTATGGAGTTTCTTGTTTTCAACCCATTTCCTTTAAAACAAGAAAAAAGGAGTCCCCCCCCCCCATTTTCTCTTTATCGAAGGGCTGCACCTTCCCCTTTGTATCAATTGTCAAGGTATGCCCAAGAAGTAGGCTGACCCAAGACAAAAGATAAATATTGCCAAAATTAGTGGGCTGAAGAAGGTTGAAAGCTTCATATTTTAGCATGCAATTAAATTTTAAATCAAATTTTACTTTATATTAAAGATATGCAAAGTATACAGACAAATTTATCAATAAGCCACAATGAAATAATTCACTGGAATTTATAGAGGGGACCATGGGCTCTATAATGGGGAATATCACATATATGAGTAGTGAGGCACCTATGCCTGCTTTTGGAATACCTGGACTTTTCTGGATCTTCAGTCAAGCAGTCCAGACCCCTTTTCACATATTGTAGCATTTACAACATACCAATTTATGTGGCTCCTGAACAGAAGGTAGGTTTCAAAAGTTATCCTGGATCAAGGTGGATATTGGATTCCTGTTATCTCCTACATCACCCAGCACATGGTATAGAAGAGAAAATTGAGAATGAAATGGGAATTACTGGGAGGATAAGCTTCCCAAGTGGATCTTCAATTATCTAGTCTACTGTAATGATTGCCCTAGCCCAAATACTCAGACTCACAAGAGGCTGCTATATGAAATCTGATTTATTAAGGAACTAAAGGCAAATACAGAGAAAGCTGAGAATGAGCAAAAGCGCGCCAAATACAAACTTAAACCTTTGGTGCAAACGTATCCCGCCTCCCTCGTAACAGCCCCGCCCGGCACAGGTGCTAGCAATCGTCAGAGTTGCTAGCCTGGGAAAGTAACCTTGAGCGCAGTAGATAATGTAAATACATTCCAAAGCAAAGCCAAAAGATAACTACTCCCATCCTCCCGAGAAAGATGAAACACGCAACCAGTTAATGACATGCGAAACGTTACGATGTATCAAAGACATTGAAACGGCGAACATGACATACCGCCCCCCTAAAAATACTCCTAGGGACCGGGCTTAGTGGGATAAGCAGAGTGGAAACAGGCAACCAGGACAGGGGAAGCCACATCTGGTGCAGCGACCCACTCCGAATGAGGGAAATGTTTCCAACGAACTAAGTATTGCAAAGTATTGCAAAGGCGTCTAGAGTCCAAAATTTCTTTAACTTCAAAGTGTTGCTGACCGTCAATCATGATGGGGGTTGGAGGTGGAGGTTGGCGATGCCAGCAGTCAGAAGGAATAGTCGGTTTGAGCAAACTGCAATGAAAAACAGGGTGTAAGCGTTTGAGGTTATGAGGCAAGTCAAGTTTAAAAGTCACAGGGTTAATCTGAGCGGTAATTGGGAAAGGACCCACAAATTTAGGAGCCAATTTCTTGGAAGGTTGTGAGGACTTGATGAACTTGGTGGAGAGGTAAACCGAGTCTCCCACTTGAAATGCCGGCTGAGGGGCCCGCTTCCGATCAGCGTACTGTTTATAATCCAATTGTGCATCAGCTAGTGCCTTTTGAATCATTGGCCAGGAGTCTGCCAGTTGTGTTGCCCAATTATCCGGAGTGGCCGATCCGCCTGTAGGTTGCGGTAGATCAGGGATAGGGACAAAGTCTCTGCCTTGGGCCACACGAAATGGGGTTTGGCCAGTGCTTTGATGCACTGCATTGTTGTACGCTACTTCAGCAAAAGGGAGGAGGTCTACCCAGTTGTCCTGCTGGTAATTCACAAAAGCTCGGAGGTATTGCTCCAGAGTAGAATTTAAAGCCTCTGTGGCCCCGTCCGTTTGGGGATGCCAAGCCGTGGACAGGGCTTGCTTCGTTCCTAACAATTTAAGGAACGCCCGCCAAAATTGTGAGGTAAATTGTGTGCCCCTGTCCGAAATCAAGCGTGAGGGACATCCGTGTAGCCTGTATACGTGTACAAGAAATAGGCGGGCTAATTGACGTGCCGACGGAATGGACACGCAAGGGATGAAGTGAGCTTGTTTTGAGAAATAGTCTTTGACCACCCAAATGCCCGTTTTGCGTTGACTGGGTGGTAGCTCAACAATAAAGTCCATGGAGATTTCTTCCCAGGGGCAAGAAGGGGCAGCCACCGGCTGCAGCAGTCCCTGGGGCTTGCCCACCTTGCGTTTAGACATGGCACAAACAGTGCAGGAGGCAATGTAGTCTTTCACATCCTTACGTAATGTGGGCCACCAAAACTGTCTCCGAACCAGGTGCAAGGTTTTTACAAACCCGAAGTGACCTGCCAGTTTGTCATCGTGTGAACGTAGTAACACGTCTTTTCTGAGGCTTTCAGGGACATAGAGGCGATTAGATTTCCAAGCGAAGCCTCGGTCAAAAGTAACATTGTTTTTATTCGCAAGCAGCCAAATATCCGTTTTCAGTTCTTTTAGAAACTTTTGTTGCAACTGGGAGGGAATTGACAGAGCGATCGGCTGGGCGGCATCCGCAGTGGGTGGCTGCTGCGCGCGTGTTTGGCTACGTGTCACAGCCTGCATACCCAATTGGGGCGCTGTCCACAGGGTGCTGACCACTTCTGGCGCCACCCCGGAGTCCTGCGGTTGCCTGGACAACGCATCAGCCAAGAAATTCCTTTTCCCCGGAATAAATTTCAACTGAAAATTGAATCGATTGAAAAATTGAGCCCACCGAACCTGTTTGGGGCTCAGTTTTCGAGGGGTACTAAGAGCCTCTAAGTTTTTATGATCAGTCATAAAAGGGGTGATTCGCCCCCTCCAACAGATGCCGCCAGGCTTCCAATGCGGCTTTTACTGCAAATGCCTCCTTTTCCCATACATGCCAACGTCTCTCAGTCTCGGAGAACTTGCAGGACAAGTAGGCACATGGCTTGAGGCACCCTTTCCCGTCTTGTTGCATCAACAATGCCCCAATGGAATAATCGGAGGCATCCGCCTGCACCACAAAAGGTTTTGAGGGATCAGGATGTTGTAAAATGGGCTCTTTGACAAAAGCCGCTTTTAGCCGCTCAAACGCCGTTTGACAAGCCGGCGTCCAGCGCAACAGCGCCCCTGGATTCTTTACTCTCTGAGTATCTCCCACACCCTTGGTTCGAAGCAGTTCAGTGAGTGGCAAGGCAATTTCAGCGAACCCCCTTATGAATAATCTGTAGTAGTTGCTGAACCCCAGGAAACGTTGAAGTTGCCTGCGGGTGCGGGGACTTTCCCAGTCCACGATAGCCTGCACCTTGGCAGGGTCCATTTCTATGCCTTTATCTGAAATTCTATACCCCAAGTAGTCAATTTGGGTCTGGTGAAATGCACATTTAGACAGTTTGGCATACAATTCTGCTGATCGGAGTTTACTCAGTACTCTTTTTACCAGAGCCACATGCTCTTCCATGGTTTCAGTATAAATCAATACATCATCCAAATACACCAATACCCCTTTAAACAGATGTTCATGCAGTACTTCATTAATCAATTGCATAAATACCCCAGGGGCCCCAGCCAACCCAAAAGGTAACACTTTATACTGGAAGGCTCCCAACGGGCAATTGAATGCAGTTTTCCACTCATCCCCCTCCTTGATTCGTACACGATAGTATGCTTCTCTTAAATCAAGTTTAGAGAAGATCTTTCCCTTAGCCAGATGTGATAACATGTCTTTGATCAATGGCAAGGGATATTTGTTGGAAATTGAGACAGCATTTAATCCACGGAAATCGGTACAAAGTCTCAATGTCCCATCCTTTTTTGGGCGAAAGAGAACCGGCGCCCCCACCGGTGAATTCGCCGGCTCGATGAATCCGCACGCCAAATTTTTGTCCACAAAGTCTCTCAACAAAGTCAACTCCTTTTGTGTCATGGAATAAATCTTTGGCTTGGGCAATTGGGTGTTGGGAAGCAGTTCGATGGCACAGTCCGTCTTTCTATGGGGAGGCAACTGGTCGGCTTCCTTTTCGCCGAACACATCAGCAAACATCCTGTAATCTGCCGGCAAGCCTTCCAGAGGAGGGGCCGGGCAATGCAGAGTCGCAGCTGCCGCAACCCCCACCATCTCCTCTGGGGCACCCTTCCCCTCAGTCGCTTGGTAGAACCCATCCCTAAACGTGATAGTCCGGTAAACCCAGTTGATTTGGGGGTTTTGCTGCACCAACCAGGGCACCCCCAACACCACCAAGGGACCCCCTACTGGAGCCACGACGAAGGACAAACCTTCCCGATGGCTGCCCAGCTGCAAGGCTACCCGCCCTGTGAAATGGGTGACCGGTTTGCCCCCTGCCATGGACCCATCCAGCTGTGTAAAGGCGATGGGTCGCTGTAAAGGGAAAGTAGGTAGCTCCAAAGCCGCTACCACGTCGGGGTGCATTAGACACCGGGAACACCCCGAATCAATCATGGCCCATACTTCTACAGTCTTAGTTTGGGAGCCCAACTTCAATTTCACCGTGAGAATGCGGTAACTACCACTCACCGATGAAGGCTCGCACCCTTCTTCCACCACCTGCCCTGCGGCGCCCTTTAAAGCAGGTGGCTGGCGTTTCCCACCGGCTGCAGGATTTCGGGCTCACCCTCATCCTCGTAGAACATCGCATCGTCTCCCTCGGTTTCAGCCACCGCGGCTTTCTGCTTCCTCGGCAAGGCAGGGGACTTCGCCGGCGGTTTTCCGACCCGTTCCTCTCCCTTTGCCTTCGGGCACGCCGCCATTCGATGCCCCTCTTTACCACATCTTAGGCACAGGCCTTTCGCATACCGCTTCTCTCGCTCCTCGTCCCAGGGACGTTGTCCTGGTTTTCCCCCGGTGCTCGATGGGCGGCTGGGCTTCACCTCCCGCCCCGATTTGGTGGTCTTTCGATGGGCGAAGATCTCATGGGCATGTTCAGCCCTCCCCGCCAGCAGGATCCATTCGTACAGCGTATATGGGTCGTCCCTCCCCAAGGACCAGCGCAGCACCTCTGTATTCAGGCCATCCTTGAATAGCTCGATAATGGTGGCTTGGGACCAGTCATCCACCTTCCCAGCCAGCGCTTTAAACTCCAAAGCATAATCCGCCACGGATCTGAACCCCTGCTTAAGTTCCTTCAGGGCTCGCTTCGCCCTCTCTTTCGCCAAAGGATCCTCGAAGTGTTGTTTCAATGCCCAGAGGAACTCATCGAATTTTTCCAGTTCAGGCGCTTCCAACTGGCACATCTGGACATACCAGTCTGCCGCCTTCCCCTTCAGTTTGGTGGCAATGGTGATGATCTTTGCCTTTTCCGACTGGAAAAGCGACCCCCATTCCTCCATGTAGGCTTTAGCATTCGTCAGGAAAAATGAGAGTTTGGTCAGGTCCCCATCAAACTTGACCGGGAAGTCTCTCATCCCGCCTCCCGCCGGGTTGCGCCCCGCCGCCGGTGCTGCAGGGGTTTGTGCTTCCCTGGCTCGCGGCGGTGCGGGGCCCCGGGGCGGTCGCCCTGGCAATGCCGCGATTTCCATCTGGACCGACTGGTCCCCTTCGCGCCTCCGCACCGGCCGTTGCTGCTCCGGGGACTGCACATGGGACGAAGGGGTTGAATACCGCTGGCTTGATTCTTCCTGGACTTCCCGCAACGAGGTCACATCTAAGCTCAGCTGTTTCAGTATAGCTTCTAACGAGTCCATTTTTGACTCCAGCACTCGGATCCAATCCGGGGTGGGGGAGCCCTCCGTTGGCTGCACCTGCACCACGTTGGGGGATAATGGGTATCTCTGCCTCCAGGATGGGCCCCCCGCCACCGTGGCATCCCCTTGGGTCTCATCCCAGGTGACCAGCTCGCCCGGAGAATTTACGGTAGTCTCCGGGGCGGTTTTCAGACCCTCGGCTTCACCCTCCGACTCGGAGCTCGCCTCTTCTAGGATGGCGGACAGCTCCCCCCCCTGGGACGGTCGGTCGGGCCGCCTCACGGTCGAGTCCGGTTCCCCTTCTTCCATCATCACGATGTCGGGTTCGGTCATCGCTGGCGCTCTCCCTCACAGGGTTAGACAACTTGTCTTTTCCTGGACAGGGGCCAGCGGAGTTAGGATCTTAGATTCTCAGCTTTATGTAATGATTGCCCTAGCCCAAATACTCAGACTCACAAGAGGCTGCTATATGAAATCTGATTTATTAAGGAACTAAAGGCAAATACAGAGAAAGCTGAGAATGAGCAAAAGCGTGCCAAATACAAACTTAAACCTTTGGTGCAAACGTATCCCGCCTCCCTCATAACAGCCCTGCCCGGCACAGGTGCTAGCAATCGTCAGAGTTGCTAGCCTGGGAAAGTAACCTTGAGTGCAGTAGATAATGTAAATACATTCCAAAGCAAAGCCAAAAGATAACTACTCCCATCCTCCCGAGAAAGATGAAACACGCAACCAGTTAATGACATGCGAAACGTTACGATGTATCAAAGACATTGAAACGGCGAACATGACATCTACACCCTGAACAGATTCTGATGATATAACTACAGTTATAACGATCTGTAGTTATTGCTTTCTGTTGTTACCTACCTCTCTAATAATGGGTGTTATGGAAGCAAAGAGTACTAACTTTTGATTTAAATGGAGGACGTGAATGTTTCCTGTACAGATGCCATTGCTGCATTTGGAGGGATAGCACTGGTGCACATCTAGGGGACGTTTCTGAATAAAACAACACCTATTAAGGAAATGGGAGGTCTTTATGTGTCATTATGTGTTCACTTTGACTAATCACCTGTATGTGTCAGAACAAGTAACATGAATTTCATATAAACTGGGAAGAAAAAGAACTTTGTGAACTCTGGAGATTCTTTCAGACTAAATTACTGTACCTGTATAAGGAAGGAAATATATGCAAAGATTTTAACAGCTTCAAAGAGAAATGAAATAACCAGAATAATATTTTGCATACACTGGAGTTATCATGATTTCTTTCTGGGTTGTCTAAGCTGTGCTAGCAATGCAGTAACAGCAACCCAATTTTTACTGTATCGTATAATTAATTAACAGTTCTCAGGGGCATCCAGGCTTGAGCATTTGTATTCAAGAAGCATTTTTTTTTAAAAAAATATTCTTATTCAAATTGTGCACTCTCTGAATATCTTTGCTCAAAGGGAAAACTTTATTACGATTATTTTTAAAGAGTATTCTGCTCCTTTTATATTCTTCACTAACAGGTCCCTATCTAATCAGCTGATGAAAAGAATGACAGTGTAGCCATACTTGTCAGACTATCCTATAGCAGCAAGGCACTTTAGGAAGAGCCCAATTCTATAATGCAGAATAGAAAAAAAATGCTCTTATTACTTCATTTCATCTAGCTTTGTACCGAAATGTAATACAAGGCATACATGTCTGAATTTCAAACAGCCAGGCAACTACAGAATACCTGTGATCTTTATATAAAAATATGGCAGTTGATATCCCACTTAAACAGTCTACTAAAAAGGATAAATGTGAGCATGCAGTTGGCTACTGCTCCTTATCAGACTAGCTGTTTCTAAACACAGTGGGGAAAAAAGGAAGTTGTTACTGATAACTGAGGTGCGCACATGCACACACACACACACACACACAAACACCCAGGATGACAGGCCATGGTTGTTCTCTATCCAGATTCTGCAAGAATCTGCAGAAAGTGCCCCCACCATTATATTTGTAAGCTGTCTTGAAGTTGGGTAGAAAAAGCAAGATGTATGCATTTTAAATAAATACTTTGAAAAAAGGTAAATGTATTAACATAAATGTAAGAGTTATTGACTTCTTTGCATTGGTTTTCTTTGTTAATTAACTTTATTTATAAAATGTACAGACTGCTTATTACATTTCAGAATCTGGAGGCATCAGATTCATCAGCTGATGAAGAAAGAATTGGAAATGTCTCTGAGAGCATTATGGATCTTTGGGCCATGGGGAGAGTGGGAAAGAAAGGTGGGGGAGAGAGAGAGAGAGACTTCATTTAGCACTGGTGCAGCTATGTCGCATTTCATGAAAGATGGCAGTGAACACCCAACAGCTTTTGCATCCTGTTCACTCACAACTGCAGAGAAAAAATAGGCACCCGTAGACAGGGTACAACTCAGTTTGGCTAAAATGCTTCTGCCAGTACTTGGGAGTACCTTCATCAATGATCATCAGCCACTAGTGTCAGTCTTCAATGCACAAAAGAGATTCTGTTTACAGGCATCTGATACAAATAGAATTCAAGAGGACACACAGTCACACAAATGTGGATGGATTGTCTCATCTACCACTGTACAATAAACAGTCTGAAAAATTTGCATCAGATGGGGATTCCTCTGACATGCTTTCTCTCAGAAAGATTGAGTCTTTCCATCACAGCTGAAATGATTGAAAAAGAAATGAAGATAGACCCAATACTGTCACAAGTCAATCCAGCAAACCAGAAAAGCTGGAATATTTAGAAAAATCTCAGTTTGCTGAATTCTATCAACACCATAATGAACTTATTTTTGACACCTACTGAATCATGTACAGACTGAAGATCATCATATCATCGAAATGGAGGGCTTGAGTATTGGCTGAGCTACGTGTTGGATATCCTGCAATTAGTGAAGGTGCTTGTTATAGAATGGTTTGGTAGCCAGGAGTATATCAACAAATCAAACAGTTTGCAGTTACTTGTCCCAGTTCCCAATATGACACAAGATACCAAAAAAAGCATTCCTTCACCTGTGGGAGTAGCTTGCATTGGCACGGCAAAGAATTCATATAGACTTTACAGTACCTTTTATGGACAAAACCTTTTTAATTATGGTGTCAGAGTCAAGCCTGCCTCTGATTCAGAAAGTGAAACTCTTTCTGAGTCAGAGGAGAAATTGGAAACTTACCAGGCTGAATTTGGGAAAATGAAACTCCAGGATGAGTCAGCAGTGTGGGAAGAACCCAAGGCGCTGATTGGCCAAGACTTGGGGGAGGATTTGAATCCTCCAATCAGCGCGTGCCAATGATAGGCTGAAAAGTGCGTGAAGGAAAAGGCAGCCCAATTGGCTGCAGGAGGGTCCAAGCATGCCAAGGATCAGGATAAAAGGCAGCGTGAAGAGCGAGCTTCTGGAGACAACCAATCCTCCAAGCCTCCAGCATTTTCGGAAGAGTCCTTACCTGCATCAGAGACAGTGTCTGTGGCCAAAGAAGAATCAGTGCCTTCTCTCCGCTCTGAAGAGGACTTGAATCCTTCTGCTGCCATCAAGGATCCTTTGATCGCCGAGCCTAGCAGTCTCAGTTTTGCTTCCAGTCTCAAAACCTTCTTCGTGCCTTGAAACTCCAGTGCTGCCATGTGCCTTCAGTCCCAGCCAACTGTGCTTTGTGTTCTCAGTCATGTCTAGGCATTTCACACCTATCTTTTTCATGATCTGGCATCCAGCCTAGTCCAGGGCTTCCAGCTGACTCAGTCTTGCTCCTAGTTTCCAGTCACATTCCAGGTTTCCAGTCCAGAGAATTCAGCCTAATTCAGGGCTCCCAATTGAGTCTAGCCTTGCTTCGAGTTCCAGTCTTGCTTCACGTCTTCAACCTAGTTCAGAGTCTCTAGTCAAGTCCTGCCTTGTTCTCAATTCCTAGCCCTGCTTCGAGCTTTCAGTTGCTGCTTCCAGTCCAGTGCAAGTCTGCAGCTACCCAGTGCTCCAATGCCAGAGCAGTTCCAGTATTGTTCCAGCTTGAGAACTGTTGCCTTTAGTACCTTGCGTTCCAGTCTCATTCAGCTTCCAATTACAGCCAGAAGTCCTGTCCGCTGACTTGTTGTGTTCCAGTTGGGTTCGTTGAACCCAGTTTTCATATATCAAGGACTTACTTACTGTGAACAGTTATTTAATAAAGAGTATTTTTGTTATTACTCTGCCTGGTTGCGTAGTCTGAACAGGACATATGGTAGGTGCAAATCCAGAGTGGCCAGTGATTTTTCAACCACAGCCATGAATTCCACAGATGCATTGTGAGAATTCTTAGTGAGAATTGTTGAACACATTATCCCCATTCATCAAACTATGATCACCTGCTGTCTTACATACTGTACATATAGTGTGTGTGTGTGTATGTGTGTAAAGAGAAAGAGGAAGGGTTCCAGTCTTCTTAACAGCAGTTTCAAGTATATTTATATTTTATCCTCTCTCTCTAAGGTTACAACATAATTTCCTTCTTTCTATAGTCTACCCTTTCTAATCATCAAACCCATAAATCACAAATTCATTTTTTTTCTGTTTTCAGCAAAAAGTCCATAAGCGGTTTCCAGTCACTAATAAAAATAGTTATTGTCCTTTCTCTAATTGAACAAGTCAATTTTACCATTTCTGCTAATTCTGTCATCTTTACCAGCCATTCCTCTCTTGTGGGTATTTCAGAGTCTTTCCATTTTTGTGCATATAATAATCTCACAGCAGTTATCATATATAAAAAACAATCTCCCATAACAGTTTTCTAACTATTTATCTACCTGGTGTCTTACTTTTCATCTCTATTCTGCTATTGTTATATATATTAAAAGATTAAAGCTGGAATAACTAAAAGTCACTCCCTTTGGGATAGTCCTTGCTAATGGACTTCCAAGGAAGAAATGGCAAACTGAAGATGGCTCTGCTAAAGGTGGAGCCAACAACCGCAGTGGAATGAAGAGCTGGAGAGTAGACCAGCTCTTCATAATTCCTCTCTGGACAAGGAGAGGATTTGAGATCACCCCCAAATTTTCCAGACAGTTACTCCTTGTGAGGAGACCACAAGACAGCAGCCTCCAGCAGGTTTAGAGCTTTGGAAGATGAAGGAATAGCCATCTTGCTGAAACTGCAGTCAGAGCCTTTGAAAGGACACTGTATGCATACTTCCTTTTCTAATCACTTTCAGAAATTGCTTGTTAACTGCTTTTCAGCTATTAGGAACCTCTGGATCAACAAGTCTCAAAACACCGGGTGAGTTTCCTTCAATCCTTAGCAAAAGAAGTTTTAAATACAAGTTTAAGGACTTAAAAAAAATGGGGGGGGGGATAAACAGCCAGAGGATGATTAGAACTTTGATTTTGGAAACTTACAAATGAATTAAAGGACTTGAAATAAAGATGGATTTGAAATAAGATTTTGGAAATAGTTATGAGAAGCCTTCCCTTGGGAAAATGCTTTTGTTTTGAATTCTAAAAAAAAAAAAAAAAATGGTAAGAAGAGACTTTGAAGGTTGGACAATAAAGGAAACCAGGAGGAACTAAATATTACAGTTAAAGGAGAAGACCACTTAAATTTGACTTACTAATACAGAATGAAGCAAAATATTTTAACATTGGATATATTGAAGGATATGTTTGAACCATGGACCCAGAAGTTAGTTTTAAGAGTGTCTGCCTCTATAGACAGACCATGTTTAAAATATGTTATGGAAAGGAACAAGTTTTACATGACAAGATTGAGACTGATCTGAAAGTGGATTTAAAAATGATAGGCTACAAGAATGACATGGAAAAAGATGTTACAGTGGGCATACAAAAGAAACCAGCTGACATTTTAATAATTAAAAGGGATATACAAATAATAAATCAAGAGAGTGACCTGGATAATTTTCCTATACTGGATTTACAAAAGAGTCTTGTTAAAGCTTTGAAGAATTTTGTGAGAAGGGACAAAGAAAAAATGAAAAGAAATAAAGTTCTAGGACATTATTTGAAGGGACTAAAGATCAAGAATGTTAGAAGTAAAAGGAAGGAATATAAAGTTGGTTTATTTGATCAAGGTTAAAATAGATGTGTTGTTATCTCTGGTAACCCTCAATGGACTCTGCTGACAACAGGACTGAAATGATGAGGCTTTAAGGATTTGTTTCTATATAAGAGACGGGATATGGGAAGAAGAGATCATTTGTTGGATTTTAAGAGAAGGTGATAAGTTACTAAAATGGTTTATACCCTTTGTGATGAAAGGGAAAGCCATTTCTTTATATATTTCTTTTCTTTTTCTTTATTATATTCTTATATTTTCTTCCTTTTCTATTTTTCTTTCTATTTTTTTTTCTTTTCTGCACCTTCTATTCTTTGTTTTTATTCTTTTATTTTTATCATTTGTATTAGTTTTTATCTTTGCAATTGTATATATTTTTTAAAAATACTATTTAAAAAATGGGATAGTCCTTGCTTATTCACCATATTGTTTCTCACAGCTGTAGAAAGTTCTGTGCCTTTTGATAATATAAATAGTTATATAGATAATGTAAATTCTTGCTTTTGTTCATATCTCTCTTCCTTCTTTTGTCCAATTTTGTCATTTAAATTCTTTTTATCTTTGCTGATGTTTAATAAATAAACATCAAGCTATGTTTTTCTGGCTGAAATGTGTGATGTGTGTGCTTGCTCTGATCTGGATATAAGGATTGGCTGGAAGTACACTGGATGCAAACTAAGCTTGAAATTACTCAAAGTAATTTTCCAACAGGAATATGTGATCTAGAACAGTTAGGGGGTTAACAGTGGACCCCAATTCATAGCTGGACAGTTTCAGACTGTCAGTTTCAGGTATCACAGGTATAAAACAAAAACTGTATCACTCTGATACAAGCAGATTGGCTGAAAGACTTGTTCAAAGCTTCAAGAACATTTTGTAAGCAGTGTCTGGACAAAATATCTCACTGAATCAAATGCCAGTGATGTTCTTGGGTTGTACTATTGGTCCAAGGTTTGACTTCTTCAAACCTAATTTGAAAATAAGTGATCAGGACAATCTACTAAAATTGGCCGAAAAGTCTTCTTATACTGAAACACAATACTTCGACCAGCTGGGGAAAAAAAAAAATATGAAAGCACTGAAATAAGAAGCTGTGCATGATGTAGTTGTGAGCTCAGCTGTAATTGCTGAATTACCACTAGTAGCACCTACCCCTGAGGTAGACATAAAACTGATAATTGTTCCAGAGTTACCAGCACCATAAGACATGCCAAGCATTCCTGTTTATTGTGACATACATCCCATTTTTATATAAAAACTATCATAATACCTATTTTTGTAAATAGGGTCTGCACGTTTTTGGGAAGAGTGGTAGTGTATTGGGTTAATATGGTTATTCTCTGATTAAACATGTCTGTAATACTGTGCTGTTGCTTGGTTACTTGGGCCTGTTGAAATTTTTGCAGCCTCACTGGAGTCAGTTCTTCTTCAATAAAGCAAGTAGCAGGGAAAAAAACCTACTTTTTATCAAGTGTCTTTTGTTGATTTATACAACAAAAACACAACTGTAAAATAATTCATGCAGGTTCATGATGATTTCTACTATCATTTACTAGATTTGACCAGCCTCATTCCCACTTTGTAGTACTGCTCATGATACTGTCTAAAAGTTCAAAATGTGCCCATACTCCCAAGAAAATTTGAGATTGCTTAAAGTTTCATATGCTGTACTATAGTGATTGACCTGTGTTCAAAATCTCATTTGAACTTTATATCAGTATTTGTATTTTATGGGATTGTAAGAACAATTTGTCAAAGTGCTTCATTTGCAAGCAAAGTATAGCTCTGAACTCATTTCTTGAAGCCACAAAGCAGCCAGAGCTACTTGAAATCCCTCTCAGGGACCTTTGGGCAAGTTTGTCTATATCTTATTGATATTTGGAGGTCTTGCATCATTTTAATCCTTTAAAGATTATATCAATTGATTGTTTGATACATGCAGATACTATGGTATAATGTTATCCCATTCCTCTGTACTGGATAACTGAATGCAGGACACACTGACTTTTGATAGTTCTAGAATTTATGTGTAGAGCTAGGGTTTTTAAGTCTTCCTCCCTCCCTCCCTCCCTCCTCTACCCATTTTCCTCTCTAATTTTTTAATTTTTATTTTTGTCCTTCAGCAACTGATAATGAAAGGCTGTGACTTGCAGTCTTATCACCACACTGATATTTATAAGCACAAGGTTAAGGTTAACCTCTGCCCTTATTTTCAAAGGATTTTCTTATCACTTTAGGCTGGGAGATGAGCTCCCACAGAACTTTGGGTTTACAACAATATTGCTAATGGAGAATGCCTTAAAGCACCACCTGGTTCAACCAACCTTCACCAATTTGCTTTGTTTGCTTTTAACATTAAGTTGCAATGTTATGTATGTATATTTTGTGGGGGTAACTATTTCAATGTTTTTCATAATAACAATAAATGTCATTGTCACAAAGGATTTCCTTGCACTCCCAGGCCCAAAATGTGTCAAGGAAGTCAGACTTTTATGGTGATAGAGGACTTGTATATATGCACACATACTTCCAACAAGAAATCGTCACACATATGTCATGCAAGGCTATGGTCATATTATTGGCAGAGTAGCTTTTATACATACAGAGAAAGAAAGAGAAAGCATGAGCACATTTGTGGCTGTGTTTCTTAAAATCACTGAATCACAACCAGGAAGGAAAGGATGATTTACACATCTTCAATCACTCATTTCCACACAAAGATTCTCTATACTTCTTGAAGCTTACACAAAATCTAAATATCAGCGATAGCAAGAATAGAGAAAATGACATTTATGTTTTGCTCCTTCCAAAACTTCTAATCTTTGGTCAACCTATTTGTAGTTTTTCTTCCATTTTCTTATGAAGAAGAGCCAAAAGTAAGGGCCTTAATGAGGCAGTCATTCTAAACACGTACAGACAAAGAAGTGGTTTCCTTAGCAACGCGAACATTGCAAAAGCTCTTACAGCAGTTATTTCCCTGTGTGGTAGACTTTCTCTTTGGTCTCTGTAGCCTGTTAGCCAGACTTCAGGAACAGAGGTATCAGCCTGTTCAAGGATTATGATCCCAAAAGGAATACAATAATTATCATAAATATTAACATATAGATTAAATTTGATAGATGCAGGTTTTGGTTAAAGGTGGGGGGAGGCACAATGAGCTAACTCTTATGCATATCAGCCCCCAAGTATAACTCAAGTGACCTTAACAGGTAAGCTGAATGCTTTTGCTGATATATGTGTCCTGGGGTGAGCATGTGGAGAGCTTTCATGTTGTAAATAAAACTAATGTAGTAGAGTAGGTGAGGGTGCTGGATTAGGCCAGTGGGATCATGGTGAATGTGAATGCTAAAATATCCCCCACACACATACACACACAGGATAGAGAGATGATGAGAAAGTCATCAAGAAGGAGAGGGAAAACACACAGAGATATACATGTACATAGCACAGGGGAGTGTGTGATTAAGAGAGAGAAAAGAACAGCCCCACACACATGCGTAAAGACACATACATATGTACAGAATTCTGAGGGCAAGGGTTTTAAAAATATTTAGTATTAAAAAAAAAATCTTCAACCAACTGACTTAAAATTATTTGATTTCTATTAGAAATGCAAGCTACCTTCTAAAAAGGTATGATCATTTAACTGGTGTCATGAAACAGAGATACCAATAAGGAAAGAAAAGAGTAAACATTCTTTTTCCCCTTCCCCCCTTTACTTCTGCTACATTTGCTACTTTCTACTAAATTAAGATTATCTTAATTTCAGGGTCATCTTCTTTTAGGATAAATAAGGTAATAAACTTTGCAAATCTTGTCATTCCGTCATTCGTATTTCAGCAAGCTAAATAACCTTGGTGTTCCAGCAAATGAAGAATTTGTCCAGGTTTTGAAAAAAAAAAGTTCAGATTTTTCCAAAATTGGGTAGAATATCAAAAGTCAGTCACTCTTAAACTTAAAGTTGCATGGTATACTTAGTAAGTGCCAAGCTAGTCTCCCACTGATGTGTATGTGGTGAACAGAAAAAAAAATAGACTTTACTTTTAATTTGTGCTGTTTTGGCATAAGTTACTTCAAGGGATGGCTGTAAACATAAAGATGAACACTGTGTCTGCCATGTTGAATGTAGGAAATTTAGGATTAAAAAATGTAAACATTAACATTCAAATACATGAACTCCACTTAGGAAATTCAAATGCATAAAAAGCAAGAAAACAATGTAATTATAGAATACATATAGAAAATTAATATGCGGTCTTAGCTATTAGACAAAATGTTAGAACCTATTTAAAGTTGCAAGGCATAGAGCCATAAAGAAAAGGTAGTTCAATACTTGGACAATTGTGGAATAAGCACTAAAGGGTTTAATTGGTCATTTTTAATTCTGATATCATAAAAACATGAGACATATAACTCTCCTAAATTGTTCTTATAGGTGAAAATCCCTAACTAGATCCCTCCATTGCTCGCCCCTCAGGTCCTTCCCAATCATTTTTCATCAAGGGGAATATCCTTCTGTTCCCAGCTTCTCAGGGGAGCAAACATAATTCTGGGAGGTTGGACTCTGAGTGGGTTCTGCATTCCTAATTTGCTGTTGGGGCTAGATTCCCACTTACCTTTCCATCTGCATTATCATATCTAGCATAATTCTTTTTTTTTTTTTTTTGTAATTGCCTATAAAATCAGAACTTGTGGAAAGAATTGAAGTTATTTCAGAATAAAACTATTGAACAAATTCATAACAGCTGGAAATCAGGTTGTTCCCCTCCTTTCTTTCAAAATTTATAAAGAGTACTTGAATTAAAACAATACACTGTGGAGAATTATTGAAATCCAATGTCAGAATAACATGTCAGAACAAAATAATGCATGTTATGAAAATGCTATAAAGCACACTGGAAAGTTAAACAAACAAACAAACGGACTAACATTATTTATTACTGTTGTGACAGATGCACATTATTATAAAAATCATGTATATCTCCTGTTTTGTATGCATTTCACATTTATTTTCATGCCATATATCCTGTCATATCAACACTTGGAATTGAGTAGAAAACTAATGAATGTTGTATGGGGTTTGGTTAGAAAGAGAAAGTTTTGTTAAAAGTAGTAAAAAAATATCTGCCTCACTTCTTCTTTTTTTTACCTTGGAAAAATTGCAGAGGAAAGATGTTTTAGATTTGTGGAACTGCCGCAATTGCTTCAGACACAAAATGAATCAGACCTCCTGTTGGATTATGTGGGTGGCATTTCCACTCTTCCCTGGTGTGATAATTCACTGCCTGCAGCTGCGGCGTGCAAACTCAAATATTTTCTCTTTCTGTTTGGTTTTCAAAAGAGGAGTGTGAGACTTCACTGATCTTTTGGAGAGACACTAAAGTTGAGTAATGTAAGGCAGAGCAGTCATTAAATGAAAGGGAAGCCTCTTGAAACAATGTATGGATCAATGCAACAGCAGTAGATTCCCCGTAAACCTTCATCAGCAAGTCTAAGGATGACTTCTCACCTGACATTTTTACTGGAATATAGATACTCAAGTGAAAAACAAAAATTTAAAAATCCACACAGTATCAATTATGCATCTATAGTTACATTCCCTCTAAAATACATAGAAGTGGAATAGTAGGGAAAGGAAACAGATTCTTACCTGTTGACAATCTGTGTATATCTTGGTTACTGCTTCTGTAACCGTTTTTATATTCTGTCTTTTCTTCAAGGCAGCATACATAACATTCCCTTCCCACCCCAGCATTTTTTCCCACAACAATCCTGTGAGGTAGATTTTGCTGACAGATAGTGACTGATCCAAAATCTCCTAGGCTAATTGCTTTACAAAATAATGAGAAAAGCTTTGCTAATTCAGATCAAACATTTTTTAAGTTCAGTATCTATTATCCATGCATAATAGTGTTTCCTACTGTCACTTACCTCCAGCTGATATCAGGAATAATCTGCCACTAAATATATTGCTGGTAGTAGCCACTTTTAACTTTATGCTCTGTGAATGTATTTAAGGCCTTATAAATTAACTACCATCAATAAATCTTTTGATAGCAAACTTTATAAGTGAAGAACCATGAAGCTCTGGGCAGGAGGGTGAAGGAGCTAGGGATATAAGTGCTGTTTTCTTCACTCCTTTGTGTTGAAGGATGTGGCCAAGAAAACAGAATAATATTGGAAGTGAACAACTGGTGATACAGATGATGTCAGTGGGAATGGTTTGGTTTCTTTATTCATGGGAAGTGTTTCTGCAAGGAAGGATTCTTGATAAGGGATGGGAGCTGACAAGGATACAACTGGAAAATGTCTTGTAAATCTGATCTGGAAGGCTAAACGCTGAATCCTATTGGGGAGTAGAAGACAACCAAGAAAATTGTATGATGCTAGTATTGAGTACAGGACTAGGAGTGATACATAGAATGTGAAGACATCCAATAAAGACCATGTAAATATAGGAAGGAATAGATCAAGTTACTGACTCAAATTTCCTAGTATCTCTATAGAAATGCTTCAACAGGAAGAACTAGACGCCTTAATGCAGGACAGCAAGCAAGATTTAGTAGGCACTACTGAAACCTAATGGGATAAATACATATGAGTGAAAAGCACAGATTGAAATGTACAAATTATTCAATAAGAACAGCCTGACAGAATGGCACTGTATGTGAACTATACACATGTATAAAAATGCCAGACGGAATGGCATTGTATGTGAACTACACATGTATAAAGGTTTGCAAGTTGAGTACACTTTGATAAAAACATTAGGAATGGAGAACAGCAATGACATTATTATTAAGAGCAGCACCAAGCTTGGCAGAAGGTCTGGATAATGCACTCCTGGACCAGATTATAGAAGTTTCAATTACTGTGATGCACAGTAATAATAATAATAATAATAATAATAATAATAATAAGAAGAAGAAGAAGAAGAAGAAGAAGAACTTCCAATACATTTATCAAGAAACCATCATGGTCAAGATTGCAAGTCCCCAAAATTCCTCACTGGTCTTGCTTTTTCATTTTCAGAAAGGTTAAAGAAGAAAATAGGAAATCAGCTTTCCTAGATCTGAACTTAAGCAATAGGGAAGAGCCAGCTGAAGAGGAAATTGCAGTGTGAACTTTTTGAGGAAGTAATCATGTCATCTGGGGGCTCAAGATACTACAGAATGAGAAATTGTTTTGGTATTCTCCCCAAATAGAACTAAGCAGAATCATTGACAGAAAGAGAAAGTGGCAGTTCAAAGTAAGTAAAAAGATAGTTAGGGAGCACCTGGCTACCATTAATGACTTTACATCTCCAAACAAGATCATTTCCATCTGAGAGTCTTGAAGGAGCTTGCTGATGTCATCCCAAAATCCATTTCTGTGATCTAAGAAAGCATGGAGGATGGATGTAGGGCCAAATGATTGAAGAAGGGTGAATGTTTCTGTCTTCAAAACTACAGACCAGTTAGCTTGATAGTGATGCTCATCAGTGTCAAACACGACTTGGAACTGGCTATGAAGCAGTCATCTTGAGACTATTTAAAATGCAAAACCTCAGTGTGGCCTCCTTTTTTGATAAAGTAGCCAGTATCGTTGATCATGAGAATTTGGTAAAGATAATGTACCCTGATTTCAGCCATGCATTCCACAGAGCCTCCCATGAGATTCTAGTAGAAAAGATGGCAGAAAGAATGCTGGACTATGCTACCATTGATGGATATAGAGCTGCTTGAAAATTGTACCTAATTTGTATACATCAATGGCTCTATGCCAAGCTGAAAGGAAGTGTTGAGTGGTTGTGCTGTCAGTGCATTTATAAATGACCTGGATGAAGCATTAGAAATATGTTTATTAAAGTTGCTGTTGACAAAAAGATTTTGTGGAAGTTAAATACATTAGAGGACACTGTCAAGATTCAGGAGGATCTTGACAAGTTGGAACAATAGGCAGAAAGCAGAAGGGTGAATTTCGACAGGAACAAATGCAATGTATTGTATTTCAGGAGGAAAAAAATAAAAAAAAAGACCATATGGGACAAAAGTACATGTAGAAAGGTTCTGAGTGTCTTGGTGGATCATAAACTGAACATGAGCCAACAGTGTAATGCAGCTTCAATAATAATAATAATAATAATAATAATAATAATAATAATAATAATAATAATCCAATACAGCCCTAAGCTACCTCAGCAGAATATAGTGTTATAATCAAGAGAGTTGTCATTATTCTATTCTGGGTTGATCAGATTGCATTTAGATTAATGCATCCACTTGAATACGTCCATAGGAGAGTAGGCAATATTATAAAGGTTGGTTTATGGTTGGAAACACTGAGGATGTGTAGCACGGAGAAAAGAAGACAGTAAACACATGATAGCATCTTCAGTTACCTAAAATGTTGTCATACAGAAGATAGGACAGAATTGTTCAGAGCTGTTCCAGAAACGACGGGCTTAAATTACAGTGAAATAGATCTTGATTTGTTGTTAGGAATCATTCCTAATAGCAAGAGCTGCTCAGCAATGGAACAGAGTGCCTCAGAAAGTGGTGGACTCTCTTTCACGGGAGGTATTTAAACAGGGGCTGGATGGTCATCTCTTGGGGGTGCTCTAATAGCGAATTCCTCTACTGAGCAAACTGCTGGACTGAATGATTGGCAGCATGCCTTTCACCTTACATTATATGATTATGAGTGTGTGAAAAAGTCCTTCCCAGATTTTTCAAAGTAATTGCCTCTGTGGTCACTAGGAGTTGAAAATGATGGCACATAATTAATCAGTCAATCAATTGGAATGTGTTAACCTCCATAATCAATAGGTTGTTTAGGTGTTTCATACTTCTGAATCTACTGATGGGACCCAATCCAAAATTTCCACCTTCTGGAATTCATGTCATACCTACTGTATCTATCTGTAGAGCAATCTACAGAGGAATTGTGAATACTGATGCTAATTTTGCAAATGCTATGGATCATACCCTTGTATTGCTTATATTGCTTATACGTTTATTGGCATAATTTTTACATCGCTGAGAAATTCAAGATGAAAAAAACAGCAAATTTGTTATTTTCTTCTTATAGCAACATAAAGTTGATCTTTTCGGCATGTTTCTTAAAAGCCACTCTATATACAGTAAATGTGTCCTCCTCTTCCTCCTTCCATCTATCTAAATTATATTATTTCCCTAGTGCTTTGTTGTATTGTTTGCCAGTACAATGAAGGCACTATTAACACTTAAGTTAATTAAGAATTTCAAAAAATCCTGGCTACATCTGTCCTCATTAACCAACTTAAACAAACAAACAAACAAACAAAAAATCCTCAGCATCATTCTTATGTTTGAAAGAAAAAATGAAGATTGCTTCTAAATTTCAAGAAATGAATGTAAGTGTTCATATTCTGGTACATTAACAGTTTGTTCCAGTACATTGATATTTTATGTGGAAACTCTACTCAGCAATTAATATGCCTGAGACAAATTGAAAAACCCTAATCCATCCTTCCCAGTTGGAATGTAAGAGTATATTATTATTGAGAAGCTACAGGATATCAGAGCCATTTTTTAAACTTGAATGCTCATTACCTTAAATCTGCATATAAAATAGTTTTGCATTCAGACTAGGTGAATTGCATAACTAAATATATCATGTTTCAAATGAAGATGCAACTTTAAAAAAACCTGCCATGGCTTCTTTTTCTAAAGCAAGATTTATAACTTTAATATAGAGAAGTTTCATAAGAATTAGAAATTAAATATGAGTAGAATATTATCATTTTGGAAGGAAAAGGGTTTTTTACAGGTTTATTTGCATGATTGACTGTTAGAGGTTATTTATGCCAAAAATGTCTATGTAGAATTGACATCTTTTCATTCCTGGTAAAGGACATTTGTTTTCAAACCTGCTAAATTGTTTTGGCAATAATTAGTGAAATTAGTTTTGCAAAAGGGTTTTAAATGGCATGAAAATTAAAATACTTGCTAACTGTGGAGGTAACTTTTAATCTATACATTTTATATCCTTGCCAGATACATATGATAGGAGATATTATTTTTCCACTCCATATTTACAGTATGTTTTACTTAATATTTTATCTTGTACATTCAAATACTTTACTGAAATTATAATTATAGAAGTTATGAGGCTGGATTTTTAAAAATTCAGTTGTAAAACTCACAGTTGTGGAGGAGGTTAGAGAGAAAAGCTTTGTGTAAGGATCTCCAAAAGGGTATACCTCCAAGACATGGGGTGCTATTCATGGCTACAGGACATTTAAGGGGTCTTAAATGCAGATTTGCTGCAGCAACGGTAGCTGTGGCAGTGAGCTGAGCCCAACATGTGGCTCATGGGCATTTGGGATATTGGAAAGGATCAGTGTTTGTGGTGGCAAGCAGGCGATCACCTATGTCTCTAAAATGGGGACTCTGCAAAGGAGCCAAGCCAGAGAAGCCCCTAAAGCTCAGTTCAGTTCAGGGCTCAGGGGATGTTTCCCTCACCAAACGATGGAAACATGTCATTGACTCAAGTTCAAGTAGCTACATACCATACCACCTGATAAAATTAAATCTCCTCCTCCCCCAAAAAAGGGACACACATGGAACTTGGATCTAGACTCTATGCTGCCCCCAAACAACATATCAGAGTAACCAGATATTTATGGCCAATATTTTTTCCAACTTGCTGGAACATGGTATCAATTATATTACCTGTAGGAATCCTTTTGGCTCCTCTGCCCCCACCCATATGTTGTGTTTGAAACTTCTAGATAAATGCACTTTACCCAGTACTGTACTCAGATGCTACAGTTGGTGCATGCCATTGGCCCAGTTACTGGCAGGCAAGAGCTGTTGTAACTATCTATATACAGTTTTGTGATCCTTTTCCAATAGACTTCTCAGTACAATATAAAATGCTTGTTTCAAATCTAAAGCCCTATATGGCTTGACACCCAGATCTCTGCAAGACTTTCTCCTTCAGGTAGAACTGAACCACAATTACTGTTACAATTTGAGAGTTCCTTCCATCCATGAGTTAGGGGGCAGGAGATAATACTTCTCAGTCTCTGCTCCATCCAGGTAGAAGAGCTTCTCCTGAAGTTTGAATAATATTCATCATGATAACCTTCAGATGGGGGAACAGGGCGGAACTTTTAATAATTTGGATGTCATTAGATTGAGGAATTGATGGCTGAAAGCGAAGAGGAACTGAGGAGCCTTATGGTGAAGGTGAAAGAAGAAAGTGCAAAAGCTGGCTTGCAGCTAAACCTCAAAAAAACCAAGATTATGGCAACCAGCTTGACTGATAACTGGCAAATAGAGGGAGAAAACATAGAGGCAGTGAATGTATTTCTAGGTGCGAAGATTACTGCAGATGCTGACTGCAGTCAGGAAATCAGAAGACGTTTAATCCCTGGGAGAAGAGCAATGACAAATCTCAATAATAGTCAAGAGCAGAGACATCACACTGACAACAAAGGTCCGCATTGTTAAAGCAATGGTATTCCCAGTAGTAACATATGGCTGCAAGAGCTGGACCATAAGGAAGGCTGAGAGAAGGAAGATCGATGCTTTTGAACTGTGGTGTTGGAGGAAAATTCTGAGAGTGCCTTGGACTGCAAGAAGATCAAACCAGTCCATCCTCCAGGAAATAAAGCCAGACTGCTCACTTGAGGGGATGATATTAAAGGCAAAACTGAAATACTTTGGCCACAGAATGAGGAGACAGGACAGCCTGGAGAAGATGCTGATGCTAGGGAGAGTGGAGGGCAAAAGGAAGAGGGGCCGACCAAGGGCAAGGTGGATGGATGATATTCTAGAGGTGACGGACTTGTCCCTGGGGGAGCTGGGGGTGTTACAGGAAGCTCTGGAGTGGGCTGGTCCATGAAGTCATGAAGAGTCGGAAGCGACTGAACGAATAAACAACAAGATTGAGGATTATGTTATACAGTTATTTTATGTTCTGTATGTGACTCTTGATATTGATTTTATTTATGAATATTGCAAACCACCAGAAATCCATGGGGAGCTATGTAAATATAATAAACAAATAAACAAACAAACTGAAATGTGGAAAATGTGAAGGAAAAAAATGAGTGTGCATGCATGCACACACACACAGGCACGTATGCCCACTAAAGTAAATAATAACACATTCTTTCTCTTCTGGCTTCCATGATTTATAGTCCATTACAATAATACTGCCAATTTGTAATTAATCAATCATCTGATTGACTGGAAAACATCCTTTTTGGGGTGGGGAATAAGGACTGAAGGATATTGGTGATGGGTAGTAAAGGTAAAGGTTTCCCTCGACGTAAAGTCCAGTCGTGTCCGACTCTAGGGGGCGGTGCTCATCTCCGTTTCTAAGCCTTAGAGCCGGCGTTGTCATAGACACTTCCGGGTCATGTGGCCAGCATGACGACTCGGAACGCCGTTACCTTCCTGCCAAAGCGGTACCTATTGATCTACTCACATTTGCATGTTTTCGAACTGCTAGGTGAGCAGGAGCTGGGACAAGCAACGGGAGCTCACCCCGCCGCGCGGTTTCGAACCGCCGACCTTCCGATCGGCAGCTCAGCGGTTTAACCCGCAGCACCACCGCGTCCCTACAATTGGTGATGGGTACGAGCAGCAAAATCAAAACAAAAACAAACAAACACACTGTGGCATATGTCCAACAAACAAGTTTTGTGGCTTGTTTCCATACCTAGAAGTGATAGATGAAGTGGATGTCCTTCAAATTTAAAAGTGCCTGAGGATATGGCAGTAGCTGTATAGAAACATCCCCTACATTTGGCTCTGCTAGGTTGCAAAAATGCATTGTGGGAATTGCAATTTCCTCTGCTTGATTTAGATTCAAGAATTCTCTCTCTTCCTGCCAGGATATCTACCTCTTAAGAATGTGTGTAGTCCTTCATATCTAAAAGCCTTTTACTCTACTTTTTGTATATCAAGATTGTCGCATTTGACTGAGTTCACTACTTTCAAGGAGCTTGAAAGTTTAAGCATTTTTAAATGTTTAGAGAAATGTTTTATCTATGTTTCTAAGCAAGCTGTCCCAATACAACTTCTGCCATCAAGACACAACTTGGATTGTAATTATTCTTTGGTATTTTTATTTTAGCAACTTTTGCCATACAGTTCTAAGAGTGTACGCTATTATTATTGATGATGATGATGATGATGATGCTATTCATTCAATTGTGTCCAATTCTTGGTGATTCTATGGACCAGCTCTCTCCACATTTTCCAGTCTTATACAACTTCTTTTAATTGTTTTATGCTCTGGCTGGTGTGAGCTTTGATGGTATCTCGCTACGATGTTTTTTGGCAGCCTTGTTTCCTTTTATCACTGATCATTCTGAACATAACTGCCTTTTCCAGTGAGTTTGATTGCAATTATTATTAACAATAATTAATAATTAATAATTAATAACAATAATTGTTATTGTCACAAAATTATTTTTAGTCATTACAAAATGTGACTAAAATGTGCACCAAATGTGTAATGTAGGTATGTTACGAAGTGTGTATTTCATGAAAAATATATTACAACTAATGCATATTTCTGTACATGTGTGCTGTTTTAATCAGATTAATATAAAAAAAGAATTATCTGGATCTATGAGTGAAACACATGTGAAATGGATGCACAACCAAAATAGACTGATAGGGCCATTCCTACCATATATGGTGATATTGAATGCAACAGAGTACGAAAGCTCAGCTGTTCACAAAACATGGAATACAAAATAAAACTATGTGGACATTGATGTATTACAAAACCTCACAGAGGCCTTCATAGGCAACTTTTTTCCAAGGCTCATATACGGATGCTATTCTTTGTTCTGTAGGATTCCAATAATGGTTTAATAACCTTTATGAACTTCATAAATCAATGTTGAATATAGATAAAAACTAATTCAGGTGCCAACGTTTTAAGCACATCAATAGTTAAAAGCCTAATCCGTGCATCTTCAATAATAAATTAGCACTGCTGACAGCTAAATATATCTATAAATCTTTTCAAGATTGCTTCAGTGAAGATTAGTCTTCTGGTTATGGAATTCACCATTTTTCGTTTGTGTTTGCTTTTTTTAGATTCTACATCTATCTCACCGAGTAGCTGATAATTACACCTTTTATACATGAACATATTAACTTATTAAATTTAGTGATGGATTAACTGTTATACTTAGCACTCCACAGTGCAGACTTGGCCTACTTTGGACACCTGCTGTGATCTAATTATATGGGATTTTCCAATGCAAACTTTTACTCATCTTGCTTGCTCCCGAGAACTACACCTTATAATATGGTAACTGCTTATTTCCCTAGAGATGGGACAGTCATGTTGTTGTTTTCTCAAGTAGTGTATTACAAATCAAAGTTCATAGAACTCATAATGTTCAGTGTTTGGGATATGTCTTGGCTGAAAATGTATTCCTTATTTTTTTTAAATATTCCAATAAGATTGGATGAAGAAGAAATTCATTTGCTTTCTACCACCACCCCATCTTATGGATGAAGGCTATGGTTCTTGTACTTTTCTAAATTATGGGTGGCCAGTGTGCATGTGTGTCCTCTCGGTCTTCTCCTGTTTCAGTGAAATGTTAAAGAATGTCTTCACAACAGAATTCTAGTGCTGGGTCTTTTTCAGATTAGTTTTCTGGGAAGCTGCAGAGTCATAAGTAAAGTGTAACAGAAAATTACAACAGTATCATTCTCTGCCACTTCACAGCAACCACGTACATTACCAAAAATCCCACCAAAGATATTGTAAATAATAGAGCCATACAAATCACACCTGCATGAAACTAACTGGAGATTCCAAATGCAAAGGGTAATACATGAGATGGGTGACGATATAAATGGGATAGATAAATAAACAAACAAACAAATATAGTTTCCAATGTCAAAAAGGGCTGTTTTGAAGAATGCTTGGATTACTACCTGCACTTATCTTACATGCTGGTAAAGTAATCTCAATACTTTTCAATCCAGAAGGCAACAATCCATGGAATGAGAATTGCCATATCTACAAGGTAAATTCAGCTAAAGCAAAGGCAAATGAGATCACATTGCTAACTTCTGACTGATACTGAAAAAGGCATGGGAGTTCCAGACATATGTCTATTTTTGTTGTATTGATTATAAAACAAAAGACTTTTGACTATGTAGATCATAACAAATGGTAGATAGTCCTTAAAAACATGGACATACTAGGCCACCTCACTTGTCTATTGAAAAATTTATATGTTGGCTAGGAAGCAACAATTAGAATGAACTATGGAGCACTTAATTCATTCAACATTGGGGGGAAAAATGCCAAAGATGTATACTATCACTGTATTTAACTTAGGGAATATATCATGAGAAATGCTGGACTAAAAAAAATAGAAGTTGTAATTAAAATTGTTGGAAAAAACACCAACAACCTCAGATAGGCTGGTCATACCACTTTTATGACTGAAAGCAAGGAGACATAAGGAATCTCTTGCCAAAGATGAAAGTGCAAAAAACAGTCTGCTACTTATATTAAAAAAAATAAAAAAATAGTAATCAAAACACAAACACACACACACACACACACCCTGATTGTCAACAAACAATGCTAATATGAGGATAAGAAATTGAAGTAATAATTCCTGGGCTCAAAAATTAATAAATATGTTGATAGTAGTTATGAAATAAAGAGATATTTGCTACCTGCTGTGAGGTTTGAGCCTGCTTCTGACTCTGAAAACAAAACTTATTCAGAGTCAGAAGGGGAAAACAAAACCTATCAGGAAGGACATGGAGAATTAAAACCAGGAAGTGACTCAGCAGAGCCGGAGAAATCACAGTTGTTGATTGGACAAACTCCAGAGGGAGATTTGAAGCCTCAAATCAGTGCTCGAGAGAGGAGAGCAGAGAAGTGCGTGAAAGAAAAAGAAGCACGATTGGCTGGAAAGGGAAGATGGTGCAAAAAGGAACAAATGAAAAGTCAGGTGCGCCAAGAGGAAGCTTCCAGAGAAAACTGATCCTTCAAGCTCACAGCACCTGTGGAAGAGTCCTTACTCAAAGCCTTGTCTGTAGCCAGCGTGGAATCAGTACCTGTCATGAGTGAGGATGGCGAGCAGGGGGCTCCCATCCAGGCTGTAAAGCACATGCGTAGTACTGAGGAATTAGGTGGCCATTCAAAGAGACACAGATTGGGCCCGCCTTAGTCTTTGGGGTTTATATGTCTGGGTTTTCCCACGCTTCTTCAGTTTGTTAGGATTCTCTGTTATGTAGCAGTAATAAAACACTAGAGACCTACTCCTTGTCTCAGCATGGTTCTTGGCTGTTAGGACAGTACCAAGGACTTCTGCCTTCGCAGAACAGCCTTCTGCTCAGGTCACTCCAGTAGAGCTTCTCTCTGCCATTCCTGTTGACCACAGTCTTGCATCCAGCTCCAAGCCTTGTTGCTCTGCTTCAACGCAATCTGGGTGTGCCTCCAGCTCTCAGCCTTGCCTGAACACCCCAGTCCAGTCCAGCCTTGCCTCCAGGTCTCAGTCTTGTCTAATTGCTCCAGTCCAATCCAGCCTTATCTCCAGATCCGAGTCTTGCCTGGGCGTCCCAGCCAAGTCCAGTCCTGCCTTCAGAACCCAGCCTTGCCTAGATGTTCCAGCCATGTCCAGTCTTGTCTCCAGAGCCAAGCCCTGCCCAGATACTCCATCCCAGCCTTGTCTAGCCTCTGTGTGCCAGTCTGATCCAGCCTGCGTGCCAGGACACCAATCCCAGTGTTCAGCCTCTCCTTTGCCACACAAAGGAGAGGCTGAACTAGCTCCTTCCAGCCTTGCAGCTTCCATCCGAGAATTGGCCAAGTTCTGCCTTGCTGCCTTGCCACAGTCTGACTCTGCAGTGTTGCCTGGGGGTCCTTTGCCACCTGGGTGGACTTGATGGAATTACATGCTCTAATCTATTGCAAAACTTGCTATTGTAAATAGTTTATTCAATAGAGAACTTTATTAGTAACTCTGCCTGGCTGTCTCATAGTCTGAACAGGATACCTGTTACTTTGGAGAAAGACCATAACAATTCTAAGTAAAATATTAAACTGCAGAGACACCACACTGACAGAAAGTTACATATTGCCAAGGCAATGATTTTCTCATTTGTAACAAATGACTGTGAAAGTTCAGTCATCAAAAAGACCTGAAGAAAATCTGATGACATTGAATTGTGGTGCTGGAGAAGATGGCTGAGAATACATTGGACTGCAAAATGAACAAATAATTCAGTACAATATGAAATAAAGCCAGGCCACTCCCAGGAAGTACCAATAATGAAGCTATAGTTTAACTATTTTGGACACATTAGTCAAAGGCAAAAGTCAATCATGAAAACCCTGATGCTTGAAAAGTGCAGGCAATTGAAAAAGAGGCTGACAGAGGAGGAGGGGGGGGGGGAGGAAGGGGAGGAGGAGTTATTTAGAAGTATGCCCTGTCTAAAGTGTGATACTGTAGTTGCAAATATATGCAAGTGAACTGAGAGTGTAACCATTTCACACTTAGACATCCCTGACTAACCATTAATCAACTTAATGGGCATGGACTTCCAGATGTTTTATTTATATTTATATATATATATATATATATATAAACACATACATACATACATACACACACACACACATACACACACACACACACACAATTACTTTTAATGGATGAAATGTTGAGTGAATTAGGAAAGACGTCACTGGGTCTATTTGATTTTCTCAAAGAAGGAATTTCTCCACATGAAGAAGGAACATAGAATAGGAAAATGATATCTGCACCTGTTATTATTAGTACTCCTATAAGAAACCTGCAGTTCCGAATATCTTGAAGTGACTTCAGACTGATGTCACTTGTGCTCCAGGGCATATATGCCTACAATGTACAGAAAAAGGTACAGAAGAAAATCATGAAGGTAGTCACACTACTTTTACAGATATAAATGGTCTTATTATAAATATCAGGATTTTGCCAAGAGAAGAACAATTTGAGATGATATTCTAAGACACAAGGCTCTTGCTGTGAAAAATCAGTTTGCAAGGTAAGCCATGGAATTCTGTAACAGAAAAATTGGAGATAGAGAATGTAAACATTAAAAACATTATTCATAAGTGGTATGATTGCAAAAGGTAAGGTCGTATATCAGTTCAGGGCAACACCACCTATACAACATCCATTATAAAGCTAGACATAAACACTTATTTTTGCATGCACTCTGGTGGCTCATTCATAAGTTTTGAATATAAACAAGTTTTAAGGATGATTTTTTTATAAGGTACAGGAGCAGCAGCTTCTGAGCATTTCTTACATTTGCTTATACAAATTAAGCTTTCTGATAATACTGTATCTAAGACTCATTTCTTGATCTGATTCTGAAATTAGCACAGTCCTTTTAAGAACTACTAACAATCAAATATCTGTTCTGCCAAGTGTCCAAGCAGTGATCAGGTGCTCAGACAATTGGTTCTTTTAGATCCAGAGACAATAAGCACTCCAGTGGATAAGGAGATGTTAAGCTTTATTCTTAACTTAAGCAAACAGATTTAAACAGAAACATAGTTTAGACAGATTAAACAGAAGCATACACAGCATAATATAAAGGAAAAAAAAAATCAAAACATACCAAGCGATGCCCAATCTCCCATAGGCTGTCAGGAGCCCCTTAAATAAGGACAGCAGAGATACCCTGGGGTGGCTCCATTTCCACAGCACCCAGTGCTCAGGACTGTGGAGAAGCTCCCAAACTCAACAGGCAACCCTCATGTTTTTTTTTATATCAAAGTCTGGCCCTAAAACCTGGTGACCCTGTTTCCATGGTACAGGGACTGCAGGGTCTGACCTTGACGGGATAGTTCCCAGGGTCTGGAGCACCTGTTTATGACATAATCCAAGAGCCTGGGAAGCTATTCAGATAAGCTAGTGCTTAACAAAAATGGTCTTGGGGTTTTCTCTTCTCTCCCCCACCCCCCGATTTTGAACAGAAATAAAAAACAGGCCGGTTAAACATTACTATAACTCAAAATAAACTCTAAACTTCTTCGTGTGAAGGAGAAAATCAAAATATATCCTCGAAATAACTGGTCTTCTGCATTGCCACTACAATATCTTGAATATCCCTTCTCTCCTTTACATCTGACCATTCAAGATTTTTTTATGGGTTTTTACATAGAAGTTCAAGTTTATTGTTCACAAACATAGACCAAAATACTCCATGAAACATCAAATAACAATATGTGCATGGAACTATTAGAAGAAAATGTCATAGCTAATTACTTCTGACATGGGACAGTGTGACAGTGTAAGAGAGCTTAGCGATACATTTCCTTATAATGATCATGACTGAGCAATCTCTTGCCACCTTTCTGAGATTTCCAAGGATTTATTGACTAATAAAAATAATGTTTGCTCTTCTATGGTAGAATTGGAGCAATTTACAAGGTAGGTTAATATTAATTCACAGCACCATGCATGGCAGAAAGGACAGCTCAGCAAAACATGTGGTCTTGATTCATAACACCTCCTTTGCCTTACCTCCCTTCCAGTACCCTTGATGGCAAGGCATTAGGCCTTGCAGGATTAAAAGCACTTCTGTGAGGGACAGAGGGAATCTTGTATAAACACTTAGGGATAGATCAAGGCTGGTTCCAAAGACCAATGTTACAACAGCAAGAGAATCTGCTCCTCTTTTTCTGTAGGTCTAGATCTAGGATACCATTTTTCATCTCTTGTAAGGCCCTGTCAGACTTTAGCGTTATCAGTGCTTGAGCTAAGAATCTGCAGTAGTCAAGTTTAAGGCTGTTTTTTGTTTTTGTTTTTTTTTCCCATGAGGAGTCAAGCATGCTGACAAGGAATAGTTGGGATAGAAATATCTCACCCCTAAAATAATTTAGCCAGTATTTCCATTGGCAAATCCTCATGTGAATCTCAGTTGATACACAGTTTAGCTCCAGCCTCAAGCTTGCATTTGAAATGCAATGAGGGACACAAAGCAATGCCCTTAAGAACTTGGGTTGAATTGCCTCCAAAGTTTTTACATCATTATAGGCACAAATTTTTGTGCCATAGAACATTAGACTCAACACTTTGGACTGAAAAAGCAGGATTGCTGACAAAACATAATTATTTCCATGGTGGCTGGAAAAATTAATTATTGCATTGGATTTTTGTGTGTGAGAGAGATGAAATAGTTTTTTTTTTTCCTTATTGTGTTCAGGTATTAGAGGATTGGAACACAGTTCCTAAGTATTTAGAGGATTTGATTTGTTCAATTTCAATGCTGTTGATTTTCCATTTAGGAAGAACACTGGTGTGTTATTTTGTACAAATGTCCATTTTTGCTTTACTATAATTAATTTCTTATTTTTCTTCTCTATAACAAACACCTAAAGCTTGTAGACATCATCAAAGACCAACCTGTCAGTGAGAGGATGACTGCACTGTCCACATAAAACAAATTTGCTATTTGCTAACACTGGGAGAATGAAATCCACTTTTTGTGAGGGTTTGAGCTACCAAGTTGATATAAGGATTAAACAGCAAAGGGGCCATAATATAACAACTTCTTCTGTAGTGGAAATTGGGGCAGAAAGATCTCCATTTGCTGGAGATTTATCTTGTATGTATTTATTCTCATGAAACATCATGATTAATCTAACAAGTTAGTGATTCATAGATGTATTTAATAATTACCACTGCAATCTTTCCCTAGAAATTCAATCAGGTCTATAAAGGCAGCATAAAGGGAGCCCCAAAAACAAAGAGGAATATTTTTCCACCAGTGATTTAGGATAATATATTTATCTAGTCTTGATTGTCCTGCCCTGAAGCCCACTTGTTCATCAGCCAAGCCTTGCTCTGGTTCTAGCCAACCAGTGAGTTTCTCACACAAATATTTAGCACATAGTAAACTAGTGAAACTTAAAAGACTACTTAGACAAAATGAGCAGGATCAGATTTATTGCCTTTCATAAGATTACAACTATAATGGAACAGTACCAGTTTGGGGGCATATGGCTGGAGTGACCAATATGTGTGAAGAGGGAGACAAATGCAAGAGCCTACCAATTTCCCCCACAAAATGTCTTCTTCAATACTGCAGTAGTAGTGACAAAAGATGGACTTTGTTTACTTTTACTTAAAAGAAGAAGAAGAGATATTGCCAACCCATATAAATGACTCATAGAAAACTGAGACCCAATAAAATTGTGGGATGAGATATTCTTAAAATTTATCTGCTTCTTGAAAATTAACTCAGTAATTGGATATTGGATGGATTTCCCATCTATCCTCCAAAACTCAGAAAATTTAGCCCAACATACTTTTTAAAGCATTTTTTGTTGTTACAGTGGTAGACGGAAGACATCTCACCAACAATATATGGAATAACACATGCTCTTTACCCAGTAGGACAGAATAAAGATGGGAACTCAGTGCATTTAAATTATTTACTTGCTTTTATTAAATAATACCTGGTTGGTGTGAGGACAGAACTTGAAAAAAACTATTTCACCTTGAGGTAATTGGATGCTCTAAATGAATTTCAAGAAATTGACAAATACTACAAAAATCTTCTAAAAATGGATGGGAAATTTTATGAAGAATAGCAGTTTCATTAAAGTCAGGGTTAGTTTAATAATTGATAATATTTTCTCAAACTCTTGAGAATCATGAGACACAGTTGATAAAAGTTCTTCAAAATTTTACAGTAACTTAATGTGAGTTAAAGCTGACAGTTCCCAAGACCTGTTAAGCATATTTGGTTTCACATGATCCTGACTATTCATCAGCTTTGAGAAGGATCTGCCCTGCTGCATACAGCTGGCAGAAGTGAGCCTCCCAAGCTGTTACTGGAATATGGCAGCCTAGACAAGAAGGCTGTGTCTTTAGTCCTGGGGTAAATCTTTATCTCTGGCTGCTGTAATCAGCTGTTGCCGGTTTAAATGAGTACATTCTCTCTTTTTAAGGTTTATTGGAGATTCATAACATTTCTTCTTAGCAATTGCCTGTGTTGTTGTTTATTCGTTTAGTCGCTTCCAACTCTTCGTGACTTCATGGACCAGCCCACAGCAGAGCTTCCTGTTGGTCGTCAACACCCCCAGCTCCCCCAGGGACGAGTCCGTCACCTCTAGAATATCATCCATCCATCTTGCCCTTGGCCGGCCCCTCTTCCTTTTGCCTTCCACTCTCGTTAGCATCATCATCTTCTCCAGGGTGTCCTGTCTTCTCATTATGTGGCCAAAGTACTTCAGTTTTGCCTTTAATATCATTCCCTCAAGTGAGCAGTCTGCCTTTATTTCCTGGAGGATGGACTGGTTTGATTTTCTTGCAGTCCAAGGCACTCTCAGAATTTTCCTCCAACACCACAGTTCAAAAGCATCAATTTTCCTTCTCTCAGCCTTCCTTATGGTCCAGCTCTTGCAGCCATATGTTACTACGGGGAACACCATTGCTTTAACTATGCGGACCTTTGAAGTCAGTGTGATGTCTCTGCTCTTAACTATTTTATGGAGATTTGTCATTGCTCTTCTCCCAAGGATTAAGCGTCTTCTGATTTCCTGACTGCAGTCAGCATCTGCAGTAATCTTTGCATCTAGGAATACAAAGTCTTTCACCGCTTCTACATTTTCTCCCTCTATTTGCCAGTTATCAATCAAGCTGGTTGCCATAATCTTGGTTTTTTTGAGGTTTAGCTGCAAACCAGCTTTTGCACTTTCTTCTTTCACCTTCATCATAAGGCTCCTCAGTTCCTCTTCGCTTTCAGCCATCAAAGTGGTATCATCTGCATATCTGAGATTGTTAATGTTTCTTCCAGAGATTTTAACTCCAGCCTTGGATTCCTCAAGCACAGCTTGTCACATGATGTGTTCTGCATACAAGTTGAATAGGTTAGGGTGAGAGTATACAGCCCTGCTGTACTCCTTTCCCAATTTTAAACCAGTCGGTTGTTCCGTGGTCTGTTCTTACTGTTGCTACTTGGTCGTTATACAGATTCTTCAGGAGGCATACAAGATGACTTGGTATCCCCATACCACTAAGAACTTGCCACAATTTGTTATGGTCCACACAGTCAAAGGCTTTAGAATAGTCAGTAAAACAGAAATAGATGTTTTTCTGAAATTCCCTGGCTTTTTCCATTATCCAGCGGATATTGGCAATTTGGTCTCTAGTTCCTCTGCCTTTTCTAAACCCAGCTTGTAGATCTGGCAATTCTCGCTCCATGGACTGCTGAAGTCTACCTTGCAGGATCTTGAGCATTACCTTACTGGCATGTGAAATGAGTGCCACTGTTTGATAGTTTGAACATTCTTTAGTGTTCCCCTTTTTTGGTATGGGGATATAAGTTGATTTTTTCCAATCTGATGGCCAATCTTGTGTTTTCCAAATTTGCTGGCATATAGCATGCATTACCTTGACAGCATCATCTTGCAAGATTTTGAACAGTTCAGCTGGGATGCCGTCGTCTCCTGCTGCCTTGTTATTAGCAATGCTTCTTAAGGCCCACTCAACCTCACTCTTCAGGATGTCTGGCTCTAGCTCACTGACCACATCGTCAAAGCTATCCCCGATATTGTTATCCTTCCTATACAGGTCTTCTGTATATTCTTGCCACCTTTTCTTGATCTCTTCTTCTTCTGTTAGGTCCTTGCCATCTTTGTTTTTGATCATACCCATTTTTGCCTGGAATTTACCTCCAATGTTTCTAATTTTCTGGAAGAGGTCTCTTGTCCTTCCTATTCTATTGTCTTCTTCCACTTCCGCACGTTGCTTGTTTAAAAATAATTCCTTATCTCTTCTGGATAACCTCTGAAATTTTGCATTTAATTGGGCATATCTCCCCCTATCACTGTTGCCTTTTGCTTTCCTTCTTTCTTGGGCTACTTCTAGTGTCTCAGCAAACAGCCATTTTGCCTTCTTGGTTTTCTCTTTCTTTGGGATGTATTTTGTTGCCACCTCCTGAACAATGCTGCGAACTTCTGTCCGGAGTTCTTCCGGGACCCTATCTACTAAGTCCAGTCCCTTAAATCTATTCTTCACCTCCACTGCATATTTCTTAGGAATATTAGTGAGCTCATATCTAGCTGATCTGTGGGTCTTCCCTAATCTCTTTAGTCTGATCCTAAATTGTGCAATAAGAAGTTTGTGATCTGAACTACAGTCAGCTCCAGGTCTTGTTTTTACCGACTGTACAGATGTCCGCCACCTTTGGCTGCAAAGGATGTAATCAATCTGATTTCGGTGTTGTCCATCTGGTGAAGTCCATGTATAAAGCCGTCTCTTAGGTTGTTGGAAGAGAGTGTTTGTTATGCAGAGTGAATTGTCTTGGCAAAATTCTATCAGCCTATGTCCTGCTTCGTTTTGTTCTCCTAGGCCATGCTTACCTGTAATTCCAGGTGTCATTTGACTGCCCACCTTAGCATTCCAGTCTCCTGTGATGAAAATAACATCTCTTTTAGGTGTGTTGTCCAGTAGGTGCTGCAGATCCTCATAGAACTGCTCTACTTCAGCTTCTTCAGCATTTGTGGTTGGGGCGTATATTTGGATCACTGTGATGTTAGATGGCCTGCCCTGAATTCGAATTGAGATCATTCTGTCGTTTTTTGGATTGTATCCAAGCACTGCTTTAGCCACTTTACTATTAATTATGAAGGCTACTCCATTTCTTCTGTGGTCCTCTTGTCCACAGTAGTAGATCTGGTGGTCATTTGATGTGAAGTGGCCCATTCCAGTCCATTTCAGTTCACTGACGCCCAGAATGTCTATCTTTAATCTTGACATCTCACCAATAACCACATCCAATTTGCCCTGGCTCATAGATCTTACATTCCAGGTTCCGATGGTGTGTTGGTCCTTAGAACATCGGATTCGCCGTTCACCACTAGCACCGTCGGCCGCTAGCCGTCCTTTCAGCTTTGAGCTAGCTGCGTCATCACGTCTGGGGCTAGTTGAACTCATCCTCTGTTCCTCCCCAGTAGCATTTTGACCTCTTCTGACCTGGGGGTCTCATCTTCCAATGGTATACCAACATATCTCTGGTTGTACTGATCCATTTAGTTTTCACAGCAAGAATACTGGGGTTGGTTGCCATTACCTTCCCCAGGGATCGCATTTAATCTGACCTCTCTGTCACGACCTTCCCGTCTTGGGTGGCCCTTCATGGTTTAGCTCATGACATCACTGAGGTGCTCAAGCTCCAGCACCACAACAAGGTAACGATATTTTGCTGAAGAGCAATTGCCTGTAAATATGGGATATATCTCCTGCCAACCTAGCAGTTCGAAAACATGCAAATGTGAGTAGATCAATAGGTACCGCTTCGGCGGGAAGGTAACGGCGTTCCGTGTCGTCATGCTGGCCACATGACCCGGAAGTGTCTATGACAACGCCGACTCCAAGGCTTAGAAACGGAGATGAGCACCGCCCCCTAGAGTCGGACACGACTGGACTTTACGTCAAGGGAAACCTTTACCTTTACCTTATGGGATATATGTTGGATCTTGTCTGTAGGCCTGGTAGCTGGCAACCAGCTTTCCCCTAATTCACATGCAGACTCAGTCAAATTACTGTTTTGATCTACAGAACTTAGTTTGTAGGATTTTGTGTCATGCATTTAGGAGAGCTTGTCCATATACATGGATTAAGTTCTAATAATGACTGAGCACTTTTTCATGTAATGATTCATAATTTTTTAGCAAGCCTGAGTTAGCTAATCAGTGTTTAAAAGATGGGCCAGAACTTTTAGGTGACCGCTTTATAGTTGATGGTCTGATATCTGAATCAGCCAGTGTTGGAGAGAAATTTTTTACAAATCCTTTTTTGACAGAAGGGCTAAAGGTAAATGGTCACTGTTGGGGCAGTCCATTATCTTAAGGTGTGTATGTTTCTTAAAACTCAGATTTCAGAAATGCCCCACTCCCCAAGTAGCCCCCAGTCACAATCTCTGAAGTTCACAATTTAATTAAACAATCGAAACCTGGAAAAGCCAGGCGGGGATTTAATCCCCCCTGAATTATATGTAACAGTTCTGACTAGTGGACACCAATTTTGGCTTCTCTATTCACATGTTCATGTCCCAAAAGAATGTGAGTGGCTATAATTGTCACTATGTTTCAAAAAGGCAAGAGGAAGGATGAACCTTTTCACCACCATCACCAAAATCTATGCTAGGCACCTGTATTGGAAACTTGTGGACTGGCTTGAGGAAGAGAACCTAATATCTCCTGAGCAGGCAGCCTCCAGAGCAGGATGTTCAGCCCTAGATCAGGGCTTCGTATTATACTATTTAATTGAAAAAAATATACACATGCTCCTAAAACAGCTCTACTTATCACTTTTGTGGATTTTAAGCAGGGTTTTGACTCAAGATCAAGGGAGGCATGATGACAAAAACTAAAGGCCTCCACTGTTGCTCACTGGCTGTTTACTCGTATATGTGCCCTACATACTAACACAAGCCTGAAGGTGAGATACAAGCTGCGGGTCTCAGCTCAGATTCAGTCCCCACAAAAAAGGGAATGAAACAAAGATATCTTCTGGCTCCACTTCTGTTCAATTACTGCATCAGTACAATTGTGGAATATTTTAAGAATAACATCACCCACCAACATTTTAATTTGGATTTTAGTATTACTGTTTATTCTCTTCGCTGAAATCTTCTCAAGCTGGTCAAAGACCACAATAAAGACTTCCTTCCTTACTTATATCAGCTTTGAAGGATTGGCAAGAAATGTGAATGTATAAAGTATTAAAGAGATTTAAGTACTTCTACACATTTCTATTAATCCTCTGACATATCATTTATTAGAACAGTGTCAGGAATGGAAAGATATACTTTGGCTTGGGAAGAAATTTTCAAGGACTAGGAGAACAATAGACAAACAAATACCAGGAACCATTTGGACACACCAACAAGGACACTATACATTAAAAATAGCAGCTTTTAATTCTAGCAAACATTTGAGATTGTTGAAATAAGAACATAAGCCAAAGCAACCCAAAGTCTTGTACAGAGATATAGGAAATAGATTCTGAAACAGGATCAAGAGTGGGATTTCTCCTTCACACGTCAAAGAAATCTAGGAAAAGCAGATTTTTAAAGTTACAGCCAGCTGCGTTTTGCCTTTTCTGAAAGTTAAATATACTGTATATACATTTATTTTTGCAAAGTTGAATCCTCCTACCCCACTCCAACCCTCCAGCAAGTAATAAAAAAATGACCATAGCAAGCAAAGCCTGTATTGAGCCTTTCTGAAGGAAAATAAAAACTCGTAAAAAAAGGTCTGCAACTGAGCAAAGACACATCCTTGCAATAATTGCAGACATGCACAAAATGTGTCCTACAAGAGGAGATTTGTTACAGCTCCAAGCATGCCCAGAAGAACTACTCTAGGCATGCTAAGAACAAACTGCAAGGATAAACATCTTTCTTACTAAAGGGGCCATTGGTTATATGTCCTGGAAAAGAGGTGCATTTGACTTTCATTTTGTAAGTCCTGTCTGCTTCTGCAAAATAAATGCCTATAGTTTTGAAGATGGTGATCTCAGATACCAAAGTGGAGCTTAAAGATTCTACAAGCCCTTTTGCAATATTGGAAATACTCTCAAGCACCTGGAGCAACTCAGTCATATTTCTCAAAGTTTGCTAAGGTAGATTCTCCATGCAAAGAATGCCCACAGCCAACAAGCTGCAATAAAATCTGTTGTTAGAGTTTTGATGAAGAAATAATTTCTTCAGGCCAAACTTGTTTGGCTGTCATAAGCGGTGTTGCAATTCTGGCATAGCTGACAATGAGCAGAGGAAAATGGAGGCAATATTATATAATACTTATTGGGCAACCTGTGAAGTGGTGAATGACCCCATTTCAATCTTAAAGGATCCCTGGTAGGTAAGTAATTGGTTTTTATTTCTTGTTATGTACATACCAATGTCTGGATGTCACCCTAAAGGATTTGATTTATATATTGCAGTCTCTGAAGTAAATGTCACCTAGAAAGCAAGCAGTTTGGAAGAGCCTGTATTTATATTACTGTAATGTCACAAATCTGAGGATTTTTATGATCTGGAATGTGGATACAATTCCATTCTATTAGAGAACAGATTAGAGTCACTATTTTCATTGTGACTTGGAATGCTATAGTTAAAGTAAAGTCTGGCCTATCTGTGACTATAGTTCTGATTCGTATGTTACTGATCAGAAAGGTGTGCATGTTATAAAATGGTGTCACATGACACTTCTTCTGAAGATGATGATGAGAGCTTATCATCCAATGACATAGAAATGCCCCTCTGAACTCAGTATTATTGTGTTATCAATCAAAATATTTTTTCAAGTCAGTGTGATCATTTCCCCACAGTCTTTCAATATGTTGGAGCAGGAAAAAATTCTAAGAATACCTATTACATGACTGGTCATGTAGGGATTTAGGGAGTAAGTGAATTCCCTATTTCAAGAAGGGCAGAAAATACAATAAAAAGCTGCCCAGAATACAGGCTGAGATCTGGCTTTTGGGGCAACAGGCTTATCCCCTGCAAGGGTGCCAGAAATATAATGGCAATGTCTGGTCTACATCAGCAGTGGCATGTCCTCATACGGTGTCCTTTTTATGATCCCCAAGACGTGCTCTGGTTTCCCCAATCTTCTCTAAATTTTAGGGTCATACTGATAGATTTTGCATTTATTTCTTTTTAAGGGATGTTGACTCTACACTCACACACCAAGTAGTCAAATATTTTTATCAAGTTATACAATTCCACAAAACTTTTAATTAGACATAACGTTTCACTGTTTTATTGTTTTTTTTTTCTTTTTCCTGACAACAAATTGTTGAATTAAACTATTTTATTTTATTTTAGAGGCTGGTCAAAGACCATAACAAAAATATTCATTCATTCATTCATTCATTCATGGCATTCATCACTTTGTCACTCATAATGAAACTAAAGCATCTGTCCTAAAGAGATTTAACTCTACCCTGAAAACTGAACTCTGGAGATATTTTACAGCTAGAAATACCCACCAGTACATAGATATTGAGGACTTTGGTGCTACAATAGGACCTACCATAGCATTCAGACTGCCCGTGACACTCTAAACATATCTAATGAATTGGATGTTTGAATAAGATTGTATGGGGAAATGTTAAAAGGCAAAAGAATGGAAAAAGTTTTTAAGGAAGGGATTTTGTCAAAGTATCCTGACTAAAGGTGAGATTTGACGGGGCTATCAGCAAAGCTAAATGGATGAATTATTCATCATCAAAGAATTAGGTACAGGGGGTGAAAGAGTGATATGCAATTTAAAAGACTATGCAGACAAGCTTGTAAAGGCTCTTTTTTTTATACCAGAGAGTTCCAGAAGGTTCCCAATGACCAACATGGCATGTACAGAATTGAAAAAAGTGCTCAGAAAAAGAGGGTGGGGAAAATTCAGAAAAATCTAGAGAAATGGGTTGGCTGGCCAGAAACGTTCAACAGTTGGGTTAAGGAGACTGAGGTACAGCATCTTTAATATGGAAGGATTTTATATCACTCTATCCAGCAATGCACTAGTGACAGTTTTCTCTGAAATCAAAAGTTGTAGTTTCACTACTTAATTAGCAAGGGGCATGGATCTTCCTGGATCATGGGAAGTAACACTAGTAGAGATGCAATAGCCATGCATCTGAAATACATGAATTTCAGATGCAAAATCTGAAATTACTATTGAAAGAAAGGGGTGTGTGTGTGTGTGTATGTGTGTTTAGAACCACATACTATGCCAGCATCCAAGAGCTGCTGGAAATCATGAACAACCTTATATGGTGCTAAGGTGACCCTGTGGTATGATTTGGTGGTTCAAAAAATTAATCTTAAAGGAACTTAAGCATATGCTATTCTAGCTATGAAGAACTTGGGCATGTGTTAGGGTTAGAGATGCCCATATATTATTTAAAAACATTCTTCTCTGCAGTTCATTATATTACTGGAGGCTTCAACAGATTATATGTTTATGTAGATATTGTAGAGCATCAGATGGTAGGTGATTTCTACCTGCTGTTACTGCAGTGTATATCTGTGTGAGGGCAAGACAACAATTTCATCACGGTAAAATTATGACAAGCCCCATTAGGTTTCAGTCAGAAAGATTACATTGATACCATTACTGTTCAAAGCAAAACTGACTAGAACAAAATCATCTATTTTTATCACATGAAGGTGGTTACTAAGCTTAATTTTAGGCTACAGAAAAATGAAGGATAGTTATGATCAAGGAGCATGGAAGCCCTCACAATTTATAACTTACGACAGGGCACAAGCTGGTAGAGATATCATGAGCTTCTCAGGAACCTTCATCATCTCCAGGCCTGGCTTATGAGGCTTATTCTATGGACTTTTTAGAAAAAACAATGCCTTTTCTGAGGAAGGGCCTAGACATAATTCAGCCATGAATGTACAGCTGTACTAACCATGTTTGCCAATCCTCCCTTGGGCCTCCTCCTAGCTTGCTTGGAGTTGTCAGACCTGAATGAACTCAAAATCCATCCAATTCTATATCAGACATGGCACAAGTCTCCTGTACGAAGAGGATTTTTTTTTAAAGTGTACTCTAAAAAGAATGGTCTTTTGAGTATTCTTTGCAATATTCCATGATAGTAAGGAGATTGAATAGGCATTTGAAAATAGTCAAGTTTCCTGATTTTTGTAGGCTGGTAATATGAAATCTTGGTTAAAGAAATTTGCCTCTGTGGCGGAATGTGGGCCCACTACAAGTAGCTGTCCTGTCTCAATTGAGTCCTGTATTTGTCCACTACAGCCCGGCATCCAGATAAAAGGTTTAGCATTCCTAGATGGTTAACAAGTTGCTCCTACGTCAGTTGATGCCTGTGCTTGGTGGCTAGATAATCCATGTTGGTATTCTTTCAGATCAATCAGAAGAGTTGTTTTCAGACTTTGGAACCCAGACCATAGCATTCCCACTTACATCTCATTATCATACTGTGAGGGAGCAATTTCAAACATTGACAATTGCCTTACTTCATTAATATGGGTGGTTAAACCTTTTCAGAGGGATAGTCCTAGAGAGAATTCACTTGTTACTCCTTGGAGCCATAACAGCTAGAGGTAGACTAAGCGTGTCCTCATTTTGACTGAACCAAATCATCTCCTTTTGTAATTAAATGGGGCCATATCACATACTGAAGGTCTGTTTAATGTTGACCCACATGCAGGAGATTAATTGTTTAACTCAGGTGAGTTGTCCCCGGAGTATAAAGGTAAAATACTATACTAGTAGACTTGAGTTTGTGGTTTACTCAGCAAATAGGTTGCTCAGCAGCAGAACAGCAGCACCTAGTATGGACCCAATAAAGTCTAATTGGTTGCTTATTTATGTGCTTCTTGCTGTTGAATTAGACCTTTCTATCATTCATTTAATGACCCCTTTCTTCCTCTGTAACTTTTGGAATTGTGATGATTTCACAGGAAGATTTCCTTTTAACGTGTTCAGGATTATTTCTGCTACGCATAAGATGGCTTTCCTCTGTTTTGGTTCAGCTTTTACTTACACTTTTATAAACCCTACCACCACCACCAATTTCTGTGCACAACTGTTTAACATCCTGGTAGAACTAGTGTTAGTAGCTGAGCTACTGATTTTTACTCTTCTTTTGTAGTGCAAACAGTAGGCAAATCAGGTGGAAAGAAACTGGTAGGTCTCTGGGGTAGTGACTGCCAAATCTACCAAAAGGTAACCATGGGTGTTGCTGTGAGTAAGCGGGGTATATCTAACATGTCAGTGTGTCAACTTGCCTCTAGTCTTAGGGGCACAGAACAAAACATATATTTGGAATTCAGGGCGATCATTCTCATTTTCCTACCTTGGAAAAACAATTTTGATGAATGAATATAATGTTCAAGTTTCTGTGACATATGTACTGTGTGAAGGCCTTTTTTGTTTGATTAATGTCATAGGCTGAGGACATGGGAGCATCTACCATTGTTAAATTCACTTTATCCTCCATAACTTAATATATGGACATTTATTAATTTGTTCTTTACACAAAGATAAATCCATCCTGTGTTGTACAAAGTTTGTCAACAACTCTAAAACCACATTGCTCTGTAACATGATTTTTAAAATGGTTCAAAAACTTACCAACATTTAAATACTCTAATGCCTCCCAACAGAAAAGAGAAGTGATTCATCCCATTCACATCCATCCTGTGTCATCCAAAATCATTTGGTTCAATGTCCCTAGAAATGATATTCAAAAGATTCTGTATCTCATGAATCCTATCTATAGCATGTATCAGTAAGGTGATACAATCAAAGTTTAAAAATCTATAGTATTCCTTAGCATTGTAATTCCTAATAGGTCTCTTCCACACCTGTATCCTTTCCAGGTATACCTGCACCAATCTGTAAGCTCACTGAGTTTGGATTTCCTAACAGTTGCACAGAATTGGTTATAACCTCCACTGGTGCAGCATCTGACATAGACTCCTCCGTGCTGCTTACACTGGTTGAGGAACCCCCTAGAAATCCTCCGTTTCATATTTTTGCTTTTTTGTGTGGTGCCTCTGGATAAAACAGTAGAAACAAATAGAACTTGAGCAAAATCAGAACAGTATATTTACATACTTAGTTCCTTAAATCTGTTTGCAGTTGGATAAAACACGGAATATGTTTCTATCTTCTAATCTTCCATGTGCTGCAGTCAATATAGAAGGCTGGGTCGCCCCTATAACATACCAACACCATTGTGCATTGGTGATTTTTGCGATGCTGTAAATTGAATGCAGTTTGACCATTCAACCAATTTAAGAAAAGAGAAAAGTAACATAAGAAAGGTCACAGTTGTTTCAGAAATGCTTGAAAGGAACCTGCAATTCTAGTGATATTTATTTCAGTGAAAATTGATTGCCTTCATAGGTTTCTAGCACAATATTTCATTCGGTTAAGAAAAAAGAAAAAAGTTCACAAATACTACTTTGCTTCTAACAAGATTATTTCTTTAAAACGGTAGTTATAAAATTTACTTACTTTACTTGTGTGCATTTTGATAAAAGTTATTCTTAGCTGGAAAATGGTTCAAGTTGTTGGATAAGGCAAACAATCTCATATTGAAGCAGTCAGGTATGATCTTGTCTTTATACCTCATGCTGATGTCACAAACTACTTGCATCAGACCTAAATTCTTAACACCTTTGCAAAACCAATAAGCTGCAGGAAGACTGATTTAGATAATACCTTGCTTCAGTTTGATGAAATTGCATTCTTCTGTTTTATAGTCTGACATGATTAGACTGGCTTAACAAAATAAAAATATTTTGTTTTTGTATTTTATTATAAATTTCAATGGGAGAATGTTAACATATTTCTGTAATTGATAGGAGTAACAGGAGTAACAGTTTGACATTTTCATGCTAACAAACAATTTGGCTGCAATATTTAACATTACTAAAAGTGGATTACTGCCCTCCTTATATGAAGGTTGCAATTTTAGAAAAAGTGTCTTGTGTGCAATATAATTTATTAATCCAACTTAGTAGAAATATTTATGATGGACCAGGGCCTTGAATATGGAAACTCTACAGGAAAAGCTTTAATTAGATCTATTTCAGTGCAACATCAACCTGTTCTTGGTCATGTAGACCAGGGTTTCTCAACCTTTTTTTGGACATGGTGCCCTTCTGAGCCTCATTTACTGATATCACCACCCTCATAGTCACTTTTACCTGGAACAGAAAGATATTTTACCACCTGCATTGGTTATTAATCTAAACTATCATATAAAGCCTATGGCCCTTTAGAAATTTGGCATGGCCCCTTGTGGCCCATATGGCCCATGTTAAGAACCACTGATGTAGACAACCCATCAGACAATAATGAAGGATTTTTATGGTATAGGCTTTCAGAATCTGTGTCAAGCTAACATCTTAGAACCGTACAATTTCTAAAGATAACACTAAATAAAACACCAAACAAACACAAAACACTAAATAAAGTTAAATTAGGGTGCTTGCTATGTCTATTTTTTCACTGGAGAGTTGGATTGCTGGGTGGTTGTGGTATTTTTCCAGTTATACTTTGCAAAGATATATTACTGTATTTAACTTCCACGAAAGACAAAAAACAAACAAACACATAAAACTTTTTTAGGGTTTATTTATTTCAAAAGCTATATCAAAATAGGATTTTCTTCAAAAGACAGATTTTCAACATAGTCAAATCCTAGGGATACCAGAGGTCAATGCAATCAAGTGGAGAGTTATCTTAATTATTAAGTTTGCAGCTGGCAAGCAACCTTTTCTGTGGCATTAGGGAACATACCATATCGGGTACGGTTTGTGACCTGATGATATCTGTGCCATGTGGGTTTTGATCATTGACTTTAATGATATCAATGATTAAAACTACTGAAACACTCTCCCCTCTCCCCAATAAGTTAGTATACACTATATGCTATAGTTATATTTTAGCCTGTATATGTATGTGAGATATATCTATCTATCTATCTATCTCTATCTATCATATCTATCTATCATCTATCTATCCTATCATCTATCTCAAACTGGAGCTGAGGAAAAAAAAATTAAACTGCTTTCAAACATTTTTATACATATTCATCATTCTGGTAAAGTCTTGAGGTATGGAAAATTTCATCTCCAACAGACTGAAAAATTGATATAAATTTAAAGTTCTAATGACACAGTTTTACAAAGGATGGTGAGAAGAAAAATTTTGGTGATCTGCAACTTAATCTTGAAACTAGCTCCTTTAGATATATCATTTGAGCACTACAGATCAGTAAATCTATCTTCATTAACCTCATTTCTCCACATCGCTCCAACATTTACATTTCTCTCCGTATATAGTCCCACTTAGTACAGGCTTCATAATGAATTGTGGGATTTCAGAAAGAAAAAAATGCTCATTTTTTTTTCCTATAAACCCCCATGATCCAGGATAATTGGGGGGGGGGGTTGTTTATTTACTTATTTATTGTTTTTTTCAGCTGAGGGCCACAGTGGGCCAGGCAATGTTGCAAAATGAGTGGAGCCATTTCACCTGTGTTGGTAGAGGAAAGGGTTTTATTTTTCCTGGTATTTTTTTAAAATGTGTATATACTTTTAATTGTTTAAAAATAAATTATTGTACTTTTAATTTTACATGATTACAGATTATATGTGTTTCTCTTGTAAGTATAATGTCCCAGGAGATGGTACCACCTGTTTGAGCTTGTCCACACTTGGAATATAAGCAAGGTTAAGCTTGAATAGTACCTGGCTGGAGTTTTCCCTGGAATTCCAGGTCTGTAGGATAGGCTGGGAAGTCATAAAATGTTCTTGAAGAAGGTATTGACCAACCACTTCCATACTATTGGCAAGGAATATATGGACATTTCCATGAAATCAGCAGGATTTCCACAAGGGGAAAGTTAACCTTATTATCATTATCACATATAGGGACTGAAGGCGGGAGAATTGGTGCTGAAATGCTTTCTTGGTAACAATGATCTTCCTGCCTTCTGTACCCTCTCCATCTATAACTTTTGTTGGGACAGTTGTTGCTCTGTTGTTTGTTGCCGCTTACCTGTCAATAACGTGCTTGGTTTTTATTGTTCTCATATATTCCTATGTTGAAAGTCCACATACTTTATATCCTGAAATGGCAGGAAACTGTGCTGTTAGTTTTCAGTAGCTATTTTCTGAAGAAGCTCTTGGGGGAAGGTAAAAGAGTAGTTCAGGGGCTGTAGGTTGCCCACTCTTCTATACTAATAGTGGAACTATAGTCCCCAGCATGCTCCTGTCATCTGTGAAGAACTTGGGATTAACTTGAGCTTCCTTCTAAGCTGTTCATAAAAACACTTCCAGTTCCTCTAATGTTCTGCTCTTCCTTATGAGGTTTCCCTGTTAGATTCAAGGCAACCAGGCTTAATATACCAAATTACTTTTGAACTTCGGAAGAAAAAGTGTACCAAAAATGGGAACTGAAATTGCCTTAGAAGTAATTAGTATGTGCTGATTAGGTGCACTGATTAAGGCTAATATTTGGAAAAAATACGGGCAGAATTTCCAGAATTACCATCTACATGTTAGGACAGTAAATAAAGGCAAAATCAGATCCGCTGACAAATTAGTGTTTTCTAGAAGACTGGCGGTATGATATGTATGGTTTATTTTACTTTGTACGCTTAAAAGAGGATTGTAAAAGTCTAATGTGAAGTACTACAAAACTGATGTTACTATTATAAATTGCCTATATATATTCATAGAACTCCTTTAATTAAAACTGGAATGAATCTATTAGCTTTTTTAAACAGAATTCTTCCAGATATTAATTAAAGTAACAACAGCTTTTTGAAGACTGCATTAAATTGTATTCCATCCCAACTGAACAATGGGAACATTGTGTTATGATGGGTGGTACATTTTTGGCTTGCATTCAGAATGTATTTTATATGTCAACTCTACAAATTTAATTTAGATATTATTTTTCAGCTAGGAGATGAGTTTATTAAATGGAATGAGAACTGGTAAGAAAACAATAAGGAGAATTTCTCCATCCAGCACTTGTATCTAGAGAGGTTACAACTCCTCAGACTGCAAGACTTAAATGGGACATACAGAAGAAATGACTTATGACACAAGGTTAATAAGCCTGGTCTACAGTATGTTCATATCCACTCTGCAAGTATATTTAAAGAAACAGAATGTGTATAACACTTTAAATTAAATACTTATAAAGAATGCTGTATATAAAATAGAAATGATGTTTTCCATTCTCTTGTTCTCTGATCTGTGCTTGTGTATGCCTGCTACATTAAAAGAAAGCCAGAAGCAAAGAAAGAAAATCCTTCTTTGTTGGACTGGTTGTTGTACCAGCAGGATTCCCAGTACTTGGATCTTTGCAGATATCAACACTATTAGAGAACTATTAGAGAAGGAAGAAACCCAGGGACACTGAAGACTTCATAACATCACCAAAAAAAAAAGATGCTTAAAGTAGGGAAAAAAAAGTATAAACAATTTGCCAGTAACAAAGGGTGAATTATTATTACTAAAAATTTGAGATGTCAACATGCCTGAATTTTTGTTATTGTTATTACATTATTATCCAAGTCCTGCTATGCTGAGAAGAACAAGAAAGCCAGTCAGTTTCCACGATATGATCTTGAACATATATCCACCATTTTCAAGGAGAAAATCATTGATAGAGAGCCAGAGAAATTGTGGGATGAATTTAAATAAGTTATTAAGGATGAATATGAAAAGAGACTGCCAAAAATGAAGGAAGAGAAGAAAGAAAACTGGATGTCAGAACAAACCACAGAAATTGCCAAGAAAAGAAGAGAAGCCAAAGCCAAGAAAGACAAAAATCGTAGAATGGAACTTCTGAGACCTGTTAGAAGAGACAAGAAGTGTTATTACAAAAACATCTGTAAAGACTTGAAAGATGAAAGCAGACAGGGAAAAACAAGAAAAGTCTTTCAAAAGTTCTCTGAACTCAGAAGGAGGTTCCAACCTCAAATTGGTATGCTAAAGGATGCCAATGGACAGATATTAATCGATTCAAAGGAGGTCAAACAAAGATGGGAAGAGTATGCTGCAGTACTGTACAGTAGAGATGTCAACATCCAAGATACCTTAGAAGATATTCCATACTTACAAGAACCTCTTCAGGTAGTCTTCACTTAACAACCATTTGTTCAGCAACTGTTCAAAATTATGACAGTGCTGAAAAAATGGCCTTATGACCTGTGCCTGAAATTATGACTGTTGCAGCACCCCCGCAGTCATGTGATCAAAATTCAGGTGCTTGGCAGCCCACCTGAATTTTGACTGCAGGGGTGCTTCAACTTCCCCCACCTACCTATCTGCCCCCCCCATTTCTGCCCTTTTGGAAGCCCACCAAAAGGCCACCTGTCCCATCCCACCTGTGCAGTGCAAGGCTGCCAATAGCAAGCTCCAGCCTCCCCCACCCTGCATTCCTTCACCCAGCTGCCTTTTCTCCCAGTTCCCCATACCTACCTTTTGCCTTTTTCGCCTAGCTAGTTTTGCTGAGTCCTTTTTGGATCCAGCTTCTCCAGTGAACATTTCTTCCACATAGCTCCCTTCAGCTATCTTCTCAGCTTACACTATCTTCTCAAAGCCTTTGGAGCTCTCCAAACCATATTTTCCCATTTTTCAAACTCACTCTTACAATGTTCAAAACCATAAATTATTGTGTCTACTTTAATTTTTTCTAATAACTGTAAATAAGAAAATGATTGGCAACTGTATCCCTCTGCCACCAGTTCTTCTTCTGATTTTATTTTACATTCCCCTTGACAAAATTCTAGTATCTCATGATAAGTTAGCCATTTGTGTTTGGTATGACAAAGTCAACGTTAATGTGGATTTTAAAAATCATTATGTTAGACATGCCATACTGAGAATATGGAATACATACAAATTCAAGTTGTGCCCAGAAACAGCTTTGTGGCTCTCAGCACAAGAAGCATTTTATAGATGAGAAATAATAGGCAAGCACAAATGGCTAGAAGATGAAGTTAGATCAGCACTATAGTCATTACCAAGTAGGAAGGCTACAGGAACTGATGGAATACCCACTGAAATATGGCAAGCAACAGGAAGAAGAAGCAGCAAAGTTCTAACCAAGCTATGCCAGAAAATCTGGAGAACATAGTGGCCAACAGATTGGAAGAGATCAATTTACATTCCAAAGGCAAAAAAGGAGACTCAACAGAGTATACAAACTATTGTACAATATCCTTAATTTCACATGCTAGCAAAATAGTGCTTAGGATCATCCAACGCAGATTAGAGCCTTACATGAAAAAAGAGATGCCAGATGTTTAAGTTGGCTTTAGAAAAGGTCGAGGAACACAAGACATTATTGCTGATGCACACTGGATAATTGAGAAAGCCAAAGAATACCCAAAAGAAGTCAATATGTGCTTCATTGATTATAGAAGGCCTTTAATTATGTCATTCACATCAAGCTGTAGAAAGTGCTCAGAAAAATGAGAAACCCAGAACAACTTATTGTCCTCATGAGAAATGTATATACAGGTCAGGAAGCCAGAGTACAAACAGAACATGTGAAACAGATTCATTCCAGGTTGGCAGAAGAGTGCAACAAGGCTGTGTACTCTCCCCTTATTTATTTAACCTGTACGTTGAATATATATTAAAGGAAGCTGGATTGGATGAGTGTGTTTTTAAAATTGGAGGAAGAAACATTAATAATCTGTGCTATGCTGATAACATTATGATAGCCAAAAATGCAAAAGATCTGTAAACCCTAGTAATAAAAGTCAAGGAGCATAGTGAAAAAGTGGGACTAAAATTAAACATAAAGGAAACCAAACTAATGACAACAGGTAGAATAACCAGCTTTAGAACTGACAGTGAAGATATCGTGACAATGACAATGAAGATATCAAAGTGGTGGATAGTTTCCGCCTTTTAGGATCAATCATCAACAGTAAAGGAACAAGCAATTAAAAAACATACAACAGACCAGCACTTAGTAGAACAGCTATGGAGATCTTGGGAAAGATATTCAAATGCCATGATGTCTCTATCTTTAGAAAGCTCAGAACTGTGCAAGCCATGGTATTCCCTCTGACACTCTATGGAAGTGTAACTTGGATTTTGAAGGGGCAAGAAAAGAAGAGTATTGATGCTTTTGAACTTTGGTGTTGGAGAAGACACCAGAGAATACCACAGGCAGCCAAGAAAACAAACAAATGGATCATTGAACAAATCAATTCAGAGTTCTCACTCAAGGCACAAATAACTAGGCTCAAATTATCCTATTTCAGACACATTATGCAAAGTTCTAGCTCTCTGCAGAAGGCTGTAATACTGAGAAAGGTGAAAGAAAAGTGACAAACAGGATAACCAGCAGCAAGGTCGATGGACTCAGTTGCAGTAGCGATGAGTGCACTGTTGGAAAACCTGGAGGACCAGGTTAGGGACAGATCATCATGGAGAAAATCTATCCATATGGTTGCTAAGAGTCAACAATGACTTGATGGCATGTAATCTTCAATCATCATCATCATCATCATCATCATCATGCCAGCCTTCCTTCCCAAAGCAATCCAGTTTAATGGGGATGCCAGTTTACTGTCAAAGGACTTCTGTTCAATTCTGATATACTGCAGAAGTCCTGAATGAAGTAGATTGGTATCATACGTAAGTCCTAAAAGATAAAACACCATTAGAATTGTTATGTTGTTATTTTTTAAAAATAAAACTAGATTAAGGTTTTTAAAACAGCTAAACCTTAGCACCAGACATGTTTATATATAAAGTTATGGATCATTGAGAAAGGTCTATCACAGTTTAATGAAAGCTGACATCATCCTTGTGCTAGATACATAGTGGCAGCAGCAGTGCACTGAGTTATTTAAAACATGATGTTTAAATACAGTTTTATCCTTGCCCACATTTTCCTTAAACACAGTATGGCAAATCCAATCACATCAATGTAATAGTCATCCCAAACAATGGAAAATTTGGCCCTGTCAGCTGCAGGCATCTTAAATTGATGAAAGCTCAGTATCTGGCATGCTCAGCTTTCCATTTTCAAGTTTTTATACATACTAGATGCATTGAGTGACTCAGATAACACTAATAAATTACACAATGACATAACTCTGTGCACATAGGCGTTGAAAAGCCAAATGAAAAAGATGTGCCACACAGCAGCTTAGCAATTAATGTTATGGCAGGAGGAAAAAAAAAGGGAAAAAGAAAGAAAGGAAACCTTCACGCATACTTAGATAATACAGGATTTAATAAAGGAAATTAAGTGTTTATGTTTTTGCTACCATCAATAGAGGCTTTCAAAACCAGAAAGGGTGATAGCAGACTATAAACAATGAGTTTAGCAAGAGCACGGTAATTTGCACATACTTCTTATATAAACCTACTCTTTCCTAAGTAAATGTTATGCAATTTATGCCTTCAGTATGCTTAATTTGATTTCGTCCAAAATAAATTTGCAATGCAATACCCCATTCTCCATCCCTCAGTTCTCATAGTAGCTGGAAAAGATTGGGGTGGGGGGTTGGAGAAGAGAATGGAAGGGAAAGAGAACAAACACAGAAGAAAGTAAGCCAAATTACCCAGCATACAAATTGTTCTGCATAAGAATCTATGGATGATACTGCAGATGAATTTTAGAAAACTTAAAATATAAGCAAGCTAGCATGTTTTAGATATGGGCCTTTTGGGCATATTTTCATTCACAGGAGGTGCATAGGAAGCTGGAAACTTTTCTTTCTTTAATGAAAGTTGAACATTTCTGTACAAGGAACTTTGTGAGGAAATGGAATGCAGTGGCATGTGGCTGATTAGGGTTTGCTGGTATTAGGGATGCTTGAATTAGAGAGAATTAAAGGAGAAAGAATGGAGACCAAATGGTATGTAAAGCTGAGTTGTGTGTATCTCTTTTGCATTAAAAAAAAAAAAAAGATGTAGCCTTAGAAGGCTGCCATCTGGTGTACAGGACAGAGAAGAAAGAGAGATGCATTGCTTAAAAAAAATATTTTGCAGGCATTCTTGTCCTGACTATAGAATTAAAGAAATTCCAGAGGCCTCCCATCCCCTGAGATCTTCAGAAGATTGAGGGAAATAACCTCTGCTGTCTGCTCAGAATTCTGCCTTCTCTATCCATGCTGAGATAGAGAATGCTCAATGCTGAGAGATTGAGGAAAAGGTCTAACGCCTCTAAGGAAAGGTATCTGTGGATTTCTAGGGGCAGCAAGGAAGTGGTAGATGCTTGCAGCCTGTTCAAAAGGCTGCTGGTTTAGGAAGTTGTTTTACAAGAATACCTTCTAGGAACAGTTTCAAAATGGGTTGAGAAATGACAAAAAAAGAAATCAAACTGTTGTTTCTATCTCCAAAGGAAGAAAGGGGAAAGCTTTGAAACAAGTGGGTTAGTTTGGAAAAAAGGCTGCCATCACATTGATAGGCTTGCAGAGTGTAACATGGCTTTGTAGGCAAACAATGGATAGGTTAGAATGTGTAGAATGGTATAGAGATTGAATGGAAAGTCTCTTTTTTCCTTTATTTTTCCTTTGAAGGATCATTTATTTATGGGGAAACACAGATCTATTGATAAATGGAACCCAAGCATTTATATCATTATAGAAAACTTGCTTGCTTGCTCATATGTGGTCTCATCCCAGTCCTTCTTTTCTGTTAGACCCAACTTTCTGTCCCTCCCTGTGCCATTCCATATGAAAGTAAGCCAAGGGCTGAAGATTCCTTACCACAGGGAGAGGAAACAGATTTTAATATCTTTCATAAATCTATTTCTCATCTAATCAAGAACCTCGAGTTCTCAATGCTGCTGTGTCTGACCCTGATAGAATCTGAGTGCAAGACTTATGGAAAATGAATTAAGACAAACTTACCCTGAGTACTAATGGCTCTGAATTTCAGAATGTAAGAAAGCATTCATTTGTTTGCTTTCAGAGGGCAGGGCTAAGTCGCAGAAGGCTGGGCTTTGTAAAATACCTTTTGATTACTGCATTTTCCTTTTCTATTTTAATGGAGTTTCATGCCTTGGTTTGTTAGCTGTAATCTCTGACATTCATTTCTTCTTCATTATTATATAAATGCTGTATTGACCATGATCTTGCAATAGCTACAGTCCAGTGAACATATAGCATATATTTAAAAAAATATGATGGGGCTTTGCTGTCTTCCTTCCTATAGACACTGAGAAGTGGATATGCAGAAGATCATTATGTATTCTTCACCAACGGTCAGTTGCTTAGCTACCAGTGAAATAGAGTACTGCTAATAAACGTATGCAGGAATGCTGGCAATGTTTGAGCAGGACATTGTCCTTAGAAATAGTAGCGTATATAAATGATTCTGAAAGTCAACATCTTTAAAAAAAAGGAAAAGCTTGCATGGCATTAACTTGTTTCCGCAGTAATTCAACATCTAATCTTCTTCTTCTTCTTCTTCTTCTTCTTCTTCATCATCATCATCATCATCATCGTCAGTTAAATAGTCCCAAATTCAACTGATCACTCATGAAATTATCCAATGATAAATTCACTTTACAAGAGAAGATGTAGCTATTCTCAGCAAGATAATATGCTGCAGTTATACTTTTAAATACAATCACTGCTCATGTGGCTAGAGTAATTTTCTGTTTGCATAGCTCTGGAACATTTCCGATTGGTTAATTGCTTTGAAGGATCTACCATTTAAGAGGTACAGTTATTATACCTCTGAGGAGGAAACAGCCACCCCAGGATTAGTGGAGGTAGCATTGTCTCCAGTGAGTGCTAATTGCTCAAATTGTTTTATTCAGTTCACATCTTGAGCCAAAGATCAATTTTTAAAGATAATTTCTTTCTGTGAAATAAAGACTATCTGAAACACTAAAGCTCTTTCTCTTCTTAGCATCCTTCAAGGTAGGTGGTCTACTTTCTTTTATTAGGCTGCATCACAACTCTAGGGTCTCTCTGAATCCAATAACGACCTTTTTTTGTTTGTTTCTTTCTTTCCTATATAAGGGCAGTTTCCTTTGCCTGGGTAACAATGTCTAGCTATTCTTCTGCTGTGCACATTGGGTATTAATGCATTCTTTCCTTCCATTGTTAAGGTCCAATGTGAAGTTCCAATCTTTTTGAAAGAGATACTGAGCAGCTGTAGGACCTTTCTCAGAGTTCAGTGATCAACCCTCGATGACAATGTTGATTATTTAATTAAATTGCAGAGGAACAGCTGTGTTTTTCATTGGCAGTACATTTTGTGTGTGCAACTCAAGGTTCTGGTCATTGTTTTTGAAGCCCTAACTCTCTTAGGAACTGTGTTTTAGAATGGCTATATTTTCCCACGCATGCTTTTATGTCCTTCAAGATCAGTCACGGGACTCCTCTTACACAGGTTATTACCTCCAGAGGCCCAGATGATAGTAATGTGTAGGAGGGCTTTCTCGGAACTGAAATGCAGAAACTAGTGCTAGTATAGCCTGTATTTTACAGACACCCCCAAGTTCAGTGTAAAAGCAAAGAATCCTTGATGCCATTAAAAAAAAATCACTTATTATATATTTTCAGCATTTTAAAATCCGTAGATCAGCTGAAACGGAATACATAGAAAGTTGTACTTTGTTCTTTTCAATAGCTTTTTTATATAGTTCCAAGGACACATTAGCCTGCTTAGTCACAGCTCTAAGCTAGGAGCTAATACATAAGTAGATTATCTCCCATGACTTCAATATTTTGAGGAGCTGCTCCTTTCTGTGTAATTCTCTCTAGGCAGCCACTCTTTTCCCATCAATGTAAAATGTTCAATGTGACTATCCTATATTAGTTTGTAGTAGGATGACCAGATTTAAAAGAGGACTGAGTTTCCACTCATTTAACACTTGGGTGGCAGAGGAAGCAGATCTGATTTGGAAGAATAGTACAGAATGTGACACATATTATTTCATAGGCTGAATGAATGCAAGTAAGGCATTTGTGAACTTGAAAGAAAGCATCTTACACTCCTTTGTCTGATATCTGGTGGCACTTTGACCATGAACCCAGAGCTAGGAAGAAGCAGGAAATGTAAGGCATCAAACTCATTATTTTTTTAATGTGTTTCTTAGATAGCTGGCATTCAGAAAAGATCATTAAAAAGGGAACGATAGAAGGCAATGCAGAGAGATCTCAGATTTTAGGAGCATGATCTGTGCTGATCAATTACCATAATAACTAAATTAACTGCATTAATTTACGTCAGCAATGTAGACATTGATAAAAATGTCTCATACAAGAATATTTAATGATTTTGGAAAGAAGAAGACATTAACTTGAGTTATTTGTCCATGACTGTCAAACATGAAATGTGAAGAATTAAATACAAAAGAATTAAATAAATAATTGGGTTAGAAAAATGATACTTGGGGCAAAGCTACTTCCCCTATCCAAAAAAGATAGCTTAATTTCTGTTTTATATGTGTAATTCAAACCACCTGGCAATATATTTAATATAAATCTTGATATAAACATGTTACTGATTTCATGAGACGAATACATTGCTAATGCATCTTTGTAATTTTGGGATACTACTTATGGCATTCTTCTCAGAGAATAATTTAGTGATAAATACCATGTTTCTAAGACCTTGGGAGAAACATTTCTCAGACATGTTTTACCATGGATTTGAAAAGCTCAAACTGTCCAATAACTGATCAGCTAATGGCTTAGTTAGATCAGAATGACACTGTGTGAGATTTTTGCATATAAAGCAACAGCTCACAAAGAAATTGTCCACAGCTATAGCTCGTCATGCAAACTATAGCTCCCTATACTTCATTGTTTTTGGAATCTAGTCACCCATTTGGGAGGAAGAGTGAAAGTCTGAATAAAACAAATTTTGAAATCAGGACTGAAAATGTATTTCTTTGGTGTAGGCATATTACTGATTCCAAAAAGGCTAATGGCCCCAAAACATCACATAACAGATTCCTGTGTCCATATACCTCATTTCTCATCTCAGTCTTTTCTTAATACAAGGTTATAGAACTAAAGGTGGGAACCAGTATAGTGCAGGAGTTAAGGTTTTCTACTAGGAACAGGGAGACCAAGGTTTTCAGTCCACCTTCTGTCATGAAACCTTACAGAGTGATTTTGGGCCAGTCATTTGTTCTCAGCCAACCTACCTAATTCAGCTGTTGATGTAGAGAAAAATACGTCTTGTATTATGCCTAGATGAAAGTGCATACCACATGAAAATACTAAATTCTAAGTGCTTTCATAACAATAATATAGCATTGCCTTCATTAACCCTTTCTGGAGAACATAGATTCTAGCATCTCATAAAAAAATATCATGAAGTTCACCATGCATTTTAATACTGTGACCTGCCAGAGCAGTTCTATGAGGGCAGAGGAAGGAGAATATAAAAGAAATATGGTCACTTTCAAAGCCAAGGCAGGCAGAAGATATGAGAGACTGAAATATGATTATACCCGCTGCAAGGCTGTTGTTTTTGTAAGGAAATTAGAGGGCGTGTAAATATTTTATTTTTTAAAAAAGCCTAATTTGATCTGATTCCAATCACATGTTCCTTTTCTCCTATCTTCATGGGATCACCAGTGGCAAAGAAGGGCAATGACAGAAGCTACTCCTGCCCCAATGAGAAATCTACCAGCACAAGCCAATTTTTGTCAGACATGAAGAGAGAGAGAAAAAAAATTCCCCTATGGTTTTGTAGAAAACCATACCCTAGCTACTATAGTTATGCAAACTCAATGGCATTCTCAATGTCAAGAGATAAAGTGGTTATTTCAATTAACATTTCTCACTGTGTAATATTATTATTTTCCATTATACAACCAGGGCTGCTTTTATGCATAGTATGGCTTTTTAAAATTATTTTTTGGAGCAGGTGTGCCTTCAAGGCATTGTTGACTCCTGGCAACTGCTTGGACAAGTCCCTGAAGTTTTCTTGGCAAGATTTCAGAAGTGGTTTGCCATTGCCTTCTTCCTAGGGCTGAGACAGAGTGACTGGCCCAAAGTCACCCAGCTGGCTTCGTGCCTAAGGTGGGACTAGAACTCATGGTCTCCTGGTTTCTAGCCTGATGCCTTAACCACTACACCAAACTGGGTCTCTTATGGATAAATTTATAAAGAATCCCCCCATGGGGGAGAGATGGGTGGTGAATAAATTTACAAATAAATAAATAAATAAATAAAATTAGTGCAACATCAAATTTCTGCACATCTGGAGATATAACACTTGTCAGTGCTATAGTTTACAAAGTATTGAAATAACCTGCTTGCTTACCAATTTTGTGGAATTCAGAATTCAGTAATATTAATGACTTCTTGCTGTGGTTTATGCCTGAAAGGATTTGTGTTCTACCCATTATCAAGAAAGGACATGTGATACACCACAGGGATATTTACAAAGTATTTTATTATCCCCAGCAGCTCCAGTTTTCTTTCAAGGTATAATACCTCATTAGCAAATCTTTCCTCCACTAGTTTATCCTTTACTTTTATTAATCATACATGCACACTTCAGGTGAGATGTTCCTAGCCAATTTTATAAACATATGGAATTCTGAGATAGGTTAAAATAAATCTAACTAATCCAATATACATTATTTTCTATCATAGGAGAAAAGAATATATATTTTGTACCTGCTCTATGATTTGTTCTGTTTTTCCTTTATCAGCAAACCATTGCAAGATATGAAGATTTTATAAATGAATGTCCTATAGGTAGAAAAGTGAGAGACAATTGTAAAAATAAAATAATGTATACATTGGAAAGCCCCACTGTGCATATTCTGCTAGCTAAACTTCCTCTGTTAAGTAATGCCCATCTCTTATACCTTCACTTGACTTATTATGACTCAAGATCATTCAAGATGAATGTGCTATAACACTAAAAACATGATAGATGATATTCTGCAAGTATATCACAAGAGCAATGAATTCAAGGACTGGTGGGAGGTTAAGTAGCCCACAATGGCTAGATAGTAAGCTGGCAAAGCTGTAGGGTAAAATTAGGTTTGGACCAGATTGGGGAGTAAAAGCTACTCAGCTCTGATCCTCAGAAATATGCTTTTAACTAAGGAACCCTTTATTAGTTGTTAGATGTCCTCTCATCAGAATGACTTGCAGTAGATTAAAGTACATCAGAGTTTTATGGGCCATGTAACGAGGTGCAAAATTTCTCTGATCTATATATCATATACCCTCTCCTATCTCCTACAAGCATGCAGGAATTGATATATTTCCCTTGTTGCTCTTCTATATCCTAAACTTGCTGGTGCGTAGACAGCCTAATAATTGCTTTGCAAGCAAGGCTATTGGTATGCTAGATTTTCCCTAAAAACTAGATATATGATCAATAGTGTTGTACAAATCTTCAAAGAGGTGCTTCACTTCAACAACAGCTTGGGAAAATCTACCCTTCCAAGCAGTTTCATTGAAGCAATAAGATTCCCTGTTTCTTCATAGCAAAGCGAAGTGGCTGGGTTGCTTTGCTCTGCTGTGCTCTGCTGTGCTCTGCTTAGAGGAGACAGACTTTGCCATATGCACAGTAGCCCATTTCTGGCAAAGAGATGCAGCAAAATAGATTATTTAGCACTTCAGCAGAGAAGCACTGTCCCACCTCTACCTCAATAAATGTAGGCAATGATTAGCTTTAAATGTATATGTATCTAAAATCCAAGACTTTTTGTCTTCTACTCAATATTGTCTACTCAAAGTTTGCAAAAGCCAAAGAATATCAAAAAAGAAATCACTATGCTCTTCAGTGATTATAGAAAGGCCTTTGATTGTGTCAATCACATCAAACTGTGGAAAGTGCTCAGAAAAATGGGAAAGCCAGTACATCTCATTATCTACATGTGAAACCTATATACAGGTCAGGAAGCCACAGTATGGACAGAACATGGTCAAACAGACTGGCTCCAGATTGCCACAGGTGTGAGACGAGGCTATATATTCTCCCTTATTTATTCAACCTACTGTATATGTTGAATATATATTAAGGGGAGCTGGATTGGAAGAAGATGAATGTGGTTTTAAAATTGGAGGAAGAAACATCAATAACCTGTGCCTTGATAATGACACTACTCTGATAGCCAAAAATGCAAAGGATCTGCAAGCTCTAGTAATAAAAGCCAAGAAGCACAGTGAAAAAATGGGACTGAAATTAAATATAAAGAAGATCAAGCTAATGACAACAGATATAACAACCAGCCTTAGAATTGACGATGAAGATAGTGAAGTAGCGAAGAGCTTCTGCCTTTTAGAATCAACTATCAGCAATAAAGGAACAAGCAGTCAAGAAATATGCTGCACACTAGTACTTGGTAGAACTGCCATGAAGGCCTTGGAAAAGATATTCCACTGCCAAATGGAATGTACAAATATCAGAGTATGCAAACAATGGTATTCCCTGTGACACTGTATGGAAGTGAATGTTGAACTTTAAAAAGCAGGATAGAAAAAAAAATGGTGCTTTGAACTTTGGTGTTGGAGAAGACTCCTGAGAATATGTGGACAGCCAAGAAAACAAACAAATGGATCGTTGAACAAATTAACCCAGAATTCTAACTTGAGGCACAAATGACCAGGCTTAAATTATCCTACGTCAGACACATGAGTCTATGTGAAGACCCAGCTCTCTGGAGAAGGCTCTAATACTGGGAAATGTGGAAAGAAATAGAAGAGGATGACCAGCAGCAAAGTTGGATGGACCCAGTTACAGTGGTGATGGGTGTATCATTAGAAGAACTGAAGGACCAGGCTAGGGACAGACTGTGATGGGGAAAATCTATCTATGTGGTCACTACAAGTTGACAGTGACTTGATGGGATATAATCAGTCAGTCAGTCAGTCAGTCAAAATTCCATTCTGGCTTTGCTGATATAAGGTTTTGGCATATGTAATCTATCTTTGTTTCTACTCTCTGCCATGCCAAGGTCTCTGCAATTCATCCATAGGCAAGAGATAACGTGGGAACTTTTGTGTTTTCAGAGCTGAGGGGAGCAATCATTTTCTTCGTGTCAGAACAACACCTTTAAACTGACACTGATGGAGAACATTTACAATCAACAAATATATTTAGTCTATAATTTCCATTCGGAGGCTAGCTTTGAATGACAGACTTCATGGCTGGAACATCTGAGCAGTGATTGTATTTTCTTGCTTCTTCCCATGGATGTCCATAGGGGTGGGAGTGGGGTATAAATGGGAAAGTAACAAAATGTGTCTCCCGTCTTCATGATGGAAATATTGCATATTACATATTTGTGTCAGATATGGTGACTCACGTACCTAAGGGGGAATAGGATTTCTGTCATGATGTCATTGCATTCATGCCGTCATTTTTGCCTGCTGTAGAAGCCACTGTTGCTTCCTTTTTTTTTCACATTTGCTAGGTAAAAAGTTCTGAAGAAATTAAAGGTTGTATACCTTTTTATGCAAGCTTTTATGTAATCTTCCACTGGATAAATATTTTGCTCAGCGTTTAAATATTTGTTGCTATTGTTGTGGATCAACATGGCTATCATCTACAACTATCTAAATGCATGATCACTTTCCCTACCATCCTATCAAAGTTTAAAGTCTTTTCTCAGAGTTAAATTACAGGGATTTCTGTTGTAATAACAATATTATAAAATATGCTGCTGTGCAAATGCTAGGATCTGGCCTGCTCAATTTTGTCCATTTCCAAAATATCTGTTCAGTTTTATGCCTGACTGTTATGCAGAACAAATCACTTGTCCAGTTTTGTAAATGATATACTGTACATTATCACAGTGGAACACCTGCAGGACAAAAGACAGGTTAATTTAACTGCTAAGATGCAAAGGAGATCGTTATGAAGTCTGCAGCAACCAAAGTCTGTGAAATATCTGCAGTAGTCATTAACTTTTTGATACTAAAATTCATATAAAACTCAATTAACTACTACATAGCTTTTAATGACTTTTTTTTCAGATGAGGCTGTTGTTTACTAATATGGTTTTCCATCCTGGTTATCTATTCTTTTGTTTCCTTGTTAATATTTGAGAGCTGATTTTCTTCAAAGAATGTAGAACAGTGAAAATCACATTTGTTAAATGCTGTCCTTGAAATATGTTTTTGAAATGTATGCATCAAAACATTGCCTTGTAAAAGTCAAATATGGTCACAACATATAGAAACTGGATAGAATTTGGCCTGTAGGCATAGGGAAATTATAGATATAAAAATAATTTATGTTTAACATGCAGCTGGAGATGGAATCTAAATGTACCAACAATTGAGCATATTCACATTATAGTGGGTTTTACATATAGTGGGTTTTACACTTGGATCAACATCCAAGTAATGTGAGCAAATTACTGGGTTTACACCTTGTACTTAGATACCATGTATTAAGTTGGAGCATTAAAAAAAGTAGCTTGGTGTGTTAACCCAGCCATATGCTTTGATCAACAAACTAGATAACAATGGTTAGTTTTGTCGATTGGTACATTGGCCATTGTTCATACAGACCAGGCAAAATGCAAAATTCCTTTTTATACTTTTAACACTTGCATATAATGTGATGAACCCAAACACTTCTCTGATCTGAAGCCAGGCATGATTGTAGGAAAGGTTTAGCCTGGAATAGCAAGAACATGCTGCATATGCAGAGGGCAGGATCAAAAAAGTCAAGATGGTAGCTGTGGCCACAACTGATGATCCCCACCTTTTTTTACACAACCTCATTGCTGTGACCTCTGTCTTGATTCCCTTCCTCCCACCCCAGATACACCTGCACTTAGAAGCTACTTCCAAAGGATTCTCAGAACAGTTGTCATGAGTAAGGATGGCGAGCAGGGGGCTCCCATCCAGACTGTTAAGCGCATGCGTAGCACTGAGGAATTGGGCAGCCATTCAAAGAGGCACAGATCGGGACCGCCTTAACCCTTTGGGGTTTATATGTCTGGGTTTTTCCCATGCTTCTTCAGTTTGTTAGGATTCCTGTTATGTACAAGCAATAAAACATTAGAGACCAGTTCCTTGTCTCAGCGTGGTTCCTGGCTGTTAGGACAACAGTGACCACTGAGATCACACAAAAGCTTGCAATAAACAAAGGATTGTTACCTTGTCGTGGTGCTGGAACTTGAGCATCTCAATGATGCCATGAGCTAAACCATGAAGGGCCACCCAAGACGGGAAGGTCATGACAGAGAGGTCAGACTAAATGCGATCCCTGGGGAAGGTAATGGCAACCCACCCCAGTATTCTTGCCATGAAAACTAAATGGATCAGTACAACCAGAGATATGTCGGTATACCATCGGAAGATGAGACCCCCCAGGTCGGAAGATGGTCAAAATGCTACTGGGGAGCAACAGAGGATGGGTTCAACTAGCCCCAGACATGCTGACGCAGCTAGCTCAAAGCCGAAAGGATGGCTAGCGGCCGACAGTGCTGGTGGTGAACAGCGAATCCAATGGTCTAAGGATCAACACACCATTGGAACCTGGAATGTAAGATCTATGAGCCAGGGCAAATTGGATGTGGTTATTGGTGAGATGTCAAGATTAAAGATAGACATTTTGGGTGTCAGTGAACTGAAATGGACTGGAATGGGCCACTTCACATCAAATGACCACCAGATCTACTACTGTAGACAAGAGGACCACAGAAGAAAGGGAGTAGCCTTCATAATTAATAGTAAAGTGGCTAAAGCAGTGCTTGGATACAACCCAAAAAATGACAGAATGATCTCAATTTGAATCCAGGGCAAGCCATCTAACATCACAGTGATCCAAATATACGCCCCAACCACAGATGCTGAAGAAACTGAAGCAGAGCAGTTCTGTGAGGATCTTCAGCACCTACTGGACAACACATCTAAAAGAGATGTTATTTTCATCACAGGAGACTACAATGCAAAGGTGGGCAGTCAAATGACACCTGGAATTACAGGTAAGCATGGTCTGGGAGAACAAAATGAAGAAGGACATACGGTGATAGAATTTTGCCAAGACAACTCACTCTGCATAACAAACACTCTCTTCCAACAACCTAAGAGACGGCTTTATACATGGACTTCACCACATGGACAACACCAAAATCAGACTGACTACATCCTTTGCGGTGGCGCTGCGGGTTAAACCGCTGAGCTGTCGATCGGAAGGTCGGCGGTTCGAAACCGCGCGACGGGGTGAGCTCCCGTTGTTAATCCCAGCAAATGTGAGTAGATCAATAGGTACCGCTTCGGCGGGAAGGTAACGGCATTCCGAGTCGTCATGCTGGCCACATGACCCGGAAGTGTCTATGACAACGCCGGCTCCAAGGCTTAGAAACGGAGATGAGCACCGCCCCCTAGAGTCGGATTCGACTGGACTTTACGTCAAGGGAAACCTTTACCTTTACCTTACATCCTTTGCAGCCAAAGGTGGCGGACATCTATACAGTTGGTAAAAACAAGACCTGGAGCTGACTGTAGTTCCGATCACGAACTTCTTATTGCACAATTTAGGATCAGACTAAAGAGATTAGGGAAGACCACAGATCAGCTAGATATGAGCTCACTAATATTCCTAAGGAATATGCAGTGGAGGTGAAGAATAGATTTAAGGGACTGGACTTAGTAGATAGGGTCCCGGAAGAACTCTGGACAGAAGTTGGCAGCATTGTTCAGGAGGCGGCAACAAAATACATCCCAAAGAAAGAGAAAACCAAGAAGGCAAAATGGCTGTCTGCTGAGAGACTAGAAGTAGCCCAAGAAAGAAGAAAAGCAAAAGGCAACAGCAATAGGGGGAGATATGCCCAATTAAATGCAAAATTCCATAGGTTAGCCAGAAGAATTATTTTTAAACAAGCAATGCGCGGAAGTGGAAGAGGACAATAGAATAGGAAGGACAAGAGACCTCTTCCAGAAAATTAGAAACATTGGAAGTAAATTCCAGGCAAAAATGGGTATGATCAAAAACAAAGATGGCAAGGACTAACAGAAGAAGAAGAGATCAAGAAAAGGTGGCAAGAATATACAGAAGACCTGTATAGGAAGGATAACAATATCGGGGATAGCTTTGACGGTGTGGTCAGTGAGCTAGAGCCAGACATCCTGAAGAGTGAGGTTGAATGGGCCTTAAGAAGCATTGCTAACAGCAAGGCAGCAGGAGATGACGGCATCCCAGCTGAACTGTTCCAAACCTTGCAAGATGATGCTGTCAAGGTAATGCATGCTATATGCCAGCAAATTTGGAAAACACAAGAATGGCCATCAGATTGGGAAAAAATCAACTTATATCCCCATACCAAAACAGGGGAACACTAAAGAATGTTCAAACTATCAAACAGTGGCACTCATTTCACATGCCAGTAAGGTAATGCTCAAGATCCTGCAAGGTAGACTTCAGCAATTCATGGAGTGAGAATTGCCAGATGTACAAGCTGGGTATAGAAAAGGCAGAGGAACTAGGGACCAAATTGCCAATATCTGCTGGATAATAGAAACAGCCAGGGAGTTTCAGAAAAAACATCTATTTCTGTTTTATTGACTATTCTAAAGCCTTTGACTGTGTGGACCATAACAAATTGTGGCAAGTTCTTAGTGGTATGGGGATACCAAGTCATCTTGTATGCCTCCTGAGGAATCTGTGTAATGACCAAGTAGCAACAGTAAGAACAGACCACGGAACAACGGACTGGTTTAAGATTGGGAAAGGAGTATGGCAGGACTGTATACTCTCACCCTACCTATTCAACTTGTACAAAGAACACATCATGCAATGTGCTGGGCTTGAGGAATCCAAGGCTGGAGTTAAAATTGCTGGAAGAAACATTAACAATCTCAGATATGCAGATGATACCACTTTGATGGCTGAAAGTGAAGAGGAACTGAGGAGCCTTATGATGAAGGTGAAAGAAGAAAGTGCAAAAGCTGGCTTGTAGCTAAACCTCAAAAAAACCAAGATTATGGCAACCAGCTTGATTGATAACTGGCAAATAGAGGGAGAAAACATAGAAGCAGTGAAAGACTTTGTATTTCTAGGTGCGAAGATTACTGCAGATGCTGACTGCAGTCAGGAAATCAGAAGACGCTTAATCCTTGGGAGAAGAGCAATGACAAATCTCGATAAAATAGTTAAGAGCAGAGACATCACACTGACAACAAAGGTCCGCATAGTTAAAGCAATGGTGTTCCCCGTAGTAACATATGGCCGCGAGAGCTGGACCATAAGGAAGGCTGAGCGAAGGAAGATCAATGCTTTTGAACTGTGGTGTTGGAGGAAAATTCTGAGAGTGCCTTGGACTGCAAGAAGATCCAACCAGTCCATCCTCCAGGAAATAAAGCCAGACTGCTCACTTGAAGGAATGATATTAAAGGCCAAACTGAAATACTTTGGCCACATAATGAGAAGACAGGACACCCTGGAGAAGATGCTGATGCTCGGGAGAGTGGAGGGCAAAAGGAAGAGGGGCCGACCAAGGGCAAGATGGATGGATGATATTCTAGAGGTGACGGACTCGTCCTGACGACTGACAGGAAGCTCTGGCGTGGGCTGGTCCGTGAAGTCACGAAGAGTCAGAAGCGACTGAATGAATAAACAACAAACCTCTTTGATCTCCTCTCACATCCACTAAGATCAGAGGAGGATTGATCCCAGAGCTGCAGCTGTTTCTCAGAGTCTTCTCTGATTATTGTTGCCAAAAACTGGCCAGAGTAGTGCCATTCTGTCTCATGAAATACAGGAATAATATAAGCACCAACAGGTTTAATATAACTTGAAAGGGCAAAGAACTTCTCTCTCACACTTTCTCAAAAACAGGAGGGAAAAGTAGAAAGCACTGACATTGCTCCTGTACATGACATGGTGCCAACCACTTTGTGTCTTTGTCCTACCCATTACATCTCTTGTCTTCCTTGCCCAATTGCTAAGTCAGCCTTTGGAAACCTAAAGGTTGCTGATCCCTGACTTAAAATGCCTCTGTTTTCCTGACAAAATGACAAGAAACCTGAGTAAGTTCAGGTAACAATCCCAATTAACTCCACCTCACTAGCATGCCCTGGTAGCTGCTCTGGTTTTCACATGCCCTGGTGTCTCAGTTGACAGTATTTGCTACTTTTCAACATATGTTGAAGGACTTAAGTTGCACAACACTTGGGTTATGACTTCAGGGGCAAAAAAGCAGTCACATACAGTATGTTCTCATTTATTACCACACAGTAAAGTTAACTTTGAAAGCACCTGTGATATTATTGCTCATAAAAGGAAGGCAGCCAGAAAAAATAGACTCAGCATTTCATTTGCAATATTTGACACAGACTGCATTTAGCTTCTGCAGCCCATAAAGGCCAGACGTGTCAGGTAGTCTGTTATTAGCAAAACTAGATTTGAAAGGGGGCCTTGGAGTTATATTGTGCAAAAAACTCACAAAAACTATCAGGAACGTCACAAGAAAAGTAATGCAGTTTTAATGGTTTTGAATTCATATTAAATCTATATTTTATCCTTTCTTACTCAGATTTCTTCAAAACAGAGAGTTAAACCCACATTTTGTACCATATACAGCTGGATTAGAAACTTCAAATTTAGTTGGCAGCTTTTATAGTAACAAACAATTCCGCGGGAAATATTTGTACAGACAACAGAGTTGTGCAATCTTGTATTCGGCTGGAACTTGAGCTGTCACTGAAAATTTGTCTCCAATAAAAATCAGTGCCTCGGTATTTATTAGGATGGCAAGAGGGTGTTTAGATCAGTAAAAAATCTTAGAATTTGTTCACAATTTTAGTTACTCTTAAATCTGAAGCAATTCTAGTCATCCCGGTTCAGGCAAAACATTTCTGGAATCCTGAAAAATGTATGAGAATCAAAGGCTCAATCAGATTAGCAAGAGGAAGATTTTGTAACTCTTTTTTTATTTTTTTACCCCTGGAAATATGTGCTCAAATAATAAAATGAAAATAGCCATTTCTCGGATAGAAATTCTGATTCTGAACTGCATATTTGCAGATCTGAATCCAGAAAATGCAGGCTTATGACCTCACATTATGACTGATCTTCAAATATAAAACATGCATGAATTTCAAGTTTTACGTAATTAACTGATAAAGAAAAAAGAATGATAATCAAGAGTGTGTTTTATGTTTTAGGATTTTAAGCAGACTTATTTAAAAGGCAATGTTACACTTAGGAGACAAGGATGTGCAAGATGTGCAAAGAGGCAGGACAAAAGCCAGGGTACAGAAGTCAATCAAGTACTCAGTCATTGGATTAAACAGCAGAAAAACCTGACCTCTTTGGAGACTGGTACTGTCAGTGGTGTCTGCAAGATGTGGTGAAGAAGGTTGATATGGTGAGATCAAAATCTGCCTGTTTTTTACATGCACCTGGTTACTGGTTATGAAACAACACAATGACTGCATCTACATTTTGGTAAATATAGCACTGAAAGTCTGTGTAATCCAGGGACATAGTAGACTGAAGTGAGTCCTGAGGAGGAAGTAGAGATGGGCTGTCATGGCCTCTTGCCTTCTTCTTCTCTTCTGTCTATCCCCCACTTGGTGACTTTGCTGCAGAAAAACTCCCCAAAAGACCAAAGGGTGGAACATTCCTGGCATGCCCTTTCTGTCATCAGAGTCCTGTGCAAATAATATCATACACTGTCCATATTCTGATCCACAAACTGCAGCCTTTCACTGTGTTGAGGAGGTAAGAGCAAAAGCAGGCTATTTCCCAGCAAAAAAAAAAAGAAGGGGGGATGTGCCATAATAGTAGGCCAAACAGTGCAGTTATAGTTACTCCCCTGCTGTGTATATTAACAGGTAGTATTGAGACACAGTAGTACAACAGTGTGATTTTGAATAATTAATGACTAATTTTGAATAATTTTCAGAGGGCTTTTGGAAATGATGAGAACTTTTGAAAGGGGATGTCAGAAGAGAGAGAGAGGGGGGGGGGGAAACAGCAACTTGAACAGCAAGTACAAAAATTACCAAGACAGTTGACAGTTATTTCACTGCAGTGGACAGAAAGAAGCCTGATTATCAGAATAGTCAATCAGGCTCACAGCTACCATGGGCAGCCACCTCTCCTGATTATATCAGTGTGAATGACTGCTACACATGAGAAGGTTACAGAGCCTGAAATCCCAGTAGAAGAACATAAATACACAAAGCCCATTAATGATCTTGGTCTCAGGGGTTTCTTGAATGAAGAAGAGATTTCATGCTGGATATATATTTTAATGGTCTTGCATTCATATTAAATCTGTCCTTTTTTTTCTCCTTTGACACTCATATTTCATCAAAGTGCAGTGTTCTGAGGAAATATGATGCAGGGGCTTGAAACTAAATCCTATGAAGAACAGTTAAAGGAAATGGATATGTTTAACCTAAAGAAGAGGCTAAAGGGAGACATGATAGCAGTCTTCCAATACCTGAAGGGCTATTAAAAGGCTGTTGGGCTAGGTTATCTATTGAGCTCTATATATACAGTTGGTTTAGTTTCTTTTCCAATAGTCTGCTAAAAGCCTTTGTCACACTGTATTGTTTATGTGTGCTTAATTATGTTATTCTGGTTATAGATACTTAAATTACATTTATAATGCACTGTTAGCTGCTAGAATCACCTTGTTGAGATGGGCAGCCCAATCAATCAATCAATCAATCTCTATAAGGGTAGGACAAGAACCAAGGGGTGGAAAGGTTAGAGGAAAAGATCCAAATTCAAAACAAGAAGGATTTGATGAATGCCGTTAGAATAGCCTGCCTCCTGGGTTCATGGGTGCTCCATCAGGGGACATTTTAAAGCCAAGGTTGGACAACGATTTGTCTAGAATAGTAGGAGGATTCCTGCTGTGGGTAGGGGGGCTGGACTAGAAGACCTCAAAGATCCCTTCCAACTCTATGATTCTATGACTTGATGATTTGATGATATAAATTCCCTGAAAGTGTCAGCATTGGAACAACTCATTTGAAGCATCAATGAAGGCATACCAAAACCAGATTAAATATTGTTCAAAGAATCTATTTCATTCAAAAGAAGGTAAAAATTGTAAAAAAAAAAAAAAAAAAATACAGCTGGAAGTGGTTGATGTACTTCCTTACAAGGATTTGTATACAAGCCCTTCCCAGCAATATCAACAGCTCCACTAGCTAATGATGGATTTAATGAATGGCAAAGCCATTAGAATTCAAAATCATGAGATCTCAAGATCCTAGAAAAGCTTTGCTTATATATCTAACAAGGTCGTGTGGGTTAACCTTTGCACATGCTGGAACAGAAAAAGGAGTGAGAATACTGGGAACATGTTCCTGACTATGTTATTGTAGTTGTGTGCATATTACAAAACGTAGGTTATCTTTTCTGGGAAGCTGTTCTCAATAAAATCGATCTTTCTTGGCGTGAAGGAACTCAATGCTGAGTTTGATCCATTTCTTCCATATAAAGCATTCATGCCTTTCTAAAACAGAATGTGAAGAACTCATCTAGGTTACAGCTAACAAAGTAAGAGAATCCATTTTAGAGAATTTGAGAAAATGCTTCAGTTTTTTGTTGACCTTTCACATGTGTAGTGGAAATGCCAAAAGACTTGTGTATTTCAAGGAGAATATAATGGCATAGAACCAGTGCTGTTTTCTTGGCTGGACCTTCTGCCAGCTTTGCTACCCAGAACTTTTTTTTTTCCTTTGGGGAGGGGGAAAGCCTTACACCTGTTGCTTGTAAGGCTTCCCCTTTAAAGGGAAAGCACACAACAAAGTCATCCTTAAAGCACACAGCAAAGTTATCTTTCTCTGTGTGCACCATTATACAGGCTGAGAATTTAGGGATGATTACCTAATTATTATACTGGTCACTTGTTACTTGCTAAAACTTTTCTCCTTAACACTGAAGTAATGTACAGTCACATTCAAGTACATCTATTACTCAGATAGCATACAGATGGTATTGCTTAGTGTATATACTGTATGTCTACTGAAATTTTCCCCAAACTGAACCTTAAGTATATCTGAAGGTGCTCCATGTTGGTCACTGTTGTTCCCAAGATGGTCCTGATGACAGAAAGGAGATGTAAGGCATATACCTATGGCCCTGTAGGGAGCTTTTGATGCAAAGGTTTCCAAACACCTAAGGTAGAAAGCTATGCCAAATAAATGTTTATAATCTTCACCAATCAATGTTTTTCTTTCCCAGTCCTTTTAAAAGAATCACTGTCCTTTGGCAATACAACATGCAGATCACATAACTGTTATTTAAAATTTGTAATTTATATATCATATCATATATTACTATATTACACATATGGTATACATATCATACATACATACATCTCATGTACAATACATTGTTAGATACAATACATATCTAACAATGTATTGTACATGAGATGTATGTGAGATATAATGCATATATATGTATTATATCTCACATACATCTCATGTACAATACGTTGTTAGAAATGTATTGTAAGGTATGCCTATGAAGGGGGTTTTCTTGCTGATTGCTTTCTAACCCACTCAAATACCACAGCAGTGAAAGTGTGGCCAATATGGTGCTCAATTATCTATGTAAAGAGTGTAGAGTTGGCTTCAGTAAGAGCTGAGGAGGCATACAATAATGCTGCTAATATGGCAAACTTCTGAGAAAAAAGTATGCTATACATATTCCATGTAATGGGCATTCATTAAATCTTATTGGCCATTGACAATTGCCAAGATGGAGTATAGGTATATGTATTTTTGATATTATGCAACAACAACTATATGTATTTTTCCCTGCCTGTACAAAATGTTCTGAGTTACTCAGATCTCGGGTTCTGATTTCATAGTACCAAATGATTTCTCTGCCATTATGTGGAAAGCACACACAGTGGTGACTTCAGCCATTATTGAGAACTATGATTCAATTATTAGTGTTCTTATTCTTGTTTGTACTTGTCACCATGAGAAAGCTGGTGCAATGAGAGAAGCTGGCATTCTTCAGGATAAAATGGAGGAAAAGAGTTTGTGTTCATGCGACAACTTTGTAACTGCTTGTTAGATAGTTCCACAAAACTGGCAAAGCCCTACTGGATCCATGTTGTTGTTCTTTAGTCATTTCCGACTCTTCGTGACTTCATGGACCAGCCAATGCCAGAGCTTCCTGTCGGTCGTCAACACCCCCAGCTCCCCCAGGGATGAGTCCGTCACCTCTAGAATATCATCCATCCATCTTGCCCTTGGTCGGCCCCTCTTCCTTTTGCCTTCCACTCTCCCGAGCATCAGCATCTTCTCCAGGGTGTCCTGTCTTCTCATTATGTGGCCAAAGTATTTCCGTTTTGCCTTTAATATCATTCCCTCAAGTGAGCAGCCTGGCTTTATTTCCTGGAGTATGGACTGGTTGGATCTTCTTGCAGTCCAAGGCACTCTCAGAATTTTCCTCCAACACCACAGTTCAAAAGCATCGATCTTCCTTCTCTCAGCCTTCCTTATGGTCCAGCTCTCGCAGCCATATGTTACTATGGGAAACACCATTGCTTTAACTATGCGGGCCTTTGTTGTCAGTGTGATGTCTCTGCTCTTAACTATTTTATCGAGATTTGTCATTGCTCTTCTCCCAAGGATTAAGCGTCTTCTGATTTCCTGACTGCAGTCAGCATCTGCAGTAATCTTTGCACCTAGGAATACAAAGTCTTTCACTGCTTCTACATTTTCTCCCTCTATTTGCCAGTTATCAATCAAGCTGGTTGCCATAATCTTGGTTTTTTTGAGGTTTAGCTGCAAACCAGCTTTTGCACTTTCTTCTTTCACCTTCATCATAAGGCTCCTCAGTTCCTCTTCACTTTCAGCCATCAAAGTGGTATCATCTGCATATCTGAAACTGTTAATGTTTCTTCCAGAGATTTTAACTCCAGCCTTGGATTCCTCAAGGCCAGCTTGTCGCATGATGTGTTCTGCATACCAGTTGAATAGGTAGGGTGAGAGTATACAGCCCTGCCGTACTCCTTTCCCAATCTTAAACCAGTCCGTTGTTCCGTGGTCTGTTCTTACTGTTGCTACTTGGTCGTTATACAGATTCTTCAGGAGGCATACAAGATGACTTGGTATCCCCATACCACTAAGAACTTGCCACAATTTGTTATGGTCCACACAGTCAAAGGCTTTAGAATAGTCAATAAAACAGAAATAGATGTTTTTCTGAAACTCCCTGGCTTTTTCCATTATCCAGCGGATATTGGCAATTTGGTCCCTAGTTCCTCTGCCTTTTCTAAACCCAGCTTGTACATCTGGCAATTCTCGCTCCATGAACTGCTGAAGTCTACCTTGCAGGATCTTGAGCATTACCTTACTGGCATGTGAAATGAGTACCACTGTTCGATAGTTTGAACATTCTTTAGTGTTCCCCTGCTTTAGTATGGGGATATAAGTTGATTTTTTCCAATCTGATGGCCATTCTTGTGTTTTCCAAATTTGCTGGCATATAGCATGCATTACCTTGACAGCATCATCTTGCAAGATTTTGAACAGTTCAGCTGGGATGCCGTCGTCTCCTGCTGCCTTGTTATTAGCAATGCTTCTTAAGGCCCACTCAACCTCACTCTTCAGGATGTCTGGCTCTAGCTCACTGACCACACCGTCAAAGCTATTCCCGATATTGTTATCCTTCCTATACAGGTCTTCTGTATATTCTTGCCACCTTTTCTTGATCTCTTCTTCTTCTGTTAGGTCCTTGCCATCTTTGTTTTTGATCATACCCATTTTTGCCTGGAATTTACCTCCAATGTTTCTAATTTTCTGGAAGAGGTCTCTTGTTCTTCCTATTCTATTGTCCTCTTCCACTTCCGCGCATTGCTTGTTTAAAAATAATTCCTTATCTCTTCTGGCTAACCTCTGGAATTTTGCATTTAATTGGGCATATCTCCCCCTATCACTGTTGCCTTTTGCTTTCCTTCTTTCTTGGGCTACTTCTAGTGTCTCAGCAGACAGCCATTTTGCCTTCTTGGTTTTCTCTTTCTTTGGGATGTATTTTGTTGCCGCCTCCTGAACAATGCTGCGAGCTTCTGTCCAGAGTTCTTCCGGGACCCTATCTACTAAGTCCAGTCCCTTAAATCTATTCTTCACCTCCACTGCATATTCCTTAGGAATATTAGTGAGCTCATATCTAGCTGATCTGTGGGTCTTCCCTAATCTCTTTAGTCTGATCCTAAATTGTGCAAGAAGAAGTTCGTGATCGGAACTACAGTCAGCTCCAGGCCTTGTTTTTACTGACTGTATAGGTGTCCGCCACCTTTGGCTGCAGAAGATGTAGTCAATCTGATTTCGGTGTTGTCCATCTGGTGAAGTCCATGTATAAAGCCGTCTCTTAGGTTGTTGGTAGAGAGTGTTTGTTATGCAGAGTGAATTGTCTTGGCAAAATTCTATCAGCCTATGTCCTGCTTCATTTTGTTCTCCCAGGCCATGCTTACCTGTAATTCCAGGTGTCATTTGACTGCCCACCTTAGCATTCCAGTCTCCTGTGATGAAAATAACATCTCTTTTAGGCGTGTTGTCCAGTAGGTGCCGCAGATCCTCATAGAACTGCTCTACTTCAGCTTCTTCAGCATTTGTGGTTGAGGCGTATATTTGGATCACTGTGATGTTAGATGGCTTGCCCTGAATTCAAATTGAGATCATTCTGTCATTTTTTGGGTTGTATCCAAGCACTGCTTTAGCCACTTTACTATTAATTATGAAGGCTACTCCATTTCTTCTGTGGTCCTCTTGTCCACAGTAGTAGATCTGGTGGTCATTTGATGTGAAGTGGCCCATTCCAATCCATTTCAGTTCACTGACGCCCAGAATGTCTATCTTTAATCTTGACATCTCACCAATAACCACATCCAATTTGCCCTGGCTCATAGATCTTACATTCCAGGTTCCAATGGTGTGTTGATCCTTAGAACATCGGATTCGCCGTTCACCACCAGCACCGTCGGCCGCTAGCCATTCTTTCGGCTTTGAGCTAGCTGCGTCATCACATCTGGGGCTAGTTGAGCTCATCCTCTGTTCCTCCCCAGTAGCATTTTGACCATCTTCCAGCCTGGGGGTCTCATCTTCCGATGGTATACCGACATCTCTGGTTGTACTGATCCATTTAGTTTTCACGGCAAGAATACTGGGGTTGGTTGCCATTACCTTCCCTAGGGATCGCATTTAGTCTGACCTCTCTGTCATGACCTTCCCGTCTTGGGTGGCCCTTCACGGTTTAGCTCATGGCATCATTGAGGTGCTCAAGCTCCAGCACCACGACAAGGTAACGATCCTTTGCTGAAGACTGGATTCATAGATAACCCTTACATCTTTCCATGTCATTCTTTCACTTCTTGAAATCGCCCTGTGAAAGCTGAGATGGAATTGACTTGAAAGTAAAAGAAAAGCTGCCTGATACAGACTACCAGTAGGTGAATAAAAGAAAGAAGGAAAAGAAATGTGATGCACCTGAATCTACCAGAAGGCAGTCTGCAAGAGACAACTTTCAAGTGAAGTCCTTCATTCCTCCGTGATTGCCCTTGAAACCAACTTAAAGGAAAAAAAAAAACAACAACAATTATATATGAAAATGTTGCACAACCTTGTTCTTGTTTGGTTCCATTAGATGTTGCAGGCAATCAGTTGCATGAAGGCATAAAACCACTGATGAAGTAACACCCTGATAATGCTACTGTTTATTGGGGAAATAAAGCACGTCCATGGATATATCCAGCAAAATTATCCAAATAAAGATCATTTCCATGATCAGGATCTGTATCAAGTTCAACTGACTTTCCAAAATGTAGAAGTAATATGGTGGCTTTTTAGAAGAATGAACTGTGGACATCAATGCTTTTTAAAAAGCCCTCCTGCCCTAAACATTTTTACATTGAAAATTACTACTTTGTAATCTCTGAGTTGATAACACCATCAAAGACTTTATTTTCTAAAACTCACAAAAGAAAATATTTTTAACTTTTATGTGGAGTGCAAGGCAGATTATAGTGGGATTTTTTCAGTTTAGAAGTATTGAACTCTGTAACCATTCTTGTGCTAGTATCTCTGAAAAAAATTAAGAAATAGTAAGATTGTTTCAGCTAAAAGTGGTGTTTATAATGCAAATAGGGATTTGTCCAGAAAACTGTTTTGTTAGATTATTAGTTTTCCATTATACTTTTACCAAGAGTATGTGAGAAGGTTAAAACAGTATTGCTATTATTTCTTTATTCTTTATTATCTGTTAATTTTTTTAAAAAAAAATGCTATGGGGTTTCAAGCTTCACATAGTTTAAGACCTTAGCATATCTTAATCCAGTCCTAAATCCAGGAGCATCACTAAGACCTTTCTCCAGTAATGTCTTAAACTTGCCCTTTACTGCTCAGGAGCCAATCTCTCTCTCTTCTCCATAGCAATACAACCCTGAAGAATTTCTAATGGATGGCACCACAGCAAATAACTATAATCAAAGCTGCAATAAATAAGCAACACTGACCTAGAAGCTGGTTTTCTGACCTTGGAGTATATGATTACGTTTCCAACAAATGATGCTCTCAGTTTTGGAGCAAATGTGATTTTTTAGACAAGTAAACTACATAATACAGGGAGAGGAAGATGCATTCAGTTTCAGACACTTCATAAACCTTTTGTGTAAATAATATAAGGTAGTCCAACTGTTAATGGGACTCAAATGCTAATGATATTATATAAAATAAATTTCCTTCTCACCCATATGGGTGGTATGTGTCTTCCTTAACCTTGGGTACTCTACCAGAGGCCTGGAAGTATGAGGGTTCTGATCAGCAACTTAGCTGTTCCTAGTACTGCACTCTTCTGAACAGAGAGCTCTGATGGGTTCTGTTGGAGCCACTCTCCCAGTTTGGGGTCACTGCCCGGAGTGCTCCTACCACCACTGGGACACTTTGGCCTTCACTTTCCACATCCCCTCTAGATCGTCCTTCAGGCCCTGGTACTTCTCCAGCTTCTCATACTCCCTCTTCCTGATGTTGCTCTCACTTGGCACTGCTACATCTATCACCACTGCTGTCTTCTTGTCCTTGTCTATTACCACAATGTCCGGTTGATTGGCCAGTACCTGTCTGTCTGTCTGGATCTGGAAGTCCCACAGGATCTTAGCCCTGTCATTCTCCAAGACCTTCTGTGGAATCTGCCATCTGGACTTAGGAGGGTCTAGCCCATACACTGTGCAGATGTTCCTGTACACAATGCCAGCTACTTGGTTGGGTCATTCAGTGTATGCTGTTCCTGCCTGCATCTTATACCTTGCCACTATGTGCTGGACTGTCTCTGAGGCCTCTCTGCACAGTCTGCACCTTGGGTCCTGTCTAGTGTGGTAGACCCCTGAGGAGCTTCCAGCTCTTCACATCGGCAGCCTCCATGTCCTTCTTTAGTCAGCTCACTATACCAGCAGGGTATCTGATGACTGCCAGGGCCTACATGTTGATGGCATGGATCTTGTTCTTCCCACTGAGCTGGCTCTTCAGGACCTGTCTTATCCTTTGGTAGTACTTGGATGTTGCTGTCTTCCTTGCCTCCTTGTCGTGGCTCCCATGTTTCTGTGGGATAGCAAGGTACTTGTAGCTGGTCTGTATGTTTGCTATGTAGCCTGCTGGTAGTTCCACCCCATCAGTCTTAACTACCTTCCCTCTCTTTACTACCATCCGGCCACACTTCTCCAGTCCGAATGACATACCAGTGTCCTCACTGTAGATCCATGTCAGGTGGATCAGTGAGTCGATGTCTCATTCACTCTTAGCGTACAGCTTGATGTCATCCAGGTAGAGGAAATGGCTGATGGTAGTTCCACTCTTGAACTTGTATCCATGCCCAGTCCTTGTGATTATCTGGCTGAGGGGGTTCAAGCCCATACAGAACAGCAGTGGGGACAGTGCAACATAAATTCTGTAAATAACCTTAGAGATCATCTAGCTCTGCAGCGAAATCCACTATTTCATCATCATGTATAGATGACTATCCAATCTCTTTAAATGCCTCCAATGAAGAAGAGTTCATCAGTCTGTTTCATTTGGCTTTTACTGTTAGGAAATGCTTCCTGATAATCAACTGAAATCTGATTCCATGTAATTTAAACCCACTGTTTCTTGTTCTGTCTTTTTGAACAATTCTGCCCCATCTTCTAAAGGACAACCGTTCAGGTATGTGTTCTCTTCTCGTAAGATTTTATTTCCAGACTTCTTATCTTGGTTGCTGCCTTCTAGACACACACATTTGTCAATATCCTTTCTATAATAGAGTTCCCAGAACTAACAACCTATTCTTGGTGCAGTGTAACCAACATGAAACCAAGGAGAATGCAGTCTGGGACTGCATTTTTTCTTTGTTTGTTTCTGCTTGCTTGGTTGTTTTTTGTAGCTGCATTACACTATTGGGTCAAATTCTACTTGTGATCTACCAAGAGACCCAGATATTTTTCACATGTACTGATACCAAGTATGGTTCCCCCTCCAGCCCTATACTCATGTCTTTCATTTTCCCAACCCAGATAAAGGACTTTGCATTTGTCCCCCCTGAAATTCTCCCTGCTGGTTTCTGCCCATACATACATTGCATAGCACACATCCAGGAATGGATCTTTGCAGTATGCCACTTCACACTTCATTCCAATTTAACATAGAGCCATTGAAATGCAGTTACTGGGTGCAACAGTTCAACTAGTTCTTTATCCATCTGGTGGTAGCATAGTCCAGCCCAGTCTTTGCACAACCCCTCTACTGGAATCTCATGGAATACTTTGTTGAATGCCTGACAAAATGCACTATATTTTCTGCATTCCCATGGTCACCTGGTGGCTCCACCAAAATTAAGGAGATCAGGTTGATTTGGCATGATTTATTCTTGATAAAAACCCTGCTGGCTCCTTCCAAGCAATTCATTCTTTTCTAAATAGTCATAAACTAACTGCTTAATAATCTGTTTTGCCCAGCATCATGTCAAGCTGATAATCAGTGTTTCTCAACCTGGCTGAAGAATTCTGGGATTTGAAGTCCACACAACTTAAAGTTGCCAATGTAGAGAAACACCGATCTATAGTTAACCAGGTCTTCTCTCCCCCATTTCCCTTCACTGATCCTGCAGCACTTATACCCATCCTCCTTGATTTCAGAAAGATAACAGAAAGGGACACTGAGATGACATCCACAAGCTTCCTTAGGAATCTCAGATGTAATTGTAGTCCTGAATACTTAAATTCATTAATGGTACTCAGGTACTCCTACCACTTTACTTACCATGGGTCACTACCTCTCAGTTCCATTTGAAGACAGTTTCCCTTTGGGAGAATTAAAAGCACAGAAATATCATTTCCTTGTTACCTGTTATTGTCTTACTGTCTTATCCTAGCAGTGGGCCCAACCCTTCCTTTCTCTTTCTTTTACTCTTGGCATCGTTAAAAAAAAAAAACTTGAAACACAGAATGTCATGTTTTGCAGAGGTTTTGGAGAGTAAATTTCCTCAGCTGTCCTCAGGAAGAAAATAGAGTTTTGTTTTGTTTTTGTTTTTCCCTACCATATTTCACTCTACATTATTTCATAGCATTACCGCACACTTCTAAAATGTGTGGGAGCTGAATGAGGCAAGTCCAGATAATATGACAGATGAATATATTTTGTGAAGAATTGTTTTGGACCTTTTGGGGTATTCCAATTTCAGCCATTTCTTCCAGCTTAATAAAAATTCAAAACATAATTTGAAATTGGTTATTTTCAAAGCTCATGCAGCTGTAATTTGAAGTGTGGCCTCAGGGGTGAAAGGCCATTAAATAACTTACTGATCCATGAAGACAATTTCAAAATTTACAGTAGGTAAAGTAATATGAGATTGTTTCCGTATTTGCATGTTTAATTTGTCTGTGCTGAAAGGCATTATAGCAGATCATCTTGATAGAAGGCTGTGCTTGGCAATAAACTACAGTAGTTGAGTTTTCCTTTTATGTCTACCCCAAATTCACCTTGAATTACTCAAATATACCTATGAATAGCCATTCATTTATGGGATATATATCCTTGCATATTTTGCTATACAAATGTACAGTAGGTTTTTTTAAGATATTAAACTACAAAATAATTATATCTCAATAGCCACCAGTTTAGTTCTTTTTCAGGATCTATCTTATACTGCATGATAATTCAAACAAGAGAGAAAGACAGGTGGGCCATTTTATTCTGAGAGGCTGGGTGAGAATTCCTACTATTCCACAGGAGGTATGTAAGGTCCACTTTTCCGTGGCAATGGAGCTGTCTATTTTGACTTGCCAGCTTTTTAGAAATGACTCTTGAAGGACAGAAGAAGCATGCACTGTGAATCCATCGTTTTATTTCTATTTGGTAGAAGGAGCAAAAATTGTGATAAGGGGGAAGAAGCAGAGAGGCAGAAGGCATGTATGTGTCACTTTAAACAAATAAAAATAAAAACCAAAGCAAACCACCAGTTGCTTAGCCAAGGGTGATGTAAGGTGGTTGCAGTTGCATTGGGGCCCAGAAAAGGGCTTTCCCTACTCTTCATCACTGATCTGTTTTCTTCCATTTTATGTTCCTTTCTTAGGGTCACTGTCTCTCCTTAGGATATTTAAAAGTTACTATAATCCAGTGATAGCCACCAGCCCAATCTGTATCCAGCTCTGCTACCCTCACCCACTGCCTAGACCAGTGTTTCTCAACCTTGGACTTCAACACCAATTTCCCACCTCATTCTAGGAGTTGAAGTCCACACATCTTAAAATTGCCAGAATTTCCCACCACATTCTAGGAGTTGAAGTCCACACATCTTAAAATTGCCAAGGTTGAGAAACGCTGGCCTAAACCATAACCCTCCCTCCCATCTGTTAGAATTCAGGATGAGCTTTGATACATCCTGTACTGTGACCCTGAGCCCCCTGTTGGTACCACTGCCTTGGCTGAGGAGTGCTGGGTGCAGCTGATCCTCTGTCCATGGTACCTGCTGCCTGCTATGCCTGGAGTGGGAGAGAGAGCAAGGAGATGCTATTTAGCCCATGAACAAGCATTTAGACAGAGGCTGCATGTTTGGACTTCGAGATGCTTTTGACAAAGTCCCTTACCAAAGAAGTTTAATAGTTGTGAGCAAAAAGGACAGATCCTCTCATGAGTAGGTAGCTGGCTAAAAGACAGCAAACAGAGGGTAGAAATAAATGGATGGTAAGATATTACATCTAGAAGTGGGGACTCTCTCAAGTGATATTTTTTTCTTTGTTATTCTGTATGTGTCTCTCTGTGTGTGTAGCCTGAAATAGAGGCAATTGCTGCAGTAGGTTTGTAGAAGTGTACAGAACATAAAACAAGGAAAATAGCATTCCAAAAATGGAAGTCGTTTCTCTGTCACTAAAAAGCAATTGGGATTTTAAAAAGTGGTAAGACTTTAGATTTTGTATCCAATGCATTTCTTCTAGATATATCTTTTAACTTTTAGGGCAGTTTCTGTTGATGTTCCATTTCAAATACATAGTTTTAATATCTCATTTTGCAGGAATCCATCTGCATTGTTAAACAAGGGCTGTATATATATATATATATTTGTGGGGGGGTATGCTCTAAACCTAGACTTGCATCAAGTCCCAAAATTCTTTAAACCAACTCTACCTTTAGCCCTAGCATTGCTTCACAAACACATCACAATGTCTCAAATCTAAACTTTGCAAATATTTGCCACTTGCTTCCTTTTTCTATGTTCCTAATATATATGAAAAATCCAGATGCCTGGTAGATATGGAAATTCATGATTTCTACTACAGGCCTGTATGATTGGGTCATTGAATTAGAGATGTAGCTATTGCCATTTCTCTATAAGGCTGTAATTTCTTCAAGGCATCAAAGTCATTTGTAATATCTTCAAAGCATCAGTGTTATTAGCATGTGTTAATAAACAGTGGTTCCCAGATCACTCTGGAGGTCTGGGGGGTGCTACTAAATAATACAAATAGTGGTACCACCTGCAGCAATGGAATAAAATGACAGCTTTTAGCTGGTATTTAGGGAAGATATATTCAGCTACTTTTCCCTTTCATACATACAACTTGAGTTCTTCCTCTATATTAGATAAGCAGTTCCATAAGATATTTAAAATAATTCTTTAACAACACTCTGGTAGCAGAATAGTTTACCAGCTTAAAAATCAGAAATTTCCTTTCATAATGTTGCTTTGTATGACTCTATAAGCCAAAGGCTTTGTTTTTAAGATTAATTGTCCTGGTAAACTTTTAGAGTTGAACGGCCTAATTATTAAAATGAAAGGAAACCTTCACTGAAGAGAGGAGGCTGTTGGACTAGCAATATATATCTATGAAAAAAAGAGAGGGGAAAAAGCCCTGACTGTATTCCTGACTACAAATCTTTTACATGCATCATCTAGCAGCCACTCCTCTTCGTTCTCATCTGTCATCAATTTGTCAGCTTTCAACCCGTCACCTGCTTATCCAGCTGTGCCTTCGAAATTTCAAAGAATGGGTCCCAAGTTCTTTCAAACTCTGCCAACCTACTCTCTGGTGAAAAGGCCAATTTACTCAGTTCTGAATACTGCACATTCTTCACACAACTGAATCCCTGCAGAGATGCTCTGACAGAGATAGCTAGAAAATACAAAAGAATCGTTTTGCCATTCCTGTTCTTCTTAAGTGAAGGGCATTAACAATTGGACTCTGTTTAAGGTCTCAGCCATGTTTTATGCACAATACTGAATGTCTGCATAGTGGCGTTTAAAAAAAAAGAAAGAAATTAGGGTCACTATTATTTTGTCCTCACAGTTGGGAAAAAGTTGTTTTACTCTTTCTATCTTTTTACATCATGGACAGATCAACAAAATGTAAGCATATTTGTTTTCCAACAGAATGAAACAAGAACCTTCCCTGCAAAATCCTACTCCTTAGTAAACTAAAACATTTTTAAGGTGGCTCAAACTTCTTCATTTTTTTTCTGCAACTGATTGTTGGCTGAAGATTGCTGGATCAAAACATAGCTCCTAACTAAGGGGTAAAGGTTTCCCTTGACATGAAGTCCAGTCGTGTCCGACTCTAGGGGGCGGCGCTGATCTCCGTTTCAAAGCCGAAGAGCCGGCGTTTGTCCGTAGACACTTCTGTGGTCGTGTGGCAGGCATGACTAGACGGAACGCCGTTACCTGCCTGCCAAAGCGGTACCTATTAATCTACTCACATTTGCATGTTTTCAAACTGCTAGGTTGGCAGGATCTGGGACTAGCAACAGGAGCTCACTCCGTCATGCAGATTCGAACCGCCAACCTTCCGATCAGCAAGCTCAGCAGCTCAGCGGTTTAACCCGCAGCGCCACCGTGTCCCTAGCTCCTAATTAAACAAAACCATAAAATAACAATGCCTGTTAGGATTTAAAATGTTGCCCCATGTACAGGGTCATGAATAATTTCCTGCACATCTCAATGACATTATGAGTTATACTATCAGAAGGGTATGCACCCAGAAAGATAATCCATCATCAGCTGGTTACAGAAAATGGATATGACTAAATACAATTCACTGAAGTTGGAAATGGGGACCCACACTAATGCTCCGTCAAAATAACCAAACTGGCATTCACAGGTAGGAAAATGCCAACATTATACTGGAAGATGAGTCTCCCAAGTCAGAAGGTATACAGTGAGAAGGTAATTACAAGTAGCACCAGGGCTTATGATGTGGCTGGATTAAGACTGAAAGTTGGTCCAGTTGCTTTTGTGCATAGAGGCAAAAGGAAAGTTTGATGCTGCAAAGACATGCACACCAATGGTATGTAGAATGTCAGAACCATGACCAAGGCAGACGTAATGTTGCTAGAGAAGAAATGTTGATACTGAATAGTGGCATTCTGGGAACCAGCAAACTGAAATGGACTGAAATGGATCACTCCTCATTAGAAGAGCATTAAATTTTTCAGGGTGGGTAAGAAAAGTGTAAAATACATTTTTAACTAAAGGGTGTCAAGTCAATGCTTGGATATAACACAAGATATGGTAGAATGATCTCAAGACAAGCAGTGCTAGAATAATCCAAATCTACACTACAATCACAGATGCAGAGAAAGTAGAAATTCTCTGGCAACTTGTGATGACACCACACCAACAGAAGACGTCATAGGAGACTAGATTAGTAAAGCTGAAAGTAAAATAGAATTTGGCATAATGGCAAATGTGACCTCACTGCATGAATTAAAGCAGGAAGCAGACTGAGTTCTGCCCAGCAAATACCCTTTTTCAACAACCTTAAAGATAACTTGTACAAGAACATCACCAAATTTGAATATATATTCTGCAAGCAAATGTGGAGAAGCTTTATTCAGTCAGTAAAAATAAAACCTAGTACTGACTTCAACTCAGATCACAAACTCCTTGCCAAATTACAATTTAAATTGAGGAAAACAAATAATCAAATCTACACGATGCAGCCCCAGCAATAATTTCATGTGATTATGCAGTGAGGATAAAGAAGAGGTTTAATGGATTGGGTTTGATGAACAGAGTTTCTGAAGAACTCTGATCTGAAATTCATGACATGATTAAAGACAAAGCAAACAGAAATATTTTGATATGCAACAAGCAAAAGGCAAAATGGTGTTCTGCTAATACATTGAATATAGCAGAAGACAAAGAGAAAGCAAAAGGCACCAGAGACTGAGGAAAATAGGCACAACTGTACACCAAGATCCAGAGAAGAACAAAAAGAGACAAGAACTTTTTTTTTAAAGTTAAATAATGCAACAAAATAGAGAATTACAACTGAATGGGAAGATCATAAGATATATTTAAGAAAATTACAGAAATCAAGGGAATCTTTTAGGCAAAAATGGGCACAAGAGTGTAGACAAAGAAGATTAAAAAAAAACATGGCACAGCTATACAGAAGAACTGTACAATAAAGATCCCAGAACTGGTGATACATACAGAGGTTTTACTGCTGAACTAGAACATTCTGGAAAATGAAATTAAATGGCCCTTGAAAATATTGAGAACAACAAAACTGCAGGAATTGATGAAATATCAGTAGAACTGTTTAATATCTTACAACATGATGCAATTAAACTACTACACTAGAGTTGCTTGGAGTCAGACAGCATATACATTTAATAAATTGTTGTTGTTGTTGTTGTTATTGTTATTATTATTATTATTTTGTAAGCAGATATGGATAACCCAGCAGTGGGTAAGCACTGTGTATTTCACTACCAAAAAGACAATGCTAAGGAATGCTCAAAAATTGAACTAATGTACTTACCTACATGCTAGTAAAGAATGCTCAAGATTTTACAATCCAGACCTCAACAAAACATGGAACAAGAACTTCCACATGGAGAAGCTGGATTCAGAAGAAACAGAGGAATCTGATAACACTATCTCACATCCAATAGATAATGAAAAATGCTAGGGAGTTCCAGAAAGATTCTGGTTTTGCTTTTTTTTCATTATACTAAGGCTTTTGATATACAGACAACAGTTATCTGTAAGTAGCCATGAAAATATGAGTGCATTAGGCCATCTCATCTGCCCATTGAAGTATTTATATGATCGTCTGTAAGCAGAACAAAATGTGAAATACCCAGTTAGTTCACTATTGGGAAAGAAATGCACCAAGGCTGTATACATACAGAATATATCATAAGAAATGCTGGACTAGAAGAAATAGAAATGGAAATTAAAATTCCTGGGAGTAACATCAACAATCTCAGATGTGCTGATAGTACCACTTTGATGGCTCGAAATGAGGAAGACTTAAAGGATCTCTTGTTCAGAATGAAAAAAAAAAAAAGAAAAGAATGTAAAAGCTTGGCAGCAGCTGCTGAAAAATGATAGTTAGATAGATATTAGAGATAGAGATAGAGATACAGTAGGTATAGGTATAGGTATAGGTAGATACAGAGTGTAGATAGATAGATATAGATATAGATATGATATAGATGATGATATAGATATAGATAGATGAGAGAGAGAGAGAGAGAGAACAACCTAAGATATTTTATCATCAGACAATGCCAACTGAGTGCAAATAGGCAGAGAAAAAGTTGAAGTGGTACCAGATTTTATCTGCCTAGGCTTGTAAATTCACAGGAAATTGTACCAATGAAATAAAAGCACATCTGCTATTGAGGAGAAACTCTGTCACAGATCTAGACAAAATATTAAAGCACACAGACATCACAATGACAACAAAAGTATATACTGTCAGGGCCATGATTCTGCCAATTATAATATAGTATATAACTGTGAAAGCAGGACCATCAAAAAAGCATGAATAAAATTGGATGCTTTTGAATTGTAGTGCTGGAGAAAATTACTGAGTATTCCTTGGACCTCAAGAAGAACAAATAATTCAATATTAGAAGAAATAAAACCAGACTGCCCATACTTTAAGCTTAGGTATTTGGGATAAATAATGCAAAGCCAAAGTCAATGGAGAAGATTCTGATGCTTGGAAGAATAAAATGCAAATTAAAAAAGACTGACAAAAGACAAGGTGGCTAGATACTATCACCAATAACACAAGCAGGAGGATACAAGAAGTCAAAGAAGCAGTTACTGACAGGATGTCCATTGTGTCATGAAAAGTCCCAAACCGTTGAACTACTGAACAGTAGCTCCGTTTCCCCAGCTAGATGTCACCTATTTTGTAGCATTGTTGATGACATCTATAATCAGCAGGGAAGCCCATTGCCACCTCAGAAGCCCAGTGACCTTTGCATATCCATCTCAAACTGCCTAATTACACATTGTCAAGTACAGCACATTTTTTAAGATTTTCATATTTTTTTAGCTTCTAATTAACAATCTAACAATCTTAGAGGAAAAAAATATATAGAAGCACCATGACATAAATTTACATTGACGTATAACTATTAGAATGTCTTGCCTTCCATGTTACATTTAATTGGCTGCTGCTTTGGAGGCATATTTGATAACACATCTGGACTTCAGCTGTGATTTGTTCTAACCTAGATGAGATGATCAGTGGTGAACTGGAGGACCAGTTTTCTGTCAGTGCATTTATCCTTCACATTTCCCAAGAACATTTATTTGAAGTACTAAATTTGGTGTAGTGCCAACGTTTGATTTACGTTATATGCAATAAATGTATATGGTGTTACCTTACTTCTGTAAAACAAATGGTTAAAAGCTTATTCTAGCTGCTTGGTCTTGTTACTGTTATTGGAGTATATTTACATCAATGCTCACATTATATTTACAAACTTATAGCCAGTCATATCTTTAGTGAAGGAATGGATTAATAACCTTGTAGATTCTTAAAGATCACATAATGAACTTCGAAATAAATGTCCATATATTACTGTATCTCTTGAAATGCATAAAAAAATAGTTGTTAGAATTAACTATTGATTCAAGTGAATCAGGCAGCAGTAATTATTACGCAGTGCAACACATTTTTTTAGATAGTAATTCCAAATACGGAATTCAGAAGTATGATCCGGATCATATGACCTAATAATCCATCTCAACTGATGTGCAGCTATTATTTTTGAATAAATATTTCTCTTACAAAAGTCAAGCTTTATGTAACCTCTGCGTTGTCTGTTGTTTTCCTATCAGTTCTGTTATTTGATAGTGTTTCTGTTGTTCCATGAATATAGAGGATATTTCAGCTTTCATATGGGAACTTAGGACAACAAGGTCACAGATGCAGGGAAGTGGTTTAATGGCTGCTCAATAGCTTAGAAATTACCTTTCCCACAGCCTCTGCAAATGCTGAAACTAATGGAACCAGAGATCTTCATACAAATGGAATTACTGTGTAATTGCACACACTATCAAATGAAGAAACATAACGTGCAAATGGCATGATTATTCATACCATGATCACCAGTAGAACAATGACTTAATTTTAGCCTCTTGACATAGTGATCCGATGGAAGGGAATGGCTTTATAGGGCCATCTATATTAACTGGGGATAAGAATTGCTTTAGAAACTTTGGAAACATAATAAAATAACTATTGGTATTTACAGTATGTGCCTGTACATTCATGCATCCTGTGACTGTAATTTAAAGAAAAAAGATTGCTGCAATGAGTTAATCAGGACTCTTGAAGTTCATTATGACAATGTCAACTGAGATACTGGAGCTGGACTAGTTTTTCATTTCCCCAACACCTGCCAATCTTTTGAACAGTCACTTTGAGGGAGGCAGCTGAGCTACAAGTTCCTGGCTTTCAGCACTAGCTCCAATACCAGCCATTGGCAATTTCCATGTCTGTACAGTTTTTTCTGTCTTGAAAATTTCTGAAGGCAGCATCCATGATGGGCCAGTGGACCTATTACTTTTGTTCAAGTGAGCAACACATACTTCACAAAGATCAAGACTGCTTCTGTAATTAAATGCATGATGTGATCCAGTTCAAGGTTACAGATAGGTAATTTCAGATAAGTATTTAGTGCTGAACAATAGGCAAAAACTCCTCCCATAATTCTCAGGGTGTGTCTACTTATTAATGTATTACTTCCTGACATGTTTCATTGCTTCCCTGAGTCTTAGGGGTAGGCTCTTGTTATATATTACTATTTATTTTTATGAGCATATTGTGCAAAATAAATCCCCAAATATCACATGTACATCTCTGATTGGGGGTAAAGTACCATCTCAGTGCCCCTGATCTGCTCCGAATCTTCCTGACAGGCAATAACTAATATTTCATAACATAAGGCAACATTCATTTTGTTTTTCCCTGTTCCATGGGTTGCTTAAGCTTCTGAAGTACAATTGCTGCACTGCAGCGCACATTAATTTACAACTGAGTGTCACTAGATGCATTGCTCTTCATCTGGATGGTGCAATGAAATATCAGTGTGGAATGGAGAAAAGATGCAGCAACCTGTCCAGAAACCCTTTTCATTATCTTTCAGCACGTAATTGCGCTTAGACATTGCCTGGCACATTGTGCTATTTCCTCCTTACTCTAAATGTATACACATAGAGAGACACAGACACAGACACACACACACACACACACACAGGGCTGGCACATGTGTAATAACAACTCAACATTTTCACCACCCAGCAAGAAGAAACTGATGGATCAATTTCTTAGTAGCCTTAGTTGGTGCTTTGTTGTTATCTGTCAACAATGTGCTGCATTGCAGGCTAATGACTGTGGTTTGGGGAAGCGTTGCTCATGCTAATGTTCAAAGGCTCAGTCATTAGCAAGAGCTCTCAGAAACTAAGAGGAAAAAAGCCATTAATTGACCCCAAGAGGGTATTAAAGTGTAAAAATATTATCTTTGGGTTTGAGCATTGATACATTTCTACTAGAGCCTGTCAACAAAGCTGTCAACAAAGCTATTAACAGTATTATCAGGAAGAGTCTTTTTATTCAGCATCTTCCACAGAGACCAGAGACCACTCTTAAAGTAACAGAAACAAATGTGTCAGCCTCCCTTGGGGTGGGTGGAGGGACTGGGGACTTGTGCTTTTAATTCATGGACACTGCCTTACCTCTAATTGCTGCTGTTTTTGAAAAAAGAGGACACCTTCTGCCCTACAACTTGAATACACTAATAAAAAGAAAAGGTGAGTGCAGAAGCAAAGAAAAGCCTGTAACATGCCATAAATTGTCCACTGTTGCATTCTGAGTAAAAATAAGTCATACGCTGAAGTTCCCCAAAAAGCTTTCTAATACCGCATGATCAGAAAGTAGCATTAGTACCTTTCCCAGTTACTTTTCCTTATTGCTTGACCATCTGAGGGTTGATTCAGACAAACAGATGGGATAATGGCCGAGACAGTAAAACCACTTTAAATGTTATTTTGTTGATATGACTTTTCTGTATAGTTGTGTGTACTGTCTTTTTTTCTTTAATCTTTGCATTCTGCTTTTCTGCTGAACAGTGATTGTAAATCTGTTTATTGACCTTTCACCCTTTAGTCATTTTAGTCACTGCAGAATCTACATTTTTGTTCTTTGTTGAGTGTTAAGATTATTTAACACTATTTGATCTTCAAATTGTATGACATTATTTAACTGATTAACAGTACCTAGTTATTTCATGTTAAATGATCTTTCAGTTATAACTTCTTTTCTCAGAATTATATTGTGTGCACTGTTTGGCTTTCTGTTTGTTTTTGTATGGGACTTCCTATGATCTGGTGGCTCTGAATTTAGCCCAGTTTTCTTGATAATTAAAACAATATCACTTCTAAATCAGGGATAGGGGAACTGTGGTACTCCAGATGTTGCTAAATTCCCAACAGCCAAAGCAGGGCAGTCACTGGTTTATGATGCTGGAAGTTACAGTTCTGGAATATCCAGAAGATCACAAGTTCCTCCCTCCCTTTATAAGAACATATGCATATAACAATAGCCCTGCTGGACCAGGCCAGGGTACATTTTCTTCTTTACAATGGCTAGCCAGATGCTTCTGGGATGCTCACGACTAGGAGATTCAGACATACCACTCTTCCACAATTATTCCTATGCAACTGGTATTTGGAGACATGCTGCTCCCAACTGAACTTAACATTGGCTCTCAAAACTAATAGCCCTTGATAGATCTGTCCTCCATGAATTTATCCAATTCCCCTTTAAAGCCATTTAAGTTAATGGCCCTCACCATGTCTTGTGGTAATGAATTGCACAGGTTAATTATGCACTGTGTGAAGAAGTACTTTCTTTTGTCTCTTCTAAATCTCTTTCAGGTGAACTTCTTTGGAAGACTTCTGGACCTGGTATTTTGAGAGAAGGAGGGGGGAAATCTCCCTGTTCACTTTTTCCATTACATGCATGATTTTGCACACTCTGATCATGTCCTGTCTTAGTCATGTTTTTAATGAGTAAAGAGTCCCAAACATCTAAGCCTTTTTTCTTAAGAGGAGAGTTTAAGATCCTTAATGATTTTGGTTGCTTTCTTCCAGCTGTTTCCAGCATTATTATACTCTTGTTGTGACCAACCAGAAACGTATACACAGCATATTCCAGAATTGTACTGTATATTGACAGTATACTATAGAAATGTATATTGATGTTACAGGATTGATAATTTTATTTTCACTCCTTTTCCTATTATTTCTATTTATCTCTAGCATAAAACTTGCCTTTTTCACACTTGCCACACAATCAGTCAACATCTTCATATCAACTGTGGCCCCAAGATCTGTTTTTAGGTTAGTTACAGATAGCTTAGACCTCATCAGTGTACATGTGAAATTAGAGATAAGAGGATGTTTTGCCCCAATGTACCTCACTTCACTCTTACTTAAATTTGCCATTTGTATGACCAAATGTAAAGAGATTCTTTTGAAAATCTTTACAATTACTTTTGGTTTTTATGCCAAAACTCTAAATAGTTCTGTATCATCTGCAAACTTGCATTCTGGAGACAGTCCAGTGATATTCTGGAATTTTGAAATAAAAAGTGCTGGCTGAAAGAGCGACTTCTACTATATAAATATATGCCTGCACACACAAATGATTAATCAGGATATGGGTTCCCATATTTGCAAAATGAAAGAGTTGGCTATGAATCTACCTACCTACCTACCTCAGATAGATGATAGATAGATAGATAGATAGATAGATAGATAGATAGATAGATAGATAGATAGATAGATAGATAGATAGATCAGATATTTAAAAAATCCATTCTCACCCCAAGGGTAGTATGTGTCTTCCTCAACCTCGGTTCCTCTACCAGAGGCCTGAGAGATGGAGGGTTCTGCACACTATCTGAACAGAATATATGTATGTATGTGTGTATGTGTATGTGTGTATGAGTGTGTGTGTATATGTGTGTGTGTGTGTGTGTGTGTGTGTGTATCAGACAATAGCAAAAATAACAATTCAAAGAACACCAGTCATGGAAGGAGCAGCATTAAGAGAAGTCAGCCGAATAGTTGTAAACAGATTCATTTAATGACATGCCTAAAAGCATGAAATTTCTGCTCTCACTTGGTTGGACTTTTATCAAGATAGGTATTCTTATTGAACAAACCTTACTTCTAATGATTGCCCTTTTTCATACAGCAAAAGAATCTGTAGCAAGACAGTGCTGAATGAACCATACAAAAATGAACTTACGGGAGAAGATAATTCTTGAGGAACTCTGCTTTTAAATTCTTTAGCATTTTAAAGGTGAGTTTCACTGAGCACAGAAAAAACATTGGCAGGGAGTGCAGTTAAGGAAAATAGATACAATTGGTTCTGAGCCATCATTCTAGATAAGACCTTGGCAACTTTTTTTTTATACCAGCTGAACTTTCTGAACATTTTTCAAAAGAAGACCCACACTGAGATTATTACAATAATCTAATCTGGAAGTAATTCTGGCAAAAATAACTCTGGCAAGATCTGACATTGGCAGGAAGTATTGCAGCTGGTATTTCAGCAATAGGTCTGCCAAGGTAGCTTGATTTCATCTTGACAAGGCACTTTGCACTACAGAGGCAACACCAATCCTCTGGTTAAGATGAAGAGTGATGCAATTTGCCTTGATGAAGCATTTTAGTTGACTTCACAGCCTTAACATGGCAATTCCAGCTTCTGCTACTAAAATTGCCAAGTCAAGGCAACACTCAGTCACTTCACCTCACTTTTAGAAGGGAGAGTGTGTTGCCTCATAGATCTGCTTTGATGGAATGATTTGATCGAATAACTCTCAAACTGAATTACTCCACTGAAGTTTTGCACAGCCCAGATAAGCAGCAAATGAGGGGGGAAAAAACACCATGCCATCAGTGCCACTTATGGTTCTAATACAAAGTATAGCTGCACATGCAAATACAAATTAGATGGCCCAACCATCAACAGTACTTTCATCTGATAGTCAACCTTGTTCAGTACTCAGGGTAGATCCCTGAGATAAAACTGAAATATGAGAAAATTGCATTGACCACCTGCAGAAATGTAGCGAAACAGTTACATTAAGATCTCTTTGGAGATTGTGCCCACTTATTTCTCTATATAGGACAAGATAACAGAGCACATGAAACTCAAGTTTATACTACTTGTTCTGAAGAACTGTTATTCTTTTTATGCTGTTTACTTATACTTTTCAATTTATTTATGCAATTTATCTACTGCATCAATCCTCATGAACACTATACTTTTACATGTATTGTTTCATGCTTTGAACATTGCATATTAGCATGACAACCTAGGCAATTGTCAATTGAAAGTGTCCCACTAAAACATCTGGGGAGGTTTTAGCCCACATAATCAAAGCCCTCCTCATGGGAAGACAAAGTATGAGATAGCCTGAAACATCTGGTTGGTTCTTTGCTCCTTCAAAACAACAAGCAACTGATAAGACCCCTGTTCTCTAGCCAGTCTCTACCTTATTTTCTCTTCCCTTCCCTTCCCTTCCCTTCCCTTCCTTTCCTTTCCTTTTTTTCTTTCTTCTTTTCTTTTATTTTTTTGGGAGAATAAATCATCTCAATAATCCTAGTATTCATGGTCGGCTGCATTTTTCATCATTCCCTATCACATCTTGGAATCATACATAATCACATGCATATTTCATCCATAATGTAGCTAGATGTACATCCATTTCATAATCTTGTGATTACAGCCGCCTGACTAATTCTAAAAACAAGGAAATGAACTCACATGATATAAAGGCATATTTGGAGCCTGGCGTCAAATACAAAAGTCATTTAAATCACACTGATTTTAATGGATGGCAGGATTGAAGTTTGTATTTCTAGTTGCAAACCAGTAAGAGTGCTTTGATGCAGGTAAATTGGTCCCCTGTTGATTTGAACCAGACTAAAATGGTTGAACTGGTTTGTGAAACAATCAGAAAGCTGAAGTAGCTTTCTGCATAATACAGAAGGAGAGGAAAAAAGTGCACACTAAATTACACCACTGAAAGTACATGTTCAGAAATACATCTTTGTATTTTCTATTTTATACAAACCTGAAAGAATCAAGCTGTATGCTGATCATCAGGGTGGGATTGGTTATGAATAATACTTGACTAACTGTAGATGCATAGAAACAGGAGGGTTATTTCTAAATAAACAATGAACAGGGACTATAATTAACAACTGGCTCAGTTCACAGATAGCTCTTCTACATGCTGTACCCCCTACTGCTAGAAAAAGAGTTCAGTTACATTTTAATGGCTCTAGATACTCTCAGTAAACTCTGCCTTCCAGTCATTGTAAATCAATGTCATTCCACTCCCACTGAGCCATCTGAAAGCTCCATGCCTAGTAATGAAAGATGTACCCTTGGAATGATTCTGCAAGAATGTGTCCCTTCATCAGAAGGTTGCTTGTGTTATGGGGCATTTGTGGACAAGATGGGACATAGAGAGGGCAGGTCAACTGTGCTGGTGCCTCTGGATGGCCAGGAAGGTGAAAGAAACAATCAGAAGGAGATGCAGTTTGACACCACCATGGAGAAACATTTGACTGGATTTTGTTCTGTGTATGTCTGAGGGCTGCTGACACATGAATACTTGAGAATGTAAGATGTGGATTTGAGTTCACATCCTCTCTCTCTCTCTCTCTCTCTCTCTCTCTCTCCCTCCCTCCCTCCCTCCCTCCCCCTCCCTCTCTCATATAGAGCAGGAGGAGCAACTAACTTATTTCCTTGTAAATAATCTCCCTCTGGCAGGAGTCTGAATGAAAATGTGTTCTACACCTGCAAACTTTTGAGCAAGATCAAAAGTAGGATGTTCTAAACTGCAAGCGAAAGAAATTCATTCAGTAGAAGGTACTGGGACTTGGCAGGAACAGAGGCAGCTGCTTTCTTTTTGTTTTCTGGGCTTCATGGTCTAAACAACTTTTGTTGGTTCTCTTTGTATGTGACTGTTCAGGAAATCCTCCTCATGTACAATGTATCTTGTCAGCCATTTCCTGTATGTGCAAAATGTAATTCGTCACCATGCATCGCCTTGGCAGCAGCTTTGTAAAGGACATACTGAATTAATGAATATTTCATAAAGAGGTGATTTATTAGCATTCTTCCTCCTTTTGCCTTAAAACCAAGCTCACAAATGGCTACCTGCAGGTACAGGAATGAAACTGAACTCCCTGAAGGCAAATTCCAAATTCTTTAATAACCTCTGAGCCCCAAAGCCTTTGAAAGAGATATTCCACTAGTCTTCTATGAATATTTCAGTTGGCAGCACTGTAGTGTATTAAAGGACTCGCCTGTTCATGGCTAACAGAGTTATCTGATGCTCTGCTGTAAGATTCTGACTAATTTACATATTTTGGAGGCTTTTTTCTTACATTCAGAGTGGAAGAGAAAAAGGGAGGCAGAGGTATCTATTCCAGCTTGTCCAGAAGAATGGGCTTGGCTGCAGAATAGCCAAAACTACTAATAATGGTGACATTTTATACTCTGCCATGTTCAGAGATTAAGTACCTCAACAGTTCTGGACCACAAAGATCCATATGACCACTAGGTGACAGCCAAGAGTCTGCATTTCCTCTCTCTTTTTGCTTCTGTTTAGGGGTGGTTTGACTTTTGCAGCTCAGATCTGAGAGCCTTGATATCACCCTCTGTGGATTCTTGGTTTAGACTTAATGCTAAGTCAGGCTTTTTACAAGTATGGTTTGCTGAACAAACCACAGTGGCCTGCTTCATGAATAATGCTAAGCCATATGTCATGCTAAACCAGAGCAAATAGACCACAGCATGCTTTGGCTTTCTGTGTTGAACCATGCTAATTGCTGCACTCTGATCATAAAACATGGTTGGGGCAACCTAGTTTCCTCTGTATTCTGGTTAGTGTGGCCCTTTCCCTGAGCCAGGTGAAGTTCACAATGGTTGAAATATCATTTGAAACCTGGAAAAAAAGGCCAAATTTAAGGATATTTGGTTGACCATGGTCATAGCTTATGCAGCTTTATTCCAACCATAGTATGTATGTATGTATGTATGTATTTAATTTATTCATTTTAATTATTTATAAAGGCATTCATCACACAATAGTGACTCTGGGCAGATGGAACAGTAAACTCTAAATAAATACAAATATTAATACATCTTTCCTGTCTCCTCATCATAGTGCAAAAGGGAGAGAGGCGAGGGGGGGGGGGGAATACATGAGCCCAGAGAAAGCTGCTTCTTATCATGATAAACCATGCTTTCTTTGCATCATGATGAACCATGATTGTGACATCTGACTATACAAGCATACAGAATATGCCAATACCATATTATACCTTCTCCCTTTACCAGTAGTCTCAGATACAAAATGTGTCCAGACAGAAAGGCTTTGCAGCACATCCAAAGAATGCTTAATCCTAAATTTCCATTAGAACTTCCAATTTAATTTATTAATGTAATTAATTTAATTTAATTTAATTTAATTTAATTTATTATTAAATGTATGTGCTGTTCAACTCCTAGTGACTCTGGGTAGTTTGGAAATTGTTAAAAACATTTTAAAAACAAGAAAACAACCCAAAACAAAGAGGAACAAAGATGGCAGAGATAACAAACCCAAATGGAACAAAGAAAAGAAAAGAGGGCTTTATTCATGCTCTCCAAAGATCTGGGTGAAGAGCCAGGTCTTCAGGGCCCTTTGAAACACCAGCAGGGTGGGGGCCATTCAAATCTCAGGGGGAACCACATTCCAGAGGTCAGCTACTGCTATGGAGAAGGTGTGCTCCTAAGGTCCCAATAGATGTCATTGCTTAACCAAAGGAACCTGAAGCACACCAACCCTGCCAGAATGGATCACCTGGGATACTGTGGGAGACAAGAGAAACTGTTTTTAAACATTCCAGATTTTTTTAAAAAAGAAACCTATTTCATGCAAAGCCTTTATCTACCTTTATTTTTTCCCCAAATATCTTAAAACAAAGAGATCTGCTTTTTATATATTTCTACAATACAACCAAAGTAGTAAGATGCAGAAATATTGCTGAAAATTCTGAAGCTCAAGTCCACATCTGCAGAGGGCATTCAGATTGGGGGAGGCTGACTTAGTGTTTCCTTATGGTAGAAAACCATGACATTCTAGAATATCACAGAAATGACATTTTGCTACCTTTTTAGAAACTGGTAATAGGTTAATTATTATCATTACTGGTTGGACACATGAAAACTAAGAAAGGCAGCCCAACTTGAGACAAAATGATATATCAGTTTATCTGGAGAGCCTACAGCAACAGAGCTATTGTTAAAAATAAGTTATTTTCCGTTCCTTCTGAGATTTTAATTTTAATGGCACTGTGTTATACCTACATTTTTTTTTAACCTATGCTGTATTTAAAATCATTATGTGGGAAAAGAAGGAGGAAGAGGCTTCTACTTCAGACTGCAGATTTTTCCATATCTACCTATCTACTACACAGTGTTGGTGGCCTATCTATTAGTGTCTTCCACTGGAGACTCAGAAACCCAGGTTGCTGTGTTGCATAGCTGAAAAAGCAGAAGACTAAATCAAGTTCTGAGAAGCCTCTGCAGCTACAAAACCAAGTGTGGATAGCTTATATAGCTCAGCTGCTGAAGTTCAACCCATCAATTGTTGACAGACTCCCCAAAGATGAAGAACAAGAGAAGACAATTTGTCATATCCTCTATCTCAGAACTATATGAAAGAGCAATCAACCTGTTGTTGTCAATGATTTTTATGTAAATATTGGTCTTGGGATATTCCTTGAATACAGTGGAAACTGTTTTCTTCAGTTTGGATTCCAGGGGAATGGAAGGGTTTCTTTTCTTTGCATGATTACAAGATACAAAGGAATTTTTAAAAAAAATCTTTGTTTTGCTCCTGGTGGAATATCACAAAATACCAGCTTTTAGGGCCCAGAGGATTCAAGTGAAACATTTTCTAGAAGTGGGTCAAATGGGAATTAAGAAGTACTCCAGCTCTAAGGATACAATCCTCAGTTATAAAGAACTGTTTATTTTTATTTTAGAAAAATGTAGTAGATGAACCAAAACATGGGCAAAGTGAGATAGCTAGGGGGCAAATTATGGACACCTTGAAGATTAAGTATATTCCCTTAATTCAGTATAGCTTTACAAGAGCTATTATAGTCTTAAGATGTCTAACAACAACATTTCTAGCATAATGACAGGAGGATATCTGTCAAGGAAGGGAGAGCCTGGGTATGGTTAGGAATGGTCTTGCTACAGACCAGCTGTGTTAAAAATGGGTGGGTTAAAGGCAAGGCTGTCCTTACCAGAAAAAAGACACATAAACGTTATGTCTTCCTGTGGAGAGAATATGAATTATTCATGTAATAGGAAGTCATATTTGGGACAATACTGGGATGCCCACTATACTAAGAGATTCTCATTGTTTAAACAATAAAGTCAAGTCTATTTTCAGAACCCCACAATTCCAGTGGTATCACACTGTCCTGGGTTCTGTCTCTTGGTCATATTACAGTGTGATAAAATACATACATACACCATCAGATAATGTATATCTAATTTCCTTGAAAACATAAGCAGAGGTTTGGGGCATGCATAAGAACGTTTATGGATTGATACATACAGCCTTCTAGAAGCATATGCTTAACTGTATTTGACTGGGAGCAGTGGGACTTTAGGTGTGTTTAACTATTGCTGGATCATGCCTGTAGTTTAAATGTCTGCCTAGATGAAATGAGTGAGATTTACAGCTTAAAATGTTAGCTTAGAACTTTCAAGATAAAACTCAAACTTTAAATACATGACTTGCATCTATATCTACAGTATATAGTGTATATATATATATAGTATATGTGTCCTAACAGCCAGGAACCACGCTGAGACAAGAATAGGTCTCTAGTGTTTTATTACTGCTACATGACAGAAAATCCTAACAAACTGAAGAAGCATGGGAAAAACCCAGACATATAAACCCCAAAGGCTAAGGTGGGCCCGATCTGTGTCTCTTTGAATGGCTACCTAATTCCTCAGTGCTATGCATGCGCTTTACAGCCTGGATGGGAGCCCTCTGCTCACCATCCTTACTCATGACATCACCCTCCCCTCCAGATTCACATTCCATTTCGGCCCCCTCCCCTCCAGAGGCTTGATAAGAGTCGACGTCTCCTTCTAAGGTCCCATGGGAACTGGGCAAGGAAGGCAAGTCTTCAAAGGAAAACTCCTCCAAGGACGAATCAGTGCTGCTCTCCAGGTCTGATAACGCTTCTGGCCCTGGTGGCCGCTGCTGGAAAATAGCTAGATAATTAGAAGAGTTGCCCCCCTCCCCCCTGGGAAATGCGCGCCTGAGGTGGAGGGCTGTGGGGCTCCCCCCTCCTCTGTAACTGGAGTCAAGGCTTCAGGCGGGGGTGGAAGGTGCAAACTTACGAATTCCTCTGCCTGCTCATCCAAGTGAAGAATCTCTGGTAGAGTGTGAGGCTTGGGTTTGTGAGGGAAAAGCTGATGGAATCGATGAACCAGTGCTGGAGCACGTACATCTCTGGCATTCTCCCACGTGCGCTCTTCCTCAGGGTACCCTTTCCAGTGTATGAAATATTGGATGCCCCTTCCCCTCCTCCTAGAGTCCAGAATTTCCTCAACTTCGTATTCCTCCTCCCCCTCCACAATTACTGGAGGTGGGGGGCGCAGTTGCGATCGTAAGGCACTTGGGGGAGGGTCTTTGGCTAGCAATGATCTGTGAAACACTGGATGGACTTTCATGGATGCTGGTAGCTGTAAATGATAAGCCACTGGATTTATCTGCTGTACCACAGTGAAAGGGCCCACAAACTTAGAGTCCAATTTCTTGGAGGGTCTAGTAGAGTTCAAAAACTTGGTAGAGAGCCACACTCTGTCTCCTACCGCAATCTCTGGCCCCTCTTGTCTGTGAGCATCTGCAGCTCTCTTGTAAGCACTCTTTGCCCTGTTCAGCTGCTCCTTTAACAACTCCTGTGCAGCTTGTTGCTCTTTAAGAAAATCAGCCACAGATGGAACAGTTCCCTGCTGGGAGGAGGTGGGCAACACTCGAAGGTTAACCCCGTAGAGTGCCTGGAAAGGGGACATCTTGGTAGAGGACTGTACAGAATTATTATATGTAAATTCTGCCATGGGGAGCAGGGCTGGCCAATTGTCTTGCTGATAAGTGGTGTAACACCTGAGATACTGCTGTAACCTTTGGTTAATTTTCTCGTCTTGCCCATTACTAGAGGATGATGCAATGATGACAGGTGGATCTGGATGCCTAATGACTGGAAAAGGGCCCTCCAGAACCTGGAAGTGAACTGTGGGCCTCTGTCACTCACCAAGTGATTCACCATGCCTCTATACCTAAAAACATGGTCCATGAACAACTGCGCTGTGGCTTGTGCAGATGGGAGGCCCTTGCAAGGAATAAAATGTGCCATTTTTGTGAAAAGGTCCACCACCACTAGTATGGAAGTCAGCCCCTGGACTGGGGGTAAATCAGTGATGAAATCCATGGAGATTGTATCCCAAGGCCTACTGGGGGTGGGTAGGGGTTGCAAGAGTCCTGTGGGCTTCCCTGGGAGAGGCTTGGCTCATCTGCAGGTGTTACAAGAAGCAACGTAACCCTTTATGTCTGCAATCATCTTAGGCCACCAGTAGTCTCTCAGAGCTCTATGGAGAGTTTTGAAAACACCTCCGTGGCCTGCCGTTTGATGGTCATGGCAAAGTCTCAGTACTTCTTCCCTCAATGAAGGGGGAATATATAATCGCCCACTATGCCAGAGGATTCCTGCCTCCACATTGAATGGGGGGGCAGTGTCTTGCGGGCCCCTCTGGAGGTCATCCATCCTGGCCCTGGCATACGGGTCCTGTTGCTGCTGAGCTCTGACTCTTGTAAATAGGTCCTCTGCTTGTCTGCCTGCTGCTAAAATCTCTGTCTGGTTCCCCCTCATAGACTGCTGAAAGCTGTGAGGTTGCAATATAGTAGCCTGCACCTCCTGGTGAGTAGCAGGGGTTGCCTGAATGGATCAAGAGAGGGAATCTGCCAAACAGTTCTGCACCCCGGGAACATAAGAAATAACAAAATTGAAACGGGAGAAAAACTGGCTCCATCTGATTTGGCGTGGGGTGAGGGATCTGGTGTTTTGTAGAAGCTGTAAATTCTTGTGATCGGTGCAAACTTTCACAGGAAAGGTTGCACCTTCTAGCCAGTGCCTCCACTCTTGGAATGCTGCTTTAATTGCCAGCAACTTCTTGTTAAAAACATCATAGTTTCTCTGTGCTGGTGAGAGCATGCGTGAAAAAAAGGCACACGGAAGCAATGTATTCTTGGTTTTGTTTGTATATTGCAATAACACCACCCCAATGGCAATATCGGAAGCATCTGAATGCATTATGAATTGCTTCGTGGGATCAGGGTGTCTTAACAGCGGCTGGGATGCAAAGTGTTGCTTAAATTCTTGGAAGGCTGCTTGCTCTCTCTCCCCCCAAATGAATTTTGATCCTTTCTTCAAAAGCTGTGTGAGGGGTCTAGCCCTGTCACTAAAGTTTTTTATTAATTGCCTGTAGAAATTACAAAATCCTAGATATCTTTGTACTTCTTTAACATTTTGGGGAGGTGGCCAAGAGACAATTGCCTGGACCTTAGAAGGATCCATGGATATGCCTTCTGTTGATACCTTATAGCCCAGGAAATGTAATTCAGTTAAATCAAAGGCACACTTCTCTAGCTTGGCGAATAGCTTGTTCTCTCTCAGTCTTTGTAAGACATTATGTACATGGGTTACATGAGTTGTAGCATCCTCAGAGAAAATTAATATGTCATCTAGATAAATGACCAGATACTTATCTAGTAAATCAGAGAAAATTTGATTCATAAATCGGGAAAATATGGCTCCTCCATTAGACAAGCCAAAGGGAAAACAAGGTACTCAAACTTACCAAACGTGGTGTCGAGGGCAGTTAGATATTCGTGCCCCTCTTTCATCTGGATCAGACTATACGCATTCCTGAGATCCAACCTGGTAAAAATGCGTGCTTTCTGTAAGCAATCCAGCAGATCAGAGATTAGAGGCAGCGGGTAAGTTTCTTTTTTTGTGAGTTTATTTAAAAAACTGAAATCGTGGACCACTCTCATGGGTGTCTCCTGGTTTGCATGTGCCAATGGGTCAGGCTTCTTTGGTACGAAGAAGGTAGGAGCAGACGCTGGGGAAGTAGATGGTCGGATGAACTCCTTTTGGAGATTAGAGTCCAAGTAATCCTTTAAGGTGGCTAGTTCCTTGGGAGACATGGGATATTGTTTCCTTGCTGGCTCCTGGTATCAACTCAATGGTGCAATCACAGTACCTATGGGGGGGGGGGGGTAGTGCTGTGGCCTCTTGTTCACTGAAAACATCTGCTAAATCTGCATACTTGGCTGGCAACTGGACCCCCCCTGCTTCCGTGACTGCGTTGGCTGCTGGAGAGCGGAGAGCAACTTGAATCTTGTGGTGCTGGCATTCCTTAGCTGGGAAGGAGATTGCTCCCATAGTCCAGTTCAGCAATGGGTTGTGGATCCTCAGCCAAGACATGCCTAGGATTACAGGCACATTAAGCGATGCAGTAACATAAAGCTGGATCCACTCAGTGTGGTCTCCCATTGTCAGTTGCACCGGTTCTGTGAACCTTCTAATCGGCCCTGCCTTGAGGGGTTGGCCGTCAATGGTCTCCACTTCTATGGGACATGGCAATTCTATGGTCGGGATGTTGAAGTCTTGTACGGTCTGCACATCAATAAAATTGGTTGAAGCTCCGGAATCCTTGATGGCTTCTAGCTTGACCTGGTGCTCTGGGTTAACGTGCATTATTACTGGTAAGTAGTAAAAGGATTGCCTGGAATCCTCGGAATGAGCCCTTCTTAATTGATTGATGGTCTCCCTGCTGAGCTCTGTGGAGGGAGACTGACGGAGTTTCCCTGGTTGGAAGCAGAGGCGGAGATGGCTCTTGTTTCAGCTGCTTGCCTTGGGGGTCTTACTGAAGTTGCTTGGCCTCTTGCTGGGCAAGCTCTCACCATGTGCCCCTGGGCTCCGCAGTAAAAACAGAGGGCTCTCTCTCTCCTTCTCTGCCTCTCAGCCTCAGAAATAAGCCTCCTGCTCACCCCGATCTGCATCAGCTCCTCTGGTCCTGAGTGAGTGGATGCTACGGAGAGAGCTGGAAATCCTGGAAGCACTCTGAGGGCCCTGTTTCTCCCCAGCTGCATCTGTCTGAGCTCTTCTAGCCTGGCATCTATGACCACAGACAACTGATATAAGGCTTCTAGGTTAGCTGGTGTTCCCTGGCTCACTAATTCATTCTTAATCTCTTCATCCAGCCCCTGTTTGAATTGGTCTTTTAATGTACTCTCATTCCAGTCCAGATCTCCTGCTAACAGCTTGAAATCAGCAATGTAGATTCCCACCCTCTTGTTACCTTGCTTGAGCTTCCGAATTTCCTGGCTGGCAGTGACCTCTCTGATTGGGTCATCAAAGTGTGCTCGGAACCCTGCCAAAAAGTTCTGGTAGTTGTTGAGAATCAGGTCGTTGTTCTCCACCATGGGAATAGCCCATTTGGCTGCTGGTCCCTTTAGCAGACTTAGGATGAAGGTGACTCTGGTTCTGTCTGTGGGAAACTCTGCCGGTCTGCTGTCGAAAAACATTGTGCCCTGTGTGAGAAAGGTTCTCAACTGTCCTGCTTCTCCTCCAAACTTCTCTGGTAGACTGCCCTGGGATCTCAAGACTACTGTCGGAGCTGCTGCTGCTGCTGCTGCTGGCACCGGTTGTGGGTTAATTGGAGCTGGTTGTTGTAACTGCTGTAGCATGGCAGCTTGTAATGTGTTGACCTGTAGATCTACCTGTTGTTGGTGTTGTTGCAGGGCTGCTGCCAATTGTTGGATGGTGAGCCAAATTTCTTGGTTTTCTGAAGACATTTCCAAATGTCTCCCCTTTAATTTCTTTGTTCCTCCCTCTTTCGATGGGAGTAGGAGTTTGTTAGGATTGATGTCCTAACAGCCAGGAACCACGCTGAGACAAGAATAGGTCTCTAGTGTTTTATTACTGCTACATGACAGAAAATCCTAACAAACTGAAGAAGCGTGGGAAAAACCCAGACATATAAACCCCAAAGGCAAAGGCAGGCCCGATCTGTGTCTCTTTGAATGGCTACCTAATTCCTCAGTACTACGCATGCGCTTTACAGCCTGGATGGGAGCCCCCTGCTCACCATCCTTACTCATGACAATATGTAATATATATAGTCACTAATATGGACTACACCTGAATGTGAAGAAGACAAAGATACTCACAAATAGACCAATAAACAATGTCAGAAGAAATGGAGAAGAAATTGAAGTTGTCAACAATTTCAGTCTACTCGGATCAACAATCAATGCCAAGGGAAGTAGTAATCAAGAAATCAAACAACGTATTGTGCTGCGAAAATCTGCCATCAAAGACCTATCTAAAGTTTTCAGAAGTAAAGATGTCAGTTTAAAAACAAAGGTGCGTCTGACTCATGCCATGGTCTTTTCAATTGCCACATATGCCTGTGAAAGTTGGACATTAAAAAAGGAAGATAGAAGAAGAATGATGTATTCGAATTGTGGTATCGGCAAAGATTATTGAAAATACCATGGACTGCCAGAAGAACAAACAAATCAGTTTTAGAAGAAATACAACCAGAATGTTCCCTAGAGGCAAAGATAACTAGGCTTAGACTCTCATACTTTGGGCACATCATCAGGAAAGACCAATCGCTTGAAAAGGACATTATGTTTGGTAAAGTTGATGGCCAGCAGAAAAGAGGAAGACCTTCAATGCAATGGATTGATATAATTACCACAACAATGGATGCAAACATTGAACAGTCAGGCATATGGCGCAAGACCGAACAGCACTTCATTCTATTATACATAGGGTTGCCATGAGTAATAAACGACTCAACAGCAACTAACAACAACAACAGTCTATATCATCTATATCTATATCTATATCTATATCTATATCTATATCTATATCTATATCTATATCTTTTATTTTCTTATTCAAAAGTGTGTGGTACACCCAGTCTAGACTCTAGCAATAAGATAGAGAAGTTTCAGCTCTTTAACTTTGCCCCATCTTGAGGTATTATGGTCCAATGATGCTCCCTCCCCACCCACTTTCTTGGGTCAAAACTTTGAAAGTTCTCAGTTCTACTGGAGGCAATCCTTCTCAATGGTGGTCTTGGTATTATACAACAGCTTATCCTCAGAGGTTCATTAGATCCTTCAACTTGTTGGCTTTTGGGGAGACTATTAAAACAGTCCTATTATATCAATCATTTGGTGCTAGTGGTAGTGTACAGCTGTATTATTTTATTTTATTTTATTTTATTTTATTTTATTTTATTTTATTTTATTTTATTTTATTTTATTTTATTTTATTTTATTTTATTTTATTTTATTTTATTTTATTTTATTTTGGAGGGAGTGGTTGGTGTCATTGCAGTAAGAAATTTTGTGCTATTTTTTATTATTATTTTATGGAAGATTGAATGGTGCCTTTTCATGATCGGTGTGTATTTTATTCTATTTCTTCTTGTAAACCACTTTGAATCTATGTGATTGAGTGATTAATAAGTAGTTGTAATAAGTAAACTCTAGAACATAGTCTCTGGCAGTCCATGTTGCAGGGAAATTCTCATTAGATTCTGTTGTTACAAAACAACCATAGTCAGTTGTTCCTTATGGCTGATGTTCTCTTTGTAATGCACACTAACAAAATAATATCTTGATGACTTCAGATCTTTCACAATCTTTTGCTTGACTTTTGTTGCCAGTAACTGTATGATTTCAGCATGAATTGTTTTACTTGGATAGTGTTGTACATATTTTTGAGATGGTAATCCTCTTGGAATACTACATCAAATTCAGCCACTAGCTCCACAATGTTAAGGGAGTTCCATTGTTTGGCACACACAGCTGACATGAAGTGTCACGTAATGTTAGGTTTTGGGTACCAAGAATTCTCACAGAGGCAATGAGCTTTTCCAGAACATTTTCCAAGTAAAGTAAACATTGCATCAATTTCTCTTGATGGCCTTAACCCTGGCCTCATCCCAAGCTGCAGCTTTCTGGATTTTTTTAGCATATATGCATATCCTCTCTGCTTTGGGGATTTTAGGCCAATAAATTTGATGAGAACATCCATTTTTGCTATCTTTGGGGAACTTGTTATGGCCCAGGCAACAAAAAGAGGTTCCACAGAGTACTACCCAAGAAGGTTCCCAGCCCTAGAGCTAAGACTTTAGTTTCTTAGTCTTAAGGAACTAAACTTGGCAGCATCTCTTTCTTGGGTGTCTACTACATTCTTCTCTGATCTACATTTTTTTGCAGGAATGTGCATGGTTCTATCCATTTGAGATGGAGATATGGATGCTTTAATAGTTGCCAGGTCATTTGCACTCTAACTGATTGATTGGGCATCTTCTCATCACTCACATACTCACTGAATCTGGAAGGCTCACCATGAACACATGTCTCAAGAGTTATCTTTCCTGTTTCCTTTCTTTTTCTTAATGCTGCCTCAGGAGAATGTTTTCCTGTTTCATTCATCACTGCTATTCTGTGCCAACTACATAGGCTTTCAACCCACAGTTGAAAGAAACAAATAAGCAGGCTGGTAACGGCCAGAATGATGGAAGATATCAGCCTCTTAATGGCCTAACTGGTTCTTACTAGCATCTCTTCTCTCTTTGAGATGTTGACTGCTTGTTTTCTTCAAGTGGATTGTTTCTTGTTTCCTCCAAGAAACAACAGGGAGCAGGAAGTTCCTTGAGAATCTTGTTTTAATCAGACCAGGCTCCTGTGCATGCTAGAGAGGTGCAAATTAGACTCCTTCTTTTCTCTCTCTGTCTGCTGTACCTGCTGCTTGCTGTTATTCCAACTCATTTTCTCCTGCTTGCCTGTTATGTCTCTTGTGCACTCCTTCATCCTGATCTGAACTCCATCCAGATCAGGAGTACAACAGGGACCAAAAAGTATGCTTGTCTCTGATTTGTTTTCAAGCCCAACAGAACTTGTACACTTACTTCCAACTAAAAGACACTGTGACTGGCTGCTTCTTTAAAGTAAAACATTTAGTTTAACCTTTACAGAATATACAAGGGATTACCCACAGGTAATGTTTTATAGCCTAGTAATCTAAGGCTTGAGCCTTCTAACCTTAACTGAATGGGAGCCATATTGATTACAATGGGAGTTACTTTGGAGTTATTATTGTAAGTTTGTGTCCTAAAATGACTGGTTCTATAATTACATTCTATTCAATGGAATTTAAATATATGTCTGTCCAATGGCTGTGCCTTTGGACTGCATCACCTACTGCTGGCTTGGGTGAACAAACTGCAGTATTTTTGTGAACGCTTACTTGAATGATGGAGGTGAAAGTGGCATTTCATTAGTCTCCCAGGGAAACCTACAGGGCATGCAATCTTGCTAGAGGATGAAGCAAGTCCTTGTGTAAATATTTTGTGAACTCTACAAAATGTACTGTATACATGAAGTATACCACTTTTAGAGTTCATGTAACAACAGATAGAGCCATTTTTGAATACTTACCATGCAGCAAAGAGGACAAGCACTGCATGCCAAAAATCCAAAGTGAGATTTGAGATATTTCCAGGTGGAACAGAGAAAGGCTCCTCTTTAAAACCCTGGGGATATACTTTCAGAGTTGGAATAAGTTCTGTATTTACAAATCTTTCGGTGATTTGACCTGATCTCTATATGCCATATGCCATGCTTGTGGGCAGATCTATGTTCTGTGGTAAGCAATTGCTGCTTTTCTCACTACTTCTTACTATCATGGCAATATTAGTGCTTTACAAAGGGGTCTTATTGTTCAGATGTGATGAAATTAGGGCAGCTAAGCAAATCTCCAGTTTGGTTAGGGTTTGTTGTTTATTCAGTCACTTCCGACTCTTCGTGACTTCATGGACCAGCCCACACCAGAGCTTCCTGTTGGTCGTCAACACGCCCAGCTCCCCCAGGGACGAGTCCGTCACCTCTAGAATATCATCCATCCACCTTGCCCTTGGTCGGCCCCTCTTCCTTTTGCCCTCCACTCTCCCTAGCATCAGCATCTTCTCCAGGGTGTCCTGTCTTCTCATGATGTGGCCAAAGTATTTCAGTTTTGCCTTTTATATCATTCCCTCAAGTGAGCAGTCTGGCTTTATTTCCTGGAGTAGGGACTGGTTTGATCTTCTGGCAGTCCAAAGCACTCTCAGAATTTTCCTCCAACACCACAGTTCAAAAGCATCTATCTTCCTTCTCTCAGCCTTCCTTATGGTCCAGCTCTCACAACCATATGTTATTACTGGGAATACCATTGCTTTAACTATGCCGACCTTTGTTGTCAGTGTGATGTCTCTGCTCTTAACTATTTTATCGAGATTTGTCATTGCTCTTCTCCCAGGATTAAGTGTCTTCTGATTTCCTGACTGCAGTCAGCATCTGCAGTAATCTTCGCACCTAGGAATACAAAGTCTTTCACTGCTTCTATGTTTTCTCCCTCTATGTGCCAGTTATCAATCAAGCTGGTTGCCATAATCTTGGTTTTTTTGAGGTTTAGCTGCAAGCCAGCTGTTGCACTTTCTTCTTTCACCTTCATCATAAGGCTCCTCAGTTCCTCTTCACTTTCAGCCATCAAAGTGGTATCATCTGCATATCTGAGATTGTTAATGTTTCTTCAAGCAAATTTAACTCCAGCCTTGGATTCCTCAAGCCCAGCATGTCGCATGATGTGTTCTGCATACCAGTTGAATAGGTGGGGTGAGAGTATACAGCCCTGCCGTACTCCTTTCCCAATCTTAAACCAGTCCGTTGTTCCATGGTCTGTTCTTACTGTTGCTATTTGGTCGTTATACAGATTCCTCAGGAGGCAGACAAGATGACTTGGTATCCCCATACCACTAAGAACTTGCCACAATTTGTTATGGTCCACACAGTCAAAGGCTTTAGAATAGTCAATAAAACAGAAATAGATGTTTTTTTCTGAAACTCCCTGGCTTTTTCCATTATCCAGCAGATATTGGCAATTTGGTCCCTAGTTCCTCTGCCTTTTCTACACCCAGCTTGTACATCTGGCAATCCTCACTCCATGAACTGCTGAAGTCTACCTTGCAGGATCTTGAGCATTACCTTACTGGCATGTGAAATGAGTGCCACTGTTTGATAGTTTGAACATTCTTTAGCGTTTCCCTTTTTTGGTATGGGGATATAAGCTGATTTTTTTCCCAATCTGATGGCCATTCTTATGTTTTCCAAATTTGCTGGCATACAGCATGCATTACCTTGACAGCATCATCTCGCAAGATTTTGAACAGTTCAGCTGTGTCTCCTGCTGCCTTGTTATTAGCAATGCTTCTTAAGGCCCATTCAACCTCACTCTTCAGGATGTCTGGCTCTAGCTCACTGACCACACCATCAAAGCTATCCCCAATATTGTTATCCTTCCTATACAGGTCTTCCGTATATTCTTGCCACCTTTTCTTGATCTCTTCTTCTTCTGTTAGGTCCTTGCCATCTTTGTTTTTGATCATACCCATTTTTGCCTGGAATTTACCTCTGATGTTTCTAATTTTCTGGAAGAGGTCTCTTGTCCTTCCTGTTCTATTGTCTTCTTCCACTTCCGCGCATTGCTTGTTTAAAAATAATTCCTTATCTCTTCTGGCTAACCTCTGGAATTTTGCATTTAATTGGGCATATCTCCCCCTATCACTGTTGCCTTTTGCTTTTCTTCTTTCTTGGGCTACTTCTAATGTCTCAGCAAACAGCCATTTTGCCTTCTTGGTTTTCTCTTTCTTTGGGATGTATTTTGTTGCCGCCTCCTGAACAACGCTGCCAACTTCTGTCCAAAGTTCTTCCGGGACCCTATCTACTAAGTCCAGTCCCTTAAATTGATTCTTCACCTCCACTGCATATTCCTTAGGAATATTAGTGAGCTCATATCTAGCTGATCTGTGGGTCTTCCCTAATCTCTTTAGTCTGATCCTAAATTGTGCAATAAGAAGTTCATGATCTGAACTACAGTCAGCTCCAGGTCTTGTTTTTACTGACTGTATAGATGTCCGCCACCTTTGGCTGCAAAGGATGTAGTCAATCTGATTTTGGTGTTGTCCATCTGGTGAAGTCCATGTATAAAGCTGGCTCTTATCTTCCCCAGGGATCGCATTTAGTCTGACCCCTCTGTCATGACCTTCCCATCTTGCGTGGCCCTTCACAGATTAGCTCATGGCGTCACTGAGGTGCTCAAGCTCCAACACCAATGTTCAAATGGTTCAGCTTGCAGAAATATGGGCCAGATTGTTGTCTGGTGTTACTGTATGTCATATAGCAACAGTCCTCAAAAAGCTTTTTGCTTTCCAGCTTGTCTTCAATTCAAGTTTCAGGGTGCTGGGTCTTGCCTATTATGCCAAAAATAAGTTGAGTTGCAATATCTGATCTCAGTGAAATATTATCACAGATAACCATTACTTTACTTTAATAACTGTTGTAAACATTTTGCCTTTTTTCTTCTCTCTTTCCATCCCTTTACTTTCTATGTCAAGTCTTTTATCTTGTTCTGTTTGGTAATGTTTGGGCTAGACAAGAAAGCAAATTTGACTGACTAAATACCCCAAAGCAGCCACATATTGACAATTTGATTTCTAAGTTTTTTGTTTTTTTTCAAAATTGAATATTTGTACATAATCATCTTCAAATTTGTGGATTCAAAGGACATCTGACACTAATTCATCTATTTCCATGCTCCCAAGTATTCCAAGATGCTGTGTTATTTTAGAGAAAAATCTGGAAATGGAACATTTATACAGCTTCTCCCTTAATTGAGAAGAGATACTTATTTATTTTTAAATGGCTAAGGTACTTAACATGCATCTTGCTATTCCTGTTTGGGGTAAGCAACTTCATGCAATCTGCAGAAAAGAAGTAAATACTGATGATATATATCTTCAGACCTTTTATCTTTGGAAGTTATCTTCACCAAATCAAATACAGCTTTTGTTTGTTTTTTATACATTTCATCTCCCTCTTTCTAAGGATCAAAATGACTCTTTCCAACCATGACTTTTTTGGTCTTCCCATTCCTCCAATCCTTCTTCCTTTATACATTTGCTCTGTGATTCAATCCTTATTCATTCTCCAGTATGATCAAACCACTTCAATGTACTTCTTTCATACTGGTCACTCACTTTTGTATTCAATCCATATTCATGCGACTGCTATTCATTCTTGATTACTTCCTAGTTTCTCACACACATTTCTTAAATACCCATTTCTACTGCATTCAACATATTATATCTCTCCTGACAACTCCAACAAAATTGGGAGAAATGCACCCTTATACCGAGCCGTTTTCTCTTCTTCCAACAAGCATTCATTCCTCACAACAGAGCACATGCTGCAAGCCTTTTCACAATCTAAAACTAACTTTTGTCAACCTAACATTTCTGCATTCATTTCCCATCTTTATTAAGCTTTCACACACACCCGCACATGTGTGTGTTTACATATATAAAAGTCCTGTTTATTCATTCATTGATTAAGAGATAGAGAGTAATCAATGAATGAATAAACAAGAATTTTACAAATATGAAAACTGAATAAAATTGAATATATTAGATAAGAATTTTCACTATAGCCTTAGTTTGGTTTTATGTAGCTAAATCGCTTGTATCATTTTAAAAACTGCAGGTCATTATTCAAATCAAATTAGTATCCAAGTATCAACAATAGTAATCAACGCAGAATAAAATGGGAAGCAAAATAGGAAGTTACAGTAATTTCTGTTTAGTCAGCAAAAGATCTATACTCATTTAACAACTCATATTAAGATTTCACGTTAAGGGAAACTCAAGTTTTGGATGTGGTACAACAATCTAACAGTCACTGAAAATAATTTGCATACTTAACCAACAACATAACATCATCTACATACAAAAAGTACCATTATATTTTTGTTCTATCCAACATACCTCTAACAACATCACAAGCTTTCTTACATGTTTATGCATCCACACATTAAACAACAAGGGGGCATCACACATCTTTGACTTACTCCCTTCTCACTGTTGTACTTTTCGCTAAGCATTTCATTTAATCTCACACATGCTTTGTTTCATCATATACCATTCTTACAGCAACTGTCAACTCTTTATTTGTGCAAAACAAACCATAATTAAAGCCTATTCGCTTTATCATATACTTTCTTTAAAGCAAGACATGTACAATAAAGTTTCTTTCTTATATTCATACTTTTCTCTATGATCTGAACAGCACATCTGACCATCCTCTGCTGAACATAAAGCCATGCTGCCTTTCCCAAATTTTGCTTACAGTTACCCTTTCAATCAGAGTTCTGCCCAAGTCCTTCCCAGGCACTTAAGACACTCATTCCCCTGTAATTTTTGCATTCATTCTGGCTGTTTTTGTCTTTGTATATAGGAACAATAACGGCATTATTTCAATTGCCAGGCACAGATGCAATATTTATACACCCATTAAACAAGTTGCATAGACATTCCATGAACAAATTATTTCCATATTTTAACATTTTGCCAGTTATGCCATCTGTATTTGCAGCCTTATTATTTTCATTTTCCTGTATCCATTTTTCCGCGAGACCCATTCTTGACACTACCAGATAATGATCTCATCCCATCCATCCATTCATGTTACCTAACAGAATATTTTTTCTATTAATCTTGAATAATTTTCCCCCGTTTTTTTAATTATCACAGATCATTAGATTGCTACATACAATGATTGCCAATTTATGGAAACCTACTTTCATATACACGTAACACATTTTAACCCTTTCATTAATAATTAAGCCTATACCTTCACTTCCCTGCACGTGATCATTAATTGCTTTCCAGAATATCAGACCACATTCATTCAGTTCTATTATAAATTTCCTCATGAACTTAATTTCACAAGAAACGTATCTAGACTTTTTTAAAATTTCATTCCTTAATTCATGTTCTTTGCCATTTATTCCTCTTATATTTGAAGTCATAAATCTGAAATTTAGTGTATGCAGCATCCTGTGCATGTTTATACTATAAAAAGAGTTAAAATGGTTCATGTTTATACCAAAATGGATGGAATTTGGGGCAGAATGCTTTCCTCAGAACAGATAATTTATTTATAATCAATTGCAGTTCCTCACTTCTCTTTGAATATTAGAAAAAAAAAATACTTCTAACAGTAAGATCAATTTGACAGTGGAACCACTTACTCAAAAAGATAACAGGATTTCCTTAACTGGATATGTTCAGGCAAAGAATAAACAATCATTTGCTGAGAATACATTAAAATGGATTCCTGCACTGAGCAGGGAGTTGGATTCGGTGTCCCCTGCCAACTCTATGATTCCATACACCTTGAAATAGTTACTGAAGGACAGGAACAGAATACCAGATTGATAGTTCTACTTTTTGTTGTCTCATCACACAGCTGAAAATGTTGGGCTGCATGGAGGATCATCTTAAAAGATTTTAAAAAATGGGTATTTCTGCTTGCAGATTTCAGGTAAGGTGTTTGATTTGGTGCATTCTTTGATATACTGATACACAGTTGACCTTCCTTTTGTACCAAAATACTGAGATGACTAATCAACTAGTTTTGCTAAGACAGAACCACTGCAAAATAAATGCTTTCATGGCTAATTCTACTCAACTTGTGCTGGACAGTATTTGTTTCTGCAATATGAGTGTCTCTTTTAAAAGAAACTTTTCAAAGAGAGTTTAAAAGATTGCTATGGAAACCTTTTCTTCGTTTTGAAAAGCTTTCATCACCAGTCTAGCTGCTTTTCTTACGCCTCAAAGGCTTACAGCCATCATCGTGCTTTTACCTGTAGTTACCATTTTGAAGCTATTAATCCTATGTTCCTAAAAATAACTATTTTCTCACTCTCAACATTTTCCTCAGTTAAATGAAAGAAGGTAGGGAGAGAAAAGACCATATTGTTCTATGTTTGTAAAACTCCCTTTTTTCCTATAAATATTGGAAGGAAAAATATCAGCTTGAGTCAGTCATACTAGGTTGGCAACATTTTTTTTTCTCATTTCCCTCAGAATTGCGGTGAAGCGTTTGCCAGAGTCTCAAGCTCTTACCAATATGTCCTCTTTCAAGCTGCGTACTTCCCTCAGGCTGATGATGAATATAAATAAATGACATAAATGGTCCCATCTGCCTGCTGAAAGATGGTAAACCCCTGCTAAGGCCAAAAAATGATGGCTTACTGGACTGCTGTGCTGAGTCCCTACACAGCATTAAACCACAAGTGCTTGGCCTACATTCTGCAGGAAAGCACCTTCTGCCCTTGGATTTAAGGATAAACTGAAACTCATTGGGGATTTCCACCATGCCCACACACCCCTTCATGCATTGCCTTTTTTCTTTAAACTTCTCACCTCTTCCTTTTTGAGGAGCTAATCAGGACTGTCCAACATGACTACTTTGTTCTTCCACCTTCATCTTCACCCATTCATTCTTCCTTCATAAATTTGTTTTTGTGATAGGATCCTCATTCTATATGGTCAAACCACCTCAACATACTTTTTTCATACTGATGCCTTATTTTTGCACTCAGTCCACATACATTCATCATCCATTAATTATTGAGTCCATCTTTTCTTGCTTTCCTACTGAGTTCTTAAATATCCTATTCTCAGTCTATTCAATATACAGTACTTCAGTGTTTTTCCTGAGATATCCAATTCTTACTTCCATAAAACAAAGTGGACAGAAGCACGTTTTCACTTCTTTCAACAAATATTCATTCCTTGCAACAGATCACATACTAGTACCTTTCTACCACTGTTTGGATGTCTAAAAATTTCTCCATTTCTCCACTTTTAATAATCATTGTAACAAGGTACCCAGATTTATCTGCTTGTTCTAGTTTTTTGGATTGTTGTTTTATTTTGCCATTTATGCATAACATAGAATTGTTCACTCCATTTTCTCAAACATAACTACCTTGGTATTTGATGCACTCTTATCACATTAACAATCACATTTCACCTCCATATTTGTGCAAAACATTCCATGATTCAAGTCAATTCACATTTTTAAAACAAACAGACCTTTCTCTGATACTCACACATCACCATTCTCATTCATTACAGAAATATAATATTATAATACAATACAATACAATACAATACAATACAATACAATACAATACAATACAATACAATACAATACAATACAATACAATAATAATATATTCCCCAAAACTCATCCTTGATTCTTCCATTATTACCATTCACGGTATATATGCAACTATCACCAGTCCATGAATTCCTATTTTTATATGGACCATAACAACCTAGATACCAATTCTTAACTTCCTGACAGACAGCCCTTTCATTCATAATCAAACCTACACCTTCAGTTCCCTATATGTATTCATCATCTCTACTACAGAAGATCAGGCAATCTTCATTTAGACCTTTCTCTTTTCTTCTAGTTTCCAAGAAACATGACATGCCTGTTTTTCTTTCCTTCATTTCACTTGTTGATCCATGCTGTTTACTTCCTACTACATTCCAAGTTGCTATTTTCTGTAGCCTATGGTTTTCAGTAGATGGACACCTAGATAGTGATCTCCACTGCCTCTTATAGCTTTGGTCAATTGAGGCTTTCATATAATGTTTCCCATAATATACAGAAGGCATGAACTAGATTAGCAGCTTTGGTCATACCTGTGCAACATGCAGTGTTCCCTGCTACTGTTAAGGACAGTACTAGTAAGTTCTGGAATAATTTGGCCAGTATGCCACAAGTGCAAGCAAAGTTCAGTTTTATCCCAAGCATGTCATGCTATTCTATGCAAGCTAGAATCTCTAATCTAGAGACTACCTTCTTTAACAAGACACTATTGCCTGCATCCCACTATCTCAGAGATTCATGCAATGTCACACATGCAGGATGCAGCAATGAGCTCCTGTGATGGAATATAACACCTGAGACTATTACACAAATGCCCTTCTATTTTACTTTAAAGTTGCCTGAACTGGGGCTTTGATGATGAACCCAAAAATAAAATAGAAGGAAGGGGACAAAACTGTTTAGGAAAAGGGGGAGAAGCTTGCAGTTGCTACCCTTTCCAGTGGTTAAAAAGGAATTGCAAAGACTCAGATGCTGATGCTGCTACCACAAACCCGCCACCAAACATGGAACCGCACATGGAACTTGATGCTGTTTTCTGGGGAGAAAAGGTGGGAAGGGATACAGAGACTCCAACTGTGTGCTCCCTTTCTTCCCCCCAAATCTTTGATCAGTACAGATCACAAACAAGAAGGGAAATTACTGCCTCCAATTCATTGCCTCTGAAAGATGTGGCAAAGTAGAGGAGGCCATATCAGCCATACCCATCCAGCAGTGTGGTTGGCTACCAACTGTATACAGCAAGTGTATTCAATATTTGTGGCCTGTTACCCTTTTAGCAACTAACTTGTGAACTATACTAAAAAAACACCCCCAGGAACCAGATTACTAGAGAACTAGGTTGGGGGCATCCATGGTGTACTTGGGCTCTTGTTTCATGAGCAGCAGTCCTCATATATTTTGGCAAGCCTTTTTTGAAAGATACATTTCTTTTTACATAGGTAAGAAGTTGCCTGCATACCATGAAAGCATTTTTAATTAGGCATATGGTCTAATAAATCTTAAAGTTGTTCATTAGAACTCAGCAATCAACAGAGATACATGTGAGGTTTGTTTCTGAGTTATGAGGGTAACAAGCTGGCATGATGGAATCAGCTGAATTCAGCTTCTGAGTGGTGCATTGGACTACTGGATTAGAATTTGTTTACCGGTACCATGATATTTCAAATTGCATTCAACTCAAAGAACCCCCCAATATTGACAGATTTCTTACCAGAGCTGAATAATAATATGTTTGTGAGGAAGAGAGAGAGACAAATGCAGTTTCCAATAGACGATTTAATATATGCTTTAATGATACTTTAGTTCCTTATGTATTTGCATTGCTAAAATGAAATAATTTTGAGATGCCCATCTTTTCTGTCTTGCAACCCTTCCAAATTCAAATTCTATGTTCCTTTAGCCAACATGCTCAGAACTCAAGAATTGGTAGGTTCTTGGTAGGTCAGATCATTTCCTTCCAAAAGGAACACAGGAGCACTAAAGGCAAGGTTCTATTACACTGTCATGTCAGAGGCAGCATGGACTGCTTAGAAATGGACTCTCCCCATTGGCTCAAAATAACTGAGATTATCAGACCTTTGTGCAATGGCAAGCCTAAGGTACCAAATCTCTGTGGCAAAAATCCAGAAGACTACTATATAGCAGTGAAAAGACGAAGGGAACTAGATAACACCAAAGTAATGCTAGATGATCATCCAGATGTTTTGCAGCCAAGAACTCCTAGTGAAGATGTCATCATGAGGCAAGGGCAGAATTGAAACTCTGTTTCATCATTCCGTTGATGTATTGATGCTTTCCCCAGCCTAACTCTTTCCTGATGTGTCCCAAGTTGGAGAATGGAAGTTGTGAAGTTGTGAAAAGGTGGTTTATAATGACTCATTGATAAATACTGTCCTTCTAGGACTAGTTGTTTGCATAGTAGAACAAACCCTTACTGGATAGCCCCAAGTTAGGAATATTCACATGGAGCAATGAATGTCATGTTATCTTAACTGTGTGAGCAACAGTTAGCATTGACAGGGACAGGGACAGTGAAATTTTGATACAAGCCCTCAGTCCTTTCTAACAGGAAGAATGCACTGTCAAAGTGGCATACAGATATATGGAATTTCTGTGCACATAAGGATTTAAACATTTGGAGCTTTATATTCCCAGTTATTTGCATGGAGTTTAGGAAGTTTTCATTATCCCTTCCTCTCCTTGTCCTAAAAAGCTGCCTAGCCAACATTTAGCTCAATTGGCTGGGTTCCCACAACATGCTAGACTAGCTAAACTGGGATGGGGTAAATTGTGGTTCAGAATGTGATGTGAATCCTGTTATTATTTCTTGTAATGTTCAGTGAACCAAGACCACATTAAGTCATAATATGATGTACTGTATTCTTTGGGCACAAGATGGTATGTGAACAGAGTAATTACGTTAACCTAGGTTGAACCTAGGCATTCAATAGCATATCAGGAGCCCCTAATGCACACATCAGCTCCTTTTTAAAATGTCAGAAGTCAGGTAATTAGATAATACAGTCTAAACAAGGTTGTTAATTTTAAAATGTAAGTAAACACATGAGAGAGGAAAGCACCCTCAAAGTTTGAAACTGGTAGTAGGGTGAAGATATCTTTTGAGTATCTATTACAGGTTACCATCAAGAATGCTGCATTTGTATTCAACTTTTGACTGCCGTGAGAGAATGTTAAGGCAAATAGGTCATTAGGTTCTTATATTACAATACTTGCAGCATCTGATGATCATAGTTAGCAAAACCTCTGTGCTGTGTTTGTATGTGATGTGAGATCACCCCCCACAGGTTGTAATGCATTATAGCAGCATTCTTTAATACTGTGTGATGATTCCAGAAGTGTAGCACCCCAATTCTGAATCCCAGCCCAAGATATTTGCCTAGAAATAAATCTTATTAGTAACAAAAAAATCCTTGCAGGCACATAGGCTGGTCTTTAGAGTTTGTACCCTTCTAGCAGAAGGAACCTATAGCTGGCATGTATGGCAGTTGTCCAGGATTTCCCACAGAAGCTTCCTTTCAAAGAAAGAATGTATGGAGGGAAAATGTTTATTTCATTAGAGGTGAAAGGCCTCATCTTTCTTCCCTTGTGGCTTCCTATACAAAAAGTGATCTACAGAGACAGATGGATGCTTTCCAGCTGGCCCCTGTACACAACATTGTACATTGGCACAAAGCCCTGATGTTATTAATTAATTAATTAATTATATGATTTCTAGGTTGCTGGTTTCATTCTTTGTGGTCTACCAAAAACATAACTATAAACTTTAATATAACATGTGCACAGGATTGTTAACAAATATAATACAAAAATTAAAACGAACAACCTAATAAGAAGTTTTCAAACATATTTTTCTTCTTTAAAATATATTTTCTAACAAATCGACTAATTATGGTTAAAAAAATAAATATGGTTGGTATAGCTCTAATTTGCTCCAAGCTGAAAACTGTGTGCTCAATCCCATCCACTGCATCACCCATACTTAAGGCCCTTATGGTTTCCTGGAAACTGAATAAGGTAATCTTAATTTCCCCTGATGGTGTTCTTCCACTTGCTCAGTAAAAATCCATTCCTGTCTCTTATAATGATGCTGCAATGTTAGTTTTTTTAAAGGTAAGCTAAACATTTTATTCGCAAGTGTACCTGCCATGCATGCCTTGAGTTGTTTCCCAATATAATACGCCAACTAGTCATTAAATTGTTTTGACTCTCAAGGATATTTTGTTGGGGTGACTGTATTTTATTGAGTCATGTGGCTGTCAGAAACCAATGTTGATTCTGAAATGAAAAATCATTTAAGGTTTAAGCTCAAGTTGCACCTTCTTCCAAAGTAAAACAAAACTGAAAGAGGATTTTTGACCTCTCTGGGGATAGTTTGTTTTCAGCTAAGTGAAATATCCCCTGGAACTTGACCTGTTTCACTCAACAAAGAGGCTTGTTCTGCTGGAATGTCTTTCTGTCATGGTTCTTTCCCCTTGTTGCCCAAGTGAGCAGTCAGAAATGCTTCTCTGAGTTCCATCTGCCATAGATTATATGAAAGTAAGGACATTTGCTGAGTCATTCTCAAAGATCATATGAAACAAATAGCCACTTTGTCCGTGAGAGAGAATGATAGGGAACAAATATTTAACAATATATCTAGTTCTCAGTTAAATTGTTTCAAACTACTAGCCCTATATGGATATTTAAATCATTACATGCAGTCCTCATTTAATGACTGCCTCATTTAGTGACCATTTGCAGTAGCAACAGTGATGAAAAAGTAACTTTATGACCAACCCTTGCATTTATGACCTTCACAGGTCTGTAAAGCAAAGGAAAGCTGAAGTAAGATCATAAGCGCAATTGTGGGTTAACTTAGTGACTGCTTCACTTAATAAACAAGTTGCAGGTCCCAATTGTGGTCGCTAAATGATTTAAGTCGCATACAGAAGAGCAGGAACAATTGGGTTAGTTTTCGGTTCTCTGTTGTATCTTCATTACTAGTCCCTTTGTCTCCAGATGTTCATCAATAAGCAGATGAAACTGGTATCTACTTAAATTTTGTCAGCTTCTCATTGCATTCAGAACCCTGAAAGATCACATGGCAGAACACACTGGCAGCATATAAAAAGTGGTTTCCCAAAATATACTTTTATCTCCAACTTTCTGTGAGTTGTAAAGGTAGTAATGGACAAGGCAGAGTGAATGTGTTCTTCCTTGCTTATCCAATTCTCAGTGTGTAGGGCTTGAACTAGGGCTATTGTTTTGGTTAAAGTTTTGTTTTTAATGACAGCAGAAATTTAGACTCGTGATTCCAAAGCACAGGTGGGCAACCTCTGGTCCTCCAGATGTTCCTGAATTACTGATAAGATATTTCATATGGAAACAATATCTTCAAGGAGAGAGAATTTCAGATACGGTTGTTTTAAACCTAATAGCTGAAGACTTGTGAATCATAAAAAGACAATGTTTCCTTAAGCCTTAGGACAATTATAATAACTTTTCAAATTACCAGAAATTAAATTTAATGAAAGTAAAACAATATGTTTATTATGATTTTAGATTAATTTTCCTTAGTTTGTCAAGTTATGGTCAGAATAGAAAATGGGGTATTTTTTCATTTGCACTTTTCCAAAAATCATCCATGAAATCTTCTGCCCAGTTTTCTTGACACAAACCCCACTGAACTCAAGACGACTTCTTTTTGAGCAAATGACAGACATGGGACTGGGCTCTTAATTTATTCTTAAAATGCAGTATAAGGGCTGCTTTCATCATTGCCATTGTACCATACAAGTTCATTCATATAGCATGGGCATGAGCAAATTTTGCCACGGTAGCCATTACTAGAATCATGCACATGTTAAAATACATACCAATCTTATGTTCTGTTAGGAGGTAAAGACATTTTTGATGATGCTGAAACCTCTCTAGCAATTATAAGAATGGAAGCTCCTTGAACTCTATGGTCCTTCCTTTTTTAAAAAAAAGGTTAGCTTCAAAAGGAAAGTGCTTTAGCCACATTGAGATTCGATAAATAGATTTTCCTGCTTGAGAGCTATTCTTCCACAATGCTTGTCAGTATGTTACCTTTATCATGCTGAGACCTGCATAAAAATGAACTGTCATACTTTGATAACCCTCTAGCCACTCATACAGTTTATTTTTCTTGTCCACTGATAGCATTCACAAATTTAATAACTGTCTTTTATCCTTGTATCTATTCTGTTCCAGCTTTCTATTGAGCTTCTTTCTGTGACAGTTTGCAGGAAATTCCTCATCTTACATATTCTACAGCAGGGAGAAAAAAGAGATGAAAGGAGAAAAGAGGATATTAGCTACCATTTAGCAAAAGGATGAGAAGCAATCACTCCATATGAATGGTCAAATAGAAAGCAGGGGAAGAGAAAATTATTGTTATTCTACTGCATCAGTTATAGTCACTTTAGTTATTTGCAGCCTGTATTAATTGAGTAGTAGAAACTGAAAAGTTTATTACGAGTCTTATTATCTGCTGTTCAAATTTTGTAGAGGGAAAAATATAATTTATCAGTAATAAAAAATAATAAGGTTATTTGCAAGAAGTTGGGATAACCCCAGAACAATTTTTCAGCTGATTAAAATATATGACGATGAATTCTTGCCTCTCTGTTTTGATGCCTGAGATAATAATTAAGAATGACTTGGCAGGTCTTCACATGATCTTCAAATGACAATGATATTAACATCAAAGCTGGGCTTTATTATATGGCGATTATTCTCAGAATTTTTATAAGGCTGAATAAAATGAAGTCACATTTTCATTAAAAAGACACTTATCTGAAATGTATGCTTTTGTTAAGCCCTACAGTAGTCTCATGTGATGTTGAGGACTTGGTTGTTTTTTGTTTCAAAAGAAATATTAAACATTCTGTCAAATTGTCACTGGGTTGTACGCCAGAATCCTCGCTAATGGACTTGATGAAAGATACATGTGGACCGATCAAGGCACTGTTTTGTATGTGTACACTGACATGTCCTTAGCTGCTCAAGATATGACACTGTCAGCTTAGGCATGATGTATCATTTGTGCATTGCTGTGCATTTTGTTCTCAAGTCCAGGGTTAAAAATTAAAAGTATCCTAATATTGAAAGGGGGTCTAGATCCTCTTGCCATCCCATGCCCCAGTTTCCACAGAAACTGATTATTGGATTATATCTCAGCACAGAACTGCTGAATTTGCTCAGCCCCTGAGAGGGCAGATGTTGTCAAAGTATCATAAAGTTGAACAAGATATCAAGGGTAGTTCAAACCTCTGTTAATGCAGAATATCTACAACTATAATGTCCCAATAAGAGGGTCATCAACCACTTCTTTCTCTGGTAATCCATTTGATTTTTCAACAGAATGTGCCACCAGGAAATTCCACCTGATGTTTAGTTGAAATCCCCTTCCTTATCTTTTGATATATATATATTTTTTATTGTATTCTAAAATCATGGAAAAAAAACCCCTACCAGGTTTGCTCTATCATCTGTTTTATTAACCTTTGAAATATTTTAAGATAGCTAGTAGATTGCTAGGGAATTCTAGGGCTAAAGGCTATCCTGGGAAGTCAATGGTAATAGCAAACCAGTTATGAATTACTGCCAAGTAAACCACATGGTTATGTCCATGTAGACAACTGGAAAGTCAAGCTCAATTTGAGAATATTGTTATCATTACCTTAGTATCATATTGCCTCTTTAGTGTTCTGTTTCTTACTTCTAATGTACCCGCTTTTCACATTCTCCCTTCACAGAAGTTGTTCTTCATGCTCCAATCAGCTTTGTTATACAACTCTAGAAACCTTACAAAATGTTCTGAGAGATATGCAGAATATTTATTATTTTATTTATTTACCAAATTTATCACCACCCATCTCTCCTGCATTGAGGGACTCTGGGCGGTTCACAATAAAAATACTTAGCCACAATACAATATAAATAATAAACAATAATATCAATAAACAGTAAATTATAAACATATTAAAATATAATAGAATCCAGATGGCTAAAGTTCTCTCTCTGTCCACAAGCAAAACAGGGCAGCTCTAAGGAGCTAACCATCTCCAAGAGAAACTATTCTCTTTCCCACCCCAGGCATGTTGACAAAGCCAGATTTTTAATTTTTTATGGAAGTTCAGGAGCAAGGGGACCTGCCTCAACTCTGGGGGGAGAATGTTCCAAAGGCAGGCACTATTGAAGAGAAGGCACACTTCCGTGACCCCACCAGATGGAACTCTTTAGCAGATGGGATCCATAGCATGCCCTCCCTGCATGCCCGCATGGGACAGGTTGATGTGATGGAGACGAGACAGTCCCCCAGGTAGCCTGGCCCCATGCCATGTAGGGCATGAGTGACTGTTTGAAGGGCCTCTCGATCCAGCAAGGGGCGTAACTGGCGCACAACACGAAGTTGTGCAAAGGCCCTCCTGGCCACAACTGTCACCTGCTCTTTCAGCAGGAGTCATGAGTCCAGGAGGACCCCCAAGTTATGCACTGGATCTGTCTGGGGCAGTGCAACCCCATTCATAACTAAAGATGACAATTTCTCAGAAGCCAAGGAGCCATTAATCAACAGCCACTCTGTCTTACCAGGGTTCAGCCAAAGCTTGTTGTTCCCCATCCAGGTCCCCACAGCCCCCAGGCACTCGGAAAGGGAGGTAACGGCATCACTTACTTCACCTAGAATGGAGATGTATAATTGAGTATCATCCACATATTGATGATACCTCATCCCATGGTGATGGATGATCTCGCCCAGTGGTTTCATGTAGATGTTAAAAAGGAGTGGAGAGAGAACTGAGCCCTGCGGAACTCCACAAAGTAGTAGCCACATGGTGGATCTCTCACTCCTTATTAACACTGACTGAGACCAATCCTGGAGGAAGGAGGCGAACCAGTGCAAAACCATACTGCCCGCCTCCAGCTCCCTTTGTCGGTCCAGAAGGATACTATGGTCGATGGTATCAAAAGCCGCTGAGAGGTCAAGAAGAGTGAGGATGGATGCACTGCCTCCATCCGGCTCCTGCCACACATCGTCCATAAGTGCGACCAATGCTGTTTCCATCCCATAGCCGGGTCTGAAACCTGACTGAAAGGGGTCTAGATAATCTGTTTCATCCAGGATCCTCTAGAGCTGTAGTGCCACCACTTTCTCAACCACCTTCCCCAAAAAGGGGAGGTGGGAGACTGGGCGAAAGTTGTCCAGGATGATAGGGTATGCAGAGTATCTTTACTTTCTTTGTACTTTTCCCCACTTGGTTTCAATATGTAGGGCTCCAATTCTGGTTGTTGAAGTCTGTGGGAGTACTGTATTTTAAGAGGAATCATTTTGTGATACAAAGCCATCCTGCTCCACTTTGGATGCTGAATGAATGCACCATGCAATATAACCACAATCTAAACTATGTATGTAATTATGTGCAGCAGAGGGTATAGCTATATGTGACTGTTGTAACTATGTGTAACTTTGCAATCTGTAGGTTAGTCACAGTCTCCAAGGACACAGGTTTCAACCACCTTTGCTGGTCCATGAAGTCACAAAGAGTCAGAAGCGACTGAACAAATAAACAAGGAAGAATAAAGTTAAATATAGTTCTGCATGCTTGCTCAATATTAAGAAGAATCTTGTTACATTTTCACAAGTCAAAGCATAGTTTGAAGAAGAATGGCCTTCAAAGATGACCATTTTGGTATAAGAATAGGTGTTTATTACACAGTATAAATATAAGTTGGAAATTGCTCTTGACGCATTCTCTCAGAGGCCTTTGATTTATGTCAAGAAATCGCAGCAAGCCTCATTCACCTTTTTCTAATTGCTGTTCATTATCACACCTCTAGAGGGTACCCACACTGAGGAAGGTTGCCCTGGAGAATAGCTGATGGAACAAAATGGAGTGTCCTCCCCTCCATCCATTTTGCAGTCTAAGATCATCACTCTTCCAAGTTCCAAACTCATCTATATGAAGCTGCTACTGGGTGGAGTCATCTGCTAACATGGGATCAGGGATCATAAGTATACAGATCTCAATATTCATACTGCATACATCTCAATATTGGGCAGAATAGATGTGGCAGAGGTCCTGGCCTGGTACCTAGAGGCTGTTACAGAGTTTGCAAAGGGAGGAACAAGCTCAGTCTTAAACCCAGCAAGATGGAGTGGTTGTGGGTATGGAAACTTTCTGTTTCAGGGAAATTCCATCTTTGGTACTTGATGTGGTCATTTTTACTCATGCAGAACTGGTTCATACTCTACAAGTTCTCTTGAACTCACAGCTCCTGCTGAAATAACAGGTGGCAATTGTGGCCAAAGGGGCTTTTGCATAGATACACCTGGGGTGCCAATTATGACATTCCTTGACTGGAGTGACTCTTTAGTCTTTATCACCTCCTCTTTGGATTATTGCACCCAGAGATTTCAATTGATCCAAAACATAGCTGCTCAAGGAGCAATGGGAGCTTCAACAAGGTCCCATGTAACAACTCTTCTCTGAAAGCTGCACTGGTTATTAGTTTGCTTCCAGGTGCTATTCAAGAGACTGGTTCTTACCTTTAAAGCCCTACATAGTTCAATACCTTGATAAATATGGGATCACCTTCTCCCAGTGGCTTCTGTCTGCCCAATAAGATCAGGAAAAGTAGGCTAGCTCGATATCCCTTCTCTCTGGTATTGTCATATTTAGAGGCGACAGAGTTAGACCTTAGCAGTTGCTACCCCTCTTCCTTGGAATAGCATACCACGTGAGATCAGAGTAGCTCCCACCCAGGAAAGCTGTCAAAACTCTGCTTTTTATGAGAATCCTGAGAGTGGGAGAGTCAAGACTAGTGAACTCAATTATGAGTATTTGTTCAATGTTTGATTGTTCTTCAGGTGCCAAAGTTTTCTTACTAAAATCAGTTGTAATTGTCAATTCTTATGTAGTTATTCTATTTTTCTTGCTCTTTTTTTTAACTTTCCTGTAACAGGGGAGTGTAAGCTGCTCAGAGTCCTTTTGGCCTAGCATGAAATATAAGCCCTACTAAATAAATTGCTAAATATGCTAATTAATAAACAAATAATTTGTATTGAAGTTATTTTTTCTTTGATTAAGAAGCACTATATCTGATTCATATTGAAAGATAAAATTATTTGCACATCTGGAAAGATGTGTTCAATGTCCATTTCTTTAAACAATATCAAATACACCACATTACAGTACCTTGAACTAATTAGCTCTAATTTTTAATAAGTTAAAGCCAAAGTCTCTTGCCGAATATCACATGTCCCTCTCCCTGTTGCTACTGCTCCTTCTGCATCCAAAACAAGGAAACATCAAAGTTTAACATAGTGGATACCATGGGAATGGCTGCCAGTGGAATTAATTTTCTGCCATTTCCCATTCTTAGCATGTGTTACTCTGATGCTGAAACATAATGTCATTTTATGTAGTTGTACAAATCCCAGGATTAGATACATTTCATGTTCTTTTTAATAATGGTGACAAATTTCACATTTTTCAGCAGAAAATGGATTTCATACTTATTTAAGTAATGTTATGAGCCTGTGTTTCTTGGGGGGGAGGGGAAATCACATTAGATGAATTGGAGATGGTTTAAGCTTAACTCTTTTCTACTGTAAACATTGTGAAGAGACTAAGAGAGGCTACAGGATTTTTTTTTAAAATGAATTAATATGTTTGGTAAGTCCCTTTACAGCGCAAGAATGCTTTTATGAAGGCAAGGCGCTTGGCTGTGATGAAGAAGCTCCCCAGCAAACCACTTATAGTATATACACGTTCTGCAACTGATCTGAGTTGGAGCTTCAATAAACATGTCCTAATTCACAAGAGCTGACTTGTTTATTGCAGTGGTGCCATTCACAACCTCAACACATGATGCTGAACACAATGATCTAGTCCTGTTTTGTATGCTTTCAGTAGCTTGCCCACTACCCTATTTTCACAGATCTGAACTGTTAGCAAAATCAAGATTTTTTTTCAAGCCGTAACTGGCCATATTTGCATAGTGGGGCATAGAGAATGGCCTAAGCGCATCTTACAGGGCATTCTTGTTCTAGACCAACATGCAAACTAATGCAGCTGAATGTTGTGGCTACACACTTGAACCAGGAAAACAGAGATTCAACTCCACATCCAGGAATGGACACTCCTTGTATGCATCTGGACCAGTAGCTATCTCTTTTGCAAAGCTGTTTTACACAATTGTTTTTCTGTGAATACCATGGGAAGAGGGGGAAACCTAAGTTCGTGAAAGACAGAATGTGAATCTAACAAATTAATATTTGTGTTTCATGCTGAATGGGAATACTAGGAGTTGTGATTTCAGTATATCTGGAGGGCAGTTTAAAACTGCTGTAGCATCCATGGGTGTTTCAAGAAAACCTCCATGAGTTGCCTTATACTGGAGAAGATCACTGGCTACCTTTGGCTAGGATATTCCATTTTTGCTGGTATCGGCTGTCTAGGCTGAAGTTTTTTCTTGTTCTGATTCTTAAGGGGTTTTGAAGTGCTAAGTCCTTCATTCTTGCTAAGTATATACAGTTTTCCCTCATAGACTTCCTCCCCAGCTGGGTGTAGACTAGATTAAATAAGGCACTTTGTACATCTGTTTTCATTGAAGTGTGTTATTTCCAATTATGATTCCATCATGGTATCAGATTAAGGATGGAATAATCTTCTTGTGTCCCAATGTCATACCTTAAATTTCCTTCTTCTCCAGAACCAAATGTATTTGTGTCTTCATTCTTTCACTAATTCCTTAAATTGACAGTTATATTATGGATTTAGCCAACCCTGCATTTTTATTTCTCAGATAAAAGAATATGCTTTGTAAATTAAGGCTTTTGAGCCTGAGATAATCAAAATTCAGGGATCCAACAGTTGAGTAACTGAAAAATCAATTTGGAATTACATTATTTCTTGGGAAAGGGAGTTTGTTAGCTTGTTTGTTTACTCTTTGCTGGAGACATTCTTATCTAGATAAAAGTCCTTTTGAGAGTTGCAATTTGGGATAGTTATTGGTTTAGTATAATTTACAATATATGCATTTGAACTTTCTGAAACCAATAATATATCAAACTTATTAGAAACAACATAAAAACTCAGAGTTAGTTCCAAACATTTGATGACTAAATCAGCAAAGAAATGATAGAATCCTCAAAAACAGATTTCTATCTAGAACCATTGAGAATGACAGTACTGAACCAATATAATTTAATACTGGGGACATATGATGTCCCCTTTAGCAAAATAATCAAAGTAATCTTGAGATGGAGAATGTAATCAGGAAGATATCTAAAGGGAAAAGGACAGCATTAAAGTAGTAATGCTCACAACCACAGCACTGAGCAAACCCAGCTTCCTAAGAGTCACACCTGTGACATCAATTAAAGTCATGCTTGTGATATCAGCTAATGGTAGACATCTTCATGTACAGTGGGATTCAAACCACAGGCTTCATTTCCATACAGTCAGAAACCCCATATTGTCAGGATCTGGACTCACATAGAAGCTGATACAGGTATCCGTGTGTGTGTAAAATCCAACATAATGCAGTGTACATCCATGTGGTATATATGGATGCCAGTCTTTAACTGACATCATAGACGTGATTTATTCAGGAGATAGCACTACTCATTGCTGGTTATGTTTTACTACATTTAATAAAGCTTGAGTAAGTAGACTGTTAACCAGGGTCTAAAGTTGAAATCCAATGAAGAAAAATTAAGGAACCTGGTACGTAATCTTGAGATAAGACAATTGGGAGAGAGAGGAAATTAGCTGAAGGAGTGTCACAGAGAAGAACACAGCCTGCTTTCTATTGTTCTAGGTTGAAAGAAGTTGTTACCGGAAAATAGATTCTGATTAAATGTTAGGAAACATTCATAAATTTTGTTTATGAAGCTAATTCCTCCTGAAAACAAGTACCCAGGGATGGGTTGGGGTTACTTTCGCTGGATATTTTGAAGCAGATTCTGGAAAGCCATTTGTGGGGATACATAAATTTGGATTTCTGCATTGATAAGGGCGGGATTTAGCCTAAATGGGCATGTCCAACTTTATGATTCTAATACAGGGATTGTAGTAATCTCTGCTTGGGAAATATTATACCATTTGGAATTCTTCAGCCCTAGGGGGGAAAAGGTGGGGGGACAAATAAGAGTAGACAACAGAGATATACTGTATAACACTGTAAACCATGAGAAGGAAGTAAATATAGAAATGTTTCTCTTTGCTCATAACAAAAGAACTTGGAATGATTCAGTGAAAGTGCATGTGGGAGAACACTTCAGGTGAGATATATGAAATACAGAATGAAATTTACAACTGCCAGCTCCTGTGTCATGATGGACTGAATCATTCCAATAGCTATAAATTACGCACATTATCAGAGTGGTATGTCTCTAATTGCCACTCTGAACCATTTGGAGAGACTCTTCACAGTACGATTCAAATGTCTCCCTGAATCTCCTGCTTGAACCATCAAGGCACCACATTGTTGAAAGGTTGCTTCGAGGGCCTCCCCTCATCAACTGAGCAAGCTTGTTTGTGTACAGAAGACATTGATGCTGAGATGGTTTCCAAAGAAAAGTGGCAAAGGGAGTTATTAAAAGCTTTCCTCCCCTGCCCCATTAGAAATAGTAGAAGAAGCCACTTCAAATCAATGCTCGAGGACTTGCTGCAGAAAGGTGATGGCTCAGGCAGCATCCCACCAATGACATCATTATATGTGATGGTTAATGTTTAACACACACCAGAATGGCACTGGTTAAGGTGGTTCTAGCCATTGCTGTTCTTCTACTCTTCATCATCCTTTCCAGCTCTTTTCCACTCTCTTTTCTCCAAACAGGCACATAAATTGTGCTGGCATATACGTGTATTACAAAATATTTCCTTCCTGTGACATTGCATACAAAAATACATATATTGTGGGAAGTTGCATACTCTCCCCCTCCCCCCTGGGTTTGATTTAGGATTTTCAAAAACAGATGTATTGGAGATACTTTCCTGCAGATGTTATTATGAAAAAAAAATGCAAACATACTGTATTTTACATAGTTCTCTATGACAATGAATCTCTCTCTCTCTCTCTTTCTCTCTCTGTGTGCACATGCATGTGTGATTTAAAATGCACAAGTTGTCAATAACAGACTAATCTCTGACTTTGTGTCATTGATCAGGGTTAAAATAATCTGCACTTCCCTGTTTCTTTCCACCCTTCTCTTCCTGTTTTGCTTGCATTGTCTCATGGTCTTTCCCTGCTTTAATATTTGCCTCCTTTCAGGATTGGCTTAAAGAATTTAGGGGTTGGTACAAAACTGGGCTTGGAGCCTTTTGTCTCAGCCCTAGATTAACATCACAGATGGATTCCTGCAATATGAGATGGAGGAAGAGACAGTGTACTTTAGAGGAAATAGCTCTTTGCACTAACACAATTACCTGGAAACAGATAATTCACCATACAGTAAAAATCTGTTTATGAGAAAGACTCTCTTAGTCTAATCTACTGTAACAAAGAATGATGTTAACCTATGGGTAAACTGACCCACATGAAAATCACATCACTATAAGCCATCCATTGGCTAACATAGAACTCTGTTAGACTACATTTGGATTGCTGGTTTGAAAACCCATTGGCCCAAGATGAATGCAAGGTGCCTCTTCATCTTTGCACCCTTTTGCCCATAGCCTGTTTCATAACCATAGGCTGCTATGCTTATCCTTTTCTGGCCCTGGTCTGCAACCCCCTTAATCTGGCCCTACCACCACATTCTCTCCTCCTACTTTTCTGTCCCCCATGTTTAGTCTTTTCTGGATTTGGACCAGCATTGGTTGCCTCGCTGTTCCTTCATCTGATCCCACTCTTTATTTCTTTGTGCCTTTGTCCTGTTTCTGGGATGGGCTGGGGGAATGCCTGAATGGCCTCTAAGCAGCTCCTACTGATACTCATGGCTAACCTGGCTATTCCAGTTGAGACAATGTGCTGGCAAGGTGATTGTGGACCATACCGGCATGTACTGCTGACTCTATAGTGAGTGAGACCACATTACAAGGGTTTATTATTGAGCTGGAAAACTGAATTTCTGTGTGTGTGTGTCTTCATAAGATTTGCCTTACTTCATCTTCGTAATCTCCTAATATTTCCCAATTTCAGTAATTCTTTTAAAGAGGGGTGTGATGATTTTTGGTCACAGGAGAGGTTTTTTTTTAAAAAAAAAAGATTAAAGTTTGCTATAGAAAAGGATTTCTGCAGCATAGGTTAAGAGAAAACATAGTAAGTTCTTTTCCAGAAGCCATGAAAGGATAATGCAGATATTCTTAAATAGCATAACATGCTGACAGCAAGAATAAGATATGAATCTTTGTGCATAACATTATGTAAAAACATACCACATTACGTGTAGACTGCAGCAATAAGCTGTTGATCTGATGTGCTTACCACCATTTATACAACAGAACTACTCAGTATCAAAGGGTGGGGAACATAACACTCAATCCATTGAAAACGATAATTGGAATTGGTAAATAAAAAACATGGAAGCCAGCTGATGTATTGCAGGAACAGTTGTGTGTGATTCTTCCATCCATTCCCTGAAAGCTGCAGATTAATATTTTTCTTTCTCCTTCTATTCTTTGCTCATCAAAGATCACTTTGTTGGGTTTAGGAAGAATTAAACCTAATCAGATTTCATGGTAGGAGGATTCAGGCAACCTCTCCAATGTATTCAAAAAGTGCATGAAGAGGGTTAGGAAACAACAAGAGCTCTTCCTGTTTCTCTTGGCACATTCATCATACATCTCTTCATCAGCAGAAGCATCTGACTGTTCAAGGCATGCCTGCAGAGAAAGCTTGCTGAGAGTCCCTATCCTTCATGAATGGATAGGAAGGAACTGGGAGGTAATGGTAAGCATTTTCTGCAGGAGGTCCCCTCTTGTGGAACATACTCTTGCCCATTTAAGAACCTGCTGAAAACTTGGTTGTTCCAAAGACCATTCAGGAGAATGGAATCAAAGGTTGCACCTGTAATGAGTGTGGGATGCCACTAGGAGGAATATGGAATGTATTAGGATATTTTTTCTATCTGTATGGTATTTTATTGATTTCTGTTGTAGATGAGGTATATAGTTTGAAATGTTGCTGTATACCACTACCGTTGCTGTCATATCATTGAAGGGGCATAAAAGTACTTGAAATGAATAAACTCTGTTTGCTGAGATCCATCAGATGGCTGCCAAATGGCCTGGGGGCATTACGTGGGGTACCGATCCTTCTCTGTCCTGAAAAACTTGTGCAATAGTGTTAACATGCCTGACTTTTCTACACTTAACTGTTAGCCAATGTGTTATTACTTGGCTTTTGTGGATCACAGTCCACTTCAGCAGATAAGCTATAATCATTATTTTTTAAAGTCCTTAGGATGCCACAAGGCTCTCTGCTGTCTTTGTTGTAAAAGATTTACATGGCTGCACCTTTGAAACTGTTATTTAGGGACTTAGTACATGTTATGGCAGAAGATTAGTGTATAAACCAACCTCAGTTCAATAGCTGTAAAGCTGTCAAGTGGGAAGGTAATTTCATATTGAGAAATGGTGGCCAGGAGGAAAAGAACAGAAGACTTGCTTTGCCCACCCATTCTCCCCCTAAAGACTTTCCCATCTATTCTTCTCTACATTTCTTCCAGAAATGTAAACTCTCGTAATCAACTCTTGCTAATGCAACTTTCTCTAATGTACACTCCAGTTTTTTGGAAGTATCTGCTGCAGATACCTATTTATGGGGACTTTTGCTTGAGAATGGTGAACCCAGATGGTCATCTTCACTTCTGTTTCACTTCCTGTGGAGGCCAATCTGGCAAACTATGCAAATTTGTTCTCAAATAAATCCATGCTCAATTTCTTATACATTCTTTTCTTTTTTATTTTCTCTTGAAATCATTCCCATCCATCACTTTTATACCTGTTTGCTGGCAACCATTTTTGTTGCCATTCAGTGTTTGCTATGATAAAGAATTGTTAAAGTTTAAGCATAATGGTAGAAGAAAGTATACTTTCTTTGTCTTTGAATCAAAACCCACTACTTTGTAACTTACTAAGTTTATTGGTGGCTCTGGTGAATCTATACTCTGTTTTAATTATATTGACGTCCTCAGTTTACTTCCAAATACCATTGGAAGTCAGCCAAAGTTTATTAAACTAGTCAGCTAACATACGCTGAATTTCTCAATACATATCTTCTGGTGTCTATATACTATTGTTTTACTTTATTAAACTACATTTTTAACTTAATGTTCATTTTTACATGAAATTAGTTTAACCTCATGTATACTAGAATTTACAGAATTGCTGACCACATTAGGAAAATCATCATACTAAGGTTTCTTCCATATGTCAGTTTTCTAAATGATGCTACAGCAACAATAAACAGAAGATCAACTACTGTATAAAAAAGCAAAGTCTTAAATGTACCAAGTAGGATGGCAATGGTACTATATAATTTAAGGGTGATTTGGAAATGTTGGATAGTTTTAGGAGAAAGGCCAAGAAAACATTAATAACATATTGTGCTGCCCTGTCCTGCATTTTAATTGTTCTATTGGAAGCTCACAGTAGGTGAATCTGGACTGGAAGTATTTTCATGGGCTGAAGAAGTCTAATCCTCCCTTGCATCTTTTCTGTTTGTAAAAATTCTGCACCTCTTTACTCTGCTCGTGCACCAGTTTTAAAAACAATAGCTCCATCAGTACCAATAAACCTTTTTTTAACTTTATGCAGGGGTGGGCTGGTGAAGGATTAGGCTATCTCTGCTCTGTGTCACTTGATCCTGATTTAAATTGGCCCTCTGTGCACTTATGATGGAGTAAATAAAATAGGGATCAGCAGGATGGATATTTTCACTTATTATTTTATTGGTCCTGATGTTTATGATATCAAAGGCAGATCTTAATGTAGCACTAGTGTTAAGGTCTACCATTTAACCTAGTTTGGATTTTTTTTTTCAATACTGATTTTAAGAGAAATTTGGGTTGCAGTCTAGTAAAATTCCAAAAGCAAAATAAGAATACTTTTAATTTATCACTCACCCCATTGCCAAACACACTCCTTGGCTGAGCTTATAGGCATGGCAACATTAACTGTGTTTTGAACAAATTCCACTTGTAGTTCAGATTTCATGGCTTCTATAACATCCAGATAGTTTTTCCAGTGTGCATTTGTCTGTAATAAGCTGCACCATTACTTGTCTTTTTCACAGATCAATGCAATATTGATCCATTGGAAGGATTCACTCTTATAATGAATTATTTAATGATTAAGCTCTAAGCTTTAGGGATTTCATGTCTGAAATGGAAGTTTATGGTTTATTCAACAGGCGTGTTCATTGTCACCTTATAATACAAAAAGTAGTCATCACTGAGCACTGTCATGTGCAATGAATATTTGGAATATCCCACCTCAGTAAATTCAAAACCTCCTACTATTCACACATCTGCAAAAAGCTGCAGTCCACTTCTTTTCTCCCCTTGAAAATGGAGTTCATTTTGTCCTCTTCCTGCTTCCACAAATTAAATAAATGTGCACTCTTCCACTATCCATAGATCATTATTTTCTGATTGGAAAGACTCCCCAGCATGGCCTCCATCATACACCCCATGTCTGTCCCACCCAGGCCTCAAATGGTGTACCTCTAGCATGAAAGCCAACAAATGCAGCACTCCCAAGATTTTTAGGGGAAACCCTTCAGCACCAACACTCTTGTTGCACCTGCCAGACAAATGCACATACATATATGGTTTTAATTCGCATGTATTTTAAAGCGCATGTATTTTTTCTCTCTTTTATAAATTCATAAATGGCTGGCAGGAGGGGCAGCAGTAAAAATGGTAAGCATTGTCTCTGAGGAAGAGTGAACACTAGACCACTGGTGTCCTGTTCAGACTATGAGATGGCCAGGCAGAATTACTATTAAATTCTTTATTTACAAATAACTATTTACAACAATGAAAGTCCTCAGAATAGATTAGACAGTGCAGTTCAATCAAGTCCACCCAGGCAGTGGAGGATAACAAGGCAAGGCTGCAGACTCAGAAGTAGAAGGAGATCATGGCAACACAGCAAGGCAGAACTCAGCTAATCCTCTCAATGAGCAGCAAGACCCGGTGTAGCTAGAACACATGGCAAGGAGGAGGCTTGAGGCATGAGTGTCAGGCTTGGCACAGAGGCTAGACTAGGCTTGACAACAGAGGCTAGGCAAGGCTCAACTGGAGCATCAAGGCAAGGCTTGGATCTGGAGACAAGGCAGGACTTGGCTGGAGCATCAAGGTGAGGTTCAGATCTGTAGATAAGGCAGGACTCAGCTGGAATGGCAAGGCAAGGCTTGGAACTGGAAGCAAGGCTGGACTTGGCTGGAATGGAAAGACAAGGCTTGGTACCGGAAGCAAAACTGCTCGGCTCGACTGGAATGGCATGTGAAGGAAGCAGGTCCGTGATGGCAGGAGGAGCTGGCTCTGATTCCGCATCAGCTATAGGCTAGGCTCCTGACTCCAGTAAGGACTCTTTGGCAGATGCTGTGAGCTCAAAGGACCAGTTGTCTCCAGCAGCTTGCTCTTGGCATGTGTGCCCTTTAAGCGATCCTCTCTGCACCGTTTCTCCTCAGCAGGCAATCGGGCTGCCTTTTGCTTCACACGCTTCTCTGCTCTTCTCTCTCGAGCACTGATTTGTCCAATCAGCATCTCCGATTTCTCCCACTCTGCTGAGTCACTGGGTATACATCATTTTGGGAATTTGTGGCATGTAAAACACATTAAAATTATACTTAGGTATAGGTAGAAGTGGATAAAAAAGCTTCAACTTGTATTTTAACTAAGATATTTCCACCTCTTCAAAGAGAACTAGTTCATTTAACTTAATAGAATCAGCTGCATCTCTGCCTCAGCCCAACAGCTGAGGAAAAGCATCTACTTTTAGTGAAAGCTGTCAGGCATGATTCTGCCCTGGCTTCAAACTCTGATTCATGCTGTGCCCCGTTTAGCATTTCTGCTTCTCAACCCAAAGATGATATGTCGAGGAGGTTTGGTGTTTTTATGCCATCCGGATGGTGAAGTCCCTGGATGTGATGCACCTGAGAAGAGCCTGCCATTCCATTGGTTGTTTGTGAATTTGTTGTGCAGATGCCAAAGGCTGCAACTCCAGAAAATCTGGTGCATTTTGAATCAAGCCAATGAACTAAGACACAGGTTTACATCTTTCCAGCTAAGAACAGCATGAAATAGTTGAAAACATTTTCCCTAAATAATTGGAAAGGTATCCCAAACAAAATTCTAAAAATCATAGAGGCTCCCTCAAGTCAAGCTCAATTCCAAAAAAGTAAAGTGTAAAGTGTAGTAAAAAAAAACTTACTTAGATCCAAAATTCTGGCAAGTAACACTTCGAATCTACTCTCTGTTGAGATGTATTGCTACTTGGAGCAATTTTCTGCTTTCTGGCACTTTCATAACTACTTCACTGATACACCCACTGGGTCTAATTTTCCACCTTGAGAAGCCTTCTCATCTAGTCAACAATCCCATCTACATCTAAGGGGGACAGGCAGGAGCACCACTACAAATTACAGTCTGGTTCCCAACAGATCAAGAAACCTCTGTTCAGGAGTTTTTGTTTCCTATTATAGTCAGGTTCTAACCAAAGGATGGGGAGAAATGATTAATCAACAAAGCACAGGTCACTCAGCAACTAACTAACAAATGTAGACTGGAAGCTACAGTACACATGGTAGGCTGAATAGGCCCTTGCAGCCCAGGCTTTAACATCTTAATTGAATATAAGTGTCTTGGATCTGCTTTTTGTATTAAGGCTATTTCTATTAAAAGCAGCAGCAGCAGCATCAACAACAACAGCAACAACAACAAAAGACTGCTGGGGTATAAGGAGAAAAGCAGCTTTGGACTTAACTTAATAAAATTGACATTAATAAAACCACCTAGTACTATTATTTCTATCTATATTAATTTTAGACAGAAATAATAGTATTAGGTGGTTTTATTAATGTCAACAACTCCTTTTCTCTATCATCTGAAATGTTTTTGCCATTTTGTCCAAGACATTACCAAATTCCATTCATGTATAATTACCCACCCTAAGTCTACTGTAGTGGGAAGCCATAACAAGTGTAATTAAGTTAATTAATTAATTAAAAGTATGGGCAAGGTATTGCATGTTGTTCTTCCCCCTTGTCTCTTTCTTTACAGGTTTGTCTGTCAATGAATCCTATTCAGTGTTACCATAATTATTGGCAGTATTCAAAAACATTTTGCATCATCAATAGCTGATGAAATAACAAAATGAGGTTGCTAAATTAGAGCAATTGCTTTGTTCCTTTTTGTTTTGTTTTATTAAAAATAAAGGCAAATAAATAAACAAAGAAAGAAAGAAAGAAAAAGAAAGAAAGAAAGAAAGAAAAAGAAAGAAAGAAAGAAAGAAAGAAAGAAAGAAAGAAAGAAAGAAAGAAAGAAAGAAAGAAAGAACCGTAACTGGTCTGTAAATGTCCAGACAATCACTAGATGGCAGCATAAATATACAGAATTCCTTCTTTGCTACTGTTTGGTGGTCAACCAGAATTTGCAGCCAAGATAAATGAAATGTTTACTAGCTTTCTACAGATTCTATGTGTTTGTGTTGCATAAATATGAATGCACATACTTCCATAAATATCTTACACATACATGATATTTGACCTCAAGAAACAACTAGTTTAAATCCCTAACTGAGACATCAGAAAGTTATCATTATAATATTTCATTGGACCAACATATTTTTTTTTTCAGGAGCAAAAGAGCCTGACTGCTTTTGTATTATATCAATGAAATTCCATAAATCTTGTTTACATCAAAAGAATGTGCATAGGAAGTTCTTTTAATAATCTACTTATGCTCCCCATGAATTTTCTTTGATAGGAACCAGGGGATGGAGAATAAGAATATTAGGTATTTCTAATCTCAAATCCCAATCCATTGGCCAATGGTGAGGAAAATGTCTAAAGAACCATGACACCTGACAGATACGGTCAAGCACTATATATCAGAGCAGTACATACTTCAAAAATGATTTAGAAGACATGCTTTGGTCTCATGTGAGCTCAGCACTTCTGTGCTATTCATAAGAAAATATGTGACTGTTTTAAGAACTGCATTAAAAACACACTCTTTTAACATTTCAATTTATTAAAGCAGAAGCATCTTTTCTCAGGATAATATGGAGCTTGCATGAGGTCTGAAACACTTCTCCCAAATAACTTGTGAAGAGTGAACAGCCGGACTATACATATCCTAGCCCATCCACTGGCACATACACATACAGACAACCTGAACATAATTACTATGGCTCCATATCATAAGAAGAAATCTACAGGATCATATCTGAAGATATTATTTAAGCATGCATATTTGTTCTTGGAAGAATGGTATCCTAAATCAAATTTCTCTCAATAATAAACATACTTGATTAGGAATCACTAATATCTAGCTATGAACCATATATTTCCATGAAGCAGTACAAAGAGCACCAACTAAATGCTACATCTGGATTACTGAAATGATGGTCACCACTAAAGGAGGAGGTGATATGAACCTATTAGCCTGCTTGGAACTAATCCCAAGAGTGGTCTATTAAGAGAGAGATGCAGGTACAATTTTAGGTTAGGAAGAATCATCAAGTAGGAAGTCAAACCTATGAGTTCCAATTCTTTTTTGTTTTTGTTTTACTCTGAATAGCATACCTTTCTAGCTAAGCTACCTAAACAGAAAATTCTTCTCACAGCTAGTCCTTTCTGTGGTTTTATTCAACATACTGTACTGCCATCTCTGTTCATCACTGATAGAACTGGTATATAGTAGGCCAGCATTTTCCACTCAATTCTATCCCCCACTGAAAGGTGAGACAAGCTATTAATGCTTCATATGCTGCCATACTCTAGAGTATATGGTATGGTGTGTAACAGAAGCCTAAACAAAATGGTTGACAGATGTTATCAAGAAAGCATTTCATTTCCTTAGCTTTGTTTTCGCATTGCTGCATCTGTTCAAATAAATTTTAAGAATGTCATCTCATTTCAAAGAGGACAGGACTTTCTGATATCATGCCCTGAACATCTAAGATGTCTCCTAGTCATAGAGGTTACTGAACAAAAGTCAATTAAACTTGATAGAACTATTATATGCAGCAGCATCCCTGACACTGTTTTGTGTAATATGGTTACAAACAAGTAGCTTTTTATTTAGTTGTCATCTGAATTGGGAACCCATTTCTCTGAGTGTCCTGCATCATGACCAAGTTTCCCTATTTTGCAGCCAGACAAATTGTCATGTTTGGATGCCTTATGAAGTGTGATTTCCATGGCATATTGTTCATTTGCTACTAGTGGTATCCATCTGCCAAACTGAAGGGGATTAAGAAGACTTTGATAGGTACTTGTAAAGTTGGATTTGTCTTATGAAAGAAGATAGAGCATGAAGTGGCAGACAGCCAGGCAACAAAAATAAAGGGATTGCTTTTCTCAAAAATACTTTCCAACTCTTCAAAATCTCTATAAGTGAAAGGTTGTGCCTTTCACCTAGGGTTTACATAGCTTTTTTCCTACAAGTCACAAGTTTATATATTCTATTTTGTTGTTAGAATATATATATTCTACATTTCCATGGTTATTTCCAAAGTCTTTTAAATGCCTAGTTGTGCAATGGATATTGTTTACAAGTAAAAATTATTGGGATCAATTATTATATCTGCTTATTTGAGTTTCTGCTCATCTCATTTCTATATTTGTATTATGTTGCATTGTGTTGCATTACATTACACAATTGAATTGCCATATTGCGCTATGCTATACTATATTGATAGAAAAGGACAACCAAAACTACAGCAAGCTGACATGACACACATGTGGCAAAGTCACGACACTCTGTCACACTTGCATCCTGACACAAGTCCCAACAGTATCAGGATATATATGAGTCAGTGTGATGTTAGTGGCTAAGGTGCTGGGCTAGGAACAGAGACATTCAGATGCAGTCCAGATGGCTGACTTTGGGCCATTTACTCTCTTTCAGCCCTAGACTGGGAAGTCAAAAAACATCTATCTACCAACCCATACTGGAATATATATACAGAGGCCATAAAGGGCAGCAGTAATTTTGAAAACTATTTGGGTACTTTGGTGGATCACAAACTTAGCCTGAGACAACAGCGTGATGCAGGTGCAACTGCAGAAAAGAAAAATGCAATCCCAGACTGCATCAACAGAAGTATAGAGTTAAGATCACAAGAAGTCATTGTTCCTCTCTATTCTGTGTTGGTCAGAGTGGATCTAGAATATTGCAGTTCTTGGCACCAAATTCTAGAAAAGACAGTGACACACTGGGGCATGTTTAGAGAGCAACCAAGATTATAAGGAGCCTAGAAGGAAAAAAAAGCATGCAGTATGTAAAATGGATGGAGATAGCGGTATATTTAGCCTGGAGAAAAGAAAACTGGAGAAAGACATGACAGCTGTCTTTAAATACTGTGAGGGTCCTTTGCTTTCCAAGGACTGGACATACGACAGCATAGCAAATCTGCATACAATGTTTTATTGCAGCACACACCTTCCCCAACAGAATATTGCTCTGCACCCATTTAGGACTTGCAAGGTGATGTTGCCATGTAAATATGCCTTTAATACTCAGTTCTTTAATACTTAGTTCAAGCAAAAGTCTTTAAGTCTGTAAAGTGGCATACAACCTTCACCTCCTTCCAAATGTTCTTACTCTATTTGGGATGAGGTGCTGCTTCAGTGTGATTGTTCTTCTTCTAGTTGCTACTGAGCTCCTGACAAAGCTCCAAGCAGGACTCCCACCAGGATATGCTGCTCACCATAACTTGTGGTTCTGGCAGTTGAATGATAGCCTTCTTGCCTGCTTGGAATAGCTTCCAATCTCCAGACATCACCTCCACTTCCCCATCTGTATGCTGTTTGCTTATCACTTTTCCTGCTATACACACCTCCCCATTCTTTCTCAGCATTTGCTTTTGTAAGCTAAGAGCCTGGGTGGGTGAGGCTCTGGACATCGGCACATCCTTGAAAAGGCCAGGGTGTGGCTTAATTATCACAGGCAGCTGGAATGCCGGTGTGGATGCTTGTGAGTAAAGTTGTGAGTGAATAAATGAATTGATGAGGGAAATGGGGTGAGAAGTATTTCTGCCTGGCTGCAGCTACTTTTTCCGAGCATAGACAGCAACCCCAACTTCACTGCCTCACAAATATCTTGAAGGGCAGTCATGTAGAAGACATGGTAACTTTGTTCATTGTTGTTTTAGAAGACAACACAAGAGACAAAGCATCTAAAGAACAAAAGGTTTAAATTACAAAGAAGCAGATTTCAACTGGACAACAGAAAGAATTTCCTAATCCCAAGAGTTGCTCAACAATGGCACAGACTGTCTGGAGGTGAGGGTGAACTTTCCTTTATTGAAGGATTTGAACAAAGACCAGATAACAATTTGTTGAAGATGCTGGGTATGGATCAGATTACGTGATTTCCAAGATCCCTTCCAAAGCTTGCATTCTCTGATTCTTCAAGATTCCCAAAGAAATAAATTATTGGAGTGATACTTAACTGGAGGCAATTAATAGGAAAGTCAAATTCCTGTTTAATGTGCATTGTCCAGTTCACATGTTTTATTGTTCCAAATTCAATCATATTTTTTTTTTCTTAAAAGCCTATGGACACCTATCTCTTTGATACAATTCCTGCACCTCAAATGACTTTTTATACCTGGAAATACATTACTTGTTAATTTACCTTCACACAGTTATTCAACAGTATAGACATAATGGGATAATATTTCATCAGATACACAATGATTGATTATGTGCCATCAAGTCACTTTTTTTTACTCCTAGCAACCACATAGATAGATCTTCTCCATGATGATAGATCTTATCCCTAACCTGTTCTTTCAAATCTCCCAATGGTGCACTCATTGCCACTGTAACCTTGCTGCTGGTTGTCCTTCTCCTTTCTTCCACTTTCCCAGCTTTAGAGCCTTTTCCATAGAACTGGGTCTTCGCATAATATGTCTGAAGTAGGATAATTTGAGCCTGGTCATTTGCACCTCATGTGAGAACTCTGGGTTGATTATTTGATAATCATCAGGTTGTTTTCTTGGCTGTCTGTAGTATTCTCAGGAATCTTCTCCAACACCAGCATTCACAATACAGCCACCAAATTCATATATCTGCAAAAATCTGGATTACCATTAATTATGAAAAAGGATTTTGAAAACTCAACCCCTTAGCTGCCACTTAGTGATCATCCAGGTTTCTATAGGCCAGATCTTAAAGCCCTATTTGTAGAGTAAAACCTGGAATAGATGCCAATGTGCAATTCTATGCCCATCTATATGCAAGTAAGCTACAGTAAACTCAAAGGGATTTCTGAGCATTAGTGCTTAAGGCTGTGCTATTAATGAAGTGAATAAATAAATGAGCGTGTTTAGTCTGTGTCACGAAGTTACAAACAAGAATGTTGAAAAGCTGTTCTACATGGTTTTAGAAAATTGGTTCATCTCCCTTTCTGTTGCCTACTATTAGTAGACTTCTGAGGCCTTGTTTCTCATCACCTACAATTCTTCTTAAGTGTACATAAAAAAAGGACTTTATACATACAAAGCAGAAGGCTGAACAATCCAAATGGTTTTCTAAACTCTTTGGAAGAGTCCCCTACAGTTTTTATGGTAGTCCTGCTTAAGCCTTGATTATCACTTGGAACAAGATCTTTAGACAAATCATAGAGCTAGGTCAACTACTTGATACTCTGTGTTAGAACTGGATTAATGAATACAGTAAGGATGGGAAATAATTTCCCTGTGAATTCCTCTGACAGTGAGCTTCCTGGCAGGATGAGTACTAGCTAAAACTAATGTGTGACTATTATTTCTCATTCCTGAAACAAGAAATTAGGGAGGTGTGTGCTTAGTAGCCTGCCAAACCCAGTTTGAGCCTTATGCTCTGACTAACTTAACATTATAGTGGAATTCAAACTTGGAAAGCAACCTGGGTGCAATGTGGGGTTCAGATAATGAATTTAAGGAGTTACAATGTAACTGCCAATTGCCAACATGTTAGAGTGGGAATGTTTCCAGTTAAAAATTGCCTCTAGCATTGGAATATTTAAAAATCTTATTTTCAAAATTCTAATTGATAAATACTTGTTGACACATGCCAAATTAGATGTCCAAGAAGATAGGGAAGCATGAAAGAAGCAACTGGGACACACAAACACCAATGACATCTGTAAGCTATATTTCTATAGGACTAAAAGTAGGACTGCTGTTCCCATAACAGGACTTTTCTCTTTCTCTGGTACCTCCTGGAATATCCATGTGGCCACCCAATGTTGCACAGTCACTTAATCATTTGTGGACAACTATAATTTGCATTTCTCCTTAATTCAGAAAATGTACTCATGAGAGAATTTGTGTGAACAAATCCCATTCATGAAATGTGATTCAAATATTCCCAGTAAGTTCTTAGTTAGTTGTCTAACTTGCTCTTGCAAATAATGTGGCATGAAACTATGAAATATCAGTATAATCACATTTAGAAAGAGAGCCCTGCCAGTGCCAATTAGGGAAAGAAACCAAGAGAACTTCCAAAAGACACAAAGGAAAGAGAATGAAAAAGCAATTGAATGCTAATGAGCATTTAGAGATTTCACTTGGTGCTTGAGGTGCCATTGATTAGCCTTCCTAGCAAGTGGTCCTTTACTGTTCCCAGTTTGAAGCCAATTGGATTTTTTTTTTCTTTCCAAGAGAAATTCTCCAGGCTAAATTCTCATCTAAGTTACGCCAGGGCATATCAGGAAAAGTGAGCTCTGCTGTCTTTGTGAAATTAATCCCTCTTCAGATGGGAAGAAAACAGGGGCAGTAATTCAGCCTCTGAACTTTGCAAGAAGACATCAAGCTTGGAATGATTTAAAAAAAACAGTTTGAATAAATGAGCTTTTGGGTTGAAAACTGAAGAAAACTGATCTGTACAGAGCTGTTGCTTTAACTTCTATGTTTTTTTAAGGTTGAAAATATTTTAAGTTGACAAAATGTGGCATACTAAAATTAACAGTGTAACCTTTCAATTTTGATTACTACCTATTTATTGTTTATTTTAATCAGATAGGGGGAAAAAACATGTTATTTTCTGATTTCTGAGGCCAAAAGTTTAAGTTATGACTTTCTGATTTTTATATAAGCTGGCACAAAGACATTAAAATGTGAACAATTTCCAAAGAGCCTGTATTATCTTTCCTGGGCTGGGGGTGGGGAGAGAAAAGATAAATACTAAAATACTTTTGCTCTACTGAAAAGTCCTTAAGTCCTTGAACTTGGGGTAACAGCAGCATCTGGGAAAATGCATTTGACCAGGAATTTGAAAGTCCTGACAACTGTGTAGTTAATTCAAAATTAATATCTGAAGGCATAGGTTCCAAGAAATTGTATATCATGGTTAAGTTGCAGACAGAAGGAATTTGAAAAGGAGCACTGAGAAAGCCTAAAGGCTATTCTGATGTTTATGAGATTTTGTCAACAAGTAAACATGCATGGAATAACAATATTGGCACTTAGTCTCCTATTGTAACCATGAAATGCCAGTTCCTATTACAGAAAAGTAATTGCTTGAAAAACAAATAAGCAAGCAAGCAAAAACGAGTGATGGATTAAACCTTCAGAAATACTTTCTGATTCTGCTCAAAGGGATCATGCTGCTGTTCCAGCCAGTGACTTCAACAAGAAACCCAGTTGATGATCATGTTCATCAAATTATCAATGATGTGAAATTGCTCCAATTAAAATATAGCTACCATTACTCCCCTAGGCTGCACTTGCCCTGCTGTTCATTTTCATCTCTCTGCCTGTTGGCTTGCAAAGTGCAGATTTTGCTAATCTTTGCCTGTGGCATGAATAATACCTAAACTAATCTTTCCAAGCCAGCAATATAGTATAGGCTGACGGTGGTTATGACAGAACCTCTGTGCTTAGAAAAGGGAAAAGTGGTTGCTGATGAGGCCTCAGCTGACATTCAAATGATCTTTTTCACCTTAAGTGAAACACTAGAGACCATATTACTTTGCACTATGCCAGGGCTTTTCATCAAAGTTTTACACATTTGAATTAAACACTTCAGCATTCCGTTTTTGGTAAGAATGTAGAATTATCTCCATGTTACAGATGGGACAGAGGTAAAGATACAGACAAGGAAAGTGACTTACCCAAAGGCAAGACAACAAACAGAAGCAGAATTCATCATATGGATTCTTAAAAATCTATGGCCAGACTAATTGTAAAGCCATCAGATAACTGCCTGCCATATTTCATCTCTGAAGAATAATTAAAATAACTTTAAAAAGTTAGTGTAAAAGTCCCAAAAGCTCAGTTTTCCAATGTTTACGACACTGGTTCAATATCCCCAAAGCTCTGAAGAAGAATCATAGCTAAAACATTAACATCTAAAATTGTGATCTTATGAATATGAAAGACAAGATTTAAAAAATCTATTGTAGATTCTATCTATTCCCTCTATTTTATTCTCTTATCTCACTTTGTTCATGTGCTGAAATGGAAGATTTCTGGGATTGATTAAACCATAGATTCTTGTAACAGCTGAACTGGGAAACAGTGACTTAATCACCATCATGGTTATTAAAAGTGAAAACACATTAGAAGTCTCAAATCAGAGGGAATAAAAATCAGATGTTCAGATGAATAAACCTAATGTATTTCAGAAAAAAATATCCTTCACCTCTTCACATGTGCTCCTCCATTACAGTTCTCAACTCATTGATAAGCAAGCTTCAGTAGAAATTAAATCTCAGTTGAGATGGAGAATAAATTGCAGAAGCTTTCAGATCCAGTTATACAGGGTGGACTAAAGTGGATGGGGAGGTGTGATTATGTGCCATTCAGTTGATATCAACTCTCACAGCAACAAAAATTGATTTTATCCAGGATGATCTGTCCCCACTCTGGCCCTTCAGGTTTTTGAATGGTGAATTTACCTCACTGTTGGTTGTCCCTTTTCTCTCTTTCCTTCCACCTTTCCCAGAAGTATAGACTTCTCCAGAGAGCCAGGTCTTTGCATAATGTGTCCAAAATATGATAATTTGAGCTAGGTCATTTGCAACTCAAGTGAAAATTCTGGATTGATTTCCATTTGTTGGTCTTCTTGGCTTTCCATGGTATCCTCAGGAATCTTCTCCAACACCAAAGTTCAAAAGTGTCAATACTCCTTTCCTCCTCCTTCAAAGTCTAACTTTCTTGTCTATAGTTTGTCACAGGAAAAACCATACCCTGCGCTATTCTGAAATCTGTACACATAGACACATCATAGCATCTCAGTATCTTTTCCAAGGCCTTCATTGCTTTTCTAACCAAGTGCTAGTCTATGGTATATTTCTTGACTGTTGGTTCCTTTAATGTTGACAGTTGATTCTAAAAAGCAGAAGCTATACACCTTTTCAGTATCTTCACTGTCAGTTCTAAGGCTGGTTGCTATATCTTTTGTCATTAGTTTGGTCTTCCTTATATTTAATTTAAGTCCCCTTTTTCACTGTCTCCTTGACTTTCATTATTAGAGTTTGCAGATCATTTGCAACTTCAGCTGTCAGAGTGTGACACACATAAAAACTAGGTAGAGTGTCAATTGCATCATTGTGGCTACCATCTTGACTTCTTTATCACACCCTGTGGACACACCACTGTTTCAGATACTGTATAATTGCTTGTTGTCTATTCTAACAGATCTCTGAAATTCTTTGCTAAGTTCTTTCCTGAAAGGTTTGTCTTCCTTGGTTTTGGCTTCTCTTTTCTTCTTGACACTTCTCACAATTTTTTGTTGCCCTGACATCCAGCTTGCTTTCTTCTGTTTCTTCATCTTGGACAGTCTTTTTAACATTCATGCTTAACAACTTCTTTGATGTCATTTCATAGTTCCTCTGGTTCCCTATCATTGAAGTTCAGGATTTCCAAGCAATTCTTGATGTTCTGCTTGAAACATGTGGGTATATCTTCAAGATCGTTTGAGAACTGGTTGCCTTCTTCTTCCACTTTAGCTTAACTTGGAACTTGCACATAACCAGTTTGTGATCTCTTACACAATCAGCCCCTGGCTGTATCTTAGCTGTTATAACTCAGCTCTTTTACCCCATTGTATGAATGATATAATCAATTAGATTTCTGTGTACTTCACCTGGTGATGTCTATGTATATAGGCATTGTTTTAGTTAATTGAAGACTGTGTTAGCACTGAAGAAATCATTGGATTGGCAGAAGTTGATAAGTCATTCTCTTGCTTCATTTCACTTCCCTAGGCCATACAGTCCAGCTACATTCTCCTCCTCAATATTTCCAACTTTGGTCTGACAATTTCAGATTGAACTTGACCACAAAAATCATCCTTTTCTTCTGTATCAACAGATGGAACATAAATTCATCTTCTTCCAATCTAGCATCCCTCAGTGCATATTCAGCATATAATATGAATGTTACAATGGATAATGTTTACTTCACTGCACACAAGCATGCATACACACAGAACATAAAGGTGTCTTCACAAGACCACTAATATATACAAATATATTTGACCAGACTCTTGACACACAATCCTTTTTATCAACTGTCAACAGTTTACAGTAGTAACATCATCTTTCTGACCCCAACGTTATTGAAGAAGACAGAGATGATCTCACTAAAGATATGGTGTTTTTGAACTAGTAACAAAGGTTTGGCATAACATTTCCAACTAGGGTTTCTGCTTCAGTGTTAAGCTGAAGGACGCCACCACCTTCTCCATGCTGTGAAAATAGATTAATAAATGCACACCCACATCTTTTTACTTGTCAGGAATGTTACTACATGTCCTCAGGGTGTAATTTCATTTTACAGTTCTCATTCCCCTAAGCATTTGTGTGGTGACATTTTTTTGACAGAGGGACATGGTTGTGTGCATCTTTATGGGAATTCTCTGCCTAGATTGTAAAATCAATACTGAATCAAATGTAAATGTATCATCATCTCTGAAATACTGAGATGCTATGTTCAGTTTTCCAAGAACTGTCATTTGATAATAAATTGCCATTGACGGCTTTCCCCCTCCCCCAATCATTATTGTTTAAAATGTAAGAAAAATAATCAGTACTATTTTAGATGGCCAGTTAAAACAAACATAGTCTCAATGCCATGTTTGGCAAGCAATGTTGAGTTTTCTTAATTTAATCAATAAATCTGATGCCAGTTCTCCTGTGGGGTTATGTAGGACAGAGCTTGGCAAGGAATAGAACACCAGTGTTCCAAAATCTCCACTGGCTCCTTATTGCCTTCCTGGTGATATTCATGATGAAATTTTTGGAGAAAGGTGAAATCCTATTCATATTTTTCTTATAGTAAGTCCCATTTAGATTTGAGTGCGCATGCATAGAGATGGAGGCCCACTTTCCAACTCATATCCAGTGTGTATACACAGACATACAGTTGTTTCAAAATTTATTTTGTTACATTAAAATAATTCATATTATTTTCCTAATATGCACTCTTCTACAAGCTATGTAATACAAGTTTGTATGCATATATTGAGTGGCAAACTGCATTGCAAAATTTGGAAAAGCATGGATATCTACATATTGTTTTACGTTCAGAAGTGTTACCGAGGAAAGTTTGCATGAAAATGCAAAGCCAAAGAATGGCAGAATAAATGGCTTTTCTTAAGATGTGTTTCATGGTTCTTTCATACGATTGAATCCACCTTGATTTTGCGAACTATGCCTGGGATCTGAATAGGAAGATCATTTAGAGAAATATTTTCAGTTTTTGCTGTTCATGAAAGAAACTCCCTTTTTTCTGATAAAACTTGTCAGACATTCCAGAAGTGCTGTAAGTTTTCTTTGTTGGAAACAGCTGGAGTGATGAGTACTCCCCATCATCATGGGCAGTTTGTTTATTTTTTAAAAAATAACTTTACATTGCAAAAGTATATTGAACTGGGCTTCTTTTGCCAATCTTAATGGAAGCCACTTGGTTTCTGAACAGAGGAAGCTTTGCACCAATAATCAGCTAATCTATTTGCACAAAGGAATATAGGAGTTAGGGGTGCTTCACACAAACTCTTTGCATCACTTCCTTATCAACTTTAGACCTTCTATTCCCATGATCTTAGTGCCTTTCTAGACCTGACTCTGTGCTTTTCTGGTTCCAGGCCAGTTATGTAAAAGCAGAAGAAATCTAGAGGAATTTTTGTAGAACACTGAACCTTCATGAAAGTCTGCTGACTTTAGTTTTGTTTCAATTCATTCATTCATTCATTCATTTCATTCACATACTCAGTGCGTGGTCCTTCATGGAACTACATCTACATGGAGGGAAGTATGTAATGGGATACCTCAGGGTTCTGTCTTGGGTCCAGTGCTCTTCAACATCATCATAAATGACCTAGATAAAGGGATTGAAGGGGTGCTCATCAAATTTGCAGATGACACAAAGCTGGGGGGAATTGCTAACACTTCAGAAGATAGACTCAAGATTCAGAAGGATCTTGACAGAATTGAACATTGGGCCCTATCCAACAGGATGAAGTTCAATGGCAAGAAATGTAAGGACCTGCACTTAGGCAGGAAGAAACAGTTTCACAGGTACAAACAGGCAGTACCTGGCTCAACAGTATTGCCTATGAGAGGGATCTAGGTGTCCTGGTGGACCACCACTTAAGTATGAGTCAGCAGGGTGCTTCAACTGCCAAAAAGCCAATGCAGTCCTGGGCTTCATCAACAGAGGAATAGTATCAAGATCACAAGAAGTGATAGTACTACTCTATACCGCACTGGTGAGGCCACAATTGGAATACTGCATCCAGTTCTGAACACCACAATACAAAAAAAGATGCTGAGGCCCTAGAAGGAGTGCAGAGAAGAGCAACAAAGATGATAAGGGCTCTAGAGGCTAAATCCTATGAAGAATGGCTAAAGGAACTGAGGGGAGACATGATAGCAGTCTTCCAATACTTGAAGGGCTGCCATAGGGAAGAGGGTGTTGATTTATTCTCCAAAGCACCTGAGGGTAGGACAAGAAGCAAAGGGTGGAAGCTCATCAGAGGGAGATCCAACCTGGAAATAAGGAATTTTCTGACAGTGAGAACTGTTAAGCAGTGGAACAGCTTGCCTCCTGGAGTTGTGGGTGCTCCATCGCTGGATTGTTCAACAGAAGATTAGACAACCATTTGTCTGAGATGGTATAAGGATTCCTGCCTTGGGCAGGGAGTTGGACTAGAAGACCTCCAAGGTCCCTTCCAACCCTATGATTCTATGATTAATCATGCCTCCCTGCTCTGGCCACAACAAAGCCCTTGTTCAGCATCTACTACAATCCACCAAATGTTGGCAACTTGCCAAATTTTGGCACCAAAAATATCCAAATCTGAAAGGTTTGGAAGTTGAAATGCCCTTGTTGCTGAAGTAAAAACTCTCTTTTGAGTTCAGAGCAGCTTTTTCAACTTTACTGGAAGTGTTCCAGTGATCTTCAGACATTCTAGAATTTATTCCAAGCTCAAACAAGCCCCTTTGAACATCTAGATGCTTGATCCAAATTTGAAACAGGGCTGTTTAAAACTTGGAATACTTCCAGTAAAAGTCAGAACAACCCATTTTAAATAATCATGATGCAACCATTGTGCAAAGGATCTGGTTGCAAAAACTGGCATGATATTCTTCTGCTTCAGGCCTTTTAGAAGAGGTAGAAGTGGCTGCCACCATAACAACTGCTCATTTTTTGATTGTGAAAGGAGAAGGGCAAGTGTAGAAAGAATGTATGGTAAATGTGTGTGGGGGTGCTAGCCATTTATTTTATTTTTCCTTTCTGTAGAATGGGGAGTGAGTGGATTTTTGTTACTCCAGGAACTGTGACAACTCAAAGGGCAGGATGCTATTTGAGTCCCATTTTTGAACAATCTTATTTTAACAGCTGGGTGGAGAATTGATTGACTCATGATGCTCCTTGCCTATACTCAGGATTTCAGGGTTAATAAAAGTGAAGACAAGCAAAAGTTGGTTTCAAAGTGGTTCATGGGAGATCAGGGACCGCAAACAGAGTAAACCTGTGCCACATGGCCTTTAGCCCAAACTGTAGAACAACAGCAAAGTAAATAAGCAGCATGTTGTAAACAGATTTCTAAACAGTTGTGTAACCTCTGGAGAAGAAGCCAATATAGATCTTTTTCATATAGTATGCAACACAAAACTGTAAAAGCAGTGTAAAGGTACAGCTATTCATCAAAGAGTCAAAGCTGACATGAAGACATCTAAGACTCAGACTTCAGTAGAGTATTGATAGATTTATGTTCCATTTTTTTTCTGGCCTGTTATTCACATTAATCAGCTATTTATTTATTTTTTAAGCTTCAATATGTGTCCTTCAACAGTGTGTGTATGTGTGTGTGTGTGTGTGTATGTATGTCTGTGTGTATATATATATATATACACACACACACACACAGAGACACAGAAACATGCACAATTTTGAATTATTTTCTTACAAACTCTACATTTATAAATTCATGTCATCCCAATATTTTTTATTTGAAGTAAGAATTTGATTTTAAAATTTGGAGAATAATTTAGTAACTCAGTACCTCTTATTTTTTAATGCTCTCTTGTCAAATGTTGGCAATCTTGAGAAGTGGGTGGAGGAGGCCCTTTGCCTGGATTAGAGTCGGCTGGGTCTAGGGTAGGAATGCTGGTGCCTACAAAGCACACAGTCTGCTTCTTGCAATGCTCCTCTGTCCTCTTTTCTGGAAAATTGCTTTGGGTAATTTCTTGTTTAGTTTGCATCCAGCATACTCCCAGTCAATTCCTATATCCAGATTAGAGCAAGTACACAGGTCACTCACTAGTAAACTATAGCGATATTAATTCATTAAACATCAGCAAACCTCAAAACAAATTAACTGGCAAAGCATGATGCAGGCCAGAAAAAAACAGGTGGAGGGGAGAGAGAAACAACAGGCAAGAATTTATATTATCTGTATATGCCTCTAGAGAGCCAGTTTGGTGTAGTGGTTAAGGCACCAGGCTAGAAACCAGGAAACTCTGAGTTCTAGACCTGACTTAGGCACAAAGCCAGCTGGGTGACCTTGGGCCAGTCACTTTCTCTAGCCCTAGGAAGAAGGCAATGGCAAACCACTTCTGAAAAACCTTGCCAAGAAAACTGCAGGGACTTGTGTCAAGGCATTCACCAGGAGATAAGACTAAATTGAAGGTGTGTGCACACACACACATTTTCTCTCTCTCTCTCTCTCTCTCTATATATATATATATATATGTATATATATATAGAGAGAGAGAGTGACATTCATACATACACTATATGTTTGTTTGTTTGTGTGTGCGTGTGTATTCATATTCCACAACCACTGGAAACAATACTGTGGATAATTAGGACATTCTCAAAGGAATGGCCTTTCATTATTCCACTTTAACCCTTTTATATACATAACAGTAGTACAGTAAAGAGTGAAAGTAGGACACCGGATGATTCCTTTTTATTTTTCACCATTAAAGAAACAATCTGGAGGATGGGGATAAGGTAAACAACTTTCTTTCTCATCTGAAGAGGGTTTCTGAGACCATCCCATTGCACCCTATTTCCTTAATGCTCCACAGGGGATTGCTTCTGCCTTACATACTCCTTGTACAGCTAGAGGTCACCACACATTTCAGTTAATGTTTTTAATGAAATTATGGCCATAGTTTCTTATACATAGGTTTCACTTTTCCAGGGATATGACAATATAGTACTCTGTGTAATAATTTAAAAAAGATAATTTCACATATTGTGCTGTAAGCATGCTATGACCAGCTGCAGCTGGGCATGCTTTCTTAAAATATCCATAAAAATGTAAGTAATCTATTTCTGTGTAACTTCAGGATGCCCATATGGAGCCCTTCCCTTTTTTTAAAAAAAAATGTAACCTAGTTCTTGACCTTATTATTCCCTGTCCCACCTTAATAGTGATCAGTTTAATGTTGCTTAGCTTCTAAACCCAGACAAGATCAGCCAGAGGATTACACAGAGAATTTTCTCAGGGCAGCAGTTCAGATCCCAAGTATTCCATGAGTACTTTTCCACAATCATGACAGAATTGAGTATTTATGTTTTAGTGTTTACTTATCAAAGTCATATACCATCTCCCTTGCTTGGCATATTCTAAAACAGTTTTTCAAACTTGGCAACTTTAAGATGTGTGGGCTTTAACTCCCAAAATTCCCCAGCCGGCATGCTAGCTGGGGAATTCTGGGAGTTGAAGTCCACACATCTTGCCAAGTTTGATAAACAGTGTTCTAAAACAACAACAAGAAGAAGAATTTGCTTTGACCAACTGTCACAAATCTGTAAATATATCATCTTAAAACAAAGGACAAGAAAGCAAATTTATTTTAACCCTGTCCAGAATGCTGAACTCACAGATTTTATAAATATATGGTAGATGGCAAAGAAACGGGAGTCTATTTTTCCCTTTACTATTAAGATATTACAAGGTGTGTGAATGCCATGACTACATAAATAAATCTGTTCCCCAATGAGGTGTAAAATATGGGGAATTTAACTGAGTCCAGCCACCCTATGTCGAGCTATGAATCATGGTATGTGAGCTAGCACAGAAAGAATTGGTCTATTAAGTTTTCTGGGAGACTATGGAAAACCAACAAGCCACTTGCATTTTCACTCCAAGCTTTCAGGTGATTCTTAATGCATTGTTTTATATTTGTTTTGTTTTTATTTTTTTTTTAACTTGGGTTTAGACAATTCACATTTCCTCTGTAGGATCTTAATTTTACTTAGCTGTGCAAGAAAAGGTTACTCAACTATTAGTACCTTCTTTGCCCCCTCTCACTGCTTTTCTAGTATGTATATGTCAGGCCTAGCCCAAGAACGATATGGAAGCAATCCAGCCAAATTCCAATTCTTTATTTGCTTATGCTTATATATATATATATATTTATTTATTTTATTTATTTATTCTTCAAATTTAGTTACCGCCCATCTCCCCCAAAAGAGGGACTGTATATAGACAGAACCTTGCTAGACTAAACCTATACTACTGTAACCTAAAGGATATTACCTGTCCTAACAGTCATGAATCACACTGAGATGAGGAATAGGTCTCTAGTGTTTATTGCTGCTACATAAGACAGAAAATCCTAACAAAATGAAGAAGCATGGGAAACACCCAGACAGATAAACCCCAAAAGTTAAGGCAGGTCTGATCTGTGCCTCTCTGAATGGCTGCTTAATTTCTCAGTACTACGCATGCGTTTTCCCCCCTGGATAGGGGCCCCCTCCTGCTCACCATCAGTACTCATGACATCACCCTCCCCTCCAGATTCACATTCCATTTCAGCCCCCTCCCTTCCAGAGGTCTGATAAGAGTCCATCTCTCCCTCCAAGCTCCCATGGGAACTGGGCAACAATGGAAATTCTTCAAAGGAAAACTCCTCCAATGACAAATCAGTGCTGCTCTCCAGGTCTGATAACGCTTCTGGCCCAGGTGGCTGCTGCTGGAAAATAGCTAAATAATTAGAAGATTCTTCCCCCTTCCCCCTTGGGAAATGCAAGCCCAAGGTGGAGGGCTGTGGCTCTCCCTCCTCCTCTGTTTCTGGTCCCAAGTCTTCAGGCAGGGGTGGAGGAAAAAACTTACAAACTCCTCTGTTTGGGATTCCTCTGCTTGCTCAGCCAAGTGAGGAATCTCTGGTAGAGTGCGAGGCTTGGATTTGTGAGGGAAAAGCTGATGGAATCGATGAACCAGTGTTGGTGCATGCACATCTCTGGAATTCTCCCACATGTGCTCTTCCTCAGAGTACCCTTTCCAGTGTATTAAATATTGGATGCCCCTTCCACTCCTCCTAGAGTCCAGAATTTCCTCGACTTTGTATTCCCCCTCCCCCTCCACAATTACTGGAGGTGGGGGGTGGCATTTGCGATCGTAAGGTACTTGGGGGAGGGTCTTTGGCTAGCAAGGCTCTGTGAAACACTGGATGGATTTTCATGGATGCTGGTAGCTTTAAGCAATAAGCCACTGGATTTATCTGCTGTACCACAGTGAGAGGGCCCACAAACTTAGAGTCCAACATCTTGGAGGGTCTAGTAGAGTTCAAAAACTTGGTAGAGAGCCACACTCTGTCTCCTACTGCAATCGCTGGCCCCTCTTGTCTGTGAGCATCTGCAGCTCTCTTGTAAGCACTCTTTGCCCTGTTCAGCTGCTCCTTTAACAACTCCTGTGCGGCTTGTTGCTCTTTAAGAAAATCAGCCATGATTGGAACAGTTCCCTGCTGGGAGGAGGTGGGCAACACCCGAGGGTTAACCCTGTATAGTGCTTGGAAAGGAGACATCTTGGTAGAGGATTACACAGAGTTGTTATAAGTAAATTCTGCCATGGGGAGCAGGGCTGGCCAATTGTCTTGCTGATAAGTGGTGTAACACCTGAGATACTGCTGTAACCACTGGTTAATTTTCTCAGCTTGCCCATTACTAGCCAGATGATGCGATGATGATAGGTGGATCTGGACCCCTAATGACTGGAAAAGCACCCTCTGTCACTCACCAAGTGATTTATGATGCCTCCATACCTAAAAACATGGTCCATGAACAACTGTGCTGTGGCTTGCGCAGATGGGAGGCCCTTGCAAGGAATAAAATGTGCCTTTTTAGTGAAAAGGTCCACCACCACTAGTATGGAAGTCAGTCCCTGGACCGGGGGTAAATCGGTGATGAAATCCATGGAGATTGTATCCCAAGGCCTACTGGGGGTGGGTAGGGGTTGCAAGAGTCCTGTGGGCTTCCCTGGGAGAGGCTAGGCTCGTCTACAGGTATGACAAGAAGCCACATAGCCTTTATGTCTGCAGTCATCCTGGGCCACCAGTAGTCTCTCAGAGCTCTATGGAGAGTTTTGAAAACACCCCCGTGGCCTGCCATTTGATGATCATGGCAAAGTCTCAGTACTTCTTCCCTCAATGAGGGGGGAATGTATAATCGCCCGCTATGCCAGAGGATTCCTGCCTCCACATTAAAGGGGGAGGCAGTGTCTTGCGGGTCCCTCTGGAGGTCATCCATCCTGGCCCTGGCATACGGGTCCTGTTGCTGCTGAGCTCTGACTCTTGTAAATAGGTCCTCTGCTTGTCTGCCTGCTGCTAAAATCTCTGTCTGGCTCCCCCTCATAGACTGCTGAAAGCTGTGAGGTTGCAATATAGTAGCCTGTACCTCCTGGTGAGTAGCAGGGGTTGCCTGAATGGATCGAGAGAGGGAATCTGCCAAACAGTTCTGCACCCCAGGAACATAAGAAATAACAAAATTGAAACGGGAGAAAAACTGGCTCCATCTGATTTGGCATGGGGTGAGGGATCTGATGTTTTGTAGAAGCTGTAAATTCTTGTGATTGGTGCAAACTTTCACAGGAAAGGTTGCACCTTCTAGCCAGTGCCTCCACTCTTGAAATGCTGTTTTAATTGCTAGCAACTCCTTGTTAAAAACATCATAGTTTCTCTGTGCTGGTGAGAGCATGCGTGAAAAAAAGGCACAAGGAAGCAATGTATTCTCAGTTTTGTTTGTATATTGCAATAACACTGCCCCAATGGCAATATCAGAAGCATCTGAATGCATTATGAATTGCTTTGTGGGATCAGAGTGCTTTAAAAGTGGCTGGGATGCAAAGAGTTGCTTAAATTCTTGGAAGGCTGCTTGCTGTCTCTCCCCCCAAATGAATTTTGATCCTTTCTTCAAAAGTTGTGTGAGGGCTTTAGCCCTGTCACTAAATTTATTTATGAATCTCCTGTAAAAAATTGCAAAACCCCAGAAATATTTGTACCTCTTTCACATTGGGGGGGGGGGGGTTGCCAAGAGAGAATTGCCTGGACCTTAGAAGGATCCATGGATATGCCTTCTGTTGATATTTTATAGCCCAGGAAATGTAATTCAGTTTAATTGAAGGCACACTTCTCTAGCTTGGTGAACAGATTGTTCTATCTCAATCTTTGTAAGACATTACGTACATGGGTTACATGAGTTGTAGCATCGTCAGAGAATATTAATATGTCATCTAGATAAATGACTAGATACTTATCTAGTAAATCAGAGAAAATTTGATTCATAAATCGGGAAAATATGGCTCCTGCATTAGACAAGCCAAAGGGGAAAACAAGGTACTCAAATTTACCAAACCTGGTATCGAAGGCAGTCAGATATTCATGCCCCTCTTTCATCCGGATCAGATTGTACACATTCCTGAGGTCCAACCTAGTAAAAATGTGTGCTTTCTGTAAGTGATCCAGCAGATCAGATATTAATGGGAGGGGATAATTTTCTTTTATCGTGAGTTTATTGAGGGAAATGAAATTGTGTACCACTCTCATGGGTGTCTCCTGGTTTGCAGGTGCCAACGGGTCAGGCTTCTTTGGTACGAAGAAAGTAGGAGCAGACGCTGAGGAAGTAGATGGTCGGATGAAACCCTTTTGGAGATTAGAATCCAAGTAATCCTTTAAGGTGGCTAGTTCCTTGGGGGACATGAGATATTGTTTCCTTGCTGGAATCTTGGCTCCTGGTATCAACTCAATGGTGCAATCACAGTCCCTATGGGGGGGGGGGTAGTGCTGTGGCCTCTTGTTCACTGAAAATGTCTGCAAAATCTGCATACTTGGCTGGCAACTGGACCCCCCCTGCTTCCGTGGCTTCGTTGGTTGCTGGAGAGAGGAGAGCGGCTTGAATCTTGTGGTGCTGGCATTCCTTAGCTGGGAAGGAGATTACTCCCGTAGTCCAGTTCAACAATGGGTTGTGGATCTTCAGCCAAGGTGTGCCCAGGACTATAGGCACATTAAGTGATGCTGTAACATAAAGTTGGATCCACTCAGTGTGGTCTCCCGTTGTTAGTTGCAAAGGTTCTGTGAACCTTCTAATCAGCCCTGCCTTAAGGGGCTGGCCATCAATGGTCTCCACTTCTATGGGACGTGGCAATTCTATGGTTGGGATGTTGAAGTCTTGTATGGTGTGTACATCAATAAAATTGGTGGAAGCTCCAAAATCCACGAGGGCCTCTAGCTTGACCTGGTGCTCTGGGTTTATGTGCATTATGACTGGTAAGTAGTAAAAGGATTGCCTGGAATCCACGGAATGAGCCCTTCTTAATTGATTGATGGTCTCCCTGCTGAGCTCTGTGGAGGGAGACCGACGGAGTTTCCCTGGTTGGAAGTAGAGGCAGAGGTGGCTCTTGGTTCAGCTGCTTGCCCTGGGGCTCTTACGTAATTTGCTTGGCTTCTTGCTGGGCAAGCTCTCACCATGTGCCCCTGGACTCTGCAGTAGAAACAGAGGGCTCTCTCTCTCCTTCTCTGTCTCTCAGCCTTGGAAATGAGCCTCCTGCTCACCCCAATCTGCATCAGCTCCTCTGGACCTGAGTAAGGAGATGCTGCGGAGAGAGCTGGAAATCCTGGAAGCGCCCTGAGGCCCCTGCCTCTCCATGGCTGCATCTGTCTGAGCTCTTCTAGCCTGGCATCTATGACCACAGACAACTGATATAAACCTTCTAGGGTAGCTGGTGTTCCCTGTCACACTAATTCATTTTTAATTCCTTCATCCAGCCCCTGTTTGAATTGGTCTTTCAAGGCACTCTCATTCCAGTCCAGATCTCCTGCTAACAGCTTGAAATCAGCAATGTAGATTCCCACTCTCTTGTTGCCTTGCTTGAGCTTCCAAATTTCCCAGCTGGCAGTGACCTCTCTGATCGGGTCGTCAAAGTGTGCTCGGAACCCTGCCAGAAAATTCTGGTAGTCGTTGAGAATTGGGTTGTTGTTCTCCACCATGGGAATAGCCCATTTGGCTGCTGGTCCCTTTAGCAGACTTAGGATGAAGGTGACTCTGGTTCTGTCTGTGGGAAACTCTGCCGGTCTGCTGTCGAAAAACGTTGTGCACTGTGTGAGAAAAGTTCTCAACTGTCCTGCTTCTCCTCCAAACTTCTCTGGTAGACTGCCCTGGGATCTCAAGATTACTGGCAGAGCTGCTGCTGCTGCTACTGGCACCGGTTGCCGGTTAACCGGAGCTGGTTGTTGTAACTGCTGTAGCATAGCTACTTGTAATGTGTTGATCTGGAGATCTACTTGTTGGTGGTGTTGTTGCAGGGCTGCTGCCAATTGTTGGATGGCTTGCCGAATTTCCTGATTTTCCAAAGACATTTTCCCAAATGTCTCTCCTTTATTTTTCTTTGTTCCTCCCTCTTTCAATGGGAGTAGGAGTTTGTTAGGATTGATGTCCTAACAGTCATGAATCACGCAGAGATGAGGAATAGGTCTCTATGTTTATTGCTGCTACATAAGACAGAAAATCCTAACAAACTGAAGAAGCATGGAAAAAACCCAGACAGATAAACCCCAAAAGTTAAGGCAGGTCTGATCTGTGACTCTTTGAATGGCTGCTTAATTCCTCAGAACTAGCATGCATTTCTTTAGCAAAGGATCGTTACCTTGTCGTGGTGCTGGAGCTTGAGCACCTCAATGATGCCATGAGCTAAACCGTGAAGGGCCACCCAAGACGGGAAGGTCATGACAGAGAGGTCAGACTAAATGCGATCCCTGGGGAAGGTAATGGCAACCCACCCCAGTATTCTTGCCGTGAAAACTAAATGGATCAGTACAACCAGAGATATGTCGATATACCATCGGAAGATGAGACCCCCAGGTCGGAAGATGGTCAAAATGCTACTGGGGAGGAACAGAGGATGAGTTCAACTAGCCCCAGACGTGATGACGCAGCTAGCTCAAAGCCAAAAGGATGGCTAGCGGCCAACGGTGCTGGTGGTGAACGGCGAATCCGATGTTCTAAGGATCAACACACCATTGGACCCTGGAATGTAAGATCTATGAGCCAGGGCAAATTGGATGTGGTTATTGGTGAGATGTCAAGATTAAAGATAGACATTTTGGGCGTCAGTGAACTGAAATGGACTGGAATGGGCCACTTCACATCAAATGACCACCAGATCTACTACTGTGGACAAGAGGACCATAGAAGAAATGCAGTAGCCTACATAATTAATAGTAAAGTGGCTAAAGCAGTGCTTGGATACAACCCAAAAAATGACAGAATGATCTCAATTCGAATTCAGGGCAAGCCATCTAACATCACAGTGATCCAAATATATGCCCCAACCACAAATGCTGAAGAAGCTGAAGTAGAGCAGTTCTATGAGGATCTGCAGCACCTACTGGACAACACGCCTAAAAGAGATGTTATTTTCATCACAGGAGACTGGAAGGCTAAGGTGGGCAGTCAAATGACACCTCGAATTACAGGTAAGTATGGCCTGGGAGAACAAAATGAAGCAGGACATAGGCTGATAGAATTTTGCCAAGACAATTCACTCTACATAACAAACACTCTCTTCCAACAACCTAAGAGATGGCTTTATACATGGACTTCACCAGATGGACAACACTGAAATCAGATTGATTACATCCTTTGCAGCCAAAGGTGGCAGACATCTGTACAGTCAGTAAAAACAAGGCCTGGAGCTGACTGTAGTTCAGTTCACGAACTTCTTCTTGCACAATTTAGGATCAGACTAAAGAGATTAGGGAAGACCCATGGATCAGCTAGATATGAGCTCACTAATATTCCTAAGGAATATGCAGTGGAGGTGAAGAATCGATTTAAGGGACTGGACTTAGTAGATAGGGTCCCGGAAGAACTCTGGACAGAAGTTGGCAGCATTGCTCAGGAGGCAGCAACAAAATACATCCCAAAGAAAGAGAAAACCAAGAAGGCAAAATGGCTGTCTGCTGAGACACTAGAAGTAGCCCAAGAAAGAAGGAAAGCAAAAGGCTACCGTGACAGGGGGAGATATGCCCAATTAAATGCAAAATTCCAGAGGTTAGCCAGAAGACATAAGGAATTATTTTTAAACAAGCAATGCGCAGAAGTGGAAGAAGACAATAGAATAGGAAGGACAAGACACCTCTTCCAGAAAATTAGAAACATTGGAGGTAAATTCCAGGCAAAAATGGGTATGATCAAAAACAAAGGTGGCAAGGACCTAACAGAAGAAGAGATCAAGAAAAGGTGACAAGAATATACAGAAGACCTGTATAGGAAGGATAACAATATCGGGGATAGCTTTGATGGTGTGGTCAGTGAGCTAGAGCCAGACATCCTGAAGAGTGAGGTTGAGTGGGCCTTAAGGAGCATTGCTAATAACAAGGCAGCAGGAGATGACGGCATCCCAGCTGAACTGTTCAAAATCTTGCAAGATGATGCTTTCAAGGTAATGCATGCTATATGCCAGCAAATTTGGAAAACACAAGAATGGCCATCAGACTGGAAAAAATCAACTTATATCCCCATACCAAAAAAGGGGAACACTAAAGAATGTTCAAACTATCGAACAGTGGCACTCATTTCACATGCCAGTAAGGTAATGCTCAAGATCCTGCAAGGTAGACTTCAGCAGTTCATGGAGCAAGAATTGCCAGATGTACAAGCTGGGTTTAGAAAAGGCAGAGGAACTAGAGACCAAATTGCCAATACCCACTGGATAATGGAAAAAGCCCGGGAGTTTCAGAAAAACATCTATTTCTGTTTTATTGACTATTCTAAAGCCTTTGACTGTGTGGACCATAAGAAATTGTGGCAAGTTCTTAGTGGTATGGGGATACCAAGTCATCTTATATGCCTCCTGAAGAATCTGTATAACGACCAAGTAGCAACAGTAAGAACAGACCACGGAACAACGGACTGGTTTAAGATTGGGAAAGGAGTACAGCAGGGCTGTATACTCTCACCCTACCTATTCAACTTGTATGCAGAACACATCATGCGACAAGCTGGCCTTGAGGAATCCAAGGCTGGAGTTAAATTCTCTGGAAGAAACATTAACAATCTCAGATATGCAGATGATACCACTTTGATGGCTGAAAGTGAAGAGGAACTGAGGAGCCTTATGATGAAGGTGAAAGAAGAAAGTGCAAAAGCTGGTTTTCAGCTAAACCTCAAAAAAACCAAGATTATGGCAAACAGCTTGACTGATAACTGGCAGATAGAGGGAGAAAATGTAGAAGCAGTGAAAGACTTTGTATTCCTAGGTGCAAAGATTACTGCAGATGCTGACTGCAGTCAGGAAATCAGAAGATGCTTAATCCTTGGGAGAAGAGTAATGACAAATCTCGATAAAATAGTTAAGAGCAGAGACATCACACTGACAACAAAGGCCCGCATAGTTAAAGCAATGGTGTTCCCTGTAGTAACATATGGCTGCGAGAGCTGGACCATGAGGAAGGCTGAGAGAAGGAAGATAGATGCTTTTGAACTGTGGTGTTGGAGGTTAATTCTGAGAGTGCCTTGGACTGCAAGAAGATCCAACCAGTCCATCCTCCAGGAATAAAGCCAGACTGCTCACTTGAGGGAATGATATTAAAGGCAAAACTGAAATACTTTGGCCAAATAATGAGAAGACAGGACACCCTGGAGAAGATGCTGATGCTAGGGAGAGTGGAAGGCAAAAGGAAGAGGGGCCGACCAAGGGCAAGATGGATGAATGATATTCTAGAGGTGACGGACTCGTCCCTGGGGGAGCTGGGGGTGTTGACGACCGACAGGAAGCTCTGGCGTGGGCTGGTCCATGAAGTCACGAAGAGTTGGAAGTGACTAAACGAATAAACAACAACAAGCATGCATTTTCCCCCCTGGATAGAGGCCCCCTCCTGCTCGCCATCAGTACTCATGACATTACCTGGGAGATTCTAGGGCATGGCTATTTTGAATCTCTTTGTCTTCCCACATTCCAGCAATTGGCTGTGTTGTCTCTTATCTCGCCCCCCTTTTTGGAATATGATTGCTCCTTCCTGAGAACCCCTGCATTACTATAGTCCATCACATCATGCTAATCTTACCCAAGCTGGCATTCTCCAGTTCTGTTGGACTTCAACACCTATAATTCACAGGCAGGCTGGTATTGGTTAATGAATTCCATCATTTCTGATAGATATTCAGGAAAAGGTGATCTATTATTTTTCCTTAAGTTCACTGCAGCTGTTCTACTATTCTCTACAGTAGAACCATATCATTTCTGAAAACAGCAAATATCAGTAGGAAATGCCAACTCTGCTGACCATTTTTAATAACGTGGGCATTTCTCCATGATTGCTGATGCAAGGTAATGAGGCTGACAAACTGAAGCAGGATGGGAGGCTGTGTCATAAAATGCAAAATTGATTTGACAGCTCTACCAATTATATTTCTTTGCCCTGTGACAACAATTAGCTGTGAAGAAAATGTATGTGGACATATCTCAAAGATGCTGGTTTTAGAAGTTTACTGTGTAGAGGGCACGCAGGCATAAGTAGCAGTTCTAAATTATTTTACTAATGTCCATTTCCTCTGATGGCCTGCCATTCAGACATTGAAGTATTGGAGATCATCTCCTCTGGGACCTTCCTTCATGTCTAGCCTGCCCTCTACACTGGGGCAGGAAAGCTAATTGCTACAGAGCAAGCAGATGGCTTTATGAAAGATCAAAATGACAGCAAGCTTCTGTTGGTAAATTATGCTCCAATCCAAACCTTCTCCACCTTTTAAGGGTCAGATGAAAATCCCTCATAGTTAACACTAAACAGCTCTTGCTACTGCATACATGGAGAGGAATGTTTGAATTCCTCTCCCCTGGGTGCTAGTCCAAAGACAAGCAGGGTTAGTGTTTGTGTCCCATGTCCAAGGAGATGGATTGTCCATCTCTTTGAGGATAGTTCAAGATGTTCAACATGTTTAATCTGGAAAATAGGCAATTAAGGGGCACCATTGATCTTTAAATGATTGACAGGCTTTCACATAGATGATGGAGAAATAAATTAAAAGTACCCCCCTGCCAAAAAAAAAAGGCATTTTCTCATGTATGAACTCTTTGACTGGGGACCAGACTCTTTTGGATCATGTAGGTTCTTCTTTCTTAGAGGTCTTTTGTTTTGTTTTTTAAAGAAAATTATAGGTGGGTATTTATCTAAGAGCAACACCACCATCTAAATCTTGTATTAGATGTTATGGACAAGTTTCCTTGGAAGTTTCTCCCAGTTCTATGAACCTGTAACAGAAGCAAAGAGTGTTTGTTATCCACCATGTAACTGGAACAATACCTTACTAGTCTGTGAATTGAGTAGTTATGGGAAGGATAGTAATACTATATGTTACCTCTAGTAGCTTCATTGATTATAATGATCACTGATGTGCTACACTGAAGTTCCAGTAGAAAACCAAATGTGGTAAATCAAAATGTACAGGATGAATATTTAATTAAACCATAGTTTTATAAGATGATAATCCCCCCTATAAATTATTAAATATAGCCTGACACAGATGGGATTGGTTGATTGGTCTTTTAGGCTACATTTTAGGGCATGAGAATTTCTCAGTTTCCATGGCAGAACCTGGCCCTGTGTGTTGCCCCCTTCCAAAGTATTTTGAGAAGTACACAGAAGCTCTATCTGAATAAGTTGAGTTTTTAACCAATTCAGCTTGTGTCATACTGTCATCAACTCTGCCTCTATTCTATTTGAATAATTTATTTTATGTTTTCTTCTGAAATGTGAAACCCAGTTGAGAATTCAAAGTGCATTTGAACGCACTTTGTATCTGAATTAACAACTGAGATCCAACCTTTAGCCATAGACCTGAGTTGATTCCTCTGGGAGTTGTAAATGTTTAAAGCACCAAAGTTGGAAGCCTCCTAAGCAGCCTTCTAATCAGCAGTGGGTTGATTCAGTTTGAGGGGGCATGCTTATGTACACTAATGATGCAATGATCTCAGATGGAAGTGGACATTTATATTTCTAACAGTAATACACATACAAATTCTCTTAATAGTTGGTGACTTTTTTCTTAGCTGTTTTATTGTAATTGTATGGCAAAGATACCCATGATATAATAAGGACCATTCTGTAGGCTTTCTCTCAACCTTATTTCAAGATCATTGTGTTGTTATATGTATTCTTCCTTTTTTCCTTATCCTAAACTTGATTTTTTCATGATCCTCCTCCTCCTCTTTCTCCTCCCTGTTGAAAAGCCATGCAGTATAACACACAGGCCTATGAGTCTTTGAAACAAGGATTAAGTGAGGCATTCTATTTTGTAAATAAGGAAGCATTATACAATTGCCATTGTAACATACAAAACAACCTTCATGGTTTGTCTTTGTGGGAAATAGCCATAGCATTTAAAAAAAATCCACCAGCAGTGATATTTCAATATTATTTATTCATATATTCCACATTTTAAGTATTAAAATGAAATGTTAAAAAAAAAAAAGGGAAATTCTGAGAAAATGTAAAGGACTCCCCTTGAATTTATTATAAATTAAATTACAGCCACCCCAAATCAATTCTATGTATTTTAATAGTATCCATAGTGCTTAGTCATACCTCATAATTAAGACAGCAGTATTGCCAGTTGTCATAGACTCTGTTCAGAGGCATAGACTGTCATAGCTTTTCATGGTTGTTATAGATCAGGGATAGTGAATTGTTGCTCTCCAGATGTGACTAAAGTACAACCTGCAGTAGTCCCAATCATCACAACCAATATCAAGATATGCTAGGTCAGCAGTACTAGAAGATCATAGTTTTCCCACAACTAGAGAATGTATTAAGCCCCATGGAACTGGCAAACCAAGGAAGTAAGGTGAAATGAATTTCAGGAAGATATTTTTAACACTAATTTGGAGTAAAAATAGAATCTCGAAAACTGTAAGAGTAAATTCCCAGCCAGACATAAAGTGAGTTAATTAAAACAGCCAGTTTGACATGTGTTCACCTACCATTTTTTATATCTAGGCTGTATTACCTCTTCTTACCTAAACTACAATCCTCTAGCATTTCCTTCCACAGTCTCTCACAATATTGCAGGGACAGGTCCAAGTTTTGGCAGAACCTGAAAATACCTGGTATAAAGTCTCTGGCACTGTATAATTTGAGGAAGGTTTCCAGCAAAAGCACTTAAAGTAAATCAAGAACATTCATGAATAATGTTCACATTTTATAGTCATCACTTCATAAAAAGAGTTTGAACAAAATTTTAGTTGCTCCATATAATAGGTGTATAGGAAAAAGATGGTAGAAAAGGAGTAGAATCAAGTGATTGACATGTTTATCACAGGAAATAGTCCATCAAGAGGTTTCTAACTGCAGTGCTTCAACAAATGGAACAAGCTAAAACTGATACTGAATGTCCATTTGTTGTTGTTGTTTATTCGTTTAGTCGCTTCCGACTCTTCGTGACTTCATGGACCAGCCCACGCCAGAGCTTCCTGTCAGTCGTCAACACCCCCAGCTCCCCCAGGGACGAGTCCGTCACCTCTAGAATATCATCCATCCATCTTGCCCTTGGTCGGCCCCTCTTCCTTTTGCCTTCCACTCTCCCTAGCATCAGCATCTTCTCCAGGGTGTCCTGTCTTCTCATTATGTGGCCAAAGTATTTCAGTTTGGCCTTTAATATCATTCCCTCAAGTGAGCAGTCTGGCTTTATTTCCTGGAGGATGGACTGGTTGGATCTTCTTGCAGTCCAAGGCACTCTCAGAATTTTCCTCCAACACCACAGTTCAAAAGCATCGATCTTCCTTCGCTCAGCCTTCCTTATGGTCCAGCTCTCGCAGCCATATGTTACTACAGGGAACACCATTGCTTTAACTATGCGGGCCTTTGTTGTCAGTATGATGTCTCTGCTCTTAACTATTTTATCGAGATTTGTCATTGCTCTTCTTCCAAGGATTAAGCGTCTTCTGATTTCCTGACTGCAGTCAGCATCTGCAGTAATCTTTGCACCTAGGAATACAAAGTCTTTCACTGCTTCTACATTTTCTCCCTCTATTTGCCAGTTATCAATCAAGCTGGTTGCCATAATCTTGGTTTTTTTGAGGTTTAGCTGCAAACCAGCTTTTGCACTTTCTTCTTTCACCTTCATCATAAGGCTCCTCAGTTCCTCTTCACTTTCAGCCATCAAGGTGGTATCATCTGCATATCTGAGATTGTTAATGTTTCTTCCAGAGATTTTAACTCCAGCCTTGGATTCCTCAAGGCCAGCTTGTCGCATGATGTGTTCTGCATACAAGTTGAATAGGTAGGGTGAGAGTATACAGCCCTGCCATACTCCTTTCCCAATCTTAAACCAGTCTGTTGTTCCGTGGTCTGTTCTTACTGTTGCTACTTGGTCGTTATACAGATTCTTCAGGAGGCAGACAAGATGACTTGGTATCCCCACACCACTAAGAACTTGCCACAATTTCTTATGGTCCACACAGTCAAAGGCTTTAGAATAGTCAATAAAACAGAAATAGATGTTTTTCTGAAACTCCCGGGCTTTTTCCATTATCCAGTGGATATTGGCAATTTGGTCCCTAGTTCCTCTGCCTTTTCTAAATCCAGCTTGTACATCTGGCAATTCTCGCTCCATGAACTGCTGAAGTCTACCTTGCAGGATCTTGAGCATTACCTTACTGGCATGTGAAATGAGTGCCACTGTTCGATAGTTTGAACATTCTTTAGTGTTCCCCTTTTTTGGTATGGGGATATAAGTTGATTTTTTCCAGTCTGATGGCCATTCTTGTGTTTTCCAAATTTGCTGGCATATAGCATGCATTACCTTGACAGCATCATCTTGCAAGATTTTGAACAGTTCAGCTGGGATGCCGTCGTCTCCTGTTGCCTTGTTATTAGCAATGCTTCTTAAGGCCCACTCAACCTCACTCTTCAGGATGTCTGGCTCTAGCTCACCGACCACACCGTCAAAGCTATCCCCGATATTGTTATCCTTCCTATACAGGTTTTCTGTATATTCTTGCCACCTTTTCTTGATCTCTTCTTCTTCTGTTAGGTCCTTGCCATCTTTGTTTTTGATCATACCCATTTTTGCCTGGAATTTACCTCCAATGTTTCTAATTTTCTGGAAGAGGTCTCTTGTCCTTCCTATTCTATTGTCTTCTTCCACTTCCGCGCATTGCTTGTTTAAAAATAATTCCTTATCTCTTCTGGCTAACCTCTGGAATTTTGCATTGAATTGGGCATATCTCCCCCTATCACTGTTGCCTTTTGCTTTCCTTCTTTCTTGGGCTACTTCTAGTGTCTCAGCAGACAGCCATTTGGCCTTCTTGGTTTTCTCTTTCTTTGGGATGTATTTTGTTGCCGCCTCCTGAACAATGCTGCTAACTTCTGTCCAGAGTTCTTCCGGGACCCTATCTACTAAGTCCAGTCCCTTAAATCTATTCTTCACCTCCACTGCATATTCCTTAGGAATATTAGTGAGCTCATATCTAGCTGATCTGTGGGTCTTCCCTAATCTCTTTAGTCTGATCCTAAATTGTGCAAGAAGAAGTTCGTGATCTGAACTACAGTCAGTTCCAGGCCTTGTTTTTACCGACTGTACAGATGTCCGCCACCTTTGGCTGCAAAGGATGTAATCAATCTGATTTCGGTGTTGTCCATCTGGTGAAGTCCATGTATAAAGCCGTCTCTTAGGTTGTTGGAAGAGAGTGTTTGTTATGCAGAGTGAATTGTCTTGGCAAAATTCTATCAGCCTGTGTCCTGCTTCGTTTTGTTCTCCCAGGCCATACTTACCTGTAATTCGAGGTGTCATTTGACTGCCCACCTTAGCATTCCAGTCTCCTGTGATGAAAATAACATCTCTTTTAGGCGTGTTGTCCAGTAGGTGCTGCAGATCCTCATAGAACTGCTCTACTTCAGCTTCTTCAGCATTTGTGGTTGGGGCGTATATTTGGATCACTGTGATGTTAGATGGCTTGCCCTGAATTCGAATTGAGATCATTCTGTCATTTTTTGGGTTGTATCCAAGCACTGCTTTAGCCACTTTACTATTAATTATGAAGGCTACTCCATTTCTTCTGTGGTCCTCTTGTCCGCAGTAGTAGATCTGGTGGTCATTTGATGTGAAGTGGCCCATTCCAGTCCATTTCAGTTCACTGATGCCCAGAATGTCTATCTTTAATCTTGACATCTCACCAATAACCACATCCAATTTGCCCTGGCTCATAGATCTTACATTCCAGGTTCCGATGGTGTGTTGATCCTTAGAACATCGGATTCGCCGTTCACCACCAGCACCGTCGGCCGCTAGCCGTCCTTCCGGCTTTGAGCTAGCTGCGTCATCACGTCTGGGGCTAGTTGAGCTCATCCTCTGTTCCTCCCCAGTAGCATTTTGACCATCTTCCGACCTGGGGGTCTCATCTTCCGATGGTATACCGACATATCTCTGGTTATACTGATCCATTTAGTTTTCACGGCAAGAATACTGAGGTGGGTTGCCATTACCTTCCCCAGGGATCGCATTTAGTCTGACCTCTCTGTCATGACCTTCCCGTCTTGGGTGGCCCTTCACGGTTTAGCTCATGGCATCATTGAGGTGCTCAAGCTCCAGCACCACGACAAGGTAACGATCCTTTGCTGAAGGAATGTCCATTTACTGTGTATCAATACATACTGAATATTTAGCAATGATCCACAAATTAGATTGATTGGTTGATTATATGCCATCAAGTTGGTGATGACTCTTAGCAACAATATAGATAGATTTTCTCCATGTCCACAAATTAGACTGCTTGCAGAAATACTATCATCCTAGCAAATTAGATTTTATTCTGTGCAAAAATCAACAAACACCCAAAAATAATGGGTAAATGTAACTTCTTTTTTTTAATAAGAATTTTATTAGATTTAAGACAAAGATGAAAACTACAAAAAAGAAAAAAACTACAAAAAGAAAAAAAGAAAAAAACTAAAGAGTGAAAACACAAGATAGATAGATAGATAGATAGATAGATAGATAGATAGATAGATAGATATTTAAATTACAAGAAGAGGTGACTTTCGACTTTTAACAGCAAGGATATACAGCAAATTTTCCATAATCAACCCCTTACTCTATATCAAACCAAACTCACATTATTTCTATAAATCATTCCATTGGCACATTATAAAAATCACTAAATATAGTTGTTCCCTTGCCTTATATTAAAAGAAAAAAAGAATATATATATGTATGTATGTATGTGTGTATGTATGTATATACATGTGTGTGTGTGTGTGTGTATGCACACATACACATACACAAACACACCCCTCCAGTCAACCTCCCCCCAAAGATAACATTTATTTAATTATTTCCTTCCTACTACTATTCTATAAGGGACGCGGTGGCGCTGCGGGTTAAACCGCTGAGCTGTCGATCGGAAGGTCGGTGGTTCGAAACCGCGCGGCGGGGTGAGCTCCCATTGTTAATCCCAGCTCCTGCTCACCTAGCAGTTCGAAAACATGCAAATGTGAGTAGATCAATAGGTACCGCTTCGGCGGGAAGGTAACGGCGTTCCGTGAGTCATGCTGGCCACATGACCCGGAAGTGTCTATGACAACGCCGGCTCCAAGGCTTAGAAACGGAGATGAGCACCGCCCCCTAGAGTCGGATTCGACTGGACTTTACGTCAAGGGAAACCTTTACCTTTACCTACTATTCTATACATTCCTGTCTAATAAAGGTCAAACTAAAAAACATATAAATTGTCTGCCATTGTACTTGATAATACAACAATTTTAATAATCTTAATCATATTGAACCCAAAACCAAACATTTTTTATTATACCTTAATAATCTTAATCCAAATAATTAAAGATAAATTAAATCAGCCATACCCTAAAAGCAATCCAGATAAATAGTCTTGAGCCCTGACCCCACTTCAAAGTAAACCACAGCATTTATACATCTCCACAATGCACACAGAGTCTTTTTCATAGAGAAATCAGACAGCCCAACTGCCCCCTTAAGAACTCCAACTTCTCAACAAAAAGCCTCCCATACATGATAACCCCTTCTTTTCTGTAATATTCCATCAGTAATTCAATTTCACTTGTGGCTTGCAATTTGATCTGTCCCTTTAATTTCTTCAGCTCAACTATCCCATATTCATCCAGCATTTCAACAGAAGCCCTGATTTTGCTATTAGAAGAAACATTTCTATTGTTGTTAAGCTCTTCACTTTCTTCCACAACATCCCCAACCAGATGACATATTTTAGATCTCATATTTAACACAAAGTCCTGAATGCCTTGCATAAAGAAGGAATCACAAACGATCTGTTGATAGTTGCAACTTCTTGTGGAACTATCTATTCTTTCTATTCAGTCTCTGAGCACCAGCATCCCATCTTCATACAAAAGAGAAAAGCATAATCAAGATTCAGAAACATGTGAATTCTGTCCAGAGCTATGAAAATGAAACCTGAGTGTATGGTGAGCCCTCAGCATTTGCATAAACAGAATAAATGTGGTTTTGATGGTGGTAATCATATCTAAGCATTTATACGGTGCTTCAGAAGGGTCAGATAGTACCGTAGGACTAAAGTTTAAATTAAAACTGCTGTGAGAATCTAATAAGGTTAAGGTAAATCTGTGCATTTCTAGCCTGGCCTCCCAGAATTGCCCTGGTGAAATTCAGAACAAATCCTCCAAAAATTATCAATTTCCCAAGGAATACCAGAGAAATACAGCCTAGGTTTAGATTTAATGCACCTTCAGCAGAGAGAAAAATAATCCAGGGCACTGAGATAGAAAACCAGGATTCTGTATTTATAATGAAACACAGCTATGTTCAACTCCCTTCTTTGATGGAACTCATTCTGAAAAGGAATCAGACTCTTAAACTAATAAATCCACTCTGTGACTAAGATGGGATGAAATTAAGAACTTCCAAATCTCCTGTGATATATTTTCTACCTGTACATTAGTTGTAATTTGGAATTTTGAATAAGGAATACTTAATAAAGCACACATAACTTTTTTTTAAAAAATGTAGTTACTATTTAACAACTTAAGAACAAGCCCAGAACAATAGAAAAAGTGGAGCAAAGGATAACAAGAAGTTCAGGATAAAATAAATGAAGTAATGGAGAAGATAACTGGGGTTTATAGGTGGTTAACTCTTCTTTCCAATTATTATATTTGTTCTAGTTTTAAGTATTGATAGTTATCCACACAAGACCAAGAGTTTTGATAAAGTTTTCTAAAAATATAATCTGCATGAAATTCAATAGCAGATGAATTTTCATGTGAATAAAGTACAGCATATTTTGCACCACAAAAACTGTCCTTGCAAATATCATATATTTCTCTAGCAGTTATTGTTTTTTCTCTCTGTGTCAACATTGCTCATGTTGATGGGACCATTTTGATCATCCTTGGCTTCTCAGCCATGACATTTCTATCTACCCATTTCTTGTTGGTGCAATGTGAAGTTTCAATTCATCACTGTTTTGTGATAGTAATATAAAATCATGCCCCTTCCTTCCTCAGTGTCTGATTCTTCATCCTCTAAAATCAACAACAACAACAAAATAGCTGACTTGTATTGCCAAGAAATTATGGTATTACTCAATTCAAGCTACTACCACATCAGCTTCTCAGCTGCCCTGCAAAATATGACTTAACCCTAACTTTCTGGGGGGAAAAATGGAAGTATTATATATTATTCTGTTCTTAATTTCTATTATCATTCTGATGAATAATAAAACAATATTCAGAAAGAATCATTTACTGGAATAACAAATTGTTTTAAAATAATGATAGGAAAAGTCTTTATGTAGAATTTGCATTCCTACTTTTCAAACTCAGCTGGATAATTGGATGAATTCTGTAGAACAATATCTGAAGAATAAATCAAAATATGCAGTGGATTCATTCATTCGAATGTATTATAGTTCAATTGCGGTAAGTCAGTTTTTTCCAGTATTAGAACTCTGGAATCAGAATGGGAATAAAGAGGGGATGACAGATTTGAGGAAAGGCCATATATCTGCTAGATCCATGGCCCTCTTAGTTCCTCAATATGCCCATTAAATAGTTTTTGTTTTGGTTTTAATTTATACCAGGGGCTGGAACAGATAGAAATTAATTCTGTCCTACTGATTTTATTTGTAAAAAAATAAACCAATAAAAACGGCTAGCAAGTTGGTCAAGAAGACAGAGAAATTACTCTTCAATTGCTTTTGCTTTGCTGACACAAGCCTAGTGCAACTTTAGAGATTTTGGAGAGTCTGACCTCAGAACCCTTCAAAAGAGAAATTAGCAGTGTCATCTGGCTGCAATCGTATTCATGTTTAGCTGGAAGGAAGGCCCATTGGATATAATGGGACTTACTTCTGAGTTCCCTGGCATAGAATGGCAATGTAAGAGTTAAATCTGCTCTTTCATCTTGGATTATAACCCCACATTCTTAATGCTGTCATGAATTAATTTTTCATATAGTAATATATTTATCCCTTTTTTCAGTACTGTAGTAAGTGGCAGTTTAAATGTGAACCATTCAGTTGGATATTTCAATTATAATTTAAAACTAATGGGTATGAAATATGCATGCCTTGGTGAATTTGAGAATAAATATCTTTGGGAATATTGTACATGCAAAGCAGAAGTATTAATTTGACAGTACAAACTCTGTCACATAGAAATGTTTTCCTCGCTAAACTGTCAATGGACTGTAAATTGGTGCAGACATCTAAGAATAAAGTACGACTAGGGTGAAGGAGCATCTGGGCTTGTACAGAGGATAAAGATACAATTTTGGGCTCAGCATTAAATTTTCTACAATTACTCACACAAAGGAGATTCAAAATAAGCTGTAATGGATCCTCCTGATTTCTGCAAGCTCTTTACATTTCTGTTCAAAAGCATGAGAGGATAAAACAAACATCCAGCATACGTTTCTTAACCTATCTTCTGTATTCCATTATCATAGGTGGATCTATTACGTTCAGCCTGCAACTGCAAAATACTTTTACCATGTTCTGTCTTGCTTGCTTTATTTTTAATTTTATTTATTCATTTATTTAAATTTGTATGGCTGCCTATCTCATTGTTGTGACTCTGGGTGGCTAACAACAATTAAAACATGCTACCTAACAACAGTATAACTATAAATACATAATGATGCATAATGGATTTCCAAAATGTCTAAACTATTTGTACTGCATTATCTGAGTTTGGTGATGGTGAACAGCAGCTAGCTAAATAAATCCCATTCCAATCCAAAATTTTCACTGTAAATAGCTGGCCGTTGCTGGAGAAGACTTAGGACATTGGTGATTTCTTCAACATTATTTGTGTCCTTCAGTAGACATAGTTTTTATCTTCAGCTTTACAGAAAAGGACACAGGAAACAAACATATATAAAACCAGAGTGTTGGTCCATCTAGCCTACACCATCTATTCCAGGTTACCTAACACTAAAAGTGCATGCAAATGCTTTCCTTTGAAATCACTAGGCTTCCTTCCCTATACATTAAAAAAAAACAAAAAACGGAAGCTGATATACTGTCAGGCAAAGTGCTTGTCTTAAATATTATTTTTATTTACAAGAATTCCTCTGAGCTCCATATGGAAACAATTTTAGAAAATAAAAATGGTAGGTGGCTGCAGACTAATGCTTTATTTAGAAATGTCCACTTGTCAATAAAAAAGTAGTAAAGGTAAGTTAGAGTGATAAAGAATATCCTGAGGGTTAGAGACAGTGAGTGTTAAATGATCTTTATTCTGTTAAATAGATACTATTGTTACTGATCACACCCACCATGGAAATCAGACAAGCTCCCTGACAGCTGTTTGGTGAATGCTCCTACAAGTTCCAAATGTATCCACCAGTCCCCAAAAGTTCAAGATCTTTGGTCTATGCTGATGGGTAGTGGGTGTGCAGGATCTCAGGCTGAAACATAGTTTCTATATTTTCCACCCTTCTGACAATTCTGAAAAAAAAATCTGTAAAAAACCAGTAATACTGTTCAGTGAACTATATAGCTTATTCTTCCACCGAGGAGCTCAGATTGTCACACACGGTTCTCTCTCTTCTCCCTTCTTCACTGATTTTATCTTCACAACGTCCCTATGAAGTAGTTGGGTAGAAAGAAGACTCTCTGAAAGTCCTCTAATGACTAAGGAAGGACTTGAATGATGGTTTTACATTCCTAGTCTGTCATACTAATTACTACAGCACTCTGTCTCTTACTCCACTGAAAGCTCAACTGAGTACGAGACAGGTCAAACTCAAGAATTTATTTTGTCATCAAATAATTATCATTATATTTTCCCTACATACTGTATATGAGATACTAATATGTTGAGCTACTTTTGCACATTCAGTATTGAACCAATATGTCAATAATGCCATCATGTTTGCCTGACACTACAGAATTCATTAAACAATTTATCCCACCAAAAAAAGTATTAATAAAAAGTGATTTCTGTATATCAAATTATTAATTGCTATTCTTCTTTCTCAAGGCTGGTCTTTCTATGCTCATTACAAGATCATTCCCTCTTTGTGCCTTTTCAAAAGGTAGTCTAAGTTCTACTCTTTTCCTTTGAATATTATTTTAACCACTTTAGTTCAGCAGCCTGACCTGTGTTGAAGCAATCAACCTGAGTAAGGTATTTAATTTAATGGCACTCGTGGCATTCATTTTCATAACCTCCCCACATATCCATTTATTTATTTATCAATCAAATTTGTTGCCGCCCATCTCCTCCAACCGGAGGGACTCTGGGTGGTTTACAACACAGAATAAATATACAATAAAAACTCAAATAAATACACAATAAAATATGAGCTGCTGGAGGTGTGAATCCGTAGGGACTGGCTCTTCTATACCCATGTTCTACTGACTACAAGAAGGCAGTGGGATGTAGATAGAAAGTTAAGGATGTGTGTCCCTTCTTTATCTATCTCTCTGCTGTATCCTTGTTCAAGAGATTGCTAAGCTCAGGTGACTGCTTTCTGCTTTTCTTCACAGGCACATATGCACAGAACTCCTGCTCATGGACTCGTCTTGGTAGGCTATAGTAAGTTAGATGCTAGGCTTTGCGTTTCCCTACAATGTAATCAGTAAATCCCCTTTTTGTTATAGCTATAAAATCAGCTTCACTAATCAATACTCAGGTCAGATTCTTGCTCACAGGATCACATGCTCACATGCCTCCACAGAACATTTCAACCTCTAGCATGTCCATCCTGTTGCTTTGTCCACAGGCAAGATCTGAGCCCCCAGGCCTCGTCTGTCCCATCAGCACTCTCTTTATAGTTCCCTGAGCCATATCTGAACACATTTGCTAAGAATTGCTGCATGGAGGGTGCTGAAAAACGCTATGATAAGTTTTTTTTTAAACAATAAGTCAACTAAAACAAGTCAATTAAAAATAAAGATGGTTACAAGTAGGGAGAACCAATATACCCCAAAAATGTTAACATAACGTTCAGGCAGCCACCCCCAGAACCTAAACCAGAGCCTAAGGAAAATGCCAGGTCTTTAAGGTTTACTTAAAATACTTCTATGATTGAAATGAGAGTTTATTTCCAGGACACTTTGCCCTCATCTTGCAAACATGATAGGGATCATGCTCAGTTCCCCATTTCACATCATTCTGTCAGACCCATAGGAACTATTCCTGCCTGTAAGCAAAACCCCACCCCCCACTAATACTTTCCTTGCTTGGAAGAAGTATTGCTCATAATCAACAAAGACAGAATGAAATTGACTAGAGGCAATGGAGAGCCAGCCCCCTCTGCAATTGACTAAGGCAGACCTAATGAGGAAATTGCTGCAAGGCAACTGGGCAATAGGTGCTTAATCCCATTAATGTGACAAGAGACTATGGAAGTTTCCAGCACTGCTGCCTCCTTAAAAAACACTGTTTTCCTTATCAATAAAAAGGCTCTTATCTGTTTTTCCTTATTATGATCCCAAGATCCTGACAGTGAATCAGTGCCCTGGAATTTCCTTCTCTACAATTCAAAGTTCTTATATAATCTCTCCCCGCTACCAGCCATAGCAACCACCCCCCTCCCAGGTGCTGGTAACCGTTTTCCACACATCCTGGGAAAGCAACCTTGAACACATGAGATAACCCAAACACATCCCAACCCAGCGGCCAACAGATAACAACTCCCTGACGAGGAATCTTCCCCTCTCCCAAGACCAAACACATATCAGGCAAATGACATGCGAAACGTTACGATGTACCAAGCACATTGAAATGGTGAACATGACAAGGTCTTACTTTTCTATTGTTCTCTGTTCCTCTCCTTGTGAAGCTGGAACCCAATGATAATTGAAATAAAGATTTATGTCTCTTCAATGTTGTACTCTGTCCTGAATTTTTTATAACAGGATACCAGGGTTGTGACTGTTTGAACCTGGCTGGGGGTGGGGGTGGGGGTGGGGGGTGGGAGAGAGAGAGAGAGAGAGAGAGGTTAGGCACCATGACAATGAAGGTATGCCTTCTAGGTGCCATCAGATGTCATTAGTATCAGGAGAATGCCCAGATGGGCAGAAACCATGGCAGAAAGGTGGCCCTCAAATAGTCAGCATCTATGCAATGAAACACTTTGAATCATACATGGAAACTCACAGGAAACCAGTGCAACTCACACAGTAGAGGTGTTTTGTGGAACTACCAAGAAACATTGTATAATTACTCATGCCACTGCATTCTTGACCAGCTATACTGTAGCTTCCAAGTGGTCTTCAAGGGCAGCCCAAAACTGCTTTAGTCCCTACACTTGCTTAACTGAGCATCATAGTTTGATTTTCCCCTTAATAAGAGTAGGATTTTCCATGAGACCAGGAAAAATGATAAAGCACAATTATGTTCAGCAGAACTTCCCTCCAAAAGTTCATATTCAGTGCAGCAAGATCAAAAACTGTGGGGGCAAGGCCAATGTAAATATGCAATATAATAGGGGAGGAGCAAATTAATCCTTTTGGCTTCTAGATGACTTCCTATAGCTATTGAAATTACATATTCCATTAGTTAGTTTTGCCGTATTTCATTTATATACTGGAAAGTCATTCAAGACAACAAGTAATGAATGCATGTTAACTCAATCAATAAAATATATTAGCATATATATTTAGAGCACTCTACAGCCATTTTCAACTGGATTCTGAGTGTGATAGAATTTTGTGATGACCAGAATAATATGGCCAACATATAAAATAAATAATACATATTTGCTCTCTGCAAGACCATAATTTGTTCTTTGTTCAACAAGCCTTTTCTTTAAACACATCTTAGTCCTCTTGTTCTGATTCATTTATACATGTATATCTGTGTATCGTATTTTGTAAAAGAAATCTTTTTGCTACTGTACTGATCTAGTATTGATTTCAGCTGCCACTGTTCTAGAAAGACAACTTTAAAAAAAAAACTCATTTAGGAGGGTTTTTTGGCTGCTGGCACTTTAAAATGTGGATTTCTAATTTTCTTTGATGACAGTTAAAGCTGCTACTGTAGTTGTCCTTGAAAAGGTATGGGCAAAAGACTTGGCTTCTTTGTTTCTTCTATTTTCCATGTACTGTAAACTGGTCCCAGTCCTTGTCATTGAAATGTTGCTTTGTTTTTGTTTGTGTGCTACCATATTAACCTAAATTAATGTAAGCAATTAAAATGCTCATTATCTTAGGCTTGAAAATTAAGTGCTAGTTTGTAGAGCAGCACCTTTGGAGAGCAATATTAGAGCAAGCAACTCACAAACACATTTATAAATGGAAAATGAGAAATGCAGAGGAGTCATTGGGCTGATTTAAAGCCTTTCAAGTGAGCTGGTCAGGAGACTAATGCCTATGGCATCAAATTGTGACAGAACATGTTGAGGGGACAGTTCCCTCACCTGCATACTATTTTTGGAGGTAAAATTAGATCCCTTTCTGATTCATTCCTGCTTTCTACGTCTCTCCATTCAAGAGTTCTGTACACTGTAGAGGGTTCTAATATGTGGAAACCTACCTGCCATAAGTGCAGACGCTTTCTTCTGGAAGACAGCATTTGATGTCAAGTGGGGTAAGGTTTATGGGAAAACGCACCGGGGAATGTTCTGCTTTACAGAATGAGAGATTTATGATTAAGGAAACATGGCTGCCCTTGTCAAAGTTAGTTTAACTCTGAATCTCCACAAAGGAAAAAGAAAACAAATGGACCATATGCAGATGAACATTTTTTTCCAAAACAAGGCATCATCAGAGAAATCACATTTATACATTAGATTTGACAGAAATGTAGAGAAATCACATTTTTAAAAAATTCAAACCACACACTTGTGTTCCAGCTGGAATCACTCTCTTTGTTTCATCCCCATACTTACCTAATGCAACCTGGCTGACTTTTTAATAAAGAAAAAGAAGGAAGGTTTGTCCTATTGCTTTATTGAGTCTAGGATTAAAAAAAAAACACAGATTAATTTATAGTGGAACAGCTGGCTGATCTATGCAGATTATTTGATACGTATTGCAACCTCTAATACTGTGAGCTCTATGAGGAACTAAAAGTGGTCTGTATTGGAATTGAGAAAATAAGATAGAAACATCTGCCAAAAATTAGCCTGCCTGCCTGCTTGCCTGCCTTCCCATTATAATGGCTTTAATAAAAATTTAAATATTGCACAATAACCAAAACATTCATCCTGAATTCAACAAACAACAACTCATTGCTTTCCTAGCGTATGCATGTCTTTGACTCTGGGATGCTTTGGATTTTCAACATATATTTAATTCAAATTAATCTCTAATAATACCATAGCTGGTCATGTTACATACTCCCCACTTCTGACTGTGGGAATTTATTGCCCTGTACCCTACTCATTAATGTGTTTTACAAGGCAACATGATTATGCATGTCTGCTCACCCCGCAAAACATGTGAGCAGAAATGATATTAGCATTTCTGACTTGGACTCTAATTGAGCTCAGCAAATATGTTCAAGTAATACAGTAACCTGGTGCTGCACATATTGTTTTGGGGCAATGGGACTAGATTTCATTTCACATTGCTATATCATCCAGCCATCAACAATGCCTTGTCATTTCAATGTGTCACATATTTTCTTTGCCAACTTTGAAATCATATGTTAGTCTCAATTCCACTTCCATCTGGAAACAGAAGAAAAAAAAAGACACTGTTATACAGTACACAGCTTTGCTACCCTTGTATTTTGCCCAATCTGGGTGAAAGGGAATGAAGAGCATTCAGAGGAGTTCCACAGAAAGGAGTTGTGGGTCAGAGACATGGCTTTGTTGTGGTTCTGCTCCTACCTTTAGATCAGTCTTAGATTATAAATTTGGGGAAGCACTGTTGCTCAAAAGCTGCGGGGTAACAAGATTCTATTCCACCACTACCACCATTTGTATGGAGCCACTAGGAACAATTGTCAGAGTAGGTAGAGCTGAATGTCATCTTTATATGTATGATACTCAGATCTACTTCTTATTTCCCTTATTAGTTCTGCCAATCTGCACAATATGCTCTTCTCTAGGCCAGAATGAAGACTAGATAAAGCTGAATCCAGACAAGAGTGACAGTTGCTGGTCAGAGTCAATAATTGGAAAAGGTTTTGCCTGCCCTTTACACAGTCACACTCCCACAAATGGGTCTGCTGCAGGTGGCACTCAGGAATAAGGCTATAGTCCTTTCCTAAATACACTGGTAAAATGTGGGTTGTGATTCTAGCATGCCTTACTAGATGAGGATACTGAAATAACATGGTATCAGTAACATCTATTGCTTCATAAATACAGTTTATTAGCTATAATTCAGAATCTATTCCACATTGAAGATTGTTATTCTTGGTACTTTTTAGATATATTGCCTTCAATGTATGTACCTTTCTCCTTTCTAGTAAAATGCAAATATTCTGCCTTTTAACGATTAAGTTAGGAAACAGAGACCAGCACAGCATTGCCTTTCCCTGCCCAAAGTATTGGATTATCATTGTGCGGAACAGGAACCGTTTGCAAAGCAAGTAGTACCAGCTCCTCTGCAGTTTATTATCCTTATTATTATTTCAGTCAATGACCACCAAAGTCAAAAAGTCCACTGATTATGATGGTTATGCCATCTGGAGTGCCAAGTCATGCCATTATTTAGCTTCACTAATATTTGCTGGTTTGTTGCCAGCACCCCTGTGGGGTTGTAAAACACCCATCTGGCTTAACTCCACTGATGGAGACCACTTATTAAAATATTCATATTCAGCTCTGGAGAGGCATCAAACCATGTCAACATGAAGCTCAAGGAAAGATTTCTTCTCTCATATGCTTATACATCTATATATAAATTAGATTAGAGCTGTGCAGACTTTGAAAGAGTGCTTTGTTTTGACTGAAAGTTTGTTAAAGCACATTTTCAAAGCAACGTATCAAGCATAGTTGTACTCTGTGCAGGTGGGAATGGTGCAATTGCCTACTTTGCTTCTCCCAGTAAGAAAATTTTCTGATTATATAAATGAAGCCAGTATTATCAAACTGAAGTAGTTAATCTAGTCACCCTAGCCATGCCTCAACATTTCATGAGGGCAGAATGCCTCAATGCTATGAGGTGATGCATCTCACCTATGTGATATGAAAGACCTCTGCAACTGATCAGGTACATTCCCCACAGTTTATTATTCAATTTTGCAGAATCATACCTTAGAATCTTGTGCCACAGAATTCCATGGCAGGTTCTATGTGATGCTGTGCTGTGGCTGCCTGTCTTGGCAATTTAGATAATGGCCTGATAAATCTCCGACTGAACTCAACTGATTATCATGGGGCATCCACAAATATCTGCAGCTTCTAATGAAATAGTGAAGGATAAACAGAAGTTGCTAAAAAGTACTCTAAATCTAGCAATATCTCATGTAGCTAGGAAGTAAATGTCCAGATTTTTTTTTTTAAAAAGAGGATTTTTTTTCTTTTTGACAGATTTAGATTAATTTTATATGCAGAGTCTTCTATGGGTATAAAGCCTGCCAAATTTCAGACAGATGAGTGCAAGATTTTGTGCAAGTTGTTTTATGATTAAAAAAATAGAATTGATAATTCTGTCTAACATTATATGGGCAATTTTATGAAAGCAGTTTTGTACAGCTGCCCCTTGAGAAATTGGAATTTGAACAGGAAGGGTATTATAAAAGAAATTTCCCACTCTGTTGTGCCTGGATATGAATTTAAATATTTTTAAAGTGATCAAAATGTTCAGTTCACCTGGTAGTAAAAAAAAAAAAGATGATAAAGAAAGAATCCCATATGTGCATTGAGCCTGGATGCAAGTGAATAAAAAATTAAGATCATAGATAAAATTTTAAGAATTCCTTTTGGCTGTATTGTAAATATAGGAGAGGAATGCCAAATATTGTTCAATTTGAGACATGCACAAAGAAGACTTTCGGATAAATGTTGCTTTTTACTTTTTTTTTTTTTTTTAATACATTGAGCAATGACAATGGGGGAAACAAACAAATTCCAACAGATATTCAAGAACCTTCTGATCTCCTTTGGCTGCCAGAAGCAAAAATGTAGTTTTAAAGAAAAAGAATTAAAGAAGTTGCAGACATGGACAATAAAGATGTGAAAATGTTACTGCTAGCTCCTGATCATTTAATGTTCTATATGTATAATATTATAGATATTTTGTGATAGGAAAAAAAATGAATTTCACTCGGGAACATACTTTGGGTGGCCACTAATGAATTGCTTCTGTTTCTTTTTCTTTTCTTTTCTTTTTTTCTTTTTTTCTTTTGGTAGTAAATTTTATTATGTTTGAAGAAAAGAAAACAAACTAAAAAAAAAAACCCCAAAACTACAACAAAATAAAAAAAACTAAAAAAGTGTGAAAACACAAAAGATTTTTTTTTTAATTTACAAAAAGATGTGGCTTCCAACTTTTAACAGCAAGGATATACAAAAATTTCCACAATCAATCTCTTACTCTATATTAAACCAAAACACCACATTATTTTTATAAGTCATTCTACTTTAACACATAATAAAAATTACTAAGTATAGTTACTCCTCCCCCCTATATTAAAATACAGGGGGGGGGAAAGGGCCATCAGGTTGGGGATGTGGTAGATGAAACTAAGGAATTTAAGAGGGATAGAAATGTTTTTTTTCAAGACTGAGATTGGGATTTTTATCGAGATGCTGGATGAAGATTGGATAGTGGAGTTGGAGAAATCTAAGGGAGAGAGTGATCTGCAACCCATAAGTAAAATTGATCTCCTGGTGGAACACCATGAAAAGAACCTGGAATCTTTGAGGGGGGCAGTTGGGCTGTTTGAGTCTTTCAAGAGGAAAGCTCTGTGCACATTGTGGGGATATGTAACTGCTTTGGTTTATTCTGAAGTGGGATAAGGGATGAAGAACATTCATCTAGTTTGCTTTATTCCCTTTCAAAGATATGGAATTACTGTTTTGCATTGTTTCTGGTTTTTTGGGGTTTATTAAGATTGGGATTATTAAAATTGTCATACTATTAAGTATAATAGCAGACAACTTATGTGCTTTTTAATTTGATTCTTATTATAGTAGACAGAAATGTATAGAATAGTGGTAGGAAGGGAATATTTAAATATGTTTTATCTTTTGGAGGGGAGAAAGAGGTTTAGGAGGTTTATAAGAACTTTTTTTTTTCTTTATTTGAATCACTTCTGTTTCTTGATAGTTCTGTTTATTCCTCTTTTCCAAGTCAATTTATGGTGAGCTCGTGCCAAGGAGGAAAACAAATATATAAGCAGCAGCATCAGTAACAAGCCATGATGATGTCAAAATCATCAAAATAAAGTCAGAAATGCAATTATCTAATGACGTCATGACATCTGACACAATTATGTAAGTCATGTCATTTGACAGATATCATGATACATGTGTCATAATCGCCCTTTTAATCCTCCTGAGGACACCCAGGTGTTGGTCTCTCATCTGTTGTCCTTTTGCATCCTTATCTCATTCAGAATAGAAATTTCACATTTCCCTCATGCTGGAAATCTTGAAGCCATCCCACATGTAACTGAAGCCATATATTTTCTTTAGAAATGTTTTCACAATAGTAGGTCTGGAATTTTTGTGATTTTTATTTATAAATGACATTTATATCCCAGTATTTCCTTCAGTAAAATCAGTATACCTTATTCTTTCAACCACATTTTGTCCTCCCACTACTCCAGTGAGGTAGATTAGGCTGACCAATAAAGACTGAACCAGTCTCCCAGTATACTTCATGGTTGACTAGGGACTTTAACCTGGATCTTTTCTATAGATGTCCCAGTCAACTCATCTTGAAAGGTTAATTTTAGCCCCAGAATAACTCTCCTGGTGTTTCTAGTCATCTGAATGTCTTACTGGAGAGTTAACTAGCACCTTTCCATTCAGAGATAAAATCTGAGATAGGCTTCATAAAAACAGAGGGGCTGACTAGGTATGCTACCTCAGTTGCCATTTTAATTTTAGTTTTCTCCATCCTAGGCCCCTGACAGAAAAAGAGGTCAGTCAGGTCCCCCAACTGTGAGCTTACTAATCCTTAAATAACAACAGTTTTAAATAAAACTGCTGTTTTATGCTGGTCTATGACTGTAATAAAGGTTTGATTAAAAATGTTGTTTTGTTTAATTTTGCCTAGGTGGGGAGTGGAAGTGGGGAGTGATAATCCCCCAACCTTTTTTGAAGAATCTTGGAGAACTAAAACAAAAGCTATTGAAGGACTAATCTAGTCTTCCCAGATTGCACTCTTCTGGTTCACAATGGTAAGTTGACTTGTAGGTAGGGATAAGTGTGTCATGCTCACATGACTAGCATTCACAGCCTATAAAACGTATTCACTGAATCTCTGCTTAATAGTTCAAGTTGTGTGCTCAGGGAGTTTTTTTCAGAAAGCATTAACTGCACCTGCATTTGATAGAGATTGGAGATTAACAGACACCCTTTTATTTCTTGAAGAATGTTCCATGTGTTAGCAGACGAAAATGGGTAACCATGTTCATGTGATCTACTTTGCTCCAAAATCACAACTTGGCAGTACGTAATCCTTTATAACTGGGGAAAACTGCAAGGGCATCCTTAAGGAAATGAATCTTACTATTCAGCTGCTTTGACATCTTCAAGAATTATCAAAATGCTTAATTCACACCTGGAAAGTTAGGATAGCAGCAGTCCCTGTTGTACAATCTTACAGGAAATATATTTCTGTAAGGAAACCAAAAGAAATGTAAATTGAAACTAAAGTATGTTTTTTTTTAAGCTTGACATCAGCAGAAGGAAATCTCTAACTTTATTAAAATGGGAATGGGGTACTTAAGAAATATGAATGGGATAGGTAGAGATAGGATTAAGATGAATGGGTGTTGTAAGAATCTAGACTGAATGCAAAACTGAGTAACCAGCATGAAAGAGATACATTGAGGAAGAATGACAGTTTAAAAGGAGGGGTAACACTAAGGAAGTGGTGGTGGGATGGAGTTGATGAGAACCTCAAAGGGAGAAAGGTGTATAGATGAGATGGAAGCAAGGATGATTTGAAGGGATAGAAAGGTATGGAGAGATATAATGAATAGTGTTAGTGTTAGCCAGTTTTAGCTATGTTTCCTTTTCTATTTCTTTCACTTACTATTTCTTATTCCTTTTTCAATGCCCTGCACAACTCTGCTTATCCCAAAAGGGAATAATGATTGGTATCCATGTAGTGTATCTAAATGGCCATAAAAAGAGCCATAGCACACAGCAGCAGTTCTGGGCTTGCCTGCAGATCCACACAACTCTCTCATTCGGGGGTCTCCAAACTCTACAGCTCATTGTCCTAATTCATGTAGTGTCAGGACTCTCCCTGGTACCATCTTGCCATTAAAAAAAAAAAAAAAACAAGTCACCAGCAGGAAGGGGAAGGCTGTCATGTTCACTGTTTCAATGTTCTGTTAACATCGTAACGTTTCACATGTCACATCTCTGATCCGTGTATTGCAGGCTTGCAGGCTTGCTGGTATTTTTCCCGTTTCTCTTTGTTTCTTATCTTGCTCCTTAGGAATGTATGTTTGGGTTTGTAACTCTGTTCAAGGTTACTTTCTCAGGCCGATGTGGGTAATGGTTGCTAGCACCTGGGAGGGGGTGGTTGCTAAGAGGGGATAGGGGCAGGATTGGTTTGGAAGCAAGGGTTTTTAGTTTGTATTTGGTGCGCTTTTGCTCATTCTCAGCTTTCTCTGTATTTGCACACTATTCTTATAATAAATCAGTTATCTTTAAGCTCTGGCTTGTGAGACTGAATATTTTGGAGTAGGCAACCATGACACTAAACGTGCCAGACTGCATGGAGCCATCCTGCCATAATGGGACCACTGCTAGCCCACCCCGGCAGAGCACCGAAAGAGATGTAACCATCAAGCCCATTGATGGAAATCAGCAACAAGAAAGGGCAACCAAGCAAAACACAGCAACCCAGCCTTTGTGAAATCACCAACACAGAGACATGTTAATTCAGCACCCTGGACAGACAAAAGCATGTGATCGCTTTGTCAGGGAATTCACATGGAGAGATGTAAGATGGGGAAGGAAGTGGGGTGCCAGAAGCTTTGATGGGAGGGGGGATGAATGTACTTATACTGTCACTTGTGGATTACTAAGTTACTCGGATCTTTAACATGCTTTGAGTAACTTGCTCAATAAAGACTCTTTCATATGCCTAACCGGGCTGTGTCAAGAGTGCCGATTTGTTGGGTTTAGAACCAGAGCCATGACAATGAAGTTTTGGATTGTTCATTGATCCCAAATGTTTATCATATGAAAATAATTCAATAAATACTACTTTAACTAATAGTACTATGAATAACAATAACAACAACAACCCTTTGGATAGTCCCACTGACCCTTGGGGGTCGATATTGACCAATTTGGGGAACCCTGCTCTAACCTATCCATTCAAACATGAATTCCTCTTATAATCTAAGAACTGGGAGATTCTGCTTAGACTTAGTAGGTAACTATAAATAATTATGGTCTTAATTAAATGTCCGGTGAAATTAGTTGTGATAAGTTCTTTCACAGCTTTTTCCCACTCCCCAACCTGCTTCCACATAAGCATAACCTTCTTGTGTTTTTGTTATTTTTACTTTCAGCTGTTTGAGGAAGGAATTCAATTTCCTCATATTCCATTTAAATAATCTCTTTAAAACTTTCTTTAAAAAGAAAAAAAAGCTATTGTTTTTTTTTTCAGGTTAGTGGATAAAAAGCAGTTACCAGGTCTTCAGACAGAGACAGACTGGCTAGCTTAATTCTTTGAAAGCTTTTGTAGCAGTCTATAAAGGCAGCATAGGATCTGGACTCTATATATCAATATCTTCTCAAACTCCAATTCACTTTTCATTTCATGTTTTACCTCTAGGTCCTTGGAATAATAATTTCCCCCCAATATCAAATTGCACTCACAAGCAATTTATAATGGCTAGCTGATATCTATGGACTTCTTTCCAAATAATATCAATAATCCAGTTATCATACATTCATGAAATATGAAGAAGGGAAAGAAATATATTATACTGCTCTAGTAGCAGTCAGTTATTTCCCTATATTGCTTCTTTCTAAAATTCTTGAACTCTCCTATCAGGATTAATGGGTGGAACTTTTTTTCCCCCAGTCAAAAGTAGGATTTCTCCAAGAAATAAAAGGTAATTTTTCCAAAGATATCAAAGAAGGTTTGAAGCATACTCCTATGCTTTCATTTCAAGGTGACACTTAGCTTATACATACGTTCTGCTTAATACTGGTGCTGTTGATGCTGTGGTTGGATGGTCCTGGTCAGTGAGGCAGAAATAACCAACCAACATTTCTTAATTTTCTATTCTTCATCCAGGAACAACTTAGGAGAATCTGAGAAAGAGTGGTGCAAGATGATGACCAGGTAACTGAAGACACCTCTAGCCATAGTCTCACATGGTTGCCTCCCAATAATTACTGACACCTTTAACTTTCTCTTGGCACAGATGGATGTCTAGTATGCATGTACACAAGGGCACAAGATGGTAGCAACAGGCTGTAAAGACAGGATGCAGGACAGTTCAGGGTGTCATCGTTGGTCCTGGCTGCTGCCATTGCTGCTTGTCTGTATTGCTGTTATTGTTCAGAATTACCATCATAGCTAACTGCTGCTGCTCTGTTTGCTGTTCCAGGAAGATGGCCTGGGATTATTCTAGAGCATGATAAGCCCTGGAGAAGAGGTGGATGTCTTCCAGAGCATCCAAAGAACTCTAGTAGATAGAGGACTGTGGCTGAGGGAAGATCATCGCCATGGCCAAGACACACAGAGAGGGTAGACACTGAGCATGGAGATCCAGTTTGCTTGACACAGGAATGAATTGATCAATTCAAAGAATAGAAGCAAAGTTCTTAAGTACCTGATTACCCTTCTCTTGGCTAACACACTAGCCATGCCAGAGAGCATGACAGGAGAAGTAGAAAGGAGGAATGGAAACAAGGAGTTAGAAAAGGCTTGAAGAAATCAAAATCCAGCTGCAAAAGTATTTCTCCCACCAGATGAGAAACAAATTTCTTTGTTACAGGGGGAAGATGGTATAGTGCTGCTGGTTTTAATGGAAAATTGATGGAAAGGAATAGGATAGGAACATGATTTTATATTTAATAGGAATATGGTTTTATATTTTCATGTAATGGTTCAATATGAAGTGCATAATTTTGAGGGGAGGGGAGGCTTTGAGTCAGTGTTGACTCCTGGAGACTGCTTGGGCAAGTCCCTACAGTTTTCTTGGAAAGATTTCAGAAGTGGTTTGCCATTGTCTACTTCCTAGGGCTGAGAGAAAGTGACTGGCCCAAGGTCACCCAGCTGACTTCACACCTAAGGCACGACTAGAACTCACAGTCCTTGGTTTCTAGCCTGGTTATACTTCGGTTATACTTTCTGCCTTATCCTTGGTGAGATATCTGGATGGTCTTTCTCATCTTCAATCCAATTAATCTTGAGAAATAGATACTCCTTAACTTGACATAGTCTCATCACCACCTAGCATAAACAAAGACTTCTTAGCCTTGATGATTTCATTCTTGGCAGGAATCCTCAACCTTGAACCTTAAAGTTCTCATTCTTGGCAGGAGGGCAAAGCATTCCAAGACAAGAGAGTGTTGTCCTCCTTGTCCATGATAAAAATCCAGTGAGATGAGACCATGGAAAAGCAGGTGTGCTTGATGATTGTTCAGAGCCTGTATAATCTAGTTGGAAATGTCCATGGGATGGAACTTCAATGCAAATCTAACTGGGACAGTGCTCCATGTTTGCTGGTTTTGAAGTGATCCACCTGCCATCATCTCTCTGGAGCTCCTGAACTGGCAGAAGGAGTGCAAGGTCTTTCTTTCTTTGTCTTACTGCATTCTTGTATTTTTGAATATTTTTAATTGCTGCCTTGTGTTAATATTCTTTGATTGCTGTCTTGGGTTATACTATATTCTTCAGTATTCCTGTATATTCTTTGATCGCTGTCTCATGTTATATTATTCTCTTATACTTCCTTGGAATAAAGTCTTAAGGACTCTTATGATGTGATCATTGCTTTTGAATCCAAAAGAACCTGTGACCCAACCCTGCTGGGCTGGAGACAGAGCAATATGGATGGGCAGCTTAGAAATACATTTGTTTCATTTGTTTTATTTATGTGATTTATCCCTGCCTCAAACTGGACAGACTCTAGGCAATCTAAATATAATAAATAGAAGGTCATAAGATAATAACAGAAGGTCATAAGAAGGCTTTTAGCCTGGGGAGGAGCTCTCACAGAGACAGTCCACCTCTGAGTCCTCTCCTGCCATGCTTCCTGGTAGGTAGGAACCCTCAGCAGACATTCTCTGGCTATCCTGATTAGATGGGCAGAAACTACATGGGAAAAGTCCTTTTTTAGATACCCAGGTCCCAAACCAGAGAGAGCTTTAAAGGTAGTAATCAGTATATTGCACTTAGAAATATGCCAATAACCAGTGCAGCTCCCACAGCAATTGTGCAATGTGGGAGAATCGTGGCTTCCCAGTGAGCAGGGATGCGGTTGCATTGTGGGCCAGCTGAAATTTCTGGCGTCCCTCAAGGGCAGCCCCTTGTCAACTACATTCAAAAGTTGGTAAATATTAAAGCACTTTAGGAGCAGATGTAGAAGCACACTGTCCATAATCAGCTTCCTTTGTGAATAGTTTTTGTAGTAAATGTAGTTTCTTTGACAAAAGTCTGAGTGGTTTGTGTTTGGGGAATTGAATACCATCCTGAGGAATCCTCCTAACCCCCTTCTAATAAGTAGCAAGAAAAAGGTAAAATTGGAGGATTACAAGCTAGTGTCAAGCCACCAAGTATTAAGGTAAAACTTAAAGTGGTATTGGAACCTGTTTGTAATGGCTTGAAGATTCTTGAACCATGAAGCCTAAGATGCTTGAACGAGGTTTAGATCCTTTCCCAAAGTAGGATGAATGACATATCTAATTTCCTAGGCATTTGGAGTCCCAGTTGGACAATAAGAAACCTTTGTCAAAGCAATTTTTTCAAGGTGCCCACATGTGCTAATGGATGCCAAAAAATGCTTAATTTTTTTTTGCAGACGCACAAAAATCTCACCTTAGCCCATTGATCCAGGAAATTACTAAACAAGAGGCACTGGTTTTATTACAAAGTTTCCTTTCCTGTCGTATTACATGTTTACTAAAGGAACTTTCAAGAATTCTTTGATAACTGCCATGACTTCCTTTTGTAGATATTCTGGAAACCTGTTAGGTGCCATGCCCTGTCTTTTACTGACATGAAACCAAATCTAAGTTGGATTGCTTGTGACATTTCTGTCTAACTTATTATTTCCTTCAGAGTATAATATCAGAGGGCCGCAGGCACTGCTGAACAACTCCTTGTTATCACACTGTGCTATCTGGGCTTACATTTGTCATAGTTCAGTTAACAAGAACAGCTCCCACCACTGCTTTGTGACCAATTCTACACTGCGTTAGAAAGAACTGCTTAGAATGTTTCATTTCAGACCTTGCACTTCCCTTATCCTGGATCTTTTTCAACTCCTTGGACCCTCTGATTCTCCTTGAATCTGTCCTCTACCATCTCTTTCTCCCGTTGTTGCAGGTGACATTTCCTACTCTATAGCTTCAAGCGATCCCTCAACTACAAAGGTAGCTGAGTGAAGCAGCTTCCAAAAATACCAGCTCCCAGGAGTAGAAAATGGGTCTCAAGCCTGTGTAATAAATGAATTCATGATTCTCAATCCTCCGGTGACATTAATAGCAGTGCGAGGAGCAAAGAAGCAAGTTAATGTTAATTTCTGCAGGTAATGCGTGAAAGGAGATAGGGAAAGCTTGAAAGGTCAACATCTGCCGCTGTGCAGGAGGGTTGCAAAATTTGATTGTCCAGTAAATGTCAACACTATAGTCAGGAATCTACATGCCACCGTTCCTATTTAATCTTACTTTGCAGTCTGTTTCACAGGCAGTGATCATGCAGCATTTTTTAAAGAAAACCCTTGAGTTCTAAAATGGAATTGTATGATTGCATTACCATGGCAATAAGACACCTGTAAATTACAAACTTGTCATTTAATCAGCATAAATATGGTTAGCACAAGGCTTGTGATTTTTATATCAATTTTCAGGGAATGTTGAAGAGCCCTTAATGATTATATACCATAAAAAACTGCATTTCCAACTGTTGCCATGGCATTATGTGCTCTCTTTTTTTAAAGACAGTGACTGGAATGTAGAGCAGATAATGAATCTAATTGATTGTCCTCTGCACCTTGCCGAGATGCTTTATTTTATCACTGCTTTTCTGCAGCCTTTTGTTTTACAACAGATCAGATGCAGGACTACAATGTATAAAAGCAGTGATGGCTTTAGTGGAGAAGAAGGCAAATCTGTTTTTCACAGAGAACAAACAGGTAAACAGCTTGAAACCACCCATATTGAAATTTTCTTCTCAGAACAGATAATAACAGCTATTGGAAAAGGAACTGCTGTGTTATGTTTAGATACTGAAAAAATTGTACCAAAAAAAAAAAAAAAAAAACAGAACACAAAATGATGGCTAGTGTTTATGTTCTGTTCATGTACTGGATTTTTCTAATATTTAAAAATGGTATTTTTATTTAAGAATGAAGCTTGAAGTAACCTCCACATTCAGTGTTCTCTATTCTAACCAGCAGCAGCTCCCAATCTATTAATTGGATAACTTGCAAATTGTGATTACAATGTATGGAGAAATAATGCATTAGAAACAAATGTGGTAGAAGTCATACAATAGAAACAAGCAAGAAGCCTGATTATTTTTTTTCAAACAGAGCAAAGAGCAATGATACCGTTTTAAAAAGTATGTTTCAAGGAAAAGAGGTTGATGAAAGGAAGAAATTCCTCAATTAAGGGGCCAGCACGGAGACAGACCTGTTTCCTGTAGCTGCCTAATGTTTTATAAAATATACTGACCAGATGTATTTTTTTAAAAAATGTTATGTTCTATTGTTTTAAAGTAAACAGCTTCAGTTTGATCTGTTCTGCACTGCCTTAATGGATTGTTTTTAACCAGAAGTTAGATTTTTAAAATAAATAAAAATAAAAATTCTTATAAGAAGAAAAACAAAGAGCAGAACTCAGACAAGATCTTGGCTGCAGGCATTCCTCCAGATATTTACTGTATTTATTTATACTTCAACTTTAGTCACCACCCATCTCACTCACTCACTCACTCACTCACTCATTAAATATGTTAATATTTCCCTTAAAAAGATATCCAGATATTTCAGCAGCAAATGTCTATCCTAAGAATTATGTAAGAAAACATTCTAGATTTAAACTCAGGGTCATACAACATACAATCTCTAATGATCCTGTTTGCACTACATATTTATCTCAGTCAGCTACTAATTCAGTCATATGCCCTTTTTGGTGGTTCTGGCAGCATGCAATCTCATTATCTAGATCAAAATCATGATTTCCTTAATTCCTTCAGAAATAATGCTCAGTCTCATGAGCCCAGGCACCCTTCCCCATTGACCAGGCAGATAGAGGTATGTATGGCTTGTGTGCTGCAGCCAATCAAATGAGGGGAGGATGTTCCATGGCTGCCAGGACTCTTAATGATTTTTGTAATGGAGAGCATTTTTTCTTCAGCCGTTCTTCATGCCCATGTTTCCCCCCTCCCCCAATTAATGACGGCTTTAAAACTTCCCTACCCTTGACTGCATTATTTTGTTTGCACAATATGGCTGACTTGGTGAATCCAAAACAATTCTGAAGTTGTTTGGGGTTAAAACTGATCTTCCCCTATTGACTGAGATATGGTATTTGCAGAATATGTTTACCCATTATTTACCAAATTAAGCAGATTGTGTGAGCCCAGCTTTTGCATATTTCTCTATTTCCTTGTTTATTTTTGTAATTGAAGTATGGGGGGTCTTCAGCAAAAACATGGTGTGCCAATATTTAATCCAAGTGGCATGTCTGTCTGTCTCCCACCCACCCTCCTTCCCTCTCTCTCTCTCTTCTTTCTCACATTTAAATGTGCACTCAACTCAAACAATGTGACAAAAGATATAAGGAAAATCAAACCTACAATAGAAGGGAAACTTTATAATTACAAGCAAATAGACAGTAAATGGCGAACACAACTGATTGTACTATAATTCCTAAGAGTGGAAACCCTACTCAATTTGGCTTAAAGGCCAAGGGGAATAGCCAGATTTTAACTGCCTTGCTAAAATCTACAGGGTTGGGGCCAGCAGTATTTTGAGAGGAAGATCATTCCAAAGGCAGGAGCTGCCACTGAGAAGACCCACCTCCTGGGTCCCATAAGATGACTTTTTTTTTTCAAGGAAGGAATCCTGGCTGTATCCTCCCTATCAGAGCATGTAGGATGGGCTGATACTTTTGGGATCAGGCAGTCCTGCAAATAACTGATTAGTCTAGTCCAGGGTTTCTCAGCCTTGGCAACTTTAAGATGTATGGACTTCAACACCCAGAATTCCCCAGCAAGCATGGCCTTGTTGGCATTCTAGCAGCATACATTCAAGATATCTTGGTCAAAAGTAATAATTTTAAGAATACTGAGTGGGCACTAATTTTCTCTAAAAAGTGCCCCATATCTAGGTCTACCATGTCAGAAAAACATGCAAAAATCCAGACTACCATTAGATGACAGCAAAGAGATGGTTTAAAAAATGCTAGTATTTGCTGCCATCTAGTGATCAACAGAACTTTTATAGTTCAGCTGTGATCAGTCTGCCTGGATGTCATGAGCCATTTTATCAGGAGAGTACTGGCAAGGCTTCATTACATCACCTGTCTCTTCCTCACCAGCCATACAGGCCACAGTAAGTGAAACCTGGCCACTGCATCAATCCATTCTTGGAAAGTGTCTTCTGGACTTTATATCTTTATATCTTCCAGGTGTGTCTCCTCCCCCCCCCCAGGGGTGGGGGGAGGACTAGATATGGAGAAGTCAGTTTGTTTAACTGTTCCCATAATATAGCTGACTGGATGGAGTTACTTTAAACATATGGAATATTGGGTCTGTTTAGGGTTAAAGTTAACCCCCAATGGCTAACCCCCAATGGTCAGTCATTCATTCTGATGGTTCCCACAATTCCCTCACTGAGCTGGTTAAGCATACTATGGGAATTTTGCTAATGTCTACTGTTAGAGGTTTCCAACAACCTGAGAGACGGCTTTATACATGGACTTCACCAGATGGACAACACCAAAATCAGATTGACTACATCCTTTGCAGCCAAAGGTGGTGGACATCTATACAGTCGGTAAAAACAAGACCTGGAGCTGACTGTAGTTCAGATCACGAACTTCTTATTGCACAATTTAGGATCAGACTAAAGAGATTAGGGAAGACCCACAGATCAGCTAGATATAAGCTCACTAATATTCCTAAGGAATATGCAGTGGAGGTGAAGAATCGATTTAAGGGACTGGACTTAGTAGATAGGGTCCCGGAAGAACTACGGACAGAAGTTCGCAATATTGTTCAGGAGGTGCCAACAAAATACATCCCAAAGAAAGAGAAAACCAAGAAGGCAAAATGGCTGTCTGCTGAGACATTAGAAGTAGCCCAAGAAAGAAGGAAAGCAAAAGGCAACAGTGATAGGGGGAGATATGCCCAATTAAATGCAAAATTCCAGAGGTTAGCCAGAAGAGATAAGGAATTATTTTTAAACAAGCAATGCGCGGAAGCAGAAGAAGACAATAGAATAGGAAGGGCAAGAGACCATTTCCAGAAAATCAGAAACATCGGAGGTAAATTCCAGGCAAAAATGGGTATGATCAAAAACAAAGATGGCAAGGACCTAAGAGAAGAAGAAGAGATCAAGAAAAGGTGGCAAGAATATACAAAGACCTGAATAGGAAGGATAACAATATCGGGGATAGCTTTGATGGTGTGGTCAGTGAGCTAGAGCCAGACATCATGAAGAGTGATGTTGAATGGGCCTTAAGAAGCATTGCTATTAACAAGGCAGCAGGAGACGACGGCATCCCAGCTGAACTGTTCAAAATCTTGCAAGATGATGCTGTCAAGGTAATGCATGCCATATGCCAGCAAATTTGGAAAACACAAGAATGGCCAACAGACTGGAAAAAATCAACTTATATCCCCATACCAAAAAAAGGGAAACACTGAGGAATGTTCAAACTATCGAACAGTGGCACTCATTTCACATGCCAGTAAGGTAATGCTCAAGATCCTGCAAGGTAGACTTCAGCAGTTCATGGAGTGAGAATTGCCAGATGTACAAGCTGGGTTTAGAAAAGGCAAAGGAACTAGGGACCAAATTGCCAATATCCGCTGGATAATGGAAAAAGCCAGGGAGTTTCAGAAAAACATCTATTTCTGTTTTATTGACTATTCTAAAGCGTTTGACTGTGTGGACCATAACAAACTGTGGCAAGTTCTTAGTGGTATGGGGATACCAAGTCATCTTGTCTGCCTCCTGAAGAATCTGTATAACAACCAAGTAGCAACAGTAAGAACAGATCACGGAACAACAGACTGGTTTACGATTGGAAAAGGAGTGTGGCAGGGCTGTATACTCTCACCTTACCTATTCAACTTGTACAAAGAACACATCATGCAACATGCTGGGCTTGAGGAATCCAAGGCTGGAGTTAAAATCACTGGAAGAAACATTAAAAATCTCAGATATGCAGATGATACCACTTTGATGGCTGAAAGCGAAGAGGAACTGAGGAGCCTTATGATCAAGGTGAAAGAAGAAAGTGCAAAAGCTGGCTTGCAGCTAAACCTCAAAAAAACCAAGATTATGGCAACCAGCTTGATTGATAACTAGCAAATAGAGGGAGAAAACGTAGAGGCAGTGAAAGACTTTGTATTTCTAGGCATGAAGATTACTGCAGATGCTGACTGCAATCAGGAAATCAGAAGACGCTTAATCCTTGGGAGAAGAGCAATGACAAAGCTCAATAAAATAGTTAAGAGCAGAGACATCACACTGACTTCAAAGGTCCGCATAGTTAAAGCAGTGGTGTTCCCTGTAGTAACATATGGCTGCGAGAGCTGGACCATAAGGAAGGCTGAGAGAAGGAAGATAGATGCTTTTGAACTGTAGTGTGGAGGAAAATTCTGAGAGTGCCTTGGACTGCAAGAAGATCAAACCAGTCCATCCTCCAGGAAATAAAGCCAGACTGCTCACTGGAGGGAATGATATTAAAGGCCAAACTGAAATACTTTGGCCACATAATGAGAAGACAGAACACCCTGGAGAAGATGATGATGCTGGGGAAAGTGGAAGGCAAAAGGAAGAGGGGCCGACCAAGGGCAAGGTGGATGGATGATATTCTAGAGGTGACGGACTCATCCCTGGGGGAGCTGGGGGTGTTGACGACTGACAGGAAGTTCTGGCGTGGGCTGGTCCATGAAGTCACGAAGAGTCGGAAGTGACTAAAAAAATAAACAACAATGCGGTTAGAGGTTATTTTCTGTCCAAGTGCAGGTAGCTGAATGAAATTATCTTCTCCCCACGCAGAATGGGTAGAGATTTTACTAAACTTTCTAGTTTAGTAAAGTTTACTAAAATTCTCCTATCCATATCTTTGCTTAATATTGTAGACAGATTTGACAAAGTGGAGGTGGGGATTTTTGTTACTTCCAGTTGCAGTAGGAAGAGTTTCAGAAATTTTGCATTCCCAGTGAAGATCATTCCATCATGTTTATGTCAAAATTAGTTCAGAATCAGTCCCATGCCATGTTTTTCGACCATTATCATTTCAACTGATGGAAAGTAAATTGTTTTCAAAGAAGAAGACTATGTCATGGGTGGTTTTCTTATACTTCTCATGGGTGTTATTCTTACACTTATAATAGTTGCAAAATAGTCAAAAGGTGTGTGTAAATGTTCTTCTTTCATTATATTACCAATGTTCCGGCAGAATCTGGAGTGCCTGGTTTCCTGTGTCTCGAATTCCAAGGGAAGTTATAATGTATGTATATGCAACCAGGGAGACACCAAACTAATGCAGGGCATTGTAATAGGCAGTACAAGATTATCTCTCCTTCCTGTGTTCAATTCATATGCATATGGAAATGAGAACAGAGATATATTGATTTCTAGAGCCAGAAATGATTGAAAAGTCTTGATTTAGTCAAGATCATTAATGTCCAAGCTCCATCCTACACATATATAAAAAAGCTTTATCCAGAACAAATCATGCTACAAATACAGAGACAGTATGCCAGAAAGAGCTCTGAAGTGTTTCCTATAGGAAGATAAGCCATGGACTGCAATGGAAAGCAAACATTTCACAGACGCACTAGCCAATACATCCTGAATTCCAGCTACTGGGTGGGCGGGATGGGTAGATCTTTGGACAGATGAGTGGACAGATTAGGCTCAGAGTTCAATGAAAATCAATCTGTCAAGTCATCCTAAGGAAATTGCATTTGGAGATGAAACTCTACTCCCTGATGTTCCAGAGAAAGAAGAAAGAGGAAATTTATTTTCTCAAACCAATGGTTTATAGTTCAAGCTTTAAAAAAGCAATTTCAAGTAATTCATCATCATGAAGGTGTCCAATTCTCTTTTAAAATACATGTGGTTTCTTGTTCCAACAGTCATTCAAAGGGAACTATTCCAGAACTCTACACCTAGATAATTTTTCCCCCAAATTACTTCACTTGTGAATCTGACAATTTCAATGTGCTTCAGATGTATTACCCAAGCTCTTCTTCTCCAGAGTATTTATTCAACTTCATGACTCTTCCCTTCATCTGGCCACCATTTTGCTCATCAGGGTAGTAGTTAATAATGCAAAGGGGAAAAGGTGCACTATCTCTTAGGTTGTTTTAATTGCTTTCTATATAGGTTGCAAGATACCTTTGTTTTTAATCTAAACCTGCAGTACTTTGCCACAAACAAAACTCTTAAGCAAGATTTCTGTAAGTGTGAGAATTTGAACCTGCAAAACTAATATTCTATCCACTGTATCATATTGAATTGACTGTACAGTCAGTATTCATTTATTTTAAGTCTTTGGATAATCTGTGAGTTGCAATAGTTAGAATGCTAAACTATATGTGGGAAAATTTGAATTCAAATCTCACCTAATATCTGAAACTCCCTGAGTGCCCTGAGCCAGTCATTATCTTGTCTAAAAGGAGAATGAATGTTGGACTAATGCCCCATCAATAAGCACACTGAGTTGGAGATCAGCCAGTTTTCAAGTAGAGACACCTCAAGAAGCCAATCATGAGAGTATCAGGAATGATTCATCCATTGGAAAAGGAGAGATAGATTGCTTCAGTCCACATGTTTATAAGTTACCCTAGAAGTTCTTTATTAAAGGGCAGTATTTTTAAACAAACAAACCAATATTCATTATTTATGTGAGATATTTATTTTCCATTGTTCTGCCAATGTATGATGCTTAAGGTAGCTAACAAAATAAAACAATATTTAAAAGATAATTAAAATATAAAAACAAATAAATAAAAATAAAGACACCACGGCACACATGCATACCCATACATCATGATGTTGACCTTCATCAGCTAAATCCCCACTTCTATGTCAATATAAATATAAATATGATTTTCCTTGAAAGGAAGCTTGAAAATCAGGGCAACTGCTGAGAAAGCTGTCATTGTGCAAATAATAAAACCAGAAATCACTCTGAGTGCCCCCAAATTTGTTCACCAGCCAAACACCATGGTTGGAATAATTAACAATAGTCTATTTGCAGAGGTTACTCTCATCTAAGAATAGTCCTGTCAATTATTGAATTCATTTCTCAGTCATTTTCTCCATCCCACCAAATTATTTCAAGTCAATAACAATAGGAGGGAATTTTGTTTGTTTCTTTTTATTATGGTTGCAACTGTAATACTCTTTGGAGCATGCTTAATTTCCAGAATAACAGACTGCTGTGAAAACCCGGCATCAGAATGAAGTGGGTTCAAATTCACCTACTCTGCCCAGTTTAACTGAAAATCTGTCCCAAATTATTCTCTTCACTGCAGAATTCAGACTTCAGTCCTATCCTATGCACATCCCAAACAGTCATAAAACTTTCTATTCTTCATGGTTTACTGATCTGTAACAGGAGTCGTTGATTTGAGATTTTTATTTTTCTGCTTACAAGCCATTGTGAATCTTTGAGTGTTATAAAAAAGAGTGTTATGACCTGCAAAACTCAGAGTTTTCTGCTGTGAATACAAATTGGACCATCAAAATCCATCCTTGAATGTCTTCAGGCAGATTTGGGACACCAAATACATTTTAGATCCATATTACTAGCTATGACTATATATTGATTTACATGATATTTACAAATAGAAGACAAGAAGATAGACTACAATGGTCAGATTCTTTGGGAATTTTATTTTAAAGTACCCATTTATCATTCTGCATGTTTTATCATACTGTAATAGTGACTGAAATCTTTCAAAAAATTCAGTTGTATTAAAATTTGTAAGGAAACTACATGTTTATGTACTTACTGTAGTATTATGAATAGCACTGCATTAAAGGGGCATTGTTAGGTCCCATTTAGATAAAGAAAACCAGAATGTTTAAAAGTACACTCCATTATAAGCCTCAACTTGTTATTTCTTATAGAAGAATACAATTGTGGCATGTTATAAAGTTTTTTATAGACAATTTCATACACAGAGATAGATAGAATAATCTGGTTGAGAGGGACCACAAGGAGCATCTAACCTGACAATCCACAATGTGCAGGAAAGCCAGTTAAACTATCTTCAAGAAGTAGTTTTCCAGCCTTTTCTAGAGATGGAGAACCCACAGCCTTCATTGGAAGACTGTTCCACTATTGCACAGATGTTTCTGTCGGGATGTTTTACCTTACATTTAAGTGAAATCTAAGTAACTGAAACTCATACCCATTGTTTCTGGTCCTAGTTTCTGTGGCAGTGAAAAATAGGACCTAACTATCTGTCCTAAAGCATATTTTTATCTACTTGAACTTCAGTATCATGTCTCCCCTCAGTCTTCTTTTCTCCAGACCAAACATTCCATGTTCCTTCAGCCTCTAGTCCCTGCATCGTCTATCACACTTCCATAAATCTATTCTAAACTGTCAATATCTTTCTGGAAATGTGGTGCCAAAAATTGCAGGTATGGACTCACAAGTGCAGCGTAGGGGGGAATAGGGACTGCTCATCTTTGATACAATGCTTTTTCTAATGCGTCCTAGAACTTCTTGCAGGTGTCTCAAGTCCTTCTCTGAGGTGGTACATCCAAGCCATGATCCTGCATCTTGTATTTGTGTCCTTTATGCTTCTTCCCTTAAGGTAATACCTTACATCTCCCTCTGTTGAAGGACATCTTTTCTTTGCAGTCCAATCTTCCAACCTGTTCAGATTAGACTGCAGACTCATTTTATCCTAGGTGTTAACCAGACATTTGGTTATCTGCAAATTTGATAAGCAGCTCATCAATCTCATTATCCAGGTCATTAATTAAAAAGCTGAACAATACTGGCCCCAAAACACATCCCCACAGGACTCCATTGGTTATTGCTCAAGTATTTAAGAACTATTATTATTAGCTATTAATTATATTAGTATTTGTTATTAATTCTATTAAATATTATTTATTCATCATTTAGTAACTATTTATTTCAAATGCTTTATGGCAAAATATGCCCTTCTTATTTTTTCCAATGAATCATCAAGAATTGCTCAAAAAATAATTCATAGATAATTCCATACCTCTCTAAATTTATATTATATAAGTTGATGTTTTCCTAGATTTCATTAGAACAGTTGTAATCAAACTGATACATATTTTCATTTCTAGGGGCAGAACTCATTTACAGTAGTTATTGACTGTGATTCAATATTTTAAAGAAAATTGGAAAAACATTAATCAACAAATTGTCATAACCAATCCCATTCCCAAAACATGAATCAAATGTAAAGTTTATTCTGTTACCTGTGAAATTTATAGTTTAAAATTGCTAGAATACCAAAATGTGTCTCTCTTTGTATCAATAATATTTTAAAGGGAGTGAAATGACCTGAAATGTTTAAAACATTAAAATAGCAATGTTTAATCTTTCAAATAAGGCTGTTATATTTAAATTTAGTTTCCATTTTTAACCAAGTTAATGTGTGCTGAGTAAAACAATACTTTTGTTTATTCAAATGTCTTCCTGGATAAAAATCCTGGATATAAACATTTAAGGATATCTACTATATATATATATATATATATATATATATATATAGTAGATATCCTTAAATGTTTTGAAAGATGTTTCAGGGTTGAAACATTCCTATCTTGAAATATCCCATTCCAACCCCAGAACTGTGAAGTTGACAATGAAACAGAGGTTAGACCATTTTCAGTAAGACCACAATTGCAGAGCACTTCCAGTGAAGTTAAGAGTAGAAATTTCTGGATCAGAATGTGTAGATCAAAACACTTCTTTGCATGCTCCTATTCTTTATTGAGTTGTTTGTTTTTCTTCAGTTTTATGCTCCCTTTCAAAACTGGGTTTTCCTAAGCAAGCTTACAAAGGGCTGAAATCAATTCATAAAACAATTTATATGAATAAAACATAGTGATTATAATATTTAACACCAAAACAACAAAAACAGGGGTTCTATACATATGTATTGATGTATACATGAATACCAACTTTTGTTTTGCTTTTGTTCTTCTTTCTTCTTTTATAATGATCAACTGTGCCATTTGATTCAGTAAAAAATAAACTGAATAATTACCATGATATTTTCTTTAATGTGTTTTAAATTTCAAATATATCCATGTACATATTACTACTACTGTTCTCCTCTTCCTTCTCTTCTCCTTCTAAAACAATTCATCTTAAAACATATTATTATTTATTAATCCCATTAATCAAATAGGCTGATTTCAAAGAGATCAGTTTGACATTCAGATTGCCAACATAGTCATGAGAAATCTCTTTTTCAAGTCCCCTAGAAATACAAACTGCATCATTATTCACATTTAGAAAGTTGTAATAATACAGTCTATAAGATTGTCATTTATCTTGTTAGCTATTATATGTGTTATGTGTTTTATTATATTTGTAAAATGCTTCATTTCACCCAAAGCGGCATACAAATATTTGCAATAAATTAAATCAAGAAACCAAGAAAAAATAAGTAATATTAACAAGGAAAACAACTTGCTAATTTTGAGACCAAGATTAGATCTTTCTTATATTGACAGAAGTTCTACAAAGCCAAGAAATTAGAATCTAAAAAAAAAAGCTTTAAGAGATGTATTCATAATCAGTACCTTTTGATTCCAAGCCAACCAAGTGACACTTTTGAAATCCTGACAGTGTGCCTAGAGGCTGTGTGGGCCTAGATGGGAAGGAATAAACTCAGGCTCAATCCTGACAAGACCAACTGGTCGCATTTGTTTGCTCCTCAACCCCAACTGGTTCTGGGGACATTCCATCTTTAGTCTTTAATGGGATTAACTTTGCCATGCAAAGCTGGTACACAATTTGAGGGTGCTCCTGGACTCACAGGTCCTGCTCTAAGTGCAGGTGGCAGCTGTGGCCAAGAGGGCCTTTACACAGGTTCACCAAGTTTAAGATTAAAGATAGACATTCTGGGCGTCAGTGAACTGAAATGGACTGGAATGGGCCACTTCACATCAAATGACCACCAGATCTACTACTGCGGACAAGAGGACCACAGAAGAAATGGAGTAGCCTTCATAATTAATAGTAAAGTGGCTAAAGCAGTGCTTGGATACAACCCAAAAAATGACAGAATGATCTCAATTCGAATTCAGGGCAAGCCATCTAACATCACAGTGATCCAAATATACGCCCCAACCACAGATGCTGAAGAAGCTGAAGTAGAGCAGTTCTATGAGGATCTGCAGCACCTACTGGACAACACACCTAAAAGAGATGTTATTTTCATCACAGGAGACTGGAATGCTAAGGTGGGCAGTCAAATGACACCTCGAATTACAGGTAAGCATGGCCTGGGAGAACAAAATGAAGCAGGACACAGGCTGATAGAATTTTGCCAAGACAATTCACTCTGCATAACAAACACTCTCTTCCAACAACCTAAGAGACGGCTTTATACATGGACTTCACCAGATGGACAACACCAAAATCAGATTGATTACATCCTTTGCAGCCAAAGGTGGCGGACATCTGTACAGTCGGTAAAAACAAGGCCTGGAGCTGACTGTAGTTCAGATCATGAACTTCTTCTTGCACAATTTAGGATCAGACTAAAGAGATTAGGGAAGACCCACAGATCAGCTAGATATGAGCTCACTAATATTCCTAAGGAATATGCAGTGGAGGTGAAGAATCGATTTAAGGGACTGGACTTAGTAGATAGGGTCCCGGAAGAACTCTGGACAGAAGTTGGCAGCATTGTTCAGGAGGCGGCAACAAAATACATCCCAAAGAAAGAGAAAACCAAGAAGGCAAAATGGCTGTCTGCTGAGACACTAGAAGTAGCCCAAGAAAGAAGGAAAGCAAAAGGCAACAGTGATAGGGGGAGATATGCCCAATTAAATGCAAAATTCCAGAGGTTAGCCAGAAGAGATAAGGAATTATTTTTAAACAAGCAATGCGCGGAAGTGGAAGAAGACAATAGAATAGGAAGGACAAGAGACCTCTTCCAGAAAATTAGAAACATTGGAGGTAAATTCCAGGCCAAAATGGGTATGATCAAAAACAAAGATGGCAAGGACCTAACAGAAGAAGAAGAGATCAAGAAGAGGTGGCAAGAATATACAGAAGACCTGTATAGGAAGGATAACAATATCGGGGATAGCTTTGACAGTGTGGTCGGTGAGCTAGAGCCAGACATCCTGAAGAGTGAGGTTGAGTGGGCCTTAAGAAGCATTGCTAATAACAAGGCAACAGGAGACGGCATCCCAGCTGAACTGTTCAAAATCTTGCAAGATGATGCTGTCAAGGTAATGCATGCTATATGCCAGCAAATTTGGAAAACACAAGAATGGCCATCAGACTGGAAAAAATCAACTTATATCCCCATACCAAAAAAGGGAAACACTAAAGAATGCTCAAACTATCGAACAGTGGCACTCATTTCACATGCCAGTAAGGTAATGCTCAAGATCCTGCAAGGTAGACTTCAGCAGTTCATGGAGCGAGAATTGCCAGATGTACAAGCTGGGTTTAGAAAAGGCAGAGGAACTAGAGACCAAATTGCCAATATCCGCTGGATAATGGAAAAAGCCAGGGAGTTTCAGAAAAACATCTATTTCTGTTTTATTGACTATTCTAAAGCCTTTGACTGTGTGGACCATAACAAATTGTGGCAAGTTCTTAGTGGTATGGGGATACCAAGTCATCTTGTATGCCTCCTGAAGAATCTGTATAACGACCAAGTAGCAACAGTAAGAACAGACCACGGAACAACGGACTGGTTTAAGATTGGGAAAGGAGTACGGCAGGGCTGTATACTCTCACCCTACCTATTCAACTTGTATGCAGAACACATCATGCGACAAGCTGGCCTTGAGGAATCCAAGGCTGGAGTTAAAATCTCTGGAAGAAACATTAACAATCTCAGATATGCAGATGATACCACTTTGATGGCTGATAGTGAAGAGGAACTGAGGAGCCTTATGATCAAGGTGAAAGAAGAAAGTGCAAAAGCTGGCTTGCAGCTAAACCTCAAAAAAACCAAGATTATGGCAACCAGCTTGATTGATAACTGGCAAATAGAGGGAGAAAATGTAGAAGCAGTGAAAGACTTTGTATTCCTAGGTGCAAAGATTACTGCAGATGCTGACTGCAGTCAGGAAATCAGAAGACGCTTAATCCTTGGAAGAAGAGCAATGACAAATCTCGATAAAATAGTTAAGAGCAGAGACATCACACTGACAACAAAGGCCCGCATAGTTAAAGCAATGGTGTTCCCTGTAGTAACCTATGGCTGCGAGAGCTGGACCATAAGGAAGGCTGAGCGAAGGAAGATCGATGCTTTTGAACTGTGGTGTTGGAGGAAAATTCTGAGAGTGCCTTGGACTGCAAGAAGATCCAACCAGTCCATCCTCCAGGAAATAAAGCCAGACTGCTCACTTGAGGGAATGATATTAAAGGCAAAACTGAAATACTTTGGCCACATCATGAGAAGACAGGACACCCTGGAGAAGATGCTGATGCTAGGGAGAGTGGAGGGCAAAAGGAAGAGGGGCCGACCAAGGGCAAGATGGATGGATGATATTCTAGAGGTGACGGACTCGTCCCTGGGGGAGCTGGGGGTGTTGACGACCGACAGGAAGCTCTGGCGTGGGCTGGTCCATGAAGTCACGAAGAGTCGGAAGCGACTAAACGAATAAACAACAAAAACCAAGTATACCGGTTCTACCCTTTCCTGGATCAGGAGGCCCTTCAGACAGTCACTCATGCCTCGGTTGATCAGGGGGAGGTGAGAAGTCAGTAGAATATGCTACTTTGGCACAGCAATGATGGCAGTCCAGCAAATTGGGGAGGGGAGGGAAGGAACAGTCTTGTGGAATATTGGGGCAGCTGAGGGAAGATAGAAAGAAAGGAATTGGGAAGATCATGTCCAGACCAGCCTGTGGAATATACTGTACTGCACTAGGAACTTCTGAGAGGAAGAGTGCAAAACACTAACCTCGCCCTCCTTACCCTGTATAATCATTTTGGGATTCCCTTGGGATCCTCCCAGATTTGGTTGAGTACAAAACTCAGAACAACCATGATATTCTGAGCATTGTTTCTGCTGAACCATGACAATCCAAAATGATCTGGCAAAACTTAAACAGTGTGATAGTTTGATCATTTAAAGCAAAATACATTTTCCATTTTATGCACATCCCTAGTCAGGATCAGACATGGTACACATGCTACTTGAATGTCTGGATTTCCAGGATAATTTTCCAGGGTCTGACAGGTCACCTTACCCAATTTGCTGCTGATCCTGTGAACCTCACCCACTGTCAGGGCCAGCCCAAGAACAATGTCAAGTCAGTGTATTCCAAGCTCCAGTTCTTTATGACTTTCACCATACAGACAGAATCTTGCCAGACTAAAGCTACTCTAACTGACCTAACCTGGGAGACTTTAGGGCAGAGCTACCTTGCACCTCTTAACTTTCCCAGCAATGGACTCTGGACTGTGAATCCTCTTATCTGCCTGGAATGCACTCCCTCCTTCCTGGGAATCAGCAACAGTGCCAAAATCCACCACATCCACTAACTGAAAGCTGGGTGGGGGAAACTTGATGAGCACAGTTAAAATCTCTCTTCCCTGCCCATGTTTCAGATCCAATGTTGTTTCCTCTACTGCTAATAGTAGCAGTCAAAAGTTCATCTTCCCTCTCTTGCCCCCTGCCACCAAATCCTGATAACTAGTGTTATTCTTCTGCTATTGGTAATCTTGATCAGGATTACTGTGGGGATGGAGGGAAAAGCTTTAACCTCACTTCCTTAATGATCCTTGTTAAGATACATTCCTTGTGTATGGGTTATGGGGAGGAATAAGTTAAAAGGCTCTTCCCCACCTCCTGGAGAAGGTACATTAATATACGTGTCCGTGCATGTGTATGAATAGATGTGTTTCCTGCCTCCTAGGATGACCACCAAAACCTTATGTAAGGATTGTCATGCTCCCCACTGTCAAAATGTTCCTCATTTCTGATTTACAAAGGGGACAAAGGAAAAAAAGGTGCACAAAGCTGGTGGAACAGAGCTTCTTTATTTTTCTCTTTCTCATGAGTTAATGCTCTATCTTTATAGATCAACGGCAGCCAATGAAGCACAGAAGCTTAATCCCCTTTTAAATAAAATTAGACTTATAATTCTTACAGAGGCCTGCTAATTATTGATTTTCTCCAAGCTTTCATCCCTCCCAAAGTTAGCTATATCAGAAGTGGTACATCTGCTCATACAAACATTTTGACGGCTAATGATTCCTTGCAACATCTGTTATGCTGTTTCTGAACGGTTGTGGTTTCTTTTAGAAGACTCCAGGGACTAGACCTGCAGCACCTCAATCTTGGGTACCATTTTTGGAAACTGTAAGGATCATGCTATTAGGAGTGATTGGTATCCACAAAGTTCAGCCCAAATATTTATCTTCCTAGCTTAATGTTTATTTGTTTTTCATCTGTGTTGGAGCTGATCAGTCATCATGATTACTCATTCCTTTAAGTCTTTACTATTTTACGTTTTCATTTTCCAGCTGGGCACTCACTGCTGAACATAAAGAGATGGCAAAGCCAACGTTCATATTTGATTGGAGGAAATAAGAATCTTGGCTATGAATGTGTTTTTCATATATAGAAGAAAACAAACATCCAATTAACCTATGATGTTATTAACTTTCATTTTTAATAAAAAATTATTATTATTATAGAAGTGCCTGAATCCCTGATTATCAAAATTATTTTTTATATTCAACTTCTTTTTGGAGTTTGAAGTGGAAATTCCAGAAAGGAATAATATTTGCAAATTTATGAGCTTTGTAGATTGTAGCAAGAGTGTTTCACCTGGGGGTGGGGTTCAATTTTTTTGGATTTTTTTGGATACTTTAGGATATTTTTGCAAGTATTATGTTCCATGTTCTGGGTTTTCTTTTGTTTAAACAAATTAAAAGAATTAAATTACCCTTTTTGACTGCTTGATTTTTTTTGTATACAATCAGAGAAATGCACACAACAAAAAGTTAATGCAGGGATAGTTGGCACTTTTTTATGTATGTATCTATGTATGTTTGTATATAATTATATATAGTAATATATAATTACTCCTATCTTTATAGTTATTTATTAATGGTATTTATGTTTTTATATATTGCATTTGTATTTTATATTTATTGTTTTAATCCATTACTCTTGTTTTAATTCATATTTATTGTTTTAATCCATTACTCCCACCAGAGTCCTTCTGGTGGGAGGAGAAGGGCGGTGACAAATTTGATTGAAAAACAAACAAACAAACAAACAAATAAATAAGTAAAATTTCCTTTTTCATGAAGTTTGTTCCAGAATCTGGTGCAACTTGGGTTAGGGCAGTAAGGGGGTATCTCCTGAATAGTAATCTCCATCAATTTTGAGGAAAATCTACCCTCTTCCCCTAAAAAGATCAGTCCAAAGAAAGTTATGCATATTACTTTAGATCAAGGCTTCTCTCTTCCCCTCTTTACTTTGAAGATAGGAAATGAATCCCCTTATATTATATGTGTTTGTGTGTGTGCGCGCACTCATGCACAGGCACACGCCTTCAAGTCAATGTTGACTCCTGGCAACTGCCTGGACAATTCCCTGCAGTTTCCTTGGCAATATTTCAGAAGTGGTTTGCCACTGCCTCCTTCCTAGGGCTGAGAGAGAGTGACTGGCTCAAGGTCACCCAGCTGGATTTGTGCCTAAGGTGGGACTAGAACTCACAGTCTTCCAGTTTCTAGCCTGGTGCCTTAACCACCACACCAGACTGATTATATTACACTTTAGCATTTTTAATTTGCAGAAATTACCTTTTCTGTGTTGAAAAATTAACAGTACTAGAAGAGAAAAGTGTTCTCTCTAGCAACACCTTAACTATTTCAGTGACATTTGAATGTTCACAATTTTACATGGCTTTCAAAGAAAATGAACAGTCAGTATTCTGGTTTTCTAACATTCCTAGTTTATGATCTTACAGAGAAGTAGCTTTTTTTTTTACTTCTCACCAGAGATGCTAATTAATTTTGACATAGGGAAACGGCATCTAAAGAACTCACATTATACAAGCAGCACATCTGTAGTTTGTTAACAAAATTAAATGACAACTAATCTGGTTACAGTCTCTCTACCCTATGTGTAATGTAATTATATGACTTGGCATGAAGTTTAAGAGCTAAACATTTTTCTTCTTTCTACCAAGTTGTTCAATAAAAGTGATATTATACTATTAGATTAATAGGGCAATTATGGGAATCTATTTGAAGGTGTACTTAGGGATTCTGGGAGAGAAAATAAATGGAGTAAATTAAGGAAAACTAGAGGAAATGTGACATAGTAATGATAAAATGAGGACTGGGTTAATAAAGATAATGTCATAACGAAAATATCTAAGTGTTGGAACAATCCAAATTATTGTAGCTGATTAGCTTGAATATTAACTGAAGTATTAACATGTTCATTTTCCCACTAGTGTTATCACTTTCTTTGCTTTTTACTTCATTGACAATAGGAAATATTCTTGGGATAGTATTTTTGAATTAAGCTGGCTTTTTATAACTTCTGAATACAGTCATCTCCTCTTATTTACTGTCCCATTCCAAATCTCAGTCTTGAGCAAAGTCAAATTATTGAGCTACATTTTTTGTAACTCAATATTTTGAGACACATGCCCACACACATACACACAGAGGGAGGGAGGGACGGAGGGAGAGAAATGACCAGGTTATACACATTAATCTGCCTTCAAGTTCTTCAGTTGTTCTATCTAATTGTCTGGTTCCAGATGGTATGTGAACATGCATATATTTTCCATGTTTTTCTGGCTGTTTGTACAAGTTGGATTTTTAAAATGTTTTGTTGTGAGATTATTTTATTTCTTTATTTTTGTTGTTGTTGTTTAGTCATTAAGTCATGTCCGACTCTCCGTGACCCCATGGACCATAGCATGCCAGGCCTTCCTGTCCTCCATTGTCTCCCGGAGTTTACTCAGATTCATGTTCATTGCATCGGTGATGCTTCTCCTTTTGCCTTCAGTCTTTCCTAGCATCAGGATCTTTTCCAGTGAGTCCAATCTTTACATTAGGTGGCCAAAGTATTTATTCATTTATTAGTATACAATAAACAAGGCAGGATACAAGTGGCATACAAATTGAACCATGTCAGATATAATAGCATAAAACCATATATCAGTAGTGTTGTAATTTTTTTTTTAAAAATGATCAGATGCAAGGGCAGCAATGCAAAAGAAACATAAACCAGCATAAGATTTCAAAATCTTCTGTGTGGAAAGCATTTCAGAGATGCGATGCCAACACCAAGAAGGCTTTCTCCTTAGCCCCCACAAAAAAATGGCAAAGGAAATGTGGATTCAGGTTTAATGATAATTAAATGAATCCCCTTACATTACACAAAGATGGACACACAGATTGAAATCAAGGGGATTTATGATAGTTATGATTAAGTGTACATGGGTTTTTTAAATTTTACTTACACTAAAGTCTGAAAACAGTGTCAGAAAAAATGTGCTAGTTAGAACCTTTACCCCAGTGATAATGGTTGTTGCTATCCTAGAGTCCAAGGAGAACTTTTGAAGCAGGGAGCTTCCTTTATCTGAAGCAGTCTTTGTATCATATATAAACATGAGGCCTGGTCTTCTTTGGATGGATTTATCTGATTGTAGTTACCTATGATTTATTAATATTCAAACTGAGTTGCTGCAGTGATTGAAGACCATTCATAGGACCTACTAACTGTAATTAAGCAAACACTGAAAAATGTTTCTTTTAAAAGGCCCAGATATCTGTGGTTTTGTAGAACAACTGGATCAATATAGTTAGAAATCAATCAGGTTCCAGATTTACCTGCTCTAGACTTCTAATGCATTTCTGAAAAAATAATCCAGATCATGACTATTTGATCAAACTATTACCACATTAATGATGCATATTGTTTAAGTGATTAATCTGAAGAAATCTCCCAAAATGATAGTTTCTCCTATTTTGTCTCTCATTATTGTTTTTTTTCTTTTCTTTTTTTTAGAAAGAACTTATGTAAATATGTCCAATTTATGTCCATATATCCACAATATTAGATGTAAGTTGATAAAATCGCTCAGATTCGTTCCAAGTTTGATGCCAAGCGTGTAGCAGGGTCTGAGAAGGTTCCTGGGGAGTGTACTTACCCTGTTATCTGAGAATGGTTTGATCCTGTTGGGCCTGAGGAAGTGGACAGGGTTCTTGGGTCTGTAAACGCTACCACTTGTCAAGTAGTTCCCTGTCCCTCCTGGCTAGTGAAGGCAGCTCAGGAGGTGACGTGTGGGTGGGTCCAGGTGATGGTGAATTCGTCCTTATGGGAGGGAGTGTTTCTGATGCTTTTAAAGAGGTGCTGGTGCACCCCCTCCTCAAGAAACCATCACTGGACCCTACCATTCTGGACAATTTTCATCCCGTCTCCCAGTTAAGAAAGTGGAGGTGTTGCAGCTCCAGAGGATCCTGGATGAAACAAATTATCTGGACCCTTTTCACGGGTTTCAGGTCCAGATATGGGATGGAAATGGCTTTGGTTGAGCTTATGGATGATCTCTGGCAAGAGTGGGATGGGGGCAGTGCATCCATCCTGGCTTTTCTTGACCTCTCAGTGGCTTTCGATACCATCAACCATGGTATCCTTTTGGGGCAGTTCAGGGAGTTGAGGATGGGTGGTGTGGTTTTGTGCTGGTTCACCTCCTTCCTCCAGGGCTGGTCTCAATCAGTGTTGATAGGGAGCAAGCAATCTGGCCCACGGCCCCTCCATAGTGAGGTGCCGCAGGGTTTGGTGCTCTCCCCATTCCTTTTTAACGTCTACATGAAACCACTGGGTGAGATCATCCGTCGCCATGGGATGAGGTATCTGTATTCATTCTGATATGCTGATGATACTCAATTGTATATCTCCATCCTGGATGACCTAAGTGAGTCTGTAACCACCCTTTCCTGGTGCCTGGGGGCTGTGGGGGCCTGGATGGGGAACAACAGGCTTCAGCTGAACCAACCCTGGTAAGACGGAGAGGCTGTGGGTTGGGCACTCCCAGGTATCTGGGAATTTGCCATTTTTGGCTCTGGATGGGGTTGCACTGCCCCAGACAGAACCAGTGCAGAACCTGGGGGTTCTTCTGCACTCACAACTACTGCTCAAAAAGCAGGTGGCAGTTGTGGCCAGGGGAGCCTTTGCACAAGTTTGTGTTGTGCTCCAGCTATGCCCTTTCCTGGACTGAGTGACCCTCTGAATGGTCAGTCATGCCCTGGTCATCTCCCGCATAGACTACTGCAATGTAGTACATGGGGCTACCCTTGGAGAGTATCTGGAAGTTACAGCTGGTGCAGAATGCAGCCACATGAGCAGTCTTAGGAGCCCCTAGAAAGGCACATATAACACTGTTGCTGCACAAGCTGCATTGGGTGCCAGCTTGCTTCCAGGTCCAATTCAAGGTGTTGGTTATCACCTTTAAAGCCCTACATGGCATGGGCCCAGGTTACCTGAGGAACTACCTCACCTCCGCTACAACGACCCATCCCACCCAGTCAGGCAGAGAGGGCACGTTATGGACCCTGTTCATGAGGGATTGCTGATGGCAGGGTCCAGGATGAGGGCCTTCTCTGCTGTGGCACCTGCCCTCTGGAATAAGTTACCCCCAGAGGTGGGGCAGGCCCACACTCTCCCAGCCTTTCAAAGGGGAGTAAAAACATGATTATGCCACCTGGCCTGGGATGGGAGGGGCAACAGCTATTCATGGGGGTGTTTGGCCCCATGAGGGTGCCAAGATAAGATCTTATTTCTCATCTTGAATTTTATATTTTATATTCTGTATTTGTATTTGTATTTATATGCATTTATATTTAGAGTTATATGGAATTGTTTTTAGCAATTTGCCTTTTTTATTCTTTGTAAGCCCCCCAGAGTTGTTGTATATGAGATGGGTGGCAGAGAAATTCAATAAACAAACTAACTAACTAACTAACTAAAGGGGGAGTTTGTAAGTCAGCAAAATCCCAGATAATTTAGAGTTTTGTGTGAAGACCATGCCTTTATTCATTTTGTCCCATTGATCTTTGCATGAGAGCCTGGGTCTGATCAGAAAAACTCACCATTTCTATAAGGAGAAAACATACACATGAACCAATTCTCTGAGGATGAAGCATTAGACATTTCATATGTGCCAGAAAAGAACTGCTAGGGTGAAAACCAAATTGAAATTAAATTAAATGTTAGACGTAGGCAAAACCCACTGAGAGACCTCAGTGAGACCCATACGACCTTAATATTGCAGCTATGCAGGAACTCTGTGTTTCTTATTAAAATAGGGAAAGACATATTAACTTCTGAAATCTTCATGTGCCCTACAAGAAACAGAAAAAAATGGTTATGTTTTACTTTTGTCCCTCTCTGTATACAGCCTTTCCCTAATTTGGTTGTTTTACATTTGTGTGTTATGAACTGAGTATGTATTCAGTGTGTATGGCAAAAGCAGGGTTCATTAAACTGATACAATTTATTTGGAGGTTTTCAAGTCATTTGATCAAATTCTTCATTCAAAGAAGGTGCAGAAGACTCAGCCATAATGAGGGTGAAAGATAAAGTTCTTTTGTGGATTAGAATGTGGCTGCAGAGAGAGCACAAAAGAAATGAGGACAAATGCTTAACTTTCAACATGGAGGGAGGTTAATAAATGAAGTGCCCTTAGAAATCCTGGTATAGTTGGGTAGACACATGTGTGTGGGGAAGAGAAAGAGGTGGTGGGGAAGGAGAGCAACCACAGCTTTCTTTGCAGTATGAAGTCTTAGGAAACTTTAAGATTTTTTCCTGAAGAGTAGAAGGCCCAGGGTCTTGAAAAGAAACATAGGGATGATTGAACTGACCATATCACAATTCAGAGATAGGGATTTGATTTGATTTGATTTGATTTCTATAGTCGCCTATCTCAACAAGTGACTCTTGCAACATTTGCAACACAGAGACACCTCAAGATCATTATATTACAGTGGGTTGGCATGCAAAGTTAACAATGTACTGGGTTGAAATCATAGGATTGCAACAAAATCCATTGGCCTGATTGAGGATGCTAATGAATAATTAATCCAAGTTAAAGCTTTTTTTTAAAGGTGCACTGTCATTAGCCTAATGCAATTCTTCTGGGGACAAGAACTAGAATCTCATAAATTCAAAAATGTATGCTAGAAATCTGTCAGCCTTGGCAAAAGAGACAGAGTACAATCTTCAAAAGGTGCAAACAGAGACTGATGCCTGGGTGTTTAGTCTTCCACCCATATTCATGAGACACAGCTAGACCCCTCATCACATTCTAGTACCTTACTTCAGATTATCTAGTCCTACAAATAAATCCACAAAAAGGACTAGCCTGCTCCAAGCTGGCAGAGGAGGGAATGAAAGGTCCATCTTTGCACAGGAGGAAAGACAAACAAGAATTTTGTTTTGTGTTGTTGTTTCTATTGGTATAAATACAGGCTGCAGGATTCCACTTGGTGAACTAATCTTGAGCTCTGGAAATTTCCTGATTCCCTCTGGACTGAACCACAAGTCATAATCAAAGGAATAATCTCCTGCAACCACAATGGGACTGAGCTGGGCCTCCTCATCTTATTGCCAGATGCATTGTGGTTATCCCTCTTTCACTTCCCTGTCCTCTCGTCCTCCCTCTGCCAGTTGTCAGAGAAAGCTGCTGTTCTTGGCACCCCAAAGACCCAGAAATTAGCAAGTTTTGTAGAAGTCTAAATCTGGACCAAAGTCAAATTGGATCGATCTTGCTTTTACCCCAGGGCACCAAAAGATCTGTCTGGATTACTTTATGATGCCTTTGGCTTGGGGGTTTGCCCAAATCTGATGCACACCACTTCACTTCTATACTGTGCACAGAGAAGCAACCAAATATTCCAGCCCTCCTTTAGCAGCTTACTTGCTTGCATGGAATTCCATGTATTCACCTGCTGAATATTTCTTATCACTTAAATACCTGGCTGTTGTTTGAACTCAAGGGTGCCCTAATAGCTATAATAAACTTTTCCCCAATGACTCACAAAGATAAACCCATTGGAAGTGGCTGCAGTTCAACAGATAAAGTAAATTACAGGATGCAGTTCAAATTATTTCCTAGCATATATATAGAAAAAGAGTGTTAAAGATTTTAAATGTCATTTTTACCCGATGTTCTGAGATTTACAAAGCCCACAGGATCAGTCATTCAATAATTACTTGTAATTAATTTCTATCTGAATCTCTTTTTTCCCTCTGTCTATAGTTCAGAAAGTTTATTTAGATATTTAACTTGATATAGATTCATACCACTAGTAGGAGTAAACATCCCTTTGTAAGTAATATGTGTTGCAGAACTGCAAATAAATATCAAAAAGCTTCAGTGCATGAGCAGAGATCTCTATTTTGCATATTTGCTTCAAGATCTTTAGGGACTATTGATTCTTTACATTGTTGATAGAATGTCTTAGAAGGTCCAGCTCAAAATCCCTTCTTTGTACATACTGCTTTTCAGAGCTGCTACTTAAAAGTAGACATTCCCCCTATACCCAGAGGAAAATTGTGCTGTCCTTTGTACAGAGAATAAGAAAAAAATGGCCAGGGCCATTCAACAGTCTTGTCCACACACTTGATCCCTCCCTGTATGGCTTCAACCAACTGATTCTTATAGGGAGTGTTGGCTCAATAAACTCTGTTTAAGACACTGTCATCATGATGATAGAAACAGGCAAAACTTCTTTTGCCTGTTTCTTGTATTACAAATCGGAATTTTGAGTTCAACAAAAGTAGAAAGGCCACACCTATTTAGAAGCTTATGACAGAAGAGATAATGGATGAATGACCAATGGCAGAAGTTAGAATGAAATATGGCATCAGGTAAATATCAGTTAAAGTGGATAGTTAAAAGGGGCAGTTACATGGAAAGAAAAAGATGTATTCAGATCTTCAAACTGCATTTGAGTTTTTCCTGGTAAATTGATTACTACCACCACTATGGCTCTGTAAATTTCAAGATGTTGATTGAAGAAATGTCATGATGTGATGGGCCCTGAAGACTAAGCTGTTATATGATGCTGAGGTGATCCTGATTAAATCAGTTCTATAAAAAATCCCTAGATATGTCACAGAGATCCCTTCCAATTCTTTTACAGTTTTCTTCCTGCCTATTTTCTTCATCTCATTCCTTTCTATTTATAAGGGGACTGGAAAAAAACTCAAAACAAGAAAGTTCCTCTTTATGAGGGCAAGATCTCCAAGCATCATCAAATGAAAGGTGCAGCAAAAACCATTAAATACACTGAAAGCTAGCAACTTAACCTTTTATGGACTAGACTTTAGAGACTCATTAGAATCACTTATAAATCATAGGAAAATTGAGTCATAAACAGTGAGTCATAAATGCAATCTCTCTCTCTCTCTCTCTTTCTCTCTCTCTCTCTTTTTCCATCAGTCCAGGGTCTCTGATGTACATGGAGGTTTTGAGTATACTTCAAAGCCATCATTCTGACACAGTAAATAAACAGTTATGAAAAAGACATTTTAGGGAGAGAAGGAGAGAACGGAAACCCTGAGGGGGGACCAAAATTTCTTTCTGACAAGATGAACTAAAGTTTGAAAGAAATTTGGCTTTGCTCAAAATAGATTCAGCTTTTCCAAAAGGGAATGTTTCTTCCCCAGACTCTCTTAGTTCCAAAACTAAGTACAGCTCTCTGAGTTGGGTTATATCTTTATCATGCTGAATGCAGAATTAATGTAGGGACCAAACTTAGAGAAACAGCACATTCTAAAATGTATTTCCTGTTTTGGGTTGGGTTGTGTTGTGTTTCAGTTTGTGTCATGTAGTTTCATTTCATTTGGTTGTGCTGCTGTTCTAAAAACCTATCAAGTCTGCTTCTGGAATATTTATCTTCAATTAAGATGTCATGGATCCTGTCTTCTGGAATGAGAATCCTCCTGAAATCTGTGTGGCTCCCACTGTGATGGCCTTCCAGGAAGCCTTAAAGAACTGGGTGTTCTCCCAGGCCTTGGGCAGGGTGGTTGGGGCCCCATCAGATTGTTTGAGGGTATGGGCGTGATTAGCCAGGTTGGCCACCAGTTCTTGTTTTTTATTTATTTCTTATTTCTTTTTAATTATGGTATTTTTATTTTGTTTGGTTTTATTCTACACTGCTCAGAGTCAAACCGGAGTCAGGTAGTGCCTACACTGAATGAATTAAATGAAATGAAATGAAATGAAATGTATTGTATTTGAAGATATTCATAGAGGGCACTTTTTGTGGTACAGTTTAAAGCTGCAGGAATCTGAAAAGGAACTAGCTTCCTGCTAAATTACTGAATTATTAAAGTCTTGTTGTTCATGATATATTGAAACCCAATCATATATTCTGCACTCATATATTTTCAGATAATAAAGCAGCCTTCGCCTTCCTGGGCTCCCTCAGAGAACTGGACTTTAATTTCCAGAACTCCCAGCCAGACTGGCCATTGAAAGAACTCAGGCTGGGGAAGGCTGGGGTAATTCATGGCCATCATTTTCTACTTTCAAATTATTGCATGAACATCTACTCTCAGTTCATATAAACTATCTGTTTCCTTGACAAGTTGTCCAGACTGTAGCCACAGAGTGTAGAGTGGTCTTAGATGCCAGAGAAGTCCTGATATTATATTTTGAAACAAAATCTTGCATGGTGGAATGCTTCTTTCTAGAGAGTTAACCATGTCATCTGGCAGGGTCCTTTACTCACACAGGCTCACTTTTCTGTTTCTGCATCCCAAGCAGATAATCTGGAAGTCCCAACAAATCTGGAAATATCATGATGGAGATCTTTCACAACATACTTGACCTCACAGCTTCCCTTTCATTATGACAGGGGCCTACCTTTTGTAGATCACCACTATTTTGAAAGGTCATTGCTTAAAATGCATTTGTTAGAAAAAATTGTGTTTCTCCATGGTGGTTAAATATCATTTTCCAAAATCTTTTTGCTTGTTTTATTGGCTCCTTTAGATATCTGGGTGCAAATGCAACCCTGGCGTTAGGTAAGTGACATCAGCAACTGTTGAGCTGAGAAGAAATTGGTCCAGTATTTTCCATCAAGATTACAAAGCAAGTGAAGCAGCAAAAGACAATTAAGCTCGTGATGCACTTGCTATCTGAAGTATTCAAGCAATGTGAATGCTAGCATAATTCAGTTCTTACTCACTAGGCATGCAAATAAATCAACTTTAATGTCAATAAAGTCAGCAATGACAGATTTTATCACTAAGATATAACTAAGCACTAATGACTGGGAAGAAAGCAAGCAGCTCCCGGGAGCTGAAGTGGTATTTTATTTTGTCCTATGTGAAGCCAAGGGTAACTGAAAAGCCTGGCCTTTCCCCCCCTCTATTATTAACTGCAAATCATTCTTGTCGTGTTAGAGAGCTGATTGTTTTTTCAAGTATTATTCACCATTAGACTGTGACTCACAATATGACCTCCTTTGGAGATGCTAAAGTCTATTTCCAATTAGCTTCTGCTTATTACCAAGATCCACTTTCACATATTAGAATCTTTTTATCAGTCAGCCCCAAAATTATATTTCCCCTTTCAAAGAGCTGTTTGTTTTCTATGAACGCTGCCAAAGAGAAAGAAGTTCTAAGACTAGAAAAAGAAGCCATCAGATGGATGATATTCCACCATCACAGGCATGACAAGTATGGATTTATTTGAGTAAAAAGAGCCAGTTCTTATCCCAAAGCTAGTTGCAGCATTTGAATAAGCACTTTGGAGACTATATAAACACACACAGAGAGACACACACACACAGACAAGGTCTTGTGGCATAAGATGTCATTGGGCCCATACAATGAGCCTAGGGTTGAAACATTTCTCACTCTTGAGGGTCCTGGCCCTCAAATAGCTCTCTTCAGTCAGACCAGCCACTAGTTCTCCCCAGCAAGAAATGCTATAGAGGCTTCAGGCTTAAGCTGACACTAAGCAGGGAAATCAAGCAACTATGGCTTTCCTTTTCTCTGGTTTTGTGTGAACTGTTTGCTTATCAGTTAGCCTTGATAGGTCTACATATGCTACTTGGTATGCAAACATTATTGGTTTTATAGATAACAAAAACCTATGTGTCTTAAAGGGGGAAATTAACATTTTCTTTTGCATTCAAATGTTCTACCAGAGTTTCAAGTAACATACAGATTATGATTGCCCCTAAAACATCTAATAAAAAATGCCTTAAATAAAATAGTTTTCAGGATGAGAGGATTGTGGGAGTAAAGATTTAAAAAAAGAATTAAGAATTAATTTTGCAGATGACTTGGTGTTAGTTCTGGAAGATCCTTTAAAGGGAATTGAAACATCAATGGGTAAATTAAAAGAATTTGGTGTATTAGCAGGTTTTAAGAGTAATAAACAGAAGATGAAGATGTTAAAGAAATATTTAAAAAAAGATCAAACAGAATTGATGAATAAAATGGGTTTAAAGATTGAGAAGGAGGTAAAATACTTGGCTATCACTATGACAAATATGAATTGTATGTTATTTCAAAATAATTATGTTAAGACCTTAAGTTAAATAAGATATGTTAAGATGGGAGAAAACACAATTGTCATTACTAGGGAGAATTTCTGTGATTAAGATGAATGTTTTACCTAGAATGTTATTTTTGTTTCACTCAATACTTGTTCTGACAAATGATACACCATTTAAACAATGGCAGAAAGATATATTTAAATTTGTATGGCAGGGTAAAAAAATGAGTCAAATATAAGGAGTTACAAGATGCAAAGGAAAGAGGAGGATTGGGTCTACCTGATTTGAAATTGTATTTTGCAGCTTGTTGTTTAGTTTGGATGAAAGAGTGGGTGCTGAGAAATAGAAGGCTTTTGGAGTTAGAAGGACACAACCTGAGATTTGGGTGGCATGGATATTTGTGGTACAGCAAAGTCAAGGTTAATGTGGATTTTAAAAATCATTATGTCAGAAGTGCCATATTGAGAATATGGAACAGATACCAACCCAGGTTGTGCCCGAAAACACCTTATGGCTTTCAGCACAAGAAGCATTTTATAGATGAGAAATGATGTTTGTAACTGCACAAATGGTTAACTTATTGTGATATTAGAATTCATTCAGGGAGAATGTAAAATCAGATCAAGAGAAGATCTGGTAGCAGAGGGATATACTTGTCAATGGTTTTCTTATGTACAACTATTAGAAAGGTTTAAAGTAGACAAAAGAACTTATGGTTTTGATTATAACACTGAGTTTGAAATAGAACTGTGTACAAATGATGAACATGTAATTGCCAAAATGTATAAACTTTTATTGAAATTTGAAACAAATGAAGAACCAGTGAAAGAATGTATGATACAGTGAGCTAAAAAAGTTGGTTATGATATACAAATAGAACAATGGGAAAATATTATGTGGCTGAAAGGATTGAAATTTACATTATGTTATAACCTTAAATAGAATTTTCATAAAAGAATGTATCATTGGTATATGTCACCAGAGAAACTGTCTAGAATGTACAAAGGTAATTCATATCTATGTTGGAAATGTGAACAACATGAAGGGATATTTTATCATGTTTGGTGGACATATAAAAAAGCTAGAAAGTTTTGGATACAAATTCATATACTTATTCAGAGGATCTTAAACTTTAATATACAATTGAAACCAAAGGGTTTTGTTTTGGGATTGATGTACAAACAGCTAGAAAAATGTTGTGGAACTTTGTTTTTATATATGATAAGTGCAGCAAGATTATGATATGCACAAAGGTGGGAAGGTTCGGCACTACCCACAATGGAGGAATGGTTGGTGAAGATGATGGAACTTGCAGAGATGACTAAACTGACTTCTTTGATTAGAGAAGAGACAATATCTATGTTTATTGCTGACTGGAAACCCCTTAGAAACTTTTTGGATGTAACAGAAAAAATAAACTTGTGATTTATGGTTTTGATGATTAGAAAAAATAGATTATAGAAAAAAAGAGAGGGTGGGGTTTTTTTTGTAACCATAGAGTAAGAGGTAATTTTGTAATTGTACTTATAATTGCTATAAAGAAAATCGGAAGCTACTTCTTTCTATTTCTTTTCATACTTTGGCTTCTTTCTTGTTTTCTTTCTTTACTTTACATTAGTTCTTCTTAGTTTTATCTCCTTTTTAGAAATCTTTAATAAAAAAAATATTTATTTATTTTCTATCCTGCCTTTATTACACACACACACACAGACACACACACACACATATATATATATCTAATAGTTTTGACTGAATATATGCATATCTCTGTGGATTCAGCACAGGTGCTCATCATGGACTGCTACCATCGCGCCTCCCTCTCCTAGTCCCCTGAGCCAATCCAGAAGGATGCCATGGTCAATAATAATGAAGCCTGCTGAGAGATCAAGGATGTCTAGGAGGGATGCTCTTTCCACTCTCAGGCCCACCATACATCTTTAAAAAATGTGATCCATGCAGTCTCAGCACTATATTCCTGCCTGAAACCCATTTGAAAAGGTTTCATCTAGGCACATTGAAAAGTGACAGTCTATAGCAGCATTTCTCAACCTCAACAATGTTAAGATGTGTGGACCTCGACTGCCAGAGTTCCCCAGCCAGCATACGGGCTGGGGAACTCTGGGAGTTGAAGTCCACACATCTTAAAGTTGCTGAGGTTGAGAAACACTGGTCTATACGGCTTTGGATAAAATTACTGCTTGGGAGGATTTGGATATGTATTACTCTTTTCTCTGATTCCACAATGAAGCCCACAACATGTTACCATGCATGTCATGAGTTTCTATTCCAGTGGGAGATGGGGTATGTTTTACAATGTCCAACTGCCACGTTTCAGTAGTTTTGGCTGACATTCAACAAATGTCTGAACAGCTAATAATGCACTCAGTCCTGTTAGTCCACCCATCTGCCTGTCACATCTGCCCATTCCCATAAAAATCTATGATTAAGTAACAGGCCATTTCTCAAAATTCCATTCTCTATTTATTGTCAATTCACATGGCTTGGAGAGAAATAATACTTGCATTCATAATGATTCTAGACTGGTAGGCATAATCCAGGATAAACAAACAACTTTTTTCTTTGAAAAACAAAAAAAAAACAAAAAACAACTGACAGACCATTTTCCTTTAAAGCTTTGTTAATGACATTTTAATCCATCAAAACTGCATGTTTGCCAGCAAGCACCCTGTTGAAATAGTACAGCAACCTAGAAATGAAGCCTTTTGATTAGCCACATAGAAAGCATAACCTTAGAAACCCTGTTTCTAAGGAAGCAAGAACTTATTTTAATTTAGATAAATTAGGATCTGTTTCCAAAATGGAATTGTATAAGCAGGTGCAATTGTAATGAAGAGGTATCTGTAGAAAAGCACAGTGGCTCTTATCAATACAATTTTTATTCACTGGGATTTGCAATATTATCAGTCCTATTCCACGTCATAGGTAAAGTGGTAGATGATCAAGAAATGATCTTATTAATAAGTAGCCAAAATCTGTCTATTGAACCATTTTTCCCCCTGCAAAAGTGCCTTCTTGTTCTTCATTGCTTTAAAAATTATGTTGGTGGTGTTTTTGAGACACATCCATCATTCTGCAGCCCAAACTTCTTGATCTGAAAAATCCCATCATCTACTCCAGGAATTTAACTTAGGCATGGGAAGGGCAAGCCACTTGATAGTCAGACTACTGTATCTGAATGCAAAATGACCACTAGATGGCAATGAAAAGTTGGGCTATTCATCTGCTCTTTGCCGCCATCTAGAGGCCTTCTAGTTTTTTTCAGCCCAGGTCTGGTAGGGAAAGGGTAGATGATTATACAGTAAAAGCTGATGGACTCACACATTCCTTATCCACCCCATAATTAAGTGTAAGATAAGAAAATGTTCTCTTTCAGAGAAAAAAATCCAGCAAAAGCAAAAACAGTTTATCTTCCACCAGACTAAATGAAAATGGATTTTAAAGATATTTTCAAAGATAGTCCTACTGGAGAGAAAAATCAGTTGAAAAAGGGAACCATGTGCATTATAGAATTCACTGCCAAGACTGGAAGCACCAAACACACCTCCCAAACACTGATTGATTGCAGTGGCCAAGTCATGCCTTCCCCACATGCTTGGGCAATGAAAATAAACCAGTGATGTCATAAATCTTTGCCAACATACCCTGATATGATTCTTGGGATAGTAGATCTAGAGAAAGTGTTAGGACTCTGTATTCCCCAAATGGTGTTTTTTTTTTTTTTTACCTAGTTAATGTGTATGTTCACTGCCACAACAATTAGTAAGGAGATTTGATTGCATTAATAAACTCCATCTCCTTATGCCAGTTTTCTGAGATTCACCATGTATCCATCTGCCTGAGAAATACCATGAATAAAACTGGTCATCATTTATTTGGTCCAAGTAGTGAAGATACTTTTTTTCTCCATCACTGACACAAGTTCAATGATACACTAAACAGCAGATTATTTCTTTTAAGAATTCTGTTCTATACTGTCCAAAATTAAATTTAATTGTGAGCCTACCCAGAATGAATAGATTGACTGTTTGAAAAATCACTGATGCAGAGAAAATTTGCAATGATAGGAAAAACTTCTGTCCTTTGGCCATATCTTATATAGAGAGGATACCATCTTGGGTGGAAGACCTCAAATCTCATGACTTCAAGTGTGTGAACCATTCACATTTCAAAGAAGTTTCTTTCACCAACCAGGCATAAAATCCCTGAATGACAGATCACAGAAATTCCTTTTTATCTTCTTGGGTCTTTGGGTAATCACTGATCACATAATGTAGAAGGCATAGGGAATGGCCTTGAGGGACAGGAGGAAGAGCCAATACCAAGGCAAAGGTCAGATAAAAGGGGCCTGAGTATAACAAGAATGTAGCATGAGATACATCTCAGGCAAGACCCTCCCTAGTTCACATGAAGATAAAGGGAGAGTGGGGGAAGTACATCCAAGCTTGCAAGATTCTGATACTATAGCTTTACAATCAAAGAAGTACTATTCTACATGGCATTGATTTCCTAGTCTGGTCTAGGCTGAAGGGCTGACACATAAGCCCTTTGTTTTTTTTATTTGCAGGAAAGACTCTTTAGACTTTTTTTACTGTATTTGCTGATGACCTCCATAGGTAGGTACCTGCAGATCTTCTAACCACAGGCACAAACCACTAACAAGTGGCTGATGTCCATATAGTAAAGGTCATGAGAGGAATGGAGTGTCTCCATGAGAGAGGGAGCTGCCCAACCAGTCAGTTATTATTGCCTTTATTTTAATAACTAAAGTGGTGAAATGCTTAATGGATTATCTAAGCCATAGTTACTAATTTCACTGCGGACATATGCTATAAGAGTAGCACAAACTTCTCCGATTTGTTCGTCATAGCGCAAAAACATGATAACCAGGTATGAATACCGCCGGTTGCTAACGGTTGATCCAATACTGGAGACTGAGAACTCCGGAAGTTATAGTCCAACCTATCTGGAGGATATCAGATTGGGGAAGGAAGATCTGCTGAAGGCAGTCAAGGAGGTTCTTCTACCTTTGTACCATATCTCTTTAAAAGTATGAGCATGACTAAGGCTTACCTGTGTGGTGAGACATGATTCAGAACTCAGAATTCACTCCCCTGAAATATCGCAACAGCAGCACTAGAAATACTGCCTCAGCTACTACTAAAGCTACTGGTAGAAAGCTCATTCAAATCAAACTTATCTTTTGGTGGCTTCATGGACTTGCTAATGTAGCTTTTTTGGCATTGATACAGAAGTAGTTGGCCACAGTCTTCTTCCAAGATATTTTTTTCCCAATCTCTGAAACTAGCCTACAGTCCTGGAATTCCCTGGTGGTCTTCCCCAAAGATATTAACCAAACCCAATCCTGCTTAGTATGTGAGCCCAGATTATGTTTTTCAGGTGCTGTCATTTACTACTGCAAACTGTCACTGACAAAAAGGCAAGTGAAAAATATATCATTTTACTTTCTGCTTCTTGGCATCTGCTTGTCTTCCAGCTTACTGAAGAAGCAGACCCTAGAGGTTTAAAAGTAGATGGACAGTGGCATCGGGAAAAAAATTTAGTCTTTTCCTTCTGCAGCTGGAAAAGGATCCAAAGCTTACATTCCTTTGCCAGTGCTGGAGTGAGGTTGGGACCCAACGATTGGGCAAAGTTATCAGTTCAGATCCTAGTTAATTGCTTGGCTTTATACACTTCTGCTCACAGACCTGAGACATCTGGTTAAAAGGTATTTTTAAATGAACACAAGGGGGATTTGAACATTAAAAACAGAATGAGGCCAATATAATTTAAAAGGAGTAAACACATAAAGCAACTGTCATTTCATTTCCCACACCTTTCTCCATGTAACAATATGACACTATAAAATAGACCTGACTGTTGAATCTTACGTGATGTAGGAAGGGAAGGCCTTTGAAGAGTGTTTGCTTTAGCTTTCATTCTTCCCTGTTGCACGCTGGCACTGCACTTGTTATCAGATATGAAATTGGACAAGCTGGAACCTGGGCTATTTTCATTCTTTGCCAGGGCCGCATGCTTGCTTAGACTTGTCAGAGCCTCTTCCTCAAATTATTCTTTTCAGAAGCATCTTTGCGCCGGTGCTGCCTTGCCAGACTGAGCAAAGCAGAGAAGCCAGAGATGCCTTTGTACTGCACCAAGGGCATCCCGTCCCTCCCCTTTTCCCCCACCAGACAAATGGTTAAAAGAACAAGAGGCCCTGTTTGAGAGATAACAAGACTAAAGAACAAGCAGTGTGTGTTATGCACGAGAGCAGGGGCAGTGCTGGGGCCAGTCCAAATGCCCGACTCTATATTGGACCCTGTGAATTCGAGATTGAGAAAACAGATGCCAGTAAAGAAAGTGAATCTTTCTCAGTTCTCCAGTTAAAAAAAGAGGGGGTGCCCTTCAGTCCTCTGTGAAAGATTATAAAAAGAACTGCTACCCAGATAAATGGGACATTGCCTTAATGGCAGCACTGGCAAATGCTGTTTAGCATTCACCGTTCTATTCCCAGTGTCCTCAACTCTGTCAACACAAGCCAGGTAAGCCAATTTCTTTTCACTTCAAACCAGCAGAAACTTACACTCTCTTTGCTTGCACTTCAGATCTGAATCTTGCTACTCAGGGATTTGGCATTCAATGATTCACAGCAGAGGGTATCTCAGGATTCTGGACTTAATGGTCTTATCTGGGAGGGACTGTTTAATAACATGGATTATCATAAATGAATAATGAATGCTGAATTTATATATTTCCAAATGCAATTATCCATCTCTACTACACTGGGGGGGAGGGTGCTTTTCATGTAAGACTTGGGCTTCCACCCAAAGCCACCTATTAGGGCTGCTCGATCTCTTGCGGGATAACCGTTGGCATCCTACAGATGTTTGGATGACAGATAGCCCTGTTTGGAATTATTTCACCCAAGCACACACATTTGATTATCCTAACTTGCAGAGTTTAATAAAATCAGAAGAAATTGGTTCTGTTTGCTTCTTCACTTGAGTGCAGGGGTGATCAGGGACTAGTGAGCTTGGGAGATACTAACTTTAAGGATCTTTTATCTTTGGTGACAGTGAAACTCAACACTTACTTGAAGTGTGATACTACATTGCTATAACTGCTGGAGCTCTGCATAGAGGTATTGAGGAGGGGAATCAAGCAAAGAACAAAGTCAAGATGGCAGCTGCAACCAGGCAGTCGAAGTCCCACCCTTATTTTATATGCATCTCACTTGCAACGTGCATAAAAGGGGTTTGATCACACAGTAATGGCTACCTTTTTGCCTTTTCTTACCTCCTCCCCCATGGACGGCCCTATTTCTACACTAGTTTTATGAGGGACAGAGTCTGGAACAGTGATATGGAGGAAAAGACAAAGAGAAGAAAGAAAACATAAGAGTGGGAAAATGTTTCTTTAAAATCCCCACGTTTCTAAAATGGTCATTCATATGACCGTATTTATTCAGCATTGTTCAAAAGGAATGGTTCAGAGCCATATTAAAAAGAAAATAAGCATTATTTCTCAGGAACTCATAATCAAAAGCCAACAGTGGGGAAATCGGCCAAGGGATGGATAGGAGCGGTAGGTGACTGACCAAGCAAATACTTTTACTGATGGTTAAGCTTGGTTACATTATAAATAAGAATGAGCAAAAAATAATTAAGCCAAAGGCCTTATTAAAAAGATAGTGTTTATATGCAGAATGAATCGTACCTCTGTAGTATCTTAAGAATACCTACATCCTTAAGCATCATGAGGGGGAAGAGAGGATAATTTCAAATAGGAAAAAAAAATGTCAGGTGGAAAAGATTAACCTTGAGCATATCTGCACTACCAATTTATAGCGTCCCCCAGCCATCACTATGGCGACATAAAGCCTGACTGCATTAGTGATTTATTGCTGCAGTGATGGCTGGGGGACGCTATAAATCACTAGTATGGAAATGTTCCTTCTCTTCCCCAGTGCTTCAGTTCCAATTTTGCATTTGAGTGGTGGAGTCTAGCAAGATCCCATCTTATTCCTCGGACAAGGCATGCCATAGCTGGTCTGCACAAATCCTAATGACTGCTGCTGTTTGCTGCCACCTACTGGTCATCTGGATTTGTGCAGACTAGCTAGCCTAGGCTCAAGCTGTTCAATGTCTGCATGAAGCTGCTGAACATAGAGAAATTTGAAGCAAGATTTGATCCTTAGTATGCAGATGACAGCCATACCTAGTTCTTTTTGTTAGCAGAATAGGATAGGGCTGTAAACATACTGAACTACTACTCGGACTCAATGATGGGCTAAATAGGAATGTATAAATTGACACTTAATCTAGGCGTGAAGCTTGGGTCCTTTTGGTTAAGGCAACGAGCTGGAAACCAGGAGACTGTGAGTTCTAGTCCCGCCTTAGGCATGAAAGCAGCTGGGTGACCTTGGGCCAGTCACTCGCTCTCAGCCCAACTCACCTCACAGGGTTGTTGTGGGGAAAATAGGAGGAGGAAGGAGTATGTGGTATGTTTGCCACCTTGAGTTATTTATAAAAATAATAAAGGCAGGATATTAAATAAATAAATAAATGAATGAATATTTTTTTCTTTAGAAACTCAAGAGGCTTCAACGGCTCAGATCATCTACTGTTGGCTTCAGTTGGTTTGTCAGCAGATGGCTTTTCTGGATAAGCAATGTATTATTGTAATAGGTCTGGGTGGGGGGGCACTGCTCTTGAAAACAGTTTGAAGAACTGCAAGAATTCTGATTTGTTGGTCTAAGAGAAGCTGACTTATATCCATCTGAAAGAGCTATAAAATAAGGGTTGCTTATTTACTACTGAAATCAGTTCAAGGTACAGCTATCTGTATAGCTGTCCTAGCTCATCAGAGGGGGCTGTTTTCTTAATTCCTGAAAGAAGTGCATTTATCAAGTACTAAAATAGAGTATAGTGGTAATCCAACTTTACAAAGGGAGGTTGGTCTGGTTCCACACAGCAGTAAGTTAAAATGGTTCTTAATCACTGCAGGCATTTTAATATAATTTTAAACATATTTAATTAATTACATTTTAGCACAGGCTGGTTCAGTTTTTAGCCACTCAATATGCATAGATTTTACACACTCACTTTTTATATGTTTATTAAATTTGTTGATGTATCATCTCCTAAGGCCCTGTATGAGTACACAACGAAAATACAAAATGTGTACTTTTAAAAAAATACATCTGAACGAGCCCTTCCCCATGATTGCATTTGCCATGAAAAAGGTAAAGATTTTCATTATTTCATTAAAATAGCTTCTGACCTTCTCTTAACTGTGGATCTCCTTTTCTCAGATGGCTGGTTGAGAACAAGTGCCCAGCATAGTTGTGACTTCCTGAAAAATGCCTGACCCACACAGCATCATATACCTAATGGACTCTTTTTAAATATTTTTTTAAAAAATCCTGCCTTTATTATTTTTATAAATAGCTCAAGGTGGGCAACATAACCTAATACCAATCAAAGAGAATATTTGTAGCTCAGGGTTGAACTGTGGAGTCCTTGGTGCTCTCTGAGCCTTGTTGTTTCTTGCAGACGTTTCATTGCCAGACTAGGCAACAGTTTCAGTGGGAACTGAACTTGTTGCACTGAAGATGTTGCCTAGTCTGGCAATGAAACAACAAGGCTCAGAGAGCACCAAGGACTCCACATAACCTAATACTCCTTCCTCCTCCTATTTTCTCTCAGCCCTTATAGAAATAAGTGTCGCGAAGTTCTCAATAGCCCCATTTTCAGTGCCTTTTTTACTGACAGTTGTGTCTTGTTGCACTTAAAACTGATAGTCCTAGTTTCAGGGCTATCTCAATTACCTCAATGTAGCAGATTATCTAAGACCCTGGTTTTCTTTTTATTAATGTAACTTATGTCATGAAGCCTATATATCACACTGTGGAAACAAATCCAGATGAAAATGAGGCCTGTTGGTATTTTAGAATCAGTTGTTATTTTATTTTCATAATTATTGTTGATTATGGTAAATGCTCATTTCTTAAGTTCTGTGATATAATTAATTGGTCAAGGTCATTTAGACGCTCTTTTATCTGAAATGTTATTAATTAACAAAGAATATTTAAATAGATTATCATAATAGTGGAGGTCAGACAAATATGAGGTAGTTTTGTGCACTGTGTGATAGAAATTCTTCAGCTGATCAGGAAATAGCAGCTAATTCTGCTGCACAATTTCAAATGAAGGAAATGGTATTTAGCTAAGACCAAAATAGCCTGGTCTCTTCCTGAGATCTAACTCCAGCTATTACAATTTTCCCTTTCTCCCAATACTGTTGATTCTTTCCTGATTAATATAATATTCAATTATATGCTAAAGATGCCACTTCTTCCATGTGTTATCTGCATGAAGCATGAACCAAGTGTTGTAGGACCATGGCCAACTGTTGGCTGTACTCTTGGCATCCAAGGGGCCTCTATAAAATTGCACTAAACACCTGTGTTCTTGTAACACTGTCGAGTGCTGTTGTAGCCAAACTGAACAAGGTTAGCTTTTGTCTGGTAGATGCCACCACACCATGTCATATAAGGGGAAAAAGTGCAATCTTTAGGCAGGACAGGACAGGGACTTGCAGAAACAGGAACTGTGTCATATTAGTTGTTGTTTATTCATTCAGTCGTTTCCGACTCTTCGTAACTTCATGGACCAGCCCACGCCAGAGCTTCCTGTCGGTCGTAAACACCCCCAGCTCCCCCAGGGACGAGTCTGTCACCTCTAGAATATCATCCATCCACCTTGCCCTTGGTCGGCCCCTCTTCCTTTTGCCCTCCACTCTCCCGAGCATCAGCATCTTCTCCAGGGTGTCCTGTCTTCTCATTATGTGGCCAAAGTATTTCAGTTTTGCCTTTAATATCATTCCCTCAAGTGAGCAGTCTGGCTTTATTTCCTGGAGGATGGACTGGTTTGATCTTCTTGCAGTCCAAGGCACTCTCAGAATTTTCCTCCAACACCACAGTTCAAAAGCATCGATCTTCCTTCTCTCAGCCTTCCTTATGGTCCAGCTCTCGCAGCCATATGTTACTACGGGGAACACCATTGCTTTAACTATGCGGGCCTTTGTTGTCAGTGTGATGTCTCTGCTCTTAACTATTTTATCGGTCATATTAGTACTGATAGATAAGTGCTTTAAACTTTCTAAAGCCTTTTGTTTCAGGCAAAAAGGAGGTTCCTTGAGAAACTGAAGGTCTTCCATTTGAATTTTAAGCAATAGTTTTTTTGAGGAGACTGACAAAAGCTGTCTTCAAGTCCACATGGCAATCTACCTAATGGAGTGAAATTTTAAAGATTGGTCTATTACAGTATCTCAGTGTAGCCCTGCGTTTATTGTTTGACATTTCAATTGCATGTTAGAAGAAGTTATCTTGAATTCAACACCAAAGAGTCATCTTTGTCACCGGATGTTCATTCATTTGTTAAAAAAATTTTTTTTTAAATCCCAAGAAAAAAAATAATACGCAGGGTAGGAAACAGCCCTGCTGAAGAACTCTCGCTCTTGTAATTATATAAATGCAGTAACTCAGGACAGTGTAATGTGATGTGCTATCAAAGCCTCCAAAAGCAGCTGTTAGAGTTTCTCACATCCACACCAATGTGAAAACAGTAATATCATAGGCTAGACTCTATCCAGAGATTAATTTTAAAAAAATGAATTTTACATGGGAAGCTCATACCAAGGGAATGTGTTTGTAGCTGTTTCCTCCATTAAGGGAACTGAGAATCTTGCATATAAATTACTAGAATGGAGACAGATTTTTATGAATTCCACAAACATTTTTGCTCCTTTTCTCATGTATCTTGTGAATGTTTCTTCAAAAGGTACATGCATTTTGTATTCAAATATATGCCGGTCCTTGCAAACTAATTACCTTCCAAAAGAAACAGTAGCAAAATAGCTACGGATGATGAGGGGCTAATAATTTTTATGGGTGGTGTCATAATCACTAAGCAATCAGTGTCTTATTATTCTCCAATTTAAATGACCATCCCAGACACTTACAGAATGAGGTTGTGTTTGTTTTGTTTTCTCAGCTTGTTTCCAAGCAGAAAAGAGCTCTATTTAAACTGAACCCAGCAATGGCATCTTCAAACCCTAGGCACACACAGCAGTAGAAAGAAGTCCAAATGACAAAACATGGCTCAGGTACTTGCACCTAACTCCGATGCTTATGTCTGATATCAGGACACAAATAAAAAAAGCCAAGGTCCTGCTGTGATGTCACAATGCACATTGCATCATGTTGACATCATCCTAATTTGTACCAGACTTCAATGGCTCACATAGTCCCGCTGCTCTGAATAGCTGGTTACCCTCGCTTTTCCAGAAGATTTAGAGATGTGCAGGGGGAAAAAAGTTACAAAATAGTCTTTCTTTTCTTCTTTTTTCCTCTAAATCAAGCATTAAGATAGCTTATCAATAGATCATCTCAATAAAGTAGAGACAGGAAACCATTTTCCTCCGCAGGGCCACTTCAGATCTCAGCAAGCATTCTGGGGACCACAGTGTGTAGTAGGTTGACCATCCATCCTGTGACAGGTATCATCCTATAATTTGAGGGCCTATGTACTTGCTTTTGAACACACGCACCTGCACATTAATGTGACATGGAAGAGGCAATGAACTGTAGGTGGTATTTCCTGTTCTCCCATATACAGTCTGCTGTTTTATCTGCTTTACAGTAATAAAAAGCACCTCTGTGAGAAGGGTGTGAACTATAGGGAAACAAGAGTGGGAAGAGAGGTGAGGGACAGGAGGAGGGACAGAAATCTGGGACATGCTGGGCTGGATGAGAAAGCCTTGTGGGCTTTATCTGCCCTGTGGTCTGGATGTTTCCTATGTCTCCAGCAAAGACCTGTCTCTTTTTGTCCCAGCAGAATGTAAAAGAGGAGAGGCATTTGGACAGCGGCTCAGAACGCTGCTGACTGCTCCATGATAAGGCCCCCTGCCCTCCTAGTCACATGACCCAGGGCAGAGCTGCTACTGAGTCTTTTTTCTCCCTTGTTTATATGTTAAAGATTTGGTATGCTATTGGCTGATGACAGGGAATATTTTTCTCGCCGTTAAAAAGAATAAGAACAAGTACAACAATGGAGAACATGGATGGCCAGGGTGGAGTGTCCAGTACTGTGTGCAATAATGTTTTCAAATTATGAAAGAAGAGAGGGAGGGAGGGAGGAATCATGTTTCAGCCTAGGATTTTTGTCAAATTATTTGAGGCATTCAACATAGCAATACTCTGGGCAATGTTTCTCAACCTCAGCAACTTTAGGATGTGTGGACTTCAATTCCCAGAATTACCCAGCCAGTATGCTAAGTCTTAAAATTGTCAAATTAGAAAATACATTGTTTTAAAATATGCCAAGCAAGGGAGATGGTATATGATTTTGGTAAGTAAACACTGATGAGGTTAAGAAACACTACTCTGGGGTATTGCTGATGAATGGATAGCCCTAGAAGGCACTCCAATTTGAAAATGGAAAGCCAAACCCATTTAGACCCTTTCCTCATGTAAGAAAATTTATTTGCAGCCAATGTTTTATTTATAAAAGATGGCACAAGAGTGTGCACAGAGAGAAAATGCAGTTTTTATGTGTTGTTTGGTTCAGTTCGTTGCTGCATCTGCCTTCTGACAAATAAGCACTCAGCTCCTTAGAGATGAGAGATTATATTTAAGTTTTAATATCCTTGATATAAGGATGATGATGGTAAAATCTATCTTATTTCTTACAATATATATTTCCTTCATAATATTATTCTAAATCCCAGGGTGCTAAATAATATATTCCTATTAAATAGGTATTTTGCTAATTAGTGTTTATTATTTCCTCTTTTATTTCAACAATCTTTTGGTAGGGTTTTTTTTTTTCATTATAATAAGAATATACATATAGTCTCTCTCTCTTTGTGTGTGTGTGTGTGTGTGTCTGTGTGTGTATGCTTCCATTTATTTCTATGCTGTCTTTTTAAAGATCCAATAAAGATAAGAAGTTACATTGCTACATTTCCTAGAATAATTTGGACAGTACAAATGAATTTCAGTTAGCTTCCAGACTCTATTAGCAAACCTAATTGAAAATGTTGTTAATGTTCATTCCTTGTCCCTTTTCTCTGACCACTATTATTTTAATCTTCAAACACAGTTAACTGCAGGCAATCTAAGGCCCATCTGCAGATGGCCAAATCTTTTGCAAAATCCTTTACATAAGCATAACGGTTCTCTTGCTGCTCTGTCAATTAAAATGATCCCAATATTGGAAAATGGGGATGTTATTAATGGTGGGCCTTGGATTCAGGGAAATGTCAAGGCATTAAAGAAAAAAAAAATAATCAGTCAATTGCTAGGCCAGATCAGCTAAGTTAATACTGACACACAGCTGCAAAAGACAAGAGACTGGTAACTACAAGGCAGAGCAATGTGGAGCAAAAGCAAAAGAAAAAAAAGACACAGCATTCTCAACCTTCAAGATGCTGTGATTAGGGTGAAATAAATGACAAAACCACCCATTCTTTCTCCCTTTTTTCTTTCTTTGTCTCCAAAGCCTTGGAGAAACAGATTAGATCCTACAATGCTTGAAGCCCAGGATCTGAACAAAGAAGATTCAGATCAATTTCCAACTCAGGAGAAAAATTAAAATCTTGTCTGAACTGTCCTGCTGCAAATCTGAAGTATGTCCCTCAGTTTAATATTTTAAGTCTTTGAGTTAGTTTCAAACTCTTTATGTGAAAGCCTCATTTATTTATTTATTTCATATGTATGTAAGGCCATTCAACTGAAGCAATGTGACTCTGGGAGGCGTGCAACAACCAAAATAAATATCAACAAAAAATAACTATACATCATTCATATATACCATTGCTTGAAGATTTCTGTTTGAACCCTTCATGTTTACATGGTGGAGTTCTACTTGGTTCTGTCAGGTAGATGATTAACATGTGAATGAAACCACTGAATGACATCATTTGGAGATTTAGAATAAAATCACAACAGTAGGCTGATGACATCCAGTTCTATCTCTCGTTTTTTGTGAAATCCAGGTGAGGCAGTAGGTCTGCTTAGTCAGTACCTGGACAGCATTTGAGCAACAACCAAAAGCTCAGGTAAGGCAGAGACACTGTTAGTGGATATTTATCTGTCCAGGTGAGTGGAGTTTAACTTGGGGTTGCATTCATTGCTTGGGGGTGCTTCTAGAACATCTTTGATGTTAGAGGAACAAGTAAACTTTGTCCCACGAAGCACCTTTCAACCAGCTCAAGTAGTTGCAGCTACAGCCTTACTGGGATAGAGGTAGCCTTATTACAGTAATCCACAGTGGTAATTTCTCATTTAGGCTATTTATTTATTTGTTAGATTTATATCCCTATATCCTTTATATAGATTTATATGCCTTATTTCCTTCAAGAACTCCCATCATTTTGTAACAGCAACCCTGTGAAGTAAGAGAGAATCATTGCCCAAAGTCACCCAGTGAATTTCTATAACTGATAGTGGATCTGTTCTTAACTGGCTTTTAGTTCACTTTTGATGATAATTCAAAATTTCCTTTAAGGGGAAGATGTATAGAAGTGTTTTATTTTAAAAAGTGTTTATTTTTTTAATATCTAATTGTTTACATCTGAGCTTACTTTATCCTAGATGCTTCCAAATCAAATCTAAATCTGGATAGCAAGCACACCTTGGCCTTCCTTGGTGGGTCTCTCTCTATTCTTGTTTATGTGACTGGCCAGCTTATTCCTTTCCCACCTTCTTTATAAGCTTACTGAACCTAGGCTGTATCTAGTGGCTATCTGGAATTATGCCCAGATCAGGTAACCCTACTAATATTTGTGTCCTTTATAGTATGAATATGCTTTAACCCCATTCTTGTTGTATCCTCTTGCAATCATTTGCCATAGCTGTGATCCTGAACACCACTAAAACCTGCCTAAAGGCCCTGTTCCAGTTCCCAACCTACCGTCACAACTCACTGGCTTCATTTCTGCAGATACTAATAGTGTTGACTCTCTGAGAGTTTGGCTGCCAGGAGGCCAACATAAAGATGCTAATAAGACTCCTGCTAGTTCAGGGAGCTTGATAGCACTGATAGCACTGGCAGTGCAAATGACATGAACTGCTTGGTTGTGTTTCTCTTTGCAGTAAAGATGCATTATGTTAAAACAAATGCTTATAAAGAGAAGGAGTTGGGCTCAGGGACATCCCCACATAAAAAAGAGTAGAACTTGGAGTGGTGCCCCTGCCAACTTTACATACTCATAGATGCCCTTGGTTTAGGGAAGAAGACTGTTCAGGTGGCTGCTCTAGCAAATACAAACAGCACCAGATAATGTGTGTGTGTGTGTTTGTGTACACACACTTATTCTGAGGGGGAGACAAAGAAGATCAATTCTGTTTCTTTTTATTTAGAGAGAAGGGTCAGAACTTCTTACTGTAGTTATTGATACCAGCTTTAGACTTAATCTGAATGTCCCCTTAGTTATTCTGTTTGACTGAGTTCATATAGCATGTTAAGCCATAGTTTGCTTAATCAAAATCTGTTAAATAAACCAGAGCTCAGCACATGCATGTTAAGTCAGCCATGATTTATAAACTATGATGGGTGGCTTCTTGTAAGCTAAATCTCACAGTGGCTTATATATATGGTGGCTTATATATATATATATATATATATATATATATATATATATATATATATATAATTGTGCCAACTGACTTCTGCAAAAGTGCAGAAAACAAAATTTAGTAGGAGTCTTCACCAACACAGTGCTTCCAGACATTTGGGAAAAACCATGCCAGCTAGAAATTTTAAAAATTAAATTCCCAAAATACCTGGATAGCACTAGGTTGGAAAGATTGGTTTAAGTTGAATATTGGTGGCCAAGTTTCATCCAGGAACACCTCTGTGTGCCGACAGTGATAATTTACTACACTATTTGTGAGCGGATTCAAAAGGTGGGAAGATGCATCTGTCCCCTCTAGCTATGGGAAAGACCATGAGCTAAGCCTGTAACTGTGGAAGGTCAACAGAGATGAGACAAAAAGAAATGCAGATCAGAGAGCAAACAGAGTTCTGAAAGATGTTAGGGAATCTGTTGGAATAATAATAATCCCGTACAACTCCAACTGTGCTCAGTTGACATATATGTAAATAAATGCAAATATTACAAAATGCAATAGCACTCCAATGACTCATTCAAAAGAAATTAAACTCAGGTCTTAATTTGAAGAATTAGGTTGTACATTTTCAACCATGTCAATGTTTTCAGTTCTGCAGTTTTCTATTTGCCATTATTTGGGGAGTTGAATTTCTGTTACACTTAAATGTTATTAACTGAGAATATTTTGAGTCAAGAAAGCATTTTATTCCCTTTCTTAATTATATAACATTTTATTGAGCTTAGGAAAGGGCAGAGGAAAATGTATATAAAATAAAGCAATACACACATTCAAAAACTAAAATATAATATGCGTTTTTAAAGGAGATAGAACACATACCCTTTTCTTCTCCTCAGCTAGACCTTAAACAAGCTGTCTCCAAAAAACATGGTTGTGGAAATGATGGATATATGTAGTATTGCCTTCCCCATAAGGCAGCAAATTGGGAAAGGTTACTGTATAGGATTGCTATTTTTCCAAGTGCAATATGTATATAGATTATAGGATGAATTCAAGGAATGGAATGGAATGGAATGGAATAGAGACAGATAGACAGACAGATAGGTGGATAGATGGATAGACAGATAGAAGGACAGAGACAGAGATTCATTCCATTCCATTCCTTGAATTCATCCTATAATCTATTTCTTCAAGTTCTAGCTGTTGAATGCAAAGCTTATCAGTGCCATTTTTTAAGCTGAGGAGGAGAAAACAGTGGTAGAAATCACCTTCTACTCCTGCTGATCATCTGTTTAGACACGAAAAGCAAATGGAGGGATTCCCACTCACACAATTTAATAGCCATGGCCCTACTCTAATCCAGTGTTTCTCAACCTTGGTGACTTTAAGATGTGTGGACTTCAACTCCCAGAACTGAAGAAACACTGCTCTAATCAAAGTTGCTTATTTCACCATGCCTGCACCAAAAGCATTTGAGAGCTCTCCCCAGATCATCCTGGCTTGATTCAGAAATTATTCCTGTTTTTAAACATGAAACACCACATACCTTTTAGGGTCACTTTTCAGCCAATATAAAGCTTAGAAAGGGACACGTCTTTGAGGCAGCTTCTCTCACCCCAAAACAACATCCTGACTGATTCAGCCACCCCCTGTGCCTTCCACATTTCATAATTACCTGATCACCACTAACAATGCAAGCAGTGACAGAGAGAGGAAATGAAGGGGGAAATGAGCCTTTCCCCTCACAATGTGACATTAAGAATCTATGGACATGAAAATCTTGCCCTTCTTTACAATTCGGTTGCCACTCAACACGATCCATACCATTCTGTATGGATAAAGCTATCATAAATCGTATCCTGGCTTTCACATTATTCAGTATTCCTGGAAGGGAAAGAACAAAAGTAAAACAAAGAGCAATCATATCAGTAAAGCAATTGAATGTTTTATATTCAGACACATTCTCAAAGCAACTGCATTGCTCAGGCCATGAATATATTTTAAAAAATCTTGAGAGTAAACAACAATCTAGTAAAGGCAACTCACTTCTGATCAATGGACTGGGTCATAAAGAGATCTCGCAATTTGGGCCACACTAAACCAACAGAATATATTCCATGGCTCCAGACAGAATATACCTTAAACAAATGCTATACTTCACTTGCTAATCTCCAAGGAAATGAATGATTATGGTAACTGAATAATTAGAAATGGGAATTTGTGAACATTTTATTAACCTTCGATTAATTTTAAAATGAGAAAAGAAAACAAGAAAAAAACTCTTACTCCCATAGGTTTCTCTCCATATTGCTTAAAATGCACAGTGGCTGCACTGAAAAGATGGAATAGCTGAGCACATATGGCTATTGTGATTGTGCTGAGTACTAAAATATATATCATGATATCTGAGCTAGCTAGGAAATATTTCATTTTATGCCCCCAGTTCAGTAGTTGGCTATCCGAGTTCTAATATGCATGGATCTGTCCTGCTTAGAAGAGCTTTCCAATTCATCTGAATTGGGGGATATGAGCTGAAAACAGAGCCACTCAGTCCACTTCAACATCAAAAGAAATCAGCCTGAGGACAATGCAGGCTTAAATAACCCAGCTGCTGGCTCTACCTCCATCTTGCTACCTGTGAAAGCAAGAGGCAATTGCATAATACTCCAATGTCTCTCCAGCCCACTCCCAGATCCTATGAAAAGCTGTTCCCACTGAATGTTACTGCATCAAGTGGCTAGAGTAGTGTTTCTCAAACTTGGCAGCTTGAAGATATGTGGACTTCAACTCCCAAAATTCCCCAGCCAGGCTGCTGGTTGGGGAATTCTGGGAGTTGAAATCCACACGACTTCAAGCCTCCAAGGTTGAGAAACACTGCACTAGAGCATTTTTTTCCCCTCTTTATCAAGATAAGAGGACCCTGTGGATCAGGACTTCCTTGATTTTAAAATTGAAAACATACGACTACAAATTTAAAGAAAAAGTGCTTTGTAACCAACTTTTGCCCATGTTATTTTTCCAAATTAGCAATCAAAATGCATTTTAAGCTTCTTGTGACCTGGTTTACATATTGCCAACAACCTGCAATATGGCTGTTGGCAATATTGTTGTTGTAATTTATATGCTACCCGACACCCAACAACTCTGGGTGGCTACAAATAAAAATGTTAAAAACAAGTTAAAAATACAATGATAGACAAAAATAAAGAGTGAAAAATGACAAGGATCACAAAAAACAGATGGGGACAAAAAGAAACAAACCCACACGATCCAAAGGGGGCTTCCCTCTCCCTCACCAAAGGCCTGGGCAAAGGACTAGGTCTTCAAGGCCCTTTTAAACACCAGCAGGGTGGGGGACATTTGCATCTCAGGGGAACGGCATTTCAGAGGCCAGGCACTGCTATAGAGAAGGCGCACTTCCGGGGTCCTGAGGGATGACGTTGTTTAATCAAAGGAACCAAGAGCATGCAAACCCTGCCAGACCGAATTGGCCAGGCAGCTACTATGGGACACAAGCAGTCCATCAAGTAAGCAAGCCTTATTGATTGATTGATTGATTGATTGATTGATATATCCTGCCTTTATTATTTTTATAAATAACTCAAGGTGGCGAACATACCTAATACTCCTTCATCCTTCTATTTTCCCCACAACAGCAACCCTGTGAGGTGGGTTGGGCTGAGAAAGAGTGACTGGCCCAGGGTCACCCAGCCAGCTTTCAGGCCTAGGGAGGGACTAGAACTCTCAGTCTCCTGGTTTCTAGCCCAGCACCTTAGCCACTAGACCAAACTGGCTCTCAAGCCATGTTTCTTGTGGTTTTGGCTTCATGTTGCATGTAAACTCATCCATTGCAGTTTTTAAAGCTTGATTTATGGCTAGCATCTTATGTGAGCCCAGCCAATGTTAGTTTATTCAACAAATGTTTAGCAAACTATGGCTTATAGCACTGTGTGAACCCAGCCTGTGTGAATATTGTAATGAAACAAACACTGTTCTTTCTTATTTTACTGTATTTTTCAAAGTCAGAGGAAAAATATTTTAACAACTGAAATTCACTTTATTCTATTATGTTGACTTTTCCCAATTCAGAATCACAAGCCTTGTTTACTGAACACCATTTGATTTGATCATCCCCTCCTCCCCTTTCTGTTATACCAGGTGATAAGATATTGATATTTTGCCATAACCATTAAATTTTGTTTGTATTGAAGACAATGGCTGTTGATCAGAGCAAAAAGGAACTAGAAGAAAATGGGAGGAAATTTAACAGGATATGTGACATGGATACCAGATATATAAATACTATGACAATTTCCCCATTAGTGGTTTATCGCATCTTCCTAGCATCACCCAGCCATTTCTGAAGTAATAAAAAGCCTGTCCTCATTATTGTTATTTTGGTGCAACAATCATTAGGGATAGATACTTCAAATATTTCATTTACATTTGATTTACATCATACATTTGTTTACAGAACATCCTGAAATTGCCCTATCTCTTGAAATGGCTGAGAGATATAAACCCTAATTCTGAGATTTAAAAAAGAATGGAGATACACAGAACTTTTCTAGGGTATGCACATCTATCTTCATTCATTTGCTGACAAATTTTCCATTTTCTGCCAGAAAAACTATCTTAGACTCTAATGATATCATACTCTACTCCACTGATTTGGGATCTACCCCTTTAGGTGACACTTGCTGTTTAACAGAAGGTAAAGGTAAAGGTTTCCCTTGATGTAAAGTCCAGTCGTGTCCGACTCTAGGGGGCGGTGCTCATCTCCGTTTCTAAGCCTTGGAGCCGGCGTTGTCATAGACACTTCCGGGTCATGTGGCCAGCATGACGACTCGGAACGCCGTTACCTTCCCGCCGAAGTGGTACCTATTGATCTACTCACATTGGCATGTTTTCGAACTGCTAGATTGGCAGGAGCTGGGACGAGCAACAGGAGCTCACCCCACCGCGCGGTTTCGAACCGCCGACCTTCCAATCGGCAGCTCAGCGGTTTAACCCGCAGCACCACCGCGTCCCTCTGTTTAACAGAAGGCAACAGTAAAAGAAGAGAAATTGGACAAAGTGAGAGTTGAACAATCAGAGAAGACTTTGGGGACAGCCAGTTGTATATATTGAATGAGCTTTGCCAATTTCTTTTTCTCTGTATGCATATATCCAAGCTGCTTCTATTTTATGCGCATGTTGTCTTGACTCCAAACAGACTTAAGAAAATTCTATAGACTAAGGGCATAGCCACACTTGGAGTTTAACTGCTCATGCTGGCTTAATTCTAAACGAGGGCTTGCAAGGTATTCATTCCAGACTCCAGACAACCATGTCCTCTCACTGGGCAATTTCTCTGCTGATGTGGCCTCTCACCTATTTGTTCCAGGAAAGCAATGGCCAATCATATCTCTCTGTGTATGTATGTGTATAGGTATGTGTGTATACATATGCAGAGAGAGAGAATAAAAGAGAGAGAGAGAGCATACACTCAGGCAATCTAAATTGATGCATATTAAAGCATTAAAATGCACATATATGTGGGCACAACCACTACCTTTAGGATAAACATTCCTTTCTTGACAAGCATTTTGCACTCTAATAACATCTAAGCCTTCCTTTTTATAACCAGTACTAAAATATACCACAGTGGCTAAGAACTTTACTTATGTGTGAGGTTGCTTGTTCAAAACCTAGCAGAAAAAAAAAAAAGTGTTCTTGATACATTTGCCATGGGCTATTGGCAAATGTGAGTAGATTAATAGGTAAGCGGCAGGTAACGGCACTCTGTTTGGTCATGCCAGCCACATGACCACGGAAGTGTCTACAGACAAATGCCGGCTCTTCGGCTTTGAACTGGAGATGAGCACCACCCCCTAGAGTCGGACACGACTGGACTTAATGTCAAGGGAAACCTTTACCTTTACTATTGGGGAGTTAGGGTGAAACCCTTCTACTTCAAGTGAATGGTAAAATGATGAAATAATGCACTCTTGGACTTATTTTTAGGGGGGGGGGACAAGGAAAAGTAGGTAGCCTGGGAAAAGGAAAATAATACTTTAGAAAAAAAATGTTTCTGCCACATTTCAAACTAGCAACCTTCTATTTACAAGACAAGTGTTATAACCATTACACTTTTGCAGCATTTCTACTAAATGTAGCTCTAAAAGACATTAGACTATAATAATGATTGGTTTAGATGAGGAGATATTCCTACCTCTGTGAAGTAGCCAGTGAACTGCTTGGGATAGTCTGCAAGAAATGGAAGTGTATTACCCAAAATAGACAAGTACATTTGAGGCACAATAACATGGAAAACTGTACTTCAAAAATAAAGCAGAAAAAAGGACCCAGAGGTCACTTTGATGGTGACTGGGCAATTAATAGAGAGCAATATGATTCATTCTTGCCCTCCAAGAATGCTTGCTGGTTCATTCTGGCAGTGTAGAATCATTTTAGAGGGACCCCTAAATATTGTCTAAGGAATTTGTTGGCAGAAGAATGGAGGGGGAAGGGGAATTTCCTGAAGATTACCTTTCTTATCCTCCCATTTCCAGAGGTTTTTGGTGAATTAAAGAGTCTTCCATGAACAGAAGGACAGTATTGGCTACATCTGTTCAGCATAACTGGAATGAAGGTTAGTTCTTGATTTAACCCTGCCTAATTCATTAACAATATCCTTTTCCTCCGGCATGATTGAACCTTTTGGAGGTGGAGGAGGCAATGAATGAAAAAGTAGAGTATAATAAAAAAAGAGTCATTGCTACACAAAATGGGAGGTGAAGAAATATGATAAATAAAAATAAAAATAAAATAAATATCTGCCATGAACTGGGACATCATCAGACCATGATTTGCCAATCCTTCAAAGTTAGGGTTGCCAGATACCCCATTCATAGAGGGATGTTCCCTCTTTCAGAACATGACATCTCATTAGGAAGTAATGAGTATCCATTATTCAGTCACCAGAGCTCTACAGATAGACACAGCACGGGTTTTGACAGCTAATGACATTTTTAATTTGCAAAAGTGGGGCTCAGTGCCTATTGGTTTTTCTTTGTCCTATAGTTTAACTGTGGGCTAGACTCTGGATGTCACAACTGCCTCAGCATTTCAGACAGGACCCTGAACTTCTGTTACTGGAATCTTCTCTGACTGGCATTTCCAATATTGCCTTTTATAGGCTGTACAAGTGCTGTATCAACCACAAAAGGCAACCTTGAGGGGCAATTTGAGCCTCAAACCAGCAGCAATTTAGGCATGTGTAGGAACTAATAACATATTGTGCTTCTTTCTCATATGCCCCAATTCAGAATATGCTCAATTAGTAGACACAGGTCTATTTTTTGTACATAAAAGTTGTGGCAAGAAAAACAAGGATTGCTGGGATAACCACCAAGGCTGGACCTTAACAGAATACTCATAAAAGTTCTGTCTGGGAGAAAAAAACCAACAACTCTGTTTCTCATGAACTGCTGCTCAGAGCCTCATAATGTATGCTGGGCACAGCATTCCTTCTTGGCCCATCAACCTGCTGCACCTGCTCCCCTCAGCTTACTTCACCTGAAGAGATCGTGACATGAGTATCAAAGTGATATGTTCAAGAGCCCTGCAGTCAGCTCAGCATCACTCACAGTCCACGTCTGCACCCTTATAAATCCTGGCTCTTAGTCAGAAAACACACAATAGCTGTATAGCATCTCCTGTACCACTTGCCCTTCTGTCTGCCAGCTCTGTCATATTCACTGAAAAGCACCATGCTGCTGTTTAGAATATGAGAGGTATCCATTCATTCATTCATCTGGAATCTTGTATAGCCCCCTACAGAGATCAGAGCAATATATACGAAAATCAGTAAAGCAATATGTGAGCAGGAACATTCAGCCCTATTAAGACCAAATATTTCACTTGCAATTGTTCCAAAGCAGGTTTCTAGGTAAGTAAATGTTTTATATTACAGTGACTTGAAAATGGTGATACTATGACATGAGAGGTTATTCCTCTGGAATTCTAGCATTTATACTTCATGCTTTCATAGAAGATTTAAAAATAGGTTGCCTGTCAACTTTAGTAGGTCTTATGCAGACCACACTATACTTCTTTCCTGGAAGATGTCAGTCATGCTGTTTATCCAACCTATTTGGAAAGTTGCTATTATACAGACAGTGGATACTAAGGGAACAATATCTATATAGTACTACAGCAGAGCACTGAATCCTGGACAGATTTATCCATATTACATAGATTCCTAACCACCATAGGGTGTATCATTTTCTGCCATATGATTCAGGAAAAAAAATGGTTAAGTGACATTCAGGCAATTATTACTTTGATTACTTAATATCTTTTGAGTTCACAAGAATAAGATACATGTTTATGCAGATGCCCTATATGTATTTAAGTTCCCAGTCAGAGTCCAAGTTGGAGTGGATCTGAGTGACTTTATCCACCAGATAGCTCAAATATTCCTTACAGTGGCCTTGTAGATGATGCTGGAGGCCCTTATTGTTTCACCACCCTTATTGCCATGAGGTAATCCCTAATATGGATGCTTACCTGAGTTTGGTCAACCCTACTCCAAATCTTCTTCCAACAACACTCTAAGTGTCTCTTCTGGTGCTTCATCTCCAGGAGCTCCTCAGTACACCCAGGTATACTCCAGGGTCAGCACACAGGGAGAGGCTGCATAGGGGCGATACAGTCCAAGCTCCAGCCACCTGCCCATTCCAGGCAGTGATTAATGCCTTGGCCAAACCACTCACCAAGTCCTTGGGGAAAAGCCCATACTTGCTCTGGAACCTCATTGGGTCCATCAGTCACCTGGGGCAGGCTGATCAAACAGGGAGGATGGCACCCATAAACCAAAAGGCAATTAGAGAGTGACCGGCCATGGCAATGATGTTAATGTCCCCCACTACTAGATCTTCTCCCAATCGGCCCAAGGGGGGGGGGGGGACAGATATAACCTGTGGCCACCAGTCTGTGTCAGCCTGTCAATGACTTGGAAGAGGTTCACGGTTGCCATGGAGGTCACAAACTCCTGACCCACCCCAGACTCATTGTCACTAGGCAGAAGATTGAAATCCACAAGCACTAATAGCTAGCCCAGACTTTGTAGCCAGCCCAGCTAAGGAATCCAGCAGCTCAGATAAGAGTGATGCTGGGCAGCAGGGAGGGCAGTACACCAGCAGCAATCCCAACTGTTCCCTTAAATGCAACTTCAACCTGAGTACCTTATATCTGTTCAGAGCAGGGGAGCCTCTGAAAGCCTATAATGATGCACAGATGACAACAGCCACTCCTTCTCCCCTTCTGTAGGATATCAGCTGAAATAAGACCCAAAACATGGGTGGGCACAATTCCAACCCCCTCTGGGCCCAACCATATCTCGGTTAAACAAGCCAGGTTGGCACCCTCATCCATGATAAGATCGTGAATGAAGGGAGCTTTGTTACACTCTGGCTTGGCATTCAATAGCAGCAGCCAGAGTCCAAGACCACCAAAGATCCAGTAGCTGGGCACAGAGAGTGGAAGCCAAAGAGCAGAGAGCAGGACTGCTTTCAAGCAGCAGGTCCAACTTCCCCAAGTCTGTTCCCCCCAGCCTCTCCCCATACCTCCCTCTGCCTGTTTCCATTGTGATGGTCCTGCCTGCACTTGCAGTTCCCTCCTTCCTAATCCCAACCCCCCACCCCCACTCCCAGGCCAAGACACACATACCCATTCTCTCCCCTATCCACCACACACAGACCCAACCCAAAGCCCCACCAGCCCACCTGTCCCACCAGGAACTCAGCCATCCCTGGCCACACCTGCCCAAGCACTTGGTAGTATCAGAGGGCCAAGCCCCTGGGGGAAAGACCACCGAGGCCATAACCACATCCCCCCCCCCATAAATGGGGCAAATCATACCCTTAAAACCTATTTAAAAAAACAACTCAGGAGACATCACCTGAAGACCTCCACACCAACCAACTTGGTCAGGGAGGCCCAGGGCAGCCATATACCCACTGGCCAAATATATGGGGTGGGGGGAGGTATGCAACAGAAACCAAAGGCTGCATGTATCCAATTATTGTGTCTGTTGCCCCTACCATGGCTCCTCAAACTCCAGGTACCCTGCAGTCCTGTCTTCCACTGTGCCGGTTTCTAGTGCCAACTGCAATCTTGGTGTTGGCTCCTCAGCTACTATTACTTCTGCCGGCCCTGGCAGCCCCACCAGATAGAAAGGCCCCTTCCTCAGTGGCCCTACCAACCCAGCACACTGCATACTTCCAGCCCGTATAGCCCCATGCTGCCATCAACTCTCAGGACTCCAAGATTCCGTTTGTGTATCTCACAGCCTCCAAGGCCACCACAATTACTCCCGTGGCCTCCACAATCTCAAAGGCCTCCATCTGTGGCCTCTGCCACCTCCTCAGTTTGTTCAATTCTCAGGCCTTAGATGTTAATCCTCCTATATATTTTGCCCCAATACACCCGTTTGACTGCAAGGCTTAAAAGTACCCCCTCTCTAAAACATCTGGCTACCAGTCCTATTTAACATTGATTTAAGGCAGGAAATCAATATCCTCTTAAGCCTCTGACTAACTTTGGATTTTAAATGACATATTGGAGGCTCCACTTCCAAATGTGGGCTGGGCAGGTCTAAAATTGGATTTGTTTATTTCTGTTGAGTTTAAATTTTGTTAAATAAATCAATCCAAATTTGTAATAATGTTCTTGTCTGTCATATTAAAAATTACAAATCAGCAGCACTTCGGGGGATGGTGCTGTATTTGGCCTCTGGGCTGCATGTTTTCATTCATGTCTCACTGTATAGGTTATTGGAATGCGGAACGATCTGAAGGACGGAATTGTAAGAAAAGAAAAATAAGAACAAACCTTTTGGGTAATGAAACTGTAGGAATATAAAAAGAGGGAGAAACTATTCTTATTAGAGATCATTCTACACCAGTGTTTCTCAACCTCAGCAAGTTCAGGAATTCTGGGAGTTGAAGTCCACACATCTTATACTTGAGGTTGAGAAACACTGTTCTGTGCAAAATGGTATATGAATGCTTTCCTAACACTCAAGAAATATGAGTCCATCGGAGACCTGGTTTGGAATATGTTAGGTTGTTGTAAGTAAATACATTGTCTCATTCATTCTGAGAAGATATATCATGCCACATTCCAAGAATTTCTAAGAGTTCCTCCATATGGGAAGATCTAATGATGTACCATCTTCAGCAAAGGATTGTTACCTTGTTGTGGTGCTGGAGCTTGAGCACCTCAATGATGCCATGAGCTAAACCGTGAAGGGCCACCCAAGATGGAAAGGTCATGACAGAGAGGTCAGACTAAATGCAATCCCTGGGGAAGATAATGGCAACCCACCCCAGTATTCTTGCCGTGAAAACTAAATGGATCAGTACAACCAGAGATACGTCGGTATACCATCGGAAGATGAGACCCCCAGGTCGGAAGATGGTCAAAATGCTACTGGGGAGGAACAGAGGATGAGTTCAACTAGCCCCAGACGTGATGAGTTCAACTAGCCCCAGACGTGATGATGCAGCTAGCTCAAAGCCAAAAGGACGGCTAGCAGCCGACGGTGCTGGTGGTGAATGGCAAATCCAATGTTCTAAGGATCAACACACCACTGGAACCTGGAATATAAGATCTATGAGCCAGGGCAAATTGGATGTGGTTATTGGTGAGATGTCAAGATTAAAGATAGACATTTTGGGTGTCAGTGAACTGAAATGGACTGGAATGGGCCACTTCACATCAAATGACCACCAGATCTACTACTGTGGACAAGAGGACCACAGAAGAAATAGAGTAGCCTTCATAATTCATAGTAAAGTGGCTAAAGCAGTGCTTGGATACAATCCAAAAAATGATAGAATGAACTCAATTTGAATTCAGGGCAAGCCATCTAATATCACAGTGATCCAAATATACGCCCCAACCACAGATTCTGAAGAAGCTGAAGTAGAGCAGTTCTATGAGGATCTGCAGCACCTACTGGACAACACACCTAAAAGAGATGTTACTTTCATCACAGGAGACTGGAATGCTAAGGTGGGCAGTCAAATGACACCTGGAATTACAGGTAAGCATGGCCTGGGAGAACAAAATGAAGCAGGACATAGGCTGATAGAATTTTGCCAAGACAACTCACACTACATAACAAACACTCTCTTCCAACAACCTAAGAGACGGCTTTATACATGGTCTTCACCAGATGGACAACACCGAAATCAGATTGACTACATCCTTTGCAGCCAAAGGTGGCAGACATCTATATAGTCGGTAAAAACAAGACCTGGAGCTGACTGTAGTTCCAATCATGAACTTCTTATTGCACAATTTAGGATCAGACTAAAGAGATTAGGGAAGACCCACAGATCAGCTAGATATGAGCTCACTAATATTCCTAAAGAATATGCAGTGGAGGTGAAGAATAGATTTAAGGGACTGGACTTAGTAGATAGGGTCCTGGAAGAACTTTGGACAGAAGTTCGCAACATTGTTCAGGAGGCAGCAACAAAATACATCCCAAAGAAAGAGAAAACCAAGAAGGCAAAATGGCTGTCTGCTGAGACACTAGAAGTAACCCAAGAAAGAAGGAAAGGAAAAGGCAACAGTGATAGGGGGAGATATGCCCAATTAAATGCAACATTCCAGAGGTTAGTCAGAAGACATAAGGAATTATTTTTAAACAAGCAATGCGCAGAAGTGGAAGAAGACACTAGAATAGGAAGGACAAGAGACCTCTTCCAAAAAATTAGAAACATTGGAGGTAAATTCCAGGCAAAAATGGGTATGATCAAAAACAAAGATGGCAAGGACCTAACAGAAGAAGAAGAGATCAAAAAAAGGTGGCAAGAATATACAGAAGACCTGTATAGGAAGGATAACAATATCGGGGATAGCTTTGACGGTGTGGTCAGTGAGCTAGAGCCAGACATCCTGAAGAGTGATGTTGAATGGGCCTTAAGAAGCATTGCTATTAACAAGGCAGTAGGAGACGACAGTATCCCAGCTGAACTGTTCAAAATCATGCAAGATGATGCTGTCAAGGTAATGCATGCTATATGCCAGGAAATTTGGAAAACACAAGAATAGCCATCAGATTGGAAAAAATCAACTTATATCCCCATACCAAAAAAGGGAAACAATAAAGAATGTTCAAACTATTGAACAGTGGCACTCATTTCACATGCCAGTAAGGTAATGCTCAAGATCCTGCAAGGTAGACTTCAGCAAATCATGGAGCGAGAATTTCCAGATGTACAAACTGGGTTTAGAAAAGGCAGAGGAACTAGGGACCAAATTGCCAAAATACAATGGATAATGGAAAAAGCCAGGGAGTTTCAGAAAAACATCTATTTCTGTTTTATTGACTATTCTAAAGCATTTGACTGTGTGGACCATAACAAATTGTGGCAAGTTCTTAGTGGTATGGGGATACCAAGTCATCTTGTCTGCCTCCTGAAGAATCTGTATAACAACCAAGTAGCAACAGTAAGAACAGACCATGGAACAACGGACTGGTTTAAGATTGGGAAAGGAGTACGGCAGGGCTGTATACTCTCACCCTACCTATTCAACTTGTATGCAGAATACATCATGCAACATGCTGGGCTTGAGGAATCCAAGGCTGGAGTTAATGTCTCTGGAAGAAACATTAAAAATCTCAGATATGCAGATGATACCACTTTGATGGCTGAAAGAGAAGAGGAACTGAGGAGCCTTATAATGGTGAAAGAAGAAAGTGCAAAAGCTGGCTTGCAGCTAAACCTCAGAAAAACCAAGATTATGGCAACCAGCTTGATTGGTAACTGGCAAATAGAGGGAGAAAACGTAGAAGCGGTGAAAGACTTCGTATTTCTAGGTGTGAAGATTACTGCAGATGCTGACTGCAGTCAGGAAATCAGGAGACGCTTAATCCTTGGGAGAAGAGCAATGACAAATCTCGATAAAATAGTTAAGAGCAGAGACATCACACTGACCACAAAGGTCCGCATAGTTAAAGCAATGGTGTTCCCAGTAGTAACATATGGCTGCGAGAGCTGGAGCATAAGGAAGGCTGAGAGAAGGAAGATCAATGCTTTTGAACTGTGGTGTTGGAGGAAAATTCTGAGAGTGCCTTGGACTGCAAGAAGATCCAACCAGTCCATCCTCCAGGAAATAAAGCCAGACTGCTCACTTGAGGGAATGATTTTAAAGGCAAAACTGAAATACTTTGGCCACATAATGAGAAGACAGGACACCCTGGAGAAGGGTGTACTTCTCCAGGGTGTCCATACTTTGGCAGGGTGTCCATACTTTTGCAGGGTATAAATCTGACGAATAAAATGAAAACTCATCCCTGGGGGAGCTGGGGGTGTTGACGACCGACAAGAAGCTCTGGCGTGGGCTGGTCCATGAAGTCACAAAGAGTCGGAAGTGACTAAATGAATAAACAACAACAAACAGTGATGTACCATAGTACATAAAAATCATATATGGCAATGAGGAATTTGTGCAGCGTCCACCAGAATTTCTTTACCACAGATTCTTGATCTTTTACCACAAAGCCTTGCTGCAACTGGGATGTCACACTCTTCCCTAATCTGGTATTTCAGGACATGTTGTCTCCCAACCAACCTACCTTTCATTGTAGAGGTAAACCTGGAGAAAAGTGTTCTATGTTTATCACTCTGAGTTCCTGAAGGAAAGGCAGGGTAAAAATCTGATGAATAAAATGAAAGTGAAAGAATATAGCACATCCTTCTCTCTGTCATGCTGCATGTGTTGGAGGGTGCCTGTGTGCAGAACAAAGCTAGTTATACTTGATTTTCCAAAGTCCAAATAACTCAGGGGCCCTAGGTGAATAGACCTAGTTGCTGCAGGCATCTCATTTTCAACTTAGGGTGGAGGACTAGAGCAGTATATTCATCCCTGCTCTTCCTCTTGGGATCCCTAATGTATGTGGGAAATTAACATCTCAATAGGGCTTCAGTCAATTGGTTTTAAATCTGCATTAACTGAGCACAGAGATGCAGTCTTAAGCATCAGTGCAAAGGAAATACTGGGGAGCAGGTGACAATGATAATAATTCTACTTGAGAAAGAATGTATAAGCAACCAGGATATTATGTATAAAATACACTTAATAAACTGTGTAAAGCAGAAAAAAATCTGAGTAGAACGCACTAAGTACTTTTCAGTGGGGATTGTCCTTCAAACCACTTTGCTTCCTAAACCTGAAAGGGCACAGAATTCTCTGCCGATCACTTCATTTTTTAATATGGGAAGAATCTGAGAACAGGCTGTAGAAGCAGAGACAGCTGTCTGAAACAGGTGTTACAGGAAATTATAATCCTACTTTGATGAATCCTGTTGGGTTGTCATTTAAAAAAAAACAGCTGTCCTCTGGTTATGCCTGACATGAATTCAAATAATCAAATGTAAAGTTTCATAGTGATCGTACAAGCAATTTGCAGGAAGAACACCGGGAATGATTGAAATATGTGATCCAATATAATTTGTTGTTGATGGAGATGGGTTTTTCTAATTCCTTCTGAAATTAAAGCAATTTCTAGGGGGTAAAAGGAAAGTATAATTAAATAGGAATGCCATAACCAGGAATCTTAGGTTACACTGCCACAGAAGTTTATGTACATGGTTTGAGATATTGTTAATTGTAAAAAAAAAAGTATGTTCAAATCAGTAAAAGGTTATTAAAATTATTCCAAGTTAGTCTGTCCAAAATATTGCAGCATGAATCCTCTGGAAAAGATCATGGAAGGTTATTGGAAAAACAGTGTATGGTATATATTACTAAACTATATGTCCTAATGTGCATGTATCAATAATGATTTTAGAAATATTTTTGTTTCTAGACTTTTGTTGCTACATTTTCATGACTAGAATCGCATCCAATTTTGCAATTCAATTGTGAGAGTCCACCATGAAATATGAAGGTTTTATATCAACTTGGACTGGATTGTCCAAGAGTATGGCACTTCAGTTTAGTAGATCATATTGACCTTTAATCCAGTACTTCATCAGAAATTATATTTTGATACAAAACCTGACCAGCTTCTCTTTATTCTGTTTATTTGTTTCCTCTTCTCAACATTTATAAGAGGAACTTTAGATATACTATGAATCCAGCTTGGAAGAACTCATGTTGAATATCTAAAGTCTCCTCTTATTATTCACTTTAAGACTATGATGAAAGACAGGTTATATCACTTCTTCAGTGCCAAACATGTTTGCTCCCTTTTCTTTCATTTTTATACCATCTCTTCCATTTTTTTACCACTTTGCTTGATGAAGATTTTTGGGGAAGTAAAAAGCATGCATACCACATTACGACTTTTACTTGGTCTAATAAATGTATTGTCTACTATGGTTACTATGATACTTTCAAAGTAACTGTCAGCGCTTGGTTATTTCACTGTTTGTCATTAAACAAAGAATAATGATATTCTGAAAACGATGGGTGATGGGAAAGGAGGGAGGGAGGAAAACTCCCTGAAATGCTATTTTTAACATACTTGATTATAATCTCAATTAATGTATCCTGCATCACTATAGTTCAAAGGTTTTCTTTTTAAAAAACAATGAGCTATGATAGTATTTTTGGTAGATAATTGTTCTAAAATATGACAAATCCACAGAAGTAGCCCTAGCCACTTCAACATTTCCCAACTTCTTGTATGAAGGGATATATTTTAGGGGAAAAGTGATTCTCTTTCCCTTTCTCAAGCATTTTTTTTTCCAGGAAACTCACTGTAAACAGAATATATCATAAAATATTGCATTTTCCCCATGCTAAATTATGAATGAATGTTGTTCTGATTTTCCAGATCTGGGCATCACATCAGAGTGGATTACTTCTACAATGAACCGGCCATTTTTGATATGCTGGCTCTTTGCTCATGGCTACTGGGTATTGTGGTTAATTTTCAGATCCTAGCAAATCGTCTAGCAGTTTATTTCAACATCTGACACATGAGTATAATCATAGTCCATCAGGTGATTGTTCAGAGGGAGGATACAATGAAAATTATAGGTTATATTGAAAATTAAAGATAGAAAAGAGTAATTGTAATCATAATCTCTCTCACTCCTGCTCTCTCTTCCCATACAAGAATTTATGCTATGTAACATAATAAACCGTTCGGTTCCCCGCATTCATAGAATTATTACCAAAGAAATCTATCCACACAGCTGTAGGGAGAAAACTTTAAATTACCCAGGGTAATTTACCTCTTATCAATTCCCAAGTATAGAAAATAATTCTATTCTTCATTTCTAGCAGTGTACAATTCATGCGTTTAATATATGTGCAGCAAAGCAGAGACCATGAAATAACAGATCCATTTGTACTTACTCCCATTTGCAAAGTTAAATTAAGATTTATTTTTTTTTTGGTGTGGCTTTATACCACTGGATTTATGTTAAAATCATTTTTGTAAGGCAATGGAATTATGTAGAATTTGAATATTGTATGTATATGTATATTCAAATTCTACATAATATGTATAGACTTTGTATTTCTAGGTGTGAAGATTACTGCAGATGCTGACTGCAGTCAGGAAATCAGAAGACGCTTAATCCTTGGGAGAAGAGCAATGACCAATCTCAATCAAATAGTTAAGAGCAGAGACATCACACTGACAACAAAGGCCCGCATAGTTAAAGCAGTGGTGTTCCCCGTAGTAACATATGGCTGTGAGAGCTGGACCATAAGGAAGGCTGAGCGAAGGAAGATCGATGCTTTTGAACTGTGGTGTTGGAGGAAAATTCTGAGAGTGCCTTGGACTGCAAGAAGATCAAACCAGTCCATCCTCCAGGAAATAAAGCCAGACTGCTCACTTGGGGGAATGATATTAAAGGCAAAACTGAAATACTTTGGCCACAAAGTGAGAAGACAAGACACCCTGGAGAAGATGCTGATGGTAGGGAGAGTGGAAGGCAAAAGGAAGAGGGGCCGACCAAGGGCAAGGGGGATGGATGATATTCTAGAGGTGACGGACTCATCCCTGGGGGAGCTGGGGGTGTTGACGACCGACAGGAAGCTCTGGCATGGACTGGTCCATGAAGTCATGAAGAGTCGGAAGCGACTAAATGAATAAACAACAACATGTATATGTATATGTGTATATTCTAACACACACACATATGAAACTGTATATTAATATTAATTAATATTAATTATTTAATTATTACTTTTATTTTTCCCCTCTCCCAAAGAATTGGCTGACTGAATTCCCTGATGTCAAAGCTAATTAACCCATAGAAAACCCCATGTGCAGCTCTCCATGTCTTTATCTGGTACAAACCTTATTATCTTTTTATCAGATAATACAGAAGGAAAATGATGGCCATACATACTAATAACAATACCCAGGTACAGCAAGTTTAGAAATATTCTGCTCAATTGTCTGGCCATAGCTTCCACCTGCAAGTGCAAGAGATGCTGAGAATCTAAAAACAGCCTCAGATCACACAACAACTCTCTCTGGGGAAGCACAACCCCAGCCAGAACTAAAAATGGTGTTGTTCCAGAATGCACAGTGATCCATCTTTTTAGGTTGAGTTTCAATTTTTTCTCCCCATCTAGGCCTTAGAGCTTCTAAACACTAGAATAAGACTTCAACTACATCTCCCAGAAGGTGTGCAGTAGTGATGTATAACCGGATACCATCAGCATTTTAATACCAAGCCCCAAACTACATGAAGCAGCTTGTAGTTGTTAAAAGAGATGGAGCTAGTTGAGCCCTGAGGCACTTCATCCTGGTGGCTCCTCTGCCATGCATACTAAATGGAATAGTCCTATCAAGAAGGAGCTGAACCATCAAAGAACTGTAGCTCCACCTCCTAACCATCAATGGCAGTCCAGAAGACTATCTTAATAGATGGCATTGAAGTCTGTTGAAAGATTTAGCAGGACTAGTAGGAACACACTCTGCCCATCAAAGCCCTGTCATAGGTCATCAAGGTAACCAACGCAGTTTCTATTCTCTAACTGAGCCAGTACTCTGGCCAAAAGTGGCCCACATAATCTGTTTCTTCTATAGGCCTTTGTAGTTGACAACTCATCATCTCCTCAGTAGTCTTCCCTAAAAAGAGGGGGTTAGAAATTGGGCAAGTTTAAATTCAAAATAGGCAAAATCTGATTTGAATCACTGATTTGATTCAGAAAGTAAGTCCAATTTGGAGGTTCAGATGAAATTGTTGATCAGTTCAACTCAGATTTCTTCTTTCTTTGGAAAGTCCTTTCTGAACATATGGAAGAATAATCTGAATCAAGTAAGAGGTATTCATTTCAATTCAACAGTTGCTGTAACATAGATCTTTCAGAAACAAACACAGTATTTAGGCTTCAAAATAGTCTCTATTGGCATCAATGGAAGCTACTTTAAAGCCACATTTTATTGGAAAGGATTTTTCAAGGTGGGGTTATAGAATTAGGAAAGGCATTGTATGCCCCTTTCTTCCCAGCAATAATTCCATTCTCAAAAATAATTCCCACAGGGAACTTTTAACTGACATCAAGGGAAACTATTTTAAAAGCATTAATATTACTGGAAAGAATTGTACAGTAAGAGAGCCAGTTTGGTGCAGTGGTTAAAAGCTCCAGGCCAGAAACTGGGAGACTCTGAATTCTAGCCCCACCTTAGGCACAAAACTAACTGAGTGATTTTGGGCCAGTCATTCTCTGTCAGCCCTGGGAACAGCAAACCATTCGCAAAAATGTTACCAAGAACACTGCAGGGACTTGTCCAGGCAATTGCCAAGAGGCAAGACTAACTTGAAGACACACACATGCAAAAAAAGTGTGCAATAAGAAGAGTGCAATATCCTCAAAAATGTTCTATCTGCTACAATGAAGTTTTGAATAATTCTCTCCATTGACAAAAGTGGAGGCAATTTCAATTCCATGCAGGCTAAAAACATTATCTCTGAGCAGCTGCTGATTACATATTGTAGCAATAAGTCCCACCAGCTAATCATATTTTGTGTGACTTATTTCCTTTTGTCCGAAAATGCTAGTGTAGAACAAGAGGGTAAGTAACATGCACAATAATGAAGAGCAATTTAATAACTATGTCTTTTATTCTTTCTCCATGACTCAAGTCTGATACAATCTCTACAAATTGTGGGCCCATTTGTTAAATCCAGTGTTTCAGTTGTTGTGATGGTTTGGATAGTACAATCACTGCTGGTTTGATCACTGAAAGTTTGGTCTTCCAAACAAAACCATATTCCATGCCTTCCAGGCAATTCATTTTCAACATAACAACTAATGCTTAAACTAGAAAAGAATTGCTAAAATGAGAGCAGAAAATACAAATCAAAGATAGAAATCTGTTAGGTGCTCCCCAACTGTTACTTGCATGCTCAGTAATGACATAAATAATAGTTTAAAAATAAATTTGAACTTTTCCAGACTGTTAAAATTGATATTATTTCTAATAGTGCCTTCTGAATCAAAACTTTCTTAATACCCTTTTAAAATTGCTCACCATCCAAAAAACTGCAAAAGCTTAGCTAAAAGAGATGCTATGGTCCACTAACCACATTAAATCCAAGTGTGAAACTCTTAAATGGATTTTAAAAGTATCATCCATACAATGTTTATTACAGTTCACACTAAATCCCTCTGATACTTGAATGGAGTATGCTGTGAATCCCTGGCTATAATTTATATATTTGATACAAAATCCTATTACAAATCGTCTTTCAAAATGTGACATTCAACAAAATGAACCTCCTATACTATGTGGAAGGACAGAGTTCCATTAAACTATCCTATTCTTGTCAAAGATTACCACCTTTATGTTATTGTCATTGTGCTTCAGTTAAGTTCATGGTCAACAAGCAAAATATCTAATTCCTCAAGTTCAAGTTCATGCATATGGTAAAAGCAAAAGAAAACACATTTTCCTTCTTGCTAATTGTGCCAACATTTATCAATATCATTTTAGTTCTCTGAATCTTGCCAAACCCATAATATTTATGATTTAATTCAATTTCAATTTCCCTTTCAATTCAATGTGACTTTCCTCTGAGTAGCCAAGAATAGCATTTCCTGTTAAATCATTGATTTTCCCCATTCACTCAAGCAACAGGGCTAGGTTCAAACTGTTTTGAATGTGCAACAACCAGCCAACAAGGTAAGCCATTATTCAACTCATTTATATTAGGCTTTTTTGAAAGCTTCCCCACCTCACCACAGAAAAAAACTTTCACACTCAGCAAATCACTGTAGTGAGTTCTCATAATGTTAGACCTATTTCAGGAGCTTTGAGCAAATTTTGGATTTCACTATGTCTTTATTCTTTCCAATGCTATGGCACTGTAGGATTACTCTCTTATTCCTGTTCATCCCCCTTCCCCCTATCTAAGGCAATAAATGGAAGCCTGGCTTTTTTTTTTCTTTGGCTTAACATGCATAATGTATAATAATGATCCAGCAAAAATGAGAAGCTTTAAGTCTCTGAAATTCATTACAATGTAAATGAGCTAACTAGCTAGTATATGTCCAAAAGAAGCTGAAAAACAAAAACAAGAAAGTGATTGAGTGGAGAAAGGTGGGTTGAGTTTGCTGGTATTTGGTTTAAATATTTTAAACATTTTGCTCAATTAGTTTTGGGTCTTGTAGATTTATGTTGTGTTGCGGGTTTTGACTGACATCTTAAATATCTGCTTTAGTCTCTGTTTACTTCTTGTCATGATACACTTTAGCCCACCTAGCAGAAATTTAAACTTCTATTATTCAGAGTGGCTCCTTTCTTAATCCTCATTGATTGGAGCCAAACACTTTCCCACATACCCAATGGCTAGAACAGTAAAAAATATGCAGTTCCACACCAACATGGGTGAGGTGGGGAACTTCTGCTAGGTAGCAATTCCCCCAGGCTTCTGCTGGTGATGTGTGATAAACTAGACAGTCAAGCTGCAGACGATCAAATGAATAACAAGATCTGCTGGGGGCAATCCCACACTATCAGCGGAGTATGGTGTCCATATGGCTGGATGATTATTAAAGTAAAGGGCTATGCAAATTTTGGAAAACATGGACTCTTTCCACAAGATCATAGCATCTCTTTATTCCATATCTGATCACAAAATTTGCAGTTAGGAAGGAAGTCCAGTCCAGTTGAGTTCCATGTGAATTTCTTAATCCTGCATTGTAAGAATGAGTTTTCAAAGTGAGACAAAGTGTGTCCTCTTGTTCCTTGACCGGTTGTTAGCATTATAAATTACTTTGTCACAGATAGGCATTAACATCTGGAGAATCTGTTTCATTCTAAAGAAATTATTCATTTTGTTTTCATATTTAATGCAGGAAAAGCAAACTTTAATGAATTTCCAGATTGCAGTTGTCCTAAAACAGCTTATCATATATAACTAGACAACCTCTGATGCACTGATTCATTGTTTCAGAGATATTTCCTTTCCTAAACAGAAACAGAATGACCACAGGTGAGTAAAAAAGCAGTGGGAGTGGGAGCGACTTCCAAGTTCCTGCCAGCTTCCCCATTGAGTTTCCGTGTAGGAAGCTAGCAGGGAGCACTGGAAACCTCCCTTCCTCCCTCCCTGTTCCTCCCTTCCTCCCTGTTCCTCCCTCCCATCCCGCCATCCCCCTTTCTGTCTCCCTGTCTCCCTGTCTCCCTGTTTCTTCTTCCTTCCTTCCTTCCTTCCTTCCTTCCTTGCTTCCTTCCTTCCTCGCTCCCTCCCTCCCTCCCTCCCTCCCTCCCTGTTCCTCCCTCCCATCCCACCATCCCCCTCCCTGTCTCCCTCTTCCTTCCTTCTTCCCTCCCTCTCTCCCTCTTCCTTCCTTTCTTCCTCCCTCCCTCCCTCCCATCCTTTCATTCCGCTTCCCTCCTCCCTCTCTCCCTATTCCTTCCTTCCTTCCTCCCTCCTTCTTCCTTCCTTACCTGTGCATCCTCCCCCAGTCCCTCTGTACTTGCACTGTGCTGGCCACTAGCACACCCCCACACCCCCTCTCCAACCCACACCACACCCTCATGCACCCTCCCTGACCCATGCCATAGCCCCACCCATCTTCCCTGATCTGCACTGTGCTGCTCACGCACCCCCAAGCACTGTCCTCAACCCTTGCTGCACCTCTCACACACCTGCTCGCTCCCTCCCCCACTTGGCAGCAACCACTTACCTGCCTGCTGACCTTGGACTTGCAACTTCTTGCTGACTTCCCCACTGACTTTGCTCGTGGGAAACTGGCAGGGAGTGCCAGTAATCACAATCGAGTTTAGACTTCCTGCTGGCTTCCCCATTGACTTGTGGGAACCTGTCAGGAAGCATTGGAAATCATGATCACATGACCATGGCTGACCACAGCAGTGTGGTGATGCTGAAGCAGTGGCAGCCTGGTGGCACTAAAATGGCCACAACTTTGCCAAATTTGGGGATGGGATTTTGGATGCATTCTGTAAATGCATTCTGTAAGTTAGCCCATTTGAGGTACCTTAGTTGAAAAATTGTTGCCCTTTGATGCACCTTTTTGCCCAACTGAAGGTTACAAACAGACAAACAGATAGACATGAGAGTTTTAGTGGTATATAGATATGCAGTATAACATATCTATATCAGTATAACAAGTTCATAAAATCATAAATATTTTTTATATTAAAACTTTATTAAATGTTTCAACATGTACATAAATCTAAAAAGAATGAAACAAGGGATACTACAAGAAAAAAGAAAACTGAAAAGGTGCAAAAGTATAAAGAAAATTTACCAACATTGACATCTGTGAAGGCAGGCTTTCCTACTTCAGGGAACCATATAGAGGAACAGCCTAGAAATGGAGAACTGCAGCCCCTTTTTGTTCAGTTTGTCCTTTCACACAAGGAATGTATGAAAAGGTCTACTAATGCTACCACAAAAGATTCAGAGGCTTACAGGGAACAGAAAAGCTAAAAGATAGCCTTTAGAATCATATACAATATGGGACCAGATGTTGCTTCCCCATCCTGTTGAAACACAATACAGTAAATCTTTTCGAAACCATGAATAGATTTCAAGCCATAATCAGTATTTGCCATCCTCAGAAGGGTTCCTCATTTGCTATAATGTCTGCTGGTAAAGGGACCTCCAGGGGCCAGAAGTGGGGATATTCTGAATGATCTTGCTGATTCTCAGATACTAAAATTGCAAGTGTCAAAGAGATCTTGGCCATTCTAAGATGCGGAGGGACAGATGGAATTGCACAAGGTTGTTCAGTGAGAATTTTCTCATTTATGAATTAGCCTGGGCTCATTGTTAGGGCCACTCTCTATTGGGAAGTGAGGATAACAGCAATCTACATTAAGATCTTCTTGTAGCATCCTTACTGTAGAATGGAGTCTCCAGGAAAGGTTGCCTAGTGCTGAACCTGATGTGTTTTTGATGCCAGGTGAAGACTTTTTTATTTGCCTGGGTCTTTTAAACCTGGTTTTATTTGCCTGTTTGTTTTAACCTGGCTTGGCACTGATATGTTCCAGCTGCTCTGTTCCATTTTTATCGTACCAGTTTTATAGGTGTTTTACTTTGTTTCAATTTTTATTAATTTGTTGTTTTGAGAAGACTTTGGCTGGAGGACAGAATAAAAAAATTCCCAAATAAAGGAATAAAATAATGTTCTAATTACGGAACCTGCCCACACCAGTATGGTCACATTTCCCATCAGACTAGGAAGTTGATCTTTATTTTCTTTGGGGTTAGACACAGATTGCAGATGCAGCTGCAAACTGATCTCACCTTCTTATATAATAGACTTCCCCACCAGCATCCCATGGGAAATATCTCCTGACTAAAACTAAATGGTACTGACTTGCTTGAAATGGAGAACTGTACCTGTATTCCAACTTGTCAAATTAAACTACTAGATTTATTTGAGGAAGCTAATCTGGATTTGTGCATTTGTCAAGGAAATGGTTCCATAAATTTGATTTGTAAACTTTTTTTTTGGGGGGGGACACTAATTATTCCTACACACAGCACTAATTTGGAATTTTTAGACGTCTATACAAGTATCATTGATTTCAAGCACTTGATTTCCTACAGAAAGCAAATCTCGGAACATCTGTGTTCACCACCGCTGGGAATATAACTGTAACAAGAGTATATTAGTGTTCCTTCCACCCCCACAATAGATTGACACATGCACATAATGTGCTACCTGAAATGCTAATATTTGGATAATCAGCATTTAGACATTCATAAACTTGTTGGGGAGGGCCTATTGTTAGTGAAGGGAGGACAGTAGCTTTGGATATAGTAATCTAGTGCTATGGTCAATATCTGAGAAAGTAAGGATATGTTGATGAAAGATTATGTGAAATCACTCATGCCCATTCCTTTGCTATCACCACTTGTGATAGCTCGTGATTATAGTAGCAGCAGACACAGTTTTCTCATTGCTGTAAATATAAGAACAGGATAGTGAAATATTGTACGAAGATATTTTAGCTCAACATTAAAGTGCTCTAATATGGTCCATTCTGGAGAGGAGCTGGACTTAGGGAATCTTTACTTTTGAGAAGCTCCATCTCTGATATGATCCATTTCCCTTATATATGCAAGGAGGAAGTAAGGGATGCAGTGTTTTCATGTCTCTTCCTGAATGCAGAACAATATTAGAATGTGAGATATGAGATGCGCTATTTCATATGATCTATCCTGCATGGGACCCCACCAGATTCAGATCCCCTCTCTTATATATACAGTATACTTTTTATACAATGCAACTGTAGGTCTTGATGTCTGATATCAGAACTTCTGAATATGCTCAACTGAAAATCATTGTCTTGATTTTATTTGTTCTTAATTAGGGTGGCATGTCTATTTCAATTTCAGGACAACAAAGGTTTAGTAATACTTCTAAGCCACCCAAATATATATTTTTCTCTGATAGCAGGATGTGCCACATAATTTTCAAGATCTAACCAAATCTCAGTTTTCCAAAGGGGAAAAATCTAGGGGCCGAGAGCTATCAGCCTGAATACAGGGACAGTGTGCAATGAGCTTTATGATGCTCTGTAAATTGTAAAATATATAAACCACAGTATCCATTTTTCACATCTCATATATTAATCTTTCTTCACTGTTCTTTAGATATACGTGTTGAAATCCAACTCAACTTGCTAGGGCTACAGAAGATCTGTTCAGTGTAATGACAATGCCATTTCAAACAGTAAGGCAGGGAGGAAGGAGTGGAAGAAGGGCTGAAATTAACTTTCCATTTTCTCTCCTAAAACCTGGTTCTCAGGTTAGGCATTCATGTTTCTACTGCCAGAAAATAGATGGAACTGAGATGAATTGTTGAACTTATTTCAGCATATTTTTTTTCATACTTGAACAAACATATGAAGATTAACCTCAGTATTTTAGGGGAAGATGTATATGAAAGGATGCTTCTCTGTAGACATTTCCTGTTGGAGGACATGAAGGGCCTCTAAGTGATAAAGTTCATGTTTTGCATGCTAGTCAGTCCCCAGAAACTCTAGTTAAAAGTTGGCTGGGACAAATATTGCTGGTCAGAGTAGTCCATCTAATTCTAGATATAAAATAGTTTTATTCTCAGGACATCCAGTTTTGATCTGCCAAAATGACAATATTGTATTATTTTCAATATCGCCACCATGGTTTAAAGGAGGAGAAACAGAAGGGTGAAAGCCTTTGATTACTAACCCTTAACATTTAAATATGTCTTATTTAGTGTGCAGAGCTCTACACAGAAATCTCAATATTTCTTACAGCAGCTCTGTAAGCTCAGTCATCAGTATTAATCCTATATTCTAGATGGGTGAGCTAAGACAGAAAGATAGGCGCTTGGCAAAAATTGCCTAATGAGAGTTGAATTGGCAGCTTTCCAGTTCAAAGCTCATTCTCTTAGCTATGATTATTCACCACTTGATTTGATTTTTTTTTAATAAACGAATACTATGAAAAAGTAATTGTTTTTTTTCAGTTACCTATCATTCAAGAGGCTCAAATATATCAATTGAATCTCACTGCTTAGAGTATGAGCAACTGTTATTTTATGTGTACTTCTATTCAAAAAGTACAGATAAATATTTAGTTAATAGTAAAGGCACCTATATTTTACTTTTTAGATGTATTATATAGCTGTACAAATAAATTTTCAAACAATACAGGAGCTGGACTATAATTAATCTAAATATACAACAGAAGCAGTATCATCATTGAAGAAATAAGCCAAGGCAGGTTATTGGGAACACAATGCAAACTTTAATTTCCTACACACACACACAGACACACACCCACAGACACATGGAGATCCACAATTGAGCCATTGCCCCTAAGCCCTGCCCCTTGTCATCAGTCTTGCCTTTCTAATTGCAAGGAAAAAAGAAAGCCAAGTGATAAACTCCAGTACAAAAGGCATTATTTGCAGAACACATAGACTAGTTTGAGGAAGGATAAATAAAAGAAACCTGAATTGGTTTTTTAAATGATAGTGCTATCACAATCGACATGAAGATAAAGGAGGAATCAATACAAATGCAAAATATGGGTGATTACAGAGGAGGAAAGTTTGCTGCAGTGCTAATGAAAAACATTTAACTTTATCACATAATCTTATAGGAAATCTAAAAAACGAAAGACCAAAAGGAGAGAAAATACATGAACTAGAATAGAACTAGGCCTTGCAATGTTATGAACAGCTTGTAATAACTAAAATGCAGAGAATCATTGTTAATTTTATAGGGAAGCCAATATTTTCATGGAAAAGAATTCATTGAACAATCTATTTTTTGTGCACTAGCAAAGCAAATCATTTTCCCTCCCACATAATAAGCCAATACTGTATTTTCTGGTAATTAATGGATAAGCCAGTTATATATCATTGGTATATACCATTCTAAATGTAGCCTCTATATATCCCTTTCTGTGACATTGCTGAGCACCGGGACCTGGGTAACTCCTTATGCCAATGCACTGTACTGTGTAGAGTCATCTAAAAGTACACTGGTCTATGAGCTCAATTCCTGGTAGAGGGGTTGAACACCACAGAAGGATCTGTGGCTACATATGTCTGAAAAGTCCCAAACAGGACAAAACTGATCACATGCTGCCTTCTGGTGATCATTATAGCCAGTAAGACCGAGGATCTCAAACTTAGGGGTGCTATGACCTTCTTAAATGATGAATGTGTGGCACACGTGCCCCCCATCAATGAAATTCTTCACATGTATGGGTGAATGTGTCAACTATAAATTTAACTTTAAATAGATTCCTTATCTAATTCCTTATAGAGCCTGTTTAAACTCAGTCCCACTCCTGGCAGAACAAGGCCTGGTTCTGGCAGCAGCTCATCTTTCTGTGTGTAAGCTTTATTGCAACCGGTGTCAGCCTTACCAGGTAGACCAGACAGGAAACATGACCATATCAGCTAATTCTACTTTATTGTAAGGTTACATTAACAGAATCTTACAAGTCTGAAAGTACAATTCTCCTCCCATCTCCTTTACCACCGACAAATTAGGGAAGGTCTCTTCTGAGTCTCTTGCCTCACCCACTATCCAGCTGCAGACTATGTTATATCTTATCTGACTATTCCCTAGGCAGCATCTCTGGGCCCAGTCTCCCAAGGTCATTTCCACATACCATTACAACCAGTATGTTCAGGTAAAGCAGGATCAAGCTCTCTTAGGCTCCAACCTATACCAGAAAAGCTGAGGGAGGCAGGCTCTGAAGGTCAAAATATTCTACTTTGTCTGTTTTCAGAGCCACCACCTTTCAAGCTGCCCCTCCTTCCACCGGGACCAATCACATCACTTTCTTCCTATTACACTCCATATACACTCCCTATATGCATTCCTAATTTTGCATGACATTGCATATGGCTTCCAAAAGAGAGAGGACATCTCTACCTTGCAACACAGAGTTGCGCAATCCAAGGCAATAATTTCCCATGAGCATCAGCATACTATAATAATTCTCCACATAACAACTCATCAAACTAAGAGGAAAAAAAAGGTGAAGCAATTCTTCCCACCATGCTTACCTGACTGAACAAGGATGCATGATGTTCCCTTGGTTGTTGAATGCATTTTTGAATAAATGTATTGCTTTTGGTGATGTTAGAGATATGCCGATTGGATATCTGAATATAATGTTTACCTTTATATATTGATGATGCATATTGTTGGCCGAAAACCTGAATGATGTACTAGATATTTTCCAATGAAGAATCTGAACCTGAAAATAACAGTATCAGAGGCCAAAGTAACAGGGGAAATAGAATGAACAATCTCCCATTATACTCAAATGACTAAGTATTAGAGGAAGTACATGAATTTCTGGACCTAGCTAGACTGTTTATTAAAGATGGAAAATAGAGAATTTTAAGATGTACCAGAATGGTTGAAAGATAATACTTAGCATGTAGTCTATTGTGAGGAATGAATATTTGTTGAAGGAAGTAAAAATAGCTGTGTATAAATGTGCTTCTGTCCATCCTGTTATAGTGAAGTGAGGGTATGTCAGAAGAAACTTAAGAATGGAATGCAGCGGAAATGAGTTACTTCAAAAGTGTGATAAAACAAGGAGAAAAGGGGTCAAGAATGATTGTGAATTAAATAGAAAAAGGAGTGAAAGATGTATGCTGAGATGGCTTGATTGTAGAGAAAGAATGAATGAGGACCAAAATGCAAAACAGATATATGAAGGAGGAATGAATGGTTTGAGCAGAAAGGGAAGACCAAAAAAGTCATGATTGGATGGACCTGATAAGATCCTTAAAAAAAGAAATGTGAGAATTTTAGAGAACGAATAGCAATGTATGAATCAGCGTATGGAAGCAAGGATGGTTTGCAGGGATAGAAAAGAAGGGGGAAATTAAGGGAATGGTGTTGATGTAAACCTAATCTACCTAGATGCTTTTTCTCACATCCTGCCTCCAATTTCATTACTTAGTACTTCTTGGGGGGTTTTTTCCCCTTAAGCTTTGCTTAGCGCTGCTTACCCAAAAGGGAATACTGTGATGAATATGTATGTACTTTTCAAAATGGAACCTCATGCTGAGTGAAACCAAAATTGACAATTAGTTCACCCCTAATTAAAAGCACTGAAGTTCAGATTCTGAGTCAAGGCGTTTGAAACATTGACAACATTGCTTGACCAACATACTAGATATGGGGGTGGGAGAATGCTGAGGGTGGCAGTGAGAGGCAGCAAGCAAAAAAAAGAAACAGGGACTAATAGAAAAGAAGTGGGGAAATGCCAGCTAAGAATAAAGGAGGAAAGTTATTATGGACTAAATTTTCAACAGAGATGTTACATTAAACACAGAGATGCAGGGGAAGAAAGTCATTTTCATAATATTTTTAATTAGGACATTCAATAAATGGCATTTCAACAACCAATCCATTTCAACACATGAGACATGATTAAGGTTCTGACCCTGCTGTGCCAATTGGAAGGAGTTTTAGCATAGCAGAAAATTTTAATTATTAAAGGGTTGCATAGGTGGTTCTGCTCTGTTTGTCCATAACGATCTCAATATGTTATGATTGTCTCAGTCTTCTGAAACCAGCAGCAGCAAACTGTGCCTCTCACACACTGAACCCAAGTATTTTCAAACAACCAGCTAATTGGAAAATTGTAATAAAGTGAAAAGCATGTTGCATGGCTGCACATGAGCCAAGAAGATGCTAACATCTCCCTCAGTGCTTCTTGATCTGTTCTTTTTAAGCTATTACAGTCAGTGGTATAAACCAGTTCTGACTAATAGGGATTCTTCTAGGCATAAAGAGCATGGCATTTTTCATAGCAGTGTAATCTTCTGCACTCTTTTTTAGAAATGTTGCATATAATAAAAGTAAACTCTGTTCTCCAAGGACCAGTTCTTATATAAACAAATAGCACCATTCCCGTACCAGAGGGAGGTGTCAGCAAATGTGAGAAACCTGAAAATTTGGTAAGGTACTAAAAAAGAGGGAAAAAGAGGAAAAACTCCAAAAGAAGGTAAACCCAGACCATGACTGATTGCACAGAAGAAGGAAAATGCAATTAGTTATGTGCACAACTTCACAATGTGCAGCATATCTTACCTCTAGCAACAGTCCATAAGCTTGTCAAAGATCTTCCGGAACCCATCTATCCACTTTGTCCATTTTGTCTTCTTCTGCTTCTCTTTAGCCAAATGAGTACCTTTAAAAGCAACATAACTAGCAAACTGAAACCTTGCAAACACTTTACACTGCAAAATTTTGTTGCAGATCCCACCTGTCACCGTTTGTATACTTTCCACCGATGTTGGATTATGTAATAAAATTGAAGACAATAGCTGAATTATTAACTAATACACATTTCTAAATGTAGAAATGTATAATGGCAGGTGTATGGTTTATTGCTCATTCAATTGTCTGGCTACTAGCACAAAAGACCATCACACATTATCTGTGGACTGTTGGTCACAATCAAGTTTATCTGATTTTTTTTTAATCTGAATAAGAACCTAATGTTGTAAGTTATAATGCTTTACATTCACAGTATATTTAGCAAAAAGGAGATTGGACTAAACATGGTGCTTGTTCTAGCTTGTAGTTTCACTATAGCTTCTATATTTCATATTGTGGAGTCCTTGGTGCTCTCTGAGCCTGGTTGTTTTCTTGCAGACATTTCATTGCCAGACTAGGCAACATTCTCAGTGCAAAGAGGGAGTGGGCCTTGCTCTCAGCTTATATACCGTGGCTACTTCATATTAGACTTGTACAAGAAATCTGCCAGTGATTTTGGCGGAGATGCAATGGTGCAATCTGGGAGTCCATTGGAACACAGAGAACAATAAATAAAGTCTTCCAGTGTCTTCCATGTTCTGATTTAAAAAAAATTCAGACAGAAATAAATATATGGGAAAAGCTCACAAAATGGAAATTAACAATTCTCAAGCCAAATGAACTGTTATATAATTGGAACAAATGTCTTTGACTTTCAAGACCAGGAAAAGAATTGCCCAAAGTCTGCTGATCCCAAAAGGTGGGAGGAAAAGACCTAGGGTTTAAACTCCAGGGCTGACATACTGTATATACAAGGCTTTGTTCCTGTGTTTTGCAATAGTCAGATCTGTGTATGTGTGACTTTTTTCTTTCTTGCTTTCCTGAAATAAAGCAACTTCCTAGCTGTGTCGAGTCTGCAAAACTTCTCCTAATAGTGAATGAGGCACTGCATTTCAAGGGAGTGTCAACCTCCTGCTACTCACTAACTTTCATCTGAACCTCCATCTGGTTTTGCCTGCAAAATATGTAGACTATGTTGGAAAGGGGGGAGAATAGACTCTGCTTCCCCCTTTGATTTGGTGAATGAACTATTAATTTCATTCCTGGGGCTCAGTGTCCTACAAACACTGCTACTCAAAGTCAAAGACAGTTGACTAGTCTGAAAAAAGTTTATCCTTAGAGAAAGGTTTGGTATGTCCACTGACTTGTGCTCCTTCCTTTTTTGTTAAGAAGGAGGATGGCTCCCTACATCTGGTCCATGATTACAAGCTTCTGAATTCTTTATTGGGGATTGATATCTTCTTATTTCTGAGCTCTTGGAATTTATTTATTTATTTATTTATTTATTTATTCATTCATTCATTCATTCATTCATTCATTCATTGAATTTAGGGGCCACCTGACTTATCAATGACTCTGGGCACCTTACAATTAAAAGGAAAAGAACAAACAGTAAGTCCTTCACCACTGTGAGGGAAGGAGATTCTTGCCACAAAAGTCCATAGCAATCAGAGGGTAATCTGTCCTGAGACAAAAAATAAATCAAGTGTATGTCCTCTCATGTGTCTTAGGTCCTCAATAGGTTGAGTCAGTTCATGGTTGTCATTGTGGCCATGAACTCCTGGGCCACTCCAGACCCCTCACTGAAGGTTGAAATCTCCCACCAAGCAATCAGATCTAGCATTCCTGACAAGAATGCCATGTCGTAGCAGGGGGAATAGTAACCTACCTGGCCCCTTTGGTCCAGCATACATACAGTTATGTGCATATATCTCATTCCAGATAATAGTAAAGGACTAAACTGCCAGGAAGCACACTCCTCCAAATCAGCCTCTAGAACTGTCCATAAGAAACAGAAAGTCCCCACTTCTAAGTCTTACCAAGAAGTTACAGGAAGACCTCTTTCCTCTCCAAATTGTTTTCCCCCCAGGATGAGTGAGAGTGGAGAGTAGATTTCACATTAACTCTTTGTGTCTGAATGCAAAGAAAACAAATTGGAAGGGCCTCCAAATTGTCTCTAGTAATGCCATCAGATGGTGGCAATGTGCTCTAGCATGGGTAGGTAACTTAGTGCCCCAAAGAAGCTTTGGACTACAACTACAATTTTCATCAGCCCCAGGCAGCCTGGCCAATGAAAAAGGGTGAAGGGTGGTCAAAGGTTGTCTGGCTTTAACATAATTGCTAGCTATACTTCTCACCTACTGTCTTCCCAACTCAATCCAGTTATTGTGCAAGTGCTGACTTATGAGATGGGAAGGATCATTACTTGGATAACTGGGACGTGGAGAAGAACCCTTGAAGCTTTTTGAAACTGTTCTCTGATGTTGAAGCTGTGATATTCATGATCTATAGATAAAGAGATGTGCTTCCTGAGTGGTTGAATCATTTTATAAAAAATGCCAGTACCCAATAAGCCTAGAGATCAGGAACTAAAAGTGAAATCTCTGAATCTTGCCAAAGGCATTTTTATGTATTTGGTGAGCCAGTAATAGGAAGCATAAATGTGAGTTGCTATTTCATTAAAACAGTATCTTGTCTCTCAATATTCCAGTTTGAATGAACAGTTAGATGGTTGTCATTTTCAAATCTCATTAGGCTTCAATGAGGAGCTGTTGTTTTTCTTAATGACTCACTTTTTGGTAATATTTAGTTCAGAAAATCCTTCTTGCAACTGCTTGTTAAGCCTTTCCATCAAGATCCATTAATTGGAAAAATATACAGTATGTTGGATTAATTGTTGGACAGTTACTGTGGGAAAGAATTGAGCTTTGTTTTGTTAGACATCCTTGCCTTGAAGCCAAAGCCATTCAAACATCCTCTATTGTTTAAAAATAAAGCTTGTCATAACGAGTGTTGTCTTTTAAGAAGATTATTTATAACAGAACAGATGTTATTCAAATAACAAACACTAATTCTAGTATAGTAAAGCCTGATTAATCAAAATAGATTAATAGGAGTCTCTGTTTTCATTTTTCTTGTACCCACAACAGAAATCAGCCATGCATCCAAATCTTTGGTTAAGGTAGCCATAAGTATTAGAAAGCAAACAATATGGACAGTTGTACCTATGTTCCCATAACACTGGAAACTTGGCAGATAGTGATGTGTTGCTAGCACATTAGAGAAAAAGCAGGCCTCCAGTTACATATCATAAGTCTCCATGGAATTCCTTATAAAATATGAAAACCATTGAAGAAGTAGAAAGAGTGAAAAAACATTTGAAAGCACATTATTGTGATGGAATGCTAGTGGAATGATTGGGTCAAAGGTAGAAAGGCTCAGCTGAGAAATTAGAAGAAGGAGCTGAAGAGAGAAAAAGGAGCTGGTGGGATTAAAGAAAAAAAGAATGAATAAGGGTGGCTAGGCTAGCTGATGAATGAGAAAATACATTTCAATAGAAGAGAATCTCTGTAGCTCAGGGTTGAACTGTGGAGTCCTTGGTGTTCTCTGAGCTTGGTTGTTTGCTTGCAGATGTTTCATTCCCCAACTAGGTAACGCTGCGCACTGATGTTACCTAGTTGGGTAATGAAACATCTGCAAGCAAACAACCAAGCTCAGAGAGCACCAAGGACTCCACAGAATACATTTCTTTTGCTTGTTGCACAGCAATGTTTTTATGCAGCAAAGAGTATAAAATATGCATTTTTAGTATAAAGTTTACTTGATACATTCAATATGGAAATATATGAGAACCATAAAACCAAACAGTGGACAAAACAGAAACAGAACAACAGACCTATAATGGCCTTAGCAGAAGTTGTACTTGAGGGGAAAACATTGTCACCTGCAAGACTAAATTATCAGAAGCAATATTATATATTGCTGAACTTAAAAGGAGCAACTAGACAAAAACACCTCTGTAAAATCCAAGAAGCTACTAAAGTTGGGGTGCATCTCAAGGAATATCATCAAGTATTAGCTTTGTGGGAGGGTCAGGATTTCACCACCAGTATCCTCCTCCAAACAATCTCCAAAGAAGTATAAATAGAGACATCACATGCTTATTATGGGGTACTTAAATGAAAGCACTCCAGGTTATCATAGCAAATGGAAAATAAAATTAATAAAATGAATGCAGGAAGAAGAAAGCTCTTCCTCACCACTACAGGATGTATAAGTTAAGCTCTGATGCAAGATTTTTGTTGCAAGGTCCATTTCTCATTTCTTACTTTTTACAAGATGCCTGCTTGTCCTGAAGGCTTTACTTCATAAGTGTGTGTGTGTATGACTATTTGTATTCTGGTGAGTGCAAAGATCATTATACTATGCTTCTTATGTTCCCTTTAAAGTACACACCCAAGCATTTCCTTGGGGAGCTCCAATTGTTCTTTGTATGTTAGTAAAAAAGGTCATCAGAATAATTTAAAATATATTAAAAGGAAGAAGTCTAATTGCTGTGGAGATACTAAATGAGTAGAACCTTCTGAAGGCCATGGTCATTCTTATCCCTTTTTGTTTTAATCAATTAATACATTGCAAAGCCTTATAGATGAAACTGCAGTCAAATAGCATGGAAACATTGCTGTCAACTGTAAAAGTTGTGAGGCACTACTTCACAGCCCGTCTTTAGTGGAAAGAAGGGAAGGGAAGGGAAGGGAAGGGAAGGGAAGGGAAGACATTAGGTTGTGATTCTTCTTTTTACAGAAACTGTGATCCTGCCTGAACCTTTTTTCCTCATATTGCATTGTTTACTCTGAGTGGATAAAGTAAATTCAGCTTTACTCAGATGACTGTGTATACAAAAGGTTTGTTAAGTAATTACCATAATATAGGTTAATTATGGATCAAGTTATGGTACAATGTGAGACCCCAGGGCCACACAACACCACTCAAAATTTTGGTGCAGCTGGTAAAGCCTCTCCAAATATTGCAGGTGAATTATATCTTTCAAATATATCAGAATAGTGAAATTGTTAAATATTCAAGTAATCACATTCATTCTGATTTGGATTAAATTACTTGTGGGTTGGGTCTTAACTCTGTTCTATTTTTGAATGGGAGGACCCAAGAAATCTGCCACTCAAAATCCTAAATGGGGTGCCACATGATTTTCAAATGAGAGAAATATCAGCAGAATATTTGTAGAAATATGTATATACTAAACTTGAACATAGATGTAAGAATTATCAGACTTTTTAAAGGTGACAGAGGAATATTGATAACTATTTTTATTATGAGTTTATCCCATTATCATGTTTGTTCAGGAAATGCATCCCTACATAAATCCATGGTGGGGTACTGGCCGGTAACTCTTTATGCTTGCTGGTGCTTATATATGAAGAATATCAATAAAGGGTGCATATGCAAAGAAAGTTGGTTCTAGTTTTTTTTGTTTTTTTAAAGGAAAATGAAGAATAAAGAGCATGCAAAAGACATTTGAACAAGTAAAGAACGTTCACCAGAAAGACGGACATTCAAGAATTGGGTGCAAAGTAGTCCATGACTAATCACTGTCTTTGGAAACTGACAGCAACCTGACAGATAGAAGGGGAGATATCTGACTGCAAATGGGTGTGATTTGGAAAGTGATACAAAAGCTCAGGGCCCTTCATTGTTAGTACAAATTGTTTTCCCCGTTAGTTAGGATAAAGGGCACTTTGGGTCCACTCATCCAAGAGCTTTTGACAAGGCAAGATGATGAGGAAAGGGGGTACCCACTTGATCTCCAGCATACTTTGTCCTGGATGAACCAGTTATTGTCAGCTGCTCTCATAGACAAGACGGGAACGAGGAAACAAGAATGACACAAATAGAAAAAAATGGAAGAAAACATTAACAATGTTAATATGATATAATGTGTGTTTTCTTATGAGCAAAGTTAAGTCACAGAAGCATTTATTCCATCATCATGATTATCTTTTTCATCTATTTGTAAATATGGATCAGAATATATGTTCAGATTGAGTGAACCTAGGATTATTAGCAATAACTATTCTTTTCCCATAAGGTTTACCACAGAGGTAGAATGACAGGCTGATGTAGTATTAATATTTCTAAGCATATGACAATTCCCCATAAGATTTTATCTTCTGTAAAAGCATGGAATAAAATGTTGGAAATATATTGAAAACTGATGTGGCAGAAATAAACTTCCTTGTTATCCCCTCTCATACGAAATGCTTCAATAGTATGTATTTTTATTAGGATCTATTTTATTTTTAATGATATTGTAGTCATATATTTTCCAGAGTTAAAATGACCTTGAGGCATACAGTATAAATCAGAGGCATTATCACTCCATACTTGTCCATTGTTACAATGGGAGGAACAAAATACTAGGTAGCTTTAAAAAGAAAGTTAAAGCAAAGATATAAAAAAAATTAAGAAACTTGGATTGACATTAATCTCAAAAAGAGCATTAAAAAAATACATTGAACATTGGTGACTTTTGTAAGCAGTACTGGGTAATATTTAACAAATGCTTGGCTTGTCAATGGATTTACAGCTATTTTCTATTGATTCCTAAGAATCATTCCCAATGATCCATATCTGTAGTAGAAAGAAATACAGGAAAGCTTGAGCACCAGAAAGGTTCTGCACTCTATTTTATAAATTAAATTAAATTGTGTTGTATGAGAGTGAGTTTTAACAGTGTTGTCACATGAATAATTATCAGTTAATACCACAATGGAAGAGAAGTAGCAAATGTGTTCATTTGCCAATAAACACTTTCCTCATCTCAAAAACTCACTATTTTTTCAACTTACTTGCATATGGTAGGTTGATCCTTTTCATATAGCAGTTGTGTCAAATGATCCATATCTTCACGGTATGGCAATGAAACATGCAAGGAATCAAAAGTAGGTGCTTAGGTATTCAAATGATAAATAAGATTTTAAACAAGGCTTACTGAAAGCAAAGAATATAATCTCAGTTTTTCATTTTTACATAATCATATTCTAGACGTGCAGCTTGAACAAACGTTATAATTACTCCTTATGCTTGATTTTCTATGCTTTTTCTCCCTGCCCCCACTTATTGAAGCTGTTTGTTTGCAATGGGTACCATGTGTACAAACATCATTTTGCAACATAATAAAAGAAAACTCCTTGTCCGTAATTAGCTATACAGCTGTAGACCTAGTAGCTTCCAGCCTAATATGTGGCAGAGCTTCCTTGTCCAACTGGGAATACATTTTCTAAGGGTAACACCTCCATTTGCACAATGCGTAATACATTATGATTCAGAAGTGCAAGAAAAGCAATCCCATTGCGATCCTTCCTTTCATTTACCAACACAGTCCAAGAACAAAGGGTATTAAAAAAGTGAGAAGGATTTAGTTGATCAGAATAATTTTCATTTAACTGTTCACAAGTTTGCTGCTACATTTCACTGTTCTACCTGGGTTGCACAAGACAGCTATGTATTTCTATATAACTACTTACAGAGCAGGGCTCAGCTTTCCAAGGAAGGCCATAGGATGTGACCACAATCTGGCTGAATTTAAGGCATATGATTTGTGGGTTTCCCTTGCAGGTTATGATGGAATGTCTAACCTTAAGAACACAGAGGGGGCAGCAAGGCAGTTAAGGGAGGAAATAGGGCTGTTATAGAAGAGGTTCTTGAGTCCATGGGAGTGGTGGAAGTATGAAGGAGACTCAAAGTAACTCTAGCTGAACTACACTAGGTCAAAGTTAGGTAAAGTTTTCCCTTGACATTAAGTCCAGTCATGTCCGACTCCAGGAGGAGATGCTCATCTCCGTTTCAAAGCCGAAGAGCCGGCGTTTGTCCGTAGACACTTCTGTGGTCATGTGGCTGGCATGACTAAACGGAACGCCGTTACCTGCCCGCCGAAACGGTGCCTATTAATCTACTCACATTTGCATGTTTTCAAACTGCTAGGTTGGCAGGAGCTGGGACTAGCAACGGGAGCTCACTCCGTCATGCGGATTCGAACCGCCGACCTTCTGATCGGCAAGCTCAGCAGCTCAGCAGTTTAACCCACAGCATCACCGTGTCCCTCAGGTCAAAGATACTTGGGAGAAATACTTTGGTAGACTTTCAAGATTCTGTTACATTAGCCTACTAGCAATAAATATCTTTCCGGAAATCCAAGTAGTTCATGCTTCCTGCAGTTACCAATCTCTAAGGGCTTGACACAGGTTCCTGAACTTTCCAATACTTTGAGCTTTGCTCAAAAGTTTACATATATCAGAGACTCTGGGCAAGTGGGGAGAGAAGGCATTTAGTGTATCTAAGAAGAGGCAACACAACCCATGTGTGATGCATGGGACAAAAACATTTCAAAGAGACTTTGCCTTATTTACGGACTATAACTGAGGCTGGGGATTTACCCAAACAGTTTTCGAGGTTCTGTATTTATTTCAGATTAGTATTCAAGGTATCTTCTTGAAATCCATGTTGTTTTTGTTGGCAGATTGCTAGGAAAGCCTTTGGCCCAGGAGAGATCAGAAAAGTCACACACCAGGCATTTCTATAAAAATAATTTTATTTACAGAAAGCAAAACATATTTAAAAGCTTCTGCATTCTTACAGGCTCTCAGTGAGAGCAGCTTGACTCTCTACATGCCTACACAGAAGGGAAACTGAAACTAAAACAAGTCCAGGCAAGTTTTTCCCCCCAGGTGCAAAAATTAACATCCAAAAAGGAGACAATTAAATTCAACCTCTTCACCCAGCCAAAATGATTAGTTACCATAGTAACCTTAATCTGTAGTAGAAAACATTAACATTCCCCTTTTTATACTACAGAATAAGATGCAAACCAATTTGCTTTGTTAACTCTTTGTGTCTTGGTACAGCAAGAGGTTTGGTTAAAATATCAGCAATCATGTCTTTTGATTCACAATATTTCAACATTATTTCTCCTTTGCTTATCATATCTTTGATATATTGATATCTAATATCGATATGTTTTGTCCTATTTTTGTAGGCTTCAGATTTTGCCATAGCAATGCAAGCTTGATTATCCCAATAAACAGTTATAGGCTGGTTCACTTCCATGCCTATGTCTTTTAACAAATGTTTAAACCATATAACCTCATTACAGGTTTGTGTTAGAGAATAAAACTCTGCTTCTGCAGTGGAAAGAGCAACAAGTGTTTGTTTTCTAGAATGCCAGCCTAAGCTAGATCCAGCAAATTGAATTAAAATCCCAGAAGTGAATTTCCTGTCACTGACATCTGCTCCCCAGTCAGAATCCGCAAAAGCCTGCAATTTCTCAGTTCCAGAGGCATTTAGCTTCAGCAAATAATTCTTTGTTCCTTGCAAATACCTCATTAACCTCTTCAATGCTTCTTTTCCAGTAGATGTAGGCTTCTCTACCTGTCTACTTAAAATGGCCACAGAATTTGAGATATCTGGGCGAGAATGATTTGCAATGTACAGTAAACTTCCAATTGCAGATCTATATTTCTCTGCCTCAGTTAATTGAGTTTCTCCTATATCTTTCTGAAAATCTGTTATCATTGGAGTAGAGACTCGTTTACAGTCTTGCATATTAAAATCCTCTAGGAGCTTTTGAATTTTACTACGTTGGTTTAACAGAAAGCTACCATCCTTCTCCCTGTGTATTTCCAAACTTAGGTAATTTGTTACAATTCCAAGGCTTTTTAATGTGAAATGGCTTTTCATGCAGGCTTCAAAATCAAGCCTTTGTTTTTCTGTTGGTGTGAACAGCAGCAAATCATCAACATAAATGCACAGATACATACAGCCTTGTTTGTCTTTCTTCATATATACACATGGATCTGCCTTTCCTTTTTCAAAACCAAAATTCTGCAGTTTCTCATCTAATTTTTGGTTCCAGGATCTAGCAGCTTGTTTTAACCCATAGATTGACTTCTGCAGTTCACAGACTAGATTCTCCCCTTTTTCATAGCCAGGAGGTTGCTGCATGTATAATTTGTGGTCTAAATTGCCATAGAGAAATGCAGTTTGAATGTCATAGTGGTGAACTGACATTCCTTTGAGTGCAGCAATTTTTAACAGTAATCTAATTGATTCACCTTTAGTAACTGGTGCAAAAGTCTTGTCAAAGTCTAAATCTTTCCTTTGAGTGAACCCTTTTGCAACTGACCTTGCTTTATATTTTTGGATTTTGCCATCAGCATCCCTTTTCAGTTTGAAAACCCACCTGCAACCTAGACAGCGTTCATTGGGAGGTAGATTTACCAGTTTCCATGTTTTATTTTCTTTCAAGGATGCTAACTCCTGTTGCATGGCAGAATGCCAATTTTGTGCAATCTCAGGTGGTAAAGCATTCACTTGTTCTAAAGACTCAGGTTCTGTGAATACGTGAAAAGCCTTTACTGTTTCAGCCTGAAAACGTGATGGAGGAACGCCGTTATTACTTCTCTGAGATCTGCGAGGTAATACAGGGCTTAAATTTTGACTCCTATCACTTTCCTGAGAAGCATCTGTCTCATCAGACAGATCTTCAGTTTGCTTTTCTGGTTTAACATCCTCATCAGGCAAAAGATCACCATCAGCAAGTCCTTGCTGTTCTCTTGTGGTGGTCAGATCAACTGGAGAGCTAGAATTTAGTCTCCCCCAGTTTTGTTCAGCAAAAGAAGCGCTTTTGCTAATTATTAATTTCTCTCCCATTATGAACCTGTAGCTCCTTTGGCTTTGTTCATAGCCAACAAAGATGGCTTTCTTTGTTGTGGGGCCTCCTTTCCTTCTCTGTTGTTTTGGAATATGAACCCAAGCAGTGCTACCAAACACTCTAAGATGGTTTACCTTTGGTTTCACGTCATAAAACAAATGGAATGGAGTGTCCTCAATCACAGAGTTATACAATCTGTTTTGTACATAACAGGCAGTAGATATTGCCTCTCCCCAATACTTAAAAGATAAATGTGAATCTTTAAGCATGCATTCCATTGCATTTTGCAACATTCTGCCTTTTCTTTAGCAGCACCATTTTGCTGAGGGGTGTAAGGGTTAGAAAGAATTTGTTCTATCCCTTTTTCCACTAGGAACCTTCTGAATTTGTGAGAAAGGTATTCTCCTCCTCTATCACATTGGAGTGCAGATACAGGCCTAGGGAATTTTCCATTTGCCCATGTCACAAAACTTTTAAATTTCTCAAATGCCTCATCTTTATGTTTTAAGATGTAGATAAATGTGTATCTTGAGAAATCATCAATGATGGTCATTGCATACCTTGCTTGTCCAAGACTTGGAGCAAAAGGACCAATAATGTCAGAGTGTACAATTTCCAAAGGTCTAGTTGTAACTCTATCACTATGCTTACTCACAGGAGCTTTTAGTGTTTTGCATTCTTTGCAAACTACACAATCTAAGTATTTGACACAGGGTTTTATCTTTAGGTCAGCACACAGCTGTGGCATTTGTGCTATATACTTGAAATTAGCATGACCAAATCTCCTGTGCATCAGGTGTACACATTGGTCATGATATGGAGTGTTGCCAACTGCAGCCTTGCAGCTTGGCTTCCTTGCATTTTGCACCATGTACAAGGAGTCTTTTAATATACCAGTAGCACACAATTTTCCATGTTTACGTATCTCACAACCATTTTTCTTAAATGTTATGACATAGCCTGTTGCAGCCAGTTGTGCCACAGATAAAAGGTTTGATTGTAAATTTGGCACATACAACACACTTTTACAGTTTCTCCCAAGCAGGATAAATACAAGTCACCTTGTCCCATAATTTTGGTCACAGACCCATCAGCCAAAGATGCACTTTGTCTTTCAGTTTTAGACAGTGACACAAAAGAGCTTTTACAATTACATAAATGACAATTGGCCCCAGAATCTAACACCCATACATCAGAATTCCCCTTCTCAGCAACCTGTGCAATTTGGCTTGTCTGAAGAGCCTTCTTCTGTGTTGCCCTTGTGTTCTTCTTCTCTGTCTTTCTACTCTTGGGTCTCAAGACAGTCTTTCTGCAAATGTCCAGCTGAACCACAGGTGAAGCATTGCTGGCTGGCTAGTGCTGTGGCCTCAGTTTCCTTTCCCTTCTTTTCCCTTGTTTTCTGGTACTGCAGCTTTCCAGAAGAGATGGGGGGGGGGGATCTTTCCTCTCTCTTCTCCCATTCAGCAAGTAAGCGCTGTGTAACAGACGATGGGGTGAGGTCTGCTTCAGGCATAGCCTCCAGGGTACAAATCAGCGTGTCCCATGTTTCATTCAGTGAGGACAGGAGGATATAGGATTTTGTGAGAGGTGTAAATTCCATTCCTCTCTCCTGTAACTCAACAAACAGCTGCTGAATATAATGCAGGTGCTCAGGAAGGCTATCTCCTTCTGCAAGGTAGGCTTTGTACAGCTTTTTCATCAGGGTAACTTTACTCCCTGCTGTTGCCTTTACATACAAGTCTTTTAAAGCATCCCAAAGTTGCTTTGCAGACTGCATACCTCGCACGTGGACTAGCTGATTGTCCTCAACTCCCAGGATAATGGTGGTTCTAGCCCACTCAGCCTGTCTCAGCCATTCAACACTGGGATTTTGGGGGGTTTGCTCACCAATTGGCAGCCAAAGATTCTCTCTGCGAAGATACATCTCCATCTTCAGGGCCCAATTCAAATAGTTGGTCTCTGATAGGCGCTCCAGAAGCATCTCTGAGGGCTGGGAGGTAGCCATGGCTTCTTCCTTCTTTTGCAAGTCACCTCAGCTGGCTTCTTTGTCCTGTAGACCAGCAGTTGCTGGAAAATCTCCAGGTGGTTCCAAAGAAAATCTTCACAGGTCTTTGCTACCTGCCTTTAAATTGTGCATGAGGTGTGGAGCTGATCTCTCTATTCTCTCTGGGTTTTACTGGGCTTACTGGGCTGTTTACTGGGCCCATAACCTGTTGGCAGATTGCTAGGAAAGCCTTTGGCCCAGGAGAGATCAGAAAAGTCACACACCAGGCATTTCTATAAAAATAATTTTATTTACAGAAAGCAAAACATATTTAAAAGCTTCTGCATTCTTACAGGCTCTCAGTGAAAGCAGCCTGAATCTCTACATGCCTACACAGAAGGGAAACTGAAACTAAAACAAGTCCAGGCAAGTTCTTCCCCCCAAGTGCAAAAATTAACATCCGAAAAGGGGACAATTAAATTCAACCTCTTCACCCAGCCAAAATGATTAGTTACCATAGTAACCTTTATCTGTAGTAGAAAACATTAACAGTTTTTGCTTCTTTGGCTTTGCCAGCCTCATGTGACTTGGCAAGAGACTATAAATAAAGTCTTACCCTTTACCTGTGAAAGCATAGTTTACATTAATCACAAGACACTGACCCTTTTAAGAATGTTCCCAGCACTTTAGAAATGTATAAATATTCTTTGAAAGAATTCAGTTTTCTTCATTTCCCTAAGTGATATCAGGGAGCACCATCAAAGCAGAGGCCATATGATGGTCCTACCAAAGGAGACTGTAGCTTTATCAGTGTGTATCTTGGTTGTTTTATACTTACATTAATGTAATAATCTCTTGGCAAATATTCCCAATCCCCTCATCTTAGTCGAGAATAGTGCTATTTGGCCTGTTCTAGACCTTCCATGTTATTCTTATGTCTCATTACAGTGCAGAAATCTTCACTGGCTCCCAGTCTGAGCCAGAGTCCAGTTCAAACTATTGATAGTGTTAGAATTTGTGTTTAGAGTTCTTTTGTCAGATGCCCACCAATATCTGTCTACTCTTATTTATCCCTACCACTCTGTTTGTTCCTTATGTTCCTCTGAGCAAGACCTTCTTTTTGTTTTTTGCTCCAGGGTTGGGGTCTCCAGGTGCCAGGCTTCCAGGGACCCAGCCCCAAGATCCTGGAATCAAAGCCCTCCTTCTTTTTGTCTCTGGGAAGTATCAGTTGCTTTTAAAAGGGGCCTTGTTTATTTATTTATGGTGCCTCTGAGTCAGTGCTGACTACTGGTGACTGCCTGGAGTAGTCCCTGCAATATTCTTGTCAAGATTTTGGAAGTGGTTTGCCATTGCTTCCTTCCTAAGGCTGAGAATGACCAGCCCAAGGTCACCCAGTTGGCTTTGTGCCTAAGGCAGGACTAGAACTTAGGGTCTCCTGGTTTCTCACCCAGTGCCTTTCACCACTATACCAAACTGGCTTTCCAAAAGGAGGTTAAGGGACTTTTAATTTGACTCAAGGATTCATGTAGGCCCTTGGCAGTTCCTAAGTTATTACCTGTTTTATTTTAAATATAAATGTATGTATGTTTGGTCACATCCCAAGGTGTTCTTTTAAACATGCATGGTGGTTGTGTTTGGCTTGTCTTAGTTCTTAATACTTGTTTACTGTTTGGGCAGTTAAACTGTTTTTGGATAGAATGCTATAATTTGTTTTTCTGATTTGTATCATGCAATCATCCTCATCATCTAATTAGCCCTGTACTCAGCCAAAAGTTGGGGCACCTGATCTGTAGTCAACCTAAAAAGAAGGAATGCTTTATCTGTTCTTGCAAAGGGCTCCTCCATGCAGAGTCTTTGAATTGTTCCAGAATTAGTTCTGAACAGGCATGTCATCATCTATTTCCACAATCAACCATAGTCATAGAATACTTGTACAACGTGACCTTCATTGGTTCTCAGTAGGCTTTTGGGTGCAAATCAAAACACTAGCTTTAACCTAGAAAGCTTGATATGGCTTGGCTCATAGGTACCTACAGTACTACCTTATCTGCATAAAAATGAGTCATCAAGTGCATACTTCCCAGCACAATCAACCTCCAGTACCAAGAGGTGAAGGGAACAGGGAGCCTAGTCTGTTTTGCCATTGTCACCCATATGTTGTGGAATATCCTCCTTTTTGAGAGCAGATTAGCACTCTCCCTTGAGCCTTTCGGAAGTTAGTAAAAATGAAAATCATCTGGAGAGCATTTAAAAGTTGATAAGTAGTTGCCATCTGTACCATGGTTTTATGGTAGTGTGGTCTGGTGATATTATTTTGATTTTAAGGTTTTATGTTTTGTGAAATTATGTAGACCAGGCCTTGGGAAGAAAGAAGGGAGCAGTGAACTGTTAAGGGAGTAGAAAAGATTACTCCGTCCTGAGAAAGAGGAAAGTGTAAGAAAGAAACTCAAAATAAACCTGTCTTGATTTTGTTTGGTATAAGATGGGGCACAGAGAAATTTTGACAGGCTTTAAAGATTCCGTTATTGTACCCTACTACAATAAAAAACATTCCTGGAATCCCTGCTGCTTCTGTTTCTTGACATTGCCAACCCAAAAAGGGATAACATGTTTGTATGGATGTAAATCACAGGGAATCTACATAGATAGTGTCAGTATGTAAATTAAATGAAATTCAACTGTGGAGTTAAGGCTATCATATCAAAGGCTGAAAAACTCTGGATGACCACTAGATGGCAGCAAAGTATGTATGTATGTATGTATGTATGTATGTATTTATTTATTTATTTATTTATTTATAAATAATCATCTAGCAATTCTCAGATTTTTACAGCCCAAATTTGGTAGCCCTAAGCAAAGTTGATTATTTTCTGACTCAGTCGCAGGACATCTGTAGTTGCACTAAAGGCAGCCTTTCCATTTGGAAACACTGCAGCTTTACAGAGATTGCGGGCAGGCTATTTTTTTCTGGTGGGAAAAACGCTTACCTCTCCTCCCAGCTCAAAGATCCATGTTCACCTCTCCCATAGCAACTGCCTCACGGTTTCATAAACAATTACAAATTGAGAAGCAATAGCAAAACATAGCTTCTTTCCCATACATGTGGTGTGGAAGAAAGGGGATTTTTCTAGAGTTGCAGGGTAACTGTGTGTCTTGGGATGGCAGATGTGGAAAAAAAAACCCTGCAGGTTAGCTTCAGAATGATTTATAGAGATTAGGCAGTTAGAAACAGTGCTGGTAGAGAAGTGCCAGCAGGGAACCAGTTTTCTATTTCCACCAGTTAGCTGATTAGGCTAATCACTTGGCTAGTGAAAAATCCTCAGGGGGAGCATGTTGACAAGAACTTTCTATCCCTTCCCAGCATCCAGTCCAAAAATCCCTGTCTCTCAATCAAGAAATCAGCAATTTGCAAGCCTTCTCTGGGGTTGTGTGTATAAATAAGGCAGAAAGTAAGGGTTAGCAGAAATAGCCTATGTATATATGGTTGTGGTAAACAAAGGGGAGCAGGTCCCCATGTCACAGCAAGTAACATATAAAGGTCTTATGGAGAAATATCCATCCATCCCTAATAAAATTCTGCATATGGGCAACAAGTTATTTTGCTGACTTTGACTCTGGTCTAGAAAACATCTATGCAAGTTGACTGTCTCATCTCAGTTGGCCTACAGATGTATTACTGCTCTCCTAGCTAGCAGTCACTGGACCATATCTCTGCTTTCTCCTCCCCAGTCAAAGAACCGGTCACTCAAAGCTCTGTAATGTTGCTGTTGCTGTTGTTGTTGCTGTTGCTGTTATTATTATTATTGGCAGTTTAGAACTGTCATTTTGCTAGAGAGAAGTTCCCACTTGTATAGAGATGCACTTTCCTCAATAAGTTCAGAAAAGTGACATTTTCAAAGTATGGGTTTCAAAATAAAATGACATTAAGGTCTTGCCCTTGCTTAATGATCTCAGCAAAAAGCTGACAGTTTTGTATTTAGGGGAGGAAAAAAAAAAGGTAATTCAGCGAGTGCCTGAGCTAGTTAAACTGTTTATGTGAAATCGCCTCCTCTCTACATCCTTAATAGACTTGATTTCACCAGAGGCTAGCATTTACAACTTAGCAGGGTTGGAAAGTGTTATTACCCAGTGTAAAAGTCCAAGTCCAAAAGATTCACCTAAATGGATCAATACACTTGAATTTTAGTAGATCAATGAGATTACTTTCCTCACATTAAAACCAGTGAGAAATTGCCAGGCACAGCCAAGATTATGTTCCCTTTTTCTAAAGCAATGCTGTTGCTTCAAAAAGCCAGAAAAACAGAATTATGGAGGGCAAAGCCCAGCAGGGACAACGCATGGACACCCTGGGTCCCCATCTCACTGAGGACATGTCCCATTGACATGTTTTTTTGAAATGAAAAGGACAGCATGCAACCCTTTCACTCATAACATTGGATCCAAAAACGGGTTTCACTGGAGGAGTTGATGCTTTGTTTTCCTAAGTGACAATCTGTATGGCCATGGTACTCTGCAGCTGGTGTTGCTCTGCAGAAGCTTGATTAACCCTGAAGTGAAAAGTGATGCTCCAACTGCTCCCACCTCACACCCACAAAATAATGGCATAAAGATTAAGTGACAACTCTTGTCCAAACTCTTGTCCTATAATATGCAACAATCATACTCATTCAGAGGGACTGAATTTATGATTGGAAATGTTTGTGTTTGTTGCTGGTTTTAGATCATAATCTGAGAATTATTTTTATGGCATTTGTTTAAATGAGCTTATTTAAAGATGAAAAGTTAAAACTTAAACAAATACTTTGTTCTGCAGTTGAGAAGAATAAACTCCAAGTGCCTCTTTTCCAAAGTATCCTTTTTGATGGACAGTGGGATGGCACTGTTGTTAGTTTTTCTAAACTGATTTTGTGCTGAATTGTTAATTACACCTGACCCTATGGTCTGAATGTAATTATATTCCATTGACTTTCTGTAACAGGAAAAACCTAAACAAGTGATATTTCTGTAAGCATAGTGACATTTTCCAACATCAAGGCTGTTTTAATCCTCAATATTACATGTCACTTTCTAGCAAACTCAACAAAACTGCTTATCACCTGTGGTCAAGGAAAGAGACATGAAGTTCTGGGCATACAGTGAGACTTTCCTCTTCATGTCTTTCCTGATCCAACCTTTTGCAGTCCCATCCATCCTCTTGTTAATTAGCATGGGTTAATTACCATTGGTTCTCAATAGAGATTGGGGCTTTCACTGGAAAACCAGTGTGGGTTTCTCCCCTTCACCTCAAGCTTCTTTATTTCCTTGATAATGAAAATCTGCCTTCTTCCATAGAAATCCAAGTGGGAACATCTGGAATTCCTAGGCAATCTTCCATCCAGGTATTAATTCAGTCATGCTACTAAGTATCAGTGACCCCCAGCCATGTCTTGTTGCATCCTCACCTTCTTCCTTCCTCTCTCACTTTCTCCTCACTTCCTAACACTCCTCTTCCTCTTATTAATATAATTGTTTATTTTCCCCCATGCTACTGCTGCACTGCACTGCTTCCTTCCCTCCCCGTCGTGATTTTGCTCTCTCTCCTATTACTGATGCTTGTCCTATCTTCAGGTGCAAAAAAGGTGAACTGGAGCCATACCCTTGCAATGAATATGCTGAATCAGATACACTGTGCAGGGGAGGGCAGTCAGGATCCTGAAATGGTACTGTTCCTATGAAATACCTGCCCTCTCAGGACTTCTGTGTCCTGAATGACTATACGCTCCTGTCTGATTGGGCCAGCTTGGTATGGTTTTGTTTTTTTGTTTTTTTTAAAAAACCTCATACATACACACAGGTAGTTCTTCAGAATTCTTCATGCTCTCTGAATTTGCTTGTTTGCTTGCAAATGTTTCATTACCCAACCAGGTAACATCATCAGTGCAAGTGAGGGTGGAGTTTGCTGCCAGTTTGTATATTGTAGCTTGCCCTGCCAGCTTTGGTGGGGTGTGGTTTTCTCTTCGGTGGTTCCTTGATTAGAGCATTGTTTTCTCCCTGATTGTTTGTCTGTTGTTGATTCCTGCTTATCTGAGTTTTGGCTACTGGAGGGGATGTGTTCTAGTTTTTCTGTTTCCTTCCTAGGGTTTTTTATTATTATTACTATTGTCTTTTTTTTTTAATCTCACAACCACAGTTTCAACTGGGATACTATTAGCATCTTAGACCAAGCCAAATCCAAAAATGCTAGGGAATTCCTGGAAACTTGGCATTCAGACAAATCAGCCATCACTAGACACACAGAGGTAAATCACATTTACACACCATTCAAAAGAGACAAAAAATGGGTTGTATATTTTAAACAAGCAGATATTAGGAGTTGTTGACTGCAAGCTTCTATATATTAGGAAAAATTATATACAAAATTATATATATAGTATTTGGGGATGTTGACAATAACAACAAATGCAGATATTTCACCAGGCTTTACAAAAAACACCAAATTTTGAAATAACATATCATATTAGATTAAGACTGAGATGAACCACCCTAGACTGAATTGTTCCTTACTTTGAAAAGAGGGTGTTGTGGACATACCCATCTCCCTTGCCTAGTGTTATTGGGTCTCTTCCTCTCTCTGGTGGCTCCTTATTCTCTCCTCCCTGTATCCACCACTGCCATTTCCCAGAGACAGCAAGTCAGAGACTGCAAACCCTTCTGTGCTTGGACCATCCCAGTTGGGTGACAAACATGTCAGAGACATCAGTTGGATCAGCAAGCCCAGATCAGATTACCATGAAGTTGATCTAGCAGCATATATCCTAGCATATGATTTGATGATGAATGAACATTAGAAAAAGAAGAAATGATGGAAGGTGAAAAGAACTTCTGTTCTGAAATGGAAGATCTTACAAAGGGAGGTAATAATGCCAATTCATGAGCTTCTTAGCATATTGATTATGATGTTATTGTACCACTACCAAAAAAAGGAGGAGGAGGAGGGAGGTGAAGATGAGGATAGCAACAGTGGATACAGTGGAAAAAATAAGGAAGATACTATAAAGGATGCATCACATCTGGAGGATGAGACATTATCTTCCAGTGATTATCCAATTTCATCTGCTATAGATTAATAAGCATTCAAACATGCATCTCCCTACATAAATCAGCAGTGTGAGTCCAGCATACAGTGAATTATGTTGTTGTGTAGCAGTCTTATAGAAAACACAAGCATATTGGCTTTGAAGCATAGAAATTGTTCCTTCCTTTTGACTCTGGTTTAGCTTCAAGGCATCCATAAGGATTTCAGAGACATCTTCCACAGTTAGTTTGTCTGAAATCTTTCAATGTTTCCCACTCTACAAAATAGGTTCTCAGTTCACTTGTGGTCATATCTCATGAGGGTAGGACTCATTCCTCTGATATTTATGCATCTGTTAAATTTATTATATCACTGACTCTCAAGGTCTCATGGCAGTTTACAATAAACAGAGTGATCAAAATTAAAACCAGAGATATTAATAACAATAAACATGCTTGTTAGATTTATATCCTACTTTTCTTCCCTTTATTTTTACCTCTATAGCAACAAGCCTGTGAGGTAGTCTGGGCTGAGATAGAGTGACTGTCCCAAAGTCAACCTTGGCTGAGGGTGGACCTGAACCTCAATTGTCCCAGTCCTAGTCTGACATCTTAACTGCTTTACCACACTGATCTTTATAATCAAAAATCCAGTGTCTGTTTTAGGAAATGTATCTTTTGCATAGCTCCATATCTACCATATGATCTTAGAAAAAAGATATAGCACCTTTAAAGAGTTGTAGACACCTGCTAAATTAGTACTCCCACATTAGCTGAAATATCTTTTTGGACTGAATCCAAAGCATTGCAGAATCCTATATTTTAGAACCTTTTGAAAAGCCAACAAAGATATTTGAACCCTCAACTCAGTAGGGATGGAATTCCAAAATCCTGGGGCAACTCGCTCCAACTCACTGTGAGATGAGAACCTCAGATTATCTCAGTTTAATAACATAGGGCTTTAAAAATAAAAAATTAACCCTGTCTGTATTTCACTCAAAAACAAATTGGTTAGCACTGCAGTGTTTTGAGCTCGGAAAGAATCTATGTCATCACTAAGGGTTGACAACAACTTGATGGCACATAATCAATCAATCAATCAATCAATCATTTTGGGTTCTTTGGGTTCTTCTAGATAATAACTTGGCTGCTGAGTTCTGAACTAACTAAAGTCTCCAGGCAAGACACAAAGATTAGAATTAGAGGATATATATTCGAAAGTTATCTTACAGATCATCTAGTCCAACCACCTGTTCAGTGCAGGAGTCCATCCCTGACAGGTGGCCATCTACCCCTATTAAAAATCTCTGCTGCAGAGGATTCTAACAATGTACAAGTTATCCACATAATATCCTCTCCTGCAGTAATCAAGACTATAATAATGAGGTGAAATTATCAGTTATGCATACCACATTCCTTTTTTCAGTTTGTGCGTCTCCTCAATTGTTGGCTCTAGGATATCCCCAATAAAAGGACAAAAAGAAGTAAAATCCCCAACAGGGGGTTAAGATGGAGTAGCACAATCTGCTTCATAATGGAATGGGAAATACTACAGTATTTCCCAAGTCAGATGGGAAGGTCATACACAGCTTATTAAAAAAAAAAACAATACTGGCATGAAACATAGTTCTGTTTGTCGATCCTCAAAGATAACCTCTATGTTACCATTGGAATGTGTGATGGAAATAAGCTAGCCTATGTCCTTTGCTAACTTTTCTTTTTACCTAGTGGATTGGGGAAAAGAAGAAAAAAGAGCTCTAGGGCAACCAGACCAGAAGTGCAAAAATCCAGATTGTTACTAGATGGGAGCAAAGAATTAGTTTCCTTTAACTCTTTGCTGTCAGCTAGTGATCATTTGGAACTGGTTGTCATTAATATCTCATTTCTGAAGTGTTTGTAAGCATGCCTGAACTTAAACTATACATCAGAAGGAGAGGACCCGTTTTGCCTCTGGAATGTCCCAGGCTTGCTCTCCATTTAAAAAGAATGATACAATAAATGGTGGGCAATTTGTCTTCCTGAGATACTGAATTGCCTAGGAGATCAATAATTATACAAACAGTTTATCCCTAATAAGGATTTTATTTAGAAAAAATCACATAACCTCTGATAATCTTACATCCAATACACTGGAGTGCATTACAGTGTTTGGGCTTCTATAACATGGAGATATCCAGCAAATAATGATGATTTGTTCACAGTTACTCAGCAGATCTTTTTGAAGAACAAGAGCAAAGCTTGGGGAAATGGCTATTTGAAAATGCTAGGGGTTTGTTATTTTAAATATGTTGGCAGAATAATCTCTAAATTTCAAGTAACACAATTTAGACCAGACTACCAGAAGAAGAGTCCTCTGAGGTCACTAAAGCTTTGATTTTCCAGTTAGCTTATTTTATAGCTAGTGCTTTAGAAGACATCAAGCCCATAATGAGACAGATCAATCAGTTTGTTTTTATTAGTCTACTGTGTACAATGTAGCCGACAATGATATTCATTGAATCTGATTGTTTGGGAATTTGCATTATACACCATGTTACTTTTAACCTTGAAACTTCAGCCTGAAAAGCTGCTGGTTTAAAATTTATAGTTGAATTATATATCTGTATTAGAAATTGAAAATTTAAGTAGGGGGTTGCATTTTTGCCCTTGGGTGCAGTACAACTGCTGGGATTATTTTAAAGCATCTGACTGATGCCCATGAATATTTCTGAAATTTTCATGTTTTATTAAAAGACCTTGACATGTTACAACACAGGCTTAAATCAGGCATAAATGAACACATTGAGCCATTCTATTGTAGCTGATGAACTGTGTGAATGTCTTTTTATTTATGAGTTATATTGTTTTTCCTGTGCTTCAAAGAATGGCAAGTTGCTCCCTAAGATCAGAGAGCCACAACTAATGGCCTCTCCCTGATGTATATTCACTTTATTGTCCTCCATCTGTTTACAAAGCAGCTAAACAAAAAATTTGCAATTTACTACTCTAGTTAAAGATGGCAGATTTGGGGGACCTTCTGACCACTTTCCTTAGACAATGTCTTTAGTCTAATTTGGTCTGATTTTTTTTTTCTCTAAAGACTTCCCTTTTGATGGTGGTAATGGAAGTTTTTAAATTAGATTTTTGCTACTGTTGGTGGGGGCAGTAGCAATGGAATTCTAGCTTGCATCTACCATTTTATTTTTCTCAGAGTGTCCTGGATAGAATACTTTTCCACAACTTTCTGTGGTGATGGTGGGGGATGGCAGCTCAGCTGGCACAACCTAAATGCATTTTATAAAATCCCTCTCTCCAGTATCACTCCCTAGGTTTGCCATCACCATCTCCCAAAACTCTGACTACCTCCAACCGGATTTCAAGTTGCAGGTTACATATAAGATCTTTCCTTTCCATTTTAAAATTGTCTTTCATTTATTCTTTGTTTGTTCATTCAGGATACACAACAGCATCATGGGCCTTGAAAAGATGGAGGAGACAAATATGCTTAGTGAGAATGCTGAATGGGGGGAAGAAAGAGAGTAATTTGTTTGTCTCTTTGGGGAGGGGAGCCCTATATTTCCATTCTCTTGACTGTTACAATATACAAAGTTTTAGAAGAAAAAATGATCATTCAACATGCTAGAGTGCTAATTCTTTCTAATGTAATTGAAATCCCATAATACACTTCGACCATTTTCAGTGTTCTTCCTCTACTGATGAGTATTTCATAAATGAATTGAAACACTTTCTCCATGGGTATCTCACTACTCTGACTTTTTTCAGTTGTTTGCTTAAGTTATGCACCTTGTTAGATTGATATCCTGCCTTTCCTCCAGGAACTTTAGATGGTGTACACAGCATTATTTCCTTCGGTTTTTACCACCACCAATACCCTGAGAAGTAGGTTGAGCTAAGAGGCAGAATGAAGGGCCCAGGGTCACCCAGTGAACTTGTATGGCCGGAGATACACTTGAATCTGGCTCCCGCTAGTGTCAATCCAATACTTTAATCACTAACAGTCATTTCAGACTATCCACCATTACCTGTTGCTTGTTTATCCTCTGTGTGGAGCTCAAATCAATGTAATTCCAAATAAAATATAATAAAACTGGCAAAAGTTCATGACAGAGGTAATATAACCTTTACCATGCACTAGCTCCTGAAGCAAAAAATAGGGCAGAGGGGTGTGGATTGCCTAAAACAAACAGAGATTAAGTGACAATTGCTATATTATGAATCACAAAAGAGATTAGGTGACAATTGCTATATTGCCTGGGTGGAACCTGTCTTGTCTTTTCTGAACCCTGCTGTTGATGTTAGGAATCTAGAGAAGATAGACATCATCTGTTGACAATAAGAAGCCCTTGACCAAGAAATCTTAATATTCTGTAAGGGTACAATAGTTTTAATTCCACTTTTCAGTGAGCTCTAAGTTCCAGAATGCTGTTTTCCTCCAGGCAGAATGGGGTCAGACAGTGATCCTTTCAAAATCTGACCCAAAGTATTAAAGGGAAACAGGTGAGCATAAGTGGAATTGTCTTCTATTGCAGCAACAGTTTCATATATATACTAATATATATTACGTATATACTAATATATATTTCTCTACATCTTTATCAATGTTCAAAGACTGAGAAAACTGAGAAGAAGATATATTATAAGGCCAGGATAGGTACAACTGGAGTTATATATGGAACATTTCTCCTATTGAAGAATACATAAGCAATTAATTGCAAATGCAGTCCACTGTTTTGTACTCCATAGAATATCATGCAGTATCTATTTGCCAACACTATCTATAACTTTAGGGGAAATTTTTTTCATGCTAATTTTTATGTTTTGCCATCTGTTTTATTGACTATTGATGTGTTGTGCCTTTTGAGGACCATGGGGCCTACAAAATAATAATAATGGTTGAGTTTAAGGGCAACAGGAGAGCCAGTTTGGTGTATGGTTAAGGCACTGGGCTAGAAACAGAGAGATTGTGAGTTCTAGTCCCACCTTAGGCACAAATCCAGCTTGGTGACCTTGGACCAGTCACTCTCTCTCAGCCCTGGGAAGAAGACAATGGCAAGCCACTTGTGAAAATCTTGGCAAGAAAACTGCAGGGACTTGTCCAGGCAGTCTCCAAGAATTAGACCCAACTGAATGGATAAAAATAAAAGGGGGGAAACATGGTCCTGGAAATGTAGCTTCAGCTGCACAGCAGAGATAGATGTCAGCCAGCCTATGTAGACCAGACCATGAAATCAAATCTACAGGAAGGCTAAAACTAATTTTATTGAGATTGGCTATGATAACAAAATCTTACAAGTCTGATTGTGCTGCACCTTCTTTTCATTCTTAGAGTTCAGTGAACAAGAGAGGTATCTGTCTGGTCCACTTCTGAATATTATCTGGATGTTCTGGACTTTTAAAATGTTTCTGCCCATTTTGCCTAGGCAACAGCTTCTACCTATATCTGTCAAGGTCATCTTCTTTACTCTCTACACTGAGACTTGTAGGAGGTGCAGATAAGCGGTGTGACAAATAGATCTGGGAAAATCCCAAAACAGTCCAAATGAATGTTTGTAAGACCCAACCCTGTGATTGTTCTGGAAGCTTGAACTCAAGGAGAATTATAGAATATGTGCAGAGCACTCAACAGATGACACAAAGATGGCCATGACTAAGCTGAGATAGAACATTAAAAAAAGAAATGTCTTATTTGTCCTAACTTTTCTTGAGTACCCAGACTACTCCAGCTGAGTTAGAGTTGGCTATTTAAGTCTTCCAAAAGTTATGTTTCCTTACTTGGAAGTCCTTAGAATAAAGGTGCCCCAGGAACACTCAGGTAATCCTTTAATCTGCCAATCCTTCCAGAAAGAAAGATGCATGAAGATTATAGACAATTTCTTGCCAAGGTTTAGACAGACCAATTTAAGTTTCCCAAATGGAAAATGGTGACTTGATGGTCATGAAGGTATTTGCATTTAGCTGGAGTTTTCTTGCATCTGCTTCTCATAAGAAAGGATCTCCTAATAATTCACTAGAAGTAGGGGACACACATGTCATAAACATTGATTGCTGTACATCAAAGAATATTATCATCGATGTGATTTTAAGTATTGGATGCTTCCATATAATTCTTTTGTTCCTAGCTATCCTTTTCAGCCTTCCAAGACAGTGAATCATATTAGACAAGGCTCTAGGGGAATGCCAAAAAGAACGTGCACACACATATAAAGCCATTAGTAACAGAGGGCACTTTTTTTTTTTTGTAAGAGAGAATGCAATGCAATGCTTTCCCATTTATTTCATGACAGGTAGTATATTCAGGTGGAGTGAATTCTATGCCTTGTTTCTTAAGAATCAGGCTTGGTTAATTTCTTCTTCTGGAGAGGTTCATAGTTAGAGGAGTCACTGAGAACTGAGACAATTGTATTATCATTCTCTTTCCTTATATTTATTGATTCCACAAATTATTGGTCACTCTATAACTGAGTGTCAGGAGAATCATACAGAATGCTGGGAATTGATTTCTATATGCATCCTATCCATTGTACTGCATCTGGTGAATATTCTTTAGCATATGTATTCAGCAATTAGTAGGACAGCTCATATCACAGCCAAGATAGCTGCATCTGTAGATGTGTTTCCTTTGAGAAGTCCATGAGCCAAAATCAATTGGCAATGCCAGGAAGTAGCAAAGGGAGTAGGAGAAATGCATTCCAAATTGCACTGAAACCTTCCAGGCACACAAATTCATTGTGTGCAGCTTCTGTTTTGGCCAGTGTCATATGCTGTAGTATAATAAACATGATAGGTGGTGTGGGATTGATTGGAAGATTATAGTGATGCCTGCTATTAAGTTCCCTTCCTTGGCACAATCATACCCAGCCAGGAGGTTTCCAGCTGCCATGGAGGAATAAAGCAGAATCCCAACCCTCTGTGGCAATGTCTGGATGGCATCGTTTTTTAGCAGGCACAATAGAGAAACATTTTTAGAACTGTTGCGTCTGGTTCAGCTCCCCTTGACAGGCATAGGCATATAGCATGGAAAATCTAAAACCTGCTGGAGTAGAGCTAAGAGCTGTTATCCAAGCTGTCGTATCTGTGTTACAGTGTGTAAAGATATTTCCTGACAAGAAAATTGCAGAAGGGTTCTGGCTAGTAAAATGAAGCCTCTCTCTCTTTCCCAATGGCCAATCAACAGATGCAGTTTCAGTCACAGATGGTACATTTTATAGCCTATTCACTCCCTCACCTTCATCTTGATGATTTCCTTATCTATACCCAAAGTAAAGAACAACAATAAAATTAAATCCTTGTTTCTCTCATACCTTGAATATCCAATACACGGGATATAAAATGCCCTGTTGTGATTGCATGTCCTTTATTCTACTGTCTCACATTGAGCTCTAGTAAATATATTCAGGGCTAGGTAGGATACAAGGGGATCATACATCTTGCAGTGCTTATAGCTTGTTATTGCAAAGGATGCCTAACACAAATATCTTTTAAAAATAGTCTCAACAGAACCTATGGTTAAATTTCCACAAGTTTCAAGTCTGATTCATTTCTTCCTTCATATTAAGGATGATTTAAGGAGATCAGATAAGGAGGCTTAACTTAGAGCTAAGCTTGAGCTCCTCTGATTGAAAAATAAAGAAATTCTCTAACACTTGCAGCTAGGCACACTGAAGTGCGAAAGCAATAATCCAGCCTCCCATGGTCATAACCAGATGTTGCTGTCTCAGTTATCATTACTGTATGTAAATTATCATAGCTTTCAGGTTAGTGTAAATATTTTCTAGTATCAATTTTAGCTGTTTTTCTTCCCTTCTTTTTTGTCTTCTTTCTTCTCTTCCTCTTTTTTTGGATGCAAGGAGAAGTAGAGAAATAAAACATTACAGAGCACCAAAATAAAATGGTTCATAGAATTTTAAAGGCAAGAAAACACTTAAGATACAATAATTGTAAAAAAGACAATGAGGTAGATATCTCATTTCATACTTATTCATTTAAGCAGACTGTAGCATGTTAGTGAAAATAACTAAGCTTTATTGAAAGCATCAGGAACGAGTTAAAATGAATGACCAATTATCAAATGCTAACTTAATTTTTTTTTGGAAACCTATTATAGCTATAGTTATTATACTGTATCAATCAGTAATCTGTCTATCTTACTATCTATTACTAACTGTACCAGTCAGTTATATATTAAGTTAGTATTTGATAATTGGTCATAGGTATATATTCTGCATCTCAGATGAAAACTTTTGGAGACTCAGGGGAGTGGTTATATTATCATCAGGATGCTTACAGAAAGCTGTTTATTACTAAGCTAAAGGCTTGAGGAACTGCTAGATATAGGAACAATATCATGGAGGTGTCCCAATGCATTTCTCCACTGACTGAACTAAAGAATATCATCTTAGAATTCCTTGTACCTGTCACTTTATATTGCCTTCCTGGATTTTGGTCCAACAGCATATATTTTGAGATGTTATTATGTTAAAAACTAGTATCCTTCTTGTAATCAGCAGTAATATGAAACAGAAAATTGTCTGTTTATTTTATCACACATTCAGAGAATTCATTCCCACAAGTGGGTTAATTATAGAAAAATATTTGAATGTCAAAATCTCAACAAACAGCTGTTCCAGGGGCTTTAGGAGATTACTCTAGATGTATACTTCTTGATATTTAAGCATCACTTAATTTATGACAGACACATGTTAAATCCCAGATTAATGAGTTTGACCACAAAATATGTCAGCACATAGATCAACTGCTATAAATAGGGGAAAGTTATGAAGAAGTGGGAGATTTACTAATTTAAACTCATGTTTTGTTGTTTAATTTCATAAGTTTAAGGTGCATAGGGATCAAATATTAACAAAAGCTGTGCAACATCCCATTTCTAACAGACTGTAATTGATAATAATATAAAAGAATAATTGATAATGCCAAGCTGTTATCTTTCCAAATAATAACAGTAACAATAATAACTCTATTCATACAACCTCAGAGAGAATAACAACCTTCATAAACAATGAGATATTGCCTCAGTAAAATATTTTGCACAATCCGTTTTATGATAAGCACTGTTAAGCCTCGTTTACCCAAATCCTATGTCAAATAGTATTATTTTTACTTCAGTGGTTAGGGTTAGGGTTATAAATAATTCTTTATTTTTTTCTTTAAAGCAAACCTTGTACCAATAAATGTTAAATTATGTGATCAAAATGAATAGAGCTAAAACTGAAAGAGGAACGTGCGGTATAAAATGTTGTCTCCTACAAAATACAACCTTCTCTTTCAGTGATTACTCATGAAGAAACTGCAAAATGTTTACTTGTTTAGAACAAAATAATCTCTATTAAGTTCTATAAAAGAGGTGCAGAACAAGATTTTTTTTAATCAATATATTTAGTATACTTATGCTCTGTTCATCCACAAAAATGATTTCTGGATGGTCCACAAATAAAACTCTAGATCAGTGTTTCTCAACCTTGGCAAGTTTATGTTGGGTGGACTTCAACTCCCAGAATTGGAGCTCCTGGCTGGGGAATTCTGGGAGTTGAAGTCCACCCATATTAGACTTACCAAGGTTGAGAAACACTGATTAGACAGCTCACCTTGATACACTAAAGGTAAATTTAAAAAGGTGCTTTGATTCATCATAGAATGCAGCATACTTTTTGGCTGAGGCCATTAAAGGCTTCATAAGTATTTTTGGTAACACTGGTGGTAAACATTAAAAAACAGAGATCTGTTTGTGGGTGCCTGGTGATTTTCAAGGGAATTCTATGCATGGCATTTTTCAGTAGCTCAATTTAGCTGTGTATGTATGTGTAATGGGTCTGACAACTTCTCAGCAGATGAAATTATAGTTCTTACATGGCTGGCACTTCCAGGTGTTGTTAGAGGTCATTTTTTTTAATCTAACTGCTACTTTAAATACACTAGTTCTTCTTCAAATTACAGTATATTAAACTGTACTGCTATAAAATAGAGAGACAGAGGATTCCTGAAATAGTGGCTAATGACAGAAAAATCCAATATTCAGTTTACCAATTATTGAATAATGCTTGCTTGTTCACTGGAGAAAAATGAACTCTTTTTAAAAATTGTTTGGCTAGTCCTTTAGAGACAGAATAAACTCTAAAACACAAAATCTACTCCATCTAAAGGATGTACCTTCTAAATTATTGAAAGATACATTAAATGATAAAATAGTGTGAAATAGAGAAGGCTGATAAAGATTTTAAATAAAATATTTTTCCCTGGCTTGTATCCTGTCATAAGAAAAATCTCTCCCAAGGGAGGGCTTCCAAATAAATATCTGGCTTTACCTTCAACTTCTGTTTCTCAGTGCATGAAGTAAATGTGCTTAAGCAAACTGAAAATATTAAGCTTCATACCATAAGACCACTTAAATAAATTTGTAATATCAAGAAGCTATTCCACAGAGCATAGAACAACTGACAATAGTTGCTGGATGTATTATTTATAATTTAGTAATACCTCGTTTCCATAGCAAATATTATGTTGCAAAGACTCATGTGCATCCATGACAGGAATGTAAGTTGGCTTTGCAAACCTAATTAAAAGTAGCAGATATCATTGTACTTAGATGGGAAATGAAGCAGAGTTCTTAATATAAAACGGCAAAGTCAATCCATCCTACCTACATTAGCCAATAACATTTACAGATGTTGCAGCCAGCAAGTATGAGAATAGATTGCATTGTGTGAGCATTACATATGCTTTGCATAAAACAATACATGGCAACTGGTAATTGGGCTTTATATCCTGAGACTCAAATGTTCTTTTTTCACTAAACATCTTTCTTCACCCTTTGAATCTCATTTCTCATCTGTTTAACCACTGAGATTGGTGTTCCACAATCTCTGATGCCATTTCTCATGCCAGGTTTCTTTTTATAGTTCTTAAACCTTGCAGAGCTCCATATGTCTCATTAGCCTAATTGTAGACTTTTGAATACACACAGACACACACACACACTTCCAAGTCTACTCATTTCACTACAGATCCCCACTGTTTTTAGATTACATTAGTTGACCTCAAGAGTCTTTCCCCTGGTTTATGTACAGTGCTATAGCTACCATCATCAATCACCAAACGGCATAAAAATCCAGCATTCACTGGAGAGGGAATACATGATTTCTTCAACCCAGTAGGAACAAACTTTCAGATCGATTTAATGATAATTGAGTTTTAAAAGCACAATGTAATTTAACAGGATTCTTTTTTAAGCTGCCTTTACTGGAATATCCTATTCGTCAGGTCTAAGGTTAGAGACTTGACTAATAGACATTGATGATGATAAATCAGCATAGCACAATTAATTTTCACAAAGTTGCTTTGGATTGAGCTTCTCAGCTCCCAACCAGTGTGGTTGTAGGAACTAAATCCCTCCTCATGTCAGAGAATGTATAGCAAAGGAATTGAACAGCAGCTTTTGTTACTGTTGTTGCTCTTGGTTTTTGAAAGGATGTCCACAAAGGAAAATTTATTCTGCAAGTTGTAGAGGTGATGCAAGTATTCATTCTTAATTTGGCAGGTTGGAAGGCAGCTGCAGCACCAGCAGGAGCCTGCCCAGAATGTTGCTGCCATTGTCAGCAGCACTCTAGGAAAAATTGCAGTGGCACAGCTGGTATAGATGTTGCCTAGGCAACAGACAGGCAGATTCATTCTTGCCCTTGTCATGGATCATGATAACTGGGCCCACCATGAAGCATCTCCTTATGCATCAGGTGTGATGCATCAAATAGTGATCAGTGACAGCTAGCTTTTGATGGGGAACCAGAGGAATGTGGCACCCAATAAGACTAATGCATTTTGTCTGGCCCAATTTATATTGCTCATATAGAGTTATCACATATAGGATCCAAAAACCCAACTCACCCACCCTCATTGTTTCCAGGAAAACAACTGATTTTAACAACAGCTGCAAAAGAAGGAAAATCCTATGATGTCATTTAAAATAGTAATAGCACCATCATAATTTGTATGCAGTTACGTGGCAGATATTAACTCTTTTCATCTGATGCCCTTTCCTCTGCCTACCAAGACAATGAAAAGTAGTATATTTTGTATAGTACACATTACTTTTCCTTAAACCCTAGACTTGAAATTGCATTTCTTTCATTTTAACAGGTAGGTGGCAGAATTGCCTACATTTCCTCCCCCATTTTTACAGTGCCTCAAGTCATAATTTAATTACCTTTATTCCCCTCTTTCTCCCTCTCCCTCCCTCTCTCTAGTTCCTAATCTAAAACAGCAGCTTTAGCAATCAGTAATCAGTGCATTAAAATAAGACATCATCTTCCATTAGGGGAAATTCTTACAAGTCCACCAGGGTTACCTTTCTATCCAGCACTAATTTGCAGGAGAAAAATCTCAACAGATACAAGAAATGAATATGCCTTTAGCATCCCATTAAGTAACATGAAGCTCCAAACATCATATTATACCTAGCTATCTGTGTTTAAGTACTGGAAGTATTCAGCTGATACATCACCAGGATTTCACATCTGTGAACATCCAAATTGATTCTATTTACAGACAAATGTGAATAATAAGCAGACATCATGTTAGAGTTGCCATGTCATCTGTTTCAAAAATTCAACATCTTTGCTAGGTTATATTTGTACACTAGGAGAATTTAAATTCATACACATCAGACCATGTAGTTTATAAATAACTGTTCTCCTGAAAGATGTAGAAGTTTTACAATTTTTAAAGGAAGTTTATTGGAAAGTAAGAAAAGAAAGAGTTTTTAAAGAACATTTTTGTGAACTATATCTTATTTTAATAAGAAAGTGTTCCAAATTCATGCTTTGCTTATCACTACAAGTACAAGATGGAATCTGTCCTGGAAAAAAAGGCATAACTGAACATATTTTTTTCTACTAGGTGGAACATTCAACCTGTAGTTGGCCATTCTTTTCATATTTGGTATAGGTAGAAAGGGAACCAGCACAAGCTGTGCGCAATGCCATAGGCAGCCTTGTCACAGCTAGGTACATTGAATGAGTGCTGTAGATGTCTTTGAAATCTCCAGTAATAAGCTTTGTGAACATGGGCTTACATTGAAATTCTGAAGTGCCTACAGGTTGTAATATATTCCAGATGCCTTGCTCCTGGTGACAAACTTGTCAAAACAAATCCAGAAAGTATCATTGGTTTTCCTCTCACAATAATTACCACTGTGCATTCACAGAGAACTTCTGTGTCATTCTAGAATAAAATAAAGCACCTAGCATTGAAGTGGCTGTCACCTGCCCTTGTGCATTACAGCTGTGCCAGGCTTCAAAAATCATTCACCAGTGCTTCAGAACTCATGCAAGGACAGCACCTCTGCTACTAATTAAAGCAGCCACAAACTTTTTCAAGCTTCTAAGCAAGCATGCCACTTTAAGGAGTTGAGTCATCAAAACCACTCATAAAGCATCATTATTCAGCTTCATACAGAAGCAGAGAGATAATGTGTTTATGAGGGGGATAAAGTATTTCTTTCAAATCATTGTTGAGGTATGTAGAACACAATGTATATAGCTTAGTCAAGACTGGCCTCTCAATGAAATCATGTGCAATTCTGCTACATATGTGAGCCAATAATTACATACCATCAGCATCTCACAGAGGAAACTAGCACATTCTTATAGCATCCTTGTTTTCACAACTTTTGAATCTACCTCCTCAATTTTCATCTGTTGCTGCAGGCTTTTTCTTTTTCATAAACTGTATTATCAATGTCCTATAAATTCAAAAGCCAAGAGTGCGGTCATTATTTCAGTTCAAGATAACATTGATATTATATTATGAATAGTTCAAGATGCTCCTTGGGAGCTGCAATATGTGAACTGCTGCCAATGCTAACCTATACATGATACCTAATTATTATATGTGTGCATATGTGTATACTAAAACATAAAATATATCCAATCTAGAGAAGCAGGCTAAATTTTACATAATGAAAATGTAAGCAATTCACACAAATTGAAGCAGTGCTAGGAACCATTCACACAAAAGGGACACAGGCTTTTATCAGGGAGAGTAAACAAGCCACAAGAAATTAGGAATGGCCCTAATTTCTCTCAGCCTTCTCCCCAAAACATTGGCCAAAATCCTTCCAGACTGGTGACTTCAGATTGCCCTTAGTGTGCATTCAAGCTGCCCAGTCTGGAAGATATCCAGGATGTAAGAGGGGACTTCAAGTTAGGTAGCTTCAGGCCACACATACTCCATAGTACTCACTGGACTGCTCAGTACAGAGCCATTCTCAGTGTGCACTGAAGGTCTTCAAGGCTATTTGGCTTCTTTGAGTTCTGCAGAATTGTCCATAGTACACAGCAAAAGCAGCCAGACCTGAGGAATTTTAGTGTCCATCAGGGTGGTTCTCAGCTGGCTGATTTTGACATGCACTGGGGACAATCTCACAGCAGTTGCTCAAGCCATTGAGTCTGGATGATCATCAACATGTGGATGAGAAGGATGTCAGCAGCAGGTGAGGCCACTGGCTCTTCTCCCCCTTTACCTCCTCAACATCCACTGGCCAAAATGTACCAAAAGGGCCTCCCGGCTGGCCCCTTGGACTTCCCTTGCTGGACAATGAGGGCTTTTAGGCTGGAAGATCTCAGAATATTCCCCATAAGCTGTGCTAGAGCCATCTAGCCTGGGAGTTCACTAGACCAATGCTACAGAAGAAGGCCCCTCTCATATTTTTCCTCTTGCACAAGTTCTAGAGGAGACTGCAAGAAGGCTGAGTAGGGCTGTCACATAGACTGGAAAAAAAAAAGCAACACAGTTGCTTCACTTTGGCCTCAGAAGCAAGAGGATTGCTTTGCAAAGCAGCTTCTAGGTGGGGTTTTGTTCAAACCTGTATGTATGTATGTATGTATGTATGTATGTATGTATGTATGTATCACATTTCTTTACCGCCCATCTCAGCAAGTGACTCTGGGTGGTTTACAATCAAATTAAGATAATAAAAGATTAAAATATCATAAAAACAGATTCATTATAAAAATATAAATATAAAATATAAAATCCCAGATGGTGAAACAACAGTCTCAATAAAATTTCCCAGGGCTTCATCAAGGTGCGAAACACCCCCATGATTGACTATCAAAGTTAAGTATTTCTTTGAAGCCATACAGAGGTACAGGTCTAAAGCTAGAATTCTCGAACTTGAAATATCACTATGTTTATATCTCAGAAACTCTGTACAGTTTTGTGTATTCAGACCCTGAAGCAATTTTACTTGCTCTCCTTAGCAAGGAGTCTAGTAGGTATGTATAGGCCTTGAACAGACCACAGCAGTTGGTCTTCCTGAGGCTGGGGCAGCTGCCTGAGCTTGCCATCTCCTGATCCCAGACTTCAATCCTGATTAATAGTTTTGCCTTTGGTGGCATCATTTTGCTCCATTTCTTTATTAAAGTTTTACCAATCTCACTGAGTTCATTTCTTGTTGTCTTCCCAAGGGCAGAATGAACTCTCTTATTATTCCTTGCAAACAAAAGACAAGGCATGCAATGGGTAATCTTTATATAACCTAGCATTATTGAGTAAGTGGCAGCTCTAGCTATAAATCTGCTTTGGGGCATCCAGTTCTTACGATCAGCCTATCATTTATGTGTTTGGTTTCTAAAGTCAGCAAAGGTTGTCTTCTTGGATTGTAGTCAAAATCTTTTTTTTTTTAGAAGATTATTGAATCTAAACTGTTAAAAATTGACACACTTGCCTATGAAAAACGAATGTGGTTACCTCAGCATTTACTATAGCATTACTTTTTTTGCTCCTTCTACAGTTTTGAAGAAATATGATAAATATTAATCTGCCCTAGTTACACTGTTATAAAGCTGGCAAATGTTTCTGAAGATTTTTTTTTTTTTCAGAATGATGATTCACATAACAAACCCATTTTTTTAGCTTACACCATGGTGATAAGGGTGATGATGCATTGGTACTGTACTTTTCAACTCTCTCTCTCTCACTGAGAATCAAAGATGTCACCTCTCTGGATCCAGAGGACCAAAAACCCCAAGCCACTTTATCTTACTAGGATTGAGATGGACTGGTTTATCCCCATCCTGAAACACACACACATACACCCCTTCTCAGTGGCTGCTCCAGCAGTATGGAGTACCTTGTCGCCTACTGGAAAAGTGTCCCTCTCCCTATTAACTTTTAGGAGGGAAGTGAAAACTTCCCTTCTTTTGCTGGGCCTTCAGATTTTAATATTTTGGGGAGTGCTGTTGCCATATATTACCAATTAGGATTGGGATGATGATGATGATTGGTGCTGGTGCTGGTGCTAGTGTTCTTTTATGGTGTTTTGCATATGTGAGATTCCCAGAGAGTTATGATTGGGGTGGCATAAAAACAGTGTTAAATAAATAAATCAGGGGTCTCTTTGTCCATCAGTGAAGCCAATGCCTGGACTGAATAACTATTTACTCCTTTTCTTTACAAGTAATTTGAACAGGCCTTAGGCAAGACAACAGATATGCTGTATTCATTGGTCCATCTCTTTGGGGAGTGTGAAGAAATAGATCACGTAAAATTAATAAGGGGTGACTAGAAAAAGTCAACAGATGGTAGCTGTGTTAACTTATATTTTCTCTACTCCCATCTAGCGTATTATAGCACATGTCTTTAAAGGAAATTGAAAGATTAATTAAAAATTGACCATAAAAGGAAAGTTATATTAGTCAGTTAACTTAGAGTTGAAATCATTGGAAAAATAAGGAAGTTCTTTATAACAGTTTACTATCATCCCAGGAAATGTTTTACTGTAAGCTTTTAACAAGCCATAGGTGGACATCAGTAAACCTTTTTATACAAATGCATATTAACTAAAATGAAATGCTGCAATGTTATTTCTATATAGGGACCTGAACACCATTAACAGTTGCAATTCAAAGAGATTTCATCTGAAGACTTTAAGTTTTAAAAACTTCTGAAATAAATTACAGTTAGGTTTGATGAATTAAACTGCCTACTATGATTTTTATCATCTTATATAATCTTTGCATCATTTTTCAAATATAAAATCCACATGGGTAAGGCATGCAACTCAGTGGAAGAACATCCACTTTGGATGTGAAAAGTGAAGGGTTGATCATTTTTTCACTAGAGGTGGTGATAGGCTGCCTTTTTGTTGGGGTTGGATTTAATCCTAATGATAGCTTTTAAATTAGGAAATACATATTTTATTGTAAAATGCCTAGAGCATTGTGATTCGGCATTATTTAATTCTGTGGTAATAAGCAAATAGTACATAACTGTTTTCAAGATAATTACAGGCCAATCACTTAATGATATATAAGGATATTTGCCTTCCTCCTATCATTTGGCACTTTCATTGCACCTCTAGGATTTCTTAGGTATAATGCATCAAAGGTAAACAGCAAGAAGCTTCTTCAGTACCCTAAAATGTAATTAATCTGCCCTGGAGATTTAAATATTCCTTAATAAAGCTCCTATTACTTCAAGGTTCAAATCTGTCCTTTCATCCGGCTCTTCACAATTCAACTGTATTGCAATCCTAATTTTTCATTGCTGCACCTGTATATACATATATACTGAATAAGTAATGTTCCTGCAACTCATCAGTTATAATAAACTATCATAAGCAAGATAGAAAGTTTTTGGCTTATAATAGAGCTATCAGATCTGGACTGCAACAATCCAGATGACCACAAAGCAGCTAAGAATTAGAGAGAACTCTATTTGCTGATGTTTAGTGATCAGCTGGATTGTTGCAGTCCAGATCTTGTAGTCCTATCTTACCTAGGATCTGGACAATTAGTCCACCTGGTCCATTCTTACTGACAGTTACTGTTTAAGCTTCCAGATTTCTGTTTTTTACATCATTTGCTATATGAACTAGACAAAAACACTGGGAAAGCCAAGAATTGAACCTAGGATTCTTTGCTACTGAATTATGGTTCTTCCAAAAGTTAGTAATGCTACAAGTGGACAATTTTCTAAATGTTTGAAAAATCACTTACCTAAAAAATAGTGCTATGGAATTGGGAATAGAATGCTGAAAAGTTTCATCAGTTAATATATTTCTATATTGATTGAAAAACTGTGGATTAAAATCCCATAATCAGCTCCAAATATATTGAAAATCTGGTTCCAGAAAAACTGGCAATGCTAAGGAAACAAATTGAATTTGTCATATCAAGAGAGTATCCGTCAAAGTTTGACTATAATATTCATACCTATCAAAGGGGATAAAAATATTCTCTCTCCAGCACCTATTTGGGTTTGCCAGGGTCAACTGTCTCTGCATATTGTATATCATCAGGTTACACAATGAAACTTTTATTTCAATAATATTTTTTTTCTAAACATCACCTTTACACAAATATTAAGAAAACGTATCCACAGCGTCATGTTTTCCTGTAATAGTGGATATAAATGCAAAGGGGAGGGGGAAAAATCTGTTTGTCAGATCTCCTGACATTTTACCCTTCAAACAAAACAAAACCCTTCTAATGCAGATTTTACTTAAAAGCTGAACATCAGGCAAGTCCATTTTATTTCTTACTCACTGAGCCAGTTGGAAACAATACACAATCTATGCTTTATGCCATAAATTGGCATGCCTTCTGGTTCTGAATGAGTGTGAATATGCCATTCAGTTATCTATGCTTTCTTAAATTAAACTGGTCTTGCAGCCCTGCCATTTTGCTGATATTTCCATTTCTCTCCTTTCAGAAGAGAGAGTTCCAGCCAAATCATCCATCTGGCCGCCTCTCTCATCCTTATTTCAAAGAACTGTATAAACAAAAGTGCATCTCATATTCCCAGTTTACAAGTTACACTTTTGATATAAGTATTAGACATCCATATCTTTCCCCCACCCCCACCCCCTTGTTTTCTTTTTTAGTATGGCATTCATCATAAAAGGCCCTCCGGTTTTGAAGGATGTCTTGCAAATTTTAAAAATAAAATAAATTCACTTTATCTAATAACTGCCTATGTACATTCAGCTGATCCATCTGACAACTTCTTATGTTAATAGCAAGGGAGGAGTGTTCCATTAGATTGGAATAAAATGGAGGCTTTAAAAAATCCTAAGCAGAGGTTTTCAAAGCTGCACAGGAGATTTCACCACATGCCTTCCATTAAAATGAATGGCCCTATTGTGAGGGAGGGAGAAAAAGAGATATAGAGACAGACAAAATGTTCCTTTCCCCTTTTTTCTTTTGCACTCTACCTTCTATAAAAGATAATGACTGTGGAATATGTTCAACAGAATGGTGAACATCCCTGTGAGTACAGCCAAATCTGGCTGAAACACGCTTGTTTTAACTCATGTCTAGAAAATTCATTTTCATTGTATGATATGAAATTACTGAGCAGCTGTCAGGGGTGGGGAGAAATAAATGAGCACCATCTTGCTCAAAGGGATTTTCTGGAGATGAATCATGGGCAAAACAGAGGACCATTTAGCTAAGGTGATAAGCGGTGCAGTAAATATGATTTTTAAAAATGCCTTGACCTTCCTTTCAGTATGTCTGCAGTTCTGCCATAGTATATTTTTAAATGATAAAAGATTGAAATAATATATCGGACTTGAAACCAAAGAGCTCGTATGGATTGCCAGCGATGTATTCTTGCATTAAATAAGTTAAATATTGGCTTGGACATCTTTCTACTAGAAGCCAGAACTTTACATTTAGCATAATTTAAGCCCTGAGAATGCTGAGGACATGAGCAAATTTACAGATGCATAGACTTCTGGCCAATTTTACTGTTAGTGGCAGCCTTAGCACTCCATGTGTGTTCCATAGCCCTCTGGTTTGCAAAAAGAGTGTAAGGACATAAGCAGGGTCCTGCTGGATGAAAGAAAGGCCCAATTCATCCAGCATTCTGTATTGCACAGTGGCCAGCTAGTCATGACACTCACTAGCATGGTGATGAGAATCATAGCTTCCTTCCACTAATCTTCCTCCACAAGTGGTATTTAATGTTTTTAGGGGAACATTGGATGCTGAAGCCAAAATAGGGACCGAAGAGACCCATCGTGCTACAGCGATGAGCTGGATTGGAGCCAATGAGAGTTAAATTGAAATCCCCGCAGAATGCCTTTGCCAGTGGTGAGTTAATTTGACTTAAATCAGCAACCTTTCCATGCCAAGGGCTACAGTATACATACAAGGTGAATGCCAGGAACTGTACAATAAAAAGTAGGTGGGCAAAATCTAATATGATTTAATGAAATTAATACATACTAATTAAATACAGGCAATATGGTTTTTCCCCATGTATTTAATAATTCCCTTCCCCTGTGGCAAAGTTTGGAGGAGTTCTGGAAACTAAACTCAAGGCTTTGGAGATTTGTATGGCCTTTACATTGGGAAATAAGAATTAGAGAAGAAAAAGAAGTATACCTTTCTATTCCTTGGAAGGACAGCATTAGACAGACAGACAGACTTTAGATGGTATGCCCCTATCCTCAAGAAGACATTGATCAACCTGACAATTTTGGGCAACTATTGGCTAGTCTCCCACCTTTCCTTTCAAGAAGGAGGCTGGGCTACAGTTGTAGAAAGCCTCTGAGGAAACTGATAATCTGGACCCTTTTCAGTCTGGTTTTAGGCCTGAATATGGCACCAAATTTACACTGTGTTTGTGCATAACCTTTAGTGAGACCAGGAGAGGACGAATGTGAACTCTTAGTGGCCTTCGATACTATCAATCATGGTATCCTTCTAGACAGCTTCCAAATTTGAAGGAGGAGGGGGATCACTGTCTTGCATTTGATTTTCTCCTTCTTAAAGGGGCAGTTCCAGTTGGAGGTATTGGTAGACAGTTGGGGAGGCCAGAGAACCCCAAGGTTCTCTATTGTGGGAGGCCAGAAGGCTTGATGTCCTTGCCTACATAAAGAGGGGAGACCAGCTTGGGGACTTTTGATATTCTTTCCTACATCCAAGGACAGGCCAGCTTAGGGTCAGATAGAATATTGCAGGATTGTATAATGAAACAGGACTAGAAGTCTTATTTATTTATTTATTTATTTATCAAATTTTATCACTGCCCATCTCCCCACAAGGAGGGACTCTGGGCGGTTTACAATAAGACAAAGTTTAAAATTCAATACAATTATAAAACAATAAATATAAATATAAATAAACAATAAATATACAAAATGTGGTAAAATCCAGATGGCTGAAGATTCTGTATCAGTCCATGAGTGTAAGGGCCATTCTAAGGTACTAGCCATCCCCAGGAATGACTGTTCCCCTTCCCGTTCCAGGTGTGCTGGCAAAACCAGGTCTTCAGCTTTTTACAGAAGTCCAGGAGCAAGGGGGCTTGTCTCACGTCCCAGGGAAGAATGTTCCAGAGGGCAGGAGCTACTGCAGAGAAGGCTTGTTTCCTGGACCCCGCCAGATGGGATTCTTTTACAGACAGGGTCCGTAACATGCCCTCTCTGCATGACCAGGTGGGATGGGTTGATGTGATGGGGATGAGACAGTCCCTCAAGTAACCTGGCCCCATGCCATGTAGGACTTTAAAGGTCATAACCAACACCTTGAATTGGACCCGGAAGCAAACTGGGACCCAGTGCAGCTCGCATAGACCTTGGGCACCTAGAATTGCCTGCACAGCTGCATTCTGGACCAGTTATAGCTTCCAGAAATTCTTCAAGGGTAGCCCCATGTACAGCACATTATAGTAGTCTATATGGGAGATGACCAGGGCATGAGTGACCATTTGAAGGGCCTCTTGATCCAGGAAAGGGCATAACTGGTGCACAACACAAAATTGAGCAAAGGCCCTCCTGACCACAACTGCCACGTGCTCTTCAAGCAGGAGTTGTGAGTCCAGGAAGACCCCCAAGTTACACACCGGGTCTGTCTGGGGCAGTGCAACCCCATCCAGAACTAAATATGACAATTTCCCAGATCCCAAGGAGCTGTTAATCCACAGCCACTCCATCTTACCAGGGTTCAGCCAAAGCCTGTTTTCCCCATCCAGGCTCCCACAGGCCCCAGGCACCTGGAGAGGATGGTCATGGCATCACTTACTTCACCAGGGATGGAGATGTATAATTGCATCTTGATGATACCTCAACCCATGGTGACAGATTAACTCGCCCAGCGGTTTCATGTAGATGTTAAAAAGGAGCAGAGAGAGTACCAAGCCCTGTGGCACCCCACAAGGAAGGGTCCGTGGGCTGGATCTCTCGCTCCCTCTCAACACCAATTGGGACTGGCCCTGGAGGAAGGAGGTAAACCAGTGCAGAACCACGCCATCCAGCAGATGCCCAGAAAACTCCTCAGCATGGCCCTGTAGATGGATTTCTGAATCCCCTTTCCCCAAAAGGGATCGGGTGATCTTAAACAGGACTGCCGGGTGGCATTCCGTGGATGCAATAAGAGCAGAGAAACACTGACATTTTGCCACTCTTACCACCACAAGGTAGGCCTTAATAGCGGTTCTAGCTTGTGTTCGGTTGGATTCGGTCTTTGTCTTAAACATATTTGCTGAGTATTAAGAGACACTGAAATGAATGAGATTTACTCCAGAGTATGAATCCACAGATGCATGCCTGCAGAGTCCAGCAGAAATGCCTGTTCAGTTTTCTGCTAACAGTCCCTTCTCTCTTTCCTTCTCTCCCCTTTCCAGGGCAGCTCCACCTTTCCTTCATCTAATCTCCCCCTTCCTTTTCCACCTTGTCTGCAGATACAGTATACATACCTGAGTGTTTGCCTGTGTGTATGTGAAAGAGGTTTGTCTGTGACAGAGTAAGAATGGTTGATATTGTCAATTAGTTTGACAAATGAGGTGGGTTATTTTACCAAGTTATTTGTTCAAATTATATTAATTGAATATTTTGTTCTGGCTTGACCTTTTTTGAAGAATTCTATTTGCCAAATGTATGTACACACGCTGTCATGAGTAAGGATGGCGAGCAGGGGGCTCCCATCCAGGGTGGAAAACGCATGCATAGTACTGAGGAATTAAGCAGCCATTCAAAGAGACACAGATCAGGCCCGCCTTAGCCTTTGGGGTTTATATGTCTGGGTTTTTCCCACGCTTATTCAGTTTGTTAGGATTCTGTTTATGTAGCGGTAATAAACGCTAGAGAACTACTCCTCGTCTCAGTGTGTGTCTCACTGTTAGGACACATGCATATGCATAAAAAAATATTAAAGTGAAAAGAATCTTCAGGATTGGTTTCAACTGGAGTTGGCATTCCAAGTTTTATAAGAGTTATTTATTGTAACTCTGGGATGGTTATATTTAAAAGTATAAAAAAACTAAAAAATACAAATACAAAAAAATACGAAGCAGGCATCGCATAAGACTTTTGCATGTGTTTGCATTTCTTTTGGGGGAGAAGGGCTTAGGTCAATGGTAAAACACATATTTTTCATGCAAAATGTTTTAGATTCGAACCCCAGTTTTGTGCTGGAAGGACTGCAGAAGACCTATATTTGAGTCCTTAGAGAATTTCAGTACAGTAAGCAGTGTGGGCATTATCCACTACCATCAAAGTAGACAAAACCACATCAGGTTATGTTCCTTAAGACTTGCAATGGATGCTGTAACAGTTGCCTACTCCCAAATACTCAGTCTCACAAGCTCGGGCTTAAAGATAACTGATTTATTAAAGGAATAGTATGCAAATACAGAGAAAGCTGAGAATGAGCAAAAGCGCGCCAAATACAAACTTAAAAGCCTTGCCTGTGAGCAAGTTCCGCCCCATCCCTCGTCAGGGCGCTCCCCCTCCCAGGTGCTAGAAGCCGTTAGACGCGCCTGGGAAAGTAACCTTGAGCAGGAGCGCAAACCCAAACATACATTCCAAGCCCTCAAAACAACGGAGGGTGAAGGAATGGAAAAATCCCGGGTGAAGGAACACGGAACAGAAGAGGACATGTGAAACGTTACAATGTTAACAGCACATTGAAATGAGAACATGACATATTGCCCCCGTAAAAAAAACCCTATGGAGCAGGTTTGTCAGGGTAGGCAGAGTGGAATTGAGCCACGAGTCGAGGGGAAAGGACATCTGAAGCAGCAACCCATTCAGGATGAGGGAAATGTTTCCAGCGAACGAGGTATTGTAATGTGGAGCGCTGGCGTCGGGAGTCGAGGATGGATGTTACCTCGAAGTGTTGCTGGTTGTCAATCATGAGCGGAGGCGGTGGAATGGGTTGTGGATGCCAGCGGTCCGACGACAGACAGGGTTTGAGTAAACTACAATGGAAAACAGGATGTAAACGTTTAAGGTTGTGAGGTAAATCAAGTTTAAACGTAACAGGGTTGAGTTGAGCAATAATTGGAAAAGGTCCGACAAATTTAGGGCCAAGTTTCTTAGAGGGCTGTGGGGACTTGATAAACTTAGTGGATAGGTAGACTTTATCCCCGACAGCAAAGGATGGTTCCGGAGAACGCTTTGCATCGGCATGGCGTTTATAGGTAGCCTGGGCATGGAGGAGAGCCAGTTGGATATGAGACCATGAGTCTTGTAGAGAGTCCGCCCAGGCAGTAAGGGAGGCTGGCAGCGGTTGAGGGTGAGGAAGTTCAGGAATAGGAACAAACTCACGACCAAAAACTGTTTTAAAAGGAACTTGACCAGTGGTTTGATGAACGGCATTGTTGTAAGCGACCTCAGCAAATGGGAGCAAGTCGACCCAATTGTCTTGTTGGTAGTTAACAAAAGCTCTGAGGTATTGTTCCAGTGTGGAATTAACCGCCTCTGTAGATCCGTCCGTTTCCGGATGCCAAGCGGTGGAAAGTGACTGCTTTGTACCCAAAAGTTTTAAAAATGCCCGCCAGAATTGTGACGTAAATTGTGTGCCTCTGTCACTCACCAAACGGGCGGGGATACCGTGGAGGTGGTACACGTGGGTGAGGAAGAGGCGTGCCAGCTGTTGTGCGGTGGGGATAGACGCGCATGGGATAAAGTGGGCTTGTTTGGAAAAAAAGTCTTTGACCACCCAAATGACGGTTTTGCGTTGACTCGGGGGTAGATCAACGATAAAGTCCATGGAAATGTCCTGCCAGGGGACAGAGGGGGTGGCAACGGGTTGAAGGAGACCTTGGGGTTTGCCCGGTTTGCGCTTTATCGCCGCACATACAGGGCACGCAGTCACATATGCCTTTAGGTCTTTGAGTAAAGTTGGCCACCAGAATTGGCGGCGCACAAGGTGCAAAGTTTTGACGTAGCCAAAATGTCCAGCGAGCTTGTCATCGTGGCAGCGCTGGAGTATGGTTTTTCTCATAGCATCGGGTACATAAAGGCGATCGTTGCGCCAGGCAAGATCGTTGGTGAAAGTTAAAACGTGTTTATTGGTTTGTAACCAAGTATCTGTTTTAAGGTGGGAAAGCAACTGTTGTTGCAAATCGGAGGGAATTGACAAATGCGGCGAGCGGCCGGAAGGCAGCACGGCTGGAGGTTGCAGTGATTGCGCTCGGGTCTGGCTGCGAGTCACTGCTGCCAAACTTAATTGTTTGTCGGTCCAGACGGTGCCTTGGACTGTTGGCCCTGGGCCAGCATCTTGGGGTCTGCGGGAGAGTGCATCAGCTAAAAAGTTTTTCTTGCCTGGTATAAATTTAAGGGTGAAGTCGAAGCGGCTGAAAAACTCAGCCCAGCGCAGCTGTTTGGGACTGAGTTTTCTACTGGTGCTTAGAGCTTCTAGATTTTTATGGTCGGTCCAGACTTCAAAAGGGCTTGAAGTGCCTTCCAATAGGTGTCGCCATGTTTCTAAAGCCGTTTTTACAGCAAAAGCCTCTTTTTCCCAAACATGCCATCTTCTCTCCGTTTCAGTGAATTTGCGAGAGAGGTAGGCACAGGGTTTTAAGGCGCCAGATTGGTCAGATTGTAACAAAATTGCTCCTATGGAGAAATCAGAAGCATCAACTTGTACAACAAAGGGTTTAGAGGGGTTAGGATGCTGTAAAATTGGTTCTGTGGTAAATATTTGTTTGAGCTCTTCGAACGCTTGCTGACAGGCAGGAGTCCATTTAAGGAGCGCGCCTGGGTTCTTTGAACGTCGCGTATCCCCTTGTCCTTTAGTTTTTAATAGTTCAGTAAGGGGGAGGGCGATTTCAGCGAAATTTTGGGCGAATGCCCGATAGAAATTGGCGAATCCAAGGAAACTTTGTAATTGTCTCCTGGTACGGGGAGGCTCCCATGCCACAATAGCCTCTACTTTTGCAGGGTCCATTTCAATGCCCTGAGATGAAATTCGATAGCCTAGGTAATCAATTTGTGACTGATGAAATGCACATTTTGACAGTTTAGTGTACAACTCTGCTTTTTTCAATTTAGCCAGTACTTGACGCACCAAGTGGATATGTTCTGACATGGTTTCAGTATAAATCAATACATCATCCAAATATACCAGTACCCCCTTAAATAGGTGGTCATGCAAGACCTCATTGATTAGTTGCATAAAAACCCCAGGTGCTCCGGATAAACCAAATGGTAAAACTTTGTATTGGAAAGCCCCAAGAGGACAGTTAAATGCTGTTTTCCATTCATCCCCTTCCCTTATGCGAATACGAAAATAAGCTTCTCTCAAATCTAGTTTTGAGAAAATTTTGCCTCTGGACAGATGTGATAACATATCTTTGATCAGGGGCAAAGGATATTTATTTAATATTGAGACCGCATTGAGCCCGCGGAAATCGGTACAAAGTCTTAATGACCCATCCTTTTTTGGCCTGAATAGGACAGGAGCTCCCACCGGGGAATTAGCCGGCTCAATGAAACCCCGAGCCAGGTTTTTGTCAATGAACTCCCTTAGCGTAGTTAGCTCTTTGGGAGACATGGGGTATATTTTTGGGTGAGGTAATTTTACATTTGGTAAAAACTCAATGGCACAGTCTGTTTTTCGGTGGGGTGGCAAGCGATCCGCTTCCTTTTCCCCAAATACCTCAGCAAAATCCTGATACTGATTGGGTAGTCCCTCAAGAGATTGAAGCGTTTGCACATTAGTATATGCTACCCCTCCACCCTCCATGTCTTCCAGTAGGTCCTTTTCGGGTACTTTGTAAAATCCATCTGCAAAAGTCACAGTTCTATGCAGCCAGTTGATAAAAGGGTTCTGCTGTACAAACCAAGGCATCCCCAAGATTACCAGAGGACCCCCCACTGGAGCTACCACAAATGGCAGCTTTTCCTGGTGGGAGCCCATCTGTAGGGCGACTAGTCCCATGGAATGATTGACTGCTTTCCCTCCCGCCATAGTTCCATCCAATTGGGTGAAAATCATAGGTCTTGGCAAAGGGAACGTGGGCAGTTCCAGAGCCGCTACGACATCAGGGTGCATAAGGGAACGGGAGCAACCCGAGTCTAGCATGGCCCACACTTCCACAGTTTTGGTTTTTGAGCTCAGTTTAACTTTAACAGTCAGTGTGGGGTAATTTCCACTCACCGAATCGTGGTTACGCCCGGTTTCTTCCACCTGCCCTAGGGCGCTCTTCAGGGCAGGTGGTAGGCTTTTCCCGCCGGCTGCTCGAATTGCAACTCTTCTTCCTCTTCTCCGAAGGGTAGTTCTGGGGGGTCCAGTTCCGCGACGGCTGCTTTCAGTTTCCGCGGTGGAGCAGGAGCAGGCGACTTTACCGTAGGTTTCGTCTGTCGTTCCTCTGGACGGCGTCTCGGGCACGACGTGGCTCGATGCCCTTCTTTCCCACATCTGATGCACTGACCCTTGGAGAACCGTCGCTCCCTTTCCTCTTCCCAGGTTTTCGGTTTGGGGCGGCTGGCAAATCCAGATGTGCGCGCTCCTCTAGCAAGACGCGTTTGTCTAAGCTCTTTGGTATGGGCATAGGTTTGTAGGGCATTTTCTGCGCTGCCCGCCAACTGAATCCACCCATATAGCGTTTTGGGATCATCTCTTCCTAGTGCCCATCGAAGGATTTCGGGTTCTAGCCCCTGTTTGAACAATTCAATTATTGTTGGCTCCGACCAGTCTTCCACTTTTCCTGCCAAAGCTTTAAATTCCAACGCATATTTGGCAACTGAGAGGGACCCTTGGTAGAGTTTCCGCAGGTCATTTTTTGCTGTTTCTTGAGCTAGGGGGTCTTCGAAATGCTGTTTAAGTGCCCACAAAAAGTCATCGAAGTCCTCTAACTCAGTTGCCTCAGCCTGGCATAGTTGCACATACCAATCTGCTGCCCTTCCTCTCAGCTTGTTGGCAATGAAATTGATCTTGCCATGTTCTGACCGAAAGTTCCGACTCCAATCTTCTATATAATGCTTGGCATTAGTGATAAAGAAGGAGAGCGTTGTGGGATCCCCATCGAATTTCACCCCAAATGGTGGGAAGGTTCTCGCCGGCTCAGCTGGCTGTGGCGGTGCCGCGAATGTCAGCGTACGCCGAGTCCCCATGGGTGGTCGATCCCTAGGAGGTCTTGCCTCTCGCTCCCCCCCTTGACGGGCTGATCGAGTCTTGCTTCTCCCCCGGGTTAATAGGGTACTGTGCCTGGGGTACTGTGACGGCTCTTCCTCCCAATCCTCCGGGGTGGGCTCTGCCTCTCTGGGTAGATCCTTAAGGATGGTCACTATTAAATCCATTTTATCCTCTAATGCCCTCATTCGGGCTGGAGTGACTGGCTCTTCCGGAGGTTGGTTGGTTACCACCACCCTCGGTGACAAGGGGACTTCGGGCTCCCAGGACAATTGTGGAGACCCCCTCCCCGGTGCTCTTTCCATAACAGTTCTATGTTCACTCCTGAGACTCTCCTGCATGGATATCAGCAGTTCGTCTAATTGGATATCTCGCAACTCCCGACGTGCTGCTCTTTGCGCTCTCGAGGTTAGCGCTGGCCGGATTCTGGCCGCCTCCCGTTCCTCCTCGCTTCCCTCACTTGCGCGAAGCTGAGGTTCTGTCATCGCTAGCGTTCCCTCTTATCCAACGATTGGATGGGGCTAGCGGAAAATGGATGAAATGATTCTCAGCTTTATGTAACAGTTGCCTACTCCCAAATACTCAGTCTCACAAGCTCGGGCTTAAAGATAACTGATTTATTAAAGGAATAGTATGCAAATACAGAGAAAGCTGAGAATGAGCAAAAGCGCGCCAAATACAAACTTAAAAGCCTTGCCTGTGAGCAAGTTCCGCCCCATCCCTCGTCAGGGCGCTCCCCCTCCCAGGTGCTAGAAGCCGTTAGACGCGCCTGGGAAAGTAACCTTGAGCAGGAGCGCAAACCCAAACATACATTCCAAGCCCTCAAAACAACGGAGGGTGAAGGAATGGAAAAATCCCGGGTGAAGGAACACGGAACAGAAGAGGACATGTGAAATGTTACAATGTTAACAGCACATTGAAATGAGAACATGACAGATGCACAGTCATACAAAAGACTATGGTATTCTGTCAATCAATGGTTGCATTCTAGCAGTGGAATTTCATCTTCTGTTACAACTGCAGATAGCCAGCAGGCTCTTTATCTAGATCAAAATAAGCTCAATATAATGAGAGACCTTTAATATAATCAGCAGTGTTTTTTTCTTCCTTTATCAGTCATGTTTTACTTTTGCACCCTGTATCTGATTTGGAACATTTCCAGTCCAGATTAAACTTGAATTGCAACAATTCTCTATTGTATCTTATCATACCAATCATTTATGTCATAGATAAGAGGTATTTTTATACTGCACGTAGTCATAACAGTTCTTAGGAAAACATGCAGCATGAGATCACTATAGCTTTAGAATTTTAAAAAGCAAAGACTAGACAAAAAAAAATACTTAGTTACTGCATTTCTATACTGCCATACTGCATAAATGTTTTGTGCAGAGTAGGAATGAATATTGCATTTAGTTGAAGTCTGGATCAGGAGTAGAAGTGTGTTAGTTTGGAATAGATTTTCTCTGTTTCTCTCTAAATCTGAAAAATATTTTTTTTTCCCTTTATATAAAACACTATGGTGAGGAAGGGGCTAAGGAAAATAATTGGAATCAGTAACTGGTAGGTTTTCTTTCAAATCTGAGCAATTCTTGCAATCAGGACACCATTCATTGTCCAAATCACAGAATCATGAAGGAATGAGCAGAGAGATATCGGAGACTGAAAGAATTTTACCATTTGCTCCATAATTTTGTCACCCAATCTATCTGCTTGAGTGATAGTGTCAGCTGCTGCAACTTGATCATAAAGGAGTCCATCCATGACAAAAGAGTCACTTCTGACTTTCCCCACCATGAATTACTATTCTCAATACAGAAAAACTGGCCCAAAGTGTGCCCAGCTTGATGAATGGGGACAGATATTAACTGAGACTGGCCCATGAAAATCATGGCAGTCATGAACTTCTAAGCTGTTCCTGAAAGACTTGTCTTGCTATGACTGTTGAAGTCTCTATGAACTGAAAGTTAAGAGGCCTCACCAACAGCTGATCTCGGCTCCCTAACAGTGGTGTTTTTGAGATGTGTTGGAAGGAAGACAGTGAAAAAATTGGATGCTGGGGGGTGGAGAAGGAGGAGGAGGAGGAGATAACCGATTAAAAATTGATAGCAAATGAGATAATATGAATCTTATATTTCTGAGCTTTTTAGAGGAAACATGGGACAACCATGATAATGATCATGACAGTGATAAAGGAGCCAATATACTGTTCTTGCCAGTAGGGATTGAGCAAATCAGTCTAAATCCCTTCTGTACTGGTGTTGCCTGTCTTCACTTACTAATCTGTTCCATCTAGTTTTCTGCACATTATTATTTTTAAACAGAAATAAAATATCCATATTTTTTTCATATTCAGCATACTGTACAGTACATGCTTTGGTTTCAACTTAAAAGCAACTTCCATAATAAACTTAATTTCATCTGAAACTTGCCCTAACAGATACTGTTTTTAAAGTAACAATCTCCAATATCCATGTTTGAATGCAACTTTTGGTAATATACATTTTTATACAACTATATATAATATATCATTATATACTGTATGTTCTTCTTTTTGGAAAGCAACTTGTTTGAAAGCAACTATTCAACTTTGAACAGAGAATGCTGGAATGGAGATTGCATTGTGGGTCACACTATTTTTTCTAAAAAAATGGTTTGTAGCAAATTTGTAGCCCCAATGTGTTTGTTCAATCTCATTTTAAGAATATATGGTTGTGTGGGTCAAGACCACTGCAAGATGGACCTAATATTGTATTAATAAAAAAAACCCTGCAAATTATCAGCAAAACAGCCCTGCTTCCAGCCCTGTGTTCAGAATGAGGCTAGAATCATGCAATGTCAGTTTAATAAACTATGTATCCTCTCTTTAATGCTATATGGCTTCATGTGGCTCAAGAATGCAGAACAACACTGCAAGAATCAATGGATGTCTACAACTTAAATCAGATACTCATTACAATGGGTAGGAGGATAGATAAAATATCTACTTCTTGAATGCCATATCAGATGAATTTTCATCAATGCTGTCCTTCATACAGAAGGGGTTAATAGCCCAAGTCTCAGGCAAATATTATAAACATCCACTTCATATCATAAAAGATCAATTATCCAGGTCCATGTAGCCTGAACAAATTGCTAAGAAGGGGAATGAGAGGGGAGGTGTCAGAGAACAGACTAATGCTAGCATATATTTAGGTATATGACTGAGTCCCCCTATCCATGAATATGTTTCCATGCTTTATTCTCTCTGTGGCACTCTGGGGACTCTTCACAAAATATGGGCCCTTAACTAATAAACTTATACATTTTCAGAAAGATAGTTGCACCAACTATTTCAACAGACCTTCCCTTCTGCTTCTATATCAGTGTATATGTCGTTGATTTTTGACATTTCTATTAAAATAGTATACTTCCTAGTTATGTCCAAATGTTAGAAACTTTAAAAGTTTAAAGCTTGTCTTGGTTTCTGCTGAAAGTTCACAAGTGATTTTTTTTTTAGACCTGTCCATCTTTTAGAATTTCTTCAGTTAAATCAAAGCTAACAGGAAGAAATCATATTTAAGTCTGTCTTTTGTACTCAACTTTTGTCATATCAGTGCTTGGTCTGCAACTTAGGCAGTGTTAGGCATTCCATTCCATACATTATCTAATATATTGTATTTAACCAAAAAGAAGATGACCTTGAATAGAAGACAACTCACTGAAGCCCATTTAAAAAGGAAGGTAGACAGTAAAAAAGGTGATTTTTTTTAATCCATTCAGTCATGGATTCTCAGAGACTGCCTGGACAAGTCCCTGCAGTTTTCTTGGCAAGGTTTTTCACAAGTGGTTTGCCATGGCCTTCTTCCTAGGGCTGAGAGACAGTGGCTGACCCAAGGTCACCCAGCTGGCTTTGTGCCTAAGGTGGGACTCGAACTCACCGTCTCCTGGTTTCTAGCTTGATGCCTTAACCACTACACCAAACTGATAACAATTTTTAAAACGAGGTACCTATAATCAATATACAACAGAATACAAAATATAAAATTATAAAATTAATTTGCAGTAATTTGTTCATCCATCAGTCTTCACACTTTTTCATCACTAACCTTGCTATCACTCTATTCAACGTCTTCCTTATTGCTATTCCCTTCATCATCTTCCCCTTTTTAAACTATCTTCAGTATTCTCAGTTTCTTCAAACTCAGACAAATAAATTTTGGGGCCCATTATGGAATTGGAAATACAGTATCTTTTAAATCCTTTCACTACAACTTCTGTATTTATCAGATCCCATGCTATCTTAATCCAGTGACAAAACAAAGCTATACTATTTTTCCTACATGGTTAGAGAATGATCCCTGCCAAGATCCGTTCTAAGTACTGAGTCTTCAAATGGTCTTTAAAGGTCTTTTTATATATACTGCATCTAGCAACCATATATGTATCTTGTGATGTTATCCACCATAGTATGACAGGATCAGTATTAATGTCTCTAACAGTTTTCTTCACTTCTGATATTAAATGCCCTTTGGCTGCATTCTCTTTTTTCTTAACAATACTTGGTTGACTATTCCAGATAACATCCACCCAATCCTTCATTACATCTCCAGGTATCCATCACTTGGCCTGACACTGAAAAATTAATCAGGGTGGGGGTGGGTGGGGGGGGGGCAGGGGCCCTAGGTAGTAGGCATTGTTTTACACTTTAAAATCATGCATATGACAACTTTGCATTATTTGCCAACACTACCAACATTTGTTTAATGAAGTTCTTCTTTCCCTATACTTTTTTTAAACGATGGGCTTTGCACCATTCTGTTCAATAATATCAATGGATGGCATGTCAAATGAAACTGGTGTCTCATCTGCATTATATAATTGGTTCAGAAGATAATTTTGGTGATGTGCTTTACAGCTGGCATTTTCTGGTCAGTCCTATTCTGACTCTACATCAATTCATGTGAAGTCAATATGCTTTTATACCCCTTTTTATTCTTCTGCTTTTACTCAATGCTTTTTTTTTCTTCTTATATTGTACCACTTCATTATTTACTGTTGTTTAATCTGATGGTCAGTAAAATGACATGGTCACCACACACAATATAATTATAATACATCTGCTGTGAGGATAGCAGTATAGCAGAGATACCACAAACCAAATTCTGCATATTAGCGTAGCCCCAATCTCTTTTTCCCTTTGTCTGTCTGTTTCTGTCTCTCTACACACACACACAAATATACAGAAGAGGCTGTACTGAACAGCTTTGTAGCACTGAAACAATTTGGGGGCATGCTAATATAAATAAACTCTCTATAAAACCCCTAATGCCATAAAATTTTAATTTGAAAATAAAAAGTCACGTCAAGCAACCTAGCTAATATGCATCTACAATATTTAGAAGTGCTTATGAAATCTTGTTGAACGACAGTATACTAACAACAACTTGGCTTTCAGCAAAAGAGTGTTCACTTTGACAGGAATACAAGGTGGCCAAATAAACATTTCATCATTTGATATTTCTGCCATATGGCAAGGCCCTGACAACTTGTGAATAGGCAAGGTGCCATTCCAACAGATGGGGATGCCAAATATATTTTGTCAAGCCAAATATATTTTGTCTACATGGGCAACAGATGTGTGTATTTATTGACAGCATCATTCTCAACCTGTGAAAGCTGAAACAGCTGTCCATCTTGACTCTCTATTCTTGGGTTGAGAGAATGCTGTGCAACCAACACTATAAACTAGATTTTTTTTCTTTAAAAATATGATATTTCTCCAACTCATCTGTTATACTATGATATTGTACTTCATTGACATTGAACTGATATGTCAAACTCAGAAATAATTTTTGACCTGATCTAAAATGAGTAAGTGCCCAAGTGTCATACAATTGTCTTTTAAAGTCAGAAAAATATAAAGGTCATGATAAAACAAAAATTCAAGAGAAAACAAAGTATACCTATAATAAAATTGTTGTTT